>NC_084868.1:7666238-9013738 GCF_951802175.1 Populus nigra
GAACTAAATCAAAGGAAAAATCTGACATCAAATATTAATCTAAGCTATTAATCACAGCAACCACTTGAAAATTCAAGAAAAGCAACCGGAAAAAGCAACCAACAATCAAAGTTTTCCACATAGGGGCTGAGAAGGGGAAGAGATGGGCTGGGAAGGGGAAGGGAAGGGGAAGGGAGGTCCCGAGAGAGCTGATTGACCATAAATCTCAAAGCTTGCATTCTCCCAGCACAAGGATGGAACTAGTATAAGTTATATTGTATCACCATCAAAGGCAAGATTTCTTGAATAATGGTTCCCTCGCATCTGGATTGTTAAACTGGAAGGGGAAGGCTGGGAAGGGGGAAATGGAAGGGAAGGCTTGAGGCGAGGTGGCGGCTGGAAAGGGGGAAAATAATTTAGGGTTATGGGAAGAGGAAGGGAAAGGGGAAAAGGGGAAAAGGGGAAGGCTGGAGAGGGAGGGGGGTTGGCGGCTAGAAAGGGAGAAAGTGATTTAGGGTTATGGGAAGGGGAAATGAAAGAGGAAGGGGAAAAGGGAAAGGCTGGAGGGGGAGGGGGGGTTGACAGCTGTTAAGGGGGAAAGTGATTTAGGGTTAGGAATTGTTCTTTTTATACTCTTTTTTAAACCGGTTCGGTTTGGTCCAGTTCAATCGGTTTAAGCTTTTTTAAACCGGAACCGAACCGGACCAGCTGGTTTTTTTTATTTATTAATCGGTTTATTCGGTTTTTTCTATCGGTTCGGTTTTTTCGGTTAATTTTTTTTCGGTTTTTTTGGTTTAATCGGTTGGTCGGTTTTTTTGAACACCCCTAGCAGCCAGTAGTGGGTAGAGATCCCACTGTTAGCAAAAGTATGGAGATGAAGAGGGGCATAGTTACGTGTGTACCCCCGCAACCTTTTTAGGGTTTTTAAAGGGTAAAATTACGATTCTATCCCTGCAACTTATATCTAATTACTTCTAGGTATTTTTAGGCTGAAAATACAATTTTAACCCTTCATATATAAAATAATAATTTTATATTAAAATTGAAACCCTAAATTATTTTAATTAAAGAATTAAATTTCCTAATTGGATTAGGAATGAATTAAATTGTTTAATTCATTTTTTAAGTTTTATGATATCATAATGGGATTAGGATTTATTTAATTAAATAATATTTAGAAAAATGATTTTTCTAAAATAATGAGAGTTTTCAAGCTAGAAAATTTTATTTAATTAATCGTAAAATAGTTTAGGATATTAATACGAATTTTAATGTGATTAAATTTCTTATTAAAATTTGAAAAATGTTTTTCTTGGAATTTATGTTAAATAAAATTTGTTTTGTTTGGGAAATTATCAAATTAGATTTGATTGAATATTTTTAAGTATTAGAAATATTATTTTATAGTAGCACATAAAACCAATAATTAGAATTGAAGCATGCAATGTAAGTTATCATGATATTAAAATGTTTTTATGCATGATAGATTATTATGGACATTAAAGATGAGTGTGTTTGTTTTTTAATTTGATGGTTGAATGGTTATAATTTTTTATTAAATAAGTTCTACTTGTCCTGCCTTATCTCTATTTTTCTTCGGGGTTGTAAATTCTTTTCTCATCTAATTCCCCTTGAATGTAACTTGAGGTTTTTTAATTAATTATATAAATGTTCTGTAATTTATAGGTGTAAGAATTTAGATAGAAAATTATTTTGTAATCCAAGATGAAGAAAAAAATGGTAATGAATGCTATAATTAAGGTGTTTGCAAAGGATTTATGAAGATTTGCAGTAGCTACCTAGGATTTGATTATCTAATTTCCTTCAATGGCTCGAGGGAATTGGCTTATATATGTTCATAATCATCCAATTAAAATGGTATGCTAAGGGTTTATATTTATATATAAATTGTAGTGTGTGTGTGTGTGTGTGTGTTATGCGATGTTTTGAATTAGACCTATTTAATTATTAAATCCCTCATTAAAATATTAAGTACATGTTGAGAACATGATTTATTGTCTTCCAATTTTATATGCATAAAACTAGAGTTCTATTCATAGATAATTTGTTAAGTTACTTAAGGTTACCATTAATTGAATAAGTTTATTGCTATAAAATTAGGTTCTACTTAAGTAACCTATATGATTTGGATGAGTCACTTATGATCATATGAGGTTAGAGACATGAGTTTAGTGAAACATATAAGATATATTTAGACAAAGAGTTGTTACATAACTGATCTAGGAGTCCTATAAAGATGTGATTGATAAACTATGTTATCCACTTAATTTAATTTATTTTGATTTGTTGAGTCACTCAAAGTCAGATAAATTAAATAAGATCCTAACCCATTAGGAAAATCTAAGCGAGATTCCCTAAATTAATAGGGAGGGCTATTAATTTGTAAGAAAATAATAGGAGACCAAATTAAAATTAAAGACCAAATAATAGGAATTTAAATATGTATGCATGAAATAATACTCTCTATTTTTATATAAATAGGTTGGTAGATCAAAGTGAATAGTAACATTTCCCTACAAAATATACGTGATGCTAACAAATTGCTTTAACCAAATTTCTTGGATTGACATCGAAATGTAAGAATTGTTCTCAAGCAAGAAAAAGGTTGTATGTTCTTGAAAATTCAATTCCAAATTCCTCTACTGAGGATGCTGAAGAAAAAGTTAGGAATGGACATCAGTGTCATGTGATGACAATGAATAGGTTGCATGTGTGATGTTAGCCAGTCTGTCACCTGAGTTTCAAAGGCAACATGAGAATATGGATATCCATACTATAATTATGCATCTCAAAGAATTGTTTGATAAGGCCAGTAAGACTGAGAGGTATGAGACCTTTAAAGAATTACTCCGCTGCAAGATGATAGAGAGTTCTTCAGTGAACATCCATGTTTTGAAAATGATTGGTTATAATGAGAAATTGGGCTAATTAGGTTTTGTCATGGACCAAAAGTTAATTGTTGACATGGTTTTACAGTTATTATCCCAAAACTTTTCGCAATTCATTATGAACTATTACATGAACAAATTGGATATTACATTGTCAGAATTGCTTAATATGCTTAAGACTGCTGAAAGGACTCTTAAGAAGGAAAAAAGCCTCGTTGCTTAATTGGCTATAATTGAAAATTATCTTACTATGTTGCATTATAGTTTTTGGTATTGGAAACCCGAATATGGTTTTCACATTTGCAATTGCATGCAGAAACTAAAGAAAAGTAAATGATTAGTAAAGGCATAATAGATCAAAGACTTAGTAATGAAGCAAGGGTTGCTACATTAGCTGTAATAACTAGTTAATTTGTTTTGGATAATGGGCTAATAGTAGAACTTTATAATTGTTATTTTATTCTAGTAATTTAAGATATTGTTTCCATTTTATTTAGTATTAAATGGATTTAAATTTATTATCAAGGACAAATATTATTCATTTATAAGAATGATGTTTTTATAGATCCGGTAATTATACGAATGGTTTGTATATACCTACATTTAAAATGCCTAGGTTCAATATAAACTTAAATAAAATTGAAATACAAATTAGAATACATATAAAGAAACTTTGATGGATTGAGATGGTTAATATTTGACCAAATATTTCATGGATTATCTAAAAGGGAATGAGATTCTCTACACCTCTTAGAAAACTATATCTGGATAAAATATATATTCTTAATGATAAAATATTGGATGTTTAGCCTGAACTTTAAGAAACACAAAGTTTGGAACAATGAGATAATGACCTCTCATGGAAGTTATAAATGACATGTTGCTCATGATTGATGAGCCTATCAGTTACTTGAAAGAAGTATATGATATTTATTCCAAGAAATGACTTGAAACTATGGATTTTATGTACTAACCAAGTTTGGAACTTGGTTGATCCATCTAAAGGGATAAAACCCAGTGGATATAAATGGCTTTTTAAGAGAAAGACTAACATGAAAGACAATGTATAAATGTATAATACAAGTTTTAAAGAGTAGGAATATTCAATTTTGATGGTATAATCAATAGATTTGAATTCATAAAAAATATGGATAAATCTTATGTTATAAAAGGTTTGTGAGAGTTATGTCGTTTTCCTAATATTCTATGTAGATGACATATTCTTGTTAAAAAAATGACATTTCTTTACTTTAAT
The DNA here is from genome assembly GCF_951802175.1 of Populus nigra. Lineage (NCBI taxonomy): Eukaryota > Viridiplantae > Streptophyta > Magnoliopsida > Malpighiales > Salicaceae > Populus > Populus nigra. The sequence continues at coordinate 7,670,382 of NC_084868.1, forward strand.
CAGTAAAGTTTTGATTGTCCAAGAATTTCTCCATAAAAGAATTGAAAGAAAAAACCTATATATTAGATATAGAGATATAAAAGGATAGATCTAAAAAATTACTTAGATTGTCTCAATCCATACATATAAACTAGATGCTAAAATAGCTTAACATAGAAGAATCTAAGATTGGTTTCTTATCTATTTTGCATTAAATACTTCCCTTCAAAGACATATGTTCTAAGACATAGATTGAAAGAGATATGATGGAAATGGTATCCTATACTTGGCTATCCATCAATGAAAAAGATAAACTAGAAGTTCAAAATTATTTGAATTAAGATTTTTTTCAATTACATGTTGGAAAAATAATAAATATCAGTCAATATATGTTTTACTCTAAATGGTAATGCCCTAAGTTGAAAGAGTTCCAAACAAGAGAGCACAATTGATTCTACAACTGAATAAGAGTACACCACCATGTTTGATGAAAAAAGTTATTTGGATTAAAAAGTTCATCAATGAACTAGATTGGTTCCTAGCATTGTTGATCTAGTTTCCCTGTATTGTGATAATAATAGTGTCACATCCCAGAAAAAAAAAACATAATTATATAAAAATGTAAAATTTTATGTGGTGTAATTTTTTTTTCAAAAAATTTCGACAGAGTTTCCCTTGTAACGGGACTATACCAAGTTATCGACATCTTCATTCCTGTCACAACTCATATCATAATCATGGTCCAATCATCTTGGACCTCTTTCCCCTAACAACGCATCATAAAATAAACAGGTATTGTCCAATAATCAAGATGCAATTAATAATAATTATATAAAGAAAATGGTAAAACTTAGATTATGAATGTAACACCCCCATTAATTTATCAACCCAACATTCCTAATCATATGAACAACTATGATAGAATACAAATACTTAATTTAAAATAAAGATATTCTTAAGTATGGCATACACATTAATTACATATAAAAGCTTTGTTCTACAATATAAAGGTTCATTCAACTCTTTTACATCATTCATAATTCTCAAAATACATGTTGATCAAAATAAATACACAAAAGTAGCATATATTCAAGCAGGATCTATTCTACTGCTGCGAGGGTCCTGAAAATAAGATTAACATTTTATCAATAAATGCAATGTATCATTTCACTATACCCACACACACACACACACACACACACTTTATTATGAAACATTAATATCTTACACCTCCATATTCATTCCATTAGATTCCAATCTTAGCTGTTTCACGAGGTATTGCTCCCTCATTAGGGACCAATTTATTCACTTAAGTACCGGTACTAATTTATCCGTTCAATTACCGATACGAATTCATCCGCTTAATTAACGATACTAGTTCATTTGTCAAATTACCGGTACTAAATTATCCGCCCAATTACCGGGCATTAATTCATTCTCAATTACCGGGCATTAATTCATCCGTCCAATTACCGGTACTAAATTATCCGCCCAATTACTGGGCATTAATTCACTCTCAATTACCGGGCATTAATTCATCCGCCCAATTATCGGTACTAAATTATCCGCCCAATTACCGGGCATTAATTCATCCTCAATTACCGGGCATTAATTTATCCGTCCAATTACCGGTACTAAATTATCCGCCCAATTACCGGGCATTGATTCACTCTCAATTACCGGACATTAATTCATCCGCCCAATTACCGGGCATTCATTCACTCTCAATTACCGGACATTAATTCATCCGCCCAATTACCGGTACTAAATTATCAGTCCAATTACCGGGCATTAATCCATCCGTTAACATCAAACATAAATTATAGAATTTCTAATTAAAATTAACACTGGTTTTTCAATTAATCTTTCTATAAAAATTCAAGATGTCGCATACCTACCTGCTGGTGATGCTTGACTAGTAACTCCCTCCTGCTGTCTGGAGCCTCCAACCTCTCCTGTTCCATTGAAAGATCTTATGATTTCAATATTTCATCACTCAATAATTTTATTAAAACTTCATCACACAATAAGATTTTCGATCAATATAATTTTAACATCCGAAACTATTGTGGTTATTCTAACATAGTTTCATGTTCTTTAATAATTCCACAAATAATTCATACAATGCTACATCCACCTAAACTTTTAATTCACCATAATTATAAGGAAATATTATATCACCATAAAACTTTTCCTAACAATCAAAGGAAATTCAATTCATTTACACCTAATTCAACACATCATTTCATTTTATTTTTCTTCCACTATTTAAACACAATTCATTAATCTCTTCAAGCTTGAAATTTTATTTCTTATATTTTCCATGACCAAATTCACCTTTCTAAGAATTCCATAATCACACATAACAACAACTAAGCATCCATGCATGAAATTTCACTAATCAACACAACAAAATCATATTTACTTATAACATAACAAGGAATCACTAACTAATCCAAGGTGGAACCATTTTATTTTTTTATCCATTCTTCAATCACCAAATACTCAATTATCATAACTAAATATAATTTGTTTCTTATTAATTCAACAACCTAATCACCCCAAAAAAACACCCTTGGCCGAAATTCCCAATACTAAGAGGAAGAAATACCCTTTTTTTTCAAATTAACCTAATTAATGACAAGCCCAACCATTTATTTCTTCAATAAACATGTAATTAACATAAATCCATGCATTCAAACCATCATAACATCAAGAACCCACCTTCACATAATACCAATTCTACTCAATCCATTAACAAACATGAAAAACAATAAAATGGACCATCATGGAGAGTTTTCTTACCCTTAAAGAATGAAGAATCAATAGCTAAAACAAGTTGAATCAAGTTCTTTTCCTTCACACTTCCCTCTAAGCTCAATTTTTTTTTCTTTCTCTAAAAGCACTCTTAAAATCTTCAAACTTCTTGTAGTCTCCTTAATATATCAACCCTCTCTTTAATTACTCAACACTCTTTCTATCTCACACTTTGTTTTTTATTTTTCAAGCAATTTCCATGAAAAATAACACAAACCCTTCTTTTCTCATTTTTCTTCCCTTGGCCGGCTGCACAATCCCTCTTTCCTTTTATTTTTTAATTGCTGGTAGCTTTTTAGAGAGGATTGTTTTGGGCAAAGTCTCAATTTGGTCCCTAAGAATTTTTTAAACAATCATTTATGCCATTTGTTCTTTTATCTGAAAAAATTTCTTATCAAACTCCAAAAATTCTGAAATTTTAACCTAGGTTAAAATAATATTTTATAAGACTCCATGCAAAATTTCAACTTAATCTAATGACCCGATTGAAAGTTATGTGTTATAACGTAAAATTAGCCGGTTTGTAATTTTTCATCAAAATTCAGATTTTTTTTTTAATTTCATACTTGCACAAGTCATATCAATTAATTTACTCAATTCTCGAGACTTTATATATATATATATAAATATTTATTTATTTATTTTTATTTTTACCGGGGTTTACAAATAGAGTCATTACATATGTAAATGAACCAAAGTCTCATAAATGATCTGAAGAAGTACTTAAGAAATTCCACTTAATTTGGTAAATCAATGAAATGAAAGATGTAAAGATAGATTGAGTACCTATCAAAGAAAATTTAGAAGATCTTCTTAGTAAGTCACTATCCATGCAGAAGCATTAATGCTACATGGAGCAATATGGTATTAGAAACATAAGTGATTGATTTTAGTGCAAATGAGAGATTGTTAGTTTAATATGTCATGTAATCAATCAGTTAGTTACATGTGACATTATTATATTCATGTAAATACATATTTATTATTAATAATAGAGTCATTACATATGTAAATGAACCAAAGTCTCATAAATGATCTGAACAAGTACTTAAGAAATTCCACTTGATTTGATAAATCAATGAAATGAAAGATGTAAAGATAGATTGAGTACCTATCAAAGAAAATTTAGAAGATCTTCTTAGTAAGTCACTATCCATGCAGAAGCATTAATGCTACATGGAGCAATATGGTATTAGTAACATAAGTGATTAATTTTAGTGCAAATGAGAGATTGTTAGTTTAATATGTCATGTAGTCAATCGGTTAGTTACATGTTACATTATTATATTCATGTAAATACATATTTATTATTAATAAAGGCTTAATTTATCTTTAATATTTATATAATATTATATTAATGAATCTAAAGTAAAGATAAAGTCTATGGGATAAAAATGCTTTATAAAGAAAATTATAAAGTTGTTATAATTATGAGATTCTTATTGCATCAAAACATGGTTTTTAAAATGTTCCTAGTCGATGCTCTGTTAAATATTGTACACTCATTAGAGTCGTAGAGACTGATACATATTATATTATTTCTTTTATAAAATGAAGTAGTTATTCTTATAAGGTTAGGTATATGGGATACCTAAAATTAATATATAGATGTTTGTCATAAGACATGTACATTAAACTGACTCGCTTAAGAATTTTATATGGAAAGATCACTTATGTCTATCGAAAGGCTCATGTGATGATCATGTAAGTGATCCTTAGACTTGAGATCACTAAGTTATCATATATATATATATATATATATATATATATGTTATATTTTGATCATGTTATATATTATCTTAATTCATGGATATAAAGGTATAACAGGAACAATATAAAGGTACTTGAGTGATCAATAGATAGTTTATCACCCTATGTGAATTAGAGAAAATGTTTCATCTGTTCTTAAATAGTATTGACTGAGAGATTATTGGCCAATATAGAATGAGATTTGAAAAGGGTCTTAAATCTTTTTCAAAGATCAATAACTATTATATAGACATACTGTTGTGATGTCGCGATCGCACAAATTAATTACCCTAGCTTAAAACACAACACACAAGATAATATGGAGCAAGCAAGGGGTTGATCCCATGAGGAAGGTCTAGTTCAGATTGTTATGTTATATGATATGCAATTTGGGGGGGTTGGAGATTATGTAAACTAAAGCAAAATTAAACAGAAAGAAGCAATCAATGCTAAATCAAAGAAAATCAAAATTTATCAAGAAAATCAAACTTTGGTCGCAAGTGAACGTCCACCTACGGAAATCAAAACTGATCACTGAAACGAAACGTCAATTTATACTCTGAATATTTATCTTTTCTATGTTGATTAGTTAATAGATCCACTGTATAACTAATCCTAACCATCAAACAACCACAATGTCCACACTAGTAAATTAATTGAATGACAGCCTTAAGAACTAGATAAATTGATTAATCTTGACAACATGATTGTCCGTAATCTATGTTTGATTTGTTTGAATGTTCTCCCTAAGGTTAATAACATAGATCCACTACAATTATTAAACTCAGTTGTTTTACAAGTTCATATACCACAACTCCAGTTTTGATATCAAATTTAGCAATAGATTGTCTACAATAATAACTTGGAGTCCGCTCTAGTAATTAAAATAAGCAATCATAGAAAAAATAAGCATAAGAGAACAAACATATTCATCATATAAGCTGAAAAGAAAAGGTAAAATAAATCTCATAGTTCTTGAAATCCAAAGGTTTTTGTATCCTTACAACCAAGAAAAAGAGTTCAGACTTATATGTCTATTAAACAACTAACCAAAAAGAAAGAAAAATGCATAAATTCGGGTTTATGGGAGAAAAGGTTTGTGTTCCTCTCTTCTGGTCATCCCCCTCTCTTCTCCTCTTTTCCTTCTCTTTTTTTTTATATCCTAGGAAACCCTAATTTTTATTTTACAAAATAGTCCTCCCTTGAGTAGACAATTTATATTTAAATACTTCAATAACTATTTTCCTAAAAAAAAGAGAAATAACCTTGCATGAAATCTTGAAGATTTGACTTAGAGGAGCTAAATTGCTAAAATAAAAACTTAGATGTCAGTTTGGATGTTTCGGGACATAATTTCGACCCATTTCTTCACAAAACCTATTTGCTGGTAAAATTCATTTTTCATCTTAGAAAAATCATATCTCCCTTATATGAGATCGTTTTTTGCTGAGATTTGATACGTTGATAGGTCTTTGATTTAGGAATCCAAAAAAAATTGAGTTTGCATGAAATGGACTTCTATAGCTCAAGATATTCAAGTTGGAATGACCGAAGCTCAACACTAGTAGATTGCAAGATTTGATTTTGAAGGCTGTGATTTCCATGCTCTTCCTTTTTCTATTTTTCTTGCCTTAGATTTTTAGAAAGGTATGGATGTTAGTTTTCTATTGCCACTGGAATTACTTCGTTTCGACCTCTAGAGCTCATGTTCTGCACAAAATATCGACTGAAGGTCAAATATGTTAATTACCTTCAATTTACTCCATTTTGCATCTTTAATCCAAAAGTGCCTTCATAACATAAAATAAAAAATATCAAGGCATTTTATATATAAAACATAGGCAAAACACTTGTTAAATATGGGTGAAACTATCGAATAATATGGTTGTATCACATATTTTATGCTTTAATATTAAATTGAAACATTATTGATGAAATGATAGTAATTACACTGGGAAATCGATCATGAAAGGTTAAGTCAAACCACTAATGACTTTTCTAATATTTGAGGGATCATGACACTTTGTTAGATGATGCACCTAATCTTTAAATATAAATTAAATTAATTGTTGAATTGATAATAGATTAAATTGTTCAGTTTATTTAATTATATTTATAATTTATATTTGGGCAAATATATTAGGAACCTAATGATCATACACATTAAGAACCATTAGTTAAAAATTAAACTAGAATAATTAAATTAAGTATGGTTTCATTAAAATGTATTTTAGAAATTAAAAACTAGAATATAATTAATACATGAATTATATTTCTAGACCTAGAAAAATTAAGGCCTTGATTTAGTTAATTTCTAAAATTATCCTGACTTAATTTATGGATATTATTCAAAGGGCAAATTGATATTTTATCAATTTTTTAGATTTTTCAGATTTTCCTACAAATAGTAAGCTATGCCTCTTATTTTTTAGAGATTGTCTGTTTGACAGAAAAACTATGTAAGTCACAAAATAGAGGGCTATCACTGTAGGCATAACAATCACTCTCTCCTAAATAGGGATTTAGGAGATTTCTTACTGGTGGTTCGTGCACATTTCTGTTGGAGGCCGACCGGATAATTAGACGACATATGGTTTGCAATAACCCAACCTTTAAAGAATTAATTAAAGCCGACGAAGATCAGATCTTCAAGTGATAAATTCTTAAACAACTCTAGATCTATCTAACATGATCTTAAGAACTCTCGAATAATTTTGTTTTATTGTTTCCACTGCATGTATGACATTCGGGAACCCGACATTTGTTAAATAAAATAAGAATTTTACAATTGCATATCGATTATTATTCTCTTCTAAGATCTATGATTCAAATTTGATTTTCTTCTATTTCCTATCATCTTACCAACCAAAAAAAAAATAGAAAGAAAATGAAGTGAAGGGGGTTATTGTTTTTAACTTTGTAATTTGTAATGTCTTTTACAAACCCCATGGTTCGATGCACAAAACAATAACATTTTCTTTAAAAAGGATTAAGAAAACAAATCAACAGAATGCCAACACCAAAACTTAAAAAGTCATATCAAAAACAAGAAAAAAAAATATTGCGACCCTTTCATATTAACAATGCAAAGGTATACTTGTTTTCTTCCAACAAAATCTTGATTTAACACAATCAAAGATCTCATGTTTTACCTATTAACCTACTGCCAATCTTTTTGTTACCCATCTCTAGTCTTCCTAACATTATTAAGAAAAAACAATAAAAATCCATGTTAGATCTTGAAAAAAGATATGACATTTTATGTTTAGAAGCAATAAATTCATTACATGATTCTCATTAGATACATTCATTTTGTTAATGAAAGAACAATCAATCACACCAAATTATTAAGAACAAACAAAACCAAGCTCGCAAGTTTTTTCCATCATTAGTCACAACATTAAATAAAGTGCACATTTAATTACCCAAGTGAAATAAAAGCTTAAGTTACCTTTGGAAACACAAAACCAAGATACAAACCAATAACAACTCAAAAGCCTTACCTAGAAGGAAACCTTCCTCGTAAATCCATAACACAAAATGAAAAACAAAACAAAAATTTACATGTCATTTACCTAGAAAAATTGGCAGATAGTAAAAAAGATTAAGACCCTACAAAGACACATTTTTTTTTCAATTTCCTCCATATAATAAAAATAATTAACAATCAAAATATATCAACCATCCAAAACTCTTTCGCAATTCTTCACTCTTCAGCTGATATTTGTTAATGAAGAGATAAATGCCTGTAGATTTCACAACTTTGAATTTGAGAACCTGAGGTTCTATAATAGCTATATTTACATAAATCCATTATCTCACTATGTTGTAGAAAAAACCAGCAGATTAAGAATTGACAAAAAATCATACATAAAAAAAATTAAAACAAAAACCCTGAGTTACAAAACCCTCTTATTCTTTTTTTGTGTTACTTATGTCTTCATCTACTTAAAGCTTTTTTTTTGTTATGAGAAATTTGACTCCTTCCCCACCTTTTTTTGCTTAAAAAGATTAGTATTCTAAGCCAAAAAAAAAAGGCCTGTCTTTTCTTTAACATAGAAAAAGGTGATGGGTCTAGTGATGTAGAGAAAGAGCTAGTGATTGGTTTTGCAAATTTCGATGGAAAGTGAAGATTGAGAAATAGGTGAATATGGGCAAAGATAATTAATGTATATTTTCAGCAAGTCTTGGTCTTCTATTTTTGTGTTTATCATTAAGTAAGATAAGTATGAGGGAGAGAGAAAGAGGTGAAAGGAAAAGAAAAACTTAAAAGAGGCTGGATTTTTTTTCTTTCTTTTAGAGAATTGCTACATGTTTAGGAGAAATTAACACATTTTTTTTAATTATATCAGTGTTAAGGCCTAGCCTTAACAAGCTTTAGAACACAAGATAAAAAGATATGAAGAAGTAACAGAATAAGAAGAGAAGTTAGAAATGAAATGAATTCTTTTATAATTACTTAATTCTCACGTAATCTCAACATTGATATATAAACACTATCAATGACTAACTAACTAACTTCCCATCATTTATTCATTGTAACTAACTATTTCTAACTATCAACTGACACATTATTCATGTGGCATTATTAAGCTTAGCTTTTTTTCTTTAGTTTTTTTATGAGTTGTAACAATATTATTTCATTGAATAAATTTGTGTCCTTAAAAATTTCCTCGAATCCTTAAGAATTTGTTTTAAACTTAGGAAATTAGCATTGATTTCTTCAAGATCCTCTCATATGGCATTTTCTGGAAATAAACTTGAACATGGAATCAGACGAGCTACTACTTCCCTATTTCTTTTTTCATGAATTTTCTATCCAACACTACAATATGAAAAACTTTCATCCTTCCACCCTCGTCAATTTCTAGTAGACTAATGGACACTACAACCTTCTCCCCCATTTACTTTTTAAGTAGAGAGACATGAAATACAAGATGTATCAAGTTTCCGTTAGATAGTCTAATATGATAAGCTATTGCCCTCATTTTCTTACTAATCTGATAAGGTCTATAATACTTTGGATTAAGTTTAAAATTCTTTATTAAAGCCACATTCCCCTGTTTATAAGGTTGTAATATAAAAAAACCTAATCATCTTATGGAAATTCTCTTTCTATCCAGCCTTTATTAGCTCACTATTTCATCATATGCATGATTATCTCTAGTTGTGCCTTAAACACATAATCTATATTGAGTCATCTTTATATTAACTCTTCCGGAACAACTACTGAAGTTGATTCTTGATTAATCGCTTCTCTGTGATGATAGAGATAACCATAAAGAGCTTGAAATGGACTTATTCCTATGACTTAATGGAAAATAATGTTATACCATAATTGTGCCAAGGACAACCGCAAATACCATCTTTTAAGGTTATGCATGGTCATATAACTAAGATAAGTCTTTAATCACTGGTTCATCCATTTAAATTGACCATTTATTTGAGGTTGATACGATGTAATTATCAATCCAAATAACTCCAAGTTTTTTAAACAATTCTTTTTAGAAAATATATGAATCCAAGTAGCTTAGTTAACCTTTTCTTTAGAATTAAAGTATGATTTTTTTTTATCTAAAAAGTACTTCAAACTTTCATGATTAGTCTGGATTATGAATTGTTCTTGTTCAAGAAAATGTCTCCATTTTTCTATTACCATGAGAATTGGCAAGTATTCCTTTTCATAAATAAATAACCCTATATGCTTAAGACTTAAAGCTTTATTGAAGAAAGCTAGAGGCCTCCCTTTCTTACTAGTCTATATAATCACAAACAATTATTTCTAAGACAATACTCTTATTGAAGTCAGATAAAGCTAACACTAAAGCTTCATAAAGTGCTTTCTTAAGATGCATGAAAACCTCATGAACCTTTTCATTCCAACCAAAATTGTTCTTTTTTTAGCAAATACATTAAAGGTTTGCAAATGACTCTAAATTTTCTTATAAACTTCATGTAAACAAGACCTAGAAATCTTTTAAGCTCTTTTAAGGGCTATGGAGTAGGCCAATTTCTCACTACCTTGATTTTTTTTTTGTATTAGTTACAACTCCTTCCACTAAAATCACATCTCTAAATACTGGACATGTTGCTTACCAAATGCACATTTGGACTTCTTTGTAAACAAATGGTTAACACTTAAAATCTCCAAAACATGTCTTAAATAATCAACATGTGATTTAAGAGTAGAGTTATAATCAATATTTCATTGAAAAATATTAGGAAAAACTTCTTTAGAAAAGGTTTCAGTATTATATTCATCAATGTCTAGAAAGTGACAAAAGTATTTGTTAATCCAAATGGTATCACTCTAAACTCGTAATGGCCTTTATATGTTCTAAATGTAGTCTTCTCAATGTCTTCTTCATTCATTCTTAGTTGATGACAACTAGGCCTTAAGTCTAAATTGGAAAAGAATCTGAAACCATGAAATTCATTTAGGAGATCATCAATGAGAGGAATAAGGAACTTGTTTCTATAGTTAAATTATTGAGTTGCTTGTAATCTATGTAAAATCTCCAGGTGTTATTCTTTTTTTTTACAAGTAGTGCTAGTAGAGCAAATGGATTAACATTATGCTGGATTATTCCATTCAAGAGCATCTCTATAACCAATTTCTTTATCTCACCATTTTGAATAAAGGAGCTTTTATAAGGTTTGATGTTCATAGGATATGGACTTGACTTCATTGAAATTTTATAATCAAACCTTTTAAAAGAGGTTAATGTCTTTGGTTCCTTAAATACTCTTGTAAATTCCTATAACAATACCTTAATCTCTACAGCTTTCACCAGTTTCTTCCCTTCTTCAGCTATTTCCAAGGAAAAAAATTAACCCACTAGTCTAAAAAATATATTATTAAAGCTCTTATGCATCTTTTCTATATTTCATCATTTGTAATCCTACTTTCTTAATTATCCTTCTTAATTCAATCATTTCACTCTCTTTCCTAATAGACAACTTCAACTTATTAAATCAAATAGTATTGAAGAATATACTTTTAAACAATCCACTCCCAAAACTACATCACACTACCTAACTTAAATATCCTTAGGTCATCCTTGAATTCATAACCTTGCATAAACTAGGTAAATCTAGGATTTTATACATCACATAACATAACATTTCTATTTACCAATGTTACTACCAATACAATAGTCTTTCTAATAACAACATCCAATCCTTTAATTACATACTCATTGATAAAACTATAAGTATTGCTACTATTTATTACGATTATAAGATCATTTCCTTGATAACTACCTTTAGTCTTAATAGTGTTGTAAGCATAAATCTTAGCTAGAGCATTTAATGATACCCTAAACTTCTCAATCTTGCTACTCTTTTTTTCCTCACTTTCCAATCCTTCTTTAACTTCCATAAACTCTTAGTTACCATCCTTCATTTTTTCTATCATATGCAGACCCTTACTACTATATTAATGTTTTGGCATATAGTAATCTTTATATTGAAAGCATTGTCCTAGTTTTTTTTTTTTTTTGCTCAAATAAGTTATTAAAAGACTGTTTCAATGATTCATTTTTGGAATGATTAGAAGTTTTGATTGAGAAATTATATGTTGGTCTTCCACTATTGAAGGAATGATTTATTCTCTACATTATATTGCTCCTTTTAGCTATAAAATTATTGAAATCCTCTTACCACTTTTCCTGTGTAAAAGCCATTAACAAATTAATTGATTTTAACATCTTTAATATTGGTTTAATGTCATCCTTCAATCCGCTAATAAAATTGGATATATATTATGGTTTAAACAGTTAAGGGCTTAAGACACTCATCAAAGGTTTTACCTCTTCAAACTTTTCCATATAATCCTCCATATTTTTTTCTTGCACAAACTTGTTGAACTCTTTCGTGATGTAATTTTTTTTTGCCAAATCTTTTATAAATAGTTTGAGAGAATTCTTTTTAATTAATCAAAGACTCATTCCCACATATAAACCCCATGTACCATACTTCTGCCTTGCCATCAAGATAGTATGAAGCTAATTATACCCATTGTTGTGCAAGAACTAAATTAAACTTAAATTACTTCCTACATTTCCTTAACCAACATTGAGGATTATCTTCTCATAACATTGGCATGTCAACCTTTGGTAGGATTATTACTCTATGATTTTGACTTTTAATGCTTTCATGAAAGTTGTTAACCCCTACATCCTTCTAGTTCCTAGAGTAGCCAAGATGCCTTTTAAGTTAGCATTTATTTCTCTTCTTGCCAATTGATTCTCAAATAAAGTCTGGAATTTAATGGTCAAAGCTTTAATTTGTAGGTTTATTTGGTCAATCTTTTTATTTTCTCTAACTAATGTTCTTTGTTTTCCATCATAGAAACTTTCCATTCTTGATAGTTGCTCTATATTTGTTCATCCAACTTCCAGCAGTGTTCTTCCATTGTCTTTAACTTGTTATTTTCCACTATTTATAAAGCTTAAAGTGATCACTTCTAATTGATGGCCCTGAACTTAGCTTTGATACCAAATATTAAGGCATAACCTTAACAACCCTTAGAACACAAGAGAAGAAAAGAAGAAAAAGTAACAAAATAAAAAGAGAAGTTAAAAATGAATTCTTATGTAATTGTCTAATTCTCATGTAATCTCAACACTAGTTTACATATATTGTTAATGACTGTCTAACTAACTTCTCATCATTTATTCATTGTAACTAACTATTTCTAACTGTCAACTAACACATTATTTATATGGCATTATTCAGCCTAGCTTCTTCTTTCTCCTAGCTACTTCTTCCTTTAACTCTTTTCTATGAGAGTTATAATAGTCGATTTGGCCAAGAAAAAAACAGAAAAACAATTGGGAAAGAGCTTCACTCCATGATCTTTCCTAAGCTTTTTTTTTTAATTGAATATGCTTACAATAGTGGTGCATATCAATTTATTATACATAAATCAATTATCGAAGATATTCATCCTAATATAACAATAGAATCAACAAATGCTATATTCTTTAAAGATGTGTTTCCATTTAAAGAAGCATAATAAATCCGTTCACTTAAGAGAATGATTAAAGCCTAATCACATCAATTAGAAAATGATGAAGTTGAGCAAAAGAGGATTTAAAGGGAGAAAATGATCAAAATATTTGATCCTATTTTTCTCACATGCTTGTTAAAAAATAGACCTTAGAGCTACTGCCAAAATAATGTCTTGTCATAAAGTTTCATATTAAATATGAGACAATCAATAGTGAAATATAATCAATTATATGCAATCATATATAAGAACTAGTGAATCTTCTATTCAGAAGTAAATCATAGTCATAGATGGATATTTTTTAAAAAAAGATGAAAGTTATTGAAACTATTAACATAAATAAAATAAAACTTGTTGCTAAAGAATTCAAATAATAAGAAGATGTGGACTATTTGACACTATTTACTTATGTCAATAATAACTTTTATATGAATATCAATAGCCACCACAACTATTAACGAGCTCAAAATTCATAAAATGGATATAAAAATAACTTTGTTAAATTGTGACATTAACAAAAAGGTTTATTTAAAACAACTCAATGAGTTTGTTGTTAAAGGATAAGAAAAAAAAATCTATAAGTTTGTCAAGTCATTTTATGATTTGAAAAAAGCACCTAAATAATGACTTGAACTAGGTTATACTATCAAATGATTTATAATTAGTAAAATTGATAATTATGTTTGTGTAAAAGACACATATAAAGGTGATGTCATTATATGTCTCTTTATAGATAATTTGTTAATTTTAGACATTAATGATTATATGATCAAATAGATATGAAAGACTTGAGTATTGCAGATGTCATACTAAGAATGAAAATGAACAGGACATACAATAGATTTGTATTATCCCAATCTTATTATATTGGGAAAATTTTTGACAAATTTTCTAAAAGTAATAACAACATTGTCAAAACACTCATAGATATAAGTGTACATCTGTCCAAAAATAAAGGTGAAAGAATACACTAATTAAAAGATTCTTAAATGATTGAGAGCTTAATGTATGTTAGAAACTACACAAGATTAGATATTGCATATTCGGCTAACAAACTGAATAGGTTTACCAATAATTTAAGTATGAATAATTGAAAAGCAATAAATATGATACTCAAATATTTTTCTTATTTTAAATAATTTTTTTAAATTATTTTAATATGCTAATGTCAAAAATAAATTTAAATAATAAAAAAATATTATTTTAATATATTTTTAAATAAAAAAATACTTTAAAAAACAACTACTAAAACAATCTCAAAAACCTCCTTTTCTTGAATAATTAAAAAAACCTCAAATAGCTTGAATAATGTATATAACCGGATCTCAAATCTACGTGCGTAGTTGCCTACAAGTTTAATAACTATGGTTTGGTATGAACATGGTATATAAACCACAAGCGCATCAACATTCATCCATCCATCAACAACAAAATCACCCCACCACACGCCAATCCGTCCGTCCGTTCGTTTATCCATAAATAAAAAAATAAAATAAAATAAAAACACGGACACTCACCTACACACACTCTTGTTTGTGGCTTTCACTTTTATCCAAAGGTCGCCCTCTCTCTCTCTCTCTCTCTCTCCCCCTCCCTCTCCCTCACACACACAAGCTCAAAGCACATATTCCTTGCTCCACTTCTGCTTTTATCTTCCTCACTGTTAAGCCTCTCTCTATCCTCTATTCCCGTGCCGTACCTCAAAACAAAGTAATCACTCTCCTCTTCTTTTGTTTTTTTTCTTCATTTCTTTGGCCGACCTGAGCTCTATCTCTAATTATTTAAGATCCAACCTTTGTTGGCTCTTTTTCTTAATAATAATAATAGTAGTCTAGATCGTTAAACCTAAAAGGAAAAGTAGTATCTACAACTTGAGAAATCCGTCTCTTGCTTTACACATCTTGAAATTAAATTCTGAATTTTCGGATCCTGATTCGGGTTTGGATGTACAAATGTATGATTTTTGTTAGATTGATTAGTTTCAATTTTTATTTTTTACAATAGTTGATATGCTGTTTTTTATGTAGTTCTTCTTCTTGCTGATGACCTTGTTGGTTGTGAAAAGGAAGTGTTTTCTTTTTCATCAGTTGCATGATTTGATTAGATTTAATTGAATTTATGAGGATTTTACTTCATAACACTCCGTTTGGTTGCTGAGAAAACCCAGGAAATTGAAAAGATTACCTTTTTGTTATGATACTGAGGTGTGTAGAAGCCATTTTATATGCTTTAACTAGTATAAACTGTGAGAGTTGAGTGGATTTTTTGAAAAACAATTTATGGGTATTTGGAAATCTTGTTTTTGGCATGATTATAGACGGGGGATCCAATTCAAGGAGGATTCTTTTTAAATTATATTTTATGAAGATATGTTTAATGTTGGTTAGTTTTCTCCAGGGCCATCATGAGCGACAAGGGAGAGAAGACATGCCCATTGTGTGCTGAGGAGATGGATTTGACGGATCAGCAATTGAAGCCATGCAAATGTGGTTATGAGGTTTAAGCTCCGAAATCTTACTTTGCTGTTAATTTTTGTGCGTGAAGGGGCTGTCAACTTTTCCACTTTTTTATTATATTTTGTTCACATCTGTTTTCTTCTCTCTTATTATCACAGATCTGTGTTTGGTGCTGGAACCACATTATGGAAATGGCTGGCAAGGATAATTCTGATGGTCGCTGCCCAGCTTGTCGTATACCATACGACAAAGAAAAGATAGTGGGGATGGCAGCAAACTGTGAAAGGTTATCATCATGCTTACTTTGCAGTTTCCCTTCTTTTATGCAAATGCCATTTGATGAGTTGTTGATGTTCATAATTCACCGTGCATTCTTTGCTATGCAGGCTAGTGGCTGAAATGAATTCAGAGCGAAAACTGAAGTCCCATAAAGGGAAGCCAAAAACATCTGAAGGGAGGATGCATCTAAGCAATGTTAGAGTCATTCAACGGAATCTAGTGTATATAATTGGATTACCTCTCAATATTGCAGATGAATCCGTGAGTATTCTTGCATATCTTTGTGCAACTCATTGCAATTTCAAATTAGATATAATCCTGTTGTACTTATTCTTAAATTTTAGTTGCTCTTTTTTATATATCTCTAGAGTCTAAGGTGTATTTTTGCTATCTATCAGCTTCTTCAGCGAAGAGAGTATTTTGGCCAATATGGAAAGGTTCTGAAGGTGTCTATTTCTCGAACCGCAACAGGGGCAATTCAACATTCTGCAAACAACAGCTGTTGTGTGTAAGCTCAATGGCCTTTTTTGTCAAATGTCCTGTCCCTCCCCCACAATCCTAATTGGGGATTCTGTCATATTGTAGCTATTTGATATTTTGTAGTGTTAAAATGGTACCTTTTTTCGCTTGTTAGGTATATAACATATGGAAAAGAGGAGGAAGCAGTTCGTTGTATTCAATCAGTGCACAGTTTTGTCTTAGAAGGTAGATCCTTGAGGTAAGCATATCTTATTCTTCTTCTTCTTCTTCTGCGCCTTACTTTTTATGTTGACAATCTGATGATTAATAAGAGTTTTCCTATACAGGGCATGTTTTGGAACGACAAAATATTGCCATGCATGGCTGAAAAATATGGTAAGCACAAACAAAAGGTTCTTCCTTTATGAGTCTGCATACCAAGAACTGAGATTCTTATGTTATCTCCGTGACCAATACTTCCATTGGTCCAGCCTTGCAGCATTCCGGACTGTTTATATTTGCATGATTTTGGCTCCGAAGAAGATAGTTTTACAAAAGATGATTTAGTTTCAGCCTTTACAAGGTATTGCTATCTGGTCTTTCATTTTGAATCACGATCCTTTTCAATTTGCTTAAAGGATGTGCACTAAAGCTACACAATGTAATGATATAAGATAATGCTGTCTTTCACTTGGCTTCTGTCCATTGTGAATGTCTTTAATAACAATGATACAAGGGTAGCAAAAGTTTTCTGTTTTCTTTTTACACCTTATATGTTCTCATCTAGCATGCTTTAATATCTTTTTTTTTTGGGGGGGTGGGAGGGTTGAAGGGATCCATACAGGGTCTCCCCCTATTCTTCAGTTTTCCATCTCTCTTACATTAAATATGTTGCTTTAGAAGACTTGCCTGATACTGCTGGTTCCTCTGCTATTCATATATACCTCTATCTTACTTAAATTACCTCATTATGGTTTTAAAGGAGTAGAGTACAACAAATTATTGGTGCTACAAATAATTTGCATCGGCGTTCAGGAAATGTTTTGCCACCCCCAGCAGATGAGTGCACTGATAGGAACATATCATTGACAGCCAAACATGATTCCAAAACTTCTAACGTAAGGCTCCACATTATACATTGCCTTTTTGGAAAATTTGGTTATTTTTGGTGATGCGTTTGGGGACTATATATTCTTGTAGGACTGATAATTATATTCTATAATCTGATGTTATCATTAAGAAGTTAAAATAGGGAATGATCTCCAGTTCAGTAAAGTTCAAATAAATGAAATCTACAAACCATATTGTATTACTGTATTTTACTCCTCCAGTGTGCTCACTAATTGAAATATCCTGACTATTGCTTTCCAGCAGAATATAATGAACTGGGATAGCAGTTCATATGCGGAAAGTGGTGCTGGAAGATCCAATACAGTACATGGGGCAGCTTCATGGTATGATATCTGTTTGTTATGTGGCATCCTGAATTTTATCTTATGATATGTGGCATTGAGAATTTTATTATATTCCATTTAATGTCTTTTATCAGGGTGACACGTGTCGCTGGCAGTTTGCCACCAGTTACAAGTTTTTCATCGTCAGGTGGAACTCCCAATCATAAACCTGAAACATCACGTGGTCTCTGTGCTCTTGCATCAGAAGTTGTGAGCACCAAAGGTTCTGGTGACATAAAAAGAACCATACTTGAAGGAAGCTGTGAAGTGAATCCTGCCAATTTAACATTGATTGACCATTTACCTTGTTCTCCAGCATCTCAGGACAGTGCTGGAGATACTGCATTGCCATCAGCTGGAACAAGCCCTTCAAAACTCACCAAACCATCCTGTATTCCTAGTCTGGATGAGGATGGAAATTTTCATTCGGATGGGGATCTTCAGGGACTATGTTCTGGGTTATCGTCAATTTGCATTGATGGTAACCTTAAGGATGAGTACCGTGAACCTGTTACTTCAGAAATTTCGATTTCTATTCATAAACTGCCCAAAAGTCAAGTCTCACAACAATTTGTGAGTGAGCCACTTAGCGAGTCTTCATTCTTGCCAACACTGAAAGAATGTGCTATTGTTGAGGATTTACTCTGTTTTGATGATCAGGAAGTCCAGGACTTTGGAAGCATCCATAATCAACCACCCATATCATCCTCACCTTCTTCAAAACAGCATTTGGAACAGTCCTGGCAGCAAGGCAAGATTCATCAATGCACTGTTGATGTACATCCAAGCATTCTCCCCCCTAAGCATGATGAGGTTGCTTTTCCATTCAGATCTGGCAACACAGTTTTGTCTAATGGATTGCATGGCAGACAAGCTAATGGCCTTACTGAGTGGGATAGATCTTCTAACCATTCTAGTGTCTTGTTAGAGGTAGGATCAGGGAAGTGCTTGGAAGAACATGGTAATGTGGCCAGTGGTGACTGTAAACTTGATCAAGATACAGATGAGAGCAGCATTATCTCAAATATTTTATCCATGGATTCTGGTGTGTGGGAAGATTCATTGACATCACCTCAGAATTTAGTTAAGTTCCTGGCTGATAATGATACACAACAAAGTTCCCTCAAAATACCATGCATACGAAAACCACAGGAGAGTAGTCAATCAAGGTTCTCATTTGCCAGGCAGGATGGTTTCTCCAATCATTTGTCTAATTT
Organism: Populus nigra; assembly: GCF_951802175.1. NCBI lineage: Eukaryota > Viridiplantae > Streptophyta > Magnoliopsida > Malpighiales > Salicaceae > Populus > Populus nigra. The sequence goes on from NC_084868.1 coordinate 7,689,805, forward strand.
TGAACATTCTCTTGAAAATGCAACAAATAAATCTCCCTTCTCAAATCATATTATTGAAAACAAGGAACCTTGGATGGACCATTACCGTAGTATCTCTTCAAATATTACTTCTGTGGAATCAAATGGTTTTCTCAGCAAGCATCCTTTTACATCTTCTAGCTTTTCTGGTGAGTGCCACCTAATTTGATATGATGCTTCTTCCTATTTCTTGTAAAGCTGTTCTTTTCATGTTACTGGATGTGCTACAGTTAGCCAGTGCAGTATTGTTGCTGTCTTGCTATGCCCCTTGTGCTTATTCTTGTAAATTTTTACCAAATGTTTTTCTTGCCATTATCTTATACTAGGATAATCCTTTTTTTTTTTTAATACATGATATGATTCATGATACAGAAGGCTTATTTTTTCTGTATGTATTTGTGAATAATGCTCTGAGTGCAGAAAACCATCTATGACGAAGAGTAATGCTAGGGACACTTCTAAATTCTGTTGCTTTCAGCTTCTTGCTTCGGCCCTTGTGCTTATTCTTGTTAATTTTTACCAAATGTTTTTCTTGCCATTATCATATACTAGGATAAATCTTTTTTTCTTTCAATATATGATATTTTTATAATACAGAAGGCTTATAATTTCTGTATGTTTGTGTGCATAGTGCTCTGAGTGCAGAAAACCATCTATGATGAAGAGTAATGCTAAGGATACTTTTAAATTCTCTTACTAAATGATGTGTTGTTTTCTTATTGGCCATTCTTGCTAAAGAAATAGGATACGGTTCTATCATTTACAAAAGTTTATTAAAATTAATATTTTGTCATTCACTTGTAGGTTAGTTAATTATTCAGTAAGAGATGCATTAAAAAACTCTTTAGTATCTCTAGCATTATTTGTATGTTAACATGTTTTAATTAATTTCCTTGAATAGCAGGGAATCTGATTTCTTTATTAGATGTGAAATAATGCATCTCCTTTTTATTGGAAATTTTATCATGTATTCAAAGTTTGAAAGTATTCACATGAGTTACTTTCTTTCCATTTTTCTTTTCTTTTCTATTTCATTCTTCTCATTTTTCTTTTGATTGAGGGGAGGATTTTAGCTTAAGCTGTTCTCTAGTGATAAGGTGTTACTACCAGTTAGGCCATGACTGTCCTGGCCCACAACTGTGTTGGAAGTAGGCAAATAAATTTGATTGGTGATAGGGACATGTAGAGAACTGGAATGTTCTCTACCTTGTCAACAGGTAAGATGATTTCTGGTTTGAGTATGTATTTTCAAAATAACATCCAACTCTAAAGGGATAGAGTGCCTTCTGGAATATTAACTTCTAGACAATCTTTGAAGTTGGGAGGCTGAAATTGCTATCTAGCCTTTATTAGGGGTGGTTTGTTCTCCATTCACGCCACTGTGGGAGGCATGCCTATGCTTTAGAAGAAACATGGAATTGGTTTCTGGGCTCTGTTCTTTAGGAGATCTTCTGAATGTTTTAATGGATTAAAGAGTAACTTCTGATATCTAAGATTTTTTATAGTTATGACAACATGGCCATTGAGGCTGACATGATATGGTGGCTTCTGTTTCATACTTGTTGAGGATATTCTATGAAAGGAAATGCCTTTCAAGTTTAATCTCGCTCCCTATGTTTCTGTTCTTTTTGCAAGGCTACATCTTTGCTTGGTATCAATTTGGTAGGGTAGGTGTGTTGTCAGTTTCTTTTTCAGATTTTGAGATACTGATTAATTTTAGAGACATGGGCTATTGAAGGTAAAATTTTGACATGTGAGAATGGTGTCCTTTAGATTGAACAAGCAATTCCATTGATCTTTAGAGAGTCAGAGCTGGAGTTGACAAAGTGACAGTAGTGGTGGTGCTTTGTCATATCCTGAGTACAGTTACTCTAGTTCTTGTGAACATCGTGGAAAGTATCTTGGAAGGTTTTCCATATAGTTTTTTTTTATATTTGGAAATGCCAAAATGCCTGGATTCTCATAGCTTGTTCCATCAGTTATGTGAAGTTTTCTTAGCATTTTATGACAAATTAAAATAAATAAAAAACTCAATAATTTTATGAACTGTGATTTCCCTTGAATTCCAATCACATGTTTCACAGAGACTGGGATGATAACATCTATTATTTTGGTAATCTTATGAATCTTCTTAGCTATTCTCCTTACTTTTTTCATACTGCAATGCACGAACAGTTTCCAAAACTTCCACTTCTCCCCCTCCAGGATTCTCGGTGCCAAGCAGAGCTGTGCCTCCAGGCTTTCTTACTCATGGGGCAGTACACTATGATTTTGACCATTCTGGTTTGTGATTTATAAGTTACAATGGTTTATTCCTTTTTGTCTTCTTTCTCTTTATTGAATTTTAATATTTCTTCTCATTCTTCAGCAAATCATTTTCTACAAGACTCTGCTCCACTATCTAGGAATATTGGCATCTCCGGGGATGTTGAATTTATTGATCCTGCAATAATGGAAGTTGGCAAAGGATTTCTGTCAGCAAGGCTGAGTAATCCAGGCTTTGATGCAAAACCAGCCTTTTCTCCCCAGTTTAGTCCTTTTGATCATGATTCAGAGCTTCAAATGCTGATGCGGCAATCAATTTCTGCTCAGCAGAACCCCAGGTTGTCGGATCACTTAAGGAATAGATTCTCTCCACCAGATGATGCTTACACCATTTCACCTATGTTTCTTAGTCAATCTCCACCCAACAAATCATCGTCATTTACACAATTGACAGCTCAACAGCTTAGAAATATGCACATGTCAAATGGCAGTTTGGGCGGTGGTTGGAATGAGGTAAAAAACATTAGCGATCCTTGTATGCCAGAATTCCTGGGAAATGGAGGGTTGGGATATAGCAAATTTGTTCCTAGCTATGAGGATTTGAAGTATCAAATGTCTGGTTCCAGCAATCTATACAACAGAGGATTTGCAATGTGATATCTGTGGAATTGGAATTGCTCCTTAATACTTGAATGGGCTGATGAACATAACAGAGTGATTGATTTGGTGGCTTCTAAGGTGCCCTTAGATGAATATACTATGGTTTGGATTTATAGTCTCGTTGTATATTGGTGGTTGGCAACCCTAATCCGGTGCATTCTTTGCCCCCTCATTAACAGGAACTTTTGTCTTCTATCAGAGCGATTGAAAAAGCAGTTTATCATCATGGAAGAATTGAATGTGTGCTGCAAGAGATTACTGTGCTGTTAGTAGTGTACTTATAGGACTGAGATAGCTCTCGGCTTCACTCTGTGTGGTACATTTGAGCTGCATGGTGGTTCCATTTAATGCAGATGCATGTTCATTCCATGCATTATTGACGTCAATCTTTCTACATGAAGAGGTGAATGGCAAAAGACCTGTTGTGTGCTTGTGTATTCAATTTCCTTCTCGCTTGTTTCACCGAGGACTCAGAAAATCAATATACATTGAATACTATATGTTCATGTTCAACTTGTCTTTCTATTTGCAGGTAAGCTGGGAAAAGAACACTGTTTTTAGCCATGCACGTTTTGGCAGCTTTGTAGACATTGAGTGAATCTGTCATGCTCACCCATTGCATGAAGAGTGAAGGTATTTGGTAGCTGCACCTCGTTAAGTTATGCTCACAATCTTTTAACTACTAGGCCCAAAGCTAGAGTTCAAATGGAAAGCCAAGGCTTCCTATAGATAATAGGAAAACGAAGGTCGGCCTCGTTTCTTTCTCCTCACAGAATGAATTGGTACGATGAATCTCCTCGCTCTTTGCTTTTTGAGAGTGGAAAATACGAGAAACCATTCTCAACAGTTTATAGCTTGTATTTTTTTTTTTTTTTATCAATATTGCTTTTTAAGCGCACAGCATATTACGGAAAGGAACAAATGTTTTGAGTTGTTTCCAAGTGATTGTCGTCAAATATTGCTCTTAGTTTCACATTCTACTCCCCATTGAAATTCATTTACACCTTTGTTAATGGCAGATGGAGACACCACGGGTGGTTTGGAATGTAGCTCCATGCCACGAGCCTGGTACTCGTGTTCCCATCCTTTACTCCAAAGTACATTCTGCGCCGCTTAGGTCGATTTTGGGATTTTCCTGCTCGTCTTGTTTACAGAAAGCAATTCATGTTTGCTTGTGAAATTGTCCAACAACCCAATGCGTCAAAGATATTTGATAGTGGGTTTATTTTTGGGTCATTTTTTGAAAATACCAAGTTCAGAAGAAGAAGAAAAAAAAGGGGAAACTATCATGGGTTTGAAAAAAGTTTTAGAAAACATGGGAATAATGTAGTCTACAATTGTTTTTAATTTTTTTTTGTTAATTTTGTTATTAAAATCAATATGATGACCATGAATTTAAATCTCAACCTTACCTTTTTTAAAATAAAATCATTTCCCCATAATCATGTAACGGATACAAATTTTTATTTGTTTTTATTTTTCATATATATTTATATATATAATCAATTTATTTAGAAGAATTTGAACCAAAATCTTATCCCAACTTTTTTAAACAAAATTATTCTTTAAAACAATTGACTTACTAACATCATTTTAACTAATCTACTCAAATCTGAATTCCTAGCACTTAAGAAAGTTGTTTTCTAAACAATTGATTTGTTAACATTATTTGATTCCTTCAATTTTACTTATAATTATTAATTATCAATCCTACTAAAATTAAAACTTTAAATTGAATAAAACTTGCATATTAAGAATTATTCCAATTGTATAAATAAAATTTAATGCTTCATTAATATTAATAACAAAATTCCTTATCCAAAAAAAAAACAAATTAATAACAGAATTAAAGACTAAAAAAACCTCTATATTTGAAAAAAATAATATTTTTGTAGAATATGCTATTGAGAATAACGCAATCTATTGGATTGTGCTATTTTTAACCGTTCAACTCAATTCATTAAATGTGCTAATTTTCATTCTTCTTTAAATTGTGCTATTTTTTTTTTCAAAAAATTCCCCGATTGATGAGTGAATTGCATACGATTGCGAGAAATTGTTAATATTTGGAGTAATTCTATGTTTTGCCAAGAAACAATCCCAGCCTTTTAATATTGATGATGAGAAGGGAATTGGTAAAATACTCTCTTTTTTCTCGCGAAAATGCATCTGAAGCATTAATGAGGAGCGTAGCCTTCTGCTGCTAGGGCGAGAAAAAAAGTTATCGTCACCGAACGACGATATGTCGTTTTATATATATATCTAGTTTTATTATATGTATCTAGTTGAGGCGTGTAAAAGTGGCGCTCCCTTGCCTTCCAACTCCACTTACAGTACAGTCGCCATTAATCAATCTCAGCTAGAAACCTTGTTTGCTTTAAAGAAGGAGAGGAGGCTAACAGTGGCGAGTATCACGCGGTTTGACAACCCTACACAGACAGTGACCCTTCTATGAAACACCAGACCTTGTATTATTTACTACCCTAGCTAGGTCTAGTAGAGCTTTCAACTTGTTATACCATAAATGTGTGCAATTGCGTGCATTGTGAAAAGAAAAAGGTCGACAGAGGGAGGATAGGCAAGGTTGCTATGGATGAGACCCAGCTTTGAAGCAAATGCTGTTGTGCTTTGATCATTTATCTGGTAAAATGCATAGTTGAAAACTGACAAATCGTTTCTCTTTAAAGATCCTAGTACACCACTATAGACACTTTGACAGTGATATGACTGTATAATATGTGTATCCTGGTTGGATTACGTACATTGATATGCATTTACCTTATTTATTTCTTCATCATTTTAGATTTATGATATAAACTTAAGTATATATAAAAACAGTTTTAATTATATAAAAAAATATTAAATAATTGAAGACAATAAATAACTTAAAAGAACTTTAAATTCAAAAAACAAAGATATTTATTCTTAAGTTTTTAAGTTAATTAATACTCTGAGATCTATATATCTTTATCTTAATAATTTTTCAGTTCTGACCTTTTATCTGGATGTGATGAAATCTATACACATCCACCACTTACCATTACTTTTCTTGACTATAACCACATTCCCTGATAAAACCAGCGGCTAAAATTTTATCTACCTTTTATGTTATAGTCTTTAGTCTCTCTCCTCTAAAGTTCTTTTTTTTCCATGCGAACTGGTTGTACATCCGAATCTATTTTTAACTAGTGAGTAACTATTTTAAAGCTGATATCTGGCATGCCTGATGCATCTGTTGTGAAATTCAATCTTTGGATTTGTAAAAGCTATGCCAATGATTGCTATTGTATGGGTGTTAAGGTGAATCCTAGTTTGGTGATGACTTGTTCATCTCCCTCTAGACAGATGTCCTTCAATCCCTCCATAGTCTCAGTTATAAATTTTACTCTTTTCTTTAAAGACCTTTGGTGGTGCGATATTAGCACTTTCTTACCCTTCAAGCAATAAGTGATACATTGCCTAGAGGTTACTTGATCTTTTCACAACTTGGCAACTCCACTCTAGGTTGGAAATTTCAATGCTAAGTACCTAGTGCTGATTACAATATTGATTTGATGTAACAGGGGCCTTCCTAGAATGACATTATAATTCAATGCCATATCGATCACCATGAAGCTTTGTTAAAGTAAGAAACATCTCGAAAAGGTGCCAACATAACAGGTAATTTCAAGGCACCTTTCATCGGTACACCTGAACCCTTTATTCCAATTAGGGGAGTCTTCATCAGTATTAGTTTTGAAGAACAGATTTCCATTTCGACTGTAACTTTAATGGAGGGAATTTTATCTGCACTGCCATCATCTACCAACATTCAATATACTTTATGAATGGAGATAGTAGTGGAAATGACGAGGGCATCCTCATATAAAATGATCATTTATTCTCCATCTTTAAGATTAAAAACTATTGGCTCGTTCCATTGATCTAGTGATCTAGTAGTTTTAAGGATTTGCTTCCCATACTTCTTCTTTTCATTGTTAGAATCACCCCCTGCAGAGGTAGCCCCTAAGATCATATTGTTCTCAGGTAAAGTCGTAGTAGATTGATTAAGCTCTTTCATGTTCTGGCAAGGGCAAAAATCCTTATTTAAAAACCAATGAAGGTAGCCCTTGGCTATCTATCTTTCAATTTTCTTCTTCAAGACATAATAGTCTTCAATGTCATTATATCCTCTGTATTGATTAAAAAGACAATACTTCTTGGAGGAGCAGGTGCTAGGATGGGACTTTATGCGTGAGGGATGTTGGACAAATTCTTTGCCTTAGATAGCCACAAAGAATTCAGTGAGAGAGGTGTTTAAGGGGAGTATGCGCTTCAAAGTAGCCTAAACATTCCCTCATTGGTTTCTTCAGGTTCCTCTTAGGGTTATTGTCCCTCTTATAAGAGCAATCTTGTTTGGTTGAGCAACCATATTTGGGGGACCTTTTAGGTTGTTTATCTCTTGAAAAACAAGAGGACTATGATGCGTCACGCTTGCTTCCTTTACTTGTATATAGTTGTGTATGGCTTGCTTTATTTTCAACAACCTTCTATCTAGTAGGGCATATAACTTCTTCTACAAGATTTTTTCCTTCACTCCACTAATAAGGGCTTCTGACGTTATAGGTTCAATGAACTCTTTAGTCTTAAGCATTTTCTCATTAAATCTTTTCAAGTTTGCTCTCGTAGACCCATCCTCCGCTTGAGTTATTCTAAAAAGTTTAGTGGAACTCTTTCCGACCGGGATACTTATAATAAAGCGTGCCACTAATTTGATGCAAAGATCATTAAAACTTGTGACTGAATCTAGCTCCAAGTTGTTATACCATGCTCTTACTAAACCTATAAATATTATTGGGAGGATTTTTCACATGATATGATTGTCCTGAATGACCAGCTCCAGAGTGTTATGTACATTTTATACATGTTATTGAGGATTTGAGAGTCCATCATAGTTGTTTAGAGTCATTTTGATGGTGATATAATCTTAGGTTACGAGTGTTCAATACATGTTTAAATAATGAGGAATCTCTGATCTGATGGGGAGTGTAAACATCCTCCTGGATGAATTCTTCTTCTGGCTACTTGTCACTCCTATGCCTATTGGGTTTAGTAGAGCTTGAAGTCTCTAGTGTATGGTGACATGATACATGAACAACTTCTTTCTTTTGTTACCTAGATGGATGCCTAGAAAAACCACTTCGCGCCCGAGCATTATGAGGGTGTGTATGCTTCTAAGAATGGTTCGACAACCTTTGAGGTTGTAAACCCTCAACTAAACTATTTTGCCCATATTCCTCTAGATAGTATAGTTGTTTATGGAAACTAGGTGAGGCATATTGTCGAAGAGGTGAGTGAAAAGATGTAGCAGCTTGCTAAGGTAGGACTAAGACTTGTTGAAGTGGATTTTCCTTCATTTGTTGATTTTCCAGTACGACCTGGGTGAGGAGTTGCACCTGGTCAATAAGTTGTTGAAAGATTGGTGATGCGATCTATTGTGGCAGGGAGATCAATAACTCGTTCCATTTCAAAAGTGTCCTGATTATCTGTCATTAATGGTTATAAGTAAGGAAAGTAATCAAACAATAGAGTTATTTATGATTTTTTGATCAATTTTTCAAAGACAGTGCCACTGATGATCTTCCAAAACCCAAGAAATATAAATAATATGTTATTTAGTGTTTGGGATAATGGTTAATTAATATGTCTAGATAATTAGATTTCTTCTCTTTAAATCAAAGAACACCAGATTAATGGTAAAAACTTAAGTACTTGCAAAAACAATCTCAATCAGGGGGGTTGAAAGACCTTCCGATAATAAAGTCAATATCTTTATGGAAAAGACAATAAATAACTTAAAAGAGCTTTATATTTAAGGAACAAAGATGTTTGTTCTTGAGTTTTAAGATGATTAATACTTTGAAATATATGCAAGTTTTTCTTAAGAGATGAAAAGTTTTGAACCCTTACTAGGATAGTTCGGGGGGTTTTAATTTATACCCCTTGAACCTTGTTGTTTTCAGAGAGCGAAAGGACTAAAAAGTTCTTTGTTTTTGGTGGCATTAATGAAGGACAAATATTCCTTATATATCATTAATGAGATAGTAAATATGGTATGTCACTTAAGAGATCTTTTGTAAACCTATAAGTGTAAGGAAATCATTACCTCGGATATGAATTACTCATATAATTGTTCTAGATGGAGAGACATGATTGTTTATCATACCTACGACACTTTTAATCTAGGAGATCATCTAGGGTCCAACACATAGTTGTAGAACCCGATAGTATTTGAATCCAAGTGCTTAGGGTATGACATGTTTTATCAGTTCTATATTTACCTAAGATTTGACTGATTGTTAAACCCAAGTGTGTTGGGTGCATGTTCACCAAACTCATATTGCATTGAGTTTGGCTAATTGTCAGTGTCTTTGGTTTGATTGATTGTCATACCCATGTGTCTTGGGTCTAACACATTCACTAGACCCATATTGTCCTGGGTTTGACTGATTGTCAAACCCAAGTGTTTTAGATCTAGCACGTTCTCTTGGCCCATATTATCTTGAATTTGGTTATTACCCAAACTCAAGTGCTTTAGATCGGGTACATCTGCTAGGCGTATATCATTTTAAAATCTTTTCAATTTATATAAAAGTAAATCAAAATTACTAACTCATCAAATTGCATTAAGTAGATTCTACCCATATTTGTTGCAATCATGGAAAACAAGAAAAGTCTCCATTTACAATCCATGGCTTAACCATAGTTGACCGGTTGATATATTTTAAGGGTCATGAAATATTTGTGTGCTATAATGAAGAAAAATGAAATATAGTTTTAATTATATAGGCTCACTCGTAAAAGAGATGGAAATTAAGCCTAATATAATATGTTAAGATTACATATCATGTGATGTGCTAGAATTGGGCTTTTTTTTTCATGGACTTAAAGAGGTTCAGTGGTTTTCGCCTCCCCTCTACCCCATGCCCCATCATCAGTGTTCATTATCCTCCCGTAACTTGTTAAAGCAAAAATAATGTCTCTTCTAGTAATTCTATTAAGACAATGTTTTCTGAAACACAAGTTCTGAGCTTAAATTCTATTAATTCTTGAAATTATGATACCAAAAGATACTTTCTTATTAATCGTTCAATTTAGATGATGAAATTGAAAAATATTAAAGCGTTATGTAGTGCCTACTTAAAGCTATGCATTTCTTTGACCAAGCCATGCATGTGCACTTAATATTACAATTTTAATATGTGAAAGCTAATTTAATAGTATATTGTGAAATCTAAAAATAAATAAATTCCAACATTTTAAAGTTAGTGAGCATTTAAACGAAATCTTTATATTTTAACTTGGCCACCATAATTCATGAAATCAATTATTAATTTTCTTAATAAAGCATTCCAAATTTCCAATTGGGTTAATTTTAGTGTACTCCATAAGGTTTGAAGTGAATTCAGTTTCTTTTCATTAACTTTTAATTTTATTAGTGTTCTCCTTTAAGTTTTAATAATGAATCTTTTAAAATAGATCATATGTCATAAATAAGTTTTAATTTTAATCTTTTAATTACTATTTAGATCAATGAAATCATAAGCTTTTATTACAATTTTGTTGACATCTTAGTTATTTCTAATGCAAATGGGGTCATGTGTCATAAATAATCATTATTTATTTTTTTTACATTTCATTAGGAAAATGGAAAAAATAAAATAAAAAGAAAATCAATAAGACTAATTAATTATGTGAGTTGATATTTTTCTTCCTCATTAGTTAGGTTTTAGTTTATTGTTTATTATATCATTATATAGTATCTAATTCTCTTATATGTAAATCTGTCAAGTTTTTCATCAAATTTAATAGAATTACATTGAGTTATATGAGAATATAGTAAAATATTTGCTTAAGATTTATAAAAAAAATTCAAAATTACTCAAGCATTAAAAGTTTAAAGATAAAAATTTTATTTAGAATAAATTAAATTATATCCTTGTATATCTCAAGGATATCTTCATAGAATACACACACACATCAATTTAGATGTGAAAAATGAACAAAATGACATAATAGAAAATCAAACACTATACAAGAAAGCAATGTCAAAGAACCATCTCAATCCAAAAGCTTAAGCTATTAGGTGAAGTCCTAGGATATGATTTATATTATTCTCTAACACACCCCCTCAAGTGAAAGCCCTTTGGGCTTGAAACTTGCACAGGTCCACATTACCTTTGTACTTAATTTTTATCAAATAAATGGAGATGGTGAGATTCGAACTCGAGACCATTTGGTCATTAAGACTCTGATACCATGTCAAAGAACCATCTCAACCCAAAAGCTTAAGCTATTAGGTGAAGTCCTAGGATATGATTTATATTATTCTCTAACAAACAATACACACAATTTTAGAAATATAAAAACATATTAGAGATTTATCAGATTATATATATATATATATATATATATATATATATATATAAGAAAAATCATGAAGTAAAGGCATAGTTTTTAAACCCGGCCCGGTCCAAGGCTCGGGTTCCAGGTTTCGACCGGGTCGGCCGGGTCAATCCCTATTTTTAAAAAAATTCAAAACGGTGTCGTTTTAGTAAAAAAAAAAAGTCAACAGGTTGCAACCGGGTTTTTGACCGGGTTTTGCCAGGTCAACCGGGTCACACCGAGTCATGACTTTTCCTATTTTTTCTTCAACCCGGTCCGGTTCCAACCCCGAGTCAGCCGGGTCTTGGGTCGACCCGTCGGGCCAGGTTTCAAAACTATGAGTAAAGGTATTTCATATGTCATTTATGTATGTTAATTTCTAACACCTACATTCACTTGACATGGAGATAACTACCACATCAACGTATTTATATTAATTATTTTATTTATAAAGCTAGATAGTGTGTTGTTTTTAATGTAGTCACACCACTATTCACCCTCTCATATTTTACTATGAATTACAATAATGAAATTTTTGATAATTTTTAATTTGGTCATCAAATTATTATTATTATTTTTGCATAATTAAGCTTAAATTATAGTCCAATTGCTTTTTTTGGGGGGTGAGGGTTGAATTGCAAGACAAGTTACTGAAATGCAATACACGGGTAATATAGGTGACACGTTTGAATTTGTCGGTGAAGTATATTTTCATCCCCTATATTTTTTTGTTATAAGGTGACCGATCCTTTGCATTTCTCAAATATTCATTTCGGTACTAAATTTTAATTTCATCATTTTTAAGTCTTTATTGGGTGAGAGGAGAGAGGCAATCATTGGAATCCGGTCTATAGAGAGAAAGGCATTAGATTTTTATTCGAAATGGTTCCATATGATAAGGGGAGTTTGAATTAGGTGTTTTGTTACCTTGAAAATACCTCATAAAGTAGATTTGAGCTAAAGAAGAAATTGGGTTCTAGGTTGATTCTTGGTTTTGGACCCTTTTTTTGTGTTTTTAAAGTTTAATGATGGGTTGAACAAGGTTATAAGAGTGTTTTCTAGGTGTTTGAGGTTGCAATTTAAAAGATAAAAATCGAGCACCTTGATTTTTCGACCACCACAATGGTTGAAATCTAGGTATGCTAGACAACGCGTTGTCATTTCTCTCAAATTGAATTGGTAGGACAATCCCTATTATCTTTTTTTTTAAAAAAAAAAAAGGGGCTCGCGTATTAGGCCTGGCCTTATTCTTTGCTCTTTTTTTTTAGAAATTTTTTTAAAATAATATTTAAATTTGTATTTTACTTCTCTGTGATTTTCCTCTATTTTTTTTCTCTTTTAAATAGTGATTAGTTTTTAATTATATTGGATTTTTAAACATTTTTAAGAGATTCGTATTATTCATTTGTAGTTTTTTTAATATTTTTTTAATATTAAAAAAATAAAAATAAAAAATATTTATTTATTATGATATTTTTAATATGTACTAATTTTTTCTTTTGATTTTATCCATTAAAGAGCTAGATTGAAAGATTTCAAGAAAATCAATCTGATTAGCAACGAAATGCTAGTCAATTGACTAGTCAAAAACTAATTGATGTATATGATTGATCAAATTTTATGAATAAAAGTACTCAAATGAAAAAAAGTAAAGATATACAAATAGAAAAATGATAAGGTAGAAGTACTTCATACAGTAGTATCCTTATGAAAAAAGAAAAATATTAAAATAATATCAACTTGAACCTACTTGACAAAGAGTTGACTGCCGCATCAACATTCAATGATATGGTAATTGATTGATCAAATTTCTTGAACAAAATACTCTAATAAGAAAATTGTGTGGGTACTCAATAATAATAACAATAACAATAATAATAATGAAATTCCAGTAAAAAAAGGTTTCCATATGTATGTTGCGATTTCATTGCCCAACAATTAACTCCTAATAATAATAATAATAATAATAATAATAATGAAATAAAAAGTAGGATGATTATAGCTACCAATCCTGCTTGGCAAGTTAAACCCTCCAAAATATATCAGGGTTCAAGAGGGAGAAGGGGAATTAAGTAGAGACAAAGGCTTTTTTGGAAAGCCTGGAATAATGAAAAGTGGCTGTAGCTACTGCCGACTAGTATTCTGAAAGGTACAATGAGCTTACTTATGCGAGAGCAGAGCAGAGCAGAGCAGAGCAGAGAATAGAATAGACGACTACAGTCATAGAGTGCCTGACCTCTCCTCAACTTTTATCGCAGGCGTCCTCGCTGTCCTGCAAAGCCGAGGAATCCGCATTTTTCTTCAAACTAGGCAGGCAGCCATTTGAATGAACATCACGTTTCTAAACCGTCCAATCAATTATAATTTTATGTCGGTTTCCAACCATTACATCAATTAATAGACTGTTTTAAGGAACAGCTAGACATTCCAAAAAACAATCGGATAGTATCCCAAAATGGTTCGATTGTTTTGAGAAACGGTTGGATTGTTTTGATTATTGTTCTATTTTTAAAAATCTTGTGTTTTGAGGCTGAAAAAATTTATAAAATAATAATTTTTGTTAATCTATAATTTATTTTATTTTATGATGTATAGATTTAAAAATTTTATAATTTTAAATAAAATTTTGACAGGGTTTCCTCTATATAGAAACTATACCCAAATTTTTATCCAGTTTAAAAAAATATGCAAACAACCACAGTAACTTCAATCAACAAATTCTCACATTTTATAATCACAGGTAGCCCTAAAAATACAAAATTATATATATATATATATATATATATATATATATATATATATATACATGGAAAATGAATAAAAAATAATTCAATAATACAATATTCAAGTAATCCTAAAATATATAAACATAACTCATCTATCTATCTACGTCTACATCGTCTACTAGATGAACTGAGCTCAGTAATATCACAACTATATTTAGCTCTTGCACTTGCCATAGTAGCCTTGTCCTCTGCTATAGCAACATCAAGAGTCAACATTTCTTTAAAGATATCAACTCCAGTGCGACAAATATTTAACCACTGGGACATAACAATGTGAACTTTTCTTTCTTTATGAGTATTACGAAGATAAGATGCAACCTCTTGACCCTCCCATAGCATGAAGCCAACCTAATATTAATAAAACATTAACATTAAATTAAAAGATCAATACATAAAACCTAACATTTAGCAAATATTAATTATGAAAAGATTTGGTTACTAATGAGATTTTGAATTTGCTAGGCATATTGGTCATACTACATGTATCCAGGTGAAGAAACCTTCTCAGGATCTGAAGTAATAACCCGACATGTGATACTCATATATCAAATCATATATTCCTCATATCGCCTAAACAAATGTATGCCATCAACACTAATGAGTGATCTACAGTACTTGAAACCTTAAATATAAGATCCAAATGACCAAAACACTCTCCTAAAAACTATTGTACGATAATCAATATTTCCTTTATGCTTCTAATCAACAATTATTCCAGGATTTGATTCTTTTATTGCCAACAACAACCTAGGTAATTTTTCAAAAGATTCCTCGTGTGAACCAAAAAGATGCTCAATGACCTTCTATTTTGCAACTCATGCTTTGTCATATGAAATTTTATACTTGTAATGCAATTTTATTTCATCTTGCATGCTTGTAACCATTATTGAAAGCTTATTCATCACAAGGGTTGATATAACATTATCAATAAAATTTGCATCAAACTGACAATGATTTTTTTTTTTTACAAAAGTCGAAACACATGTGTGCGACCCGTTTAACTTTGCTATCTCAAATGAATTTGACCTGTTATAATATCCCCCACGTAAACATCACTTACATTCAAGTGCTTGCACATATTGTAATTGAACAAATATAGAGTTCAACCGTTATAATTAGTATTTAAGTGAATGTGTAATGTGGCATCATTTAACTGCATTAACCAATTCATTTTTACTAATGAATGTTTGTCTAACCTCCAATTCAGACCCTCTTGTCATACGTCTATAACTAAGTGCATAATCATTAGAAATAACAAAACTAGACCAAAAAGCATATCTAAATTTATAAGCAAGAGATATGATTTCCTTATCAACATCATCATCAACATTCACCATCACATTCGAGTCTAATGCATCATCATCCTTATTGTCACTAAGTTCAGAATAATCAAATCTATGTTGTTTAGCAAATGGATTATCAAACATAGTATCACCTATTATTTGCAGCAAATCATCTAACAATAAACTCCTTTTATCTCTACTAATTGAATTTGAAGGCCTAGCAGAAGTTGGGACACACACGGATTGTGGTCGACTACCCACATACAATATCATCATGTTCAAACCACTTTGGGTAAAAGAATTAATCGTGGTCTTAAAACTACTATTTCTCACAATCGGTATAGGATAATACTGATGTTCACCAATCTGACACTTCCAAGTTATTTCAACATCAATATCATTATAATTCCACCTAAACCATGACAAATGGTTTTTTTTTTATTTCTGCATGTGACATGCCTAAATTACAATTTAATAACAAATTGCTTTCACCATTATATGTGATATTACTGTTCACATTATAAATAATAATATCACCGTAATGACATAACATAAACATGTTATAAGATATTTTGTTAAAAAAAATCAGATTCTGGTTAATTTAACGTAATTATAACTAAATTACATTATCCTACCACTAATTGGCAAAATTCATATCAAATACAATCAAATTTCTAAAATTTAACGTTAAAGCAAATTCACCAATAATTAAATATAATTCATAGCAAATTAATATAATTCAAAGAAAATATCAAATTCGTAAACTTATCAACAATTCAATGGAACATGTAATTCGTCATGCAAATACCACATTCATGTTCTCTTGTATTAAATCATCAAGCGTAGTTAATTACATTATTAGTTGATTCCAATAATACAAACAAAATTCCTAATTCAAAAACTTAACATCAATTAAATGCAACACATAATTAATTGAATTAATTAATTCATAAGTAATTTATTTTATTTTCATGTTCAACTATATCAAATCAACCCTAATTTATGATATTCTTATCTAATTTAACATTAATTCAACAAATCTTAAATTCACTATAAACTATAAACTCAACCTAAACAATTATTTCATTCCAACCAAATCAAACATGAATTCATAGCAATGTAGTATATTTATCTTACTTGTAGGACTAGAAAAAGGATCGGGTAGTGGCAAAAATGGTGGCAACAAAGGTAACAAAGTATTTTTAACATAAAAACACCGAAGGATGCTTAGAAACTAGGATGAGTTTGATTTTTGTTTGTTTTAATGGAAAAATATAAGTGTTTGATGGGTTGTTTTAAAGAGAAATTAAGGGCATCAATGGTTTTAGAGAGAGAGAGAGAAAGTGAGAGAAAGTGTATGTGTGTGTTGTTCTTTGATCTGGAGAGTTTAAGTTTTTATTGATGTCACGCTTTTGAAGCATGACGTCTTAAGTTTTAATGTTTCAGAAACACAACATTTAACCATATTGTGCTTTTTAACAGCGTCATTTACTAAATTTCACGTTTCAGAAGCGCAACGTGATCAAACTATACTATTTTATCAAATGTTTTTAAAATGATATAATTTTATTATTTTTTATGTTTATTGTGCTAATTTTAAAAAATATCTCTTGCAAAGTTACAATGACAATCAAAGGTTTTTGCCCTTTTTTTTTCTTATGTTGAAATCACAATATTTTTTTTTATCTCAACTAATTGATTTCCATGTCCCCTTTTTTGTTTTTGCCCTCTATTTAAACTTATGGTTTTTCTTGTAAAATTGAATACAAGAGGGTTTGATTTAATTCGGTTTGAGAGTTTTAAAACGAGAAGTAGATAGACTTTACCACACAGACATGGGGGGAACTTGAATCTTTTGCTGATAAACCTGGTTTCGGCTTTTCTTGGGGTTGGGTTAGGGTAGAAGCTCTATCTTAGGGGCGGTTTGCTTTTATAAATACTATTATTTTTTTTGTTTAATTTTTTTTATGTTCTAAAATTATTTTGAAATACTAAGGTTAAAAAATAAATTTTAAAAATAAAAAAATTCATTTTATATATTTTTAAATAAAAATATTTTAAAACAAGGTAACTACCCAATTTTAGCAAAGCAATCACCCTATAGTCAAAGCTACGCCACGTGGAGTTTATACTGATCTGGAGAATTTAACCAGCTGAAAAATGAGAGGGAATAGATGCTGTGGTACACGAGGATCATCGCATGTACATGCATTATATGCGATGGCATGCATATTGATTTAAGTTTATACATTCATGCATGAAGCATCTGTAATACAAAATCAAGCTTCCTGGAGTTCTGCAGAAGAAGAGATTTTCATTCTCCTGTATTCAATCTCAAATGGTTATGCATTACGCACCTTGGTCACGAGGAAAACAAAAGCATAGACACGGCATATTTTGATGGGATTGCACTCGTCAATGAGGCAAAATTAATGAGATTTACTCATACCATCCATCAATGCCAATATTCTCCAGTTCAATATGATTTACAAGACAGAAGAAGGCAGAATATAATGATCCTTGTATGTAGAGTTTAACAGATGAACCCGACTAGCATTTTTGGCCTTTTGTTTGTTTGCCTACCCATTTCTTTCCTCTACATAAGAAAAGGTTCTGGATTATGGCTTGTACTAGACCATTCAGCTCCTACAGTAGAATTGAGAGATGTTGCTGGGGTTGGTAATTGGAGGAGAAAAACGATGGTGGAGGATTGTTGAACTTGGATAGTGAAGTTGACCAGCAGCTGCTGAAGGTGCCATAATTGCTGAAGAAGCGAATCCTGATGATGCTGCAGTAGAGAAGAGAGGCAGTGGATTTGCTCCACCACCATAAGGGCCTTGGATTTGCCTGGTCCAATTTGGAAAGGAATCTACTTCCATTCTCTTCTCTATTGCTCTTTCCTGCAAACATCATACATTGTCAATTATCAAACCAGTGAAAATCCTCTTCTTAATTTGCTATTTAGTGGAAACAAATCCATCAATTTCTGAATACTATCAATCAAATGGTTATCATGAAAATTTCTCCGACATCAAATTGGTATTATTCTGAAAACTAGATGAATAAGCAAAACTTTTCAAAGAAAAATAAATAACTGACATAAATTCTCAATTGCACTTTACAATATTCAGTAGGATTAAAAGTGTCCTGCTGGAAGGTTAATCAGCATATGATAATGTATCTTCGTGACAATCATGAGCATGGAGATCAGCATGATACTGTTATCTTTATGAGTGCGCTTAAAATATTCAGCAGGATGACAATGTCCTCCTACAAGGTTAATAAGCATGATAATGTATCTTTATGACAACGATGAACAGGGAGTTCAGCATGATACTGTTATCTTTGTGTGAGGTGTTTGCATGCATTTGTGTTCCCTAAATAAACTTGGAAAAACTAAAAGTGTTGCGTGAAATAAACTAGACTATTGAAATTACCTCATAGATGGGAAAGATTCGATGATTTATACCATCCCACATAGGAGGGTGAACAGATGTCACTCCAGGGCCATTCGGTAGTTGATTTTTCATTGTTGCAGAAACAGAGTTCAGAAACTGCCAAAGAACAATTTCCTTAAAGAGTAATAAAAAAACCTTTTCCAAAATCATCAACTCATCAAGTAAATCGTAGATATATAATCAAAGCTTTCTAGAACAAACACAGAGTACAACTTTGGCCTGAGAAAAATCCACATTGATTTCAATGGTACCTTTGGTGCCCTATCAGTAGACACGCCATCCCAGCCACCGTGGAAATAAAAGCCACCCATGTTGCTGTTTACCTTTAGGCTATCAGAAGCATCGGGAGGTGCAATTCCCAAGTTCAGGTCGAGATTTTGGCTGCCGTCTGTATGAGAAGTAATTGCTTGTAGATTGGCACAATAAAGGATCACTTGGAAAATTGAGAACTTTTTCTTTACAAAGATGATAAAAAAACAAAAAAAAAGAAGAAAAAAAAAAGAAGAGGAGATTCTAGCAATGAAAAATACCTCCACTGCTGGGCTCTGAAAGTATCTCCCCTTCATATTTGCTTGGCTCAAAGTTGGTAACTGCTTCCCTTCCATTACATTTAATGGCAGCCTTGTCATAAGCCCTGGTTACCAGAGAAAACGAACATCTCAAGTAAATTGAAACCGATTTGGTTGAGAGTCAAAGTCGAACTAAGACATTTAGTTTAAGAAAGATCCAATTCATGATCATTAGGACCTTGCAGCTTCTATCTCGCTATCGAATAGCCCAAGATAAATGTACCTGCAGGCAAGCAATGAATATTGCCCAATAAAAAACCAAGTTCCCAACTCTCACCACAAGCCTAAACATTTTAAGTTCTTAGTTCATTTCTCACTTCAATGTAAGAACACATGCATTAGTAAGCACTTTATGCAAATTATAAGATCAATGCAGTATAAATAGTAAGATTACTATCAGAACGCTGAAATAAATCAGCTGGGGATATGTTAAGGGAAGGAGTTTCTTACTTCTTTCCCAGGAACTGCCCCATACGAGCCTCCCATCGGCCACACTTGTGGAGCGTCACTCCTCTATATTTTGAGCTGCCCCTAGAGAATCCAGTGCTCTGACGCCGTAGAGTATGCACAAATTCTTCCTTTGTGAAACCACTCATCTGCATGTCAAGTAAAAACTCAATTAACAACTAATCACACTCGAGAGTCAAAAACCAAAACAATTAGAACCCAGTGAGTTACATCCACAACAATCCTCACCTGCTTAATGTCCTCATCATAATCACTAACGTTAAAGTTGATGTCAGCATCAACTCCACGGAACTTGATCGCAGCTCGATCATATGCCCTGAAATAAAAAAACCCGAAAAACACAAAATCCTCGATAACTTACATAATCACACTACATATCACAATCTAATCTCATTTATTATCATTGTTACCTAGCTGCAGCATGTGCAGTATCAAATCCCCCTACAAGAAACCAAACATCCAGATTCACAAAATAAATAAATACAAATTAGCGAGTATTAACTGTACCCCATAGCACCAAAGTATCAAAATTAACTTTAAAAAAAATCGAAAAATATTATCTCAAAATTACCCAAGTACACTTGCTTTCCACAATCCCTGCAAAACAACACAAGAAACAGAAAACCCAAATCACATTCAAAATTCCACAACCACCCAGTAAAAAATAATTAAATAATTAAGAGATAATCAGAGTAATTAAGCAACTAATTAATAAACGAGTTGAAATAACTAACCAAATATGAGATTCCCATCTTCCAGTTCTCCGATAAAACGTGACTCCTCTATACTGCGAGCTTCTCGACCTGGGCCCACGCCGACTCTTTTTCACGGGCTTTTGTTGTCGAGCCCCGATCCCCTGCTCCGGAGGACCACCATAATGCCTGGACCCACCGAGATCCACCGGCTGCATCTGCACCGTCGAAGAAGAGTTAGACTCTCCTCCTACATTCTTGGGCCCACACTCCACTGGAAAGAGCTGGATCGTTCGATCTCCACGGTCATCATGATCATTATTGTTAGAATAAACGGTCTTCTTGGAGCTGCTTTCATTTGACAAGATACTGAAATTGAGAGCAAAGACGTCGCCGTTGGAGCAAGAGTCCTCGTCACCACAGCCATCCGCATTGACTACAGAAGAAGAATTGAAGCTCCCAGAACTTTCCATTGGAGAGTTGGAAAGCTCTAGAATCTTCATCCTATTATTATTCTTCGCTGTCGTTGACAAGTCACCAGAACCCGCGGTCAAGTTAAGATCCAACATCATCGAGTCCCTTTCAACTCCAATTCGGCACCGTTTTAGCAGAGAGCAGTAGCGCAAGAACAGTATTAATTATTCAAGAGAGGAACATGGAGAGTGATGGATTGACGAAGGGTGTGAACAAGCCAGGCACGCACAGGACGATGAGAGAGGAGAGGGAGGAGGTGTCTTCTTTTTGCCGGCTAAGAGGTGGTTCTCATGTTTTTGCGAGGGAGGAAAGGGGAGAGGGCTTGCCTGGTGTCTGGAATATAAAATGGTTAATAGTTGGTTATGGTTATAATTGTGTGTTGGGGCTTGGTTGTTGGCTTGGCGGTGTTTGGCCAAAACAGAAAAAGGAGAGAGAGAGAGAGAGAGAGAGAGAGAGAGATGTGGATGGGACGTATGATACAGAAAGAGGGAACGCTTAGCTATATGCCATTTCGGATCAAAACATTAATCAAAGTTTTTCAGCTTTTTCTTTTTTGCTTTATATGCATAAATGGCGCGTGGTTCACATGAGATTAGGAAAGGGCTAATCCCTACTGTTTTATAATAGTTACGGATCCTTGTCAGCGCACCCTCCCATCTCGTGGTTCGATTAGCTCTGGAAAGGGCTTGTGTGTATGTGTTGTGGATGGGGGTCTCGGTGTGCACTGAGAGGAGCACGTGACAACTGACGGGAGGCCAGTGGTGGAAGGAAAAGTCAATGTGAGATGTTTTACTGTGTGGGTGTGCTTATGACTGTGAGGAGAGGCGGCCCCCGGGGGTAAAAGGGCTCACCTGGGCGACACTTGTTTGACAGGCGACTCCCTCATATATCGCGTGTTTTTTTCGTATTTTGTCACGACGAATCACGCTAATTTGACGGTCAAAAATTATTATTATTATTTTATTTATTTAAAAGAGAGAGAGAAGATTGCAGTCCTTTATCAAAGTGGAGTCCTCACTTTTGCTGCTAGATTTTTATGGCTTCCCTAAACGGACGCAAGACAAGCTGTCACGAAAACAATAATGAGATAATGGCGAATGGAACCTTTAACTATCCTCCTGTCCAACCAACGAATGGTCCACTCACCTCGTTTATTTCTCTTTACTTTACTCTTCTATTATTATTATTATTATTATTATTATTATTATACGCTGATTTCATTTATTAGACTAAAACGGAGTTGAATTATTTTTAAAAAATTTTTGCTTCCAACTAATTTTTTTATATTTTAAAATTATTTTAATATAATAATATTTAAAAATAATTTTTTAAAAATAAAAAAATAAAATGTTGATATATTTCTGAACGAAAAGTATTTTAAATAGTAATTATCACTACACTCTTAAACACCCTCCAATACCTTGTTTTAACATATTTCAACTTGTTTTTTTTTGTGTTTTTTAAATTATTTTTATTTTAAAAAATATTATATTATATATTTATTTAATGTTTTTCATATTCTAATACCAATTAAAGAATATTTTTAAAATATTACCGACCAGCTTTGACGGACTGAGATGGTACGATTTTTAAGGGTTTTTTTTTTAGAAAAAAAAACGGGAAACGGGGTTTCTTTTTCACCGGCCCAGAGTAAAGTAAAAAAAAAAAAAAGAGTGAGTGGGGGCCGGCTGAACAAATGATCCATTATAAAATTAGCAATTTGCATGTCGTGTCTTAGGTTTGAGAGGGCGATATCCGTACACGTCGTTAACTACCTAAAATGCCAGTTGTCTATGTTTTAATTTGTGGGCCAACTAC
Source organism: Populus nigra (assembly GCF_951802175.1). Lineage (NCBI taxonomy): Eukaryota > Viridiplantae > Streptophyta > Magnoliopsida > Malpighiales > Salicaceae > Populus > Populus nigra. Next base: position 7,712,720 of record NC_084868.1, read on the forward strand.
TGAAGGCCCACTCCTCTAACCTCTCATTGGTTGTCGCTTGTGTTGATTTTTTTCTCTTCATAGTTCATACACCGTCATACTAGGCACCAAGCAAATAAATGTAAATAAAATAAATAAATAAATAAAATAAAAAATACGACAGGCCAATCATTGCTGGAGTTTACTTCTAATCCCATTGAAAGCATGGAGTTTCACCACAGTAATCCACACTCGAAACTCAATTTTGCCTTTTATAGAAACCAACAAATCAACTTTACATTGAAGAGTAAAATTATCCTTTTACATGGAATGCTAGATTTAATGGGGGTATATATGTCTTTTATGTTTTTTCTTACAACAATGCAATGATTAAAATAATTTTTTTAAAAAAATTATTTTAATTAAAGTATTGAGAATTTTATATACATTCTCATTTTTTTCACAATAAAATAACTCAAAAGCTTCTTTGTAGGAGAGATTTTGTCTTTTATTCTTGGTTTTTATTGCTATACATGTTTAATAACATGAGGGATAATTGATTTTTTGTAAATATAAAGTATTATTAAAAAAGTGATTGGCATGTGTCATGCATGCGATAGCGAATGGACGTTGTCCGAGCCCTTCAGGCAAAATATACAGCGGCGTCCAGCAGTTAAACGTCACTTTCCACGATGGTGTTGAAAGCGCACTAACATTCTCCTCTTATTGATACGGTTCATGCACGTCGCGACATGATGATTAGACTCCGATGAGTTTTTATATTCTCTTTTCTTTTTTCTCTCTTTTCTCCTGGTTAAAATATGAAGGGTCCTGCGATTTATTTTTAGAAAAATTACTCCTAGCATTTTATTTTCAGGTTAAACTTGCATTTGCTTATCAAGTTTTGAAAAATTATTGTTGGCATTCTAAACTTTGATACGCGAGTAACAATTTACATCCACTGTTTGGGGTGTCCAAAATAAATCAACAAAAATTACCTGATTATTTACAAGATTGTCATTATATTTCAATTAATGACCAAGAAACACGTGTTAAAATTATAAAATTACCTAATTACTTACAAAATTGTTATTATGCTCAAATAAAGTTGAGTGGTTAGCTTGAGTGGTGGAGATTGTGGCAATTTTGTGGAAGGGATGAGGAAGAAGAGGACACTAGTTTTTTTGTTAATTATTTAAACAATCAAGAAACTGTATTATATTTTTATTATTTTATCTCGTTTCATTGTCTCAAATTTCTATAACATGAAAATATTTTGTAAATATACTTCAAACCCTAAGATAAGTCAAAACTAAAATAAAAAAGGTGAATTTGACATTAGATTTTATTTGCTATTTTATTATTAGAAGTTAGATTGAATCTTTTTTTAAAGAAAAACCTATAAAGGAAATTGATAAAGTGAAAATTTCAGATTGAATTGAGCTTTTCATGATTGTATTTTCCATGACAACATCTTGAATTAAAACGTGTAAGCTTTGTCTCTTAACTTAATTGTTACTACAAAACCAAGTCCTTTATTAGAACCGGAAACCTTCTTATGCATAAATCGATAAATGTATGAGGAAAAATAATATAAAAAGAAGAGAAATAGAATGAAGGTTCATAGAGTGTGTGATTGAATAAATTGGCTCTGATTAATTATGAGTGACCTTATATGGTAATGAATGGCCATGAGTCGTGCGATTTCTTGCATAGACTTTTATTATAACTGATGTTATTGAATGAATTGTTGAATGTCTTGAATGGATTTGTGGTAGTTGAATTTTATCAATGTACTTGGTGACCCGAGATATTTATACACATTAGTTAGATAAATAAGTACTATAAGTGGAGATGTTGATGCTCATCATTGGTTGCAGTGCTTTGTTGCGCTATTAATAGAGAGGTGAGTAGTTGGTAGGTGCCTTTGAGATGACATATGATAGGAAATGATCATTGGCGAGAAATGAGGCGTCTTTGCTCTGCATGGAAAATTTATGAGTGATAACAACACCACTGAATGGTTTGAAGGTATGCAAGTACGCACTCTAACTTTTTGAAATTAATTTAATATATTTTTTAAAAAATATTTTAAAAAATAACTATTCCAAACACCCATACACTCTAACTTCTTGAAATTTTAAAATATATCAAGGTTTATTATGCATGAGGCGTTGGTATTAGACAGCCCAAAGTGAGTCAAGGACGGTATGCACCAAGATGGCTAGAAACTCTAGCCATTTAAACTTGGAAGAACTCAACGACTAGGATTATTATTATTATTATTATTATTATTATTGCACCATCAATAAATACAATAAAAATTAAAACCACAAGAGCAGAAGTGGAGCATGAATGGCTGTGTCGGGACAAAAATAATAGTTTGCTTTCTTGTAAGGTGGGCATAAATTATTGGACCGATGGAATCAGCTTCTTGGTGTATAATTTACAATATGGTCAGAGAATTTAGCCGAAAAGTGCAAAGTCTAAGGAACATCTTTGATTCTACTAATTCCAACAATGAAAGGCTACAGAGTACATACATATAAATATATATATATATTTTGACCCCCCATTATGCTTCTTTACTTTTTCTCCCCACTCTACTACTTTATTCTCTTTTGTATCCCCCACTTCTTCCTAAAAATATCTTCTTTCTTCGTATAAAATATATAGCGAAATGAATATTTTTTCTGCTAAAAAAATATTGAGGGTGAAACCTGTTTGTTTTTGTATTTTAAAAATATTTTTAAAAATATATAAAAATTTTTAATTTTTTTTGTTTCAAATTAATATATTTTTAATGTTTTTAGATTTTGATGTGTTGACATCAAAAATGATTTTTAAAAAATAAAAAAATATTATTTTAATATATTTCCAAGTAAAAAGCATTTTGAAAAACAATCGCAACCACACTCTTAAGATATTCAAATCATTTCATTATATTTATATGAAAAATACAAAAAACATAAGAAAAAATAACCTGAATTTAACCATATCAAAATATAAAAAGATAAAAAAATAAAATTAAAAGTCTATAAACTAATTCTAAAATAACTTTAATTTTATGAATGGTTTCGAATGGTATCCTTATTTAGAAATTAATTCTAAAATAAATTTTAATTTTGAAATGGTTTCATCTATAATTTTAAAATCCCATCCGAGCACAATCAGGATAAAACTCAAGTTAAGGGTTATAGAATTTAACCTAAATTTTATATATATATATCTATATAAGAATCACAACGACGACGTTGTGTTGATAAAACGACCATGTTAACGCAGCGTCAGTTGCAAATGGGCCCCCTATTTAGGTGTCGGCTGGGTTTTGAGCATTAGAAACTGTCCACTTCATATTTGCCATCACGTTGAGGTTTTGATGCTGAGTCTCACGGTCTCAATGATAAATGGGCTTAGGCTTGGGCTTGATGGTTAAGGAAATTAAGAGTTAAAATGGGCTTGATTTATCTAAATTTCATTGAATTCATTATACATAGATTGCATATACCTAGACCTCATTTATTTGCTAGAAAGAATTTTTTTTTGAAAAGTGAATTTTAAAAAAGTAAATTTCAGAAAAGTAAATTATTTTCTGATGTTTGGTAGTGTAATAAAAAATAAGTTGGAAAACATTTTCCAGTATTTGGTTATGTCATGGAAAATAAGCTGGAAAATAACTTATTAATGTTTTATTTTTCTCAAGTTTATTAAAATAATGAGAAACAAATCTTACAAATTAAAAAGTTGAATGAGAATGAAATTGAAAAAAAATATAATTTCATAAATTATCTCAAATAAAATAAATAATAATCAAAATAATAGAGATCAAATCTAAAAAATAAAAAAAAATAAAAAGATGAAGAAATTAAAATAATAATAATTAATATTTTATAAATTATTTCAAAAAAAATAATTAACAATCAAAAGAATGAAGACCAAATTTGATAGATAAAAAATTTCAATAAAAAAATGATAAGGAAAAAGCAAATAACAATTATAAAAATGAGGACCAAAGTTAATATAAAAATTAAATTTTAAGACATGAAATTGAAAAATAAATATTCAAAAGAAAATATATATAGCAATCAAAAGTTTGAGGACCAAATTTGATATAATCAGCAAATAATATGATATTTCTAAATTTTTCACAACTTCTAGAAAGTGTTTTTTGTCCAAATTTTCCTGAAAACCAAGCTAAATTTTCTTTTGATTGAAAAGTGTTTTCTGTTGATCAATTTTTTTAATGTCAAATAAATATAGAAAAATTTGAAAAATAGTGGTTTTCGGAAAACAAACAGAGCCATAGGCTATTTTTTTTTTTTTATTTGTTTCTACTTGGATGTGGCCATACAGGGGAAAAGAGCCACTAACATCAATGGTTCTCACAGGATTGCCATGGTAAGTTGCTTACTAACTCCACTGTCTGCTCTCTAATGCTTCTTTTTTTTTTTTTTTTCTTTTTTCATAATTAATGAGCAGAAAGAGGAGCATGGTGGGTGCCTCAACGCTTTCTGTTAAAGCCACAGATTTGAATTAAGATGATCCATGAAGAGTTTGCAGGAAAGATGAAACTGTGGAGGATTACGTTTTGCGCAATAATATTGGGGATGGTTTAAGACTGTAGTTCTTACACAGGCTTGGTGAAGAAGGCTCACAGTACACTGGGGATGAACTACAAACATTGAAGGCTCACAGAAAGAGATCCTTTTGAGAGTTCTAAATGCTGCATAATTTAGTGAACTGAGAGTGATAAGGCTACAGACAGTTTCTCGCACCATATCACAGGGCTTTTCCTCCTGGTTGAAGGCATTCTCGTAGCATGAAAACCCTAGAAAAACCAAGTGGAGAGCAGGCCAAATAAAGGATTAAATGAACCCTTCATCTATCTCCTCCTCTCCTAGCTCCGATCAAACCGTTTCAGATTTTGCTCATCGCAGACAAATTGGATAAAAATTAGGTCCCTCAAAACCAGATGATACAGAACAAACCCTATTTACTATTATTTGCTGAAGCAGCTCCCGGCCCCCAAGAAAGCTTGCTCCTCCCTCAATCTAGTCCCGTCTGCCTTCCCTTTGCTTTAAGCCAACTCTTATCGCTCCCGGCTCCAAACAGAGACCCCCGGGTCTCCTCCTGTGCCCCCTCCTTAAGTAGAGCTCTCTTTCGTCTGCAAAGCCTTATAGAGTGCTTAAATTAATTCATCCTGGTGCCATGTCTGATGTCTCTTGGGGGTTTGGTTGAGCTTGTAGAGCATTTGAATTTAAGCAGTGGCGTTACTCCTCTGTGCTCCTCGATGTAAAACTCTTCAGGCTTGTATCATTTTCTCGTGCTGTTATTTAACAAACATACATCTAAACACGAGAGTAGATCCAACAAGCCACTGAATTCGAGCGTCAGATTTATTTTTTTTTATTCGAGCGTCAAAAAAATTCCAATTGCAAAATGCATTTAAGTAAATAAATTAAGAATTACTTGTACAACTAAAAAATATTATAACTATATTTTTAATAAAATAAAATTAATCTGAGTTATGAATTAATTGCACAAAATAATTTTTTTCAATAATTTTTTTAATTTAAAATAAATACTTATAAAATTAAAAATCAATCATATATTTAGACAATTGAAGAAGAAAAAATCAAACCAAAATAAATTACAATACTTAATTAATAATCAATAAAATAATAAATAATAAATAATATTAAACAAGAAAAATCAATTATAATGGGTAAAATTTGAAGAAAAAAAAAAAGAAGAAAAAAGCCCAAATACTCAGGCTTAATTGGCCCAAAGAGAAAGAGCCTCAAGAAAATGATCCAGATACGCAGGGCCTAAACCAGTCCATTCAGTTGTGATTTTTATTATTTTTAATTTTCTATGAGATTAACGACCCTCGTCAATCTTTTTTTTTATATATATAACAAAAAATAGGCAATGCTAACCATTTGCCCTGCTCGGAGAACTTGGACAGATGAGAAGTTTTGAGTTTCAGGTGAGAAAAAAAAAAAAACACTCATTTGAACCATAATTCAACCTGGAAAACCTAAAAAAAAACCTAAATAAATAGCTTATAAAACATATTCATGATCTCAAAGCATCCACAAAAAAATTGACCTGAAAACCCACTATCAACTAAAAGGTTCCAAGACATTCATGGACTCATGCAAACAATTTAAGTTGATAGACCTTAAAGGCAGGATCCATTTAAGTTATCTCCCGCAAACAATTTTCAAGTTCAAATGAAGAGGGACCGCGACAGATACCTCAAGTTCCATTACATTACATCAGACAACTTTAAAATTTGTCAAAGCCTGTGGAAATAAACAAGCAATTCGAGTCCGGTAAAGAAGCTCGCTTTGAACATCCTGATACCAATCCCGTTCATAATGTACATTCAAGTTAATTTTTTAACCAACGACGTGGGGGAAATCAGACAGATCTTCGCATCCATAAATCCTTGCCAGGAGAAAAACACAAACCATACGTGTTTATGCATAATAGCATTAGGCATCGAAATGGCTGCTTAAAGAGCATAGAAAAAGCATCCAGAACATCGAAGCATGCAGCGCAATGAAAACACACAAAAGTCATAAAATGTTCCATTCCAATTCTGCTGGTAATAGAAATTCTTTGAGCTAGCAAAATAGAGCAAGAGTGGGAATGAAAGAACGGTATCGAAATACCAAAAATCCAATTCCCAACAAATCTCATCCATGTCCAACAACAAAAAACAAACAAAAGTTGATAACAGAATCGAGTAGATGAACAAAACTCTTCTCTAAAAACAGAACTATTACTGAGAGACACCAAGCCACTTTGTGAAATTCTCAAACTCTGTGTAATCGCTGTCTGAGATCATTGTCTTGTACCATGCCTTTCCTGCAGCCTTGGCAGCGGCTAGCTCCTCCTGTTAGGTTTCATAAGAAATGACAACTTGTTAATAAACACATTAAAAAATGCCCTACCATCGCATCCCTGAAGCATAAAGATATGGACTTGGATAGAAAGTAACAACAGTAACAAATAAAAGAGACAAAATACAAGGCTAAGAGAATAAAATAGCCTTTGATCTAAAGAATATATAAATATGATGGAAGGATTCTGAAGGACATGAAAGAGACAAAGGGTATATAGCTCAAACAGATGACCAAAAACACCACTGCAAAACGAACATAATACGGATATACAAATATTGCAGTCTTAAACGCTATGCCTAATTCTTCTAAAAAAACTCTTAATATACAAACAAAGATAAGACCTTCACATTAACAGCATCCATACACATTACCAGAGCACGCAACACAACATCAGAGTAACCAACTAATCATTTCACAATATAGCAACATAAAAAAAAAGGATGTAAGAACAGATACCTTTGAGACAGGCTTCCTCTTCTTGTCGAGCTTCTCCTTCTTAGACTTCACACGCTCTGCCTCGGCCAAAAGAGACATCCTCCTAGCAGTCTTAGCATATGGGTTCAATTTCAACATCACATTCAAGTTCTTCAATGGGTTCTTCTTCAAAGTAGCCCTCTTAACCTCCTTCTTGATTGGCTTCACAACACTCTGAACCTCATCAGAGTTGATGATCCTAGCCAAATCAGCATTGACCATCTTGGACCTAGGCAACACATACCCCTTCTTCTTCTCTGAACACTTCTCAAATGACCCATAAATTGAATCAAGCTTCTCAATAGCTGATTTCGTCCAGATCACAAATCTTCCAAGATGACCACCAGGAGCCAACTTCAACAAGTTCAACCTCTCAACGTTAGCAACCTCAACTCCTGGAATATTACGGAAGGCCTTAACCATCTTAGCACCTTCGGTTCCGTACACAATCAGGGGTCCCTTGCGAGATATATACCTCCTGTTCCTCATTTTTCCCTTTCCAGGCCGGATCGCGTGAGAATCCTTAGCTTTCTCAGCATCTGGAAAAGCACCGATCTCCTTGAGCACCTTAATAGCAGTAGATGTCTTTTCAATGCTCTCGGCTGAGTCGGAGATAATCAAAGGCATCTCGGGGACTGACTCCACGCGGTGACCACGTGCCATCACCAGAGAGGGTACAGCAGATGCAGCAATAGCTGAAACGACAGCGTATCTCTTTTGGTTCACATTAATCTTCCTATGCCAGCGGCGCCAGATCTTGGTGGGAGCAAACATGCGTCCACCACGGCACATGTTTCCGTAAGCTCCCTGACCAGCACGGTGAGTTCCACCACCAGGAACACGGGGGATACGAGAAACGGCACGACCAGTACCCCATGATTCGGCTGAGGTCTGGTGACCGGCTTTCTTGGAGACGGCATAAGGCTGGCGGCTATTCTTGGAGATGTTTGAGTGGACGTAGTTGACGATGTCTGGTCGGATCGAGGCCTTCATGACATCGGGTAGAGCCACGGTGGCAGCCGAATCCGTGACCATGTCGTTGAGGCAGGGGAGGGTTTGAACGGAGACCAGGGGGCGTGCGGCGGCGGCCATTTCGTTGTGAGAAGGGGAGAGCAGCGGAGGGGCAGTAGGGTTTAGGTGTGCGAGAGTGCTTGCGATGCGTTTAGAGTTCAATATATAGGGGATTTTTTAGGGTTCAGCTTTTGGTTCTGCGTGTTTGGTTTATGGAATAAAGGTATTCTAGTGGGCGGATAGGCCTTGTTTGGGTCTTGCTTGTGTAGGATTTACGCGGGTTTTCTGGTATAAAGATTATTATAATACTTGCATATAGATCCTTGGACAAAATAAATATTTAGTTACCAAAAAACAAAACAATTTGGTAACCATGAGTAATAGAGCTTCCTATATTTAAACAGTTAGGTCTACTATATATATATATATATATATATATATATATATGTGTGTGTGTGTGTGTGTGTGTGTGTGTGTGTGTGTGTGTAAAAATAAAGTTGAATTTAAAATATGAGGATTGGTTATGGGATTTACATTCACTTTTATATTGTAAGTAATGGTATTAGTATTTTTTTTCTATTTTTAATTTGATTTAATTTAGCATCTGTATAAGATTATAGTAGCGGTAACAGTTCAAAGTATTTTTTGTTTAAAAATACATTAAAATAATATTTTTTTTTTAAAAAAATTATTTTGACAAACAATCTAAAAATATAAAAATAAAATTATTTTTAATAAAAATAAATTCAATAACAAATTGTAAGACAAAAACAATGAAGGGCTTGTACATTCGTTAAATACTTTAATTTTTTAAACTTCTTCACATAATCTATTCGAGATTGTGATAGTGGTAACGGTTCAAAATTTTTTTCATTTAGAAATATATTAAAATAATATTTATACATTTGTTAAGGAATTCAATTCTTCAAACTTCTTCACGTAATCTTCCACACTTTTTTCTTGTACCAACTTGTTAAATTCTTTCATTATATCATCTCTACTGTCAAATCTTTTGCAAATGGCTTCAGAGAATTCCTCCCAGTTAACTATTAAGGACTCACTTCCACCCTTTGATGTGCAAGAACAAAGTTAGGCTTTAAAAGTTTACTGCATTTCCTTACCCAGCCTTTAGGATTATCTCCCCATGAAATCGGTAGATCAACTCTTGGTGCTGCAGGATTATATCCAGTCTTATGGTGATCTTGATTGCCTATGATATCTCCACGACCATGGCCTCAGAATCCATATAATATTCCTTCTTGAGTGTTGTTAGCTCTAGCTTCTCTTCCTGTTAGAGGATTAGACAAGATTCCCCTAGAACTTACTCCAACTTCCTTTTCTGCCATATGATTAGCTTAGAAGGATTTGATTAGTTAGTGTTTTAATCTTTAGATTGATATGATCATTCTTCTCATCTTGTTCCTTCCATCTTTCCTTGCTATTTGCCATAGATTCCTGAAGTTCTTGATGAATTCCCTGCATGCATCTGTTCATCAAGTTATTTGCGAAGTTCTTCCACAACCTTCATCTTATTGTTCTATATCATTTTTTAAGTTTTGAACAACGCCAAAATCTATTAATAATGGCTTTGGATCAACTCTGATACCGCTTGTTAAGGTTCTTCCTTGACCAAATATTGTATAGAAGTTCAGACGAGAGAAATTAGAAGCGAAGAAGAGAGAGATACAAAAATGAATTCATTCATTGATTGCTTGACCTTCACTTCATGCATGCTTGCCTTATTTATACAAGTTCTTCTATCCACTAACTGGGACTAATGCTTTATTGATCTAACTAGCTCTAACTAACTTCTATTATTTATATAACCACGAGACTGAATTAATCAACTGCTAGTTCAACCTTCTTCTTGTTTCACTTGGCTGCTACTGCTAGTGAATTCTTTGCTGTATCGTGACACTTTGTAATTTAGAAAGACTCAAAATGGAATATGCAACGAACGAAACACAGCATATATCAGCAAGAACAAAAATAGAGAGGTGCTCCTAGTTAACAGAATAACGACGATCCTTCTTGTAGCGAGTTCAAATCCTTGTGATTACATTATCTCCCTGGCAAAAAGTATTCCACGGTATACAATATTATAATCCATCAACAAATCTTAAGGGGAGATCAAACAGCCACCAGAGAAATCTCACACGAAAACAAACTGGTTTGTTTGAGGGACAAATCATCCATAGAATAGCACCATCCAATCCTAATGACATCCACATGGACCTTGAAAATCAGTAGAAAATGTTCCACTACCATCATGCGCTCCCTTCGCTGTAGCTGCTAAAGCCTCTCTTATAAACATATCCAGCTCCCGCAAAGCAAGACGTGGAGCAAATTGGAGCGTAGAGGGGCAAGGTAACAAGAAAATAGGAGAATATCGAGGGGGCGGGGAAAAAAACACTACCAGGTCAGCAAATTCTAAGTAGTGAAAGTTCAAAATGCTGTATCATTGGTTTGATTATGGGCAGCTGCTCCCAGTGTATTGTAGCGTGTATCATCACACTCTGCCACAACTTCAGGAACTCGAAGAAAAAACCCACCATTTTTAGTGATCAAGTGACCTTCGAACTTTTGTCACTTGTATTATTGCATATGCCTTCAACCAAGATTCTTAAAATCGCGAGTTGACTCTTAAAATCTTATAATTTTACGAGTCAACATGTATATAACATGTCAAATCAGGTTAAAACTCGAAATCAGTCAAACTCGGTTAAAATCGGTAAAATCAAACTGATTTTACGAGTTTGACCGATTTTGACCGAGTTTGAGTTTTAACCCGCAAAAGTTAAAAAATTTATTGTCTCCCTGTTCGAGCCCCCTGACACTCCACTACACAGTCCCCACTCCCCATTCTTCCCTTTCCCTGTTGCCCGAATCTTAAATTTTCAATCTTAGTAGACTAACACCAGCATTAGAGGATCCTAGGTATGAGAAAGTTTTATACTGTATTTTAGACAAAGAATGCATGATCGGAGGATCAAAACCATGGAAAGACAGAGATAGATGGTGAGGAATCAAATGAGTAAAATAAGAGATAGAAATATTTATATAGAGAGAAATATTGTGTTTTAGATAAACCATTTGTTAACTACAAAGAGAGACGACAAAGACTTAGGAAGAACTTGAAATACATGTCTTGCTTGGTAGGATATTTTGACATTATTTCTAGGACTTGTTACTAACATAAAAAAGATAAAAGATGAGGTAGCATGAGATTAAATTAATGTCACTTTATATGTTTTTGTTCTCATTCTCACGGGTTCACTGTTATACTTTTTATTTTCTTTTTGTATTTTCTTTTCGTATCACCCCTACAATGACTTTCATAGATTTCTGCACGTTGCTGTCACTTGTCAACGTTGTTCCTTGAAAGTAGAAGGAGAAAACTCAGCATATATGTTTTTTCATGATGAAATGGTCACTGAGAATTATATTACTAATAAAACTGCCAATTTATATAAGACAGTGATGTGTTTCCTTGTAAAAGCAATCCACAGACACTTATTTGGCATTAGGGAATTTGTCACATACGATGTTTAACTCCATGGTGTTAGGAAATTTGTCACATAAGATGTTTAACTCCATAGTATGATCATCACATGCTTGCTGCTAAGAGTATGATCACACTGAGCTTTTCCAGAATGATACTGCAAAAGAATGTTAGTCCTTACAATTGGCTCAAAATCAGGGCTCTAGCCTCCACGAGTTAATAGCAAGGTTCATCAATAACAGAACCTGCAAATCACCAAAGGGAATTACATATACAGTGTATTTCGAACTCAAACAGGGGGAAGCACGAAGTATACACACCAAAATCATGTTCATTGACCATACATGTTGGGCAAAATTATGACACCAAATCATAATATCACTTAAGTCTCAGAAAAGCTTTTACTGTCTATAAAACACATCATAGTACTTTAGACCTTAGGGATATGGACGAAATCCTGAACGGTAAAACCCTATCTAACTAAAAAGGCATAAACTATTACATTTCACTGACCACTATGCTGGCAGGTTGATAATATGCTTGGCTAATTTCGAAGAGCCAAACAAGCTCATCAAACTCACAAGTGAGCTACCATAAACCATTTATGGGTTCGATAATATAGGCCACAGAAAATCATAACCTTACCATTTTGGGATCAGCTTATATGCAGGGGCACTTGTAGTGAACTACCCCTGAACTTGATTGGCTAATACCAGATGCAACTTACTGCACTAGATCCAAATCAGAGCCACTTCTGAAAAGTTGAGCAAGAAAACAAGCAATTGAAATCTATTTAACAGGTCGTCAGATATAATTTGGTTAGCAACAGGTACGACTTAAAAACAGTCCATAAAGTAAAATATTTCTTATTCTCAAGCATGCCTTTTCATCAATCCTTATTCAAGTTCAGGAACCTAAAATACCGATCATGTCTGATTACCAATAATATCAAAAAGGAATATTATTAATTTATCTGGTCTCTTGATATACTATATCCTGCATCTCAACTATGATTATTAACCACTTTTCAATTATCAATTATCCATGACATGTATGATACTTGAGCATAGACCTCAACTATGATTATTAACCACTTTTCACCATCATAAAAGGCCAGTAGTTATCTTAACATTATCACAGGAAAAATGCATCTCAATTCAACAAAACTGATTTGAAAAATTCAGGGTTTGGTCCTCATGTGTCAGAACATGGTAGAGGAAAACAGAATAAAACTATTAAAGCATCAATTTGGTCATTATTTGGAAAGCAACCCATGAATGATTCACAAAAGAAAAGGAGCAAGAAAAAACCAAATCGACACAATACTACAAGGATAGATACAAAACAACATTCACCCAAACTTACATGCATAACTTTCTTCACCTATTGACCCTTTCCACATTCACTCAAAGCAGCTAACTCAACTCACATTCATAACTTAAGTAAAAAAAAACAGAGGTTAGCTTGTTAGAGCTACCTAAATATTGTTCAGTTCATCAAACATCCAGCCAGTACTCATTAGAGTTAGAAGAATAAGTTGCAATTTTCCCATCCAAAAGAATAAAGGAACACATAGCAATTTTACAATTCAGAAAGTCAAAAAAGTAGAACCACTTCCATTCCCTTGAAGCAACTATCAGGAATTGATCCACCAATAGAGTGCAATATGGTCATCAGTTATATACTCTAACATAGTTTTGGACCACTCCTTCGACTCCGGACCAGCAACAGAAATGGATCGTTGATGATGGGTATCATAGACAATTGCATATCAGATTATGAATACGAGCATATCATCCCACTCACAAACTTGCATGGATTTGAGACAGAAGTCATGTTCCTTTTCTTTTTTCCCTTTGTTAAGATAAGAATATAAGATGTCCGTAAAAAAAGGCACAAGCAAAATAGAGCTCCAGTTATCCAATATGCTGAACAAAAGCTGAGGAAACAGAAACAGTGAAACACCACCAAAATACCCTGTAAACAATACAACATAACAATGCAAAGAGAAAAAGAAATTATCCAATAATTCCCAATGTTTAGCAATTATCCAATATTCTTAGCATCATAACACAAACACACCATATCATGGAAAAAATAGCACAACTACACAAAAATTTTCTTTCCTCCAGGTTCTACTCATTTTCCTAATAATTCTCTTGGCTACAAACTGTAACAACAAAATCAAAGAACTACAATGAGAAGAAATAGAAAAGGAAGGAAAGAAAAGGAAAGTGACACAACTTTTAGCCAAAAGTCAATTACAGTTCCAAGCTCCCATATGAACAGCAAAATTTACTAACAAAAGTATAAGCATGCTTTCGATTATCTAGTTGACACATAAAGGTCAAGATCTTTTAAGAATGCAGAGCTAAAAAAACATGTGCAGGCAATAGGAATCTTAAAACATATTCAGAACTGGTGATTAATCATTGTGCGAGCTTCTACATACAAACTTTAAGCAAATTCCTGGATCATAAATTGAGACATCTTGGAATTTTTTGTCTATGATAGTGCATCTGTTTGTATAACATTTATTAGCTCCACAAAATTTGAGTTTAAGCCCCATTCTATGGGATCCCATCATTTAAAAGCCTGTGCAAAAGGTTTCTTTTATGATAATTTGCAAGACCAACAATGCCAAACCAACAACATGGAGCCAGCAGCACAAATCCAGGAAAATAATAGAAATCATATTGAGAAGTTTTGAAACATTTTACACCTTTCAGGGAAATAGTTGACACAGCATCCATCCAAACCAAACATAGTTAGCAAAAAGGTTCTGAATATCCATCAGGTTGTACTTGTATCTCTACAACTTATCATTAAAACATGTAGAGGCATGAAGCTCAAACAGAAAATCCCAGTTTCTCCATCTCTTTTTGAAAGTGAAATTTCTCACCTACAGCTTCCTCGTGACCTAAGAATTATCATCCTTCATTTATAATAATAATTGTGGTAATTAATCTCTGATAGCACTGGCCTAAATGATTAATAAAAGATAAACTCATATCTTTTACCGCAGTTTTTTTCATTTTTTATCTATTCAATTTTTATTAGAATCGGATCCTTAGCCATCTCAATTGTAAATAAATAAACAAAAGAACAGAAAATGAATTGAATCCTTGGCGCTCCCCCACTCATCAGGTGCTCATCTTAGTATTGGCGTCAGCCATCTTTTGACATTTATGCTATTAAAATGCAACATTTAATAACAAACCACTTCATAGTTATAGAAACTTCTAAATAACCAGTAGGATGGATAATCAACTGTTACATCCCTCAAGGAAAATGGATCAAGAAAACAACTTAAAAAAGTCTTCAACCTGCTGCCCTCTCTTCTTATTCATTAAAGTTGCATCTTCATACCCTGCGTTAATCCTTCTATGTCAAAATACTAAGTTCTATATCATGTCTTTCAAGAAATAAATCAGTTCTCACCCCCGTTGATTATAAGCTCTTTTGCCTACTTGCCAAGCTAGTCTGTCAGCCAATGGAAGTAGAAGGATTCTTCGTACATGTCTGCTGTATGAGATAACTTGTCCCACGTAGTCACAGCTTACATGAATTTAATCTATCCTTCTAATCATCACTCTTCTTTCCAAATCTGATTCTATATATTGATAAATTATTTTCTTTCTTGCAAAACTCACAAAAGTACTTTCTGTGATGAATAATTGAATACCACAGCATCATCAAGTGACATCTTATCAAGAGTTATAATCTTTGAAGCACTTGTGAACACAGTAACCTTTTTGACTTACTGCAACTTGCAAACCATATGTAGTAATGAAACAAATGGTAAAAGAATCATGGGATTTTCACATTAGACAAACAAAATATCATTAAAATTGAATCTTACTTGTACATTGGAGTCTAGGAACATCACATGTAACTCAATAATTTCAATTTGCTCACAAGAGCAAGTACACTTACCTTGATCAGAACAATCTATTATTCTGGACCATCACTCTCTCAATCCTCATCATCAGAGCTTTCCACATCACTACTATAATCACTACTATCATCATCCTGATCCGGAATATCCAGCTCCACGTGCCGAACCTGTATAGTCTCTGGTGGCTTATGCAATCCTTGAGGAGCAATAGGTGGCAACTTCTGTTCCACAGCTCTAGGCAATGGAATAGAGTCCAATGACACTGGATCCCCAGGCTTCCATCCAGGTGGCGGCACTGGTAAATCTGTTGGCAAAACCACAGGCATCCCAGGCTTCCACCCTGCCGGAACAGAAATATTAGGAGGAAACAGGCCTGCCAAATTCTCAAGCGGATTAGCTTCGTGTTGTGGCTCAATAATTGCCTCAATTGTCTTCTCCTTAGTTTCAACATCTTTAGGCAACCCAACATCAAGATGAGCAAAATTATACAACTGGGAAGCTCTCATTTGCTCTTCCTGAGGAGCAGGAGGTAGCGCCCCACGCAACGGTGCCTGTCCAGCACCAAATTCCGGCGGAGCAAATGTAGTATAACTAATACGATGTGCATATGACAAAATATCAGATAACTTCAAATGAGTAGCAACAGTAGTGGTGTTAGTAGCATTTTCTTCTTCTTCATTAGGAGGGATAGGGCGGCGGCGGCGATAATCAGCATAATCATCAACTAAAATATCAAGAACTCTCTCAGCTTCTTTCAATTTATTAGCAAAATTAAGAAGCGCAGAGTCTTTAGATTTGATTTCCTGGGAAATCCTTTGCTTGGAATCTTGGAGATCAAGGATTTCCTGAAGTTCGGCGACGGATTCAAAGAGTTGGGTTTGAAGGGAAGTAAAGAGGGAGATAATTTCTTTGGTAGAAGTAGGAGTGGGTTCGTCCAGTGATTGGGATTGTGACGGAAGAAAAGTTGGGAGTGTTCCGCGATAGACGGAAAGCCAGTGGGGACGGTTAGGGGAGAGTTCGAAGAGTTTGGTGGCTAAAGAAGCCATTTGGAGGAGAAGAGATTGGGCTCTGGGGAGAGGTGGGAGGAGAGAGAGGAGAGCTGAGGAGGTGGTGGTGGTGGTGGTGGACGGGTGGTGGTGCTGCGGGGGTTGAGGGTTGGGAAATTTGGGAGGAGGAGGATTTGGGGTTTGGACTGGGAGAGAAGGAGAAGTTGGGTTTGTTAGGCCTAATCTGGCCGGCGATTGTACAATTTGGTGCTGATGCATTTTTGGAGAATAGTTCTTTCCTTTTTTTTTTAATGAAAATCTGCAAGAAGAACCCTAATTTGTTTCTACCAGGATTACAAAGGGGGGAATTCGATTCTTTGTTTTCCTGATTTGCTTAAAAGGAGAACGACGGCTTGCTTCCAGCTACTTACGAGTCGTCCGTTTGTAACTGTTCTGTAGAGTGTTGGGTGTGTAACTGTGTATTGTGTTTTTTAAAATATTTTTTTATTTAAAAATATATTAAAATAATTTATTTTAGATTTTTTTTTATTTTTGATATCATTATTTTAAAATTATAAAATTATTAAAAATATATTAATTTAACATTTTTTAAAACCAAAAATACTTAAAAATAATAGCAAAAGGTATATCTAACACTCAATTAAAAAAAAAAGACATAAAAAGCCATTTAAGTTAATAAATCAAACTTACATTCCGGATCATAAGATCATAATAACTCCATAGAAAATAGATTGAAATAAATTATGAAACTTAATTCTAATTAATTAAATGATGAAATTGAAAAAAAAAATAATTAAAAAAGATATAAATAAAATAGCCCGAGTCAGACCGAGTTAAGTCGTCAAGTTCATGACCTGGATCTTGAGACCGGAATAACCTTATAGAAAGTAAATAAAAAAAAATACTTGAATTAACCTATCAAACCCACAATAAAAGCAAATTGAAATAAATTATGAAATTTAATTTCCAATCAACTCATTATCGAATGATGAAATTAGAAAAAATCTAAATAAAAAAAACACAATAAAACGACCTGAGTTTACCTGAGTTAATTTGCAAAATTCTGAGACTCAAGTCATGTGACTAAAATAACATTATAGAAAACAAACCGAAATTAATTATGAAATCTAATTCTTAATCAATTCAATGTTGAAGAATGAAATTAAAAAAAATATCAATTAAAAAAAATTTGAGTCAACCAGGTTAACCCGTCAAACTCATAACATGGGTCATGAGACTGTGATAACTACATAGAAAGTAAACTACAACAAATCATAAAGTTCAATCTCTAATAAACCAAATATCTTAAGAGAAATAAAGGTAAAGACAAAAAATATTATTGCAATAAATAGTGTTTATGAGGAGGTGCACAACAAAAGCATTACCTCTTTTAGTATTTGTTAAAAACTAGATTATTAGCTCATGTAGTGTTGTGGGTCCGATTAACTTTTTTCAATATAAAAAAATATCCAAGTTTTATTAACATGTTTTTTAATAAAGAAAATATAATCATGAACTCAATATATATTGGATAATATCTTTTTTAAATATTGATATTGTGACATATTGGATGATATTTTTTTTCAAATATTAAGACAACGATTTATTGGATCTACCAAAGTTAACCTGTTAAATTTATGATTCAGGTAATAAGATCGTGATAATCTCATAGAAAAAAATAAAAATTAATTATGAAGATAAATTCATAATCAAACAAACGTTGAAAGAAGAAATTGAAAAAAATATTAAATAAAAAAATGATGAAAAAACTATCTAAGTCAACCCGAGCTAACCCGCCAAACTCCCGACTTGATTCATAAGATCGGGATAACCCCATAGAGAATAAATAAAAAAAAATTAAGAAATCCAATTTCTAACTAATTTAATGTTGAAGAATAAGATAAAATAAAACCAATTAAAAAAAACCAAAGTCACATCTATGTTAACCTGTTAAACCCGTGATCTGAACTATGAGATTGAGATAATTTCATAAAAAAAAAATAAAAAATAAAAAATCTTCATTTTCAACATATCTAATGTTGGAAGTTTAAATCGAGAGAAAAAAATTTTCATGGGACCATGATAACTCTATATAAAGCAATTTGAAAAACAAATTACAAAACTCAATTTCCAAACAACTAATGAAATTGAAAAAATATACTAAATAAAAAATAAGAAGAAGATTGAGTTGTTGGAAGGTGAAATTGAAAAAAATAATTAAAAAAAGATAAAAAAATTAATCAAGTCAACACAAATCAACCTGTTAAACCTATAACCTGGATCATTAAATCAAGATAACCCTATAAAAAGTAATAAAAAATCATGAAACCCAATTAAAAAATATTCAATTAAAAATGGAGCAAAATAAATAAATAAATAAAGTCAACCAAACCTGCGAACTAGGTAATAAGATTGAGATAATTTTATAGAAAACAAATCGAAAAAAATTATAAAACTTAATTTTCAATTAATCAAATGTTGTAGGATGTAATTAAAAAATCATCCTAAAAAGCAACCTGAATCAACATTTTAAACCTGCGACTTAAATCATAAGATAAAGATTAATTTATAAAAAGCAAATAAAAAAATAAGAAGCCCTACTTCCAACAATTAAAAAAAAAACTCTAAACCCCAACAATGTTTTACTGTAGAGCTAGACTCTTTGCACCGTCACATCTTTTCATTTCATAACAAAAGCCCAAATGGCCTCTCTTCGAAGGGTAAATTGGTATTTTCTAGGGGATTTATTTATCATTATGAAATTAATCATGGATATAATGGTCTATCAATTTTTTGCACAATGAAATAACATAAATAGTTGTAAAAAGAAAAAAAAGTGAAAGGTTAATAGGGGTTATAGTTATTAAACTCGAACCGACTCGATTGGTGAGTGAATCGATTCGAGTAAGGTGAAAGACCGACAAGAGGAAAAAAATAGTCAAACTCAGTCGACCCGTGACCTAAGCTACCCGGTAAAGACCAGTTTTTTTTTCAAATATGTTTTTTCTCCTAGCTAGAGACTCCTCTTTTCATATTTTTTAGTTGGTTATTAATATTTTTCAAAGTTCACTATATAAATACTATAAGAATATTTTATTTTTTCAATGTGCGATTTGAAGCATTTTAGTATATATATTCTAAGTTCATAAGAAAAAAACTATGTTTTTTCAATGTGGGATAAAAAAACCTTTTTGGTTTAAATATTTCAACTTAAAAGGTTAAATATTTCAACTTAAAAGGTTAACATAAAATCTTTTCAACGTGAGATAAAAAAATATTTTGAAATAATCTTTTAAACTTTATTATTTACAACATGTATAACCTATATTCATATGAATTGTTTCTTAATTTTTTCATATGAAATATTAAAACTTTAAATATTTTTTTTTAATTTTTTTAGGTTGATCACGGTTGACCCAGGTCAACCCGTGTAATCCAGGACCCGGTCCCTTGGCCAGGTCAATCCCCAGGTTGGATTTAATAACTATGATAGGGGCTTTTATGTCATTTTTTTTGAAAAGAATAATAAAAATTACCGCATTTCCCTTCAAGTCAAAAAACTTAAAGAAGGCACCAAAAAGGTATTTTGGTCTTTTCATCATGGTTATTTTGTTATAATCTATTTGAATTTGGGGCAAATCAATCTTTTAACAAATAAAAATAATAATAAAATAAAAAAAATGGTTGGCACGTGCAATGCATTCGCCAACGAGTGGATGTTGTCTGCGCCCTTCAAACGACATGTGGAGCGACCAAAAAGA
Source organism: Populus nigra (assembly GCF_951802175.1). Taxonomy (NCBI): domain Eukaryota; kingdom Viridiplantae; phylum Streptophyta; class Magnoliopsida; order Malpighiales; family Salicaceae; genus Populus; species Populus nigra. Next base: position 7,733,245 of record NC_084868.1, read on the forward strand.
CCTAATCATCATGTTGTCCAAAACATCCAATGACAACACAACTGATGGGGCGACACATATAGTGAACTTCATAGTTGTTTGGTAGAAGTAGGATTTTTTTCTACTCCTCACTCTCTCCTCTCTCCTTTCATTGAAACCTACATTGGGTCACCCAAAATCTAGAGTAGTCTTCCCATTTGTTATTTGTTTCAATTGTGTTCCTCCTTCTTTGGATCAATCTTTATTTGTTTTGGATGTTTTTTCAATTTTATCTCATTTCATTTTATTTTATTTTGTTTTTATATCAAATATAATACTCATTCTTTTTATTGCTATTTTTTAAATTATTTTCTTGCTTTTTTTTTTATTTTGTCCCTCAATACTTTATTTCATTTATCTTTTTTATCTAATTTCTCTCCTTATTATTTTAATTTGTCTTTTTTTTTTATTTTCTTAATTTTTTTTCAATTTTATCCCTCAACATTTTATTTCATTAATTTTGGTCATCATTCTTTTAATTGCTCTTTTTTATCCTTTTTTTAATTTGTTTTATTTTTCAATTTAGTCCCTCATTATTTTCTTTCATTAATTTTTGTACCATATATGGTTTTCATTGTTTTGATTGTTATCTTTTAAAAATTTTATGATTGAGAGTTTTATTTGTGGTTTTTATTTTTGTCTTTTATAGGGTCATTCCAATCTCATAACTCAGATCACTAGTTTTGAAGATTAGCTAGATATAATTTTGGTATGTATTTTTTTGAATAGTTTTTATTTTCAATCTCATCATTTGATATTAGGTTATTGAACCTTGAGCTTTCTTATTTTTTTCACTTTTCTTTTTATGTGGTTATCTCGGATCATAGGTTAGCCAAGTTAACTTTAAACCTAGAAAAGTTGTTCTCCTGTGAAAGGGAATTGATTGGAGAAAACTCAACATCCATCTTAAACAACATTCTCACAAAAGTAATAGTCTTCTATAATAACTTAAGGTGACTCGATCTCTCTTCTTGGAGAGTGTGAAGAAGCACCACCGATTCAGAAGTGAAGAGGAGCTCAAGGAGCTTCAGATCCATCAGCCCACCTTCCTTCAGCAGTAACAGTGCGTGAATCCATGCACCAACAATAGTGATGACACGTGGTACACGCGCCTCCTCTATTCCAACAGTCCTTCGACCTTGATTTCATTAATTCTTGGACACGCCAAACACTTTAGAAGGTCGATTCGTAACCTTAAATTATTTTTTGGACTAATTGTTATAATTTTGTAAAATTTAGGACAAAATTATCATTTTTGTGTATACATTTTAGACTTTTTGGACATTATTTAATATAGATTGATGTATACTTTTTATTTGATAATTTGAGTTGAATTATGATTTTATTTTAGGGTTATGTTGAAGACACAAGGAAATGAGACAAACAAACACCACACAACTTTTAATTAATGACAAAACATAAATAAAAAACAAATAATAAGATAGTCAGACTGAAAAAAAAAAACAACACTAGTCCTTTTAGAGGTTAGCAACATAATTAACAAACATAAAAATAGACTAAAAGCATCCAAATCCATCAAAGAAAAGCAACATAAATTGGAAAAAACAAACAAACAAGCAAAGGGAAATCCAAGTTGTTCTATGAAGATGCATTGCACAAACTAGCGACCCAAACATATAAAAGGAACAAACAAATTAAAAAAGGGCAACATTAGAGACAAACAATCAAGGCATTAATCCTAGTTGAATGTAGTTTTGAGAATTTGCAAGAAACAACAACACACATGAAATAAAAAAAAAAAGGTAAACAATAATTGAAGTAATAATTTAATAAGAAAGTAGATAAATCACTAGCACAACTTCCAGGGAAAAAAATATCATGAACAATATAGAAAGTAAATATAACAATAAACTAACTTACAAGCCAATTTCTCTTTAATAGAAATAATCAAAAAGAGAAAAGTTTATATAACGTCTTGTATAACAATGACACCCCAATTCTAAGAAAAGAAAATAAACAAATATAAGTAGCTAACACCTCCAATCATAAACATCTTAATTAATATAAAAAATGGATTTGCATGAAAAAGATGGGAAATGACCAAGAGAAACTAAAATTACATTGCAAAAGAACTAAACCATAAAGGAACATAAAACTTATCTATCAATACCCAAGTGAAATCAGATGATGGAGATGATAGGCAAGGCAACAATCAAGTAAACTATCTAGTCAAGCAACAATTGTGCATCAAATCCTAAAAAAGAACTCGCACTCTTCCTATAAATAAGAATTTGCAAATGACATGACAAGTAAGAGAAACTAAAATTTGATTGCAAAAGAACTAAATGTGAAAGGAATATAAAACTTATATGCCAATATCCCAATAAAATCAAATGATGGAGAAGAGAGGCGAGTCAACAATCAAGTGAATTATCTAATTAAGTAACAACTATGCATCAAATAAAAAAAAATCAAATGAATAAGAATTGGCAAAGGACATGGCAAGTAAGAGAAACTAAAATTACATTGAAAAAAAACTAAACCAGAAAGGAACAAAAAAAATCATTTGCCAATATCCTAGTGAAATCAGATGATAGAGAAGGGAGGCGAGACAACAATCAAGTAAATTATCTATTCAAGTAATAATTGTGTATCAAATTTTAAAAAACAACTTGCACTTTTCCAATGAATAAAAATTAGCAAATGACATGGCAAGTAGAGTGTGAATTTAATACATAATCATTGTAAACCCACTAATCAATCAAGAAAGAGGCCTGTTGCATCCAGACAAAAAGCTCAATCTTACACCAAAAGATAATAACTACTACCAGCTCCTAACCATGATTAACCAAATCATCAGAGCCATAATCTAAGAACAAAGACCAATCAAAACCAATACAAAGTCATAGAGAATAGGGGATGAGCTAATAGAGATGTAAGAAAGCGAGAAAAGAGCTATAAGAGGAATGATGAGATCCATTACTGGAGTCCAAAGTAAAAGTTCTTTATAATCCATAGTGTTTATCTAACCTTTTTTAATTTTTTTAATTATACTACAAATTATTAATGTTCTAAATCAATTTGATATATATATTATCTCGAATGTAGAAGAATTTAGTCTTGACAAGTTGATTTGAAAAAATAATAAATCTTTCACATATGAATTATGTTTGCTAAAAAGAATCATGTATTGTGTTTTTATTTATTCAATACCATATTTATTAAACCCAACCTCATTTGATAGGTTGACTTGATTGACCTCGATTTTAATCTGAATTAGGTTTTATCTTAAATCAATTTAGAGGTTAATTTAATAAAATTTAATTAACAAGTTCAAATTTATACAAGACTCGTCAAAATAAACTTTTTTTAAAAATTTTATTTAAACTAATGTTATTTCATTAAAAATAAAATAAAAATACATGGTTTTGGGTTTATCTAGTTATGTAAATACCTTGTTTGTTATTGTTGTTGAAAAATGTTTTTGCAAAAAATAATTCTTAAAAACAATTTAACAAGGAAAAAACATAAGGGATTGCCATTTTCAACCATAATGCGCCACGCAAGAGACAACCCAAGGAAAGATCCGTCATTCCATGACCTAACGCCCCTTCTGGAATCCCCAACTCCAGTAGCGTCCCCGTCCAAAAGACCAAAACCAAGCAAAACCGCACACATCCCCTCCTCTCTCTCTCTCTCTCTCTCTCTCCATCAACAGTTGCCTACTGCATTGCCTGTGCCATAGCTCCCTCCGCCGCTGGCATAATCATCGCGCTTTTGGTTGCGAGTGTGTATAGTACTGATTTGGATGCAAATAAGAGATGCCACCGAAGCAGCAACCAAAAGCAGATTTAGCAAAGAAGCAGAAGATCGCAGAAGACAAGACCTTCGGGCTCAAAAACAAAAACAAGAGTAAAAATGTACAGAAATATGTACAATCCCTCAAGCAAAATGTACAACCCCAACCTGACTCCTCTAAACTCGCCGCCAAGGTAATTTATAAATTCCAGTCCTTTTTATATTATATATTCTTTTTTATTTCTATATTTTATCATTTCTTTTATTCGATGAATCTATACTGTGAAATATCCTGTAATTTTGACATTTAATTAGCTGATGTTCTTATGTGTATTTGAATTTTAATTATAAAAATAATTAAAAAAACAGAAAAAGAAAGAGGAAGAGAAAGCTAGAGAGAAGGAGCTAAATGAATTGTTTAAAGTTGCTGTTAGCCAGCCCAAAGTTCCCAATGGTAATTACCCTTTATTCTTCTTTTTTATTGTATTTTAGTTTTTTTTTATTATGTTCAAATTTTTGTTCAATGTGATGTGAGTTATACTAATAGCTTAATTGATCAGGTGTTGATCCAAAGTCAATAGTCTGTGAGTTCTTTAAAGTAGGGCAATGCACGAAGGGTTTCAAATGCAAGTTCTCGCACGATTTGAATGTTCAGCGGAAGGGAGAAAAGATTGATATGTATAGTGATAAGCGTGACCAAGGTTGTCCAGTTAGAAATATGTTTTATTTTGGTTGTTTTTCTATGATTTCTTTTTTGTTAGTATTAGGTTTGGTTCTTACGTGTATTTGTTTCGTTTTCTTTTTCTTTTTGGGTTTTAAGAAACAATGGAGGATTGGGACCAAGAGACATTGGAGAAGGTTGTGGAGTCGAAGGGAAAAGAGTATCAACAGAATAAACCTACTGACATTGTAAGTTTTCTATCTCAAAAAATGGAAAGTTGTTTTGATAATGAGTATCCATAAGTCTAGCATCGTTTTCCTTTGTGTAATTTATCCACATCCACAAACTTCATATTTGTTGGTTGAAGTTTTCTTTTCCTTTTATTTTGGTGCATGCTTGATGAGAACCATGTCGTCGGCCTATGATACTGAGAAATGCGATTTCAATCTGAGACATCATTGGTAGATATGAAGTGAGAGATGAATTTTTAGAATTTGGAAGTTGCAGAGAAGGGGAGTTGGGGAGTAGATTAAGTGGGTTAAATAGTTATCACTATTTTTTAGATCCATCCTGAGAACTTAGGGACTCTTTCTTTGTGGTGCAGAGGATTCTGACACTTGGAATAAAAAACAAGCACTCTTTCCCCCCCCATAGGAAATAAGAAATGAACTGTAGTTGTAAATTTCCAAAAACTTTATTTTTTCTTTATTTCATTCAATCTATTGTATTCTTGCTCCTTACCAAATCTGCTGGTGGGAAGCTTTCGAAAAGAAATTGCTGAAGTATCATTACAAGAATGAAGGTGAAATTGAGAATTGTTTCCTAGCTAGTTCAATACGAAGGATCTGGGGATTTGAAAGGTAATCTTGAGTTTGATTATGAAGTTTAGTGAAAGTTCTTTGTGCCCATGTTGTATTTGATCAAGGGTGGAGAGTAGAGAATAGGAACATGAGTCTCTTAAGAAAGGTAAGTGGGTCAGGAAACTTGTTCTTAATTTTGATATGATATGCACATTAGGTGCAGTTGCACACAGACATAAAAGTGACTAGGTGAAGGATATGTTTCAAAGGATTTTGGTTGGCATCAAGTGAGAATTTCCAAAATATGATACTCCAAATTATGGCATTAATTTGGGCCAAGTGAATGGGATAGGATTTATCTTGTCTAGTTGAGCAATTAGGCCAATGTTTTATATGCGACTTACAATGCTTGTGCAGGTTTGCAAGTACTTTCTTGAAGCAGTGGAGAAGAAACAATATGGTTGGTTCTGGGTCTGCCCAAATGGTGGTAAAGATTGCCATTATCGGCATGCTCTTCCTCCAGGGTATGTTTTGAAATCTCAGATGAAGGCTCTATTGGATGAAGAGGCTGAAAAGATCTCCATTGAAGAGGAGATTGAAAATCAGGTGATTATTAATTGGCTAAGTTAGCCATGCTGTACATTTAACGCAGGATATTTTTCTTCCAGTGGCATCATGCCTATGTCTTATTATCCATTTGTTTACTAAATACCCATTTTTGGTTTTAGCGTGCCAAAACAACTGCTTCAACCCCTATGACTCCTGAGCTGTTCATGGAATGGAAGAAGAAAAGGATGGAAGAAAGAGATGCTGGTTTAGCTTCTCAGAGGGCAGAGAGAGCTAAGACTGATCGTATGAGGTATCTCCGCACCCCGTCTACGTTTGCAGACACATTTGCGGATGATTGTATGTCCTAGCCTACTGGATATTATTTGCTAACTCTTTTATCATTTCCATCCCATTTCAGTGGCCGGGAGCTTTTTCTATCAGATGCCAGTGTGTTTGTGGACGACGAGGAGGCATATGAGAAATATCAAAGAGAGGAAGAACCTGATGGTACTGAACAGCAGGTAAACTTTTTCCTTTTTATGTGATTTCATAACGGGTTCAAATAAAGAATGATTAGTGAAGCTTTAGCATGCCCATTAAAATTAGTTGATGCACAAAAAATTAGATTGGGTTGATGGACAGAATTAGATTATATGATACATATGATACATATGGAGATTATTGATACCATACAGAAAAAGTGATGGTTTCTTTGATGTTGATTTTTTCATCAAGCACTTCCTGAAATCTTAGAACTTTATTAGTCCTATGACCTTTTCCATTTCAGACATAGTGATTTTTTCGCCTTGTTCAGGTTCAAAGGGTAGCCTAGGTGAAGGATGGCATGATGCTCTATTTTCTTAGTTCTTTGTGCTTGACTAACATGAAATCTGTGCTTTGTATTGACAAGTATGGAAATATTTTTTGATGGTTGTATTGTCACTTCCTATGTCTGCCATTAATTCGAATGAGGAATGTGTCATAATAACATCATGTGTTGGTAATTTCTTGAAGGATTAGATTCTTCAATTTAATTGAATTTCTGTGAATCATTCCCAATCATTTGCGTCTTAAAGTTCTGCGATCCATAAACTGAATGGATGTTTGCCTGTTAAAGTTATATACCCTGGAATGAGATGTGGTTTGTTCCTGGAACTCAGGTCAAAGATAAATCCACTGCTGATGGACCAAGCACCTCAGCAGCAGCTGTTGGTGATGCTGAAGATCTGCGTGATGATGATGAAGATGAACTGGACATGGATGAGTTAAATGAACTGGAGGCAAGTTTATCAAGAACGTCAATCCAAATTCAGGAGCGCAGTGGTTGTAAATAGTTTTGAGAGGCAGAGTCTGTGGTCCACATGCCTTTTTAAAATGTTGACTCCATGATCCTGCTGAGAAGGGATTTGCATGGCCAATGCATCACTTGCAACCATTTCACTAGCTGCCAATGATAATTAATTGAAAGTTATGAGCCTCCCCTAATCTAGGCAGTTACTTTTTGACATGATGTCTATTATTCTTGATATCAAGAGTGAGTTTAAGATTGTTACAGAGGTTTATTTGAAGTAAAAAATAAAAATAAAAGTTTTCAGAAACACAGCTCAATCATAAAAACGAACAACGCCGAAAACTTGCTTAGATTCATTTGCAAGTTCGTGCTTTTTGCCCATGTCATTTGTAGCAATGTTTTGGTAATAGAGTTGCCCCAAATAATGAAAAGTAATTATGATTGTTATTGTAGGTTCATTTTCATCAATCTCCCCATTTGGAGTTATGTGACCACCGGAGATGATGATTATGTCGCTGTGTTAACCATTTGCTATGCATTAAGTAACAAGGAAAAGGATGTGGGAATTTACTGTTTATCCACGCATTATGGATTACAACATGGAGCTTTTTTTTTTTTTTTTGGTTACTTTTTAGGTTTTTGCCTTTTTTTTTAATTAGTCAATTTTATTTTTTTAATATTAAGTTGATTAAAAATTTTTCTTTGTAATTTTTTTTAAAATACTATGAATTACTATAATGTTTTCTTACATGGTTTTTATATTTTATTTTTCAAAATTATATCTGTTAATTTTATTTTTTTTAATATTAAGTTGATTGAGAATTTAGTTTTGTAATTTTTTTTCTTTAAAACATTATTGATTGCTACAGTATTTTTCTACATGATTTTTTTGTTTTTTTTATGATTTTTTTCAAAATTATTTTTTTCGATTTTATTTTTTAACATTGAGTTGGTTAAGAATTACAGTTACAATATGTGAGGGAAGTACTGTAGCTTTCATCACAAATTACTGTAGATTGCTACATTGTTTTTTTTCCTCATAGTTTTTTTTGTTTTTTTTTCTAAAAGTATCTATCATTTGTTTTTTTAAATTAAGCTGGTTAAGAATTACAATTACAAGTAAAGAAATCATGTGGGGAAAATACTGTAACTTTCCTCACAAAACACTATAGATTGATACAGTTTTTCCTCATAAGGTTTTTTTTTCCAATTTCATTTCCTTTTTTTTTTTGTAATATTTTTTTTCAAAGTTATTTTTGTCAATTTTTTTTTAATATTGAGCTGGTTAGAATTTAACTTTGTAATAAAGCTTAATCATATGGGGAAAGCGTTATAACTTTCCTCATAAAACACTGTGGATTGCTACAGTATCTCTCCACATAGTTTTTTTTTTCTTATGATTTTTTCAAAATTATCTTTGTTAATTTTATTTTTTTAATATTGAGTTGGATGAGAATTATAATTATACGTTATTACACATAAGGCTAAATCATATGGGAAAGCACTGTAACTTTCATTACAAAACACTATGAATTGCTATAGTGTTTTCAGCATGGTTCTTTTGCCCCTGTTTTTTTTGTGTTTTATTTTATTTTTTCAAAAATTATCTTTGTCGATTTTAATTTTTTAATATTGAACTGATTGAGAATTTAGCTTTGTAATTTTTTTCTTTAAAACACTGTAACTTGCTGTAGTGTTTTTCCACATGATTTTTTTTAATGATTTTTTCTAAAATTATCTTTGTCGATTTTTTTTTTAATATTGAGTTGGTTAAAAATTATAATTACAATAAAACTAAATCATATGAGGAAAGCGTTGTTGTTTTCTTCACAAAACACTGTAAATTGCTACAGTATTTCTTTAAATGATTTTTTTTGTTATGATTCTTTCTAAAATTATCTTTGTTGATTGTATTGGGGAAAACACTGTAGTTTTTCTCACAAAACATTGTCAATTGCTACAACGTTTTTCCTCATGGTTTTTTTTCCTTCCAAAATTATCTTTGTCGATTTTTTTTTAATATTAAGTTAGTAGAGAATTTAGCTTTGTAATTTTTTTTTGCTTTTTATTAACAGAGAAGCTAAATTATGTGGCAAAAACACTGTATTTTTCCTCACAAAACATTATGGATTGCTACAAATTATTTTGTTTAGTCTCTATGTTTTTGATCACCAACACAACTTTTTTTTTCCGTCATGAAATATTGGCTACATTATACCTTTAGTTTCTATTACTTATCTAGCACTGGTTCATAATTATAACACTATCAAGTATATTTATTTTATAAGCCCGCAGCAACGTGCGAGCATGCCATCTCATAAACCATTAGAGCATGTTGCTGATGTTTTATATATTAGTGTAATTGTTGCATTTCTTTTGGCCCTCGTTTGGTATTGCATGTTTTTTAAATTTTAAATGGATGATGGTAAAATTAATTTTTTTTTATGGTTTTAGATCATATATTTGTATTAAACAAATTTTTTTAAAAATAAAATAAAAAAATTATTTTAATACTCAAAAGACTTCATTAACTAATTAGGCAATCCGTATGTCAAAATCTAGATTTGATTGGGGTGTATGATTAGATTTTGTTTCTAGTAATTTTTGTGGTTCTGCGTATAGTTTTTAAACCCGACTCGGTTCAAGACCCGGGTTCCGGGTTTTGACTGGGTCACTTGGTTGCTCGGGTCAATTCTTATTAAAAAAAATCAAAACGACGTCGTTTTAGTAAAAAAAAAAATCAACGGGTTGCAACCAGATTTTTTAATTTTGTTTTTTTTTTCAAATTAAGTGCTTATATTAAAATTTGTTAAATTCACACTCATTACACATCATCGTTTTGATATGTTAGCTAATATAGTTAAATCTCTATAAATTAAAATTTCTGAGATTGATATTATTTAATTGATAAATTAATAATTTATTAAATAATAATAGAAATAATATATCAAGGTAATTTTTTATTATTTCTTTAAATATTAAAATTAATACATGTATAATTTGTTGTGATTATACAAAGACTATCTAATTATCGAATTATAAATTATTATTATTCTATATATTCTCTTAACTAATAAGTTCATGCATGTAATTAGTTTTATTAAATACAAGTCATGAATTTATTCATTTCTTTAACGAATTAAAATTACACTCCTATTATACTTAATTAATATATTTTATAAATATTAAGTCAAACAAAAACATCAATAAAAATAACATATAATATCACAAATAATTAAACTAAACGCAATTGCTTTACATCTCAAAGATGTAAAGAAATCAAACTCTAAAGTTATTGAATGACAAATAAATTATTAAAAACACAATAAAAAATGATATAGAAGATAAAGTTAAAGAAGATAAGTATGTACTAGAGATTATCATATGCAAAGGTGAACTATAAGCAACAACTAGATTGCATAATTTTCTCTTACAATACCAAAATACTACATCAAAGCTTTTTATTACATCAAAAAAAATTTAAATAATGAGGTTCAAGCATGCATTAATGACAAAAGAAAACAAGTAACATTAGAGTTATATTTTACAAAGGCTTCCTAATTGCATTATATATATATAATTTTGATGTATAAATTATTTATTTATATATCAAGTGGGGACCTATGCATTTTTTTTAAATATATTATCTTATAAACTTAGCAAATTGTTAATTTACCATATTGGTCCTAAGGACGGATAAAAAATATTATTTTATAAAGGTTAGTAATTTATAAGGTTAGGGTTATAATGTATTTTACTTTAATTTCAATAATGCATGGGTACTTTTATTTTTTGTTCTATTTAAGTGTATGAATTCTTATTTCTTTTTATTTGAATATATGTATTTTAAAATTTTATCAATAAGTGTTACTAAGTTCGAAATTTATAAAATATAAACTTTATAATATTATCTAATCAAGTAAACTAAAATTGGAAATTAAAATAACAAAATAGTTTAATAATTTATTTAAATTGAAATAGCAATACAGAAAATATAAAAAAGGAGTGTTAACCTATAAATCCCAGGAAAATAAGGTTGCATAAATTGCAAATTAACTAAATGGAAATAAAGCGAAGAAATTCATGCATAGGGTTAACTAAAAAAAAAGAGAATTCAGAAATTTTTGGGATATAAATTTCTGGGCGAAATATTTCGAGACATTATAAATTAACTCGGAAATATTGAGGATTTGATTAAATTGAGGAAAATAAGCTAAACTAAAAGTTATGAGGTTGAGTTATAAAAAATAAAAAGAAGTATAGCTTGATTATAAAAAATAATACACTTGAAGAAAATGGGCCTAAGTGCAAATAAGAGAAATTATAGAGTATAAATACTTCTCTCTTCATCAAAAATCTGCAACAACCATAAGGAAAGAAAATAGAAAGTTTTTGTATTTCATTCTTGCAAATCAAGAGGGAAACACCAAATTTTTAAGAACCCATCCAAGATTAAGGGTTTGTAGGTAGAATAAACACTTGGGGGCAATGAATTAACAAGAAAAATTTGAATAAAAGAGAGAGGGGAGTGCCGACTATCCATAGGAAAAAAGGGGAGTAAAAAAAAATCTTTGACTGGTTGAAGATCGAAACCTTAATTCTTACCAGGTAAGATGTTCTAAACATGATCTTATAATTCATTTTAAATTCGATTATGAATTGATGCTTTGATGTTGAATTATAGATGAGGGTTCTTAGACTTGAATTGAGAAAAAAAGTATCAATTGTTAAAATTAAGTTAATTTATGTGTGGTATGTGATTTGGTGGCATGAAACCATGATAATTTACCTAGAAAATGTAGTTTGCAAATGCTATGTGTGAATGGAAGGGGATGATGAATCTGGACAGGCTTGTCTCCTGAGTTTCGGTGAGATTTTGGGTTGGAAGATGAGGGAATTAGGATCAGGTTCCTTCATAGAAATTGTAGTTTTGAATGTTAGCTACTAAGAAAATTGGTCTTACTCAATTTGGAGTTGTATAACTCCAGTTATGGGTCACCATCCTAGACTGGGTCATGACTGACTCTATAAGGTAATAAGACTGATTAATTGATGAGCAATTTTGACTATCTTAGGGGTAGAACTAGGTTCTCCTTCCCTCAGGGGACTTGTAGCCCCATGTCTTATCTTTCCAATGCAACTAATATTGATTGAAACGGAGTTCTAGAACTCTAGATATAGTTAAAAATCAGAGCAGAGATCGTAATGCGACCTCTGCAGATAGTAACACTTGAAAACAATAACAGTTCAATGTCTAGATAGTAACGGTTCAAGACAGTAACGGTTCAATGTCTAGACAGTAATGGTTCAAGGTCTAGACAGTAATAGTTCGATATTTAAATAGTAACAGTTCAAATATAAAGAAAGGAATGATAACTATGGTTGGATAAAGAATGACAACATTAATGGGTGTAATGAGAAAAACGTAAAATATAAAGAAAGAAATGATTGAAAGAAAGACCTATTAGCTGTTGATATGATTATTATAAAACATATCCTTGAATGAAGGAAATTTATGAGATGAGCCTGTGATTGCAGGAGGGCTCACCAGTGTGGTGTAGCAGCAGCAGCAGGGGAGCACAAGTAGAGCTTCTACTGCAAGTAGGTGATCCATACCTATACTTTCTAGTTAAATTCCATGATTTAATATGTTATTGATGTGATATGTGAATTACCAAATGTTGGATATTATGGGAAATGAGGAAATTTTGTGTAATGATGTCGATATTTTGAATAGTATTCAAAGTGAAAGGATGTTGTGTGAATTGCCAAGTGATGAAATTATCGATGACGAAAGAAATATGAGAAATGTGATATGCGGCGTGGACTAGCATACATTTAGTGTATGTTAGGATCCCGGGCAAGGGGATCGCCATGTATTGACTAGCATACATTTAGTGTATGTTAGAATCCCGGGTAAAAGGATCGCCAAGTATTGACTAACATACATTTAGTGTATGTTAGGATCCCGGATAAGGGGATCACCATGTATTGGCTATCACACATTTAGTGTATGTTAGGATCCTGGGTAAGGGGGTCACCTTGCATCGACTTCTACGGGGAATGATGATATCAATAATTGATATCGATAATGTGTTAAGCGGAAATAATCATATGGTTGATCTTATGAAATCTTGAATGGAGGTTGATAATGGAAGAGAAAACAGATTTTAGTAGTTGAAGGAGAAAGAGTTTTCAATGAAAACCATAAGGGAGAAGTGAATAAAATATGAATGCATGTTTACCTTTTTAAATTTGTTGGATATTTGTGTTGCTATATTATTGTGATATTCATGTTCCAATAATATGTATTTTGTTTCAGGACCATCGCTTGCACGACAGGAGTAGATCCTAACTTATGATCACTTTTTATAATCTAGGTTCTAGGGAGTATACCCTTGTATTTTGTAATATTACAACTTTTATATAACTTAATTTGTATAATTGATGTTTAAACTTGAATAGATGAATTTAATTCTGTAATTTGTAGAACCATGTTCCATGTATGCATGTTTATATCTTTTATTCATCCATAATGATAATTGTTGTTCAATGTATATCATAAATATTGTGGTTGACATGAATGATGATGTTTTGGGGGATTGAGACCCAGGATGATTGGGTTGAATTGAGTTAGGAGATACGGGATATTAGAAGTGTAAATAGGTTGTATGTCGATAACTTGGGACTTCCTGATCTAGGGGAGACTCTGCCGAAATATCAGTGAAAATTTTGATAAATTTTAACATAAACACCCTATATATATATATATATATAAACAAAAAATTTATTACTCTGTTTATTAGTTAACATGATATTATTACTTTATCTCGGATATTCGTTACGCAACCATAATTGCTTAGATAAGAAAATAAAAAATGATAAAACACTAAAAATATAGAGTTTTGATGAAGCTTGATATGGATGTGTGTGTTTGTGTGTATGTATTAGTAAATGAGATTAAAGATTTTATTTGGAAATTAGAATATGTATAAAAATCTAGTTTTGTTGGATACTGAATTTGTGTCTAAAACTATTAATTTTGTAAAATTAATTATTTTCTTTTTATCTCTTACAATTAGTGGTGAATATGGTTTGATTTATGAGAAAGTAAAAGAAATCAAATAATCTAATTTATTTTTTTATTTGACAAGTTGCATAAATATATATAACTAAAAAAAATAAAAATAAACATATTCGATTGAAAATAAAGTGAAATAATAATGCATCCATAACTAATATTTCAACATGTTGTGTTAATTTAACATCCATATCACCATGTATTTAATAGAATATAACATAAAACACTTGATTGCAAAAACATTGAAGTTTGCACATTTGAATAGTAAATCCAAGGTTGTGTTTATTTTTTAAAAAACAATATTTTTTTCAACCCTGATTTTCTTATTTATTCTAAAAAAATCATGAAAAATTAATAAAACTTGTTTATTAAAGAAGAAATTTATAAAATAGAAAACAAGGATTTGTTTGACTTTAATTAAAAACACTAAAAGTAATGGCTATAAAACATTAGGTTTACCAAACAAAGCTTTTGTATTTATAGTGGAAAATCTAAAAAAAAACAACTATTTTGGTCCTCTCTCATTTTTTTTTTGAAAAGTGGAGAATTAAAAAATAAACATTTTTTTAAATAAATTCTATTTTTAATTAATAAACCTGTTTTTTTTAAAGAAAATTTTTCTTAGAAAATGATTTCTAGAAGACTAGAAAAGTTTACACAAGAAAATGTAATGTAAAATTGATACACTTAAATTGAAAAAACTGAAAAGTTCACAACCAATTGATATAAAAAATAATAAATTCAATTGCATCACCGAAATGAAAGACTAGAAAAGGCCCTCTGTGTGTGTTCGGAAGGATACTTTAGAGCTGGTTGTAGTTTAAAAATTTCCAAATGTTATCCTGTTCCCTAGTTTTTAGTACCCGAGGGGGCTCCTCCTCTGGAGGCTCTTTTAGTTGCCTGTGAAAGAGTTATAAGGGTATTTGTTTGTAGATTGATGAAATTTATATCGAATCTTTAACTTAGATGTTTTATGATGAAATAAATAATAGCTTATTTAACAGGTTCGTTTTATATTTTGTCAATTTTATTGCCGTGTTGAAATTTTCGGTAAATGTGTTGAAATTTGAATTTATATATATAATTGATATTGAATTAAGAGTAATATTAAAATAGATTGAATAAGTTTGAGCTAAATCAATATTTTTACAAATTATTTAGTTAACGTAGTTAATTAATACTTGTTGTCATCATTATTTTATATAGATTTGATATAAGTAATGGATGATCGTTCATAGATGTATAGAGATTCACCCCAAGGGTTGTGGATGATGGATTATTGTAATGAGGTTAAAGATTTTATTAATACACATTATCTAATTTAAGAAATATTAGTGGAGGAGGCATTTGATGTTCATGCAAGAGGTGTAAAAATAAAAAGTTTTTCGATCTAGATGTTGTAATAATGCATCTTTTACAAAAAAAGATTCATGGAGAAATACATGTGTTGGTATGCATATTGAGAACCATATGTTCCTCACAATACCATGGTAGAAAGGATGGTTGAGTCAACTTTTAATTTTAGCAACGTGCATGGAGTTGTAGATGATAATAGGAATCTATATAGGAATATGATTATGAATACGATGAGAATGAATCAGGGTCATACTAGTCAATGTCCAATCATAGATGAAGAATCTAATGCAGACGCGACCAGGTTTTTTTTTTAATAATTTGAAAGATTTTGACGAACTATTATGGGATGGTTGCACAAATCACAGTAAATTATCAGTCATTGCATAAGTGTTCAACATCAAGTCAAATCGTGGGTTGAATAAGGCCGATTATGACATAATTATCGAATGAGTGAGAAACATTTTACTTGAAGGGAACATGCTAAAAGATAAATTTTATGCTGCTAAGCTCATGATGAACCTCTTGGTCTAGGATACCATAAAATTGACATGTGTCCAAACTTTTGCATGTGTTATACTACTTTGAAAATGTAAAGTTGACCGAGTATTGAACATGTAGGTATTCTTGTTGTAAACCCATAATTGACAGGGGAAGAACTTTTGTTACACACAGAAAACTTAGATACTTTCCAATCACACCTAGACTGTAGAGGTTATTTATGTCACCAAAGATTGCTAAGTACATGACATGACACTAATCACATGATTCAGTGGATGGAGTGATGATGCACTCTTTTGATGGTGAAGCCTTAAAACACTTTAATAGTGTGCATCCTTAATTTTCAGTGAAGATAAGGAACATGCACCTTGGGTTATGTACAAACAAATTCAATCTATTCAGGCAATTTGCTGCTCCTTATTCTTGTTGGTCGGTGATACTCACAGTTTACAACTTGCCACCGGGGACGTGTAAAAGGCCAAAGTTCATGTTTTTATCTACGGTCATACTCGGTCTTTAAAGTCCAGGTCAGAATAGAAATTTTTATCTTTGACCGTTGATTAATGAGTTGAAGTAATTGTGGTCATCCGGGGCTTTGACTTATGATGTATTGATGAAACAAATTTTTTCTATTGAAGACAACTTTTATCTGGACTATCAATGATTTTCTAACTTATGGAATGGTTTCTGGTTGGAGCACGCATGAAAAACTAACATCATACTATATGGAAAATAACAAGGCATTTACGTTAACAAACAACGATAAAACATCTTTTTTTGACTGCTACCGGTTGTTCTTGCTAACAGATCACAAGTTCAGAAAGAACAGAAATGACTTTTTTGTTGGCAGAGTTGAAAGAGATGCATGTATAACATGGTGCTGGAGTACAATGACATTGTGTTTGGTTTTTAATCTAGTAATCAGAAGTTTTTTGGTTTTGGTTTGACCCATAATTGGATAAAGTGAAGTATTTTCTAGGAGCTTCCTTATTGGAAGACCAATATCCTTTGCCATAACCTTGATGTCATGTATATAGAAAAAAACATGCTTGAGAACATTTCCAACAAAATTATGGATGTGAAAGGGAAGACAAAGGACAACATCAAGGTTAGAATTGATTTGCTTTGTTTTGTCACTGTAAAAATATGAAGTTGGTTTATATGAGGTCACGGGTCACAAAGCCCAAAACCAGCATTGCCTTAAACAAGAATGCACAGTTACTTATCTACCAATAGTTTAAAAGTCTGGGTTTTCCTAATACACATGCCTCGAACATATCCAGGTTGGTGAATTTTGAGGATTGCAGATTATATGGAATAAAGAGCGATGACTGCCACATGTTTATGCAAACACTTGTTGTATTAGCTTATTAGGATTTATTTCCAAATAGAATATGAGATGCACTTATAAAGATTACTCACTTCTTTAGAGATATATGCTCCAATAAATTGCGGACACAATACATGGAGATGCTTGAAATGAATATCGTCCAAACAATATGCAAACTTTAGATGATATTCCCTCCATCATTTTCCAACTCGACGGAGCATCTACTCATATATTTACCATTTAAGACAAAAGTTAGAGGCCAAGTCCAATATAGATGGATGTACCCATTCAAGAGGTTAAGATTTACACATGTATCGTAATTAAAATTTTATTGTCTTTCTTTATATATTTTAAAATATTCATTTAATTTCATGCAGGTCTTATTCAACCTTAAGAGAAGTAAAAAACAAGGCATATGTTAAGGCTTCGTTATGCGAGGCCTATATTTTTGAAGAAATCTCAATATTTATCTCGTACTATTTTGAGTCTCAATTGAGAACAAGAATCAACTACGTTTCAAGTCATGCCGATGATGGGGAAATGTCTTCAAGTAAGAACTTGTCAATATTCTCCCATCCTGGACGACCTATATCAAAAAATATTGTGAGGGAAAGATAATTGTCAGAAATAGAATTCAAGTAAGCAAATAATTGTATGCTATTTAACTGCAATGAACTGAGATCTTTTACTCAGTAAGTATACTATTTAACATGTTAATTTTGAACAATTTATCTCTTACAATGACATAAACTGATACATTATTGAATTCCTTATAGGCAACATCGTCAATATTTACTATCGCAAAACTCACAATTGACTGAATCCCAAATCTTTCGATTACAAGATGAATAATTTTTCACGAGGTTTAGAACACATGTAAGTAATGTTTAAGTTTGTAATAAATATTTGATTTTTATACTAATTTATTTGATTTTAATTATCTTTCTACTTCTGTTTAATATATTTTATATAAAAAATATTTTTAAAATATTATTGACGGGGTTACTGATAACACAACTCCGTCAGCATATTCCAGAGAGTTTAAAATGAATTACTGTAAATGCCATTATTATTGATGAGATTACTGACATAACTAGATTGTTGGTATATGTTAGAGAGTTGGAAAAGAATTACTGCAAATGACACCATTAATGTTAATGCATCAACGAAATTACAAATGGTATTATGTCAGTGATATGTTATATTTACCGATGGATATACCTACAAAATAAAGCAGGTAATTTTTTTAGCACACTTTGTTTGTTTGTAAATTCATTGGTATATTTATTATCGACGGACTCACCAACAGTTCATAAATTACTGGTGAGAGTGTTTTAGATGGACTGTTTCTATCTGTGAGTCTGTCGATAACATATGTACCGACAAACTGCTAGTGTAAATACTAACATAAATTTTCATTGGTAAAACTGTTAAATCTGACAGTGAGCTTGCTCGCACAAAGAATCTCTTAGCAAACTTAAAGACCCCTACAACCCAGAATCCTGTTCTTACTTTAAGAGAAGGTTATGCTATTTAGTAAGAGTGGGAAGTGGTTCTCATTTCAAAACTGATCGAACTAGGAAGTGATCTTTACTATTTTTTTTTAAAGTTTTAGGATGACCTTTATCTATTAGACTACTTTTTAAAACTGGTTGTTGAGCTTTTACATTGGTTTCTAAATGTTTTTGTAAATTATTATAATATATATATATATGGACTTGAAGGGAAAATTGAGAGAAAAGTAAGAAACAATAAAATAAAAAATGAATTTTTTTTAGCTTTTTGTTAGTTAGTTAGTCGTAAAGGGCATAATTAAAACTTTTTAAAACCTATAAGAGTATCATTGAAAAAGTTTAAACTAAAAAAAGAGAAGTAGAATATTGATAAATCTATAAGGTTAAATGCATACGTTACCTTATCTTGTAAAAGTAATAACTTCAATTTCTTTCCAGAATGGTTAAAATGGTTGCATGCATGCTTTAATTTTTTGTATATGTTTAGAAAAAAGACAAAGTTAATTACTCATTTTCCATAAAAAAGTTAGATATATAATGAAATCTTTCAAATCTTTCGCTTACCATTCTCTTCTAGTTGTCATCGAGACTTTAGATACACGAACATTTTTTTTGTTAATTAGTTACTAGATAGTTACTCGTGCCATTGATGAGATAAAAAATATTATATATAAAAAATAATGTATAGATTAAGAAATTTGTTTCTCTAATATATTGATCAGTACTTAAAAGTACATTTTTATTAAGGTTTTATATCATTATATTGCACTTAAAGTATCATTAAATTCTTTAATTTAAGCATGTTTTATAATAACAAGTATGTTAATATAAGATATCTTTAATTTATGGTAAATGCTCATTTTAAATACAGACACATCTCACAATTCAAAGTATTGATTGATGTGTTTAACTATTAAAATTAAGGAGACAAAGAGAGGGCTAAGCTTAGAAAAGAGATTCTAGTTGGATTGCTTCAATTCAAACTTGAACACCATTCGATTATTAGGTCATAACTGGAGCTGTAGATCTTTGATTTAGGTCTGGTTTATCTTGATGGAAAGCTAATACATAGGCCTAAAACATTCATGAAGAGTCCAAGATTCAAAGCTGTCATTTTCAAGTTCAAAGCTTAGCAAAAAATGAGAAGTCTAAATCTGTCCTGCAACCCAGACACTATTTGGTGTTCAACCAATATATCAAGTTATAGAAGTCCAAATGAGCTCATTCTTTTTTTGTTAGAAAGATGAGACCAATGCCAACAACTTTTATGAAGACTGTCTGTTACAATGCTAATGTTAGCAATGACGTTTTGTCCAGTCAATAAGTCAATAGTTAGCCATCAAGTCAATAGCTAGCCACCAAGTCAATGGTTGGCCACTAACTCAATACTTAGTCATCAAATCAATAGTTTTGAATTTTAGCCTATAAAAGGAGGCATTTTCCATACGTTTCGGCATCTTGGTTTTCAGATCAAGATTTTTCTCTTGCTTTCTTTCTTTGTATTTTTGTAATGTTCAAGTTTTATTTCATGTTATATTTTCATTAATCTCTTGTTTATAATTTTCATTTCCTTTATTATACTTAGTGTTGCTACCCAATTTTTGACCCATATTTTGATAAATTTTCAGAAAAATCCAAAAATAGCAAAAAACATTGAAAATCCAAAAAAATACATTTTTAATACATTTGCATCGTTTTTAGCATTTTTAGCATCGTCTCAAAAGAATTTAAATTTTCAAAGACATTTGGAACGCGTTCAACTTTTAACGCGTTATTTTTAAAATCATTGATTTTCTTCATTGAGTCGACGTTGATATTGCTCGTTTTAAAAAAAAAATACAAAAAATTAAGAAAAATCAAATTTACAAAAAGAAAGAAAGTTGAGGGACCAATTTTGAGATCCATGCAACATTTTACCTATAAATACTGGTCCACAACTCAAACAAATGGGGGGGCAATTTTGCAATTAAAGAAGGCAACAAAAAAAACCCTAAGGGCTGAACATTTTTTCCTCTCCTGCACCCTAGGCAGCCGCCCCCCCTCCCCTTGATTTTTTTTTCTTCTCTTCTCCCTCAGCAGAGAAAAGGGCCGGCTCCAGCCCCCTCCAGAATTATTTTTCTCTTCTCCCTCAACCAGGACAGCCGGCTGGTTCCACCATTTCCTGCCCCTCTTCACAGCTCCCCCACACAAGGCCACTTCCCCTCTGCCTCTCTCCCTCTCCAGCCGGTTCCAGCATCTTCTTCTTCCCTTAAACCAGCACCGTTTTCCTGCTCCTTCTCGCCCAAGCACAACCAGCCTTCCCAGTCTGTCATCTGCCGAACACCAGCAGTGAAGGAAGACAAACCAGCACCGTAGCCTCCCTTCTTTTTTTCCCTCTCCATCGTCTCCTCCTCTAAAAAACAGGGCCACTCCCCTTTGCCCTCTGGTTTCTTCTTCTTCCAGCAGCGACGACCCCTCCCCGTGAAGCAGCACCGTCTTCCTCCAGCAGACCCGGTTGCTCCACCCAACAGCCTCCACAGCGGCTCCCTTCTTCCGCAGCTCCGACCCAGCTCCAGCAGCAAAAACCACGAACAACAGCAGCGAAGGAAGACCACCAGCAGCCCCGTTCTCACCAGTGAGCCAGCAGCCCACACACGGCAGCGCCGGGGTAACACTTTCGGCATCTCCTTCAACCGGTCAGCAGCAGCCCTTCTTCAGCAACGACACCCACAGACCCACGACTTCCCTCTTCAGCTGCAGAAGACCATTTCTTCTCTCAATAGTGACGGACAGAAGCCGACCCACCTCCAGCAAGCACCTTCAGCAGTGCCCACAGACCGGCCACCAGCAGCAGCAGCCGATCTCCTTCACCGCCGGTCGCCAGCCTCCAGCACTCCTTGCTGCCAGTACATGGAACAAGGGAGAAGAGGATGAGCAGTAGCAGCTGATCTGCAACGAAGCAGACCCAAAAAAGGCCGTGGCAGATCTGAAAAAAGGAGAGCCGGAATTGTTTGTGTTGTTGGTTTACTTTGCAGGTGACTGGGAGATGCACCGCCGGTACGGACGAGAAGAGAAAAAGGAGACGATCCCGATCTCCTAGCTTGCTGGTCTTCACCGGCGGCGGCGCGTGAACCCACGCACCGCCACTGTTCCTGCGGCACTGTTCTGGTTTGTAGAAGTCCTTCCCTGCAATTTCTGGAAGTTTTAGGGACCATTTTTGTAATTTTTAAATTATGTAATGTAATTTTTGTTTAGTGTTGAATTTTTTTTAATTTGTAATGTGGATGTAACAAAAAAAAAGAAGAAAAAGAAAAGAAAAGAAAAAAATATAGTGAAGGCCTATGTGTGTTTGTATTTTTTTTTATGAATGTTTTTTATGATAAAATTGCAAGAATAAAGAAGAATTTAAGATTTTGATTTGCTCACGGATAAAGAATTATGAACTTACATGTAAGTCGTATTTCTAAAATTCGATGAAAGAACAGAATTTTTAAAAATTCTTTAACACATCAAGTTCACGAAGCAGCTTACCTCAGGTAGGGTGTGTTAGGGGTGCTAATACCTTCTCTAACCACAACCAGTCCCTTACCCGCGAATCTCTGATAAGACCAGTACCCGGGTTTCCTAGTAGCCTTCAATAAATTACTAGGTGGCGACTCCAATGAACCAATCAAAGCAAAATGAACAAAGATAAAATCGCCAGCCGACGCCGCACGTGGATTTTTTGACGTGCGACAGAATGACGACTCCACTGGGGACGGTATTGTTTCAACTTTATTGGATTAAGCTTTGTGTTTTTGATGTGTTTAAATTTTTTGCGTTTTGTCTTATTTTTTTTATTCATGCATTTTGTAGAATTGTTTCATGCATCACTTGTATTTATTTTTAGCACACACAAGCTTCAGGTTAGGTGGGGGACTAGCAGCTTACCTTACGACTTTTAGTCAAGGTTTAAGTTTGTGTAAACCCCAACTCTTCATTGAGTGCTTAGACTGCTAGTGATTGGTATATGTGCCATACCACTATCTGCTGAGCCCCCATATTGCCTTCAAGAGAGTGATCACTGGGACAACAAGAGACCCTTTTTAGAGACCAAGTAGTAAACCTACCTTTTGTCTCACTTAAAAAGATTAGAACCTGCCTTTAGGATGTGTGCTCCGTATACATTGTTTTGCATCAGGGCAAACCCTTCTTGAAGCATCTTAAACTCAAGACTTTTGGGTGACCCAATGGCCGTCACTCAGAAAATTTTCTTTGTAGAGTTTGGGCAAGAATCAAGATTCTTGTTTCATCTTACAAGAGTTACAACCATATGTCATCCCTTGAAGGGCGAGTTCATCATATAGTTTACATGTTCATATATTTATCATGCATCTACCGAAAGGAAAAATAGGTTCCCCCTTCCGAGGTTTACTCCACTGGACGGAAAAAAATGGATAATAAAGAAAGGGGTTAGAGAGAGGCTCATTGTCAAAATGAAGTTAAGAGCATCAAAGGTGTAGTAGCTAGACTCAGATCTCCCTGAACAAGTGTTGAGCATCAAATGGAAAGAGAATGTCTCCACAGTCTTCTGTGGAAACACTGCTTGTCCACGTCCAAGTGAAGCTGCACCTCTCCTTTTCAGTCCTGAAAAACAACATCAATGCCTTCAGTCATTAACTAATGACAACTTTGGTTCTTGTTCAGTTGCACTGCTAATTGTTCATCGCCTTCACATCTTCCAATGACACTAAATAATTGTTAGCCTTCTGTGCATGGTGCATCAGCCTTATCTGAAGTTACCCCCACTGTGAGCTCAATTCCAGTTCAACATGATTAGACACTGAACTTCTACGTGGCAGAGCTCTCTCTGTAGAGATCCGTTTATGGCTCTGCAAGTGGGGAATGCAAGAGGGGATGCAGTAATTTCATACGCTACAAAAATTTGTCTCATCAGTTTCAACACTGAAACACTGGAGTATGCCGAAGAGTCAGACCTAGTCTGAAAACATGAGCAGTCATCGAACTTTGATGTGGCAGAGCTCTCTCCACAAAAACCTGTTTGTGGCTTTGCAAGTGGGGAATGCAAGAGGGGATGTAGTAGTTTCAGAAGATATGAAAATTTACGCCACCAATTTCAGTACGAAGACACTGTAGTGGGTTGAAAAGCCAGACCTGGTCTGAAAAATATGAGCACACATCAAACTTCAATGTGGCAGAGCTCTCTTTACAAAAATCTGTTTATGGCCCTGCAAGTTGGGAATTCAAGAGGGGATTTATTAGTTGCATATGCCATAAAAATCTCTCATCAGTTTCAGCACAAAGAGACTGTGGTAGATTGAAGAGCCAGACCTGGTCTGAAAAACATAAGCAGACATCAAACTTCTATGTGGCAGAGCTCTCTCCGTAGAGATTTGTTTGTGGATCTGTAAGTAAGGAATCTAAGAAGGGATACAGTAGTTTCAGATCGTCTACAATTTTCTCCTACCAGTGTTGGAATTAAAACACAAAAGTAGGGAGAAGAGACAAACGTGGGCTGAAAAAGAGAATAAGACTGAAACTTCAATGGAGCAGAACTCCCTCTACAAGTGTCTGTTTGCTGCACTGTCAGTGAGGGATCGAAGAGGAGACAAAGGAGTTTTAGATTCATCAGGTTCTCCCCAAGTAGAGACAACGCGTGATTTCACACATCAGCAGTGGCAGTGCTGCATGTTTCTGTGCGCTGCCAAGATTACCTAGCTATTGAAAGGTTCTCCAACAACCCTCAAATAACCATAACAACATGAGAAGATTGACATGATGTTGTGAAGATTTCCAAAAGAATTGAACAAGCTATGAAGAGAGGAAAGATTGAAGGATCTGCCATGGATTCCATAACAGTGATGAGAGTTGAATCAGAAGATGACTCTCAATTGAGAAACCTCAGTCATTTTGCCTAGTCAGGTCTTGCCATAACATCAACTGCTCAAATGTCTTTGCCAAGATTGACATTCATCTGCCACTCAAGTTTGTCGACCAACATCTGTTAGATTCCAGACTTGTTGCACCGACTTCTATAAATTGCATGCAACCACCGTGGTATAATTCAAACGAGATGTGAATATCATGGTGGGTTCTTGGGCCATTTTAGTTGGACAGATGCAGGAGTTTCAAGAATCGAGTTGAGTTTGTGAAAGATGATGTCATCGATCATTTTGTCACCAGAACATCATCAGAATAACAAGTGATCGAAGTTGCTTGGCAAAACACAAATATGGCCAGAAAAGCTGATCCAAGAATGGTGCTGAATTATCCATCATTTTATTGTGGAGTTGTCATTCTGCATTTTGTTTTGGGGTCACATCTCATCCTTGAACGAAACATGTCTTTTCTTTGTTTTTTTGTTGTTTTGAAATCAAGAGATGCTTCTTTCAAAGGGTATTTTGACAAAAATATATATATTTTTATCAAACTCCAACATACAAAATTAAAGCTAGTCAATCCTGAAGATTAAAAGTGTTTTGATTGCGGAAATGACTTGATGCTTGAAAATGACATGAGGTGACCAAACAATTTTGAACTCATACCTCTTGAAACTGAGCCACACATCATGTAGCTAAATTTTAAGTATGCATAATGACATGTAGTGGATTCAGTAGTCATGGACTTGTGAATCATGATTCTTACAAGTCCAAATCATTACATTGGATGAT
Organism: Populus nigra; assembly: GCF_951802175.1. Classification (NCBI taxonomy): domain Eukaryota; kingdom Viridiplantae; phylum Streptophyta; class Magnoliopsida; order Malpighiales; family Salicaceae; genus Populus; species Populus nigra. The sequence goes on from NC_084868.1 coordinate 7,758,752, forward strand.
GTCGAAATTTATCGATTCTAACCGACCTTACTTGAAATGAGAAAAGGCCATCTTTGTTATCCTTTCACATTTCTTGAAATATTATCCCTTACGGTCCCCATTTGAGCCTGATAGAATATTTTTTTCAAGAAAACCCTGACTAGGATCACACCCCACACTGGGGGCAAATAAGAGAAGACAAAAGTGAAAGAGAAGGCTTAGAACAAAAATTCAACGTTTGAGAGTGAGTTAAAAGAAAGAAGACCTAGACTGGGGGCATGTTAGAAAACTATGAGAAATGTTATGTGAAAGCCATGACCTTTGGCATCCATGATAAAGCCCTGAAGTTATCAGATGATTGAGATTGGTTATTCATCAAAGAAAAAGTTGGATTGGGATATAACCTATGTTAAGAGAATTCTGATATTTGAGGTTAATAAGGTTATATGTCATTTCCTCTACAAAGACAACAATAGAAAAAGAGTTGATGAATAGTTTGATGTTGATCCTAGGTCTTTGAAACCCTCAAACACCTTTTGAGCCTGTGAATTTCCTTTCTTTCATAAGCCATGAACCATAGCCTGCATTACGTGCTTTAAAAAGCCCTTTTTAATCAAGTAAACAATTTGAACCGATAAATGGCGCTCTCAAAACTTGAAGAGCTTTTCCATAAGAGTCGTGGCTTCATGGATTAAGCTACTTGTTATTATGCATGCTAATAACATTGGTGCTAAAAAAAGAAAACAATCTTTCTTGATGAATCCTCAAGTTTTGACTTGAGCCTTTTGTTTCTTGAAATTAACAGAAGGTCACCTCATTGCAAACCGTCAAAAGATATACCCAAGAAAGATTAAAATAGACACAAAGGACCATGGGAAAGACCATTTCAATCTTACAACGGGTCGATTTCTATTTGCAAAATACAAGACAATCAAAGGGCTTCATTGAATAGCGTGTGTTGGATCTTTGACCAAACAAGCTTGATTTCCAAAAATACTTTTCAAAATTGACATCTCTCTGATTTCATTTCAACAATTAGATTTGAATAGACATGAGCGTTGAAATATGAGATTTAATTCTAGAACAAGGAAGATTGTCAAAGAAGAAGAATATCGATCAAATTTGCAAAATCCCTGATAGAAATGACATCAACATTTATCGACACTCCTTGAAAAATTAACCATCTGGGGGCAATACAGTGGATCCTGAGAAGGAAAACAAGCAGTATTCAGATCAGCTGGGGGCAAAGAAAGAATCGAACGATGAGTTGTTGAAGTCCATCAAAGTCATTCCCGGCGATCACAAAAGCCATTTGGTTATAGACAGGAGAACGAGCATTCAAATCATTGCTGAGGGCAATATTGTTCAAAAACAACCTGTGATATAGTGAATTTCAGCAGCAATTGATGAGCAACGCTGCATTTGAAGGATATTTTCATATCTTCATCTTGGTTTATCATCTCCAACATGGCTATGACTTTTGAATGATGTTACCGTATGGTTGCATTTGAATGAATGTTGGAAAGATGCACCCACCAAGACTGACTGTGGGACCATCTGCTTTGAAGCTCAAATGCACACTTCACCGCATGAATATGGGTGATGAACATCATTGATAATGCCAAATTATTTCCTTTCATAATCTGATTTGACAAGCTGAGAGGAATCTATGGAGAAGAACTTTGAGCTTACAATGATTAGCCTTTTACTGCAAAGTATGAGAGGCATGTCTGGATGACTTGGCAGTTCCAAAAAAGGCGGGTGATAACATATATTTGAAGAGTATTGTTTCAATTGGAGGCAAGTTCATGACTGGTTGACCATCTTGATGGGTGTTGGCATGATGCACACAACCAATCAGAAGATAATTTTCAGAAGAATCCAGGAGAGAAAATCCTTCATGATGAATCAAGCAACACCACACTTGGGGGCAGAGTCAAGTTGGATAAACAACAGGAGCAGTAACCGTCGAAGACAGCCCAGGATGGGCACTGCACTTACAACTGAGTGGACGGCTAGCACATGAATGAGCCAATGCATCGAAAGAACAAATAAAGCTTTGGAATGCAAACAAAGGCACCCTGTGATGATGGAACATCGAAGAGAGGGGACCTATATTTCAAATCAGGTAAGGATGCATGCATGTCATCTAACGTTAAAACATTGCACATATTTTTTATTTTTGTTGCAGGAAAAATCCTCAATGTAGTTTAGCAAGATTGGGGAACAAAAAAAAAAAAAACAACAAAAGAAAAAAAAAGGGAGAATCATTGAGCTGATAATAACAGAGAATCATGGTTGTGACCTTGAAACGGGAAGAAGATGAGATAAACCTCTCTGTTAGGAAAATCTCAAAGAAATGAAAAGATCAACCTTGCAATCAAGAAGCACCAAGTTTTCCGTCCCTTCTTCTATCATCCCTTCAGGACTTCGCCAGGTAAGTCCCATTTTTCACACTTGTCACATCACATTCTTTCCATTTGGGTAGGTCACCTATTACAATGAGACCACTTCATATTTTTTCTATCTTCCACCTGGGTAGGTCACCCATTATAACGCGACCACTTCACATTTTTTCTATCTTCCATATGGGTAGGTCACCCATTACAATGAGACCACTTCATATTTTTTCTATCTTCCATCTGGGTAGGTCACCCATTATAATGAGACCGCACATCACATTCTTTCCACCTGGGTAGGTCACCCATTACAATGAGACCACTTCATATTTTTTCTATCTTCCATCTGGGTAGGTCACCCATTATAATGAGACCGCACATCACATTCTTTCCACCTGGGTAGGTCACCCATAACAATGAGACCACTTCATATTTTTTTTATCTTTCCATCTGGGTAGGTCACCCATAACAATGAGACCACTTCACATTTTTCTCATCTTCCATCTGGGTAGGTCACCCATCATAATGAGACCGTTTTTCACATTTTTTCCACTTGGGTAGGTCACCCATCACAATGAGACCATTCTCCATCTTTTTTACTTGGGTAGGTCACCCATTATAATGAGGCCATTCTTCCCCCTGGGTAGGTCACCCATAAGAATGAGACCACTCTTCCCCTTTTCCACGTGGGTAGGTCACCCATCATAATGAGACCATTTTTTCTGGGTAGGTCACCCATTAGAATGAGACCATTCTCCATTTTTTTTACTTGGGTAGGTCACCCATTATAATGAGGCCATTCTTCCCTCTGGGTAGGTCACCCATAAGAATGAGACCACTCTTCCCCTTTTCCACTTGGGTAGGTCACCCATCACAATGAGACCATTTTTTCTGGGTAGGTCACCCATTAGAATGAGACCATTCTCCATCTTTTTTTACTTGGGTAGGTCACCCATTATAATGAGGCCATTCTTCCCCTGGGTAGGTCACCCATAAGAATGAGACCACTCTTCCCTTCTTTCCATTTGGGTAGGTCACCCATCATAATGAGACTGTTTTTTACATTCTTTCCACCTGGGTAGGTCACCCATTACAATGAGACCACTTTTTACATATTTTTTAGTCTTGATTTAATGAGGTCGCCAGATGGGACCTCATGTAGCTTTGGTTAAAGGGAATCGCTAGATGGGATTTCAGGTTGACCGAGCTACACACATTCTTTGGTTTTGAAAAAGGAGATCGCCAGATGGGATCTCAAGTTAACGAAAGAAAGAAAGAAAGAAAGAAGAGGAAAGAAGGAAAAAAAAAGAAAGAAACATTTAGAGTTTTTCTTTACAAAGCTTACTATGCGAAACATTGAGGAGTTTTGCTTCGTAAGCATTGTAAAGAGGGGGCATCTGTTGCTACCCAATTTTTGACCCATATTTTGATAAATTTTCAGAAAAATCCAAAAATAGCAAAAAACATTGAAAATCCAAAAAAAATACATTTTTAATACATTTGCATCGTTTTTAGCATTTTTAGCATCGTCTCAAAAGAATTTAAATTTTCAAAGACATTTGGAACGCGTTCAACTTTTAACGCGTTATTTTTAAAATCATTGATTTTCTTTATTGAGTCGACGTTGATATTGCTCGTTTTCAAAAAAAAAAAAATACAAAAAATTAAGAAAAATCAAATTTACAAAAAGAAAGAAAGTTGAGGGACCAATTTTGAGATCCATGCAACATTTTACCTATAAATACTGGTCCACAACTCAAACAAATGGGGGGGCAATTTTGCAATTAAAGAAGGCAACAAAAAAAACCCTAAGGGCTGAACATTTTTTCCTCTCCTGCACCCTAGGCAGCCGCCCCCCCTCCCATTGATTTTTTTTTCTTCTCTTCTCCCTCAACAGAGAAAAGGGCCGGCTCCAGCCCCCTCCAGAATTATTTTTCTCTTCTCCCTCAACCAGGACAGCCGGCTGGTTCCACCATTTCCTGCCCCTCTTCACAGCTCCCCCACACAAGGCCACTTCCCCTCTGCCTCTCTCCCTCTCCAGCCGGTTCCAACATCTTCTTCTTCCCTTAAACCAACACCGTTTTCCTGCTCCTTCTCGCCCAAGCACAACCAGCCTTCCCAGTCTGTCATCTGCCGAACACCAGCAGTGAAGGAAGACAAACCAGCACCGTAGCCTCCCTTCTTTTTTTCCCTCTCCATCGTCTCCTCCTCTAAAAAACAGGGCCACTCCCCTTTGCCCTCTGGTTTCTTCTTCTTCCAGCAGCGACGACCCCTCCCCGTGAAGCAGCACCGTCTTCCTCCAGCAGACCCGGTTGCTCCACCCAACAGCCTCCACAGCGGCTCCCTTCTTCCGCAGCTCCGACCCAGCTCCAGCAGCAAAAACCACGAACAACAGCAGCGAAGGAAGACCACCAGCAGCCCCGTTCTCACCAGTGAGCCAGCAGCCCACACACGGCAGCGCCGGGGTAACACTTTCAGCATCTCCTTCAACCGGTCAGCAGCAGCCCTTCTTCAGCAACGGCACCCACAGACCCACGACTTCCCTCTTCAGTTGCAGAAGACCATTTCTTCTCTCAACAGTGACGGACAGAAGCCGACCCACCTCCAGCAAGCACCTTCAGCAGTGCCCACAGACCGGCCACCAGCAGCAGCAGCCGATCTCCTTCACCGCCGGTCGCCAGCCTCCAGCACTCCTTGCTGCCAGTACATGGAACAAGGGAGAAGAGGATGAGCAGTAGCAGCTGATCTGCAACGAAGCAGACCCAAAAAAGGCCGTGGCAGATCTGAAAAAAGGAGAGCCGGAATTGTTTGTGTTGTTGGTTTACTTTGCAGGTGACCGGGAGATGCACCGCCGGTACGGACGATGATGCAACCATATTATTCAATAGTTTCACCCACATTTAACTAGTGTTTTGCCTATGTTTTATATATAAAATGCCTTGATATTCTTTGTTTTATGTTTTGAAGGCACTTTTGGATGAAAGATGCAAAAAGGAGTAAATTGGAGATAATTGGCAGATTTGACCTTCAGTCGATGTTTTGTGCAGAGCGTGAGCTCTAGAGGTTGAAATGAAGTGATTCCAGTGGAATTAAAAAGGTAACATCCATACCTTTCTGGACATCTAAGGCAAGAAAATAAAATAAGGAAGAGCATGGAAATCGCAGCCTTCAAAGTCAAAATAAGGAAGAGCATGTTGACCTTTGGCCATTCCAACTTGAATATCTGGAGCTACAGAAGTCCAATTGATGCAAACTCAATTTTGTTGGATTCATGACTCAAAGTTATATAAACGCTCAAAATTGTAGCAAAAAACGATGTCATATGAGGGAGATATGATTTTTCAAAGATGACATCTGAATTCTGCCAGCAAACAGGTTTCGTGAAGAAACGAGTCCAAATGACATTCCGAAGCATTTAAACCGATATCCAAGTTTTTATTTCAGCAATTTAGCTCCTCTAAATCAAAGCTTGAAGATTTCATGCAAGGTTATTTCTCCTTTTTAGGAAAATAGTTATTGAAGTACTTAAATGTAAACAGTCTACTTAATGGAGGACTATTTTGTAAAATAGAGACCTAGGGTTTCCTAGGATATAAAAAGAATGAGAGAAGAGAAGGGGAGCAGCCAGCCAAGGAGAGAAAAACGCCCCCTTCCTCTAAGAAACCCTAAATTATGCATTCTTTCTTCTTTTTGATTAGTTGTTCAACAAACATGCAAGGCTAAACACTTTTTCTTGGTTGCAAGGACACGGAAACCTTCGGATTTCAAGAACTGTGAGATTTATTTTACCTTTTCTTTTCAGTTTATATGATGAATATGTTTGTTCTCCTATGCTTATTTTTCCTATGATTGTTTATTTTAATTGCTAGAGCGGACTCTAAGTTATTATTGTAGACAATCTATTGTTAAGTTTGATATCAAAACCGGAGTTGTGGTATATGAACTTGTGAAGCAACTGAGTTTAATAATTGTGGCGGATCTACATTATTAATCTTAGGGAGAACATTCAATCAAATCAAACATAGACTGCGGACAGTTATGTTTTCTTGATTAATCAACTTATCTAGTTCTTAAGGCTGCCATTGAATTAAATTACTAGTGCGGACACTGTGGTTGTTTGATGGTTAGGGCTAGTTATACGGCGGATCCGTTAACTAACCAATGTTAAGAAGAGATAAATATTCAGAATATAAATTGATGTTTCGTTTCCATGATCAGTTCTGATTTCTGTAGGTGGATGTGTGCTTGTGACCAAGGTTTGTTCTCTTGATAATTTTCTGATTTTATTAAATTTAGTTTGATAGTTTTCTGTTTTCTTTTGCTTTAGCCTAGATAACGTCCAACCCCCCCCCCCAAATTGCATATCATCTAGCATAAAAATCTGACTTGAATCTTCCTCGTGGGATCGACCCCTTGCTTGCTCTATACTATCTTGTTTGTTGTGTTTGAAGCTAGGGTAATTAATTTGTGCGACCGCGACATCGCAACAGACGAGAAGAGAAAAAGGAGACGATCCCGATCTCCTAGCTTGCTGGTCTTCACCGGCAGCGGCGCGTGAACCCACGCGCCGCCACTGTTCCTGCGGCACTGTTCCGGTTTGTAGAAGTCCTTCCCTGCAATTTCTGGAAGTTTTAGGGACCATTTTTGTAATTTTTAAATTATGTAATGTAATTTTTGTTTAGTGTTGAATTTTTTTTAATTTGTAATGTGGATGTAACAAAAAAAAAGAAGAAAAAGAAAAGAAAAGAAAAGAATATAGTGAAGGCCTATGTGTGTTTGTATTTTTTTTTATGAATGTTTTTTATGATAAAATTGCAAGAATAAAGAAGAATTTAAGATTTTGATTTGCTCACGGATAAAGAATTATGAACTTACATGTAAGTCGTATTTCTAAAATTCGATGAAAGAACAGAATTTTTAAAACTTCTTTAACACATCAAGTTCACGAAGCAGCTTACCTCAGGTAGGGTATGTTAGGGGGTGCTAATACCTTCTCTAACCACAACCAGTCCCTTACCCGCGAATCTCTGATAAGACCAGTACCCGGGTTTCCTATTAGCCTTCAATAAATTACTAGGTGGCGACTCCAATGAACCAATCAAAGCAAAATGAACAAAGATAAAATCGCCAGCCGACGCCGCGCGTGGATTTTTTGACGTGCGACACTTAGTTAACTTATATAATAATTATGTTCTTATCTTTTTTATTTATGTTTCTCTTTTTCATTATAAGTCTATTTTATCAATGTGAAAAGGGTACACTAATGGTGTTAAAATAAGTATAGTATAAAGTTAACATGGACTTTAATGTTTATATTCAAGAAAGTTTGCTACTAACATATTTTATAATTGTTATCTTACTCACTCTTAATATCTTGCTTGTTAAATGGTTAATATAGATTTGTGTTGTATAACCCTTGATACAACAAATACTTGATCCTTTCATAGCCTACTGTATGGATAACTGACACTTGTGTTATGAAAAAAACTTGAGATATAAATTAGCATCATGAATACCTGACAACATTTACAAATATTGGCGTTACTCAAATAAGATAATTAATATGATCATGTTAATAATTTATAATGAGCCATTAATGATAAATCATGCGATTGAAACCTCCTTTGTGTGTGGTTTTCAATTGAGTAATAAAAAGAGTTTATACTATACTTATTTGAAATACCATTAGTAAATCCTATAACCTTGACAATTGTTTTATCTTTGTTTAGTCCTTGTATTAATTTCACATCTCAAAGTTCTTTTCAACTTTGTTTCTTTTATTATTTGTGGTTTTATATAGTTGACCTCTATGTAGATCGACCATAATCTTGCTGGGTTATTTATTACTTTGACACTCCTGTACTTGGGAGAGACATCAATCATTTGATCGTTTTAATTTTTGGACGTCGTTGCTGGGGAAGTAAGTTACTGTATAAATTATATATTTTATTTTATTTTTCTTTTCTCTTTTATTTGTTTGAAATTTTTATTTATTCTTTTTCATTTTTTCTTTTTTTTCTACACTTGTATGAGAGTTTGGTCACGCACATTAAGTGATAGACTTTGTAGGAAATCTTCATCTTCTTTAGAAAACATGGCTAAAGAGGATAGCCAGTCACTTCATAATGAGAATAACCGTGTTAGGACACTTAGAGACCACAATAATCCAATAAGAACAAGTGCACCATCATGTATAGTTTTTCCTCCTCAAGCATCTCACTTCAGTTTTAAACTAGGTATTATTCAACTTTTACCTACTTTTCATGGTTTAGATCTAGAAAATCCATACTTGCATTTAAGAGAATTTGAAGAGGTTTGTAACACTTATAATGACTTAAATTGTAGCATGAACACCATCAAATTAAAGCTTTTTTCTTTTTTCTTTAATAGATAAAGCTAAAACATGGTTGCAAAATCTTAGGTCAGGATCCATTTGTGCTTGGGATGAAATGCAACAATAGTTTTTGAAGAAGTTTTTTCATTTTTATATAACAAACTTTTTCAAAAGATAAATCATCACCTTCACTTAAAAGCCAGGAGAAACATTTTACTAGTGTTAGGATAGATATAAAGACTTGCATAACACATGTTCTCATCATGGTTTTGAAACATAGAGATTGATTTCATATTTTTATGAAGGGTTAACACCTAAAGATAGGCAAATGGCATAATTAATGTGCATGTTTAGGTGTTAACCCTAATGAGAATTAAATCCACCATTTGCCTATCTTTAGGTGTTAACCATTCATAAAAATATGAAACCAATCTTCATAAAAAGCCATTGAGACAAAGATTTTTAGAAGGTTGGAGTTCTGAGGCTTATTTAACTTTTAGTTGTCAAATAGTTTTGAGTTTTGATACACGTAAATCTAGTCGGTTTAATTATTTTTTTCTAACCCTAGTTCGAAACCATCTTTCAAGGGAAAAACTCCTAAATAAACAATTTCATATTCCACCAGTGTTATAAAGTTGGAAGTCAAGACAAGGTAATCATATTTGTAAAACTCCTAAATGCATAAGATTGTAGAACTCTTACCATTATCCAACAAATTAAGACCTTAAGAGATAAGAAGATTATTCTAAAGATTAATCATTCTAAAAAAACATAAACATCTTTTAGGATTAGCTACAAGTGTCATGAAAGCATATTGACAAATGAAGAGAGAAAGAGAGAGAGAGAGAGAGAGAGAGAGAGAGAGAGAGAGAGAGTACATTACTAGTTTGCCTTCGGAGATGGATATATTTCCCCCCACTTGTATCCATCATGTATATTTTATACAAAACAAAAAAGCCTAATGCAATGTCATCATAAATATTGACAAATTTCTTATGCAAGTGTTTTTCAGCTAATTAAACTGGCAGCAATATTGAGAATGAAAGACCTCACAACAAACCCTGTTTGTTCTTAGGAACTGTATTTTGGTTTTAATTTTAACGCCTTGCCTCCAATAATATATGAAGTGCCAAATGGAGGGGTAGGAGGGAGAGGGGGGGGGGGAGGGGAGAGAGCGACAGAGAGTACACTACTAATTATATAAACCTTAAGTCAACTTACATGGCAGAGTTATTGAAACCCTACCATTCTATCTACTAATATCCTACAGTCCAAAAGATGCATTGCACAAGCTAAACCAATCAATGCTAGTGAAATGTTGGAAAAACTGTGTTTGTTTGCATAAAATAAGCATTCCAATGGAATCATATGCGCATTGAGCCATTTGGTTGCCGAGCCTGAGCTCTATTTTCTTCCTTTCTTGTCAGTGCTTTTCCTGCATCAGAAGCTACTCTAGCCATCATCTTGAAAAACTTTGATATTATGTTCTTTGTGTTAGACATCTCTTAAGAGGAAACATCTATATCTTTTTTTGTGGGCTTTTTTTTTTGTTCATGAGTAATGACCATGACTATTATTATAGGGTCAAAATTTTCTAGCCCTATGCGACAATTTAGTTCCTTTACTAGACTCAACCTTTCTCTTAATCTCTCTTGTGTTTAGCCGACAATCTAAGTGTTTCACCCACTTAAGATTCTTCTCCCCAATCTCTTGTTGATTATAGACAAGTAAATGCAACACAAGTAAAGAAAAAAAAATATAAAAGCATAAGTATTACAAGAAACAATCCCAACCTTTATTAACCTTTAATAAAGGAATACACAAAGTCTTTATGTGTGGAATGCATAATTATATTTGCATGTTGCACAACCCTTTTGGCTTATCTATAATGCAAAAATATAGAAACTACAAAGAAACTGTATCCCAAAACAAATCTGGACAATTTGTATCTAAAACAACCAACTATCGATAATTACCGAAAACTGCCTAACCCACTATAAGTTCCTGTGGTTTGAAACCCATCGAACCGTAAGCCAACCTGTCAAAACCTATTATGTTAGTTTTGTTATGATGTTGCACACCTTGGACAACTTACCATCTAAGTCAAAATTCATGCTGAGCATAAACCTGCTATTTGCAAGCATCAATACATATTTGATTAGTACTTAAAAGTGTATTTTTATGAAGGTTTTATATCATCATTTTGCACTTGAAGTATCAACAACTCCTTAATTAGAGCATGTTTTATAATGATATGTCTAATAATATAAAATACCTTTAATTTATGGTAAATGTTCATCTTAAATGCATGCTTATCATATAAATTAAAGGATTGATTGATGAGTGTAACTACTGAAATTGAGAAGACAAAGAGAAGGCTAAGCTTAAAAAAGAGATGCTGGTTCAGTCCAAATTAGAACACCATTCGGTTATTGGATTATAATTGGAGCTGTAAAACTTGGATTTAGGTCTGGTTTATATGTATGGAAAACTAAGACATAGACCTAAAACTTTTATGAAGAGTTCAAGATTTAAAAGTGCCATTTTCGAGTTCAAATGGTAGCAACAATGAAGAATCAGAATCTATCTTGCAGCTCAGACATTATTCAGTGTTCAGCCCATATCTCGAGTTCTAGAAGTCCAAATGACCTCATTCTTGTTTGGTTGGAAAGCTGAGACAATTTCCCAGAACTTTCATGTGGACTATCTGTTCAAATTATGATGTTAGCAATGACATTTTCTGCAGACAAGAAGATAAAGATTGTTACCAAGTTAAGAGGTGGCCACCCACTCAATAATTAATCATCAAATCAATAGTTCTGAATTTTGGCCTATAAAAGGAGGCATTTACCGTGCATTTAGGCATCTTGTTTTTCAGATCAAGATCATGCTCTTTATTTCTTTCTTTATATTTTTGTAATGTTTAAGTTTTATTTCATGTTATATTTTCCTTAATCTCTTGTTTATGCTTTTCATTTCCTTTACTATACTTATGTTCTTATGTTATTTATTTATGTTTCTCTTCTTCATTATGTTTAACTAAGTTTATTATGTCAATGTGAAAAGGTTAAATTAATGGTGTAAGAATTAGTATAATGTAAACTCAACATGGACTTTAATATTTGATACTAACATGTTTTGTATTTGTTATCTTATTTACTCTTAATACTTTGGTTGTTAAATGGTTAATCTAGATTTATGTTGTATAACCCTTGGTACAACAAATACTTAATCCTTTCATAACCAACTGTATGGTATAACCGACACCTGTGTTATGAAAGAAACTTGATTTGTTGTTAACATAAATTAACATCATGAATACCTGATAACATTTATAAGTATTAGCATTATTCAAATAAGATAACTAATGTAATTATGATAACAATTTATAATCCAATTGGAACCTCCTTTGTGTGTGGTTTCCAGTTGAGTAATAAAAAGAGTTTATACTATACTTATTTGAAATACCATTAGTGGATCCTCTAACCTTGACAATTGTTTTATCCTTGTTTAATCCTTACATCAATATCCCATAAAATTCTCATAAACTCTTTGTTTTATTAAATATATATATTATTTGTAATTTATACAGTTCACCTCCCTATGGTTCGACCCCGGTCTTGCCGGGTTATTTATTACTTCGACACTCTTACACTTAGAATAAGACATTAATCTTTTGATCATGTCAATATTACTTCCGAATCTGTCAATTCTCATGCATGCTGCTGTAACTCCAGTAGTGTTTACGTTGGCACGCCCTCGCGCCTAAGGTTGTGATAAACCATCCCCACCTGAAGAGTCTGACGCCCTCGTCTGAGCCTTCTTTGACTTACTCCTCCCCAGATCCTCTTGATCATCATGAAAAGGCTTCAAATAACTCACATGAAATGTAGGGTGAAACTTTGGTTTCTCTAACAGCTTCAATATGTAGGCAACAATTTCTACTCTTTCTTTTATCTCAAATGATCCATCATACCTTGACACTAGTCCTCGATGCTGATTTTTCCCAATTGTCTTCTTCCAAATTTGAGGAGTCAATTTCATCAACACCATATAACCTTTCTCAAACTCCAATGGTCTTTGTTTTAGATTTTCATATTTGTGCATACATTCGTCTGCCTTACGTAAGCTGTCCTGAGCATATTCGAATAACTCTTGCCTTTCCTTAGCAAACCTTTACGCAGTAGGATTCCTTCCCATGACTTCAATACTGCTACCTCAGCTGGAGGGTTAAGGTTGCGCATCCCAACACCAATTCAAATGAGCTTATATTCATGACTGATGACTTATGGAGGTTATAATAAAAATGAGCGTTATCTAGCATCTCCAGCCAACTTTGTTGAGTCATTGTCATATATTGCCTCAAGAATTCCTTTAGTAAAGCATTTACTCTTTCTATTTGTCTATCGGTTTGTGGGTGATTAATAGTAGAGAATTTCAGCCTTGTGCCTATTAAACCAAATAGAGCAATCCAGAATCTTCTAGTGAACCACACATCACGATCACTCACAATGTCAGATGGAACCCCAAAGTACATCACAAAATTCTTGTAAAATAACCTAACATTCATTTTAGCAATGCATATGTTTCCACACATCACGATAACTATTTTTTGCATGTAGAAGGCCCTTTCTTCTAGCTAATACCTCTGTATAGTCCCATCTCGTATGAGGTCAATTAACTTAGTATAAACTGTATTTTCCTCAATAGCTTGCTTTAATTTGTCTAGCATGTATGATTCCACCATCACAATGGAAAATATTATAGTAAGCACCTCACGCCTACTAAGAGCATCTACAACCAAATTATGTTGTCCCGACTTGTGTTTTTAAACAAAATCGTATTCTGCCAAGAACTCCTGCCACTGTGCTTGCTGCCGTGACAACTTTTTCTGAGTTTTGAAGAAATTATTAGCAATATTACTTGTCCTTACTATAAATCTCAGCCCCAAAAGATAAACCCTCTAAACTCTAAGGCAGTGAACCACTACTGTCATTTCCTTCTTATGCGTAGAGTAATTTTGTTCTGCCTCATTTAGTTTTTGACTTTCAAATGCCATTAGATGACTATCCTACACCAGTACAACACCAACAGCCCTATCTGAAGCATTAATATAGACTTTGAATGACATTAAAAAATATGAAAACTTCATTACTGGTACAAACATTACTGCCATTTTCAGCTTGTCGAATGCTTGCTGACACTCATCAGATCAGTCCCACCTCTTGTTTTTCTTTAACAAATCAGACAATAAGGTTTCCTTCTTTTTGTATCCTTCAATGAATTAAAGATAGTAGTTGGCCAAACCTAAAAATGACCCCATCTCCAGCAATATGACTTGCACTTTCTTCGAGTCCATCCTCACTTGACGCACACTCACTAAATGTCTTAGAAACATAATCTTTGTACAATCAAACTCATTTTTCTCCTTCTTTACAAACAATTTATGCTTTCGAAGCTTGCTTAGCACTTGAGACAAATATGCTACATGATCATCCATAATAAATAACAATGTCATCCAGATACACTACAACAACGTTATCTAAGTATTCATAAAGCATATCGTTCATCATCTTACAAAACTTTATAGCATATTAGTCAAACCAAACAATATAACCAAAAACTCATAAGCACCATACCTCATCACACATAATGTCTTGTGCTCATCCCCATTATCAATTATCATTTGCAAATAACCAAACCTCAAATCTAGCCTTATAAAGACAAAAACTCCATATAACCTGCCCATCAGATTTTTTATCAAAGACACCAAGTATTTGTTCTTTATTGTCACTTTGTTTAGTGCATGATAGTCAACACACATGGGAAGACTGTCATTTGCCTTCTTCTAGAACAATACCGGAGCATCATATAAAGCCTCGAAAGGATGAATGAACCCAACATCGATCGACTTGTCCAATTGTCTTCTCAATTCAACCAATTTCCTTAACGATATTATGTACGGGGGTTGCAATAGTGGCACTGCACTAGGCACTAGATCAATCCTATGATCAATAACCCTCCCAAAAGGAAGTTCCTTCGACAACTTTGAAGGCATGACATCTTCATATTTAGCCAAAGATTTGGAAATAGGACCCGATACCATTCCACACGGGCCAGAGTCCTCACATATTGTCGATGCTAAAAAAACTTCACCTTTTTTCCATAACACTTTATCCATTGCCATGACCTAGATCATGTTATTGCCCTTCTTGTTGCTTTCAGCCTCATAATTTCACAACAGGACACCAAATATGGACACAATTCATTGTTAATCAAAATACCGTTCAAATATGATAGCAAGGCAATCTTGGCTTTCCTTAGAAAATTTTGCCCAATAATGATATCGAAGTCATCCAACATTACCACTAAAACAATCATGTTTTCCATGCCATTTGTCCATAACTATTGGCACACCATATGCCCTTCCAACTATTTGATGTGCTTTGGCATTCATTACCTTCATTGTGGTATAGTTGTTTCTTAATCATAAACCAAGTTGTGGCACTGGTTGACTAGAAACAAAAATGTTCGTAGCACTTGAGTCCAAAATAAAAGTAACTTCTTTGCCATTAACCCTAATTATCACGTACATAAGGGCATCTTCCACACCTAACTTTCATTACCTCAGTATGTCAGGTAGCACCAGATCCTTTTCACAAGGTTGGATACATCCACCGAATCCTTCAACTTAGCGACCAAACAATTCAACACACGAATCGGGTTGACGTGTGTGACTATTTCTTCCCTTTCACCGTCATTAACTAGAATAGTATTAAGTTTTTCCTTCTTCGAGCATTTTCTTTTATAATATGGTCCATTATGGTTAAAACAACCTGTATTTGCTCTAGACTTCTTTCCCTGCCCTTCAACTTGTTTCCCTTTATCCTTGGAAACAACAGGTTCGAACACTCCAAGAGTGAACTTTTTCTTTTTTTCTTTTTTTCTTCCCTTTCATCATTTATTTTGGACTTTGAGGGGCCTGCACTAGAACCATATATAACAAAACTCTTGAAATCAACCAGACCATCTATGATAAAAATAAAGAAAGATAAATCCATTACTTTTTGTCAATGTAACTCTGTTTGCATCTAGGGTTGTAACTAGACAGAAAATTGAATAGTCTGTCATTCTCTGACATATTCTCAATATCAAGGATCAAGGAACTAAATTCTTTCACAACTCCCTTAACAATCTGTTCTGCTTTAACTTCTTCAAGTCCACATGTACCAGCTAAGACGTGTTATTTAATAAGAATTGTTATTTTAGTTCCTATTTCAAATGTTCCCAAGTCTCAATCTTAGGACGCCCAACATTCAAATCTTCTTTAATCCTTTTTCGCCACCATAATTTAGTATCACCCATCAAGTACATAACGATGATATTCATTTGTTCACCCCTATCAATCTTCGCAACACTAAAATATTGTTCCATATCCCACAAAAAGTTCTCTAGTTCTTTGAAACTTTGCACACCATCGAAAGTCTTTGGCTTTGACAACTTCAGCTTAGAAGTGCCACTACTACTTATAGTGTTTGCCAATGCCTTCTTTAAGGCAGAAACATCATCCTTAAAACCCTGCAACTTATGACCCATGTTTGTCGCAAGTTTCACATACTACCCAACAACCTTTTTTGCCATTTCAATAGTGAACTCAAGTATGTCATTGATAGAATGATCTCCATCCTCTGTAATATAACTAATAAGATTTTTCAAACATGTCAGTCTTTCTCGAATAGTTTCCATTGGCATATGAAACTTAGGATCGAAAATATCAGAACCAACCAAGCTATGATACCAATTGTCACAGGGTAGAATTTTTCATCAAAATTTTCGTAGCCTTATGCAGCAGTCTAGTTCCCTTACTAGACTCAACCTTTCTCTCAATTTAACTTGTGTTTATCCTATAATTTAAGTGTTTCACACACCCAAGAGTCTTCCCCTTAATCTCTTGTTGATTATAGACAAATAAATGCAATATAAGTAAAGAAACAGAATACAAAAGCACAAGTGTTATAAGAAACAATCCCAACCTTTATTAATCTTTAACAAAGGAATACACAAAAGTCTTTATGTGTGTAATGCACAATTATCTCTGCATGCTACACAACTCTTTGGCCTATTTATATTATTAAAAAAATACAAAAGCTACAAATAAACTATCTCCCAAAACAAATCTAGACAATCTTCACCCAAGACAACCAAATGCTAATAAATGCTGAAAACTGCCTAACCCGCAACAAGTTGCCTTGGTCTTAAACCAATCAAACCATAAGCCAACTTGCCAAAACCCATTCTGCCAGTGTTGTTGTGTTGCTGCATACTTTGGACAACCTACCATTCAAATCAGAAGTCATGCCAAACATGAACCCGTTGCTTGCACACACCGATACACTGCTGTTGAATCTGTCATTGACTATGCATGGTGCTGTAACTCCAGCAATGTTTATGTTGGCGCGCCCTCGCGCCTAACACTATGACAGCTAGCTACTTTGTAGTTTTGGAGAGAGAACTCAGCAAGCAATTTGGCACAGAAAGAACAAATTTGGTCTGTGATATAAAATAAACGAGTAAAGGCAGAAACTTCGGAGATACTGATAAGAGAGGAGGGATCGATGGGGGTATATACGCACATATTCTAGCTTTTACGTCAGAGAGAATTTGAAGCGACTTTTAGTCGCCATGCCTGCGGGGTCTGCAACATAACGAATATTTCAGTACTAATAAAGATATACAATGCTTAAACCTAATTTGCAAGAAATCTTATTGTTAATCTTTGATATCAACAATTTCAAATGATTATGATACTGATTGCAGACTTGTAAATTGTGTCGGTTTTTATGTAAAATAGTCCGACATCTTCATGCACCAAATTGTTCTGTCTGTTACGGTTGCGGATCTGCCCCTGTTGTTGATATGGTGACCAGGAAGAACTCTATAGATCCAACATTGTAAACACTATTCTGATGGCTTTACTAAGCAAAACAAAGCCACGAAGTCAAGTTCTGTGCATCATATGACCATACAGGGTCTAAATTTTTTTTTTTTTACCATTTCAACGTAAGGACTTCAATTTCGTATATAATTGGTTACCTTCTAAGTTTTCTTGTCCCCTTTGAAAAGGACTCCAAAAGTCCTTGTACGTAGAAGAGCAGACACAACGAAGTGTTCTTATGATGAAGGGAACACAAAGAAGTGGATGTATAGTGGGATGCAGCCATGGCAAGTCTCACTGGGTTAGATTGACTGCAATATTAGCGGCAAACTTATTGATGAATGTAGGGTTTATTTTATTCTTCCACGAACTGAAGCGCTCAGACATTATAACGGACGAAGAGAAAGTCATGATCCATCGAGCTAACATATAGAAGACCTCTGACATAAGGCCAACTTCTCAATTCATCATCCCAGACTTCTCCAGTGATATTTGCTTGTCAT
Source organism: Populus nigra (assembly GCF_951802175.1). Classification (NCBI taxonomy): domain Eukaryota; kingdom Viridiplantae; phylum Streptophyta; class Magnoliopsida; order Malpighiales; family Salicaceae; genus Populus; species Populus nigra. The sequence goes on from NC_084868.1 coordinate 7,776,902, forward strand.
CTGTCAACCCTGGTGCTGTGGCTGTGTGCTTGCACTGTCAAAGAATGGTCTAGCACCGATAACAGAGGAATGGTAAGGGCAGAGAATTAATGATGAATCAAACCTCATTTTTCCTAAAAAGATCCTTTCTTTAACACAAATTCTCAAGAAACAAGTATCTTATTTGAGAAAAATATTCCTTGTTAGTGAGTAAATTTCTGTTCTCATTCCTCCCTTGTGCCCAGCCACAGAACAAGGTTTTATGAGAGTATTCTAGAATATTAGATTCACCTAGCGTACTTAACCATCAAAACTAATAAAGGGAAAACGAGAAAAAAGAGATTTCCTAAAAATGTTCCTTTTCAGAATCAACAGCTCGAATGTCCCCCAACAGAACCAATACAGGATCAAAGATCCACAATGTCATTCATTTGCTGCCCATTTCTCATTTTTCATCTCCAATTAATGACTGGAATTATCTTAATTCGAATACATACGAAAGTTTTACACCCGAGAAGAAGAAAAAAGTATTGGAGATGGAGGCATTTACTCACAAGTTATGATTTATATCTCCATCCCTTACACTCATTTTCCTGTCTGCTCCCTCCCTCGTATCCTTAAAGCACAGCACCTGCTTTCTACGAGAGTAACTGGAATTAAGTAGAATCACTTAGATGGTACAACAATGGTGTAAACCAAAAGAAACGTGACAATTATAATCGCCCCCACTAGAGTAAACTCTGGGCTGGTCCATAACCTGAGGTTTGACCTCTCTGCTCTCTTGATGGGATCAACTTCTTCAGACAGTGGGTAGTTCGAGCGCTTAGGATTCCAGGTCACGTACTTGTTTGGAGAGAACTGAGAGAAGAATGCTTTTTTCCCTTTCTTCCTGAAGTTAGACCACGCCTTGTCCCAGTCTGTTGAGAATTTATCACCTGAGGGAAGTTCATTAAATAATGTTGGCATGCGATTTGCCATTGGGTAGCAGCAGAGAGTGTAAATTTTTCAAAGTTGATGATCATGCATGTGGAACTAACCATTTCATTTTGTTCAACAGAAGACACATACCTAATTATGTGACTATGGTCGTAAATTTGTAATGCAATCTTTTACAAGCTTCTCCAATGCAGTCAAATACTTTAAAACTTTACATTGTGCTCAAATGACAGAAGAAAAATGTCAAAATAAAGACCTTGCAACAGCAATAACACACACATATTTATGTAAATAAAATGTAGCCTCGCTGAGGGAATATTTTTGATATGGTGGGACATTAGTTTTACATCACGGACAACTGTATGATATTCAAGGATGCGTTGGAGGAGAAGTTCAGCCAGTGTTTAGACATGGCTGACTAAAATCTCATTTTCCCCATACATACATACATACATATATATATATATATATATATATATATATATATATCAATGACATATCCAAAGTGTAAAAGGCATGATTTGATGATTCAGCCTTACATTTATTCTATGGATTATGGAACCTAAAAAGCCAAAAGAATTATACCTAAGAAGAAAACTTCATCAGTTTGTAAGGCTTTCTCTGCTAGAATTTTATCGTCTTTCCCTTACACAAGCTTGCTTTCTTACCCCTCCTGCCTTTGCCTATACATTGCTCTTATTCACATTGCTAACTGATTGACAACGAGCACCTGAAGCAGGATAGTAACTTAAAGGAATGTCACTTGCAAGTGCTAGTTATCAATACTACAGACCTTAAAAAAAAAGCTACAGATCAAGCTTGAATTGACTCTAATCAAGCTAGCTAAAAGGATGCCGTGAAGTAGCTTGATAACTATCTTCATGACTATTCCAAGTAAATGATGGGCTAAGCTTTGTCAGTGAAAAAATTTAGTGCAATGGTCATATATTGGATCCACTCTACTATCTCAACTCTAGCAATGCCAACCTTCGGTAAAGCCATAAATTTGATGAATAGGAGATAGAAAGATGAGGGGATGACTTGACTATAAGTGGAGGTCAAATATTTTCGTGAGCAGTAAGCAGCTGATCTTTCCTTATTTTGGAAAAGCTGGAAAGTTGGTAGGCAATTCCTATTTCATGATTTCTCTTCTTTTTTCTTTTCAGTATTCCACTTCACGAGTAGAGCAAATGAAACCAGAGGGATGTAAGAGTTTTCAGTTCCACATGGGACCTCTAAACAGAGCAATCACAATGGAAAAGGTACAAATGTCCTACTGACTACAAATTTAACAAGGAGTTTGAAATGACAGAATGAACATGCTTTGCAATTGAGATGATGGTGACATTGCCTCAGCTTCACGTTTTGAAAGCTGAGTGGCGAGTAAAAACATCGAAATTATGCACATATTTGGAAGCCCTCAACCCCTCTTCCCATCCTACAGAATCATCAACCTCGGTATATAAACAAGTCAGATATCTGAACTAGCCTCGCCAAGGTAAGCACCCTATCCTTGAAGAAACTAACATAATTACCCTGGGTGGAAAAGCAATTATGTTATCAAATGTCTAATCTCAAGCTCAAAACACCAGCTTCAAGATTTTAAAAAACATCTGACTACCGATCAAGCAGAACATACAAACAAAGACATCGTAAACTGCAGTTCTGTCATTCAAAGACAGAATTTACTTGACGACACAGAATGAAATTAGTCATAGAAACAAGACTAGGAAATCATACTGTATGCCAGAGGTAGAACACAACCTCATAGTACACACATGTTCTACTATTTTGGATAATGCTTTCAGTTTCATGAAATGCATCTAATTTGCTGAAAAGTTGGAGCCACTGTTAGTTAACAGTTATATTTTCTCAAGTTCATTTGATCGGATGCCCATTATCTCTAAACCACGGAGCAGGGAGAATGAGCAGCTAATAGAAGCATGTAACATTGTGAAAGTGGCCTGTTGTTTATCTAAAAAGAACACAGGGTTCTGGCAAGAAATCGACAATGTTGCTAGTTGAACACTGGGAAGTACATCTTTTGAATAAATACAGAAATCACAATTGGGAAAAGGGAATTGAACAAATATCAAAGACACTAACTATCCTGTTCCTACATAAAGCAGCCGAAGCCTTAACTAAATCTAACTAGCATAAACAATTAACTAAAACCAAGAAAAGAAAGAAAGAACATAACAAAACTTTTATTTATATAAATTACTATAATAATAAAACTTATAATTAACGGGACGTACCATTGGTGTCACCATTTTCTTTGGGATCTTGGGGCTTTCTACTGGAACAGAAAGGTGGTTTTCGAGATGATGATGATGCTTTTTGCTGTGTTCTTGTTATGGTACTACTGATGCTGCTAACTTGAATATTCATTCTGCATCTCAGACAAGAAGATTCTTCCAGTTAGTTACTTCGAGAGATAAAAAAGAAAAGAAAAAAAAGCACCAACCAACCAATAGATTCGGCCTTCTCTTATCTTACTCGGACAATACTGAGCCACGAATTATTGCTACGTCACCTGAGTGCTTGACATCTAGTGATTTCGGGGACCATAAGCCAAGTGGCAGCTGATTCCTCTCCGACATTGTGTTTGGGAAAATTGTGAGAGGGGAAGGAAAGTGGGAGGAAAGATAAGGGGTTAAAAAATGAGATGAATGGAAAATCATTTTATTTTCTTTGTTTGGATAAAAAAAAAATAAGATGAAAGATAATGGAGAGAAATTATTTTATTTTATTTTTTAATATTTAAATTATAAAAATTTTGATGAAATTTTTTTTAAAAGATAAAATTACTACTTTATGTCTTTGATTTGAAACTAGAAAGTTATTTTTATTATAATAAAATTATAAATTTTATAACTTTTCCATCCAATTTCTCCTCAGAGAGAATGTTACAGGTTGGTCTAAGAGAAAATTTTTCTCTCATCTTCCTCTCCCCTCCCTCCCTCCCTTTCCCTTTTCTTTCTAAACACAAACCGGAGAAAACACCTTGAAATTTATGTTTTCCTCCGTGGAGGAAAACATTGAGATGAATAACAACTTTAGGAAAGAACCTAGTAGCTATCAATTGAAGACAAATCAGGAGGAGATCATGGAAGATAAAAGATCCAATATTCCAGCTGTTATTTAAACCTTTGAAATCACGAAACTTCAGCTATTATTTTGTGCTAGAACTCTAAAGAATCACTCATGTATTATGATTCTTTTATGTACTAAAAATAATACAAAACAACTCATGTTCAAATTTAATCTTAAAATATTTCAAATCGTATATCAGAAAGAGCTAAAATTCTACAAGAGATACTAGATACATGGAACTATATTTTAGTAAATTTTCAGATGAAATAAAGTTTGAGAACATATTATTTTAAAGGATTGAAGTTACTATACAAATCTTGTCAAATCTGTCAGACTAGATTTTTTTGTACTGTTTGGAACATATTTAGAGCTATAAGTGGAAGTTTGTTGTGATTCAGGTTGAGCTACAAACTATACATCTCTAGCTTTCCAACTAGATATAGTAGGCTCAATAATTCATCTAGACATGAGAGAACGATGTATTTGAATTCAGGACTGAAAATCCACCAAAAATATATGAAAATTGGAGTTTCGAGCTACATAGAAGAATCTTGGCATGAAGATTTTTTTATATCATATTTTTTATTTATTTATTTTTGAATAATTATTTTTTAATTTGAGTTTGTTCTGACTCATTAAACATTGTTTAAGAGTTTATTTTATTATTGGACTTATATTAGTTGATTACTAGTTTAGGCTCATTAGCTTGCAACTTGAAAAAAGGTTCATTAGGGTTAGTTAGAGGAGACTATATTATGTTTTTTTAGCTGAAAATTTCAGTAGCAAGCTAAAGAATAAACATGAGTTTTCCTTTTGTTTGTTTGTGGCAAAACAACCTTTCTTTGTAGGGACAAAGGTCGTACACTGACTTATTAAAGATTAACTAGTTTCATGGTGTCATTCGTATACTTAAGGTTCTTAGATACAAGGTTATCTTTAGGTCCAAGTCCTTTTTCCAATACCCTTAGTTCTTAGGTACAGGGTTACCTCTAGGTTAAGGTTCTATCAAATCTAATTTTTAGCTTTTTGGGTTGTTATCTACTTTGTTAGGGGTTGCTTGACCACGTGATCAAGAGGTTTGCATCAGTTGGTATCAGAGTCAGGCTCAAAAAATCAGGTTATATCCTTTATTTTATTCTTATTAGTTTCGACTTCCTTAAGTTTAGTTGTCTTTGATTTGATTTTTGATTATTTTATATCTAGAGCTTAGTATTATAATGCAATCATTGAGATACTCCTCATTCATGAAATCAATGCCACAATTATTGATATATAATTATCCATAAAATTTCTTATTAAAAAAAGGTAGACTTAATAAAGAGGAACCAAAGGGAAAGAAAATCGTGATTATGGAGAATTAAGAGAATCATATAAAGGAAAAAAAGAAAGACACATGAAGGCATATGGGGAATTGTAATGAGTTAGTCTTTTGAAGAATGAATCCGATACTTTTACCAAAAATAGGGCATATGTAAGAATCTAGATAAGAAAAATCTTTTATAGAACTTCTCTACATTAATTTCACTTTCAAATTCTTAGATATTTCTAGGATTAGCCTCGAATTACATGTCCACATATTAAAAACATGAACCCTTATTTCCTTTAATTATACTAGAAGAAAAGGAACTTTAGAGGAGAGAGTATAAGGGAATTATTTGAGGAGGTGAAAAAAACTCTTAAAAGTAAACTTTATTTCAAAAGGTAATATACCCCAGAGTGGTTAGCATGTGTGGACTTCAATGATCTTAACAAAGCCTAACCGAAAGACAACTTACCTCTTTCTAAGACGGACAAGTTATTAGACTACACAACTTTTACGCTTATTGGATGTAAACCTGGGTTACCATAAATTCCTCATACACCTCAATGATGAGAAAAAGATTGCATGTATAATTAATTGAGGAACATATTGTTATAAGGTTATGCCCTTTAGACTAAAAAATACAGGTGCCATGTACCAAATAATGATTAATCAGGCTATTAAAGAATAATAAAGGAGGAACATTAAAGCATATATGAACTATATGCTTATATAAAAAAAAGCAAGAGTTTTGAGCAACACCTTTAAGATCTTTTAAAATTTTTTATCCTTTGTAAGTATCAAATAAAGCTAAACCCTTCTAAATGCACCTTTTCCATTTGAAAAGGAAAGTTCTTTGGGTTTTTAATGAGTAGTAAGGAGATAGAGACAAACCTTGTGAAGTTACAAGCCATCTTGAACATAACATCCCCACAATATATAAGAGATGCTCAAAGACTCATCGAGAGAATTATAGCCGTTAACAGGTTCATATCCTGCTTAGAGGAACACTGGTTACTATTTTTAAGAACCTTTTAAAAAATTAGTACCAAAATGTTAAGACATTCGATGAGATGAAAGCACCTTTATCCTCCATGAAGGTCCTATCACAGTTAAGGAAAAATAAGAATATATTCCTCTACTTGAGAGTCGTTGACCTAGTAATGAGCATCATTGTAGTTCATGAAAAAGAAGTGAGAAAACCCATTTACTATACTAAAAAGACCCTTTTATGATCTAGATATAAGGTATTTATATGTAGAAATGATTGTTTTAATGTTAATGAGTTTGATAAGAAAGTTTAGACCCTATTATTAAATATACTGCATTATTTTTTTGACTAATCAATCTTTAAGGTAAATTCTATATAAATCATATGCATAAAGGAAAACGGGGAAATAGGCCATTGAGTTGTGTGAATTTCATTCTAATACTAACATTGCTCGATAACCATAACCCAAGTATTAACAGACTTTTTAGTAGAATATTCCTTTAATAAGTCTTTTAAGAGTAGAGGTGTGATGGAATCAAAGCTAGTAATCCTCGAATCCACTTAAAAATTATTCAAGGATGAAGCCTTTGGTGAGTTAGGTTATAGATTGGGGATTGTATCAATAAGCCCTGAACAATAGATTTTTTAGTATAACCTATGTTTTGATTTTCCTTCCTTCATTAATGTGTTTGAATATAAAGTCATCATAGCTGAGCTAAATTTAACATAGACCTTTAATACTTACTCTCTTTCTAAGTTCATAGCAACTCATAATTGATTGTGGGAAAATGTGAGGGCCAATTTGAAGTAAAAAAGCCCTTAATGGCTAAGTACCAATAAAGGATGTTAGAGCTCTTAATGGATCGAAAAGAAGAAGGAAAAGTTTCCACCATTATATGAATACCAAATAAAGAAAATTATCTAGTAGATTTATTATTAAAGTTTTCTAGCATTAATCATATAGAGCTTTCTTTAGATATATGGATAGAAGTCTTAGGAAAACCTAACATTGACTAAAAAAAGATATTGGCATACCTAATTGAGAACATATAGGACAATGATTGATTGGAGGATGCTTATTAGACAATACTTACTGAAAGGATTCCTTTTTATAGATAAGGCAGATGTCATATGCCTCATAAACTAGTTAATAAGGTATTTTTTTAATGGATGACCAATTATACAAAAGATCTACAAAGACTCTTATTTTGAAATTCATATCTATAAATAAAAGCTAATACATCTTAAAAGAGATGCATGACGGGATCTATAACATGCATGTAGGTGTAAGAACCCTAATATACTAAGCAAACAAGATTTTATTGGCAAACTATGCTCCAAGATGTTGTGGATCTTATTAAGAAACATAACATGTGCAAAAGATTCATCTATAAACCTCATCAACCTTTCACAAAAATAATTCTTAGAGAATTTTTTTAAATCTTTTTCTCAATAAAATATGAATATATTGAAACAATTTTGTAAAGCATCAAGAAGAAGGAAATTTGTAAAATGGGCACAAATGGATGCCCTAATAGAGATTAATGTGAACAAGGTCATTTCTTTCAAATAAAAAACATCATCTATCATTTTGGTCAACCTAAAATCCTAATCACTAGTAATTAGACCTAGTTTGATAAAAAAAAACCTCGCCTCAACTTTTGTGATTTATATTTTACAGACTCTATGGATGAAAAGTATACAATTTCTCTAAATATTGAGTATTTTAGTTTTATTTCTATACAAGTTGAGACAACTTAAACCTTCTGAAAAACATCCTCGTTAGGAAACAATCAAGGGAATTTTATTAGTGAGGTATCCTTCTAAGCCTTTTATTTATTCTCTTTATTTTTAGGTCCCAATAATGGCATGTTTGGGAAAGATCTTATTTAAGTTATGCATAAGTCTTCGATGAGAAATTATTATAAAGTCCATTTAGTTTTCTGTCGCACCCAACATCATGACAACCCACCTTATGTCCTTGAGTTTGGAGGAAAAGCTTTTTAAATGTTTGAGAGCGGGAAAGGTCTAATCTTTATAAATGAGTTGTCACCTAATATTATGATTACTAGGTACCCTAACTGATCAGTATAAATCTATGGTAAAGGACTGATTATATTAAAAAAAAAAAGATATTATCACCTTAAAGCATCTCATATGAGGTAAACTACATTACTAGTTTTGTCTTAAATTGTTAATAATCTATAATGTCTAATCTACTAGTGGTATATTTACAAGGTGATGGTGGGTTTACTAAAGTAAGTTAAACCCTAGGTTGAAGGTTAAACCTAACCATTTTATGGTTTAATTCATATTTTCCACTCCTAGTTATTATTTTTAGATAACACTTGGTGATTTAATAGTACTATGGTTTGTCACTTTTGATCATAACCTATATTGGGCTTATTGAACTCAACCTAATTTCTAGAAAAGTTCCATGAAAGGTGCCTCAATGAGGTTCAATTGTTCTATGACACCTAAGTTTCATTTGCAATATTTGTTAAATGAGATTGTTTCTACCCCAGTCCTTTATGATTTAAGTAGTAACCCTATTGGGTTATTCTACTTGGGATAGGATCTAGTGGCAGTGATGCCCAAAAAATTTCTTAAAGAAATAATATTTATGATTGATACTCAGGTATTATCGGTGAATATTAGATTAAAAGTTTAATATTCTTGATTTTGTTACTAGTGAATATTGAACTGAAAAATTTATTATTTGAAAATAACAAGAGGATGTCTTACTTCTCTTAATATCCAAAGCAACAATTAATATTGAATCCATTTACCTTAAATATCAAAAGTGAATAGTAAAATATTTTTTAAGTGGGTTTTAAAATAGGTGTTAAACCTATATTGATTGCAAAAAATGGGTTTTATATACCAAAAATAAATTTTAAAGATCCACATTCAAATCATACAACAAAATCAACACCTTAAGTTTTCACAATCCATCTTAACAATCCAAGATGAAAACCAAATAATAACTTTTTCATCGCAATATATACAACACATTCAACAATTACTTATATCTAATCATCTCATAATATTTTTCAAAATCAAACACAAACCCAAAGAAAAATTCAAATTAAAAGTTTAAGGTTTGAGATCAACCTTTAATAGAGGTTAGGAATGATTGAAAGCTACTAAAATGGCTAGAAAACTACTAAAAATAGGATAAGATTATGCTGGCGTGTGGACCCACGCACCATCATGATTGTTGGCATGTGGGACCTCTTACCGCTGGTGTTAATGGTGCGTTTTCTAGCAAATTTGAAGTGTCACTCCTATACGATAGTGAGATACATCTTAACTCGAGGAAAAAGATCTAGTATAAAGAAGCTTCAACTTCTCTATCTTTGTTGGCTTTCATTCTTTCTTGATTAACTCTTTTTGTTGGCTTTCTATATTCATCAATCCTTCTCCTCTAACAGTTCTAAAAGCTACTGTTTGCTACTGGTATAGTGACTAGTTTATTCATACTCACCATTGGTGAAAAAATAAATGAAAGAGGAAGGGTTGTCAAGTTATTTTAGGTGAGTTTAGGTTTATGAGAGAGACAATGACAACTCTCATGGCTGGACATATTGGTTTTTGTCAGAGCAACTATGGGTTGACGTTACTGTGTTGCTCTGTTTGGTTCTAGTTGATGATATCAAGAAGGTAAAAAGTTGGGTTTTAAGTTATGCATGCAGAGGGAGAAACCATTGGTTTTGGCTTGGCTAACGTGAATAAGAGCTAAGGTTTGTGGATTTGTAAAAGCTAGGATAAATCACTAGCCCCACCCTATTGAGGCCAAATTCTGCTGTTTTCTAGTGTTTTTAGGCAATTTTAGTTTTCTACCGTAGGATTTTCGTATAATTTGCATTGTTTTCGATCTCTTGTGTGGTTACTTTCTTTTGAGTTTTCTTAGCAATTTATGCTTGTGACCCGTTCTACTAATCAAATTCAAGTGCAGGTTGATCTTGAAATAGAAAGTACTTTACGCAGGTTAAGAAAGGAAGCTCGCCTCAACACCATGGCTATTGCACGACAACAAACACTCAAGGAGCTTGCTGCTCCTAGCATGGAAAATCAACCATTATGCATAAACATTGACAATAATGTAAACTTTGAGCTCAAATCTGGTTTTATACATTTGTTACCAACATTTAATGGTCTTGTAGGAGAAGATCCTCATACTCATCTCAAGGAGTTCCATATGGTTTGTGTTGGCATGAAACCGAATGGAATTGATGAAGAACAAGTTAAGTTGAAAGCTTTCCCTTTCTCTTTGAAGAGGCAGCAAATGCATGTCTTTTCTCTATTCTTCCAGGATCTATTGAAACTTGGAATGCTATGAAGAAGATTTTTCTTGAGTAGTATTTCCCAGCATCTCCAGTTGCCAACATAAGGAAAGAAATATGTGGGATTCGGCAATCTCATGGAGAGACACTCTCCGAATATTGGGAAAGATTTGAGCAACTCTGCATTCAATGTCCTCATCATCAAATATGCGATCAGCTGCTCATTCAATATTTCTATGAAGGATTGATGCCTACTGACCGTAGTATCATTGATGCTGCAAGTGGAGGCGCATTGGTGGATAAGACACCCGAGGCTGCACGCCAATTGATCTCAAACATGGCAGCCAACTCGAAACAATTTGGCACGCGTGGAGACTTCGCAAACAAACGAGTAAATGAGGTAAGTATTTCTAACCTTGAAAATAAAGTTAATGATCTTACTTCTCTTGTGCGTTCTTTGGCTTGTGGAAATGTGCAGCAGGTGAAAGTTTGTAGTATATGCTCCTAAGGACATGCTTCTGATATGTACCCAACAATGCAAGAAGATTACATTAAACAAGCTCATGCAATTGATGGAGCATTCAACGGACAACCCCAACGTAAATATGATCCCTTTTCGAACACGTACAATCCCGGATGGAGAGATCATCCCAACTTATGCTATGGGAACCCACCTCAACAAGGCAATCAAGGCCGACAGTTCCATCCCCATGGATTTCAATCATAATAGAATTATCAAGCAAGGCAACCCCCTCCATTCACAAACTCCAATGTTATGGGGTCATCATCCAATAATGATCTTCGTGAGATGATGAAAACTTTAGCTTCTAACACTGTGACCTTGCAACAAAATGTCATGTCTTTTCAACAGGAAACAAGGTCAAGTATTCACAACTTGGAGAAGCAAATGGGGCAAATAGCTTCAAGTGTGGGGAAATTGGAAGCACAAATAAATGGAAAATTGCCCTCCCAAGCATTGAATCCAATAGAGAATGTTAATGTGAACATGCTGCGAAGTGGGAAAGAACTTAAAGAGAAAAGGTCGAAACAAATTGAGATAGAGGAAGAAGAAGAGATAGAAACCGAATTGAGTACAAAGAAGGAACATTCTCCTCCTCCACAAAATGAAATAAAGACCAACACTCCAAAGGTAACTCCTCACTCAATTAATTCCAGTTTTAAAACAATTCCACCCTTTCCTGTGAGCTCTTCTAGGTCAAAGAAAGAAGACAAAGAAAAAGAGATCTTAGAGATTTTCAAGAAAGTGGAACTGAACATTGCTTTGCTTGATGCTATCAAGCAAATTCCCAAGTATGCAAAATTCTTGAAAGAGTTGTGTACTACCAAGAGAGCTTTCAAACTGAAAGGTCATGAAATGGTATGTATGGGTGAAGTTGTATCTGCCGTTGTTCAAAAGAATCTGCCTTTGAAACAAAAAGACCCAGGTGCGTTTACTATCCCATGTGTTATTGGTAATGCTAATTTTAAAAGAGCTTTATGCAATTTAGGTGCATCCATTAGTGTTATGCCTAAACATGTTTATGATTCTCTTAGTCTTGAGCCTTTGAATAAAACTAGCATTGTAATACAACTTGCGGATCGTAGTTTTGTTTACCCACTTGGTGTGATAGAAGATGTCCTAGTCAAGATTGATAGTTTGGTCATTCCATGCGACTTTTATATTCTTGATATGGAACATGATTTTTATGATTCATCAACCAACACTCCTATATTGTTTGGGAGACCATTCTTGAAAACTGCCAACACAAAGATTGATTGTGGTAAGGATACTTTGTCTATGGAGGTAGGAGATGAAAAAATTGAATTCAATTTTCATGATGCAATGAAATATCCTTATAGCAATGTTTATTCTATCACATGTTATGATCAAATTGATAAGTGTGTGCAACAAGTTTGTGATTTTGATTGCGAAGACGGATTAAGCATAGCTTTGAGCTATGGCTATAATTTCACCAAGATAGAAGCGATGAAGAGACATGTGTGTGTTCCCCGAAACGTGTATGAATCAACATTGGCTTTGCAAGCTTTGCAAACTGTTCCCCATGATGCAGGAGTCATTCACCCCATCATGGACAATGAATGGGTGACGCCTATCCTTTTGGTGCCCAAAATGATTGGAATTATGTTGGAAGAAATACAAAATGATGTTTATGAGAATGCAAGGATTTACAAAGAAAACACTAATAGTCTCCATGACCGAAGGATTACAAGAAAAAAGTTTAATGTTGGAGACAAAGTCCTTCTTTATCATTCGCGTTTGAAAATTTTTCCTGGAAAATTACGCTCTCATTGGATTGGACCCTTTGTTATTTTTAATGTTTTTCCTTATGGTGCAGTTGAAATTATGAGTTTAGAAACCAACAAAGTACTCAAGGTCAATGAGCATCGTTTGAAACCTTTCTATGAAGGTTGGACGACAAAACTCACCGCCTCTGTAGAGTTAGCTGAACCAATCTATGAAGAATGAGCATGCCACATGTCAAGCCAATGACATAAAACAAAAGTGCTTACTGGGAGGCAACCCAGCACAAAAAAAAAATCAGATTTGCTTTCTTTTTCCTTATCTTTTATTTTTTCGTATTTTAATTTATTATCTGTCATTCTCTTATGTTCCTTTGATTTTATTTCAACATTGAGGACAATGTTGTGTTTTAAGTGTGGGGGTATTGGGAGAATTTTAGTTTTCTTTGTTGTTCTTTAAAAAAAAAACAAACAAATTTGTGTTTGATCTTTTTAACTCCCATTGGTTTTTGAGAATATGAGTATTATGTATGAGAATTAATTGAGATAGATGAAGATATAAATCAAATGAAGAAGTATGCATGCAAATTTTAAGGTTTAATTAGTTTAGGGATTGACTTTGAAAATATGCCATTTTGACTTTATAGTGTTATACCAATGCAAACTTTTGAGCCTTCAACATTATATTCTTTGATTGTGCATTCTTTCAATGATATGTATCTCTAGAACTTGCTTCATATCTTGTTGAGATTACATTCGCATTACATATATACATGAAGATGATAAAGGCATTAGAATTAGAAATTTTAATCACTTGAACCAAAAAGTCAACCTAAAGCATATTATCCTTAATGAGCCCCTTTTGAGCTTGTTTATCTTTTCTTTGCTTTATTCATGTATAAGCCTTAACTTTTTATATGTTTTCCTTTTCCCCTGGCCAAGGATTAGTAGAGCATATACTTATGATATCTCATGGAATTATGGCTGGAAATTATGTGAAAAAAGAAGAAGTGATGCTTGATGAAAAGAAGAGCAAAATTGCCAAAGGTAAAAAAAAAAGAAGAAGAAAAAAAAAACAAAGAAAAAGATAAAATTGTTCCTTTATGTTCTTCAGATTTATGTTGAAAAAGCTTGAAATCAAAAGAAGCTAAGCATTGGTGATTAAAGATGGAAAATTTATGTGCTTTGATGGAATATCTTGTTTAAAATATCATTTTTCAGAATGCTCTACTTTCTTTGGTTTGAACCTTTCCTTTTACTTTCTTTTACCTCACCTTAACCTTAGCCCCATTACAACCGGAAAATAAGACCTTTTGATTCATGTAGTACTTGTAATAAGTTGCTAATGGAGTTGAGACTGAAAAGCAAGCTTATGGTAGAACATACTCTTTGATTGAATTTGAGAGATTTAAACACATAAACCCTAAACACATGAGTGTTGGAGTGTATATCAATGAGAGGACCTATCACTTTGGCATGGCATAGATTTCATTTAAATCTCGACGATTGATTGAGTTTTGAAGTTTGCATGTAAATGAATTCATGAGAATTATACTATTTATCCTTCATGATTGTATTCTTGTTTATAATGCATATATTCTTGGACATTGATGGGAGATTAAGAGATTGATCATAGTTTTTTTCAATTTGATTTTATTTATCCTTTCTCGAGGACGAGCAAGAGCTACGTGTGGGGGTATTTGATGTAACCATATTATTCGATAGTTTCACCCACATTTACCTAATTTTTTGTCCATGTTTTATATATAAAATGCCTTGATATTCTTTGTTTTATGTTTTGAAGGCATTTTTGGATGAAAGATGAAAAAAGGAGTAAATTGGAGGTAATTGACAGATTTGACGTTCAGTCGATGTTTTGTGCAGAGCATGAGTTCTAGAGATCAAAATGAAGTGATTCCAGTGGAACTAAAAAGCTAACATCCATACCTTTTTGGAAATGTAATGTAAGAAAAATAAAAGGTGAAAGATCATGGAAATCACATCCTGCAAAGTCAAATCTCACATTCTGCCAGTGTTGACCTTTGGCCATTCAAAATTTAATATCTGGAGCTACAGAAGTCCAATTGATGCGAACTTAATTTTATTGGATTCCTAATTCAAAGACCTATCCATGTTCCAAATTTCAGCCAAAAAAAATGTCATATGAGGGAGATATTATTTTTCAAAGATGACAACTGAATTCTGCCAGCAAACAGGTTTCGTGAAGAAACGAGTCCAAATTACATTCCGGAGCATCTAAACCGACATCCAAGTTTTTATATCAGCAATTTAGCTCCTCTAAGTCAGAGTTTGAAGATTTTATGCAAGGCTATTTCTCCTTTTTAGGAAAAATAGTTATTGAAGTACTTAAATGTAAACTATTAACTTAAGGAAGGACTATTTTGTAAAATAGAGACTAGGGTTTCTTAGCAAATAGAAAAGAGGGAGAGCAAAAGGAGGCAGCAGCCAACAGAGAATAAACACAAATTCTCTCCTCTACAAACCTAAAAATCATGCTCTTTTCATTCTTTAGAAGTAGTGGTTCAATAGTTATGCAAGGCTAAGCTCTTTTCTTGGTTGCAAGGACACAACAAACCTTCGGATTTCAAGAACCGTGAGATTTATTCTTTCTTTTATTTTCAGTTTATGTTATGAATGAGTATGATTATTTCCTATGCATATTTCCTATGATTGTTGTTGATGATTGCTAGAGCGAACTCTAAGTTATTGTTGTGAACAATCTATTGCTAAGTTTAATATCAAAACCGGAGTTGTGATATATGAACTTGTGAAGCAACTAAGCTTGATAATTGTGGCGAAACTACGTTATTGAACTTAGGGAGAACATTTGAACAAAGTAACACAAGCTACGGACAACTTGTATGTTAATCTTGATGAAATTATCTAGTTCTTAAAGCTACCATTAAATTGAATCATTAGTGCGGACACTTTGATTATTTATTGGTTAGGATTAGTTATACGGCGGATCCGTTAATTAATCAACATTAAGAAAATATAAAATTTCAGAACATAAACTGCAATTTTTGTTTCAAGGATCGGTTCTAATTTCCGTTGGTGGATGTGTGCTTGCGACCAAGATTTGTTTCCTTGATAAGTTTTGGTTTTAATTTATTTTGTTTACTAGTTTAATTGCTATCATAATTTAGATAATCACAAACCAAATCCCCCCAATTACATAACGTACAACATAAAAATCTGACTTGAAACTTCCTCGTGGGATCGACCCCTTGCTTGCTCTATACAATCTTGTGTGTTTTAAGCTAGGGTAATTAATTTGTGCGACCGCGACATCGCAACAATAATGGTGGCCATGCTTGTTATGAAGGTGGCAGCTTATTTAGAAAGACTATGATATTGTGAGGAGAAGAGGATAACCGGTTTGCAATCTCTTTCTTTTCTTTTTTTGGTTTCCCAAGAGTGAGAGAGGAGGGATGACTTGCCTTTATTTTTCTTCTTTTTTAGTGTTTTTTTTTAATATTTGCTTGATGTTTTTATTTTTTGAAAGAGAGGGTGATGGGAGAGGGTTAGTCTTATTTTGACCAAAACAAGGAGGCTAGGGATTTTTTTTTTATAATAGCCTCCTTCTTTCTTGCAAGATTTTATCATTTTCCTTTCAATTGTTTGGTCCTCAAGCAACTTGATTTTATTTTGGTCCTTTATTTTCTTGCTTCACACTTTTAGCCCACTTGTGCATCTTTTTCCATAATTTGATTTTTTATTTTCTTATTTTTATTGTATTTTGGCTTTTTTGAAAAGAAAAAAAAACATTGATGTTGACTCAATGAGGAAAGTAATTAAGAAATACAAAATGAACGCGAATGTGTCGATAACATATTTCTTTGAATTTGAGTTTTTTAAAAGAACATCAATAAAAGAAAAATAATTTAAATTATAAAAAGGCGTGTGAATGGCTGAAATGCTTTGAAATTTTTTTTTTAATTTTCTACTTTTTTATGGATTGTTCTGGAAAATATTTTTAAAAAAGTCAAAATTTTGGTTATGATAATTATCAATCTTTTTATAATTTTTATAGTGCAAAGTCTTATTTAAAACTTTGTATAATAAGCTTGTAAAGAAAAACACAGGACGTTTTTGAAAAAAGTCAAATCGTCTAAAGTGACCCTTCCTATAAGGTTTTCCAAACTATGTAAAGTTCTTAAAAACATAAAACGTTTTAACAACATGCCTAATTGTCTTAGGCGACCAACCTACTCATTAAAAATATCAAAGACTTTCAAAATGGTCTTGTTTTTCATGTGA
Source organism: Populus nigra (assembly GCF_951802175.1). Classification (NCBI taxonomy): domain Eukaryota; kingdom Viridiplantae; phylum Streptophyta; class Magnoliopsida; order Malpighiales; family Salicaceae; genus Populus; species Populus nigra. The sequence goes on from NC_084868.1 coordinate 7,794,033, forward strand.
CCTACCCGTTTATGGAAAATATGAATTTTTTTCAAAATAATTTATCTTTCTAGATGACTTACCCACATCTAGAAAATATGAAAATTCTTAAAATGCTTTCATTATTACAAGTGATCTACCCGCTTTTGAAAACATGAAATTTTTTTTTGAAATGATAATTTTTAGAAGTGTTTTGTAATATTGTCATTTACAGGTAGCCTGCCTCTTGGTGGAATTTATCAAAGCTCTGTTGGACTCCATCGAGGATTTTTTGCCTGTAAAATTTCTAAAACAAAAATATTATTCAATTCTTTGGGGGTTAAATGGCATGCATGGATCTTCACCTAGTTTGAAATATAAGCCTCTTTGATTGACAACCCATCTTTTTTAATGATGGTAAAGTTTTTTATTTTTTCCCTTTTCTGGTTGCTTGACTCATTAACCCAATTGATTTCTCCATATGCAAGTCTCTTGCTCAAATATAAGTACATAACCTAGACTTTTCACAAAGTCTATTGCCTTTTGTTCTCATTATTAAAAGCTTTTTATTTTTGTTGATCTCTCTTAAAGGATTAACTGCATTTTAACCATGTCATTACTCATTGGCTTCACTGTTAAAAGCATTCTGTTTCACTGATATATCTAAGATAATCATGACATTAAGCAAGAGAAGCAATGCTCTATTTCTCTTACTTTTTGAAGGAGTTCACAAAGTCCTTTATTACCAAGGCATGTTTCAAATTACCCCCAAATAATTTGGTTGTGTGCATCCTTTCAAAATTCATTAAAAGGCATATCTTCATCAGGTATTATAACCATTTTTCAAAAGGAAAACCGCCCTTAGCCATAAAGATGCCCTCTAGTTCATCCATGCTCCTTAAGTGTGTTACTTTTAACTATTGAGAAAGCTCACCAAATCATCCGTTATTATTGAGTATTTTGAGCAACATTTCCTCCAGCTAACTTGATTGTGCTCATTCTTTTAGCTATCATTAAAAGTCACTCATCATCATTAAATACATTTCATAGCTTTGATGGAGTTTGCCAAATCATCATTTGACCATTGTTATTGCAAGGGGCTTCTTCAAACCAGATTGTCCCAAGCTGATCTAGTTGTTTTTCATTAGTGATCATAAGGTTCATAGAATTGTCTCCAAGTTGACCTGAATGCTCAACTTTCTAATAAGCAACCTCAAGATGCATCAATATTCTTTTTTATCCAAAAATTTGAAAATTCAGTCAATGACTCTTAGAAAATCATTTTAGAATCCAACTATAAATTTAGAGAATTGTACCAATTTAAGTCTAATTGTTGGAATGAAACTATAAAGATATAATTTTGAAAGTTTTTTCATAAAGACTAAATTTCTTTGGTCAAGACTCCTAAATATGTTGTTCAATGCTATGATATAGTCAGGCAATTTATTGATAATTGACCAGGAATAGGTCGTGAAAGAAATGTTAGATAAAAATTAGGTTATTGATAGCTCAAATGAATTTCTCAAAATCTTTACTATCTTGTATTTTTAAAAATAGGAATTTACCTCGTGTAAACTTAAAACAACCTTATTTTTATTTTTTTACAATTCTCAGGGTAGTTGTTTTTAGGAAAATAGTAATTTGGTCTCTTCTATAAACAAGATATGTAATTGGTTAAGATATATGATGAGGTGACCTTTTATCTTGGAGGATTCAATTTTAAAAGGCTCGAGGAAATGCTCAAGATTTGTCAAGAAAGTTTGTCCTTTCAAGAGTACTCATTTTATCAATATGAATAACAATGAGTAGCAAGTTCATGATGTCACGACTTTTATGAAAAAACTTTTTTGTATTTTGAGAGAACCATTTACTGGTTCATGTTCTTTGTTTGCTTGATTAGAAAGAACTTTTAAAGACATATAATTCAGGATGAGGCTTTTTAAATTGAAAATAAGGGATTCATAGGCTCATAAAGTTTTTTAGGGTTCCAAATACTTAGAATCACTGTCATTTCTTTAACTTGTTGTATATTTTAGTCTTTCCTTATTTTATTTCTTTTACTTACCCTTTTTTTGTTGTTTTGGTGGGGCACCCTTATTTGGTTTTGACTTCATCATTTTTGTTCTTTTATGGGCATGCCCTCTAGTATTTGAGTTTCTCGGGCCTTTTGCTTTTTAGATTTCTTATGACATTCTTTTTAACCTTTGATCTCCTACTTGCCCCCAGTATGAGATGTGATCCTAGTCAGGGTTTTCATGAACAAAATTTCTCAGGCTTAAAGGGGATTGCATGAGACATTGTATTTTAATAAGGAATTGCTAACAAAGATGGTCTTCCCTCAATTCAAGCACAAGAAGTTAAAATTGATAAATTTACAACTCGTCTAGTGTAATGGTTGGACCTACAAAGAACTATGTTTTGCGAGTTTATAATTACTGAATCCATTACATACCATTATGTATACAACTAAAATGTAGCCCAAAAGACATGGTGTGTGGGTGACTATAAGTTTTTTTTAGATTTATATCTTTTAGTTCATGTTTGTTGGTCACCTCAGAATAAGAATTGTTTGATTGACTAATTCATTTATCATCTTACAAGTAGGATACTAAAACACTATTTTGAACAAATATTGAAATATTTCTTAACCAAAAGGTAATTTTAATTTTTCAAAATTATTTTAACAAAGAATTTTCATAAAACCAATTTGATCATTACATTTTAAGCTGAGCCAATAGGGATCATATAGAGAATGTTAATTTTTATGAGTTTTAAAAGGGTAGGGTTGCCACCTAGTGTCTTGCGTGACACACCTTGGAGTTCAACCATTTTCTTACCATTATATAAATCCAATGATGGATGAAAACAAAATTCTAAATATTACTTTCATAAAAACATCTACTGGTTTCATAACAATAATGAGACAAAGAAAAAGCATACTTGATTAAAAGATGCGATTCAGTCCTAAAACACATGGAAAACATGTTTACGAAAGATAAGAATAAAAATGGTAAAGTTTGATAACAAAAAGAGTTGGCATGGTATTACTCTTTATATTTTCATATTAGCTCCCCCTAACCAATATTTATGGCTTGAAATCCTGGCTTTCTGCTAATCTTTCAGGAGCTTTATGACGATTGTCATAAAGATTAGTAGTTTGTGCAAACCTTGTCAGCATTAAATGCAATCTTTGTATGGATGATGCAAGTGATGTTACCAATAACTTAAATGTTTGAATAGCCTTTTTGATTCCCAAGTAGTAAGACTTGGCTATAAATTGGAGATACTTTATCTTGGTCTCTCTCTCTTATAATATGTTATATTATACATATCCTTTGACAAAAAAAATTTAAGTGGAATTGTATTTGCTTTAGGCAGATCTTCCATAAAAAAACATTGTAGCGGAATAGCCTTATTTCCAAGAGAATGAATATCATGTAGATCATTAGTTATGGATAAAGCCTCCTCAAACATGATACAAGATTCAGAAGTTATGGCTATACATATTTTTGAGATGTAACCAAAGGTAGATATTTCCACACTAACTTTACATACACAGTCTTTTATTGTAAGAATAATGTTCTAAAAATCATTAAAGTTGACTTTGCTTTAAGAAATGCAATGTAAAGTTCATTAGTTATAGAATGCAAGTTATTGGAAGCAACTTCTAAGCTTTAACTTTTTTTAGTGCTTTCAAGTAAGCTTGTTACCATGTCCTACCATTACCATTACTTATTGTTGGCATTCAATAAAGCTTATATCTCGATGCCTCAATATCTGATGCCTAACTTCTTAGAGCAACTATTATCACCTCATCAAATGGTCATGGAACACAAGTGGAATTTCTAATATTTTGGTTAAAGTATCTCTCATTGTATTAGCTTTTGATGGCAACTATAACACTTAAGCCTAGTTATGTAATGCACTAGTTATAATATGATCCAGTTTGATCTTTTGCACAATCAAAGAATATGTTTGGACTTTTGTTAGGGCATATTAGATTTTATGATCCAACTCGATTATAAGTTGAAAAGCTTTCGTATTCTTATCTTGTTAATGCTCTTATAGTACCCCTATTACCAAGGTTGCTAAAATCGCGATTCAACTCGTAAAATCGTACGTTTTTACGAGTTGATATAGGCTTTACATGCTAAATCGTTTACGAAACTCGGAATCGGGTAAAATCAGGTCAGAATCGGGTAAAATCGAGTGAAATCGCTTAAAATCGCGATTTCACTGCCGATTCAACGAGTTTGCCCGTAGGAAATTAAATACAATTCAGGAGCCACGTGTCGACCGCCTATTGGCTATACCAGATCAAATGCAATTCATTAATCTCTCTTCACCGAATCAATTAGTCTTCTCTCTTCTCTTCACATTCATTGTTCAAGTTCAGAAATCCCTAAATTAAAAACCCAAAATTCAAAATCCTCACTGAGGATTCCTCAGTGACTCGGTGTCTCGGACTCTCGGTCTCTTAATCTCTTTCTCTCAGCCAATAATCAATCACCGTCCACCTCCACAACAGCCTCGCCAGTCGCCCCTGATCTTTTTTATTTTTCCATAATCGATGACCGACGTCATCCATTTCAGCAGCCACCGTGAGAACCAGAGTCCACACAACAACAACGGCGTCTCTCCAGTCTTCTCCAGTCTTCACCAGGTAAGTCTTCACCACAACCACTAGTTCTTTTTCCCTGTTCGTGGGTGCTTCTTTTTCCAGTGACAGGGGTGCTTCTTTTCTGTTTCTCCGTTTCTTACTCTGATGTAGTGATGTTAATATTAGTTTGATTGGATTCGCAGGCTCCAACTTTGACTGCAATATTGAGCTGCATCTGCTCAGCCTCAGTGGTAACTGCTCAGAACAGAGGTAAGCTTTTTAGTTTCTTACCATGTCCGTTTCTTTACAGTTTAATGATGTTAAAGATTAATATTTTGATTCAAAGTTTCTGTGACTCTATCAGTTTATCTATTGTTGAGAGTTTGCTTTGAATTTTAGATTCAAATTTAATCGTGCGTGTGTGTGACTCTGTTTTTTCTTACACTGGATTTGGATGCTGAGTTGTGAATTGTGATGAATGGACTCTGTCAGTCTGTCTATTGAATGCTGCTACTGCTGAGTTGTGAATTGTGAATTTGTGATGAATGGATTTTATTGAATGCTGCTGATGCTGCTGTTTGGATTTTGAAAACAAAGTCTGTGAGTCTGTGATTGTGAATGGTTTGAGAGAAAACTGGGTTCTCATTTTGAAAATGGTTTGTTTATTTTTCAGAGCTTACGGGACAGAGAGGAAAACACTACAAAGTTTGTGAACAACAAATAAATTATTTGGAGAAGAAAAACGTAAGTCATAAGTTATATTCTGTCATTTTTTGTTTTGGATTCAGTGTTTTATTTTAAGAAATTGTTAACTAGTTTACTGATATTAATTAGTTTTTGAATTCAGTATTATGGTAATTCTTTTTTGATAGCTGGATGTTTAGTATCTAAAATGTTTATGAATTCAATATTAGTTTCTGAATGCAGTATTAGTTTTTTTTTTATAGCTGGATGTTTAATATTAAAATTAATTATAATCATAAAATGTTTGGATTGATTACAGGGTTGATTGAGTTGATCTTTGAATTATTAAACTTATGGCATCTAGAAAAAATGCTTATGGTAATAGGCTTGATGTGGGATGGCAGCATGGTATAGATGTTGATAAAAATTCTAGAAAAGTTTTGTGCAAGTATTGTCAAAAAATTATTAGTGGAGGTATATTTCGTTTCAAACAGCATTTGGCTTGTACTCGTAAGGATGTTAAGCCATGTCAGCAAGTGCCAGAAAATGTTAAGCAGATGATTTTGGGTGTTTTAGTGAAAAATCTAGAGGCAGCTGAAAAGAAAAGAAAGGCCCTTCAATATAGTGGAAATGATGATGATGATGATGAAATAAAAGAAATTAGCTCCAAGGACCAAGGAAAGAGAGTAGCTAGTGGGAGTGGAAGTATACAAACAACTCTAAATCAATTGCTAAAAAAGGATATTAGAGAAGAAGCATGTTGACAAATTGCTAGGTTTTTCTACACTAGTGCAATTCCATTTAATTGTGTAAAAAACCCTGAGTTTATTAAGGCAAAGCATGGGCCAGGTTTCAAGCCTCCATCCTACTATGATATTAGAGAGAAGTATTTGAAGCAAGAAGTGGATCAAACAATGAAATTGCTTGAGGAGTACAAGCTAGAAAGGAAAAAAATAGGTTGTTCAATAATGTCTGATGGATGGACAGATAAAAAAAGACATTGTATTTGTAACTTTTTGGTTAATAGTCCTAAAGGGACAGTTTTTTTTGTCATCGGTGGATACTTCTAATATGTCCAAGACTGCTGATAAGGTATTTTAGATGTTAGATGCCATTGTGGAGAGGATTGGGGAGGAAAATGTTGTCCAAGTAGTCACCGATAATGCTGCAAATTATAAGGCAGCGGGACAATTATTAATGGAAAAAAGAAAGAGTTTGTTTTGGACACCATGTGCTGCCCATTGTATTGACTTGATATTAGAAGATTTTGAGAAGAAGTTAGAGGTTCATCAAGTAACTATTGCTAAGGGGAGGAGAATCACCTCATATATTTATTCAAGAACCATTCTTATTTCCATGCTAAGGCACTTTACGAAAGGAAGGGATTTGATTAGGCCTGCTGCCATTCGGTTTGCTACTGCATATTTGACTCTAGGATGTTTGAATGATCATAAAATGCAGCTGATGACTATGTTTACTTCCAACCAGTGGAGTTTATGTAGGTTTGCAAGAATAGAAGAAGGGAAACGAATTCAAAATTGTGTTTTGGACAGCAGGTTTTGGCATGATGTCACTATATGTATTAAGGCAGCATATCCTCTAATTAAAGTGCTTTGATTAGTTGATTCAGATGAGAAACCAGCTATGGGTTTTATATATAAAGCAATGGATGAAGCAAAAGAGAAGATACAAGTGAATTTTGGTTCTGTGAAAAAAAGGTATATATCTTGCTAATTTTTATTTCAAATGTTGTCATCTATTAATATGAATGTTTTTCAATTGAGATATTCCTATATTGTAATGATATTTTTATTGTTTTTTTTTATATAGTTATATACCTATATGGAATATTGTTGATGCAAGATGGGAACTTCAACTCCATAGACCTTTACATGCAGCAGCTTATTATTTGAATCCCCATTATCATTATAATCCCAATTTTAAGGTTAATGCCAACATTAAAATTGGATTATATCAATGCTTAGAAAGGATGGTGCCTAATGCAAATGAAAGGTGCAAAATTGACTTACAACTTGAATCATTCAAGGATGCAAAAGGGTTGTTTGGCATTGACGCTGCCAAGACAGCAAGAGATAAAAAAACTCTAGCTCAATGGTGGGATTCTTATGGGGATGAATGTCCAGAATTACAAAGATTTGCAATCCGAGTTCTAAGCTTGACTTGTACTTCATCTGGATGTGAGCGTAATTGGAGTGCATTTGAAATGGTAATTTTTTTTTGTTTTTTATTTTAAATATTGAAATATTTGATAAAAATCTTATAAATTTGAATTGTTTATTTAGGTTCATACAAAACAAAGAAATCGTTTGCACCAGAAAAAAATGAATGACTTAGTATTTGTAATGTGCAATCTGAAATTGAATGATAACCAAGTCAAAAAGCAAGCTGACGATTTTGGTATAGAAGATGATCTTTCATCTGATGATGATTGGATAACCGAGGGAGAAAAACATCCAAACTTTGATTTGCTTGGTGCTATTGACAGTGCAACACGAAGACAAAATGGTGATGAAGATGAAAGTGATGAAGAAGAAATTCCTAATGATGTTGAAATGGAGAGTCATGGTATTGAAGATGATTTGGATATTCAAATTGATGATATTGGTGTTGGTACTAGTAGTAGCACTAATGTTCATAATATTGGTGTTGGTACTAGTAGTGATACTAATAATCCTTTTGATGCTAATGATATTGATGAATGCTTGAGGAATGATAAGGAAGATGAAGGGAATGAAGCTGGTTTTAGTTTACATGACACACCAGCAGATTGTTTGTTTTAAGTTTGTTAATTATTAGTTAATGAAAAGTTATTTTAAATTATGTATGACTTTTATTTGAACCATGTATTTTAAGATGTTTGAACTATGTATGAATTTTTATTTGAAGGCTTGAAATATGTATGAATTTTTATTTGAAACATGTTTTTTAAGGTGCTTGAACTGTGTATGAATTTTTATTTGAAGCATGAATTTTTTTTTAATGTATTTTAAAATTCCTTACGATTTTACGTTCCGAATTTGTGTGCAGCTTTCCGTGCCGTGTTAAAATCGCGATTTTAACAACCTTGCCTATTACTTTAAGTTGAATGTTTAGAACCCTTCATTAGCACACCAAAGTTCTTAATGAAGTAGTTGTCTTAGAATAAAAAAGAACCTTACATGTAATATCATGAAACAATCTTCTTATACTTTATTTGTTTGTGATGTCGTCAACCTTGAGGAGGATTTGCATTCTAGGATATTTCACCTCCAAACTATACTTGGCATATATACAAACATATAAAGATGCATGCTAAATTGTCTTTATTTACTTGATTTTTTTAGAGAAAAGGTGATGGGAGAAGGCTAGCCTTATTTTGACCAAAACACAGAGGCTAAGGTTATTTTTTTATAGTGGCATCCTCATTTCTTACGAGATTCCTCTCCTATTTATAAGCTAAATTTTATAATCTTCCTTTCAATTGCTTGGTTCCCAAGCAACTTGATTTTATTTTAGTCCCTCATTATCTTTGTTTCAAACTTTTAGCCCACTTGTGCATCTTATTCCCTATTTTAATTATTATTTTTCTTACTTTTTTATTTTTGGTTTTTTTAAAACAATGTTGATGTTGATTCGATAAGAAAAGTATTAAAAATATAAAATAGACACGAATAAATTGAAAATATATTTTTTTGAATTTGATTTTTCTGAAAGAACATCAACAAGATAAAAATAACTAAAAATTACAAAAAAAAAAAAGAAGTATGTGAATGGTTTAAATGCATCGAAAACATGTGTTTTTTTAATTTTCTTCTTTTTTTGGATTTCTTAGAAAATATTTTGGAAAAAAAGTTTCAAAAATTAAGTTGTGACACCTTTAGACAAGTTGAAAAAGTAAAGGTGACTTGCGATATCCATTATATTATCTTTTATCACCAATCCTTTGGACCCATTTTTTTCCCGATTTGTGCCTTGCTCGATGTTACATTTAACTCTTTTATTTTTCTTTGATGCGCCATAAGATCTTGGCCAACCTTGGTTAGCTTAACAATCTAGACTGTTACAAAAACATCTTTTTAGGGATTTCATCAATACCACCCGAGTGATTTTAGGTTGGTTCTCAAGGTTCACATCTCTTTTCTAATGATAATAAGGGTCAAGCTATTCTTTATAGCAACCCTTAAAGTCTGGTTCATCTTTTTCTGCATGGCCTCCTAGTGTTAAGTATTGTGAATCTACAGTTCTCCCACTTATGGACACCCACAAGAGAAAAAAAAAAGGGTGAGGACCTGTATGAAAAGAAAAAAATAAAAAAAAATATAATGCAATGATTTACATTAAAGGTCATTAGATCTATGATCCATATTTGATGGGAAATATTGCCTCATATCCACTAATCAATGCCATTTGAGAACTAGAATAAACACCCAGGCCCTTTAATTATAAGTATTTCCTTAGATTATTAAAATATGAGTTTATTATACCTGAACACATTTTGTTGTACCTTATACTTATCTTTAAAAAAAGACATGGAAGATTGAGATATGGAACCTAATCTAACCTCCTTATAGAGTGGCCTCTTCTAATGGTAATAGAGCATGACTCTCGAAGATGAGTGCGATTATAGGGATGAGTGGTTGTGATTACCATAAAAAAATAGTTATAGTGACCATGATGGAAGGGGGGAGGAGTAACCAAAGCCCAACTAGGTTCTTAACTATAAGAGTTGATGATGCAAATATAGGTGGAAATAGAAGGAACGAATGGCAGAGTACTACGACTAGGATCGTCAACACTGTTCATCTTCTTTATATTATTAGCCATATTAGTAGTAACGCCTCTAAAATCCATAGTTTTAGATGAAAAGAGAGTATTGGTCAATAAAGGTATTTGGTTGATTCAAAGATTAATATCTTAAGAGCTTACCTTCAAGGTGGACCAAGAAGAAGCATTTGTGTTAGTTGAAGACTTAAAGAAGATTATTTCTTCTTATTTTCCTTTGACATATGTTCAAGCAAATATGTTTAGGGTGAAACAACTCTTAAAAATGATAAATAGTTAGAGAAGCCTTACAAAAGTAACATTCATATGAGAGAGAGAAAAAAAAGACAAAGTCTATTAATAGTCAAACACTCTAACAAATTGCATCCCTAAGTCAAATGGTTGATCTTATAACAAGAAGTGCATAGAATAGTTAGTCATAAATATGTTTTTCACTCGAGGTAAGGTGGAGCATGTTGTTATATAGAAACACTAAAGTCCTTTAAGAGCTAGAGTATCTTTAAATATATTAAGGGTCAATGACAAGAACGTGACTCTTATAAGACACGATGAACCACTTGCACCTTTATCCTTTTGCTTGGTTATTCTTATTGGAGATAACCCCTTTGAAGGACTGTTTGGTCAAAATAAAAAGGTGTAAAAACATGAAATTTCCCTGGTGTGCTCGGATAACTAATTAGTTGGTAATAATTATTGAATAGCACTAAAAAGGATTCTCCCCTAACTATGTACATTATAAATTTATAAAAAAGTTCTATGATGTAGGTTATTGGGATATAGTTTATTGGTGTAGAGGATGAAGTGGCTCCACACTCTCTAAATAAACTCCAATAAAGGGCATTTATACCCATACCTGAATATATAAAGGTGGTACTTATCTCTTAACTCCTGTATAAGTCTTAATAGGTTAGGCATTGATCTTTTCTAGTGGCCTTTTAGAAATGTAGCCTTTTTTCAGCCATGTCTAATATTCCACTGACTTCATCTTATAAATTTTACTAAGGTATATGCTGACCGATTGGTTCTAAGATAGTTAAATTACTCCCTAGGTTCAACTCTTTATAGGGTCTCATAACACAAGTTTCTTTAAAAAAAATCAATCATTTCTCTAGACTACTCCTTGTTCAGGGAAGTCCTAAACTTAAAAGCTATTTTAGTTAGGTCTATAATTTTATAATTATAAAATTTTGAGAAAAAATGATTAATCTTAATGGAACTCTAACAACCAAATTATGGACTAGAAGTGGCAAAGAAACACTAATGTACCCCTTAACTTGCTCACATATCTAAATTTATGTATAAAATATGAATAATATCTTTTGACACTACTAGAAAGCCCTATAATTAGTTTGTTGATAGATTTTTATGGTAGGTTGTGATGGTTTCTCTAAAATAAAAAATAACCCGAAAGAGATACAAGTAAAAAAAAAGGAATTATTGAAGACGAAGAAGACTACGAACCCTACACCTTATAAAGGCTACCATTCCCAACAATATCAACAAAGTCTGGTTGACCTAAAATCCACATCCAACAAGGTTCAGACATGTTTGCGGTCAACAGAGTAACATGGTCAAACTAATGATGGATAATTAGAATTCTTAAAAAAAAAAACATTTGTTATTCCTACACACACATATGCACCATCCCCTGGCCTTTCCTTATATGCCTAAAAAATATAAGCATTACTCTTAAGACAAACTATCTTGAAGGCACTCTTGGGAAATGTAAATAACAAAATCTTTGATGAGACTATAAAGAGTATCGAGATAAATCATATGTATCTCCATATCAATACGTCACACCTAAAATGACAATAAGGCACATCCTTATTTAGATGAGATACATGAATGAGAGATCTTCCTTTTTGTAATGAAAAAGTTAGATGAAAAGGCTATTCTTTATCCTTTACCCAACACAAAGATTCAGAAGGCCATTAATAGGCTTGTGATTTAAAGCTTCTTAGTGGGGCCTCTAGTGCTCTTCTCACACATGTAGGTTTAAGATGATTATAGGCCCATAACAGTGATGGGCTTGGTTGTATACCCCGAGTAAAAAATGGCTTAAAAAATCGTTGACTGGTTATGGCCTCAAAAGTGGACTCTAAAGTGTATTCATCCCCAATACAAACTTGACTCTAGCACACCATCCTTGATCAAAACTAGTCAATTAACCATTAGCTAAGAGCAAAAAATATACATACATTAAATGCAATCATATTTCCCGATCGAGCGTCGCATAATAAAAAAAACCCAAAAGTCAACATCAACGGTTGTCAACCTATAAATTTTAAAATGAAGATTAGCTTTGCAGTAGCCCATTGTTACTATAGACTTTTATCTCTTAAATAGTTCACAGTTATAAGTGACAAACATATTAACCACCTTACCCTTGCATGCAACATACCCATATAGGTTTAAAGCTATATAAATAATCTTAAACCCTAAAGTCAAGGACTTCATCTTCTTTCTCAAAACTCAATACTATAATCTTTTTTCTTTTGCTAAGGCTTCATCTCCTTTACCAAAACTGAATTAGGAATTAGAGAATCCTATACTACATTAGAAAGTTTGTTTTATAGGCTTCCTTCTTATTATAACCTAACAGACAACACTTTTCAATCCATCTTAATCTTGAAATAGTTTACAATTTTCCAAAGGTATAGCTCAACCTCATCAAAAAGCATTTACATTAATTCATAATTCACTTGTATGTTGTTTTATTAAAATATCAATTAAATTATTAACTTATATATATAATTGACTTATTAATAATATAATAGTTATGATAATAGTAATAATGACGATGATGATAAATAATTACATATAAAGTAATTTTACTTAAATTTGACATTTCACTTAAAATTTATTAACCCTACAATTTTTGGTAAATTTTATAGATTATTGTACAAAAGTTCAATTCTTCCGTAAGTTCTTAATCACAGGATATAATTAAGGCGAGCGTTTGGTTTTTCCCTAATGCATGATTTTGTTTTTAAAAAAATCCAACAGAGTACGTATAAAATGATTTTTTGAAATGTTAAGTAAATTATACATTTTATTTAAAATGAATCAAGTGTATAATTCTAGGGTAAATTAAAGCCAAAGGTGTTATATAAAAGGATCTTTCTTTATCGTTAATTATAGAAGAATGAAAAAATTTATGGAATTAAGGTCTCAACTCTCAATCATGTAATAAAAAAATATATTTTCTTTTGTTATACATGAAATTAGAAATAATGAAAAAAAATCCAACAGAGTAATTCAAAAGGTAATTTTTGAATATTTGCTAAACTTTCAATCTACTTTGTTAGGCTTTGGGAAACTTGAATCATTTAGCAAATACTATATCCTCAATTTGTTTTTATTTTTAAATATTGTTCAGAATAAAATCCTCACATGCAAAGTATTTACAGGAAAAAAAAACCCAATAAAAACAAAAACAACAAAACCTTACTCAAGGATGGAAACAGGGACCCAACCCCTGTAAGGAAAATGTTTTTCCAACCCTTCTCTTAACAATATTTATATTTTTAGTTAAAATAATAAAACAACTAACATTTTAATTCTTTTAATTTTATTTTTTGATTCCGCCCTTAATTTTACCGTGTAAAGAAAAAAGATCTGCTTTGATTTTAATAATAGCATTATATAATTTTATAAATACCTTTTATTTTTGCTAAAATTTTCATGAGATTGAAGTCCCAACTAGTGAATTTCTTTTTTAAGTAGCAACTTGCTATTATTGTTGTCTTGATCACTTTATGATTTCACGTGTTTAGTTTTCTAATAATTGCAAATTCTTAAGTTACAAAAAATTTCCGTAAGAAAATCAAACATACCCGTAACTTGGGTGTAAAATATTATTCTAGTGGATTAGTGTGCTTATTATTATAGTATAAGTTGTTTTTAAAATATTTTTTATTGTAAAATATATTAAAATAATTTTTTAATATTTATTTTATTTATAGTATTATCAAATAAAGTTATAAAAATACTAAACGTAAATATTAACTTAATATTTAAAAATAAAAACACATTTAAAAAACAAAAATTATTTGCACTCCACAGTCCACACACCCAGCTGCCCCCACATGAAAAGGATTGATAAATTATTAGCCAATGATCTTTCTTCAATGGGGGCCACAAGGCTTAGATGCTGGCCACCACCTTCCCTCCTTGATGAATGAAACACAAAAGCTTAAAATGACAGACACTTGTGGGTTTCTGGGATTAGTGGACTGGAAAAATTCACACGTCGCTATCGCAAGTCTCTCTCTGTCCCACTTCCAGTTGGGCTCCGCGTTTAATCGCCAGAAATTATGAAAACATCGGCGGCGCTGTCAATGATGAAATGACTGATTCTCAGCATCGGCCATCGGGAGCTACCAATCAAAGTTACTTTCCAAATTAGGTTGCGGATAAGAGGGAATCCACCGGGTTTTTTTTTTAATGAATTATTCTCCATTAATTCATCAGCGTCGGCTTTTCTTTCCTTTCCTCTTTTTTTTTTTTTAACAGTGATCTCTAATGTGAGGGAAAAGAAATTTGAATTCATACCCAAAAATTAACAAGTGTTTTTTAATAACAAAGCTAGCCCGATACATTCAAATACTAGATTATTCTCTCATTTTCTTTCATCAATCCTTCCACATAAATATGCTATTGTTATACCATAAAAATTCTAATATAGACGAGGTTGTTGAAAATATTTGTTCATAATTATCTTGAAGGTTAAAGAAAAGAAGGAATTGACCTTGATGGTGGTAAGATTTGTAAAACAAGTTTGCTCATGGATTATGAAAATGAAAACATTGCATGATTATATTTATTTAGTTGTAGAGCAATAGGATTGAGTAAAAAGAATAAGATTGATCTTACGTTGAATATCAAGCAAGATTGTTCATATAATCTTGAATTTGTCTAGACAAGTCTATACAAGGATAAAGAAATCAATATGCTTTTATCATTTAAAGTTTTAAACTATTTAATGATAAAAATTTAATAGTGACAATAAATCACCACAAAAATTGCAAAGGTTTGTTTGAGAAAATTATAATTATGTATGATAGTCGATATGATTTTTAAAAAACTATAATTTATAGCTTTTAAAAATAACATTGGTAAGGGATGAGATATTATTTTTTAAAGTACTACTAAATATTTAAAAAAAATAGCATTGTCTTTACGAGTGAAATGATTTCACACAAGATAAGATCCTACGTCAATGGATGGATGGATGGATGGAGGAGGATGGTTGGTTGGTTAGAGACGATAAAAAAAAAAATCGGCGTAGACAAGGAAGTAAAGTAGACGATTAATTGAGAGGTCTCAAATACCTTACAGTTTCGTACACACAGCCCGCGTCAGAGAGAGAGAGCGTGTGTTTGCCTTTACCACAGTCTGTCCTCTGCCCTCATGCACACACTGACTGACACCCACACACGCCCTGTCTTTCCTGCTTCTCCAATTTCTACTCAATTCTATGCTTTGGAAAGAGAGTAGCTCTACATGATAATGAACACCAACTCATCCTCTTCAACTTCAACGGCAGGAGCTGGAACAGAAGCGAATCCAGGTGGTCCTGATCAAGCAATGGCTACACAACCACCATTAGCAGCAGCAGCAGCAGCTACAGGTACAACCTCAGCAACTAGCAGTGATGGGTCAGGCAAGAAAGTAAGAAAACCTTATACAATTACCAAGTCTCGTGAGAGTTGGACTGAGGAAGAGCATGACAAGTTCCTTGAAGCCCTTCAATTGTAAATTTCCTTTTTCGTTTCTCTTTCTATAACTACTCTGTCTCCCCCCTCGGTTTTTAGTTCTTGCTCTGGAAATTCGAGTTGAAAAGAAGAAAGAACGGAAAATAAGCACCAATTTCTCGATTTTTATTTCAGCAATTGAGTTTGATTTGTTGCTGTTTGATGGTTGCTTCGTTTTTTTTAGCTCTGTCACTTTTTCTTGGTTGAACTGCTATCTGGGAAGAAATAAATAAACGGACCTATTAATTATGTCTTATACAGGATGTTTATCACATGAAACTAAATTTGATTAGGTCCTTTTTCGTTCAGGTTTGATCGTGACTGGAAAAAGATTGAAGATTTTGTGGGATCAAAGACGGTGATCCAGGTCTGAATCATATGTTTTGGCTTTGCAGGTTCAGATTTCTACTATCTTTTTGGAGTGTTCTTTACTTTACTGATTATATACACTTGCAGATTCGGAGTCATGCGCAGAAATACTTTCTGAAGGTCCAGAAGAATGGTACAATTGCCCACGTGCCTCCTCCTCGCCCTAAACGCAAAGCCTCTCATCCCTACCCACAGAAGGCTTCAAAAATTGGTTCGACGATTCTCACCAAATATGATGATATATGCTATTGCGCATTAAATTTTCCTTCTTGACATTCAGCCATGTTGTGTCCTAATTATTTCAGTTTTATTGCCACTCCCAGTATCCATGGCTTACCCTTCATCAATGAATACCTTTACACCGGGATATGCTCCATGGGATGAAACTTCAATGTTAATAACCTCCGCAACAAGAAAAATCATGCCATCGCAAGATGAGCTTGCTAATTTTCACGGAGCTGAAGGTGTGCACACTTCTTTATTTGTTATCTTCATGTTATTATATTAGTAGATTATTTCTACTAGAGGAAACTTTCCGGCACTTCTTATGGCATGCAACGTTACTGATTCAGCTGATATTGGAACAAAGGATGTATCAGATATTGGAACAAACGGTGTATCAAGGTTTAGTTACAACACTATCAGTGGCCTTGGGACATCAAGTAGAACATTGCCGAGTGCTGAGATGCCAAAGCAAGGGAAGCAAGCACCTGTGCTTCATGGTAATCCATAATCCACAAGAATATAGTTAATTTTCCACTGATACTGACCTCAAACTCAAAGAAAAAAAAGGGTTCTCTCTTACTTTTACCTATTGTTTGCAGGTATACCAGATTTTGCTGAAGTTTATAGCTTCATTGGAAGCGTTTTTGATATGGAAACGAAAGGGCATGTGAAAAAGCTCAACGAAATGGACCCAATAAATTTTGAAACTGTGAGTTGAATTGAATTGAGATGCATCTTTTTCCCATGATACTATGAAAAGGCAAGTATTTGTATAATCATTGAGAAATTTGGATAAGGCGTAGTATAGTGGTGAGTATGCTTCGTGATTACAATGGAATCTATACTACAACAGTACCATAAATGAATCATAGGATCAACGATGATTCTCATCTTTCTACTCAAGCATTATATGATATGCAAAGGGGCTACAGAAGTTAATAATATTGTTGGAGTACTAACAATGTTTTCTAGATATTTGTTTATGAGCTACGTATTGCTGGTAAATTGGTAATCAGAACCAGTGTTCTATGTCTGGGAGCCTGAACTAAGACCTGAAAGAGAACAATAAAAAATGAGGATTGCTACATGCACTGGATTGAATATTTTAGTCTTACCTGTTACTTACAACACGATCAGATTTTACAGGGCGTATGTTGTCATGCTGTCATCCTCCTTTAGATAGACATCAATTTAATATATAAAGAAAAAAAATATTTGTTAATTTTTCTGGTTTAACCTGACAGAAAGTGGTTCGCATTTGTAGCTATCATGGCAAGTCACTTTCGGCTATAGTGAGCCAATGTCAGGGGAAAGTCCTCTCCATAATTACTTACAAAAAATTTCCCCATGTTGCAATCTTATGATTTTCTCTACTGCATAAAATTAAGTGCTGACCTGGTTGGCTAGCTCATGTGAGTCTCACTTGTTTGATGGGCTTGTTTGGCTCTTCAAAATTGGCCCTTCATCTTCTCAACTTGCTTAACATAGCGTTCATTCAAGTAAAATATAAGTATTCAGCACAATCATGTCTATATTTCCAAAGTTTCCTTCTGCTATGATTTATATGTTGACATTAAAAGCATTAGTGTGTTAGTGGAGTTCTCAAAATGGTACAAGAATATATACATGGAGCCAGTAAACATAAGTTTGGTGTGTACCCTGATATTCCTGTTTATTTCAATGTGCTCTGTATATAATTCCTTTTGGTGTCTTGCAGGTTTTGTTGTTGATGAGGAACCTTACTGTTAATTTGTCTAGCCCTGATTTTGAGCCAATTGTAAGTTTTAATGTTTTGCAAGTATGTTCATAGCAGCTTTTACCAGCATGCATGCAAATACTTTCCCGTGAAAGATCTTTGAACAAGTTCTCATATTCTCTCTTTTGCATGTTTTATGTTTCTAATTTCTTCAATGATTGTTCTGTAACCTTGGCTAATTTGCTTCCTTGGTTGATTCAGAGGAAGGTCATGTCATCTTATGATGCCAATAGCAAAACAGTGGGAGTTGCTGCCCTGAACCAGACCAATGATATAGCATGTTGAACTAAAATTTTGCTGACCTGTACGTTTTCACCCGTTCATTTTTTATTTTTTTTTCCATTTTCCTTGCTTCTCCAGGCTCTAACTTCCTCGTAGCATCTTTTGTTGCAGTAACGTGGTGATGTTGGCTATAATTCTTGCTGCATCACTAAAATCAAATAAATGTATCTTGCTGCACATGCTTGGAAGCTCATAGTTTATGATGGTAGAAGAAAGTTCTTGACTGATTTTCAAGGTTCGTGTGTACCTTGATGTCTACTGACCTCATTTGCAATGGCTGTTTCTATTATATTGACGATTTGGCCTTGAACCAAACAAGCGTGTATATCTTGCGAGATCTGTATGGTGGTGGTTTGGCCGTCCCTTAATATAATTTTGCATATAGCGGCGTACATTTAGCCTAGGCATTTAACTACAAGAATTTGAATACATTAGAAAAGGTACTGCCCGTCAGATTTGTGAATGTAGGTTATTTTCTGTATTTGAATGATCTCCATATATACTAGACTTCTATCTGATTTGCCCAGCGGGTTTATATTATTTTTATAGTAAAATATTTAAAAGTTGTAGTTATGTTTTTTTTTTAATCTAATAACTCGAATTATAATCCAATCAATTAAATAAATTGATTTTATTTGAATTATATTGAAAAAAACAACAATAGCAAACGGGAAAGTGTGTGTATGTATGTATATGAATAAAGAGACTGTGATAATATGAAAAAAAAAAAAAAAACTTTAGCCAAAAGTTTCTGTATCTTAATGATCTTTATATACGCTAGACTGGTGCCTTAGTTACCTATGCAGGTTTATATTATTTTTATAGTAAAATATTTAAACGTTTCCAAGTATATATATATATATATATAAAGAGATTGTGATAATATGAGGAAAAAAAAAATCTTTATTCAAAAGCAAAAAAAAACAAGTTATCTAAACTTCTTTTTGGTTGTATTTAATAAATTTATTGATTAAAATTAATTTATGATATAAATAGACATATAAAACTTATTGAATAAAATAAAAGAAAACATATATTATGCAAGGTTGTATATACAAAAAAATATTATAAAAAATAAAAATTTAATCTATATAAAATATATAAAAAAATTATAAATGAATCATACTAGTATCATAAAAACACTTAATATAATTAAGAAATAATTACTATTAAAAAAAACTAAAAAAGAAAACAATTAATAGAGAATGAGTATTAACTAAAACATAAATCAAAAAATTATTTTTAATATATATATAATATTAATTAAAAAAGACCCACATTGTTGGGCCTAGTAAGCAAGGCCAAGTGCTTGGTCCATTAAGAAGAGACTCGCGCGTGGGTCTTTAATTTTTTTTTTAATTTAATAGGACGGATGACATGTTGTTTGCTCTATTTGTTAAAAAAAAAAAAAGATAATGCGTTGTCCATCTCAACAGACAACATGTCATTTGGAATTCCAAGAATGAGGCTACTAGTGTGGTCGGAAATATGGGGTTCACGATTGTCTTCACCCAAAAATTCATTTTGAATCAATTTTTTATCCAAAACTTCTAGGAAACATCCTAGGAGTCTTGTTAAGCCAATCCATGGCCTCTAAAAGTGTAAAAAGCTGCTCCAAAACTTGAAATCAATCTAAAATAAAAAATCTTCCTGAGCTCATATATGTTTTTTTAGTTATTTTTAAGATAAGAAAAAACTCATATTAGCCCCTTATATCATATGAAACTATTTGACAAAAAAAATTGGTAGCTTAAATTGTCGCTAACAACAACCTTCTCTTTCTAAGTCAGAATCTAACGGCCCCCTTTCTCCTCCACAAGAAAAAACTAAAAATGAAAAAAAATAAAGTTTGGTATCAAAATTATATTTTAAAAAATTATACGAACATGTCATTTAATAGCTAAAATAGATGGGAAACGAAAATGAACTTTGCAAAAAAACATCTCAAAGCCTCCACTTATATTACCCATGTTTATCATTTCAATCATTTTTCTTTCAATTCAACCATTTATTCTACAAAAAAACATGCAATTGAGTTCAAAACTTGGGTTCAAAATGGCTCAGTCATGCAAAAAAAAAAAGTTTGAGGTTTTTTTTTTAAAAAAATACAATATTACAATCCATAATGAATTATAAGAGGGTGAACAATAAAAATTGTTATAGCGTTTTACCCACAAGCTTTACTTTTTGTTAATTTGCATGCTCGATGTTTAAAATCTAATTTATTTTGTTTTGCAACAATTAAAATAAATATTTATAATATTTTTAATGATTTAAATTTTTGAGTAAATTTTTTTTAAGTCTAAGTTTAACTTTTTATTTATATATTTTTTTAACATAAACATGTTTTTTTTTTTACAATCATGATTTTTTAAATAAAAATTTATCATGATCTAAAAAGTTAAAATAAAAAAAGATTATGTCTCAATAATTTATACAACATCATGAAACAATCACTAATATTATATTAAAAAAGTTTATAATCTTATTTAAAAAGAATTTTTTTGAAATGAAAAGAAAAAAAATAATTTAAAAAAGGTGAGGAGCCTTTAAAAAAACAACTCAAGCTCACCTCATCTTGAAAGGCCAATTCCGCATACTTCGCTTCATTTTTTTTTAAAAAAAAAGATTACTGCAAATATCTTATAATTTAGTCAAAATTTCTCTTGCTTATCGATATTTGAAAAATTACAGTTTTCATCCTAAATTTTGGTGCACGTGTAATAATTTACATTCTATATATGATGCACCTAAAAAACATCAATAAAAATTATCTAATTATTTACAAGTTTACTATTATTTTTTATTTAATGACTAAAGAGCTCATGTTGCATTAAAATAACAACAATGCCATAAAAACCCTTACTTCACCTCCATCCCATATCTGAATCTATATTGTCCATCCAAATTCACAATTAACCCTTCACAATAAATAATATACACATATGTTACAACCTTCATCCAATAAATAATACACACATATCTTACAACCTTCATCAATAGCTAGAAAAACAAAACAATTAATTTAAAGAATTGTTTGGAAAATTAACTTATAAAAAAAGGTGACGAGCCTTTAAAAAAAAACAACTCAGGCTCACCTGACCTGAAAGGCTAGGTTCACGTACCTAACTTTCTTTTTTTTTAGGAAAAAAAAAAGAAAAATTACCCCAAGTATCTTATAATTTAGTTAAAATTTCTCTTGCTTAACATATTTTAGAAAATTATAGTTTGTATCCTAAACTTTGATACATGTATAACAATTTACATTTTGTATATGACACATTCAAAAAGTCAAAGAAAAATTATTTGATTATTTATAAGCTTTCCATTATTTTTTATTGAATGACTAAAAAATTCATATTGCGTTAAAATAACAAAAAATTTTCAAAGGTCCATACTTTACCTCCACCCTAAATATGAAGTTACATTGTCCTTCCAAATTCATAATTAACACTCTACAATAAACAACAATCACGGATCTCATAACCTTCATCCATCAACAACACTAAGATTCTTATCTCCATACTATATACCCATTATACAGGAAGTATAGACCACAACCACTATCTTCATCTTCATCTTAATAAAACTATGCACCATGAAATCTATAAAAAAAAAATGGAAAAAGAAGTTGGGGGAGGAATGGTACTCAATTACAAGAAATTGCATAATTACAATATAAAAAGTAAGAAAAAAGATTGGACAAAGTAGGAAATGGTTTGTATTACAAACCATTATATATATATATATATATATATATATATATATATAGAAAATAAATAAACTCCTAATGATGTTCTTTCTCATAGAGTTTTGTGTATTCCTATGGACCCAACAAGGATTCTAATTCTTATGGGTTACTTGGCATGACCTTGATCATACATCTCTCTTCATTTGGACTTTTATTTATCTTCATTACATAAATTGTCAAAATCATGCATGCATATATAGTACAATACAAATATTTTTCTCAACGATTAGAAATTTATAAAATTAAAACAATCTGGTCTTGTATGGCTTGATATTTACAATCCATGAGTCTCACTATACTATGTATTACCCTCAACAATCTCACCGAAGATTGGAGAATTGACATCACTAGTTGTTTTCACACTTTCCACTACTCCAAAGCTCTTCCTTTGGCTGGCAGAGAGCCTAGTAACAATAATTATTCAATTGGTGATACCGCTTATATCATATTTATCTAAGGAAAATAGATAAGGTTATTGACTTTATCATCCTCATATATCTCTCTCTCTCTCTCTCACACACACACACACACAGAGAGATCTCACTCCTAGCATTATTTCCTCTAATCATATGTGCAACAAAAAAGCACGGGTAATGAAATCTCTCCATGAAAGTGTATGACGACAAATACAAAAAAGGAATGACCAATATACATTCAAAGCTAATAAGGACAGAAAAAAAGGTTATCTTTGAACCAAATGATTGTGTTTGGGAAATGTGAGGGGGAAAGGGTGTGTGGTTGTGTATACTACTTTAGGGTTTGGGAAAGGTTTACCTTTTATACCTATTTGGCTTTTTATAAATGGTTTAAGTTTTGGTTGAACTAGTTCTTTCAGTTTATGACTTTTGAAGCCAAAATTGAACCAAACCAAGCTTTTTTTTAGGTGGGGGGGTGTTTAATCTTGTTTTCTTCAATTTGGTTTTTTGGATAATTTTGTTTTTATTTTCTTAGTTTTTTTAAACACCCGTACTTACGACTTCTTAATGGGTTGAACTTTTTGGGTCTGAGCTATTTCTCATTCTCTTGCAAAACAAGTTTTATATATAGGCAGGGGATATTTTGATGTCTAAGTTAGTGAAATGAAAGGGGAACATAGCACGTGAAAGGAAAATGATGAAAAATGCAAGAGAATAATTTTAGAAAATTTTTACATATATATGTGTGGATTTGGTGAATTATCACTTATACCTGGTAACCCTTATATATTTAAAGAACTACATATCAACTTGAGATCACATGGATTTACTTAACAAGGAGTTGGATTATTATGCATGAGAAATCATGGAGAACAATAGCATTAACAATGCATCTTACCCGTCATAAGACAATTTTGAATCCCCTAAAATTATTTTAAATACATTTTATTTTTTATTAAAAAATAAAAAAAATCTAAAAATATTTTAAGGACACGAAAAGATAAGCTTTGAAGCTACAACAAACCAAAATAATCAAACTGTGATGTTTTGACATGATGAGCTGAAAGAAGACTCAACAAAAAGAATCTGGAGGTTGAAATCCATCTTAACCAAAATTAGAAGAGTTAATTAAGTTTAAGGACTTCATTAAATTTTTATGCATTTAATTGTCTTAATTAAGGACTTAATTGAAGAAGAAAATAAGTTTAAAAGTCAATTTTGTTAAATATTGAAGAAGAAAATAAGTTTAAAAGTCAATTTTGTTAAATTGGATGAATGAATTAAGTTTGAGGACATAATTTAACTTCTAATAGGTTTTATAGATTCAATTAAGGACTCAATTGAAAAAATAAATCAAGTTTGGAGGCCTAGTTCATATCAATTTGCAAAGATTTAAAGATTAGAGACACAATTGAAACTTAGAAATGATAAATTGATGCAATCAAGGGTTCAATTGAAAGAAACTTAGAGATTGAAGGCTTATTAAGGGTTAAATTGGAGAATTTCAAAACTAAAAACCAAGGTGCATAAGACGTGTTGTAACCTATTTTTGGATCCCCGCACAAATAACAAAAAAAAAGCACGAAACAGTGTTGTTTTGAACGGCATTGTGTTTCTTCTTCCCCTGCTCATGCAGAGATAGGGGAAGAAGAAGTTTCTCTCCCCTGCAACGCACCCTCTCAATCATTCCCCCGACTTGTCCCATCATTGACACTACCCACACCTGTATGCACTGTCAACACGCCAAAAAAAGAAGAGAATCATGCCATGCAGTGGCAGGGGTCGACGGTGCAGAGCTGCCTCATGCCACCCTGCTTTGCACCATGATAGAACAAGGCATCGTCACTCTCACTTCCGTTGGCTATAAATACTGAGAGGTATATAGAGAAAAAAAGGAAGGGGGGAAGAGGGGCAAGCTGCAGAAACAAAAAAAAAAGAAGGGAAAGCAAGGGGGCAAAACTTTTGAGAAACGAACTTAAAGAAGAGAACCGAATAGAGAAGGGAGCATGGATTGTTTGAGAGAGGAACAGAGATTGTTTTGAAAACAGGGTAGACGAACAGAGAGGGGAAGACTTGAGCTGACAAGAGAATAGAAGGAAAGAACATAAAAACAAAAAAATAAGGGAGAAGAACAGTAACTCATCTCTCTCTCTGGTCTCTCTCCCTCCACCGTTGGAAGCTGCGCCACCGTCATTTTGCCTTGTCACCAGCAGCGTCGCCAACAGCAGCTGCCGTTGGAAACAAAAAAGGGGGGAAGGGAGGAGAAACCGAAAGAGAAACAATAGTTTTTGGGGGAGACAAAGGAGAGAAAGCGAAAGCATACGTGGGGAAGAGAAGAACAGAGACTGGGCGTCACTGCACAGAGAAGAAGAAGGACTGTTCCTCACCACCTGGGCACCACCATTGTGCTTCCTCTCTACCGCCACAACAGCACCGCAATTCTACCACCATCAACGCTGCCAACGCCAGCAGAACCAGATAGGAAGAAGAGGAACAGAACAGAGAGAGGGAAAGAGAAGACAGGAGGAGAAACAGAGGGGGAGGACAGAAGAGGAGAAAAGAGAGAAGGAAAGAAAACAGTCATCGCTTACAACACCACCCCTGTCGCCTCCACTGCCGCCAGCGTCGCCACCGCTCCAGGTAACTGCGCCTCCCTCTTCCCTGTTGTTAACCTCGCCTGCATTTGCATGCAGAACATGAATAAATCACGTTCTGCAGCAAATGCAGAGTTGGCTGGTTAGTGTGCTCATGCACAGTAACCAGCTTATTTAGTGGGCTGGAACATCACCCCAGACCACGCTGTTAGGCTGAGTCCAGCCTTGTAGCTGGGCCAATACAGGCCCAGCCCAGTTCATTTCATTATATTTCTGTTTTAAAAAAGCAAAAATATATATTTTCGAAGAAATTGTGATTTCCTCGCGTATTTGTTTTATGACATTTTGATTGATATCGGTCTATATTTTTTTATCGTAAAGATACAAATCCGATATTAAAATACCTGGTTTTCGTCAAAACTTGGAAAACATAAAAAAAAATGAGAGAATTTTCTTTATTTTTTTTTGTACATACGACCAAGTCTCTCAAAGCTAAAAAAAAATCATATTGTATTTTTATACAATAAAGAAAACTTCAAAAATATACATATTATATTTTAGCATGCATTTTGGCTTTAATAACCAGTTTATTAAAGTCATGAGAACTTGGCCAATATTTCAAAAAATAAAAAAAAATATTTTGTTTTGTTTTAATATCTGGGATTACGAATTTATACGTAAAACATATCCCTGATATTAAAAGATAGTTCTTTTATAGACTTTAGACTGGTTAGATTTTTACCCTATAAGATAAGAACCTCTTTACTGAGGAGGGCTTTTCTTGAACCATAGACGGGCCAACATGACAAGACGCGTGAGTTCAAGAACTGAAATTAATCACATTAGTGGTCTATTGGAAAGAAATTAAAAGTTTGATGATTGATAAGAGTGAGATCGTTAAGTTTTTTAACTTTCAGGTTAAAAGAATAAGACAAGTAAAAATCGTTAATCTTTTAATGATAGCTTGTAATACTTGATTATTTTTTGCTCTTAAAGCTTTCATCACTGAATATAAAAATTGCTTTTCAATCTTTAATTTGATTGACATTAAAGAATTAATTAGGGGCTTTTTCTGATTAATTTAATATTTTTCTATCTTCCTTGCTTAAAGGAATTTCAGTATTTGCTTGAATTAAAAGAATACTTATTTTACTTTAATGATCAACCTAAATCGTTGAATGGACAATCTATTTGAATCGAATATAAAAACACTGAATTATCTTTTACATTTTCTTTTCAGAAGTTTAATTTTCTTTAATTTTCTTATTAATCCCCAATCTTTATTTTAGTTTCTTGTAAGAAGAATTAAAATAATTTCATTTAGGTTTAACCTGACTTTCATTACAATGCTATAAAAATCAATTCCCTAAAAAAAGAGAAAAGTCAAAATTAATTTTCGTTGTTTTGATAATAACTAAATTTTAGCACTGTTATTGAGGAAGTTTATATCTTATTTTCCTTTAATAACGAACTGATTTATGCCAAGATCTTTTCATATAAATGAACTAGTTTTTGATCTAGAGGTTAAGAGAACCACAAGAACAAATAGTTTTTGAACTAGTTTTTGATTTATGCCAATATCTTCTCATATAAATTGGAATGACAAAAACTAAATTGAAATTTTTGTAAAATCCTATTTTAAAAGCCCTAATTTTTAGGGTTTAAATGAATGACGCGTCACTCAGACTTTAATAAAGAAATGAGTGACATGTTGTTTGACCCTCTTATCATCTCTTTCAGTCGAGAAGGCTAATCAAATTGTCATTTTCAAGAGAATAAACATGGCATCTTCAACCACCTTATAGGCTCCATCCACCACCATTCGACTTAGAAACTTCTTTCATAAGAATCAATTATCTTCATCACACAATTGTACCTCATTTGACTCAATGAACTTGATAACATCTTACCCTTGATCAGCCACCTTCCAATCAATAAATGTAGAGTTTTAGACCTTTAAATCTAGTATAGTTTGTTTCTAATGATAGATCTACATCCCCTTTACAAGGTTTAGGTCAATAAATGATACGTGATGGTTCAATCCCCACAATGATCTTAACAAAGTACCCAACCCAATCATTTATGATTGGAGAAGATTTTACAATGATATAAAAGAATCTCAAGTTATTCTCTAATGTATGATTTTGGTTTATATGAAGATAAAATAGAACCAGACACCACCTATTGTGGAGAGAAAGGTTTTAAAAGAATAAGAATCTTCCTTAACAACCTCTTAGAACCACCATGGTTTTGAATTTTTTATAATTGTTTTTCTTATAAAAAGGCATCTGCTCTTGAGTAATGGATGAGATATTTTTGAAAAGAAAATCACGGAGAGAAAAGAGAGGAAACACATAAAGATTAAGAAGAAGAACCCTAGAGTTGATTAAGAGAGAAGCTAGAATAATTGTGTGCTGAGTTATGAAAGAAGAAAGAAAGAGAATCAACGTCAATATTAGATAAAAAAGAAACTGAAAATTAAAAGGAAAAAAACAAATAATCCAATGAAGGAATCAACATTCCATTTACAAGGTATACCTTCAAACTTTGATAAGGGTGTAGCTTAATAAGCACACCCTTCCCCCTTTATTTTATCTTTTAAATTCCTATTTAATATACATCCATTATAGTCATTTTTTTTAGTTTAAATGTCATGAATGTTTGTTTTAAGGAGTTTAATTATACCTTAGAAATTAGTTTATGTATGCTCAAGTTTGTTTAATGCCTTGTTTAATGTTTTAGAGATGATAATGTAGTGATAAATGTTTGTGTGTGTGTGTCTATATATATATATATATATTACATGTTTTAATATTTAATTAATCAATAGTGTAGATATGAATATGTTGAAGTATGATGTTTTTATTGATTAGGCTGTTTTGAGTAGCTTGCTAGGTTTGTTTGAAGTTGCAAGCATAAGGTTTGTGTTTAGAAACAAAAGGAATGGTCAATAAAACAAAGTTTATACTTAAGAGAATGCATTTTTGACTCACTACAGATAATAGGTTTTGATTGTTGTTTTCAAAGTTTATTGTTGTTTATATTGTTTCAAGTAAGTTATGTGTAGCATGTCTAAGTTATAGTTACAATGTTTATGTTCTTTTTTTCTAATTTTAGGCTTGTTTCTGGGTATAGGTATTTTTGGGAAAATTCTGAAAATTTATAGGTTTCTTCCTTTGAATGTTCTTTAAGTTGTAGATTTTGATTTTTCACAAATCAGTGTTTTTGCTTGCTTTATGTACCTAGATCGAAACTAAGATCTATGTATACTATTCTTTGCTGTCAATTTGTCCATGAGAAGCTTGATATTTGTTGATTGATCATTTTTAAGTTTGGATATTTGGGTTTGTATTCATAACTATTAGGTTCGATTTCAAGTCATTCTTAGTTTGTTTTTCTTGTATGATGCACCTTATGTTTTATTGTTCCATACTCCATGTTTCTATACCTTTTATTTGACAAGATTTAATCTTCAACTTGGTTTCTAGGTACTTCCATTTGTTCATTGTGTTCTTGGTAGAATTTCAAACAAAAATGACCTTTGATCTTCTTTCTTTTGTTTCTGAGTGAGTTTTGTTTTTGGGCTTCCAGTTTTTAGGCTGGGAAGCCTAGCACACGTGGCTGGGCTGAATCCATTACAAGTTTAGGGTAGTGTTTGGTTGAGAAAAATTCTACAAAGAAAAAAATTCATTTTTTTAATCCTTGGGACATGTTTGGCAAACATGTCTTGATGAATTTTTGACAATTTTCTTTGCTAAAACATTTTTCTTGTTTTGTCAAACCAATCCTAACTGATTTTCAAATATTTTAAAAAATTCAGGGACCATTCTAAAATTATTTGTGGGTCCCTCACATATTTTTCAATCATTTCATTTAATATTTGAGTTATAAATTTACACTATAAGATACTGATCTGATATTAAATATATTTCTTCTTCTTCAAAATTTTAGAAAAATACAAAAAATAATCCAAAATTCCTTATTTAAAAAATATAAAAATATGTTTTTATTTGGGTACATGCAGCCAAATTCTAAAAGTTCCCATGCATATTTTATATATAAAAAACTAAATTATGTTTTTATCATAATTTGAAAAAGAAATCAAGTAATAGGTATCTTAACAAATTTGTGATTATCCTTTAGAATTTGACTAAAATTTCAAAAACACAACAAAAATAAATTTTTTTAATTAATATTTGGGGTATGAATTTTATAATGTAATGCATATTCTCAATATTAAATTAAATGAATTGACAAAAATAAATGTTAGGAACTAATTATAGACTTTAATACTTGGGGGTATAAAATTTCAATTTAAACTATATCCTCGGGTATTAAATATACAAAATATAAATAAATACATCATTAAGATTTGGGTCTTGAAATGATTAGATTTTAGCTTAATAAAACAAAGATCTCTTAAATGGAGGATTTGTCTTGAGTTCATGGAAATAAAGACCTCTTTACTAAGGAGGGTCTATCTCAAATCTATAAAATGGAACCTATTTACTTAGAATGATTTTTTTAAAATCTTAGACAGAACAATGAATAGAAACATGACTTAAAAAATAAATAATCAATAATGCAGCTTACTATAGGTAAGATGCATTAGGAAAATGTGTCTTCCTCATATACAACTAGTTCCTTTATCTAAACTCCTACAGGTTAATAGATTTTCTAGTGATCATAATATCAGGTAACAACTTCTCAATCTTTCAAATCATGATTTCATTATTAATCTCAATATATATTAAAAAAAAAACCTTAATCTAACAAAAAAAAAATCCATCGTTCGACTCTATGCAAGCCACCATATTACAATTATTAATGAATTGTAGATTGTGCACCTCACTAGTAAAATAAATTGTTTATGTGAACAGTGACGTGTAACCTAGGACATTGTTGCTAACCAGTACAAAGCATTCCATAAGCGGCATCAGTGTTGCTAACCTAGGACAGACTCGAAAATCTGTTTGGTATTGTGGTTGCTGTTGTGGTTGTGGTTGTGGTTGTGGTTTTAAAAAAACAATTTAATAAAAAGTTTTTTTTATGAGGTTTGTTGTTAATTTTGAAGTGTTTAGTTAAAACTGTGGTTGAAATTATGGTTGAAAAAAAAACAGTTTGTTGTGTTTGGTTAATATGTTTTTTGCATGATGTTTGATTGTAAAACTATTGAAAAGGACATTATATATATATATATATATATATATATATTTATTGTTTCAGAAGTATGATTACATAACAAAATGAATAATCCTTGTACATTAATAAAAGTTTTTCATTGTCCCATCAAACTATTTGCAATTCCATCTCGTACAAAATCTATACGTAAAGGCCGCTGTGATCCTTGAATAGCTGAGCGAGGTATAATATCAGATAAAAAGTCATCTGAAATGAAATTGAAATTGCGATCACACTCAGAAAAAACATCATCTTGCGATTACCTTCTAATATAGTTATATAGTGTCATTAATACAACTACAATTTAGTTGTGGTTTTTTAAAAAATAAATTTTAAAAAATATGTATTTGATTAAAAATATTATACAATAAATTTTTATATATAAAATAAATAAATAAAAAACAGATCTGTAAACATGTTCTAGTTTTTACAAAATTAAAGTTTAAATGCAATTATACGTGAATTCAAAAAAAAATAGAAATTTTTTAGGTGGACAGAAACAGAAGTTATGATAATACTTTGGTAGTGTATACAACTTTTGGTCAACTAGCAGAAAGAGAAAGGATAGCCCATTCGAGAATTACTGCCTCCATGCTTACACAAAAAACAACATCATCTCAACAGGCAACGAACTCTCTTTCTCTTGTGTTTGTTATAACAGGTCGATCCTTGTTCCTCAAGGATCAAAAGAGACACTAAGGTGTAGGACCCACCATAGAAGGATTTTTAGCATGATGGCCCTCGACACACTAGATTACCAGGTCCAATGGCCATTGTAAACCTTGAGTGCTTGAGTGTCTGTTCGTCAATCTTCGTCTAGATTAAGTTTTACAGAGGGGAAGGGAACAGAGTTGTTAGCTCGAGCAAGGAAAGTTTTTTGTTACAATAAAAAAAGCGTCGATGAAAGGAGAGCACGGAGTGAAAAGCAGGTGGGAGTTGCTTTTCACAAGCTGAGGTCCAACCTCAGTTTTTGCGTGAGGCCCATGCCAAATAAAAGTATGGTTTGAGATTACCAAATATCAAAGTCCTGCATTTATTGTAAAATGCAGCCGCAGCTGCAGCGCCAAACGGGCCAACTTAATTCACCTCTATTTAGCTTTGATACTTGGTTTGGGCTTTGGCCCAAAGGTCTTGGGCTCTTAGACCTCGCCCAGCTGTCTGGTTGGGCAGTTGTTTGGGGCCTTGTGGCCCAACAATTATGATCGGGCATCCCTTGTCTATTTCGTAGCCAAGCTCAAAGTTGTTCGATCTTTCTCTTTTTAAATGTATTGCCAATGACAATCTTGATAAATTTGACATGGAAAATAAAATTATAAGATTAGTTATAATTAAATTATGAATAAATTTTATAAAAAAACAAAAATAAATAAATAATGGATAAGCAGTTAGGTACTCCTTGTTTATTAAAAAAAAAAAAAAAAGTAAGAAGACCACCACAAGACACTGCCTTCATCCATATGCGTCACAGCTATACTTGACTGGGATGTCCTCTTTTTCGACCTTTTGAATATCCAATCACCAAGCCATGATTTGTTGGACGGTTATGATGAAGACAGGTAGATGAGAAAATGCAACTTCCAAGAAACGTGCTTGCTAATAAACAGTCTCACAAACAGCCAAACCAAGCAAAGACAAAACAATATTACTTTATAAATTAAGATAATAATTATTATTATAATAATCTTGGGGTTTGTATTTGTTTACCAATAATTTAAAATCGGGCTTCAATCAATTTGTAGGATCTTATATTATTTTTAGAAAATATGACTATCCTGTTCATTAAATCTCATTATATTCAAATTAAATTATCATATTTTATTTAGAGATACAAATAGAAATAACTTTATCCGTCTTGCTATTTTATTTATCTCATTTAATTTAAATTATTAAATTAAAAATCAATAGCTAGACTTCAAACTATTTATGATTTCTTAGGGTTTTCTACAACTAAAAATCTAAGGACATATTTGGGAGTTCCTCTAATTCATGGCCTAGTGAATGGGGATACTTACCAGTATATGGCTGGAAGGTTAATTTTAACCCAGTCAGTGTTGGTGGCTGGAATCTGCAAAGCTACCAGCTGCTGTGAGGCTTTTGAGAAGCAAAGCCGAATGTTCTTTTATGGTTCGAGGGGTGGTCGGGAAAAAAACTCACTAGGTTGGTTAGGACACAGTTTGTCAACCTAAGAGGTGCGGTGATTTAGGTTTGCAGAAAGTAAGGTTTGTCAATGATGCATTATTTCTGAAAATCAGGTGGCGTTCGCTTATTTATAGCTCGGTTTTATGGGTCCAAGTGTTGAAGAACAAATACAAGCTAGATTTATTTCTGTAAGACATGGCAGTAATACAAGCTCGGTTTCTAAACTTCGGCCTATGCTGCTGAAGGGTGTGGCGTAGGCTGTGGGAGATTTCAAAAGTCTTCATTTTTAGAGGAGTCGATAATTGGATTAATGGTTTGGATGCTCTCGTTTGGTATGCCAACGACGTAGTTTTGAATGAGCTTTTGGGTGCTCCTTCAAGTAACTACGTGACGCCTTATGGTTAGGTCTGCATGGGGAACGATCCTTTCTAATATAAGCAAAAAGTTCATCGCCATTGCACCACATATGATGAACATGTACGGAGTGGAGCTCCAGTTGAACCGATCCTGTATGTGCTGCGTGGCTGTGTGCGTGCTCAAGTTACAAAGAAGGGCTGCTATGCAACTCTTGTGATTCCTGAGTTTTTCTCATTGAATATGTAGAGTTGGTTTGTGCCGAATTTATTTATCTTGTAAGCATTTTCATTCAGGAACAATTACATGGGATATTTGGTTTGG
Organism: Populus nigra; assembly: GCF_951802175.1. NCBI lineage: Eukaryota > Viridiplantae > Streptophyta > Magnoliopsida > Malpighiales > Salicaceae > Populus > Populus nigra. The sequence continues at coordinate 7,827,207 of NC_084868.1, forward strand.
CATTATGTTATGTGATGGCAAATTTAGAATTGGATGAATGAGACTGTCTTTATGTTGATTGGTTACCTCCTTCTAGTCAGCTGTTATACCTTCAAAGGGTGGTTGTTGAGATGGAGACCTTCACAAGTGAAGCGGCCAAACCCCATCCAAAAATATCTAATATATAGATGGAGGACCCAATAGGCTATTATTTTTGTTCAGGGATCCAATTGAAAATCTGGTTATAGTTGGGCAAATAAATATGTTATTTTTCTCGAATAAAAAGAAAAATTATCCTTTTTAGCTCTAACTTTTAAGTGACGGTTATAGTTGAGGAAATAAATATATCATTTTTTCAATGAATAAAAAAAATTATCTTTTTTAACTTTAACTTTTAAATAACAGTTATAGTTGGAAAAATAAATATGTTATTTTTCCAACGAATGAAAAGAAATTTTTTTCTTTTTAGCTCTAACTTTTGAGTATCAATGAAGGTTAATAGTAATTCAAACTTAAAGGTGTATGCTTTTACACACGCACATAAAATGTTTTGATTTTTCTTATTAGAATGATAAATTTTGATACTTAAATGTTTTGACATTATATTCTAGAATCTTGTCAACAATATAATTCAACATTCTGTATTCAATTTAAATATAAAGATAAATTAACTTTAAATGATGTAGTACAAACACAATATCAAGCATCTAAATATAATTTTAAAATGTAAAACATTCATAAATAGTCAAGAGTCAATAGACAAAGTATTAACTCTTTGTATTTGGTAGGTTGTCGCAGGTATCCAAATATAAAATCTAAACTCTTAAAAATACATATAGTGGTAAGAGTAAAGATCATTCATATAAAGAGTATCTAGCCTAATTTTATACTACATGAACAAGGATGAGGGGAGATCCTAGTATAATGAAAACCATTATAAGAAAAACAAATAGGGAACAACTCTAATTAAAGGATTAAAGTTAACTAGAAGAACAAACATTGGTTTTAGTCAACATCTACATTGGAGTTTTACAATTAATTATCGATGTAAGTAAATATCAATTCACACTTTGAATTTTTACCGTTGGAATCATTTTCTTGTCTCTCTTTAATTGCAGTTGATTAGAAACATGCAATGTAATTAATCCTTACTACTAAACAACCCAAGACAAGTGTTGGAAGTTTAATCTAATAACAATCTTAAGAATTAGATAGATCAATAAAACTAAACAACACAAGCATAAGTTTTTGCATTTAATTTAATTAAATATTCTTTCTAAGATTTAATAATTTCTGATGTAGCAAATCATTAGATCTTAGTTGTTTCACAAATTAAAGGGGTCAAACAATTACGATTATGGTATCTAATCTAGTAACAAATTGCAATAAATAATACACTAATAGGCCTCATAGTAATTAAATGAGACAATCATAGAAATAAACAAAGAAGAATATACATTACTTAAAGTGTAAATTAAACAATAAGAATAAATCAGATCTTATAGTTTTATTGATTCCAAGGCTTTTGTCTCTTTCAACCAGTTATAAAAGTTTAGTCACGCAAGACTATGATGAAAACCTGAAGGAGTTGTTAGGGAAGAGGGAAGAAAGAGATCCCTATTTTTCTCTTGTTTATGTCTTTTTAAAAAAATCAAAGATTCAAAAAAATATTTTCAACACATTTAGACCCATTTTGTAATTTTCAACTTCTATTTAAAAGATCAAAATTCAAAAATATGCTTTCGATGCATTTCATCCATTAACACGTCCATTTCATAATTCTTAATTACATTTCTTATCGGCGCTAACATTTTTCTTTAAAAAAACAAAATTAAAAAATTAAAAAATCAAAAAATCAAAATACAGAGCAAAATGGACAAGTAAGCTAAAGTGCAAAATAAAAAGAATGAAGGATAAAAAAAAATACAATAAGGATATTCTTAGAACAAGGCATAAAAAATAAGAATATATTTAAAAAGTGTAGTATAAATAGAATGTGAGATGTGTAGGAAACCCTAGCCACCATATGGAGAGAGAAAATAGAGAAAAAAAAAAAACCAATATCCTCTCCACTTATAAACCTAACCATCAAGAGGACTGAAATTTGAGAACGAAACCACATAAAAAAAACTCTAACATCTTCTCTCCCACCAAAAACACCCAAAAACAAAACCAAGAACCATAGTCATATCTCAACCTACTTTATTGGATTTCGACCAACCACAATCATTCTAGCCATCTTAATAGCAACCTTAACCTCTCACTCATCTCTCATTGATGTCCATCTAACTTTCCTAGCCTTTCTTATCGAAAAACACCAAATCAAAATAAGGAAGAGAAGTTGTCAGAGAAAGAAACAATAACCAACCAAAACTTTTAAGCGTCAAATCTCTTTCAGTGATTAGTGATGATTGGCATCACTACCAAAAATAGGAAAAGAAGGAGGTAGGGAAGCTTGAGGAGCGTTCCATGCCCATCATCTCCCCACCACTAAGCATGACGACGTGTTTTGTCATGAAAAAAAACATGAGGGGTAAAAAAATGTCGAACTTTAAATGGCCAAATCTCTTTTTAATGCTAGTGGTGACCAACACCTCCATCACCATTAAGGAGAGAAACAAATGGTACTTCCTTCATAATAGGTCATGCACCTCCTTTCCTTATAATTTATCCAAACAACGCAACACAATTTGAGATGTTATTGCTAAATTTCTCATAATTGTCCAACAACTTTCAATAACTATTTTAGCCCCTTCAGCCCAAGTTCAGCCACCCTAGGAGGTTTATTTCAAACCTTAAATGTATTTCTAATGATTATTTTGGTTTAGAGTTAATTTGGATATGTATTATGATGAATGTTTTTAGATTGAATAAATTTTGAGTTGATTATGTATGTATTGGAAACTTGATTTTATATGTATGTTTTCTAATATGATGTATTTTGTGGATGCATGTGCATTGTGAATGTATTTAATGTGTATTCAAGTTATTTTGGTCTATATGCAACTAGGCTGAATCTTTCAAAATTTGCATCTTGCTCATGATTGATGTTCTTGGTCATGCCTTTGTGTTATTTATGCATGAGTTTGTTTTTACATAAAAGAATAATATCCACACTCATACATATATTTATATTGGGTTTTATAACTCGTTTATAAAAATTCATTAATGGTTTAACCCATGTTAAAAAGGCCCTTATAGGCTAACATTTCAAAATCTTTTTCAAAAAGTTTTCTTTTCTTTTAAACCATGTTGAAAATAAATATTTTATTATTCACTCATGGTGCTTGAGATAAAAAGATTCATGATGAGCTTTTACCTTGAATTTAATGTGTAACAACTTGGCTCCTTTTGTTTTCAAGTTTCAAAACATGTCTTCTTTTCAAAATTTTAAATCTTTAGGTCTAATATCCATCGATGACAACTAAGTTTCAATCATAGGTATAAATTTTCTTAGTACATCTCAAATATTTGTTCCATTAGATCTTACCTCTAAGTAGATCAACTCATAATGGTTATTGCTTAGATATTTGAGACTAAGGCATAAAAACCTCAGTCAATAAAAATTACGAATGAATCTCCATTAGTCGTTGTCCATGGACCTTTGATGCAGAAACAAAATGTTTGGCACTACCCTTCCTAGGTTTAAGATTGGGTTCACTGAGTCCAATATAAGTCCATCCTAATTATTCATTAATGTTACCTAAAAAGACCATTAATGATTATAGGTCTTGAATAGAAGTAATTGGTTTTAGATATGTCAATTCACTAGTTGTTATCAAAATGAATGAATGAATGATAACAATTGTAAGCGGCAAAGGTGACATAAACTTTAGAATTGATAGACTTAAACCAAAATATCCATATAGGATTTAACTCATTATAGTAGATCCATTCTCATCCCTGTAGATAGATCATTGGCAAATTAGGCACAAAAGACTTATTAGGAATAGAAGATAAATAGTAATGCAGATGTTTTAAGGAGATGGTATCTTATCTATTTTTCTTTTAGCATAACTTGTCATTTACCTCAAAACTAGGTTTCTAGATATCATAATATTAGGTGACGACTCTTTTATATTATTCATAAGTTTCATATATCCCCCCCGTCATACCTAAACATCGCAACGATCGATTAAAAAATCAAGGAAAAAGAATAGATATCTGGCATCTTATTTTTTAAGGGAAAAGGCCTCATTTAAGGAGTCGTCACCTAGTATTATGGTCACTAGGAGCCCTAACTGGTCAACAAAGATTTTATGGTACATGACTGGTTATGCGAAAGGAAAGATACTATCACCCCTTAAAAATTCCTGAACTATTCACCATAATGTGCACAATGTGAAGGTAATTAAAATTACCTTCGTACTGTGTCAAATACAAATTACAAAGTAGAAAGAACATGCCTGGTTCTGAAGATGAAGGGACGAAGATGATGGCAACACCGTTTCTCGCTCATTTTCCCTATGTTCTCTCTTTTGGTCTCCCATTCTCTCTGTTTCTCTGCTTGCTATGTTCTATCTTTTGGTCTTTTTTGCTCCCTCTGTCCCTGTATTTTTGTTCGTTTGTTCTGTCTCCTCTGGTATTCTTCTGTCGTCCTGTACCTATGTTTTCATTCCTTCTTTTTTGTGTCTATCTTCTCATCCGGTTCCTTCTGTGTTTGTTTCTGTTTTATCTTTCATCTTTCAGTTTGTCCTCTCGGTTTCTTGGTTCTCTATTTTTATTTTTATTTTTATTTTTTTGCCTTCTCCTGGAATGCTCTGTTTTTTGTGCAATAGCTATTGAAGATGGAGACCTGGTGTAAGGGTGTCCCTGTTGGTGATCCTAGAAGCTGATTTTCGGTTAATGAGAAAAACTCTCAAAGTGTACAGGTTGTTGTTGTTGCTAGTTGGAGGCTGGCATTCAACTCTACTATGGTTGATGAGGAATGGTATTATGGTTGCGCCTGTGGTGAGTAACCGGGCAACCCTTGTGCTATTCTTGTCGGGTGACTGATCTAACGTGACAATGGTTTATGAACAGATGCAGTCACTGGTTGGAGCTCCTGCCATAGGGTGAAGAGAGATGGAGTAGTGTCGGTTGAGACGTGGAGGAACTGGCCACAGGGAGAAGAAGTTGCAACCCTCGGTGATGGCTTAATGACCTATAATGGTTCTAGGTTGGAGATAGGGTTGTGGTGGCCATTTTTTTGTTAGGGTTACTAAGCCATGCAACTGATTGGGGCTTTTTTTGTATTCTCTCACTTAGGTTTTCTTGTAATGTCTTCCCCCTATGCATATGCAGTGTCATTTATATTTATTGTGCAAGATTTCCATTGTGTATAAATAATAAAGTTCTAATTAAATTCATTCCTTTTTAAAAAAATGAATTTAATAAAGAATCAAATTTGAAAATCGATAACTATCATTATCTTGATGATAAGAAAAGAATGACAAAAGCACATTGTAATTTCAATTTCTCCACAAGTTGATAAATCATATTTTTCATCAAAACAAATCCTTGATATTTTAATTTTAAATTTTAATCCATGTTAGATTAAATTAAAAACCAACAAGCCAAAATTGAGTTATAACATCCCCTCATAACACCAAAAAGTTTCCTTTACAGAAAAGATGGTGGGTTGTTGCGATGTCGAACACGACAATTATTATTATTATTATTTGAAAACTTTTTAGTAATTTAGTGCAGGTCTTAACATAGTTTTATTCTCATCCTTGTAATTTTCATATAATTTATTTCACTACCTATATTTTTATTTTATCTACAAATTGATCTTTATTTAAGAGTTTATATGTCCCTCATATTTATAAATATTATAATTTAATCTTTATAACAAAACTTTTTACGATGAAATCATTACATAAGTTTTTTTTTATGTAATGCTTATTACACTATTACATTACATTTTTTTTTAATTTCATATTTCAAACATAAGATTACAATGAATTGGTCTCCTATATCCAATCAAATATATCCATTTGTAAAAGAGAAATGTAGATGGAGCGTAATGGAATAATTCATTCGAGCAATAACTTTGGTTCGGAAAAGAGAATAAAAAACAAAAACAAGAGCGTGAATAGCCGGCGCGTGAGTAAAATCTATAATTTTGTCTCGTACTTTCAAATATTGCTGCTAAAAAAGGAAAGTGTCTAACACTGTGGCTGTCTGCCTGTATATAATTTAATCTAAAAATCGAAGAAATTAAGATTCAACTACCAGTCTTCGACGTGGAATTTCGGTTCGGAAGGTTTGGGAGGTCGCCAGCCCTCGTGCTCTAAAATCGAAGACCCAACTAACTTTCCGAAATCTAAATCTTTCTCAGCTACTTCTTCCTCGACACATTTTTCTGTTTTTGCCAGAGAATATAAACTGTCATTCCATGTCATATATATGCAGTGGCGGGGCCTGCCAGGAAATGTCTCCCCAGTACCTTTCTTGTAAATATTTATAATTTTAATAAAAATAACTTAAATTTTAATTTTTTTAAAATAATTTTTTAAATTTAACCCTTAATTTTTTATTCTTGCTCCGCTATGCATATAATAAATACACATATGACACTGGCTGTAAAATAAAATAAAAACTCTGCACATTCGGAGAGTAAATCTAACTCAAATCTCTAAAAATAAAAATTAAATACCATATTTACCACCTGTCGGCTGTATGTTAGGAAACTTTTTCTTATTTTTTCTAAGAATTTTGAATCTTTTAATAACTAGAAGATTGCACGCAGCAATATTCAAATAGCCTGCCAAAAATAATTCTAATCTTTCCGTTTGGTATCACATTCTTCAGTTGAAGTTCTTTATTTTAATAATTAAAAAAAAATGCGATGGACATTTGGATTCTTTTCCAAATTACTAGACTATATTATTATGGTGATTTTCTTTTTTGTCGTATTACGAGTGTGAGTGCAATTTATTACATATTTATTTATATAATAAAAGTAGTCCTCAAACTCAATCTTTATAATCTTTCTCAAATTTTGAAAAAATATATCCTAGATTATTAAAAAAATAAAATAAAAACTTAATATTTGGATTGTTCTTTATATTAGAATTTTTTTAGAATGAATATTTTGTCGAAAATATGTTTTAATTAAACAAATTATGTGTGAATTATGTGTGAATAAGAAGTTAATCTCAAAGAACCTTTGATGTTTCTATGTTTAATTTTTATTTTATAGTAGGTAATCAAAAGTTAATAATGATGAGAATTAATTCTTATTAATTCTTCAACCTTTTAACTTTCAAAATACACTATAAAAAGGAGTGAAGGAAGAGTTCAATCCAAGAATTTTTCAGATTTTTACGCACTCTTCCTCGTCATATATTTTAGTGTTTTCTTCTCATTTTATGTTTTGATTTTCCTCCCAAATCTAGAGTTTAAGTTCATATTGTTGAAAGATATTTGAGTTTTATATTTTTTGGTTCAAATATCTTGGTTTAAAAGTGTATCTAAACCAAGGTGATAAACTAATTATTTTTTAACTACAATCTTGTTATGATAAACTAAACATATTTGTACAGTAGTCTAATATATTTACAAACTTTGATCTACAATCTTAAAGCTTTACTCTTTATATTAGACTTTGTTTAGTTTATCATGTGAGAAAAAAAAAAGTCAATTATATAGATTATTGTTAAAAAGATTTTAGCTTCTTTAAAATTTAAGTTGTAATTTAACTTCCTTTTAATTTGTTATATTCACACATATAGATTTATATTAATACTATGTGTTTTTAATATATATCATTTTGGTTTGTTTATAACTTTAAATTTTTTTTCTTTGTTTAATTTTTGAAGGTTGCTCTAAAATTTTAATTCATGCAATTTGTTTGAATATTTTTGAGTTGTTGCATGATATATATATATATATATATATATATATATATATATATATATATATATTATGAACTAGGCTATTGTAAACCATGTTTATATATTTGTTTAGTTTATACATGTTATTGCAAACTTATTGATATAATAATGTGTATTGTCTTTATTGTTTAAACATATTGTTTTGACATAATGCATGTTTATTTTGAACTAAAATAAACAAAAACATTTATTATTTATCTTGCATAATTTAAATAATTTTTTTATCAAGTTGCTATATTAAAAAGTTTTATTCTTTATATTACTTGCATATTGTGGAGCTAAAATATTTATTTAGAAATATTATTGGCTATTGTTTTTATAATTTATATCATGTTTTTAACTCGAAAATTGGTTTTTCCAACCAATATTGCTTCGACAAGTGTCACATCATTAGTGAGGATTCTACTATCACCTTTTGTAATGCATATTGAGAAACCTAAAAAGTTCAATGGATTGAACTTTAAATGATGACAACATAAAATATTAATTTATGTGCCCATCTTAAACTTGATTATGCTCTTATAGGAAAAAAAATATGAATGTTGTCAAATAATGAATTTGATTTTATTACTATGATAGCTTTGGACATATCAAATCATAGTGATTTTGTACTTAAAAAACTACATTTTAAATAGATTAAACAATACATAATATGATGTGTATAGTTTAATTAGAGTGTAAAGATACTTTAGAAAGCTTTGGACAAAAAGTTTGAGGTTGAAGTTGTCATTATGAAAAGGTTCATAGTCGACAAATTTCTAAATCTAAGAATGACATCAAAGTTATCTGGTTATATTTCTTCATGTATACAACATTATTCACATATATGTTAATGTTTACATATATGAAAAGTTAGTGAAGTGAATAGTTATGATCTAGGAAGTTCTGACTAAGTAGACTGGGTTTTAGGGCTTGTTTGGAAGCGTAGTAAAGGTTGTTTTTCAAAGTGTTTTATGCTTGAAAATGCATCAAAATAATTTTTTTTTGTTTATTTTTTTAAAATTTATTTTTGACATCAACACATCAAAATAATATAAAAACACCAAAAAAATTAATTTTAAGCTAAAAAATTTTAAAAATTTTCAAAAGCGCAATTGGATCGCAATGCCAAATAGGGCCTTAAATGAGACCATTTGACCATTCCAATCTTTCCTAGAAACTTACTTAATAAAATTCATATTCACACGATACTCTTTTCATATACAGTGTAGTTTGGAAGTGAAATGGTAATATTTGATCAAATCACAATAAATAAAAATAAGGCTCAACAAATCAACCTAAGAAAGGAAATGATTGTTAAAGCTAATATCAACGAGGCTAATTACCTTGTTGATGAAGTTTTGGAAATGAACATGTTTTTTTTTCAAAGTCAACCTGATTAGACAATCTTGAGAAGTTGCATGTTGATGTTAGTGTTATAAGACATGTATACACGGAGAAGAGAATGTTCTCTACTCACAAAAAAATAGATGGAGAAAACCTATAAATGGAGAACCCATCAACCTCCAAGGTATTGAGTGTTAGAAAGATCATACTAACGATAATCTTTAGAAAACTTCCTACCATCAACAATGTATTCCATGTTGCGAACATTATGAAGAACTTATTGTTTAACTCATTATTGAGCAAAATAAGGTTTTAAGATGGTATTTGAAAGTGATAAATTTACACTCTTGAAGAGGTATGTTTGTAGGAAAAAGGTATGTGTGATGGCCTTTTAAAAAATGAATGTAATAGCTATTGTAACCAATAATAAGAGCAAAAATATGAATCTCTCTTCTTCTTATTTACTTGAGTCTTGTGATGTGTGGCATAGTAGGCTAGCTTATGTGAATTATAATTATATGTAAAGATTAATACACCATGAATTATTACCAAGTGTGATTTTTGAGAAAAATCATTGGTGTGAAATTTATGTGGAATCAAAATTCACAAAACCTTATTTTCAAATAAATTGAAAAAGGTAGTAGATCTCTAGACTTAATTCACTTAGATATTGGTGATTTAAAATTTGAGCAAACAAGAGGTTAAAAAAATTGTTATATTACTTTTATAAATGATTGCACAAGATAATGTTATACCTATATGCTTAGGAGTAAGGATAAAGCTTTTGAAATGTTTAAACATTACAAGAATGAAATTAAAAATCAACTTAACAAAAAAAAAAAAGGCAATAAAAGTGATAGGGTTAGAGAATATGAAGCACCATTTGGTGAATTATGTTCTTAAAATGGTATTATCTACCAAATTACTGTTTCAAATATCATTATGAAATGTAAGAACCAAACATAAAAAAAAAAATCTATGTTGATAAGTTCAAGAGCACCTAAAAACTTGTATAGGGGGCAATTCTAACTGCTAGCTATATACTTAAACAAATAAGCCCTTAAAAAGTTAGAAGATACAATATATGAATTGTGCAAGGGTAAAAGACACTCAAACAAATACCTCAAAATATAAGATTGTCTTACAAAGGTAGCAATACATGATCCTAAAAAGGTTAAGATAAGACCTAAGTTTGTGGGTTGTGTATTTATTGAAAATGCATACAATAATAGTGCATATCAATTTCTTATACATAAGTCAAGTATTTAGGATATTCATCTTAATATTGTTACGAAATCAAAGAAAGCTATATTATTTGAGGATGTGTTTCCATGGCAAAAAACAAGAGAAAATCGTTAACTTAAGAGAACAATTTAGACTAACTCAAGTAATCATTATCAATTTGAAGATGATGAAGTTGAGCTTAGAAAGAGTAAAATGGTAAAAACAACCAAAATATTTGGTCTTAATTTTTTAACATACTTGTTAGAAAATGAATTGGAATTGAGTTTGATAATTTATTTTGATTTTCTGCTTATAAGGTTATTAAAGTGTCAAAATAATATCTCAACATTGGGTTGATACTCATTTTTATATATATAAAAAATGGTTTTATTGCTTTAAAAAAAATCATGGTGACCGATTTTACCACAAGATAAAAATACAAGGCTTTTTTTTCTTCTTTTAATCACTATTTGAAATGTGCCTTTTTAAAAAATATTTCTACCTAAAGAATTATGCCAAATTCATTTTTGACCTTTTAGTTTGACAATTCAACATTTTAGTTATTGAGTTTGATAGAGAAGAAAGACTTGCTGAAAATCAATAGAGGAGAGAGGATGATCGATTGACTATATTTCATTGACAAAAAAGCTAAATTTGGTGTTAATGTATTCTTTTTTAGTACTAAAGTGTAATTGAGGTTTTTTGAGTTTCCATATTGCTGGAAAAAAAAAGATCGGAGTTGGGAAAGAATTTTTTAATTTTTTTTTTGAATTGATAGATTAGTTTATTGAAATTCTAAAAGTGTTAAATAGGTATGATATCTTGTCGGCATTTTAGAAGAAAAAAAAGTTTTAAGTGTGCAAGCTTAGCATGTTAGACATATACATGTTAGGCCTTCTTTCAGATGGCTAGGCATGTAGGCCTAATGTCTATAGCTTACGTTGTTTTATTTTGTAAGTTTTTCTGAATTGAAATGCAATATAAAAAAAATAAGGTTAATATGATATTTGAATTATTGTTTAATTTTGTCATGGTTTTTAAATAATATCATGGTTTTTAAATAATATCATGGTTTTTTTTAGAATATTAACATTTTATTTTTCAATTATTATGTGCCTAGAATGACAAAAGAAATTAAAACTGCTAAAGAATGTTCAATGGAAGTAAAGTTTTATGTTCTTTAAATCTTTTAATTGACTTTTTTCATGATTTTATCATATTTCTTATTTTTTCCCCTTCAGTCACATGTAAAATATTGAAACATTATTTTTATAGTTTTTGTATAATTTGTTGTTGAGATTATGGTAGCTATTTATTCAAAGAAAATGCTTGTAAATAAAAAAAAAACACTTTCATTAAAATAAAAAAGAGATTATGGTGAGGAAATTTGATTTAGATTGAAAAAATATATTTAAAATAGATTATTTAATTGAATAAAAATAAATTATACAAAACAGTTATTTAACCTTTAACCTGACCAGAACATGATCTAAGCCAAGAGTTGGAGGTTAAACTGGTTATTAAAGCAATATATTTTTATTTTATTTTAATAATAACAAATTGAATTTTGATAAGGGGAATAAGTTATGAATTCATCAACCAAGTTATTAAACCAAACTAATTCAACTCTTATTCAATTTATATTAAAATCCAACCTCACTTAAAAGCTAAGTCGACCTGTCTTCATACTGATCTCCCGTGCTTAACTTTATTAAATAACATTGTAAAAAATTACTTCACCACAGCCGGTGAGCAACTAGCTAGTCTAGTGACTAATTTTTGTAGAAATGACTCGTGCGCATTGATTTCAATTGCCTAAACATGTATTTCTCTTGGTATTGTTGAAAGTGTTTTCATTCTAGAAACACGCGCGGTGTTCCCAAACAAGTTCTATACGTGGAGATTTTTGCCTACAAATTGTTGCTCTGTGCCAGCTTACAAAACAAAAGTCCAATTTGCTCGTCGCTAGACCCAACATCTATGCTTGGATCAGGGCGTAGGCTGAGTAAAAGGGTTTTGTTAGCTGGCTTTGCTTGATCCCTTCTTGTTAATCTAGGATCTTGCACCCCCTCCCTCTCTCACAGTTCAAAGAAAAAGAAAAAGAATTAACACTTGATTTTAATCCCCTTTTTTTCCCTGCGGGGTTGGGAAAAAAAACGTAGGATACTTCAACCTTTCTAGCTTTATGATAAACAGCATCCACATGTAATTCAAAGAACACTTCATGAGTTAGAGGTGATGGCTCAGTGATAAGAGCTTGAGACTAAGAGATTTGTTCTCTTTGTGGTCTCAGGTTCGAGCCTTGTGGTTGCTCATATGATGACCACTGGAGGCTTAAATGATCGTTAACTTCAGGGCCTGTGGGATTAGTCGAGGTACACGCAAGCTGGTCCGGACACCCATGTTAAACTAAAAAAAAAAAAGAATACTTGAGTTGGGGAGTTCAAAACCTTATGGTCATTGAAAACTTTAGATGTGCATAAACCGGTTTGGATACCCACAATAATAATATATATATATAAAAAAAGAATCCCACTTTTACTCACGTATAAGATTTTAAGGTATAATTGCCATAAACCAAGGACAAATGATATCACAACATGAACCCGAACTCTGTTGCTAAGCTGAACCAGTCGAGACATGCATGGTAGATACGGGAAAATAGTCTTAAATTACACCATAAACACTGGGACCATTAACACATGTGCCAAAAACTAAGCAGTGATACAGCGGCACATCTGCCTAGATATAAGATTTGCAGTCCGAGGAGTTTAGAGTATAGAAAAGTCCCCTTCCACGAGGTCAGCATCAAGTGGATTACACACTCCATGGATGAAAGTGGGCTTTGCAAGTTTTATTCGAAGCAGGTAAGCCTTGGAGATGGAGCAAACAGCGAATAGTCAAAGCAGAAAATAGAGACAGGTAGCTGGCAGTACCATCAGCTCTATAGTATCGAGCCGATTCTCTTCACTACACAAAACCCTCTTAAAATAAAACATAATCCATAAAATAAACATCAAACTAAAGAACCAATCAAATCACCATGCGACAATTCCATAATGCTAAATGCTGTCAGAAACTATATATATATATATATATATATATATAAAAAAAAAAAAAAACTGTGTATACTCCGAAAATAAATATATGAGTAATAAAAAGTTGGTTGGGATTCCCCGCATTTTCCTTCCTGCAACAACTTCTTCTTGTGCCCAAATTGCCACACAGTGTACTTGCAGAAGAAACAAATTAACCCCCCTCCCTCTCTCATAGCTTTCTAATAAGGGAACTGTTCATTGTGTTCAACTACCTTGTTAGCTAGCTATTCAAAAACTAGACAGAAAATTGTGCTTTTAGCCGAGTAAAAGTGGTAGAATAAGAAGACAAGGCGATTATACTAGATCTCTAGTAATATAAGCTGAAAGAATAACTGTTCATGTGTTGAATTGTGTAGAAGATTTCTTGTTTCCAAGGTCAAGTTCTCTCATTATGTATAACGTTTTCCAGTTTCTTTAAAAGTTAGATAGTTTTCTCACAAAATTCTTGGTTCTGCAAATGCAGGGTTATAGATTGAATAATGTTATGAACTGAGATAGTAGTAAATGAGATCTTGTGGAAGCATAGAAATTCCTTACTAGCTCTTACTTTTTCCCTTTCTGGTTAGTTTCCACTTCCTCTCTCTTGTTTGCCTTCTTTTAGCTAAAGCCAGTCTATGGTTGGTGTTCATGTTCTTTGTTCTCAAGATTTCTGGGGTTTGAATCTTTTCTGCATACCCTTTAAGTACTAATTTCTGGCTATGTATATTTTTTCTTAAATATTTATTTAGTGTTAGAAACTACACTGGTTTTAATGATACTTTCATTACAATAGTCGAATACTATTGTAATTTCTTTTGGGCAGTGCTTGTAGAAAGGTCTTATCTTTTTGGGTCCTTTATCCTTCTCTGTTGAATAGGGGATTTTTCTTTCTTTTTCTCAAGAAAAAGAACGAAAGCTGGTTGTAAATTTGACAAATTTGAGAACCTAGAGATTGTGAGCGTACCCATGTCCAGATGATCCATGGTCATTAGTGGAATATCAAGAGTAACTAAATGATACAGTCTAACTGTAGCGAGTAAAATTGCAAAATGAAGCTTATTTTCTTGACATAACAATAATTTGGCAGTCGCCGCAAAACTTTTACCTGAAGTTTACTTTATGTTGATGGAAAGCATTGCTCTAGCAATGCACAAGAAGTTCTAAGGAGAATGAAAAGAATTTATTTATATTTTTTTTATGCAACCAGAGACCAAAGTTTTATTCAACGACATTTTGAAGTCCTGATCTTTCAGAGGGATTTCTTAGAGATTCTTTTATATTTAATAATTGTGTTGGACATTGCTCATCCAATCCACTCGCAATGTTTTTTGTTGTGAGTGTTGGATTTTGCGAATGTTTTACTTGCTGAGGTCCTCTGCAAATTGTTTTTTTCTTTTTCTTTTTTATTCGGTCACTTTTCATTCATGTTTTGATTGGAAAGGAATCGTTTACTGTGGAGTTTTTTGGGTAATTATCCCTATGTTGTTCCACTCGCATAAAACATTAGTAATGGAAATGAATAATCAAGAGCTGCAGAGAGATTTTATAGGACTAGTAATTTATGGCATTGCTCTATTCTTCCCCCTTGTAAATTTAGTCTTCATTTTATACTTGCCATTAATATAATCCCAGTATAATGCAGGTCTGAGAGGTTGTCCCAGCCAACAGAAGCGATTTCTTAGTGTCTACAAATCAACTTTCCATCTCTGCAGCTTTTGTTACATTCTGTTGAATGTGGATTGAGGTTCAAAAGATAGGACTTCCAAGCTCCCTTGATCTTGAAATGGCCGTTTCTTACACGTTTACCAGTAAAATGTAATTAATATTCCAGATATTTATTGAAAATGGAGATCAAGGAATCAGAGAGGGTGGTTATAGCTAAACCAGTAGCTTCCAGGCCTAGTTGCTCCAAGTTTAGATCTTTCTCAGAGTTGCTTGCGGGTGCCATCAATACTTCACCCTCTACTGATTGTTCTGAAATGGCAGTTGCTGCCATTAGACCAAAAACTTTGAGGTTTAGGCCAACGGTGAATCGTGCTCCAGGTGCATTGGTTTCTTCCCAGGTGATCACATAGCTCTTCTGAATGCTCTCTCCACAATGAATTCTTGCTTTCTGATCCTTATGTTCTTGGACACTTTCAGGTTGAACTCTCTGGAACAACACTTAGCAATTCATCTAATAGAGTTTCAAGTACTGATAGCAAAACCACTGTCATATATAAACCACAGGCAAAGTTTGTGTCGAAGGCAACTGTTTCTCTACTGGCGAGTATGGTGAGTGGCAAAATTCTACCACCAGTTGTAACTTGTTCTGCCATGGTAATCTGGCAACTGGTTGTTGTATTTTTTTTCTTCATATGTTGATGCAAGAATTTCTTTTGACCAGGGGAACTTCAATACCAATTCACAGCAAATGCTACAATCAGTTGAGGCTCGCCCTCAGTGTCCAAAACAAAATAAACAAAATTTCTCATCCCATCTAACCTCAAATCTTCATCAGAATATTCCATCCCATGCAGTATTGTTGACATCTCAGAATCAGGAGGATCCAAAAGCTTTATCACATGCATCTAACGGGGACAGGGCTTCATATGATGGTTATAATTGGAGGAAATATGGGCAAAAGCAAGTAAAAGGAAGTGAATATCCGAGGAGTTACTACAAGTGCACCTATCCAAATTGTCCGGTGAAAAAGAAGGTCGAAAGATCATTTGATGGGCAAATTGCAGAAATTGTCTACAAAGGGGAACACAACCATTCAAAGCCTCAGCCTCCTAAGCGCAACTCATTAGGAACACAAGGATTAGGAGCTGTATCTGATAGCAATGCTCAAGATAGGTACACCACTCCCTTATGGAGTAATCAACTCATTGAAAGAAATGAAGGCTCTGAAGGTAGAGAGGAAAATCAGGTCGAAACAGGATTACAGGTGCATTCAATTTACCAGGGTAAACCTCCGCCATCTTGTGATCGTGCTGGAACTGGATCAATTAATGCTGGTGCGGGAACTTCTGATAACTCATGTGGTCTCAATGGGGAATGTAATGATGGAAGCAAGGGATTGGAGGGAGACGATGATGAACCTAGAAATAAAAGAAGGTAAGAGATAGAACACTCATGAATAGATTTGAAAATCAGCTACTATAGAGGTTCACCTCATCGTTAAAAAGAAATGAATTCACGTTCACTTTGTTGCTTTGTGCTGAATCGGATCATCTCAAGGAATAATCCAAGTTTATTTGCTTGTTCCTCCAGCCCTGCTCACCCTTACCTCATTACATGAATCCAATAAGCTTTTGTCATGGCCTGATGGCTTTTTAATTTTACTATACACATCACCCTTGAAATTATCTTCTTGGTTCTTATGTAATGGACATATATTAATTTTTCTTTTAGGAAAGCTGGGATACAATCCAATAAAGGTGGCATATCAGGGGAGGGCGTTCAGGAGCCCCGTGTAGTGGTGCAAAGTTCCACAGATTCTGAGATTTTGGGGGATGGTTTTCGCTGGAGAAAATATGGGCAGAAGATTGTAAGGGGGAATCCATATCCCAGGTTGAGACATTAGACTTGCTTGAGATATGAATTGCATGCTGATTTTCTGCTTCTCTGATTCAATGTTTAATGCGGCCTTTAAAAACCTTTGGAAGACAAACGTTTTTGGTTGTTTTGCAATATTTCATGAATCCAGCATATTTGCAACATTGATTTAGCATTTAGGTTCTCGTATAACTGCTACAGTTAAGTTGTTTCTGACTGATTGTTCCCCACCTAATATCTTTGAAATTTGAATTGAGGATAACACATTATCCTAATGTTTTACAGTATATTAATGAATTTGTTGCTTTTTTTTTTTGCTTGTGAAAACTCTTTTTTTTCATCGCTCACAACACATTTTAAATCCATCTTGCAGGAGTTACTATAGATGTACTAGTCTCAAATGCAATGTGCGCAAGCATGTGGAAAGAGCATCAGACGATCCAAAAGCTTTTATTACAACATATGAAGGAAAACATAACCATGAGATGCCTCTGAAGAGTACAAATATACAGCCTTTGAACCCTGATCTACAGGCACCTCCTAGTAGAGACAAGCTGTGATCTCAACCATGGATGGGCGAAATCTCGATGCTTGTTCTGTCCCAGATATCAAAAAGAGTTCAGCGCACAAGAAGCTAAATAACACGAGCAAATAGACAATAAAAAACAAGAACATAGCAGTTTCAGTTCTGGAGGCTTCTTCGTGGTGCTGGTTTTGTGTTGGTGACGAGGATTAATATCGAAATGGCTGTCTCGTTTTCATTATCCTTGCTGGCCTATCTTAAGCTTACGAGTACATTTCCCTCTCTCTCAGTTATTGCCTTGGCTAATCCTGTGTAATATATACGCCTGTTTAGCTTCAGAATAAGTTTTGAAGGAAGTTTAACAATTTTCAGGCGCATAAATATTTTGATACTTTTCTCAATAGCACTTGCTCATTCTGATTTCATTGCTTGTAGACCTACAAAGAATATGCTAAAGCTGAATAGGATGTGAAGATGTAGTATTGGATTATAGTACAGCAGTTCTTAAGCACACGCCAACAATGAAATGTTGCTGCCATGGAATTACTGAAAGAAAAGAACTGATTCTTTTCCTTAGCCACTGTCTAGCTAGCTGGGGTATTAACAAGGCCAGCGTTTTTTGATATATTCATGACCAGAACTGCTCTTGTACATCACAAATCTTAGTAGCTATATTTTGCTTTCAAAATATCAATCCCCATCACGTTTCCAGCTGATATATATATATATATATATATATATATATATATATTAGGAGAAACACCTGGTCGTCTGGGCCCTTTGTCAATTTTTACTCGTCTCTCCATATTTTCCTCTTTCTTTTTTTCACTGACATCAATGATCTTGTACAGAAATCAACACTCACGCATAAAGCTAACCACGGTTAAATTTTCTTACAAGTTAAGCATCTTAACTTTTATGCAGGCACAAATTAAACACTCTTGCATTGCAGAGAGCTACGAGCATTGTTACCCTACAATGGCGGGCTACGCTTCATCTTTTCAAGGTAAATCTTCCTACGTAAGTCACGAGACAAATCACTAAACGCTCTATACGCAAACACCCAATTTGACAATAAAAAGATGAAAGAACATCGTCAGAAATTCCATATTGAACAGAGGTTATCTTCAATTTCACATCCATAGACAAATGTGCATGCAAAACCTTCTGAATGGACTAAAAAACGAAGATAAAATGAGCTAAATGAGAATGTCTAGAATAGTTGATATAACCATCGTCACGAACAAGACTTATTATAACCATATTATAGTAGTTGATATAACCATGCAGGTTATGTATGATTAATTGAATTTGATCCAAAATTAACTATGACAAAGGTTGTCTAGAGTTTTATAGGCCTATACACCTAGGAGGCAAGTCACAAGAAGTTCTATAGCCACAAGACTCCAGCAAAGGTGTATGAAAATAATATGCCTCAAGTGGTAGAGCATATTCTAACGTATAAACACAATAATATTTTTTCATGATTGCTTAAATATTTTTTCAATATTATCCTTCCACATTTAGTTTATTTAAAATTAGACTTGATAATTTATTTTAGTTAATTTCATAAAAGTTCTCACAATGTCAAAAGAAAGTTTTGGCAATAAATTGATGCAAAGTCAAATTCAATTTTCTTTTTTATGAAACATAATTAAGACTCAAGGGGACTAAAATTAATGCTAAAGCAAAATCCAAGCTTCTTTTTTTTTTTTTCATTTGTATCTAAGGCGTGTTTTTTACTTTTTTGATCCCCAAAGTTTTTTTCATTTTATTTTTAATCTTTGTTTTTTTAAGTTTTTATATTTTGATCAAAAACTTTATTTTGTCTATGTTTTAATTCATGAGATAGAGAAAATAAATGCGGGATCATTGAAAAACAAGGGATGGGAAAGAAAATCACTAGTTTGTAACATTTCGATGATTAAATGAGTTATTCTTAGTGTTCATAGGTTTCATTTCACGAGAAAAAAAATTTAAAGGTGTTTTTTGTCTCTCATCGTATCAGAAAAAATAGATTGGGATTGATAAAGAAAAAAATTGGTTTAATTTTATATTTTGTTTTACCAATTTTTGGATGTTTTGGGCTAAGAAATTGGTTCATTGAGGTCCTAATGTTTTTTAGGTATTTTTATATTAAAATAGGTTGGATATAATTTTTTAGATTGAAAAAGACTATGCTTGATTTTTTTACCACATATCTCGTAGTCAGCTCTTAATATGTCATTTTTTTTTTTAAGATAGGAACAAAAAAAATATATAGATCTGGCATGTGAGCCTTAGCCTCCTTATTTATGGGTCAAACATTCAGGCTCATTCACCTAACCTGTTTTGCTTTTTATTATATTATTTTCTTTGAATTTTAATTTAAGTTCATTAAAATTGATTGATTAAAAATTTTATTAGAGGTTTTTGTATTGAATATCATTCATTTTTTATTTTTATTTTTACTAAGATCATAGTTTTTTTTATTATATTCATGAATGCTTTTTATTATAACCTTTCATGATGTTTTTATTTCTTTAAAAAAAAAACTATTTGATTACTTTCCTTTCTTTTGCATGCTTATTTTTATTAGTGAGTAGTTAAATAAAAAGATAATTTTAAAAAATTAAGTTGTTAGACCCAAATGGGTAATGTGTTTGGAGTGTTAACTCAGGATAACATAATTATTTTAATATTTAAAAACAATGTTAAAATATCATCACCTTTATTCTTTTTAAAATCTAGTCGAATTTTTTTAGATTTTTATTAGTTTGATCAAGCTATATTTTAATTCATTTAGTTCATCAGGTTATAAAAAGTTCAACTCCAATCTATTTTAGTTTAAAACTCAAGCTATCATCCATTTTAATTTTGATTAAAATTCATTAAAATATTAATAGTGCCCGCAAATACTTGTTTTTGCTATTAAAATTAAGGGTGTGTTTGACTTAGAGGTGTAATGATTTTTTTGTTAAAGGCACAATACCTTTTAAGCACACATCATATCTCTAAAAACTATAAAAACATGATTTTTACTCAAAAAAACACAAACTACCTCCAAGCCAGACACCCTCTAGCATTTCATCCAACCCACGATAATAGAGCACAAGTAAATTAACTATGATGGTAATAGTAATTTTTATCTTTTAATTTTTTATAACCTGTAAGTTGCATCCGTACTTGCCCTTAACACTAACAATATAAGTGCAGGAGCAGCACACTAACATTGAAGTAATTTAAAAATACAAAGGAAAACGATGAAAAGACTATTTAATTTCTTTTGTTCTCTCAATTTTCTACAGCTCCACTATGAGGTCTCTCCCGATCTGGATTTTTTTTTCTGCAACTCAGGCTCAGCGACTATAACTCTGTAAGTGGCTCTCCTTTCTATGTTTTGTTTATGTTCTAATTTTCTCAAAGATTTAATATCTTGATATTTGGTTTAATTTTGATTTTCTCAAAAAAATCTTGTGGATATGGTAATTTGTTTTTCAGTCGCACCTATACCTTTTCTTTTGTTTTTATTAATTCGGAGGATTTGTAGCTTGGAAACTTGGTGGACATATGTAAAGATCTACATCTTACTGCATGTAGTAATTTGATTTATTTATTTATTTATTGTTTCTTTTCCTATACTTGTTAAGTATGGTGATATGTTTAGATGTTGAGTTAATCAAACATCATGGAGTACTTGTCAATCAAACTTGAGCATGTATATTTGAAATCATACAATTCACTGTTTTTATTAGGCATTTGTTTTAATTTACTTTTGAAATAAGCAAATTGTTTTATTTTTTATTGTGATTAATCTACTTATCTACAAGATTAATTCTTGAACTAATAGTGATGATATTTTTTAGGTTCACTCTATCTTGAAGTTTTAAGAGCAGAGATGGGGAAACAAAGAGCTCTAGATTTTTTTTTTTAAGAAATTAGATGTTGATCTCCTAGATAGCAATGTATTAATTTGTTGTAACTTCTACTCCAAACATAACAACTCCTCCTCGAAATCTTGATGAAATAACTCTTGAATTTGAGGAACTCGATGAATGTCCATCTAAAAATCAAAAAATTCATCCTGGAAAAATGAATGTTACTTCTTTGGAATGTGATCTCTTTATGGCTAATTAATGACATGGGATATTCATGTTAACCAAAGAAATAGAAATTTGTTGTGCATATCTTAAAGTCAGTCAATTCCAACCTATGCGTTCAAGGTATCCTTTTTCAAAACCATCATTGATTTCAAGCTTCTTGGTTTAAAGCATTTTCAAGTTGACTAGAGTACTCAAATGTAGGGAAAGTTATATTTTATCTACCGTGCTGCCTTTTTAGTAAGACAACAAGTAGGATTAGATGCTTTTGTATTCACAGTCTTTGTTAATTGAAGGATGGTAAATGATGGGATTTATTGTCCTTTATTGAGTCATGTTAGGAAGGAGAACTCGCTACATAGAATTACAATGAAATGTTGTGAAGATTTAATGAGTCAATCATAAGATATTCACAACTTGGTAGATATATAAAATAGCATCACAAGAAGTTGAGAATAATTGTCTACGCCCTAGATTGATATCTTTTGATGGCTAGCTTTCCAAGTATGTGCCTTTAGAGGCCATGATGAAATACATGGTTTAAAAATAGAGGTAATTTTATTGAACTCTTGAACCTCATAGGAAGTCATAATGATAAGCTTGGTGGGCTTGTTCTAAAAAATAATCCCCGTCAAAATGCTAAATATACTTCTCATGGAATTCAAAAGGATATTTTGAGTATCTTTGCTAGCAATGTATGAAGGGTGATTCGTGATAAGATTGAGGATTCAAAATTTGTATCATTATTGAAGAAACTGGAGATGAAGCAAAAAAGAAACAAATGGCAATTATCTTACGATTTGTTGACAAAGATGGTTTTATTCAGGAGCATTTTTTCTATGTTGTGCATGTGAAAGACACCATGACATTAACTCTAAAACAAAAGGTGTGCAATGTTCCATCTTGTTACGATCTTCTAGTAGAACATATTCGAGTTTAAGAATATGATGGTGTAAGCAATATGTAAGGTAAGTGGAATAGACTTCAAGCTTTGATTCTTAAATATTGTCATTTTGCTTATTATTAATATTGTTACTGCCTATAGAGAAGTAAAACTTGTCCATCAATTTTTTTTCAAGTTTGACTTCTATTATTAATATTGTTGTTAGTTCATGTAAAATAAATGATGAGTTGCAAATTTCTCAAGCAATAAAATTACAAAAGATGAAATAAAGACATGAAAATGAGTTATCCAAGTTGGTCCCTTACAATGACTTGGCAATACTCGATGGAGTTCTTATTTTCAATTAATTTGTAACTTTTTAAGGATGTTTAGTGCAACTTATAAAGTTATCAATAATATCTCTAAAGATGGAGCAAATTATTCTCGACAAGGTGATACAGAAAGAGTTTATTTGGCATTAACATCTTTTGAATTTGTTTTCATATTGCATTTGATAAAACAAATTATGAGAATTGCTAATGTTTTGTGTCAAGCTTTGCAGTAACAAGATCATGACATTGTTAATGTCATAAGTTTAATTTCATCTACAAAGTCATTGATTTAAAAGTTACATGATGATGTTTTAGAATCTTTCCTTCAAAATGTCAGAGTTTTATGTATAAAATGATATTGATATTCTTGATTTGAAAGCACAATATACAAGAGCGCGTGGCAAGTATCATCATCAAAGTAAAGTTCTCATAACTTTTGAGCATCATTTTAAAGTTGATATATTTGTAGCTGCAATTGACTTTTAATTACAAGAGTTAAATGGCAGTTTTTATGATCAAATAGTTGAGCTTTTTATTTTAAGTTCAGCATTATATTCTCGTGATTCTTATAACTCATTCAATGTTGATGATGTATATAATTTGGCTAAAAACTTTTAAGCCAAGGATTTCACTGAGTAAGAGAAACTTCATTTCAGATTTTAATTGTAATATTATAAGCTTGATGTACCAAAACATCTAAAGTTTTAGAAATTGACTACTCTTTCTAAACCATGTAGAGCAATGACAACTTCTAGAATATTAAAAGTATAGAGCGAGCTTTTTCTATAATGGAGTTGTGAAAATAAGGCTTCCTAACAAAATTAATGATGATTTTCTTGTTGATAATTTAATTGTTTATATAGAAAAAGACATTGCTATGAGCTTCGCAACATATATGATTATGGATAAGTTATATACTCAATAAAAGATTATCGATGATGACTTAGTTTAAATTTCAATTACCTTTTTTTTATCTTTTACTTTTATATCCATATTGAATATCTTTAACTTTTTGCTTTTATTGGAATGTAATAAAATACCGAATATAAAAAAATTAAAAATTTTATTTTATTATAATTATTGCATCCACCATGATTTTAGAAGAAAATCTTAATATGTGCCTACCATGTCTTTATATGTCACAAAACATAATACTAAAAAAAAAAACATCTTTGTTGAGGTCTTAATTAAAGCAAATACAAAACCATCTTTGTTGTCATTGTCAAAAACTTGTTTCATTCATGAACTCCCACTAAACTGCAAATAAATCCATTCCTGCCGATATTTAAAATAAAAATGCCAAAACAAAACTAAGAAGTTAAATTAAACACAAGAAAAGAAACTTTAAATGTCATGGAGTTGAACTTATCATGATTCAACCTCCAACGTACGCCTGCTCAACACCTTCCTTCACACATATAATTCCATTTCTACCGCCCATAGCTTTCTCTTTAATTTTCACGTAACATAAATTTAAAAATAAAAATAAAAGCTTGACCGACTCAAGGCCTAGAATGATCTAGGTTAAAAAAATAAAAATAAAAGGGGATGACAGAGAAGGAATTGACAATTATGCACCGGAATAAAATGCAGTCAAACCAGCAAAAATCTACGAGTCATAAAGCAAATGCACATATAAGATGTGAAATCATAGAGGTCCTCTGTATAGCTTCTAAAATAAGAAATGGAGATATAAAGAAACGTAGATCATTGCCAGTACCCCCACTGCATTAACGTCTGTTGCACGACATTGCCCTTAAATTTTGTTTGGTCCTGATGTAATTGAGTAATTAACAAGTAAAAAATTAGTGGACATCATAATTAGAAATACAATATTTACTAAATATATCGTGCTTGGAAATAGTAATATTTACTAAATATATCATGCTTGGAAATAGTATGTTTCAAAAAAACAACAAGGCGAAAGATGCTGTTTCATCTTTCAAGCGGTGTTTTTCCATCAATTTTTGATGTATATAGTACTAATTTAACAAGAAAAAAAAACCCACATATTTGGGCAGCGAGCGCTGGTACACGATTCAACTAACTTGATTAGTTTTGTCAGCATCAGTCCAATATCCATCAGGTTATGTTTCTATAATCTTAATATTTATTAAAAAAAAACCTCAATATGTAAATTTTGTAAGCCATTTGCACAGCTTCTTGTTTTTTAAATTATAATGTTTTTTTTCATTAGCATATATATCTAATTTATCTTACCCATATCTCAACTAATTCTTTATATTATACAAACCTCCAATTACCCGAGGTTTTACAATGTTGTTTATTGCTATTATTGTAAGTAGCAGTTAGGTTGATTCGAGTGTCATGATCTGTAGTTTATGTATCGGAGAAGAAGTACACTCCATTATATAACCTAACATCCTTGAGATAGAAAACGCAAAATTCATTAACCTGATATGTTGTCAGCATCATTCTTATCACCTAATTCTAGTGCCCATAAGAAAGGCCTGGTATATCATCGCCTAAACTATCTTCTGTGGAAGAAGAAGGATGCCTCGGATTCTTAACTGTTAATAGGAAGCAACAAATTCCGGCGAGCAACAATATCACACAAGTACCAGGAGCTTTTATATTCATACTACAAGCCAAGCATTTCGTTAAACACCATGCAAAGAGCTTGGAGTAAAAGTACTAGCAGCATCCAGCCTAAAAACAGGTGCTAAAGTAATATCATCCTGGAAATCTAGCGAACACGCATTGAACTAGAATGAAATGGAGGCTTATTCTTCATTATTTACCAGAGCTATAAGTGGACACCCGTGGAGACCAACCATGAAACATCGACCACTATATATATATATCTGCACCTTAACCCTACAAAGACAACCAATCTTATTCAGCTAAGAGACCCCATGGCCCTTATTCAGTGTAGTGGCATTTTCATTCTAAGCCTGCGAAGCAAACATAAAGAGGTGATCAGTTACTTCACCGCAACTTCCATGAATTATAAGCATATCAGGATGGTTTTGACTCTTTACCATAAAGCGCTTCTTGTAAACTTCAACCATCTCTTTTGGATCAGTTTTTGTCTGCTTGTAAGCCTCAATCTTGTTCAGCTCCTGCGTTTGGATTTATAAAAGGACAAGTTACCATCCAAATCCAAAATTTCTAGCCCAAAAAGAAGCTCAGCCTCTTTTTTACTACTCGTTCAAGATAAGGAGCACTAGGACATTCAGCTCAAATGTTCAGTTGCGTAACAGCAAATGATTGCTCATCAAAAGCTTAATTATTAGACACTAGAGAAGAGGCCAACACAATAACCAGACATGATCTACGTCATGCAAGATGGAAGATCCAGTAAACTGCTTTAAACCAAACGGTGAAAAAGATAAAGAGTACAGAACCAGGTAAATCTGGGAGGAACAAAGTGAAAGAGCATGGAACACGGGGGGCAGATGAAGAAAAAATGGGTTCCAAATTACCTCAATCCAAGCTGCCAGTTTTGGTCTGCCAGCAGTAATATCATAATTAAACACTTCTGACAGGAAGATGCAGAATCTTTCAACGAATGGGATATAGGCTATGTCCACCTGAGAACAAATAAACATACATATAAAACACATCACACTCAAATAATGTGCAAAGGCAAATGATTCACCATACATATTTCTGAAAACATATATATACGGTGAAAAATTCAACAAACAGAACAGGCTAAGGTGCTCGTGGTATTAACTGAAAACATACCAAACTGAATTCTTGACCAAGGAAGAATGGCCCATCACCAAATTTATGCAGAGCATTTTCTAGATGATCAAAAGCAGGACCTGAAGCAAGTTACTAATTATAGTTAGTCCAGTTTATATATGAAACACCACATAGAAAGAGAGGAAAATCTGAAGTTACCAGCTTCCTTCGCCGGGTCTCCCTTGAATGAAGTAAACACTGTACGGTTGAATGTATCAGTGTAGGAGAACAACTCTTCAGCGAACTCTTTCTTAGCAGGATCCTACAGTAACTTACTTTGTTAATTTTTTCAATTTGATTGGGAGTTCACATCAAGAATGCAAGATAATCATACGCATCTTACCTCAGGGAGAAGGGAAGGTCCTTGAAAGTTGCTTTCTAAATACTTAATCAAATCAAGACTCTCCCCGGTGATTTTGCCATTGTGTTCCAGTGATGGAACCTGTGAACAAAAATGGTTTTGCAGTCAACCAAGAAATGATAAATAATTCATAGGTTAAACAGCAACCGTACGCACTTGATACAACTAGCTATCAAATTAGTACTACTCCAAAAATCAGAACTATACTCCAGGAACATTCAGTGAAAATTGATGTAACGGCCAATAATTTAGCAAGTATCAGGCTAAATTCTATAATTCATCAGCTTTATGACCACACTATTTTACGAGAGCAATCATAAACAACTTCACTAGAGCCATACGAGAACAAAGCAGAATCGACAGTGCCCCAAAAACAATGCTATTACAGCTCATACTACCCCAACTATAAACCCTACTCTGTGGGTTTTTAACAGGAAACTTGTTAGACTGATGCATTGCAGGGTTTTTTTTTTTTTTTTCTTTTTTCTTTGGTGACCTCCTGCAATATTGTCTACAAAAATAGAAAGAAAAATCAAAGAACAGTGTATCGTTTCTTGAAAAATAGGGTATGAGTGACGGATAACAGTAAAGGAAGCATTAATGAAGCATAAAGAAAGGAAGTATTGACCTTGTTTGGAGGGTAAACTTTCTCTGAATACCAAGCAGGCCTATTTTGAAGGATTAGAGGGACTAGCTTAATCTCGTCCTGTAATCCCTGCACCCATCAAGAAGAAAAAATAAATAAATAAAAAAGGAAAGTGACAGCAAAGAACAGAATGGATTGATAAGAGACCTTGAAATTCCTGGTGATCCAAACTCGATGGGCAAATGGACAAGTGTAGCATGTATACAACCTTAGACACAACAAAAGCAACAACTAATTTAGAAACAAAATTCTTACTACTGTCAATCACAGCAACAAAAAAAGAAAAAAAAAAAAAAACAAACTTGGTAGTTCCATCAAATAGTGGAGGTTGCTCTGCAGTCGCATCCAATGATGGGGGCAATTTTTCTGGTAAGCTCTTATCCAAACTTCCAATGCAGAAAACAAACAAAAAAACAGAGAGAGATCAATCAAACAGCAAAACACAAGTTGAAGAATTAAGAGAAAGCAAGCTACGGCTTCTTACGCAGCAGCAGCCATGGCAGTGACAGTTAAGAGGTGCGCGTGCGTGGCCTTTTTTTAAAGGTGCAAAAGAGTGGTGATTTGGGACAGAATCGTGTCTAGATACAAAATGATCTGGGTTGGGTTTATATAGCCGTTCATGACCTTAGCAATGACGAAAGGGATACGTGATCAGGCTCATCCAGCCATGATATCGAGTTTCATCCGGAAGGATATGCGTTTAATTAATTAGATTTTAAATTTATTTTTAAAAAATTATTAGATTATTAACTTTTAGGATCATAAAATTAATAAAAAATCCTAATATTTATATTAATTAAAAAAAATGATCATTGTGGAGCCTCCAAGTAGGACGAAGGAGGAGGAGGTGACGAAAAACAACATGTTACAAACAGGCACGGCACCCAGTCACGTCCCATCAATTGCATGTATCGTATTTCGACTCTTGATATTTTATCAGCATGGAACTCAGAGCAAGTGTTCATACAGTTTCTTTGGATTTTGTGAGACTTTTCAAGAGTTGAGATTTACTTGACATTGGAGATTATGCATTGTTCTCATATTGTCAAGTAACTTGTTTAAAAAATATATCCGTTGTAGTTGATTTTCTCATGAGTTCTGATAATAACATTTGAATCTTTTGAAACTTGAAAATAAAATTTAATTTTTTATTATAAATTATTATTGTACGAGCAGAAATATTTCATTATAACAAGGACGGCATAAGAGGTTTAACAATATAAAAAAGGTAAGCCATAACATTAGCAATGAAAA
The DNA here is from genome assembly GCF_951802175.1 of Populus nigra. Classification (NCBI taxonomy): domain Eukaryota; kingdom Viridiplantae; phylum Streptophyta; class Magnoliopsida; order Malpighiales; family Salicaceae; genus Populus; species Populus nigra. Next base: position 7,856,022 of record NC_084868.1, read on the forward strand.
AGTAGTTAAACATGATTTTTTTTTCTTATAATATATTTTAGAATATTTAAAAGTGTAGTAGCTATTATTTTTTAAAGTGATTTTTTTTCAGAAATATATCAAAATAATATTATTTTTATTTTAAAAAAATTATTTTTAACATCAGCACATTAAAATAATCTAAAAATATCAAAAAATAATTTAAAATAAAAAATATATAATTAAAAAAAACACATGAAGAATTTTAATTCTCACTGATCATGCTCAAAAAAATCTTCTTTTAGTCTTATCCGTGAAAGGTGAGAAAAAGGATAATAATCTGGGAAAGAATGACAAAAAAAAAATGAACACATACTATTTACTTGAATAGTATTTTTCTTAAAGATATTTAAGCTACGAGCCAAAATATCAAAGTGTATTGGAATAGCAAGTGTGACAGGTTCATAAAAGAAAATTTTAAATTCTAGATTAATACTTTTAAAGTAATTAAATTTAATTATGATATTTAATTTAAATTTAATTGATAAATAAATTAAGTTCATATATTTTAAAAAAATAAAATTCAATTCATTTTATCTCCTATATTACTCTCGTTATCTTTATCTTGTTATTTCAAATATCTTTAAAAAAAATAATAGATAGATAGATATTAAAAAAAAAAAGTTTTAACATTAGGTTTTTTTCTTTAATGTCTCTACTTTATTTTTATATTATTTTTAGATATTAAATTTCATTCAGAATCTTCACATAAAAAATTTTATTAAAACTTTTTAGTTGAATTAATTCAAAAATTGCAAATAGTTTTTATGTGAAATTAACTAGAATGAAAGGGTCTCATTTCTTTATATATACCATGGTGTCTAAGAAATTGGTTTTTGAGACAAAGATGGCAATGGCCTCTCTCTATTATATCGGTGCTTACGTGTTTGGAAATGTAGTTGTGGTTGCTTTTTAATATATTTTTTATGCCGAAATGCATTAAAATAATTTTTTTATTTTTAAAAAATTATTTTTGAGATTAGCATATCAAAATAATCGAAAACATACAAAAAAATTAAATTTTAACAAACAAAAATCAAATTTTTTGATAACGCGATTTGCATCACGTTTCCAAATAGTCAAATATACATAAAAAAATATAAAATATGTTTGAAAATGCAACAGAAATTAAGATTAATGTTAGGTATAATTCAACTGTGTATAAATGTTACTCACAAAAATTATTTTTTCTTTTTTTTTGGGGTATAAACCGCAGCCTCTATTGTATTTTTAAATATACTTATAAAATATAAAAATTACATGGAATTGATTATTTTATTGTTGTCTCCAGAATTACACTATATATTCTCAATTGCAAACTCTCCTATGTAATATATTACAAATGAGGAACCATAAAAAAATCTCACTCTCACTCTTCTTTCTCTCTCCAAGACATTCTCTTCCCAAAACAAAAGTGAAAAAAACCCCAGATCGATTTAACCAAATTAATTTTTTTGAGATTGTTTGTGGAAGAAAAGAAGCAACATATTTGCGAGACTGCAAGACGAATATTTGGCAGTGGTTGGACCATGGGTGATTTATGAACTGCGATCGGTTCGCAAGGGAATGATTTGTTGTTTGCATGGTTGAATAATGGTTGTGCCATGGCTCCGCCATTGCAAACACCTTGTTTCTAACAATGGTTAATTCAGTTTTGGATTTAAACAAACTACGGTTCAGTCACATGAGATTTAGCTCTAACTTGTTTCTCATCCCTATCTATCTATCGATTGGTTTTCAATTTTATGGATTAAATTTTCTGTTCTGCCTCGAACAATATGGGCAACCAAACATCGGGAAGGTATTGAAATAAGGTTAAGAAACTATTCTGCAAAATTTATAATAGTTTTCTGATTTAGAATTTTATTTTATTTTATTTAGAATTTTTTGTTATTTTTTCACAATTATTTAAGAAATGTTTTACCTATTATAAATAAGGTTATTTAGCTTATTTTTATTTTTTTTTTATCTGGTATATTGCTTGTGTGTGAGAAGATACTTATATTTTTTACTTCTCTAGCGAACTGAATTAAACTTATCGAATAATAATTGTTTTTATGACATCTTTATTATACTTTTTGTTTATGATTTGCTAATTGTTGATGAAAATTTAATGTTTTGTTTTGGATAATTTATATATTATATTTTTATTAAACTTGATTTTTAGCTTTCAAGAATTCTGTTTATCTTCATTATGGGTTACAAAACCTTTATATCCATGGGTTGGCATTAGAAAGCTTGTATGCAGTTTCTCTTTTATTAATACAAAATAAAAATAAATTTCAATTATTTTTTTATAAAAAGTAGGCATACTCTAGCCTACACTGAACAATCCCATTACATCTTTCTCACCTATGCATATTTGTTAGTATTAAAAGAAGATAAAACTCTTTAGGAAAACACCGTGGCTCCACACTTAAAAATATTGTTTAGGAGAACAGTGTAAAGGAAATTTTACCCCTATACCTAAGAAACCTAACAATAGCTATCAAAGGCATTGAAGTTTTTTTCACTTGGTTTATTTATCATTATAAAATTATTCAGGAATAAATAAATTTTTTCTTATCTTAATTGTACAGTGAAATGACTAAATTTTTTAAAAAAATAACAAATTTAAACCTATCACTAAGGGACATTTTTGTATTTTTACAATGGTTTTTTCGTTATTATAATGTCAACTACGAGGTAATTTGATATTTGCACAAATATATAAAATAAAATAAAATACACAATGAAATGAATAAAATGTCCTTGAAAGAAAAAAAATTAAACTAGAGTCAAGGGTTTTTTTGGTATTTTTACAATGGCTTTTGCATTATTGTTAAGTCAACTCAGAGAAAATTTGATAGTTTCCTAAATAAATAAATAAAAAAATAGGTGCGTATATGACACCAGGAGACATATGGGAGGTATCTGTGCACTTTAGGTGGCTTATGCAACACCATGTCATTAAAAGCAATGTCATGTCCTTTTTCTTTTAGTATGACGTGTATCTTTGATTATGGTCTGATTTGTCATAGTGAGCTTTTCTTTATTTTTCTTCTTTTCTCTCTCCTCCCAAACAAATTACAGTTTGATTTCTATTTTTTGTTCATAATCATTTTGTAGAAGTTTTATTTGTTTCTAATTTCATTCTTCAATTTCAATTTACAAATATTATGTTTTCCAACTTGGTTCTCATTGTATTAATTTCTAATTTCTTTTCTTGGTTTTTTTGGAAAAGTTATTATTCTTTTTAATTTCACCCTTCAATCATAAATTTATTTTTATTTTTATTTTTTATGTCAATCTTGATCCTAATTATTTGATTTTATGGTTCCTTTTGCTAAATTAATTTTTCTTTTCAATTTCACCCTTAAATCAAATATAAAACTTATTTGGTACTTAAATTTTGATCTTCATTCTTTTAATTGTTGTTTTTGTAATCCTCTTATAAAATTAAAATTCTTTTTTTAAATTTCATCTTTCAATATTTTATTGATTGAGAATTGAACTTCATTATTTTTTTCAAAAAGGATGGTTCGGGTCTAACGACTTGGGTCATGCGTTTGAAAAGTTAACATGATTTTTTTTTAAAATAGCTTTATAATTCTTTTTTATTTTTTTATCACCTTATTCCAATGTTATGATCTAGGCCACAGATTTTTCAGGATATCCTAGTTGGCTCGATCGTGATTACGAGGATTATATGTTTGTCATGCTAACTCAAGTTAACCAAGTTCAATTATTTTTTGTCATTTTTTTACCCTGATTTGTTCTTCTATATTTAATGAGTTGTGAATTAAGATGCATTGTTTGTTCCATTTTGAAGAAAAAAATATTTTTCTTTTTAAATTTGATTTATCTACTGTCATTTTCTATATTTTTTTGTTTAGTTGAATTAAAGACAGCTTATTTGACCCACATACATCTATGACTTGAGTCACGTGTTTTTTGTTCTTTTTTAAAACACGCTTGCAGCAGCTGAACATCATTTTTTGTAAGAAAAATAGTTTAGTCATGCAGCGGAGCATGGACACCAAGTTTAATTCTTACTATACTGGTATCAATATATAAGTTTAGAATACTTTCACGAATAAGTTGAATAAAACAACTAAGTTCAATAAGCCCGTTAATTTAATAACATGATTTTAAAAAAGACATCATAAATAACATGGAAAAAAACTCAATAATTAATCATACTTGAGAGGAGAAGAAAGAAAAGTTTGTCGAGGTCTTACCATCGCTCAGTCATGGACATTGCTCAACCACCAGAAATAACTTATTAAGATGATTTAAATGTTATTGTGAAAGGCTCCATGTAGACATCAAGAGAGGTTGCATGCGTTGTCATAGCAACAAGCTAGAAAGCCAGCTATTCAAAATATCAACATCTCATACTTATATTCAATAATTTAATTTAAAAACAAAATTTTCAAATAAAAGATAAATCGAACAGACAACAATAAATAAAAAGATCCAAGATAACTTACATCATTATCAAAATAGTGAAAAATTCTATAAAAAGCAAATAAAAAAATAACAAAGTCCAATCTTAAATTAAATAAATGTTAAGGGATGAAATTGAAAAACATGAGCTTAAAAAAACAAAAAAACAAAAACTAAGCAAACCTAAATGAATTTTCTAAACCTGAGTAATTTTCCGAACTCCCAACCATAGTTTTGAAACTTGGCCCAGCCCGACGGGTTGACCTAAGACTGAAATTGGTTCGGGTTTAAGAAAAAATAGGAAAAGTCAAAACCCGGGGTGACCCAGCAAAACCTGATCAAAAACCCAGTTGCAACCCATTGATTTTTTTTACCAAAACAATGTTATTTTGATTTTTTAAAAAAAATTAAAATTGACCTGGTGACCCGGTCAAAACCCGAAACCCGGGCCGGCCACCGAGTCGAGTTTAAAAACTCTACTCCTAACCTGTGAAATCCTAAACTCATGCTCAATCAAGAAGGTTGATTTCCAACAAATTAAATGTTGGAACATAAAATTAAAAAAAAAAGATCAATATAAAAAAGTTGCCAAGATAGAAAAAATAACAATTAAAATAATGAGAATCAAATTGGTAAAAAAAAAACTTTAAAATGATGAAAATATAAGAAAAAAATAAAATTTTAAAAATAATCTCAAATAATAAAAATTAATTAAAAAAATGAGACTAAATTTGAAAGATATAAAAAGTAAAAGAGAATAAAATTAAAAAAAAACTTAATTAAATAAATTATTTTAAATAAAATAAATAATAAAAAAAATTAGAGATAAAATATAAAGAAATAATAAAATGAATGGCTGTTTTTATTTTTTTTTAAGGTGAAACATAAAAATCAAGAAAAAAAAAGACACATGGCCAAACAGCGTTAATTTAGAACACGTGCCGTACCTGGATGGAAGGAAAGCCAAGAAAAATCTAATGTTGCTCTGGAATGCAATGCTTGACTACTACAAGACATCTCATGTGTCACTCAGAAGGACATTTCACTTGCTAACACGTGTGCGTCACAAGCAGGCCATCTTTTATATATATATGTATAAAGTGAATTGCTGAATATCCCCTCTAAAAACTACATTATTACAAAAATAACCAATCATGAAAAGATGCAAAGACCACGAGACCAAAGCTATAAAAATTTTGATTCTAAAGGCAAATGTGTCATTTAATTGTTTAGAAAAAAATATATAAATAAAAAGATGATAAAGCCGCTGGATTCAAGTTTAGAAACTTTGTTTTAAAGAGAGATTAAATAATTTTACAATGTTGAATAAAAGTACAAAGACTTTATTACTCACGTCTAATTCCTAAATGACTCTTTGACAACTTCAAAAAGACTTTCTGCCTCCAATGCAGAGCTCAATGATTTCGGAGTGAAGGAAAAATTATCAATTCATTATTATAATCTATTGGTCCATTGTTAAAACCTGAGCATTTATAATTTATTTTTAATTTAATAATTATTCACTTTCAAGATTTTCTAGAGAAATTTTATAGTATTAATTGTCTATCAGTTATTCCATGACCTCATTTAGAAGAAGAAAATAGATATAGGTAGGAGAGAAATTTTAGGTTGAGATATATTTTTTTTTTCTTGTTAACGTAGGTGTCCAGGTCAGTTTGCGTGTACCATATAAGTCTCTAGCGGTTATCATATTAGCAGCCACATGGTTTAAACTTGAGACAACAAAGGAAGCAAATTCCTTGATTTTATGCTCATGAGTTGTATTTTCTCCCTCTTTTCTTTGTGTCCGTCTCTTTTTTAAGATGAATCTATTGAGTAATTTTAGGTTGAGATATATATATTTTTTATTAACGTAGGTGTTTGGGTCAGCTTGCGTGCACCTTAACTAATCTCACGGGTTATGAAGTTAACAATTATATAAGTCTCTAGTGGCTATCATATTAGCAATTATAGGGTTCAAACTTAAAATAACAAGAAAAACAAACTTCTTGATACCAAACTCATGAGTTGTATTTTCTCTATCTTTTTTTTGTGTTAGTCTCTTTTTTAAGATGAATCTATTGAGTAGCTAATAAGATGGTACATGAAAAAAAAATTTATGGATTTTCTGTGAGAAAATCAACTTGCGCTTCTTTTAGATTTATATTTTATTTTTTAGTTTTCATGAAGCAAGATTGTCAGTTTTGTTTTTTTCGTGCTGGAATAGCTAGTATATCTTATACCAATTCAAAATTGAAATAAAGTGGAACAAATTTTATTTCCTACGTAATCTCAAGTTATTCCATATTTCCTGCTTGCCGACGAAGATATTCTAGATGTATTCCCTGCGTTTTGTTCCGATTATTTTTAAAGCTACCGAAGTTTTTGTCATCGCTGTTTGAGTATCGCTCGAAGTTGATTGACACACCAAAAACCCAGGCATAAACCACGTAATCAAATTACTGCTCCTATTTGAGAGCAATCAAGGCACAAAATCCGGACCCATTTTAATCCTCCAAAACTCAATCAACATGGTTTTGGCCTAAGAACCTCCACTATCAATACTGGATTTCCTTCACCATTATTTAAATTATATTCTTGGTCCTCTAGTTTTGATAATTTACAATATTTACCCCTCCACTCTAATTTTGGTCATACAAGACCTGTATATTCGGCAACAATTATCAGACCCGACTTGAGAATTGACCCGGCTAAGAAACTGTATTTCGAGTTTTATGGATCAACCTCGAAAAAAAAGTTATCTACTCTGAATCTGATCGCTGTGCATCCATTATGAGGAACTTCAACTGTACTCACCTTTAGTGGATCAACAAGATTATATCTTGAAGGATCCTTATTGGGGTCAAAATTCCCAGATCCCCATCCAACCACGTAAAAGCTTTAGCCATGTAAATGGATGGGATGGTTATCAGCAGCTAATACATTTGTCCCTTGAAGAGTGATCTCAACACTTGCATTGTACTCCAAAACCCTCACCTCAGTACCAAAACTTGGTGTCAAAAGGTTGGCTGGGAGATTCTCAGCAGTGTAATTGAACTCATTAGGAGGCTTACGAGGAAAATTCCTTTCAAAAACACCAGCAACCCCATAATAGTAAGCTTGAAGGATATCCAAAGATGGAGGAGTTACAGAGCTAATGTTAAGGGACCCGCGCAAGGTTTATCAATACTGCAGTTAAGGAGGTTGACAGATATGGTAAAGAGCAAACGAGTGTCAACTTTTTGTGGAACGTGGGCTTTAACTGGACTCCGAAACTGCTTATGCCTGTGTTCCATTGTATGGAGGAACAGGTGAAAATGAGGAGATTTCGGCGGGTGATAAATGCCATGGTATTATATATATATATATATATATATATATATATATATATATATATATATATATATATATATATATATATATAAAACACCGGGTCTCGTCCGGTTTGCCCGGGTAATGAGTCGACTCATCAGGTCAATCAGATTTGCTGGATTATTATACCATTTAATTTTTTAATAAATCCAAATATATCCAATCATCAGATCAATCAGGTTTCAGATTAACCCACTAGAATACACCAGGTTTAATAATTATACTTCCAGTTATCCATCAACAACAGCATCAACTTTGTTTAATTGTGAAAACAAATGAGGGGAAAAAATCAATACTTTCATAATGTTCCGGTTTGTGTTGTGCTCCATGGTACAATTTATTAAGGCAATAATAATTTGTATTTTTTTAATTGATTCTTGGGTTTTTATACTAGGGTTGAGAAACACTTTCATTTTGAAATTCCAGATATGAGATATTATTAATCCCTCTTCTTAAAAAATACTATTTACTTGAATAATATTTTTCTTTCTTTGTTTGTTTTTTTTTAAATTGTTTTTTTTTAATTTCAATTTCATCTTTTAATATAATTTTTATTATTCTTTTTAATTTAATATTTATGAAGTTATTATAATTTCATAATCTAGCAGCATGTTTGACTACTTAACTTGGTTGACTCAATTTTATTTTATTTTCCTAATTGATTTTTTTTAAATTTTATACTTTAATATTTGGTTGATTGAGAATAAAAGTTTCATGATATGTTTCAATTTGCTTTCTATAAGTTTGTCTCAATTTCATAACTCAGGTCACATGCTTGATAGATTAACCTAACTTGACTCAAGTTGTTTTTTGTGTTCTTTTTTGTAATTGATCTTTTAATTTCAATTACATCTTTCAACATTAGATTTATTGGGGATTGAACTTCATAATTTGTTTCAATTTGTTTTCTATTAGGTTATCTCAGTCTCGTGACCTGGTTTGTGAGTTTGGCAGATTAACTCACATTGACTAAAGTTATTTTTTTAGTCCTTCTTTTAATTGATTTTTTTTTCAATTTTATCATTCAACATTGGATTTATTGGAAATTGAGTTTTATAATTTATTTTGATTTACTTTCTAACTTATCATAGTCTTATAACCCGACATACTGATTGACAAGTTAAGAAGAGTTGACCTGAATCGATTCAATATGTTGTCTTCTCAATATTTATAAAATAACATTATTTTAAATATTTATTTTGAATCAAATTATGTTTTTATCGATTGTTTAGATTATTTTTTAAGTTATCAAATCGATTAATCATGTCAGATCAATTCTCATATAATTTTAAAAAATCTTCTACTAAAAAAAACATCAATAGTACATTTTATTTTTATGTTAAAAAAACTTATTATACAATATACTAAAAGAGCTCAGTGCCCTTGTTACTGTTTACCTAGACACAAAGCACTGTTGATTGGAGCAATGTAATGACAGAATTGCCCTTACCACATAGAGTTGCAAAGACTGCAGGGGGAGGGTGGGGTTGTCTTTTTATTGGGATGCATTTAGCATTGAATGGATGGTTTGGAAGAAAACGGTCAGTGCAAAATTTGGTGGAGCATGGTGGGGCTGCAGACACCTGGCACTAGAGCTATCATGCCTTGGGCCAGACCCGCACACCTCGCTGCAGACCCAGGTAAGCGGTTCTGTAGGCTCGCATGCTAGATGCAAACCAGCACGTCTGGGTCTCTTCTGACCTGTGCTTGAGGTCTACAGACCCTCGAGAGATCGCAAACTCGTGTGGCTGGGTCTGCAGACCTTACAAAGAAGAAAAATGAAAAATAAATATAATAACAATTATTATTGTTGTTGTTGTTGTTGTTGTTGTTGTTGTTATCATTAATAATTTTTTAAAAAACAATTATTACTATAAAACCTGGGCCAAGAAAGTTTAATATTATTATTAATATGATAAATATTATTATTTGTATTCTAAATATTATTTTTATTTTTATTATAATTAAAAGTATTAATATTAAAAATATTATTATTTTGATTATAATTAATATTATTAATATAATAATTAATAAATTTGTAAAAAATATTATTAATATTGAAAAACAATAATAGATTTGATTTGAAAGGTAAAATTAAGAATTATTATTATTATTACTATTATTGTATTGTTATTATCATTAGTAAATTTTTAAAAAAATGTTATTATTACCATCGAAGAAAAACCATAATTTTTTTAAAAGATTAAAATATATAAGAATTTGGACAGACAAGTTAAATATTATTATTAAAATTAAAATAAATATTATTACTATAAAAAACATAGATTTAATTTTAAGAGTATAATAATAATAATAATAATAATAATAATAATAACAATAATAATTAACTTGGGTTAGGCATCCCCTTTCAGACACAAGAAAATTAGGGCTGGAAAGAGGCACCTAACCCAAGTTGCTTGAGTGTGTTAAGGGCGCAGACTAAAATCATTTAGGTCTTACAGCCCCGCCTGACCCTATGATCTGGGGTGCGGTGTCCGGATCCAAAGTTGTTGGGTCCGACGTCTAGACCCATAGGTAATGCATTCGCATTCGGACTAAGGCTAATGGATCTGGTGTAAGGATCCAATTTTCTTGGATCTTGTGTCAGGAACTAAGGTTAATGGGTTCAACGTCTTGTCCTAATTTTCTTGAGTCCCGCGTTAGGACCTAAGGATAATGGGTCCTTTGTTAGGACCTAATTATCTTGGGTCCATCGTTAGGACCTAAGGATAATGGGTCCTTTGTTAGGACCTAATTATCTTGGGTCCATCGTTAGGACCTAATTCGCTTGGGTTCGTTGTCAAGACCCAAAGCTAATAAGTCCTGTATCAAGACTCAACTCTCTTGGGTCCAACATCAGAACCCAAGGGTAATGGATTCGATGCCCGGACTCAATTTTCTTAGGTTCAATAATTCAAGGCTAATGAGTTCGGTGTCTGATCTCAATTCTTTTAAATTCAGCATTACAGTTAGACTTAACGTTTTTAAATCTTAGATTTTTTTAATATTTTTTATAAAAATAAAAAGTTGCCACGGGCACCTAACTAATTTTACAGAGAACATAACGCGAGTTATCTAATAATGGTAGCTACTGCACATATCATAAAATGCCACTCTTGTTGTTCCAAAACTAGGGCCATGTTTGTTTCCCGGAATTCATTTTCCGGGAAACCACTTTCCAAACTTTCCTGTGTTTGTTTGTCATTAGGAAAGTTGGTCAACGGAAAACACTTTCCGGTCAACGGAAACACTTTTCGGTCAACGGAAAACACTTTCCGGTCAAAGAAAAATTTGGTTTGATTTCTAGGAAAGTGTTTTCCCTTTTGGCTGTGTTTGTTTTCCAGAAAGTGGTTTCCGGGAAACCACTTTCCAAACTTTCTTGTGTTTGTTTGCTATTGGAAAAATTGGTCAACGGAAAACACTTTCCAGCCAAAGGAAAATTTGGCTTGGTTTTCAGGAAAGTGTTTTCCTGAAAAATTTGGGCGGAAAACACTTTCCGGAAGTTGTGAAAAATTTAGAAATGTCATTATTTGCTAATTATATCAAATTTGATCCTCAAACTTTTGATTGTTATATATAATTTGTTTTGAATATTTATTTTTTAATTTCATCTCTTAAAATTTAATTTTTATATTAATTTTGGTCCTTATTTTTATAATTGCTATTTGCTTTTTTCTTATCATTTTTTTATTGAAATTTTTTATCTATCAAATTTGGTCCTCATTCTTTTGATTTTTACTTATTTTATTTGAAATAATTTATAAAATGTTAATTATTATTATTTTAATTTCTTCACCTTTTATTTTTTTTAATTTTTTAGATTTGATCTCTATTATTTTGATTATTATTTATTTTATTTGAGATAATTTATGAAATTATATTTTTTTTCAATTTCATTCTCATTCAACTTTTTAATTTGTAAGATTTGTTCCTCATTATTTTAATAAACTTGAAAAAATAAAACATTAATAAGTTATTTTCCAGCTCATTTTCCATAACATAACCAAACACTGGAAAGTGTTTTCCAACTTATTTTCCATTACACTACCAAACATCAGAAAATACTTTCCCGGAATTCACTTTCCCCGGAATTCACTTTCCAAAAAAAAACTACTTTCCTGCAAACAAACGGGGCCTAGATAAAAAGTCGTATTGGCAGGATTTAGGTAATTTTAGACCAGTAAAAATTTCAAGTTGTTGGCCCCTCTCGTGTCATATTGCCATAGTTCTTTCTTTCTTTCTTTCTTTCTTTTGAATTTTTTTGTTACAGCAACTTTTCAGATGTATTTGATGAAGATCATTTTATCAATGCTCTAGCTAATGGTGTAAAAGTCATGACAAAGCTTCCCAAGGAAATAGATAGTTCTATGAAAAAGCTTAAATATTTTAAAAGCTGGTCTGGTATGGATTGCTACCAGGAAGGGGATAGCAAGCATCTTGGTTGATTGTAAGTATATCAACTGGAAGTTTCACTTGGTATCAATGCTGAAATGATGAGAGTACAGTAGATATGATATAGTGAGAACGTTCTGGACTTCGCTGCAAGTCAGATAAATTTTTTTAAATATATAAAAAAATATTAAGAACACGAAGAATTTTTAATTATGTTATTAAACTTAGTTTAATGAATTAATTTTAAAATTTTGCAAGCTAACTCTTTATCTAACTCGAGTTTCAAATCAAATTGCGTGGGAGTTGACCCGAATTAAATTGATTGATTTCATGAATCAAAATGCAATCTTGATGACCAATAAAAATATGATTTAGCTTTTAACAAAATTTCAAGAAGATACTTTTTCACAAAAAACTATTAAGACAATGACAAATTATATCGATTTTAGTCCCTAAGCAAACCGTGCCATGAATTTCATTGGGTTTAATAATTTATTTTTTATAATATATATATATATATATATATATGGTCACAAAATTGAGCACCAACCTAAATAAAAACTTATTTGAGATAGTAATAACCCTAAAAAAAGCAAAATAAATAAATAATAAAATCATGCAGTTTATTTCCAAACTAATCCAATATTGAAGGATAAAATAAAAAAAAAACTATTAAAAACAATTAACAAACCAAAATTCAAAAAAGTAGGTGAACTTGTCAAACCTATGAACTGGGTAACTTAGACTAGTATGTCAAACTTATGAACCAGGTTATGAACTCTAATGGGATTTTTTTTCCCAAAACTATTTTTTATTTAACTACATGATAAAAAAATATACAATCGCAAAATAAAACACCAATCAATATTGAGATATTGTAAAAAAATAAGTGACAAATAAAGATCAAAATATTTAATATCACAACATAGGTTATTTATCTTGTTGTGTTTAATGAATTACTCTATCAAAATAAATTTATAATAGAAAAACACATAAAATTTGTATTAGAAACCAACACACACATTAAATTTATTGAATAAAAAAATGCAAGGTTACACATATATGAAAAATCTTATAAAAAAATCAATATTTATAAAAAAAATTAATTTATATAAAATTAAAAAAAATTACAGATGAATCATACGTACTTCTTTAAAAACTAAACATACTCAATATCATTAAAAAATCATCACCAACTAATTAAAATACGAACCCAAAATTTATTTGAAAAACTAATTAAAATAAGTGTTGTTTGTTTATCTCTAAAATCCGCTCGATAGTCACCGGAAAAAAAGGGTCCTTTGTTTTTTTACCCCAAAACTCATTTTCAACTCCATTTTTGCCTAAAACACCTAGGAAATACCGTAGAGACCTTATTAAACCAATTCATGATCACGAAAAACATAAAAAAACCACCCTAAAACCTGAAATCCACCCAAAACAAAAAAACTTCTTGAGCTTATGTTTGATTTTTTTTAGATGTTTTCAAGGTGAAAAACACGTAATCTTAACTCCCTTCATCATATGAAATCATTTGACATATAAAACAACCATCTTGATGGCCAGATTTCTCACTAACGAATACTTTTTATCTCAAAGCCAAAATTCAACAACCTCCTTTAACTTCCCCAAATCAAAAAAGGACTCAGTAAACTGAAATTTGATACCAAAATTAAATTTTGTAAAATTCAAGGGATTGGTCACCTAATATCTGAAAAGATGGGGACTCAAATGAATTTTTGACTGAAATTTTCAATCTATCTTTCTTTTAATTCAACCATCCCTTGAAAAAAAAACATGCAATTTGACTCTAATTTGATCTTAAAATGACTCAATTGTGCAAAGAAAAAACAAATTTAAGAACTAACTTAAAATTTTTTAAAAATTGCATTATTGTAATCAACAATAAAATGTAAAAGAGTGAATAGTGTTTATATAAACATTAAAAATATCACACATTTTAGCTCTATATACTAGTTACATGACATGCGTGATGCCGCGGGTCAATTTTTTTTGCATAAAAAATATTAAAAAAAGCTAAGATCTAAAAGTGTTAGGTCTTTCTACAAAGCTATACCCAAGAGTCTTGGGTGTGGCTGCAATGCCTGACCTAAGAGTAATATTTATAATATTAATAATAACATTAAACTTGCATGACTCAAGTTTAAGTGGGTTTGGTTGCAATAGCAGACCCAATAGCCTTGGATGTGGGTCTGGCTGCAAGGTTGTGTCATAAAAGTGTGTTAATTAAATAGATTAATTAAAAAAACAAAAAAAAACCAACAAAAAGAAAAAAACTAATGAAGAAAAAGAAAAAAAATCTGAATTTACTGGGTTAACCCTTCAAAACAGGTTAACCCGTCAAACCTTTAATTCGTGTCATGAAAGTTTGATAATTAAATAGAAAAAAAAATTGACGGTTTACCCAGAATTAATTGGGCTAACCTGTCAAACCAGGTTAACCCGTCAAACCCGGAATCTATGTTATGAAAGTTTGATAACTAAATAGAAAAAAATTGAACATTAACAAACTAAATTAAACGAAAAAAAATTAATAAAAAAGAAAAAAAACAAAATAAACAAAAGGCATTAGCCTTTTCACCGTGGACTTTACTGTACAGTCCACAGTCAAAGGCATATAAACAGCAAAAAAGCAAAAAGAAAAAAAAATTCTCTAATTTGTCAAACCTAAGATAACTAAATAGAAAAAAAGGCATCAACCAATAACTAAATAGAAAAAATTTCATATTAATAAACTAAATTAAATAAAAAAATATTAATTCAAAAGAAAAAATATCAAAAAAAAACTTATAAGAAGAAAAAAATTAATGAAGAAAAAGAAAAAAAATCTAAATTAACTAGGTTAACCCGCCAAACCTAAGATCCGTGTCATGAAAATTTGATAACTAAATAGAAAAACATTTAATATCAACAAACTAAATAAAATAATTAATTAAAAAGAAAAAAAAGAAAGTATCAGCCTTTTCACCGTAGACTGCACTGTGCAGTCCACCGTAAAAGGCATAAAAAGAAAAAAAAGAAAAAAAAAAAAACTAAAGGCATCATTTTTTTCACTGTAGACTGTATACAATATTAAAAGATGAAATCGAAAAAACAAAACTAAAGAGGAAAAAGAAAAAAAATCTGAATCAACAAAACTAAATAGAAAAAAGATTTAATATTAATGAACTAAATTTTAAAAAAATTAATTAAAAAGGAAAAAGCGAAGAAAAAAAAACCTACAAGAAGAAAAAAACTAATGAAGAAAAAGAAAAAAAGTTTGAATCAACTGGGTTAAACCATCAAAACTGGGATTCATGTCATGAAAGCCTGATAATTAAACAGAAAAAATTTAATATTAAGAAACTATAGACAAAAAAAATAAACTAAAGGCATAAGTTTTTTTCACTATGGACTGCACCGTACAGTCCATAGTAAAAGGCTTAAAAAGAAAAAGAAAAAGGAAAAAAAAAATAAAGACATATGCCACAGGTTAATTTTTTTTTCTTGCATAAAAAATATATAAAAAAGCTAAGATCTAAGAGTGTTAGGTCTTTTTGCAAAGATATACCTAAAAGCCCTTGGTCTAACTGCAACGCTTGACCCAAGAGTAATATTTATAATATTAATAATAATATTAAACTTACATGACTTAAGTTTAAGTGAATCTGGCTGCAATATCGAACCCAAGAGCATTGGATGTGGGTCTGGCTGTAAGGCCGTGTCATAAAAGTGTAATAATTAAATATATTAATTTAAAAAAAAACAAAGAAAAAAATGAAAAGGAAGAAAAAAACTAATGAAGAAAAAGAAAAAAATCTGAATTAACTGGGTTAACCCTTCAAACCACGTTAACCCGTCAAACCTGGGATTCGCGTCATGAAAGTTTGATAACTAAATAGAAAAACAAAATTGACGGGTTAACCCAGAATTAACTAGGTTAACCCGTCAAGCTCGAGATACGTGTCATGAAAGTCTGATAATTAAATAGAAAGAAATTTAATATTAACAAATTAAACTAAACGAAAAAATTAATTAAAAAGAAAAAAAAAATCTTGGTTAACTCGTCAAACTAGGTTAACTCATCAAACTCGAGATCCGTGTCATGAAAATCTAATAATTAAATAAAAATATTTAACATTAACAAACTAAATTAAACAAAAAAATTTCATTAAAAGAAAAAAATAAAAAAAAGACAGCTCAACGTTTCATTTACTTTTTAGTATATGTTATAATAATAATAATAATAATAATATATTAATAATGGGATTGCGTTTGTTTCTTGAAAACTGGTTTTCAGGAAACCATTTTCCAAACTTTCCTATTTTGTTTGCCATTAGAAAAGTTGGTCAAGGAAAAACACTTTCCGGTCAACGGAAAACACTTTTCAGTCAAAGAAAAATTTGGCTTGGTTTTCAGAAAAGTGTTTTCCTTTTATTTTGGGCGGAAAACACTTTTTTTGAAGTTGTGAAAAATTTAGAAATTTCATATTATTTGCTGATTATATCAAATTTGGTCCTCAAACTTTTGATTGCTATATATATATATATATATATATATATATATATTTTGTTTTGAATATTTTTTTTTCAATTTCATCCCTTAGAATTTAATTTTTATATTAACTTTGGTCCTCATTTTTATTTTGCTTTTCCCTTATCTTTTTTTAATTAAATTTTTTTATCTATCAAATTTGGTTCTCATTCTTTTGATTGTTATTTATTTTATTTGAAATAATTTATGAAATGTTAATTATTATTATTTTAATTTCTTCATCTTTCAATTTTTTATTTTTTATTTGATCTCTATTTTTTATTTATTTATTTATTTTATTTGAGATAATTTATGAAATTATATTTTTTTTCAATTTCATTCTCATTTAACTTTTTAATTTATAAGATTTGTTCCTCATTATTTTAATAAACTTGAAAAAAATAAAACATTAATAAGTTATTTTCCAGCTCATTTTCTGTAACATAACCAAACACTGGAAAATATTTTCTAATTTATTTTTTATTACACTACCAAACATCAAAAAATACTTTCCTGGAATTTACTTTTCCCAGAATTCACTTTCCAAAAAGAAATTATTTTCCAGCAAACAAACAGGATTTATATTAATTTTCATTATACTACCAAATATAAAAAAATAATTTAATTTTTTAGAATTTATTTTTTTAAAATTTACTTTTAAAAAAAATACTTTCTATCAAATAAATAGGATCTAAAAGGCATGGGAAAGTACAAACCCCCCCCCCCCCCCCCCCATCTTTTAAAGTATCTATAATAAAATGTATATTATTTTAAATTTTGAATATATATATACATGCCCTGAAACCAGAAACCAGACTAATAAGAAAAATGGAACGCCAATTGTCAAAGTTATGAGAAGTGGCAATGTTCTTTCCCCTGCTACCGATCGCAAAACCGATTACCTTAGCTCACGAGGAGAAGGTCTTGTAAACAAAAATACAGCGCCGCTTCAGCCGCTCTTACTATTAAAACCCTCCACCACGCTCCGCCGGCACATCCAACTCTTTCACCGCGCCAATCAATCACATCCACTCGGTCTGCTTTGAGTTCGTTTAAGCGGCTGATGAAGCAGAGGATCCTCTGCTCTCGCATTTTCACTCTCCCTTTTTATTCTACAAACTTCATTCCTGTTCGAGCGTCCATATCCATAGCTCGCCTTTTCACTCTCCCTTCCCTTTCTCTTTCTCACCCCAATATAATCATGCCTCAGGTACACACAAATCCCAATTCTATAATAATTGATAGTGTTTTGTTTATACTAGTTGGATGAATTGGGGTTTTTGCAGAGAGGACAACAAAAGTGTAAAGCCGAGGCAGATACCGATAAGGCGGCTTCTTCTTCATCGATGCCAAGTGCGGTGGCTGAAGCAGTCACTAACAGAATTGGTGGGTTGAGTATAATAGCTGAAAACGAAGTACATAAAACTATTTCGAAGCCTAAGTCTTATCAAACAATTGCCAATGCTGATGTTGAAAATGTGTCCGAAACAACTCCAAAAAGCAGTGCAAGTTTGAGCAAAATATTCAAGGGTAATTTGTTGGAGAATTTTACAGTGGACGATTCGACCTATTCACTTGCTCAAATAAGAGCCACTTTCTATCCTAAATTTGAAAATGAAAAGTCTGATCAAGAGGTACTCTTGCTGATTTCTCTCTTTTGATTCTTTGTTTTCATTTTTTTTATGATTTAGATAATTTGTTGCTTGTTCGTCGCAGCTTTAACCAATTTATTTCTTCCACTTTGATATGCGCAGATTAGGGCCAGGATGATAGAGGTGGTGTCTAAAGGGTTGGGAACCTTGGAGGTAAAGGGTCTGTAAAACCTTTGTATTAAAAAGCTGTTGACTTTACACGCTATTTTCTGCCTCTTTTGTCTGTTTTAGCAAAACCCACAAAACCCACACATTATGGAATTGACAACATTCGGCACTTTGGACTGGTCATGAAGTGAAAATCCTTCAAACTTCAGTTAGATTTTTCCAGTCTTTCGTAGATATTATCTTAATCCAGAATTTTGGCTTATTGTTCTTCGGATGTTTTCTTCTAGTTTAGTGATATGCTTGACTGCTTGGCTTTGTTAGTAATGGCCTTTTCCACAGGTAACTCTTAAACATTCTGGGTCACTTTTTATGTATGCGGGTCATGAAGGTGGAGCGTATGCCAAAAATAGCTTTGGGAATGTGTATGTGCAAAATATCCTTCACCCTCTTCTCCTCTCTCCCCATGTCTAGCGGTTCTAGTGTACTGTTTTATCAATTTTATACTGGTGCTGTTTATTACTCGATTGCTCATCTTATTATCTGCTTTTGCTTAATTGGTGGGCAGGTGTGTTTCATGCACTGACTTTACCACATTTTTTATACTCCATCATCAATGGTTACTTTTACTAATTGCATAAGATGTAGCTTGCTGAACATAGTTTTCTAATGTAGATACACTGCTGTTGGTGTCTTTGTTCTTGGACGGATGTTTCAAGAGGCATGGGGAACTGCAGCTGGAAAGAAGCAAGTGGAGTTCAATGATTTTCTTGAGGTAATACTAGAAAAAGATTTAGAATGAGCTAAAAATGGAAAAGAGAATAGATTCTTCACGCCCCCTTTTGACCTGTTAAAAAAAAACATTTTTTTAGTCAATCCTACGTTGTTTGATGATAATTACACAGTTTCTGTTTCTCTCTCTTCTTCTCATCATTTATGTTCCCTTTTGTCTGTGGCATTTATGTTTATGAATAATGCTTATATCAACAATTTTAAGCCTCCATTTCTTTCCAGCTTTCCTTATCTAATTACAATGCTGGTTTGCTTGCTGATTTCTGATTCCTCATCTGGTTCAACGTTTTTCCTAGTGCATCATCTTTCTACTATTTGAGCATAATTCCTATTATCTTATCATTATATTGTGGCTCACCATCAAAACAGTAACATTAAGGTGCACCTGTCAGAACTAACAGTATCATTTCCTCCATTCAGATAAACCGCATGTGCATATCAATGGAACTAGTTACTGCTGTTCTAGGAGACCATGGGCAACGCCCTCGAGAAGATTATGGTAGTGTGCTTCTTCTGAATTTTTTGACTTAGAATTTCCAAGAATACTTCACATGATCTTTAAGACACCTACTTCCCATCATTATTCTTTTATAGAATTCATTGCAAGTTTGAACTTTTATTAGGAAGTTATTATTTGATTGATCTGGTTTGGAGTGAGAGCATAAGTTTTATGGTGTTGATTGGATGGTCAAAATTTGGTATTCATGGTTTTATTATGCCTCAGATTTTGGCAAGGAACTTCAAAAGAAGATGAATAGTGGGTGCAAATAATTGCGACCTTGTCATTATTATGGAATTGGCAGTGTGATGTGTACTTTAAAATTGAATTGACAAGTCAGATTATTGTGAGGACACATGTTTTCCCTTCTCCAGTATGTTGGCTACATTTAACTAACTCCTTTGGGCTTGTGGAATTTCTTTACTAATGCTTATGTCCTGTGTTCTTGCTGCAGTGGTGGTGACGGCAGTCACAGAACTGGGCAATGGAAAGCCAAAGTTCTACTCAACTCCTGAAGTGATTGCCTTTTGTCGGAAATGGCACCTTCCAACAAATCATGTTTGGTTGTTCTCAACAAGGTAATGGTCTGGAATCTGTATTGTTTTAGTCTGTTGTAAGAATTGGTTTAATATAGTGATTTATCTCTCAAATAATGGTTGTTATAGCTTTGATAGAAGACAGTCTCTGGAATTCTGAGATGTGTGTGTCTTACAATTTCAAAGCGGTTGGAACAGTTGAGGAAGGGTCAGAATTAAGAAATGTCATCTGATTAATCTGGGTGGAAGGAAGAGAATCAGATTTTGGAATAGAGTTCAAAGAGGATTTACATGAGATATCACCAAGGGAGAATTATAGATGAAATTCTTATCGATCAAAAGAGTAGAAAGATTAGAAAGAAACCAACACTGAGCAAGGATGGGGCACTAGGACTCAAGCAATACAAAATACGATTAATTTGACCAATATAATGTCCATAAAAAAAGAAAATTACCAAACTTTCTTTTGTATGACTGGTTGATTTTGGTCAAGAAACTTCATCCGTCCCTCCACTTTTGAGGTCCCTGCAATGTTGCTATGGATGAGCTGTAAGCCAGCATGGGTTTTCTTAACTGAGAATTTCCTTCATTGGGAAGCTTTTCATCTTGTGTATAGGAAATTTTCACAGAAGCCTCAAAATTGAACTCTTAATTGAGAACTGAAAGAAATCTTAAAGCACTGCATTCTAAGTGGTAAACTTAAATTTTCCTTGCTGGAAGAAATTTTGACAGTTGATGGCTGAAAATTTTAGAAATATGGCTAGACATTGTGTAAAATGCTGAAACATACAACCAGATGGCTGCATCAGACCTTTTTCTTCTATGTAGCTGCCTGGCTGGTTTCTGCAATGGAAGACTTGGTACAAAGAGGAAACTTTTTGTCTGCCCTTTTATGATCGCTAAATCAGGCATTCATTTTATTTTCTGGTTATGCCACAATAGTTTCATTATCTTCTGTTTCTATTTTCTTTGTTCCTTTCCTTTTTTTTCAAGTTATGTTTAAGATTAAGGAAATTACAATAAAGAGAAGTTTAAGATTAAGGAAATTACAATAAAGAGATTTCCTGGAAAAGGGAATTGTAGGCTGGAAGGATTTCCAAGTTTTCCAATTTACTTTTAATCTTATCTTCTAGGCTAACTTTTTTTTCTTTCTTTCTTCTCAAAGAGGGAATTAGGTTTCTTCAGTGTAGAAATGCCATATAATATCTTGTCTTGAGTACCAGAATTACACTTATTTTCTTTTATTGCACATGGTAAAAAGAAAGTAAAAAATAATCTCTTTATACTTGTTTGGTTCTTATTTTTCTCCAGAAATGAAGTTTAAAATCAGATCTTGTAATCTAGCTATCTACGTTTCAATTTTATTTTCTTGGCAGACTTCTTATTTTTCATCTTCTCAAAGAAGAATTAAGTTCTCGCCAGTAAAGAAATGCCATTGACATTTGTTTTGAAGACCAAAAAAATACTTTTCTTCTTTCCTATTTAGGGTGCATCTGACACAAGAAACCAAAGGAAAATCTATTTATAATCTTTTTGTAATATTATTTTCTTTCTGGAAGAAAGTTCAGATCATCGTAATTTAGCAATATAACTATTATGGTACACTGGAAGGATAACGGGAATTTTTATGCACCACTAGTCTTGGTATCATTAAATCCACTAACGTTATAAATGGCTACTGTTGGAACAGTCATTGAAAGAAATTGTTGAGTACTTTATTTTTTAAGCCCCAATTAATGTTTGATAAAAGGTAACTCACTTGAAGAAATTTTTATTACAAGTGACTTTTGAACTGCTCAGTGTGTGAATATGTCATGAAAACTAATTGAGATACATTTCTTAATTTATATATTTACTTTGTTAATCAAGGAAATCAGTGACATCCTTTTTTGCGGCCTATGATGCATTGTGTGAGGAAGGATTGGCAACAACTGTATGTAGGGCTCTTGATGAAGTTGCTGATATATCTGTGCCAGGTGGAGTTTTAAAGTAGAATGTGCTTCAATTATGTTGTGATTTTAGATTATTGAATTATATGTGAACTAATAAAGTCAGGGATTTTTGAAATTTCTCTGTTTTCCACTGTCATGAAATTGTGCATGAGGGATGGTTGTGGGAAACAACATAATTTTTTAACAACAGATGAAAAGGTGAATGGTATACATAAAATCTCTGCACTGTTGGGATGGAAGGGTGAGGTGTGCTTGTGCTCAGAATCAATTATTGATAATTCAGAACAAACATCTATTTTCATGCTTTTAAGTTACGTCATAATCCATGAGAGTTGAAAATGTAATTTAACTAACTTAAGATATTGATAGCAGTAATCAGCTTTTATGGTTATCCAGGTTCAATAGACCATATAAAAGTGCAGGGTGAAATTTTGGAGGGTCTTGTGGCTCGTATTGTTGGTCATGAGAGCTCAAAGCACATGGAGGAGGTATTGAGAGAATATCCTCCTCCACCAGTTGAGGGAGGTATGACGCTTTGCCTTGTGTACTGTGTTCACATCTCTTTTTATTTTTTATGGTCATTTGGAGACTCTTAGTCATCTTTTGATTTACTTACTGTTCTACTTTTTGAAGTTGACGAGCCCATAATATTTTTCATTTAGATGATACTTGTGTATCCTACTATGGTCCCTACAGTTTTTGACATGCATTTGGAGACGTGTATAGACATAAAATGCTTGTAATGGACCCATGCCTATCCTCATTTATTGGTTCACCATTTTTTGTGTCTTTGTTGAAAGGTCAATGCAATGCCCTCCCTTCCCCTTCTCTACCCTTGTGATCACTGCACAGACACAATCAATGAAACTCACTTTTTGATATTTCGGAATTACATCTAATTTGGTTTTATACTCCAGCTGGCCTTGACCTGGGGCCAAGTCTAAGGGAAATCTGTGCTGCAAATAGGTCAGATGAAAAACAGGTGAGTCAGAGTTATATTCAACCTGAAAAAAAAAGCATTATATTTGCTTTAGAAAATTAGATTGTAAAAGTAACTTAATTGAATGCATTGCTGTTTGATTTGTGAAACACTGCTGCAGCAAATAAAAGCCCTCCTACAGAGTGTTGGCTCTTCATTTTGCCCTAACTTTTCAGACTGGTTTGGGGTTGAATCTGGTGAGAGTCATTCAAAAAATGCCGACAGATCTGTTGTCTCAAAATTTTTACAAGCTCACCCTTCTGATTTTTCTACCACAAAGTTGCAGGTGAGGCCATTCAATATTATTATAAAATGTTGCTTCATAATTAATTTTCATGCTCTCAAAATAATGCAATCCTTCGGGACATTGTTGACTGCTATCATGGTTTGTGAATTAATTGAACTTTTTTGTGGAGCCAATATAGTGTTAAAAAGCTGCATATGATACTGGTTTCTGAAGTTGTAATTTTAATTCTTGATTGATCTAGGAAATGATTCGTTTGATGAGAGAAAGGCGTTTACCAGCTGCTTTTAAATGCTATCATAACTTCCACAAAATCGGTTCTGTATCTGTTGACAATCTTTTCTATAAATTGGTCATTCATGTCCATAGTGACTCTGCTTTTCGGCGATATCAAAAAGAGATGAGGTTTTTGTTTGAACATACAATCTAAATTCTTGTTTTAAGATCCTTAGTTTTTCACAAATAACGTTTGCTTTTATCTTATTATCCATGCTGCCTAATTAAACGATTTCCATGCTGTAGGTACAATCCGGGATTATGGCCATTATACCGAGGTAAAACTCTCGAATCTTGTGAACAAGGACGATTTAACTTTTGGTTGCATTCCAAAATTTCAGTTGTAATACATATCTTTTATTATTATGCTTATATGAAGTCTTGTATTTGGAAATGTTTGATGAGTTGCATTTTTGTAAGAATGCTATCTGATAGTGATTTAAGCATTGTTTAGATGTGAAGCAAAGTACTCAAATGTTTCCCAAGACATATTAGAGAATATAACATAATTGACGGTGCAAACTTGGATGTTCCAAACAGTATAAAGGCCGAGAAATACATGAGTTAATCAAGATGCAATTTTATATATATAAGCCCCATTGCCAATTTGTTATGCTCAATAACTGAAATGAATCAATGAAAGGGGACAAATGTCTGGTTGATACTTATAAAAATCTCTATATTATATGAAATGTTATCTCTCTCTCTCTCTCTCTCTCACACACACACACACACACACACACACACTCTATTTCTCATGTGGATTTGTTGGGTTTTTAGAGGATTGGGGGAAAATGGGAAGCGGGAGCTTATGAGTTATGCACAGTACTTCTAACACCTTTTTATGGATGTAGGATTTTTTGTTGACATTAACTTATTCAAGGCTAATAAGGAGAGAGCTGCTGAAATTGCAAAAAACAACAACATAGATGGAAATGTTAATGATAGAGCAAAAGATGGTTTAGCTGATGATGATGCAAATTTGATGATCAAACTGAAATTTCTTACTTACAAGGTATGTGCTCTTCAACATATTTTTATTTGATTTAAATTGTATCAGAAAGTATAAAAGTTTTGTTCGTGTTTGGAGGTTAGAAACTTGCAAAGCAATGATGCTTTTAATTATATATTTTTGTTAAGTGCTGCATTTGTTTGTTTAATTTTTTAAAACAGATAGATTATCACAAGGATTTCTACAAACATTTTTTTTTAATTTATAAAACTTACAGAATAGCTCAATTATTCCTCTACAAAAATCGTAGAATTTATCAATTCAATTTTAGTAATTTTTCCCCTTTCTCCTCAATGCACTTTTCCTTTCTGGTTATTTTCTTTGTATTTTATGAAGTTGCTTTTCTTTTTTAAATTGGCTTAATACTAATATGGTGCCTTTACTTTTCAAGAACAATTTTGTACCTTTTATCTCTACTTTAAATTTATTCAAGCATAAAAAAATATAAGAAAACATTATTAATGAATGTTTTTCCAATTTAGGAAACAGTGCTCCCATTTAAATCTGCATTGAAAATAAGAAAAGATGAAGAGAGATTAGGAAGATGAACCAAACAGGCTCAGCGTGTCCTTAAAAAAAGGGATATATGGAAAATCTCTTTTAATATTTCTCCATTTTTTTTTTCAGTAAAACTTGAAGAATCAAACTTTTCTAAGCTATACTGAAAAAAAAATTATGTTCTTGATAATTAAATTTTCCACAAGTAAATGTAAATCTGCTATATTTGTGGACATGTGGATTCATGTAGAATTTGTAAGCTTATTTAAGCAATATGGTACTGACTGGAGGAGAACTCAATAATGATTTAGAGTTCTATTGGCTTAATGTGATCTCAATTGTGATGTGCATCTGAATCTTGTTTTCTTTCTTTCTTTTAATGCAGTTGAGAACCTTTTTGATCCGCAATGGCTTGTCAACTCTTTTCAAGGATGGTCCATCTGCCTACAAGGCATACTATCTAAGGTTAGTTTTGTTCTAATTTGCTGTAATTTGTGCTGGAAACTTTGCAAGTGCATATGCTCCCATATGTAATTTGCATTAAAAATATAGTTAATTGCTGTCAAAATCTTTTGGATTCAATTGAATTCTTAAAGATTTGGGCCCATTTGTCTTCATGGTTTGAGCTTGCTGCATCAGAAATTCCTATGGTGCGGGAAACTAATATTTCTTTCAGAATATGTACCAATGAGAATCTTTACTCTCTTCATTCCTCAGTCATACTCCTCTAGTTATAATCATTGTTAGCCATTGACTGCTATGCATGATTGTAATAGCTTCTTTATTATCATACAGCTATGTTCAGCGCAACTGTTTCATGCAATTCTGAATGTTATGACTTACTAAACATCATAATACGGATTTGGTGTGTGATCGTGCAGAATGGTGCAAAAGGATGCATATAGCCTACCCCAACTAGTTTGGGATTGAGGCTTGGTTGTTTTTGTTGCTGCTTCTGTTTGTACTGCCATAAATTTAAATTTTAAAGTTTCATCCCCAGATTGTTCACCAAAAATCTATTCTATATATTTTACAGGCAGATGAAAATCTGGGGAACTTCAGCAGGAAAACAGCAAGAACTCAGCAAGATGCTAGATGAATGGTACTGTGAGAAGTACCCTGTAATCCCTGATGCAGCTTATTCTTTTCATACCTGGTATACATGATTGGTGAATAGAATCTCTCCCTCAATGTTCAGGGCTGTATACATACGAAGAAAATGTGGAAAGAAGCAGTTGTCATCTTCAATATACCTGACTGAGGCTGAATCTTTCCTTGAACAATATGCAAGTCGAAGTCCAGAGAACCAAGTTTTGATAGGATCTGCTGGAAGCTTTGTTAGGGCGGAAGATTTCATGGCCATCATAGAAGGAGGTAGGGACGAAGAGGGTGATCTTGAGATGGATAAGGAGGTGGTGTCCCCAAGTCCTATTTCCTCATTCAAGGAAACTGTTCAAAAGGATAAGGGTTTGATTGTCCTCTTTCCAGGTAAACATACCTCCCTATTAGAGGTTTAGCATGCAGTACAATTTTTTGTGGTCACTTATGGGGACCACTTATTTAGCTAATAGGAGATCAATGGGATTTCCACTGATTTTTCACAACTTTATAGTTTTGAATATCTTGGAGGCAATTAAAAGAAATTTATCATGATATTGTTAGTTTTCTAGTTTTACATCTCTCTATATTTTTTCAATATGGAGCTATCCTTGTGTAGCTCTTTAAGTTACATGTCAGGAGCTAAGCAATTTCACTGAAGTTCTTGGTGTTTTAATTTTTATTTCATGTTAGAAAACTGTATACTTTAGAAAATTCAACTTTCAAATATAGAAGTAATTGTATTGTATATGTGGAATTTGATAGTAATTAACATTGTTATGTGTGAGGATTTTGCAATCCTGTTACATTAGAACCTGGTATACATTTCTAGCTGTTGACATGCTTCATTGCTGTTACACTTAAATGTCTCAATCATTTTATCATTTTCTTACAGTTACAGTTTATGTTCCGTGCATCATAGTTGTAAAATCTTACTGTCTTAGGTTGGGATTTATGTACAATTATTATTATTATCAGTAAATTATTTTCTTAGTACCTGATGTTTCGGCATATGGTTAAATTTTAAATCTGATGCTTCTAGAACCTAAACTCGGGCGCCAAACAGTTTATTTTTTCCAGAACTGTAGTCCTATTTGAATCCCACATAAGAACCTCTGACATTTTTTGAGAATTTGAAACTTGTGTTCTTGAAGAAGGACCTTAGTTTTGAGTTCAAGGATTCTGGAGCAAGTTTATGTAGTGCATGGGCTATTGTTTAATTTTTAAGTCTTAAAAATTTCATGAACTCAACTTTAGTTGCACTTGAATAAAAAATTATGAATACAATTTTCTGTATTTGAATGCAAGGATTCCAAGAGCAAGTTTATGAAGTGCATGGGCTAATGTTTAATTTTTAGTTTTTAAAAATTTCATTAACTTGACTTTAGCCGCACTTGAATAAAAAATTATGAATACATTTTTTTGTATTTGAATTAAAAATAGGAATTCCATTAATTTCTAACTATTCAATCGCTAGGGTCATATGTATTTTTTTAATTTTAAGATTCTTATTGAAGAAATTACAAACATAGTAACCTGAATGTAATAAATATGAAGTTATAGGGATCAAATTGTAATTTTTCATGAAATAGGTGTTATCCAGCTGTTGTGCTCTTCTTTCACCCAGTCCTTTGTTGACAGCTGGGCACCTCCATCACTGTTGCCTAAGATACCCAACTTTTAATGTATTAATTGTTAAATTATTGTTCATGTATTAAGTTAAGGAGTGCATGTTTTTCTTGCAAATTATACTGCATGCTTGTCTAAATTATCATACATTCTTTAGTGAAATTTCTTTTAAATCCTTATTTTAGAGACTATTGCTAAAATTTGTTAATGACTCATTCACAATATTGTGTCTGCAATTCAAAACCATTGTCTTTCATTGACAATCTTTTGAATGAAACTTGATGTTTACCTTCATTGCATGCAATCCCTTTCATTTGTACTCTGTAACTTCTATTGAGATTGCTTCTTTATTCTCTCATAGTGAGGGTTCACTTTGTTGTATGCTTTTGAATTTCTGTTTCCAGGAATTCCAGGATGCGCTAAGTCTGCACTTTGCAAGGAATTACTAAATGCCCCTGGAGGTCTTGGAGATGATCGCCCAGTTCATAGTTTGATGGGTGACCTTATTAAAGGTATTTGATTTTGGGCAAATTTTCCTTCAGTTGATATTCAGTGGGATTGGGCTGTTTGTTTATGATATTTGCTTTACTTTTTTATTTGGAAGGATGGCTTATTCTCCATCAAGATTTTGCAATTCCTTTCTCTATTAATACAATTTTCTTTTATCTTAAAACATTGTAATTAATTGTTTCTACATTATAATTTTTGTAAACTAACCAGAATTTAGCATCAATTGAATCCTCCCTTAAGGTGGATCCCCAATCATGGGGAGAGATAATGTGGTAAGATCTTCTTGATTTCAAAACTTCTGTCACAGCTGCTTGGAAATCCTTCTAGCATGAATGCGTTAATGTATTATACCCCAAAAATCTGATATTATTTGTGATTCCTTTGTTTTTTTTTTTTTTTAAGTTTCAAAAATTTGAGAGGTGGTGAGTTTTAGTTTGGATAACAGTAAGTTAATACTATGGAAGGAAGCATCAATTACGTGTAAGATAAGATATTTTCTGGAACAGGGAAAAAGAAATCAGAGAAGGAAAAAACAAGACAATCAATACAACAGGGTAAACCCATCTGACAGAAGATACATTAAAGAGCTTAATCTAAATGCCCTGAAAGCAGAACCATGCAAATAGGTCAAAAGTCCATCCTGTCCACAATAGTTGCTTTCAGAGAGGCATTCCAAGATACAAGAGTTCCAGTCTATATTCTTCAAAACTACTGCAAAAGAAGCATACTTTCATAAATTAAATGACCAATACTTTATTTTACTAAAAGTATTCTTTGTTATTATGGAATTATTAAAGGTCAAGATGTCTGAAGGAAAAATTGCTCTTGGAACATTAGTTTTCCAAAATGGATGATTATGGAGGGAAATGAGCTTGAATTTCCTAATAAGAATACAATATCTTAACCTTTAGTTGATTGCTATGGTTGCTTCTCTTTGTTCATGGTTATAGCATTCTCTTTAATTTCCAATATTTTAACCATCATTCTTAAAGGTTTGCTTTTTTACTTGTATACTTATTAATTTATATTTCATTGCTTTCAACAGGAAAGTACTGGCAGAAGATTGCTGATGAGCGGCGGAAAAAACCATACTCTGTAATACTTGCAGACAAAAATGCACCCAATGAAGAGGTTTGGAGACAGGTAATCTGATTTAACTTGATTACAAAAATTTAGTGGAAAAGGATGGAAGCAGTTTCATCCTTTGTTATTTTTGAGCTGGCCAAGAGGGTGCTATTTTGTTTTGGCATTCACAATGGTGTGGGAAGAATCTTTGAAGATGTAGTTTCCTGAACATTTCAGTTGGCTGGAGACAAAGATGTTATATGGAGTTTTTCTTTTGAGATTGTGGCTTTGCCTCTTTAAAAGTAGCTTTTGGCAGGATTGCACCATGTTTAGAGATGGAATCTTTTGTAGAAATTCTTTGAATTAATCATTAGCACCAAGGGTAATGTGGAATAGAATAAGAAGGTGATTTGCAACTTTACTGAAGGTGGCAAAGTCCAGTGTTAAATTTTGTTACAGGCTTTGTTGATATTTGAAGGTGTTTATGAAGGACCCAACTTTCCTTGGAATTCTATATGGAGGACTAAACCTCCATTTAGATAATCTACAACTTAGGGAGAACTCTTGAGTCTAGATAATATTCAAACTACTAACATATATGTGAATAAGTATTTTATGCACCAAGTTCATTTGTTAATCATTTGCTTTTACTCTGCAAAGTACATAAGCTTGTATAAGTTGTGGTATATGGGACTACTGAGTTCTCATTGGGTACGGCAGAGTCAGTTGATTGAGAATTAGTGCTTGGAGTGGTCGTGCTCTTTGTACAGGAAAAAAGACACACCAAGCTGTGCATTTTTAGCAAAACAATACCTTGAGTTGTGTTGGATGGGCAAAAGAAGAACATTTGAGGAAGAGTTTGCTCAACTCTGTTATGGAGAGTGCTTAGACTTTATAGATAATTTACATTGCATTTAGTTCAGATAATCTTTAGTTAGTGATCTTACTGCCTGTTTCTTTTCCTCCATAGATGGGCAGTATCTTGTTGGTTCCTATATTAGTATATTTTTGCGCCTCTAAGAGAGAGAGTTACTGAAACAATGACTGCATTCTTTGTTAATTGAATTTCAAATGACATGCATGTCTTATGATAGGCTTTTCTATTGTTCAGATCGAAGGCATGTGCCGGAGCACCCAAGCCTCTGCTGTTCCGGTCATACCTGATTCAGAAGGTTACCGTTCCCTCTTGTACCAATTATCTTAATTTTTGCATTCCATCTGTAGTGAATAGTAAGACTTCAAATCATTTCTCTGTCATTATTCACTGGTAAAGATTTAGCTGGATGCTTATTTGTAATTGTATTCTTAGTGGGCTGCTATTGTTTCTCATGATGGTTTGGTGAATTTCATTTTTAAGACTACAAAGCTGTGAAATCAGAATGCGCATTGAATTCTTGGTTAAAACCCCAGATTTAGAAAGCTCTCCACTGATATGGTTATATGCATGTTCTTCCTTTTAGATAGATTCTAGTTTTTAGAACGTTAAATGCCTTCATGTCTAGGATAAATCATTGCAACTGATTGAATGCTCTGGTATGGCCCGCAGAAGCATTTTTTTATGTTTTTGGTTTGTTGTTTTATTGAGTGGAGCATCTTGTGCTCTAGCCTACTCTGAAAGAAAATAAAAACTAGTCTTGTTTTTTCATTCTTCATAACTTTTAGTTCTTTTATAATGAGTGCTTGCTCAAACTTATAAATTTTTCTTTTGAAGATAATAAAATTTTCAATGTGTGCTAGCCATTTACCTAGAAATACAAATTGCAGTGAATCCCATCAAGTTCATGTAAAATGGGCTCTGCACCTTTATCTTTGCTCTGTGTATCAGCTACAATACTTCACTGTCATACATGTTTTCAATAAACTAGGACATTCAAGTGCTTCAATACTCCTAATCTTCTTCGAGTATTACTTTCAAATGGTCAATTCAACTTGATCAGGAATGAAAGTATATCAGTCAGGGACTTTAATGTAATTTTCATGTTTATAAGCTTATACTTTATATAAGCTGGAAGGCACCAACTTAGATTACTCGGCTATCAGATCCTCTCAAATCTCTCCTCACTTTACATATAAACTTAAGCAATCAGATTGAAAGTTGTAATCTTTGCTTTTGATTTTTCATTGTAATTTATTTTTCATATTGTTTGTATTTAACTAATAATTTCTTTTTGTCAGTGATTAATGTTTCTTCCTCGCTGTTTACTTTTCAGGGACGGATTCAAATCCATTTTCTCTTGATGCATTAGCTGTTTTCATGTTTCGTGTGCTTCAACGTGTTAATCATCCGGTACATGCCATTTATACTCCTTTGGTTGGTAAATTTACCAGACCCAAATGTAAATTATTGTCTCTCATCTTTTTAACACATTCCTCTTTGCTTTGGACTTTTAAAGGGGAATTTGGACAAATCATCTCCAAATGCTGGTTTTGTGCTGCTTATGTTTTATCACCTTTATGATGGCAAGGTATTGTTTTATGTTGGCATGGTCTGGCCTCCGGGTGTTCCAGCATTTGAATCATCTTTTTTTTATCATCTTTTCCTTTCTCTTTTTCAGAACCGCACAGAGTTTGAGAGTGAACTAATAGAACGTTTTGGCTCTCTTGTCAAGATGCCATTGCTGAGACCAGATAGGTAAGAAAACTTGAATGTGAGATATTTGGATTCTCCTATATTGTTAATTATCTCATCTTTCAAATTCTGGTTCTTTCTTTTCTTTTCTGTATCTCACTTCTATTATTAAGGTCACTGCTCTAATCTCAAGTATTTTCTTTTTAGAAGTGAGGTTCTCCCAGTTTGTTCATAACTCAATGTCTTGTGCCCTTAGGCATGCACCATCTTCCTATAATGAATGTCCAGTGGTTTCATTCTTCTAAGTTATCATCCTCATGATAAGAATCAGACATATAATTCTCGCATAATTTTCACGTTAAAAATAATCTGTTGTAAAAATTGCATTATTTTTATAAAGAATCAGCAACTCCAGCTCAAAGCATTTGCTTTAATTCATTTGTCTTTCATGTGGTAAGTGATCATCATTTTCAAGGTTTGCCCAAGAAGTTAAAAATCCATTACAATTTACATCTCAATGGCAGATAGCTAGCTAGTTTAGTACAATAACAGAAAAACTAAATGCCTTGATAAATGCAGAAAATTCTTTACAGACCAGGTAACCTCTATGCACTAGAGTACACAAATATCAAGCATATACTTCTCTTGTTGGAAAAAAACACTAACAAAATTACATATTAATATCTTGCAGTACCTATGTAGCCTATCTCTATACTCGTATCAAACATGCAAATGTTTCACTTTCCTCTTGTGATGCATAAGCAGAGTCCTCTATACTTGCAGTTGAAGTAAAGAGTCTAGAATTCTAAATTAACAAAAACTAATTTGGGAGGGAAAAACACTGTTCACA
The DNA here is from genome assembly GCF_951802175.1 of Populus nigra. NCBI lineage: Eukaryota > Viridiplantae > Streptophyta > Magnoliopsida > Malpighiales > Salicaceae > Populus > Populus nigra. The sequence goes on from NC_084868.1 coordinate 7,889,031, forward strand.
TTGAGAGAGATTAACGTTCAGTGTAATAGTTTAATGATGGTTTTGCTCTTCACACAAAAAATCATTGAATTGGCTATTGTGGACAGTGTTGTCTTTTCACAAGGTTCATTAATTATTATTAGATTGGGAGACTACTTGGTCTTTTCACAATTCTAAAGTATAGTAAAATGACTAAAATATTATTGAAAGCAAAATTTTAAAACTAGAAAAAGAGGCCTTTTGTATTTTCAACCTGTTTGAGGGGTAATTTATAATCAAGTTGATTGAGGAGTAATTTAATATTTTAATAAATATAAAATATAATTAAACAACCAAAAGTGGATGGCGTGTATAACCTATTTGCTAGCATGTGGGAGGCCCCGATGGTTTTATGGTGGCGCATGCGGTGTTAACCACCAGCAAAAACTTCCTTTTGTTATGTCATTAGAATTGTCGTAGAGTCTTATTCCTATTGGGATGGTGCATGAAAGCAGTGGTGGAACGGTTTATCGTTGGAGGTGCTTTTCTTTTTCCCTCTTCTCTCCCCTTGAAATTTGTGCTGGACATTCAAAATTTGTATTCAATTTCATCATTTAATCCTAATTTGTGATGTTATTTTTTTTTTCAATTTAGTTCTCATTCTTTTGATTATTTTTTGGGTCTTTATCAAATTGATTTTTCTTTTCAATTTCACTGTCCAATAAAACATTTATACTTGTCTTCCAATTTATTTATTTTTATTTCGATTTGATCCCTATCCTTTTAATTGCTCTTTTTTTTGGGTTCTTTTGTATTATTGATTTTTTTTTTCAATTTCATCCTTCAATATTTGATTAGTTAAGAATTGAACTTCATGGTTTTTTTAGATAGGTCACTTCCAGTCTAACAAGCCATGTCGTGGATTTAAAGAGTTAATTAGGGTTGATTTTTTTGTTTTTTTGTTTTACCGATTTTCATTTTTTATTTTATTATTTAGCATTGATTTTATGAAAAGAACGAGCTTTGTGATTTTTCTCGTTTCCTTTTCTATTAGGCTATCATGTTCTCATGATTTGGATTTCAAGTTTGGATGATTAACCAGGGTTGGCTCGACTTTTGTTACCTAGGTTAAAAGTTTGTTATGCTAACTCGGGTTTACTCATTTTGTTTTCCCGTATTTAATGGCCGGGAGTTGAGTTACATCCTTTTCCGAAGTTATTGTGATTATTTTTTTCAATTTATCTATTTGGTGTCATTGTCTATTATTTTATTATATAATTAAAATAAAACCAACTTATTTGACCTAGTCGGGTCTATGACTTAAGTCACAATTTTTCTTCCTTATTTGCGACTCTTAAACTTCATGTTTTAAGCAAAAAATATTATCGAGCCTTGCAGCATAAAGTAGGTCCATATAAAAGAACTTGCTTTACATTTAGATGAACAATAAAGTAGGTGCATGGCACCCAATTAAAGTAGGTGCTTTGCACCCAATTAAAAATTTTATCCTCAACCTTTTTACTAATCAACTGAGTTGTTTTTAGACTAGTCAAGTCAGTTGGGTAACGTCAAGAAGACTCCTACACAGTTTAATTTTAAACTCGAGCTAGGTGATAGGGTTTTTTCTGTCAATTTTGTTTTTTTTTTTTCAATTTCACCCTTGGATTTTTTTACTAGTCGGGATATTTTTAGATCGACCAAGTCAACTAGGTCACATTAGAAAAACTCCAACACGATTAATTTTAAACCCGGGTTAGGCAATGAATCGGGCCAGGAGCTTGCAAAGTTGAACTGTTGGGCCGAATTTAATAATAATACCAAATAGTTCTCTATGTCTTAAACATTTTTTGTTATTTTCAAAATAAATTTTAATCCGACCTACAGTATAACATGGATATGTGAACTCCTATCGTGCTAACATTGTGGACAATGCCTGGTATGTGCTGACCGAATTATATTTGACCCAATCTTGACAAGCCTTGAATAACAACACCAGAAAACAAACTGTCCTTTGATTGTACCTCTGTCTATATTTAACAGTGAATTGTGAACGAGAAGAAATCTAATTGCACAAACTTAAATGAATTAGAAAGCTAAATATCCATAAGCATGAAGAGTGCAGTAGTTTCATGTCTATGTAGAATGTTGACATTTGAAACTAATGGAACCTTGGAAATAGCAAAATGGTGAAATACAATTTTGCACTGGAATGCAATGTCTCAATCAGAGGTCTTAAGTTGGATTGGAGTTGGCATAAGATTTTCACAAGTAGCCCAGCTTCGTGACATCTCCAAGAGTGGGTTTTCAATACATTAATGATTTCATATTTTTTCGTAAGACAATTACAGATGCAGGCTCTTTTTATTGTTTTCCCCATTTTTGTGTTCCCCTGTGTTTGCGTTTGTTTTACAGTTATTTTAGTTTCATTTACTTCCTGTACTTTGAATGTTGAATCTTTTGTTTGGTTTTTTGCCTTTTCATTTGCAGGAGTTCTCTGCCAGATCCAGTGAGATTGATTCTAGAAGAGGGGATAAATTTATACAGACTGCATACTGATGCACATGGAAGGTGTGCATCTATAATTTGTATAATGCCCAGATAGTTTGCTTTATGTTATGCATAGTAGGATCTATTTGAGGCATGGCATGCATTTATATTACTCATTGCTCCTCTTAGATGCATGCATCATGGAATTTCTAACTGACACCTATAATAAGAAAAACTGAGCATTAAGAGACAGAACTCTTCTTTTTGCGAAGTTGCTTGGAATAGAATAATGAATTAAAAACAAAGTATAAATTCATTGATTTTTACATGTGTACTACTTAAACACCAATAAATCTTTTCCGCAAATTAGTTTCTTCTAGTTGTTAGCACCCCACCCTCGTTCCCCAACACCACTTTTTCAGGATCTTATCCGGTGTTGTCTCATCTATTCTAGCAACTCCTCTTGCACCAATTTAGACAATCATCACGTTGAACTCTTATTTGTTGTTGATTACAATGAGTTATCGCTATTTTATCTGGAAGACTTAGTGTTGACCAATACTCCATTATCAGTAAACAGAATTAATAAACTATGTAAGAGTAAAAACTGTCTTTCATTCTCTGGTGAAGAGTTCCTATTTTTGCCTGATGCTGTAGTTATCACAGCATTCACGTCACTTCTTCTGTCAACTATTACCAAAGGGCTTCTAGCATCATTATTAGTTGTCATCATTATAATAATGACAGGTGACCTCAATAATAATGTATCTAACGTGCAATAGAAAGTACATAATAAGCCTCTAATCAAAAATATTTTCAACAGTTATCTCATTTTGAGTGAGGATAGTTACATTTTTGTTGTTTGTTCTGTGCTTAGATTGGAATCCACCAAGGGTTCATATGGAAAGGAGTGGGTTAAGTGGGAGAAACAATTGCGTGAGATTTTAATTGGTAGTGCTGAGCACCTAAATTCCATTCAGGTTTGCATCTTCTATTTTGTCTGTGCTTGTTATCTTTGTTGGGTCGCCAAATATTATTGACTGGAAATCACCATCCGCCTCACCTTTCTAGGACAGAACTCAAGCTCCAATGAAATAGCTAGTGCACTAATTAATTTCTTCATAATTTATATCCATCCAGGTTCCATTTGAGTCTGCAGTAAAGCAAGTGTCAGAACAGCTACAGAATATCATCAAAGGAGAATACACTCCACCGAGCACAGAGATGAGGAAACTTGGCACAATTATTTTTGCTGCTGTCAGTTTGCCTGCTACAGAAATCTCCAGTCTCCTAGATAAGGCAAGCATAAAGTTGTGTTGTTATTTTCTTCTGAGTCTCTCTGTTAAGGGCACTGGGTTTGTGGTTTAAATGACAATTTTTAGTTCCTAAAATTAGACAACGCTCACTCGTATGCATAATTAGATCTTGAACTCTAGTTTCATTACAAATGTTTTCATCATTCCATCCTTTTTCTTCAGCTTAAATATGAAGGGCACTGGGTTTGTGGTTTAAATGACATTTTTAGTTCCTACAATTAGACAATGCGCACTCATGATACCTGTTAGGAATGCATAATCAGATCTTGAACTCTAGTTTCATGACAAATTTTTTCATCATTCCATCATTTTCTTCAGCTTAAATATTCACCAATAATTGTGCGGGAGTGAAACTTTAGTTTTTTTAATCATCCGAAGCTATTTTACAAAATGGGTGCTATGCCTTCCATAAAACTGTGGTGATGTGTGTCGGTTATTTACCATGTAAACCTAAAACACCCTTTGTAGGGCTAATTGAAAAACCAAATAAATATACCAGAAGAATTTTTTCTCTACCCAATCGCTGTTGTAAAAATCACACTGCTAAAACCTGTTACGCCTCTCCCCTTTAGTGATCTCTGAAAAAAAATAAAGGAAACCAGAGTTTTATTTAGTTCCACGATGCAGAAAGGAATATATATAAAAAATTTTTGCAATGAAGTTGGAAAAATTGGACAGAATTAGAAAAAGGATGTTAAAGTGAAAATTCTATAGTTCTACTGGAGGGAGTTAGTTTAATGTGTGAGCATTGACATTCAGGGACTGGTATCTGTTAAGGTTCAGACTTTGTAATTAGAATTTTAGATGCTTGTACGAGAGGCTGGAGGGAGTAGTTTTTTAATAAAGCCTGTGAGAATCTCATTGTCCAAGTATATGCCGAATCAAGTTTAAAAATGAAGTAAGGCTTGATATGCTGCGTAGTGAGACAAATCAGATGGGTTCCCAACTTCAGTCCATTTTTCTGTCGGTAGGTAATAATAAACATAACAAAAGCTATATTTGGAAGCTCATATAACTTCCTCCTTATTTCCCCTGTGTTTCTTCTCTTTCCCCTTATTCATCCATGAAGGCTTTCCTTAATGAAAAAAAAAAAAAAACCTGCCATTGTACAAGTCATACTAGACTATTTCTATCTGGAATTTGGCATTCTCTTTCTTTCTTTTATGGCTGTAGAAGCTATAGTTTCTGGTCTAACATTGACTTGTGTCTATTGAAATAGTTGGTTGAGAACAACCCCAAGGTCAAAAGCTTTCTCAAGGACAAGGACATGGAACACAACTTGAAGAAGGCTCATCTCACTCTTGCCCACAAGCGAAGTCATGGCGTTACGGCTGTAGCTAGTTATGGGCATTTACTCCATCAGAAGGTCCCTGTGGAATTGACTGCCCTTCTTTTCACTGATGAAATGGCTGCTCTAGAAGCGGAAGTTGGTTCTGTTGATGGTGAAAAAGTTATACCCAAAAATGAGTGGCCGCATGTTACCATATGGACTGGAGAGAAAATTGCGGCCAAGGAGGCCAACAGATTGCCTCAATTGCTTCTGGAGGGGAAAGCAATTCGTATTGAAATCAATCCACCCTTCATCATATCTGGTGAACTAGAATTTTATTGAGTTCTTTGATCATTCTTTTCCTGAAGTATACTGGTCGTGGTAAGGTTTTGATTGCATTTCTGTAAAAAATGAGTGCGAAAGTTCTCACAAAATTTTGTAGGAAATAAGGGTTATACAACTTGTAAGAATAACAGTGTAATAGAATTTGTTATTTATGTGTCGTGCCATTTCTCGACTTCTTTATGCGTGCTAAGCCATTCTCCGGATCATGATGACTAGTTTTGTTATTATGTTCGCTATTTCCTGGTTCAGTCTCAACAAACACAACTAGTCGGGTATTTGCGAGAGCAAAATGATGTATACTGCGGCAAGTCCATTAACTTAGCCAAGGTGATGTATATAGACTAACAATTCATTTTATTGCAGCTCTTTTTTGCCTCAAGTGAATCCGACTCTTTAGGCAGAGGTGGTCATGCTAGGAGCGAACTCTGAACATTATGAGAAGCCTTGAATGCGACAACTCGCACCAATGCTTTGTCACCAAAAAATAATTTACTATATAAACTAAAAGAGGAGTACTCTCACAAAGCACTAAGAAACCCCTAAAAAAAATTTATTTTGATGGATTAGACTTTTATGCTCAAGTAGTTTTTTGAGAGAAAATAATTTTATTTTTTAGATATTGAAAATAAATATGTAGTAAAAAATGAGATTGCGAACCTGTTTTTATTGAAGGATTTATAGGGATTTTATAGCCTATAAGTCTTGTCTTTTTGTGAAGATAAGGGGTTGAAGTGTTATCTTGCTCTTATAAGACTAACAAGAGAAAATATTCCTGACACATGCATTAAATAAGGATAAATGTTTTCTATACATCATTAATAAAGGATGAATGTCAGGTTCTACTTAGGGATGTAGAGAGATGAATACTCTTGATTTTAATATTTTATGTTAATGGTTACGGGAAAGAAAACAAACTAAGTATTAAGGACCAATAGGGGGCTTAGAAAGATCATCAATTTTACATCTATCTGGCTCGATGAGATGCTAAGTCTAGGGATGTCGGGTTTGACAGTCTACTAAATCCATGTGTAATTGGGTCAGTGCATTGATGAGCCTAGAGATATTGAATTTGGCAGTTCATTGAACCCACATGTACTTGGGCTTAGCGTGTAATTAAGCTAAATGATGTTGGGTCTGACAACTCTTCGGACTCACATGTATTTGGGTTTCATGTGTAGCTGAGACTAGAGATGTTGGATCCTTTTTAAAACATGAATTTTAGGTAGAAATGTGTATAAAACACAATAATCCATCAATAACCCTCCAAGTCTTTGTGTATTTAATACACAAAGACTTTGAAAAGGTATCAGCTTTAATGAAAGTCTTTTTACTTGATTTGTTTTTCCCATTAATAAAATATCATTTACCTTCCCCATGAGATTTGTCTTTGCAAAATTGTTGGGGTTTTTTGTGACCATGTGTTTTGTCTTTATTTGAAGGAGATGACAAGTTGATCTATTTTCTTTAAAAGGGGGTGTTCATTAGGAAACAAAACGACGACGTGCATTTAATGCAACAATTAAATAGACTTATGGAGATCTGAGATGATATGAAAGGTCATTCATCCAATAGTGATGGTAAAAGGTTGTTTCTTTTATAACCCTAGTTGTTTTTGCTTATATCTTTTCTTTTACTTTCACTTTTTATAATTTCTGAAAAACAGTTTTACTGAAAATCCCGAGCCACCTTTGTCTTAATCTGTTAAGAAACTCTCATTCTAGGTATTTCCCACCAAAAGCTTCTTTTTTTTCTTTTTTACTCTGAACAGAAATGGATTTGAAAAGGCTCGAACCTATCCCTAAAAATAAAGATGTTGTTGCCTTTGAAGAGGAGTTAAGGTTTCAACTTGAGACCAAAGGAAAAGGTAAGGGCAAAGGCCCATCCGACTAGGTCTCAAAACTAGAGAGGGTGGTGAGAGTGTTTACAAATCACCACACCTTTAACGTGGGTGAAATATTCTATTTATAGTTACAAAATTACATGTACAATTAATTGTAATCTTTAAAAGAATGGAAATAATCTTTTAGAATCAATATATAGCTATAATCAAGGATCAATGCTTCTAACAATAGTAAGACTACATTGTCATCAAAATAATTTGTAATTGAATCAATTAGCTTCAACATAATCTGCAATTATATCTTTGACATATTCCTTAATGTTAACACCCTCATCAAGCTAAGTGTGGGATTTGATTGCATGTGAAGCTTAGTACGAAAATAGTAAAAAAAAAGTAATTAACATAAAAGGAGAGGTGGGTTAGAGATAGAAACCCAAAGATCTCACAACAAATGAGTAAGCCAAAGGAGTTCAGCAGTAGTATGTACGAGTGCATGATATTCATATTCACAAATGGAATGAGAAAAAGTTGGTCATTTTTTATCATTCCAAGAAACTAAATTATCACCAAGAAAAATAGAATACCCAGAAGTTGAACAACGAGTATTAGGACAACCAGCCCAGTCGACATCAAAGTAGACAGTGAGAGTTGTAGATGCGGTAGAGCGTTGAAAACTGATGTCAAAATAAAAAGTGTCTTTAACATATCAAAGAATGCATTTGACAACTTGAAAATGGTTAGTAGTGGGAGCATGTAAAAATTGGATGACTGAGTTAACAATATGAGAAATATCTGGTTGCGCGATAATGAAATATTAAAGAGCACCAATAAGAGATCTGTACAAGGTGGGGTCAGAAAATAAAGGATTATTGGCAGAGAGATACTAAGAGACAACCATAAGTGTAGCAACAGGTTTGTTGTCAAGTATCTTAGCTTAACTCAGGGTATCATGCATATATTTGAGTTGGATGAGAAAAAGTTTATCAGTAATAGGTATGGCCTCAAGTCTAAGAAAGTAGTTAAGAGAGCCCAAATCTTTAGTAGAAAACTCAAAATGAAGTTTACAAGTGAAACTCTCAAGAAGAGACATGTTGTTTCCAGTAATAATAATGTCATCAACATAAAGAAATAGATAAATAATAGCAAATTACTTATGAAAAACAAATAAAGAGGTGTCAACACAACTGTAAGTGAACCCAATTCAAATAAAAAAGGAGCTGAACTAGTGAAATCATGCACAAGATGCTTGCTTGAGACTATAAATGAATTTTTTTGACATGAAAGACATGATTAAGGAAGCAAGGATTGACATAGCTAAGAGGTTACTTCAAATAGACATTTTCATTGAGAGTGACATTGATGAAGATATTTTTGGCATCAAGTTGATGAATTGGCCATTGATGGGTGACAACAAGAGAAACAAGAACAATAACAACCTTCATAACAGGATTGAAGGTATCAGTGTAGTCAAGACCAAGTACCTGCGTATAACCCTTTGCGACAAGACGCGCCTTGAGTCTGTCAATGTAGCCATCAAAATGATATTTGGTTCGGAACACCTATTTAGAGCCCACAATATTGGTGTTGGCAGGATGAGGGACCGAGACCCAAGTTTGATTATTTTGCAGAGCTCATATTTCTCAATCATAATAGTAAGCCAGACGAGATTCTTAGCAGCAAATTTGAACCCTTTGTGTTCAGTGGAGGCTAATAGAGCTATAATAAGACTAATAGAGCTATAATAAGACTGGAAAAGCATAAGGCAATATGATTTGCAGGATGACGAGTCCTAAAAATACTAGTTTTAGCACGCGTAACCATTGGATGAGAATTGAGTAGATTTGAACTAGAAGATAACAATTGTGCTGAAGAGTCCGCTGCTATTACATGAAGATGTGAATTAGATGCTGAAATGGATGGATTTGAACTAGAAAATAACAATTGTGCTGAAGAGTCCGCTGCTACTACATGAGGATGTGAATTAGATGCTGAAATGGATGAAAAGGAACTTACAAGGGGGCCAGTGACCTGTTAAAACTCATTACATGGATCAATTTAAATAGCATATAGATTGGTAGAGGACTAGGTAATTATGGAACTCAGGTATTTAGGGGATAGAAATGGAAGTGCAATCGAAGAAATACTTGGTTATAGAAAACTAGAATAGTCTAAAAAGGTGAGGGGCTTAGCTTGAGAGGTAGAGTTGCATGGAAAATATATTAATCAAATTATGCATGACGAGTGATGTAGATCCTAGAAGTAAAAGGATTTAAGCAACAAAAGCCTTTATGAAATGGATTATAACCTAAAAAAATACAAGGAACATTGTGAGGTGAAAATTTATAAGCCATATAATCATGTAAATAAGAATATACTCGACAACCAAAAAGATGAATATTAGCATAATTAGCAGATCTACCAAACAAAATTTCAAGGGGTGACTTACCATCAAGTAGAGGAGTAGGCAAGCAATTGATAGTGTAGGATACAACAGATATGAGATTGTTCTTACTATTAGAGGGCATCTCCCCCTGAAGTTAATAGTACACTTCATTTAGAAAGTCAAATAGAAAAAGTAGTATTAAAACAACTAAAAAGCATGGAGTTTGTTTAATTATTTATATGAATAATGAATTAAATTCATATATTATGTAAGTATTTGTTAACAAATTTGTTTCATAACTTAGTTGATTAAAGTGCGAGAGTTGATTCTTGAGGTTTAGATTCAATTCCTTTGAGGCGAAAATGATCAATGAATGCTAGTATGTATAAGTGGTTAAAGAGACAAACTAAAAAGCTATGGAACTCACCACGCAGGTTATAATTTTGTTCGTTGAATATTTTTTTTTAGTCTTGTTTGTTTTTGTATTTTTAAAATATTATTGAAAAAAATTGAATTTTATTATATTTTTTTCTTTACTTCAAATAAAGTTTTTTAGTGTTTTTAAATCATTTTGATGTGTTGATGTCAAAAATAATTTTTTAAAAATAAAATATATTATTTTGATGTATTTCTAAAAAAAACAACCACTACCATTCTCTCAAACATTTCATAAAAGATCGAGCATGCTTTTTCTCACCCTATCACAGGACTTTAGTTGACGTTAAAAGCCAAGAAAAACACAGACAGTCCATTCTTAATTATTGAAGTCTAAAAGGTACCACATGAACCTGAAACTTATTTCTATATTTATTGTTCACTTCAAGCAAATTAAAAGTGTTTTTTTTTATTTAGCTTTTATAAAAACAAATAAAAGAAGCATAATTTAATATTTTTTATATTTTAAGAATCATTCTTGGAATAATAGAGGAAAATTGCAGGATTTGTCAAATTATTATTTTTTTATTAATTTTTTGTATCATTCAAGGTTGTCAATATTTTTTTTTGTTGTACTTTTGGTTTTTTTTTTAATTTAATTGCATCATTTAATGTTAGGTTTTTATTAAATTTTATTATTCAGTATTGAATTGATTGAAAATAAATTTTCATATTTTTTATCACATAAAAAAAATAATTCAAACCTAATAGAATTCATATAGAGAATCACGAGTTTGACAGGTTGATTAAGGTAAATATGAGTTATTTATTTTTGTTTTCTTTTGATATTTTTTTTTTGACTTGTCTAGCTGACAAGATCATGTTGAGGTAACTTACACGTGATTTAACTTAAAACTCAAGATAAACAAAGGGTTAGGTTAGGAATTTTTCAATTTAAATTGTTATGCTAAGTTTAATAATAATATAAAAAATTACGTATAATCTAGACATTGTTTTTCATACATTCCAAAAACTCTTGGTCAAGGTCGTAGTGATAGAGCGGGCAGTAAGCTAATTTTATTAGTATCAAGATCAATAGTTAGAGTTTTATCATTATGGATTTTTAATATCAAATACATTGGCTTTTTACCCTTCACACCAATCTAGAGCATTCAAGGGAATTTAATAAAATTTTCAAAGTGTTAACCCAAGGTTTGAACCTAGAAAGTTACGAAATGGAGCATATCATTCTAACTATCGTACCATCCTCCTGGGATTTATTCATGATGGTATGATGTAAAATCACAAACCTATATTTAATAAAGGAAACAAATCATTAATGATTGATATTCTTGGCTATATTATCAATTATTACTCCCCATATAAATAATAGTTATAATGATATTTGTTAAAAATCCTTCATCCTATCAATAATGATTTTTTCATAACTTCTATATTTTTAAAAAATATTGGCATAAATCAAGCCTGATTTATTGTTATATGTGTATAGCTTGATTACATGTTTGATTGCGGTTTTAGAGCTAGCTCAACAAAAGTGGACAGACTTTAAGTATGGAGCATAATATTGAACAAGCATGAAAAGAGAATATCTTAAAATATTATTTATTGAAGTGTAAAAGTATTGAGCTTCAAGTGATAAAAAAAACTTGAGTTTAATTCTTGCATTATAATTTTAAAATGGATTAATATATTTGAAGATAATAATAATAATACTCTGTATACTTATTAGAAAAAAATCTTAGAAGAATCATAAGTGCACGCATAAACACATACACCAGAGTCATATGAATCTAGTTGGATAGAGAAACTTAAGGAAAAATGAGGTAAAAAAAAAAATTGACTTGTAAAATTTTAGAACCAATCAAAGTAGTAACAAAACTAACCTAGTAATGCCCAGGACTAGCCAAGTAGAGCCCATACCTAGCTAAGTAGAATTTGTGTAAGATTATACAATATACTAAAGGAGTTTAATGTTTCATTGTTTATCCTTTTACTGTTTATCAAGACACATAGTACAATGAATTAAAACAATATAATGATATAATTGTCATTGCCAAAGAAAATACAGTATACTAAAAGAGTTTAGTGTTTCATTATTTGCTCTTTTATTGTTTATTAAGACACAAAACACTAAGGATTTGAGTAGTGTGATGATGTGGTTGTTATTGTCAAAAAAACTTATTAGGCATGCAGTTAGGGGTGGAGTTGTTTTTTTCGTGAGATATATTTGGCATTGAAAGAATGATTGGGAACAAAATGGTTCTTTCATGTTTTTTTGGATTTGGCGCTGGGAATGACATGATTGCCAAATACCTAACATTAGGGTTAGACATGTCTACTATATCCTAAGTGCTAGGACCAGACCCACGCGCTTGGGTCTGACATCACACATGGTTGCCAGACCCAAGCAAACATATCTTCATTATTATAAACAAATCGTCACAAAAATATAATTTAACGTTTTAAATCTAAAAATTTATATCATATCTTTTCAATGAAAAAGTTCATGTTTTATATTTATAAATTTGTTATTCCTTCAATAGAAATTTATCTTCTATTATTATTATTATTATTCAAGTAAACTTGGGTCAGACATGTTTGCCAGACCCAAGTAACGTGAGTCGAAAAATTATTTATAAACAAAGTATAAATAATTTATAAATAACAAACCATCACAAAAATTTAATCTAACATTTTAGATTTAAAAATTCAAATCATATCTTCTTACTGAAATAATTCATTTTTTTATGTTTATGAATTTGTAATTCATTCAATAAAAAATATATTTTATGGTAGTTATCGATATAGTTTTTGTTCAAAAGTATTTTTTTATTTAAAAATATATTAAAATAATATTTTTTATTCTTTAAATTTATTTTTAATATTAATATATTAAAATAATTTATAAATATAAAAAATAATTTAAAGCAAAGAAAAAAATATTTTTTTATCTTGGATCTGGCTTAGCCGTCATACTCAAGTCTCTTGAAAGGTAAAAATTAAAAATTATTATTATTGTTATTGTTGTTCTTATTATTATTATTATTATTATTATTATTATTATTAAATTTAAAAAAATATGTTATTATTATTAAAGAAAAACCATAGATTTGATTTGAAGAGCAAAATTAAAAATTATAAGAACTTGGGTCTGACATGTTTAATATTATAAATATTATTATTTTCATTGTTGTTAATATAATTCTTAATACTTTTTTTAAAAAATATTATTAAAATTGAAAAAAATCATATATTTAATTTAAAGGATAAAATTAAAAATTATTATTATTGTTATTATTATTATTATGATTATTAGTATTATTTTTAATAATAACAATCAAATCTATGGTTTTTCTTTAATAGTAATAATATTTTAATAATAATATTATTATTATTAAAAAAACCATAGATTTAATTTTATTTATTTTGGAAAGAGTTTGAGCAACTGTTACTTTTATACAATAAACAACAAATAATTTTCAAGGTCCTTATAAATAACTATAATTTCTATGTATTTTAACATTAATAATGAGCAAGAAAACGTGAAGAAAAGTTTGGAAAATATTTTCTTATCATAAATATTTTTATTGAGATCTTTATTGGTTATATTCTTATTATAATACTATAAGAACTTTAACTTTGTAAAACTTTAGAGTAAAAACATGTCTAAATAAAATAAAAATAAATATACAATCTATAAATTATTAAATATAAAAATAAAATAAATATAGGGTATATAATTGGGTTAAATTAATCGTGTTTCAAAATTCCCAATCTATAATAACTATTTCTTATATTTTTTTTACTGATTATTATTTATATTAACTGATTTTGATAGATTATAATACAAATATTACATCTTTACCAATATTTTTAAACATCCGTACAAAGAAAATAATGTTTTAGACTTTTAGGCCCCAAACCAGTACTTTGACCGGTAATAAAAAAAATTAAAAAATTCAAAGAGAATCTCCCACAAATTTATTACCCCTTATACCCGTTCCTCTTCTTTCACAGGTTCATACTACTACATCTAGCAAAGTAACAAGCATCTTCCAATCCACTCCAAATAGCCGAACCCTCTCTCTTTCTCCAACTTTCACATCTCTTTACTCTCTCAATGGCAACCAAAACAGATAATCCTTCAACCGCCGCCGTTGAAGATAACCCTAGCGAAACCCTAGACACGGCAGTCCTTGATTCTACCAAGCCAGATCGAGGCGAAGATTCTACCAACACCGCATCATCCACCGTTGAGTTAGCTACCGAAGGGCCTAAGAAGGACTCCGAGAACTCAAAGAGCGCTGCACCGGTCACCGACATCGAGAAGAAGATCCGCCGCGCTGAACGTTTTGGAATTACTGTTCAGCTTTCCGAGCAAGAGAAACGCAATTCTCGTGCTGAAAGGTATATAATATATTTTTCTTCGTGTTTTAGGTTTATTAGTTTTCATTTACTATTTTGAACTTTTCAATTAGGGTTTGAATTTCTTTCCTTTCTTTTCGCTTGGATTAGTGGACCTTGATTCAAAGTTACATACATAATACATGATTTAAGTTATTCTGTGTTGTTGTGGATTTTTTTTGGCCCAAAGTTTAGATTACATACGCGTTGTTCTAGTGTTCTTTTGGGAGCTTAACTGGTTTGAAAAGTAGAGGGTATATTATTTTTGGGAATGAAAACCGTAACTTCGCTTCTTTAATGGTCCGAGAGACTGATCTTTGAGTTGTTTAGAAAGGTGTGCATTTGGCTTGATCTGTTATAGTATTTATAATACAAAGTTAATAGTTGGAGTCCATAAAGCAAGTCATGGGGAACTTTGTTTCAACATTTGCATGCATTTGCCACTGCTTCGGCCCTGGTGATTCCAGCATGAGTCTCTGAAGGAGTTTATGCTTTGGTGTGTATGCTTGTGCTTATGTGCAAGTGAAAATGTGTGCGTTTGTGGGAAGGTGTTGTATGGATCAAATGATTTTTTAGGTGCCCATGGGATTTTCCCCATGGAAATGTCTGAAGAACTTGATTTCCTTTTTCTTTTCACTAACTGAAACTTTCATCGGTGAACCTATCATGCTGTAGGTTTGGCACCAGCACCGGCACCGGCTCTACAGCACAGGGGTCAGAGTCAGACTCGGTGAAGAAATCAGAGGAGCTGAAGAGGAAGGCTAGAGCAGAGAGGTGTTATTCCATGTCGCATCCTGGTGTTAAATAGCTTTAGTTGAATTGCCCTTGTTTTTCAGTTTACTGTTCTCACAAGTTAGTCCTAAAACTTATTATTTTGTTTCTTCAGGTTTGGGATTCCTGTACCACCCGCAGCTAGTGATGAGGAGGCAAAGAAGAAATCTCGTCTTGAAAGATTCACACCGGCTGCTAAATCAAATACCCTGGAAGAAGACAAAAGGAAGGCAAGGGCTCTCAGGTATGTTTAACTGCAAACTGCTCTGAGTTGTTCAGAATTTAAAATGCTCGTGATTCATAAGAACCATGACTAACATGCTACTCCATGCTTCCAGGTTCTCACAAAGTTCATCTGGTTCTCTATCCATAAATGGCAAGGGGGATCTTGAGCCAGTGAGACCTTCTTTCTTGGATTACTGCTCCTTTTTATTTGAAAGGATAAATTGTTATTTATATTTATATTATTTCTCAGTACTGAACTTTTTTTGTTTTTTTCTCTTGCTTTCTGCAATCAGAAGGCAGCTATTGCAGGTGAGGCTGGTGGAGGGTCTTGAATTGACATCTCCTTTACTAGTTCTTAGGTATTATTTGAGATTTTATTTTCTAATTTTCAGCCATTAATTTTTTTGAGAGAATAATTGTCAAGTATTTTTTTTAAAAATATGTTTTGCATTGGAAGTTAACCTCGTATTGACTTGAATTGACATTTTATCTGTGATCAGTTGTTGAGTCATGTTTATTTAGGTTTTAATTTTGCTAGTTCACTCAATCTTAATTTTTGTTCTGTTGTTTGTTTTGGCAGGTTTAGTGTTCTAACATGAGATTCTCCTAGTGGTTTCTATCCGCCTTTTCATTTTTCAACAAAAGAACTCCCAGATGCAGCACTCTTCATTCTCAGATAAATCTCTTGAAGGCATTTGACATGATTTTGGCACCTTCTGTTTCATATTAGCTTTTGGTGTTGTTTTCTTGGGGCTTAGAGGAATCAACAGTGCCTTCGAGTGTTCACTTTTCTTGAAATCTTCTAAAAGTATCAGAAGTTCTGAATTTTGAATCTAGGAAAAATGTTAATGTTTTAGCCTATTCAAGGAAAGTATCTAGTGATCTTTTTTCCATTGGACAAATTCTCCGTGACAAGGACATGTCGCTAGTGTCTCATATATTCATGAAGCTGCATTTTCATGATCCAATATTATTAGTATTGACTAGATGCTGTGTGTTGCATTGTGTCATTCATGACCTCGAGATTTCCAACATGTTTCTTACTTCATTAGGAAATGGGGATGATTCTTAGGACTCAATAAGTGATCCAGAGAATGGGCAGTTATGAATAAGATTACATGGGAAGTCTTATTTTGGTTTAGGCATATGTCCGTGGATTGCTATTTGGCAGTCACGGAAGCCTATAACCAAAGCAAACCAACATGGGTAAGTCTGCTCTTTTGAATTGAAACATTTGAGAAAGGCTGCATTCTTTTTTTTGTCATATAAAGCATGCATATGTTTTCATCCTTTTTAGACGCAAGTGAACTAGAATCAGTTATTTTTCTTAAATTTGTTTCCTTTTCATTTATATATTCATCCAATGACCATGCATTAGAACATGTTTACACGAAACTACAAAGTCTTCTGATGTGTAAGATCAGGAGACAGATGCATGCAGTACTTACTGCTGCCATTCAACTGTGGATCATGAGGTGTGTATGTCCAAAACTGTCATATTTGACATTTGGTTTGAACATGTTGAAGGTAAAGTTTTTAGAGTATGTCAGAGAGTTGTGCATACAGGTTGATAGTGGGCTATAAAAGGAAATGTTTTCTAGTTATTGATTCAGAATTTCTGATACTCTTTCTGGTATTTTGAGATCAGTGAACGCTTCAAAGGTGTTATTGATTTTTTAGGCCTCACGATGAATTGCTCTGCAAGGTAGGCTACTGGGAATGGAGGATATCTTGATATTGGGTTGCTGATTTAAGTATGTTTCCTTTTTTAATTTTAGTTTTGAGTATGACATGATTACAAATTGTGTAAACACTGCATCTGAAGTTCTTGTAATTGATGTTGGAAAGACCAGGTAACATGATTGGGAGAATCTGTAGAATATGTTGTTCTTGTTGTTTTCTTCTATTTGTTCCCTTAGTATGTTTGCAACATCTTCTATATATATATTTGGTGGTGATTTCTTTTGCTGGTTGTGAGAAACTATTTCTTACTCCATTTTTTCCATGCATTTTCAAAAGTATAAAAAATTTCCAAAACTATATTCAATCCATTTCATAATTTTCTATTATTTTTATTTATTTATTTATTTATTTTATTATGTGTGACAAGATAAAAAAAAACTGAAAAAATAATAAAAAGAACAAAAAAATAGGGAGTGAAATGGGAGGAAATAAAAGAAAGGACTAGGATGACTGAGAAATAAATAATACAAGAGATCATAATATAAGAGGAAATCATATAAGAAAAATATAAATAGAGAATGTAGACAAAGTTTAATAGATGTTACAGCACATCATTGCCCATATCAAGATATGATTAGTGGAGCACTGGTTGTGGCCTAACAGTGAAAGAGACTTGTTTTTTTTTTTTTTACCAGGGTTAAGTCTCATCGTGTACATTTATTATTTTTACAGTGTTTTATATATTTGCTGGGCTTGCAGGATGTTTAGTGAATCTAGAAATTAATTATGGTACATGTAAGCTGGTCTGAACAACTGTGTTACCAAAAAAGAATGAAAGATATGACCAGTGGAATATATATTTTTTGTATAGCTTAAGTGCTTGGCATTCTAAAAGGGAGGAGATTGAACTCAGGGAGAGCAAGCAGCAACCTTTCTGCAAAGCTTGAACTTGTATTTTACAATATTGAATGAGTTAGCTTAAAACAATACTTCAAAGGGGAGCGACTTTCAGGAATTCTGATGGAATGGCTTTGTATGAGATGGCACTCTTGCTCTAGTTTCTCTGAGTTGCCATATTCTAAATGGTTCTCATTGTAATAGTTCCTCATTATTAAAAAGGTTGATACGCTAAAAGGAAAAAAAAAAAGGAGACAATGATTCCAATAGGTCTAAAGAAGTGCAATAACAGTAACTAAAAAATTAAAAAAAAAAAACTGGGGTTTGTAATGATACTTTATTGGTCAATGAATTACCTTTATTATTTTTATATTATTTTTTGTCATTTTATTTAATCAATTTTATTCTCAAATATTTTTTTATTTTTTGATTTAATACTTTTGTGATCTAATTTCAAGAGATAAAGTTTTAGATTATAATAAAAAGATAAAATTAAAAAAAGAACCGTAGAAAATGAAGAAAATTTGTACACGGTTTCAAACTTCTTACAATTTTTATTTTGATCTGAAAATTTATTTTATTAATTTTTAATTTCTTGATTTAAAAAATAAAATAGAGACTCATTTAAAAATAATGAAAAAAAAAAAGAATTCGTTAGTTAACTAAATTTCAACAACTAAAAAGAAAGATTTTTATGTCAATGGGTCTCTCTTTTTTAGAGGAGTTGAATAATAAAGATAATTTTATTTTTCTCCTAAATATGATTAAGAAAAGTAGATTGGGTTCTATTTGGTTTGTTTTTATTTTTTTAGTGTGATTTTGGAGTGTGTGAGGTTGTTAATGTGGTTTTTTTTAAGGTATCTTTCAAGGAGTTTTTAGATAAAAAAAATTGAAATTTTGGTTTTTGATTTCTAAAATTGAAACCTTTATTTTTTTTTTTTATTAGTGATAAGTCATCTACCACTATAAAAGACCTATCACCTGCCTAAAAAAACAATAGCGGACAAGTTTTCTTTTCTAAGGCCGACCACTCAGTGCTTAACCAATTTTATTATTATTTTAATTGTTACTTGAAATTTTTTTACTTAATACCTGTTTTTTACTTTGCATTAATTTTCTTATTTAAATTTTAATTAATACTCTCTCTAATATTTTAAATCTCTTGTTCATCGTTTTGAAATAGTAGTTATTTTTTTGTTATAATGTTTCAAAGAGATTATTCTAGTTTTTTTTCTAATTTTTTTCTTTTATATGTCATATAAATATTCATGATATATTTATAAAATAAAAACCAATCATGATAAGAAAAATAACCTTTAAGATAAAAAAAACCTCATAAATTAAAAATAAAAGTCATGATTAAATATTTATATACTCATATGTCCTTTTCTTTTAGGAGAAAGATTGACCTTTATTTTAGCTTTTAAATAGTATTAACAACTTTTTTTATATTATCGATTCATTAATTTTTTATTGAAATTTAAATTAATATTTACTTTCTCTCCATTTTTTTTAATTTTTAATTCATCTTATTTAAATATTTTTTATTTTTTATTTATAAAACATTTCAAAGAGATTATTATAATTTATATTTAATTTTTTTCTTTTATATTAGTTATAAATAGAATTTATTTGCATGATGAATTTATAAAAATAAAAATAATTTGTTCTTGTTAAGAAAAAAATAACTTTTAAAATAAAACAATAACAACACATAAATTAGAAAGAAGATTCAAGGCTAAATATTTGCATTGTCAACCTTTCCACTTAAGTTTTTAATTAACATATATATATATATATATATATATATATATATCATTAAGTATATATAACATCTTTGTGTTTCATAATTAAAAAAAATTATGGTATAATAAAACACATCCATAATATTAATACATTCTTCAATTACATTATAGAAATTAACTTGAAATCTTCAATTACATCATAGAAATCTTATATGCAACGTGAACAATATATTTGCAAAAACATGTTTATAATTCTGAATTAAAAAAAATTCATAATATTTTAAAATACATCTACAACATTAATAATTTTTATTATTATATTCAAAATTAACTTGAAATTCTACCCACAACTTCGTGGCGGTGATAAAACGAGTTCATAAACATCTATGATTTAGCTTCATTTTAAACTTGCCCGGTTGCATTTAACTGCAGGTTATGTACTTAACAGATCTGTTTTCAGCCAAAAGTTCCAAAATGTTTTTGGATTGTCAATTGGGGTAACAGCCAGAAATCTTTTGAAGAGTGATGTTCATTGACATTGTGCGCCCCACTTTTTGGGGTCTCAAGAAACAGGATGTCTTTCACAATCTTCCAGCAATAATCTAAAGATGGGGATAGAGAGATCAAACACTAGAATCTTGTCTCTGAGTAAGATATAGTGGCGGCGCTTCCTCCTCTTATCGATAAGGGATGGCCACCGATGGAACTTCTACTGATCAAATGAGAATCTATATACACAACTATGACACTAATATCATCATGAAAATGTCTCCGGACGCCTCGTTCGATCCTTTTCAAATCTGTGTACCTCATCTCTCTTTTCTTTGCAGCTTCCCGAAGGGCAGCTTTGACAAGCATCTTGGCAATTCCCTGCATCGTAGAGATGGAAAAGGAATCAAGTTAATGCTTTGAAACAGCCACACCTTCACTTATGGGCCTATTATGGAAAATTGCAATGATCATGACAGTTCATTATTACAACGCGTTGTTAATTTGGAAATTATAAACTACATACAACGGTGGAAGAAAACAAATGCTGTCTAACTGTAAGAACACCCAATATTGGTTTGTGATGGAAAATCAGAAAAAGCAAGAATCTAGTTAGAGTTACTTCTGGTCAGGAGGCAGAAAATTTGAGGTAATTACAGTTTAAAGACTATGCATCGTTGCTATGTGAACTGCTGGATAAACAGCAGTCAAGATGATTGAACAGGTTTACACATGATGTCATGGGGAGAATGGGATGAGCTTACCTTCCGGGGGAAATTTTGGACAATGTCAACAGCCTCCTGATTGCTAAGATGCTCCCATAGACCATCAGAAGCAAATATGAGGAATCGATCTCCTGGTTGGAGTTTGCGCACTAGTATTTCTGGCTCTGGATTTAGGATTGGCTTGTGGAAAGGTTCGGGCAGTCTAAACTTTGGTTGTAGAGGCTCTCGGTTGAACTCTGACTTCTTAAGATAGGCATCTCCTATGGATCTTGAAACCTGCAAGGATAAATGTCAGCAAATGGAAAATGTTTACCTAAAACTGCTTAACCATTCAGATTGTTAAGTTCTCATGAAAGGAAATAACAGAACATAGTATCCTTCTAGTTACATATTTATGAAACAAAAATTAAATCAATTTTCTAATGAGCACAACGCTACGGATAGCAGAGCATTTTCCCCCTTCTTCATGTGTTTTCCTGAACACGCTGAAACCTCATGCATTGAGCAACACTCAAACCGCATTTTAGCACAAAGTTCAACTGATATAAACCTTCTCCAATCAGTCAGGTGTATAGGAAAGAAAATGCAAGGAAATTACCTGTATGATGCCCTTCACGCGCCAAACTTTGTGCTTCTGCACAACAATCTGTGAATCATTGGGATGCAGACACCGGAGTTCATTTCTCACAGTTTCTATATTAGCATTGTGCTCCGTAGATAATTGTAATGCTGTAACTTCCCTGGTTCCTCTTTCTGCTCTTCCTAAAACCACTCGGGAGTCTCCTGCATTTGCAATATATAACAATCCATTGCATATGACTCCCACCAAACAACATGATCCAACAGATGCCATATGGGGCTTACTAAGCCACTGCTTTTTCACAAGTGAAAGAAAACCCTCTTCTGTAGATGCAAAAGCCTTCTTGATAGTAATTTCCGATACATCTTGTTGCTCAGAAACAATTTCTGCATCACAAACAAACAGAAAGTTAGCAGCATTAAACATCTGCCTATCCAATAGAAAGATAGCTACATCGTGTAGGAAACAGGGCATCTATTACTGATCAATGCTTTAAGCCAGTTGAGAAGTTAAATATAGATTCATACAAAATAGATCCAACAGAAAGAATAACAACTAAACTTTTACAGAAACGAAACATTGATCCTCAGCCCATCCACTTGGTGTGCACATGAGTCCCTTTACCCTTTAAGATTAAAAGTGTGAGGTAAATTAGACCATGAAAAACTATTTCCTACAGCCTGTATGTATGTTCCAAGAAAATGCATCTAGCTTGCGAACATCAGAACTCTTTAAACTTGACCAACCATTCACGCTACCTTCATTAAGACACAATACTACAAGATAACATCATTCACTAGATTTGAGTCATGAGCATGATCTTAAAGAATCAAGCAAACAAAGCATTACTAATTAATTACGAAGTGGTCCAAGCAAATAGTAAAATTAGCAAAACAATTAAGCTGAAAACATACTTTTGAAATTGGAGAAAACGTTGTGGTTGATAAACTTTGAAGCCTCAGTTCCTCCATGTCCATCATATACTCCAACAAAAGTCCCCCGTGGACCTGAATTAGTTGAACTCAAAGGCCCTGATTCTAGTTGGCTTTGATCCTCCATCACGCTATTGGCTTGAATTACAGCCATCGAGAACTCTCCATAAACATGGTTCCCCAAATTCTTGTACCACAACAACCCATCAACCTTCTCAGTGGCATCATCCTCCACACAAGGTCTCCAACAAGGTTTAACCATTTTGAAGAGATCACTTAGACCACAACCACAAGCAACCAACCAACTTTATAATAGTAGTATTACTTACTTCCACATTATCCAAATGAGCCAGGAACCAATATATTCACAAGACTAAATCTGAAATCCAGTTCCTGCTGATGCTCCAATCTTACAGTCCCAGTCTTGAAACTATATAGCCACAGAACTCAAGACACCATTAATAAGTAAATTATCATGTAAAGACCAAAAGGGCATGGGCTAAATTAATTGAAAAGAGTATAACGAGACAAGGAGGCAATTGTTTTTAAGTGAGTTCAGAGAATATAGAGATGTGCTGGTGCCATGTACCTTGAATCTGGGTTAAGTATGTTTGGTTCTTTCATGTATGCCATATTTCAAGAAACAGACTTAGCTGGAAAAGAACACATGGATTTGGTAGTGGCAGAGTTTGGTCTGAAATTAGAGAGATCAAAGGGAGCAATGGATAAGAGACGGGGTTTTTGGAGATTTTTGACAGAAGATCTTCAGTTTTGTTGTCAGATGAGATTCAAGGATGGGAAATAAAGAGATTTTAAATTACAATTCCTGACATTATTGTTTTTTCTATCTTTCACTTGGGTTCTCTACTTCTTCTTTTTTTCTATGGTGGTCTAGTGGTGCTCCCCCCCACAAGGTTTCCCATTCCATGGCCGAGATTCTCAGTTTTCTATTCATTGCAATTCATAAGCAATAACACACTGTTTTAGGTGCTCTTATTGCTCCATTTTAGGCTTCCACTTCTTGTTTTCCTAGTTAAGCAGAAAACAATGAGCTGAGATGTTTTTACTAACTCCATGTTTGTTTTTCCGAAAAGTAATTTTTGAAAATTATTTTTTTAATTTATTTTTGTTTATTTATCATTAAAAAATTTGATCAATAAAAAATACTTTTAAGTCAAACAAAAATTTAACTTGGTTTTCAGAAAAGTTTTTTCCTGAAAAATTTAAACGGAAAATACTTTTTGGAAGTTGTGAAAAATTTTAAAATATCATATTATTTACTGATTATATTAAATTTGGTCCTCAAATTTTTGATTGTTATATATATTTTATTTTGAATATTTATTTTTTAATTTCATCTCTTAAAATTTAATTTTTATATTAACTTTGGTACTTATTTTTATAATTGTTATTTGCTTTTCCCTTATTATTTTTTTATTGAAATTTTTTATCTATCAAATTTGATCCTTATTCTTTTGATTATTACTTATTTTATTTGAAATAATTTATGAAATGTTAATTATTATTATTTTAATTTCTTCATCTTTTATTTTTTTTATTTTTTAGATTTGATTTCTATTATTTTGATTATTATTTATTTTATTTGAGATAATTTATGAATTTTTTTTTCAATTTCATTCTCATTCAACTTTTTAATTTGTAAGATTTGTTTCTCTATTTTAATAAACTTAAAAAAAATAAAACATTAATAAGTTATTTTCCATGATATAATTAAATACTGGAAAGTATTTTTCAACTTATTTTTTATTATATTACCAAATATTAAAAAATAATTTATTTTTTTAAAATTTATTTTCTATATAAATTACTTTTCAGTAAATAAATGAGATATAAATTCATCATTTTAGAATATTGAGCTGCCCTTTATTTTCCCTTTGCGCTCCCTTATCTCTTAGGGCATCTGTAATGTGTGAGGTGAGAGAAAAGTCAAAGCTAGTAAAAAAATGAACTAAATAAGTGTATCTACGTGGAAAGAAATGACTTTAAATTCTTAGAAGAAAAAATAAATCACTTTCTTCTCTTTTTTTAATACAATTTGCTCTTCAAATTATTATTTTTTCATTGAAGTACACCGAAAAAAATATATTTATACAGACTTCAAAATAACATCTTGCCTTGAAGATGCTCTTAGCTATTAAAAATTAAATCTTTTGATAATTTACAAAACTAAAAATCAAATATCATAAATTAAGTAAATTAAAAGAAATTCTAAAACTTATGGCAAAAACATTGTGGATGTATATAGTGAATCTACATTGTTTCTCTCATTCTTCCCCTCTCAGTGCAAAAATGAAGGCCAGTAATGAGGGTATTTTTATTTTTTCATAAGGACACATGTACCTTTTAAAAAATTATTAGGTATAAAAAGGTTTTTTTAATTTATTTTAACAATAGAATCACTAAAATAAATTTTTAGAAAAAAAGGAGTTTTTGTTTAGGGGCTATGTGGTCATTTTCTTTTAATGAACAATAAAAAAACTTAAATACCTTTGGAATCAAACAATTTTAAAGCTTGATTGGAGGGGCGTAGCGTGGTGGCAAATGACTTGAGATCTGCACAGCAGGTCTCGAGTTCGAGTCAGGGCGTGCACCTCTTGTAAGAGTCTGGGACAGACGAGGTTTTACTCACTCACCTGGGCCCACAAAGTGCGCTTTCCGGGAGGTGGAGTTTCCTCGAATCCAAAAAAAAATTTATTGGAGGGGCATTTTCATCTTTGTATCTAGGTTTTTTTTTTCTGGGTAAGTTTTGTTTATTTTCAATTTTATCCTTCAGTTACAATTTGTTATATACTGTTTTTTTTTCAATTCGGTCTTTATTCTTTTGATTTTTAATTTTTTTTTGTTTGATTCTTTTGTTAAAGTTTTATTTGTTTTAAATTTTATCTTTCAATTGAAATATTGTGTATTATTGTTTTCAACTTGGTCCTCATTCATTTTAGTTTTTTCTTTTTTTTGTTAAAATTATTTTTCTTTTCAATTTAACCCTCCAATATAAATTTTTTGTAGCCCTCTCATTTATTTTTTTTTATTTTTACCATCATTATTTTAATTATATATATATATATATATATATATATATATATATATATATATATATATATATATATATATATATCCTTTTGTGCAATCAATTTTTATTCATAGTTTCATCATTTACATTTGCTGGGGATTGAGCTTGTGATTTTTCCATTTAAGGTGTTTTCAGTACAATAACCTAGGTCAATGGTTTGAAATATTAACACGGGTTGACAACCTTTCTTTTTTTTGCTTATTTTTTTTATTTTATCATTTGATATTATTTGTTTTTTTTTTAAAAAAAATTGGTTTGAGGTTTTTCTCAATTTCTTTTTTATCAGGATCTTGGTCTCATAACTTAAGCAACGAGTTTTGCGGGTTAACACAAATTAACTCACCTCTTATTACCCAGGTTACATATTTATCATGCTAACTCAGGTTGACTCATGTCATTTTGTTGTCCTTTTATTTATCCAATTTTCATACTTCCAAGGTTTTTTTTCCAGGTTATTGTGATATTTGTTTATAAAAATTCTATCTGTTTACTAGCAATTTTTTTTTATCATCTAATTAAAATAGAACTAACTTATTAAATTTAGTCGGGCTTGCAACCCAAATTGTTTGGTTTTCTTGTTTCTTTTAAATGTGTTTACACCACCTAGACTATCACTGTTTTTTTTTGTTTTTTTATTTTTATTTTGGTTTTTATTTTAATTAATACATTTTTTAAATGTCTTTTAATAAATTAATTCTTACATTTATGTTTCTATTAATATCCCTCCTCTATGATTTTTTTATTTAGCTTATTTAGTCTTTTTTTAATAAAGGTTTTTTTTAAAAAAAACATTGTTTTGCATGTGTTTAATTTTTAAAGATATTATTCTGATTCATCCATAAATTTTATTTTTATTTTTTATATAGATGATTTAAAAAAATAAAATATATTTATTTTAATATATGTAGCCTTGTATGATATTTTGTTTTATTTTATTCAATCAATTATATATATCAGTGCATGTATGAGTCATCTTTGTCGCTTCACTTTAGTGTTTTCCATTTGCAGACATGTGACTAAGCTTGGAATTTGTTTTCTAATTAAACACTTGGATACAATGTTTTAAAACCAAGACCGGCCCGGTGGGTCGACCCAGGACCTGACCGACCCTGGCCTGGGAACGGTCCAGGTGGAGGCAAAAACCCGGATGGGCATTGGCCCGGGGAAACCCGGTCGACTCGGAACCCGGGCCACCCGGTCAAACCCAGGTGAGACCCGGTCAATTTTTTTTATATTGCCAGTCATTAAACGACGTCGTTTTGGCCTTTTAAAAGGCCAAAACGCTGAAGACTGAAGAAGAACGAAGCAATATCAGTTACAATTTGCAAACCTAATTGAAACCCAGCTGATCGCAGAGGACGTTTTGACAGAGGAGCAAAGGACTTCCCGCCTCTTCCTGCCGCTGCCGCTGCCTCTTCTCTTCCTTCAACCTCCGCGTCTCGGCCTATTGCACCTGCTGCCTCTTCCGGTTAGTATTGCAACTACTCTTTTTTTCATTCTTTTTTGTCTCATATCACTGTACACTATTAGACTTGAGAATTTTGAAGCATAAAAGTGTGTGAGTGCAAGGATTGTGAACTAACTCATATCTAGTCAAAGACATGTGCTTTATTTCATGGACATAAGGATTGTTAAATTGAAAACACAATCTGGGTTTTGCTCGTTTGATTAAAAGCAATTAATTGCGTGGTTAAAGCTTGAATTTTGATCTTTATAGATTAGTTTTTATCCACGGTTTTTAGCTCACATGATTTAGTATATTACTAGCTATTTTTAGCCATTTTCATATAAAAGAAAACCCCAAAAAAATGCAATACATGTTATGTGGAGTTGTGGATAAATATGCCGACTACTAGTTTTACAAAATAATACTGTCAGAGTAGTATTAGTTCAACTGAATCCGTGGTGTTCTTTAAGCCGTTTCAATGTCAAAATCCAGTGATCTTGAAAGCATATTTTTATTAAATATCCCAATGGCATGCATCCTTTTTTCTGTCTGCGTATTTTTTCTAAGAAAAATAAGGATACAAAAATTGTCGTGAGGTTTAAGTCCTGTGTGTCTCTAGCTATTTTTTATTTTCCAAGACAGGAATTAAACTCAAATGATCAATACTAACGTTTTTGTAATTCTGTTAGAGTTTAAAAGGGAAACATTTTGTAGGAAATTAAGTTAAATATTACAATAAAACAGAGTCTAAGAAACCCTTCAATAGAAAAGAAAAAAAGGAAATTAAAGGAGCATGCTGATGATTTATTACAATGATTGTGACGATGAAGTTTCAAAGGAGCATGCTGATGATTTATTAGGTGTTGACGAGATTGATTCAATTCCATCGACATTTGATCCAAATTTTGCTTCTATGGACACAAAAGAACTTAATGTGTTCATTCAACAAAAATGAATGTCTTGTTGATTTAGAATTTATATTGTTGGATGTTTTGTTTTAAATATTTTAGAATTTATGTGGTTGGATGTTTTGTTTTAAATATTTTAGAATTTATATTTTTTTTATGTTTTGGATATTGAATTAAATTTATATTGTTTTATTATAATTTAAATTTGGTTTATGTAAGTGTTGCATTGTAACTAGTTATGTGTTTTTTTATAGGTGTTTTTTTTTTGGTTGATCAGGTCAATTCATCTGACCCGTGACCCGATCACTTGACCGGGTCAATAACTAGGTCGGGTTTCAAAACTATACCGGGATATAAACCAAACCAACCCCCGTTAATTTGCATGGAGCAAGTATGGGTCTTCTCTTGGTTCATTATAAAAGGAAAAGGAGGTGATCTGTGTGTCTAACTGCTTTCAAGAAAAGGAGGTGACAACCGGGTCCCGTGAGTTCAGACTGAAGTGAAGTCACAAAGATATCGTACATGCACTCAAATATATATATATATATATATATATATATATATATATATATATATATATATATATGTGTGTGTGTGAACAAATGGGAGTAGTCAGCCATTGTAGTGAACAATATCTCCGGTGCTATGCCTGCCAACAACCCTGCAAGTGGCATTCTTTTTCTTTAATGGGCTGACTACAATACTATCTATCATGCATCTACAATTCCATGTTGCCTTCGGTCTTATCAGAAAATTATTAAATTTAAATAGAAATACTAACAGAATAATTCTATTAGTAAATTTCAGTTAATTTTATTGATAAAAATAATGAAAAAAAAATTAAAATAAAACAAAAAAGTATTAATACCGTCAGTAAAATCTATCCATAAACTTGTTGGTAAACTTTTCACTTCTCCATAACACTGTTCATTATGTCAATTACAAAAAAAATCATCAATGGAAGATTTTATCAGTATTTTTCAAAAAGCTTTAGAACTATTTATTTCCCACTTGCACTGTTAATTACTATTCTTTACAGATGAAATATCTACGGATTGAAAAGTTGTCGGTGTTATTTGACGGGTTTTTGAATTTTTTTGATGAAATTCAATATTTAAATTAAATATTACAGATGGAATCATCAACGGATTGAAAAGTCGTTGGTGATATTTGACGGTTTCCGGAAATTTTTGATTAATTTAAAATTTTAAAATAAATATTAGAAATGGAATTATAAACGAAATGATTAAAAATATTAATATTTAATTATCCGTCGGTAAAATACCTCAATAAAAGGCTAGAATCCCTCATTTCAGAACAGATGGGCCTACTCCTCCTCCTCCTCCTCTTCTTCACCTTATGTAAAAAACATCAACATTCATTTCTTTTTTTTCTCTTCTCTTCTCTTCTCTCCTCAACTCTTTCTCTTCTCTTCTACGCTCATGTATGTTTTCTTCTCTTTTTTTCTTTTCTATTCTCAGTGTTTTTTAATTAACATACTTTATAAATTTATTTATTTTTCTTCTCAGCTTCACTAGCAACTGCATTAAGGTAATATTTTTATTTTTTCTTCTTCTTTTGTGTTTTGTTTTTCATTATATTTATTTATTTTATCTTATTTTTAAAATTTTCTGTTTTTAATAATTGTATGAATGTTGTTGTAAGATTTTTTTTTTCATATGAGATCAATTTTTAGTTGATTTTTTATAGGATTTTTATTTTTTTAGCAATCGCAACTTCATTTTTTTCATATGAAATTATTTTTAGTTGATTTATTTATTTGTTGTTATTGTTTTTTATTTATTTGTGTTATTTATTTGTTGCAAATTTTTTTGAGTTGATTTTTTTTTCCAAGCAACTCAATTCTGAGTATTATAGAGTGTTGATTTATATTAATTTAATTATTTTCTAGTTTTGTTAAATAGATTTTTTAAAAATATTTTTAAATAATCACCGATGGAATTGCATACGGTATTTTTGTTGGTTATATGACAAGCTTCCCAAGGGAAATACCGACAGAATGAAGCGGATAATTTTTTTAACGCGCTTTTCCCATCAATAAATCCATCAATAATAATATTTTTTTATTACTGACAGATAAAAAATTACTAACAAAAAATTTACCAACAGAGCATTTTCATTTATGATTTCGTCAGTATATTAATTACCAATGAAATGATAATACCGATAAAAATTTGTCAGTAAATATGATAATTCTGGTAGAGAAGGTTCTTGTCTAGACAATTCAGTTGACCAAAGCTCAGCTTTTCTCGTGATGCCTAAAGTCTGTTTGGTATTGTGGTTGTAATTTAAAAAAATTATTTTATAAAAAGTACTTTTAGTTGAAGTTAGTTTGATATTTATATATGTTTGGTTAAAACTATGGTTAAAATTGAGGTTGAACAAAAAGTAATTTAATGTGTTTGGTTAAGAATCCTTTTTAAATTGAGGTTAGATATATATATATATATATATATATATATATATATATATATATATATATATATATATATATGTGTGTGTGTGTGTGGTTTTAAATTTAAATATTGTAAATTTAACTATTATTATTACATCATGAAATAAATAATACTTTATATAAAATATTTTTTTATTGTTCCATTAAACTATCTACAATTCCATTACGTACAAAATTTATCCGACAAGAACTACAGTTTTCATGATTTTTGGAGCGTGCAATAAAATTATGTAAAATATTATCAAGAATAAAATTGAGATCACAGTACAAGTAAATTTAATTCACTCTAAACTAGTTTTTTTTAAAAAAAATTATTATTCACGTTCACGTGAACAGTGCAAGTGGAATCAATTCACTGCACTGGTTTTTTATTTAAAAACACACTATTCACTGTAATGAACAGTGCATAGAAGGAAAACATGGATACACTGAGCAAGAAATAGGAAGGAGCTGCTTTCCTTTCCCTTGCATTTCAAACACTAAAATCAGTGGGACCTATGAATAATAAATTATTGTTTTTTATATTATCAAATAGATTGCGTCTACGTTTTAAACAAAACGCTCCGACAGGTTAATGAGAATTTACGACAGGTTAATGAGAATTTACATGAAGCAAATAATTGTATGAAATAGCAAGCATATTCCAAACGACAAGACATTGAATACAAAGTGAAGTGAGGGACTATGTGTTTTTTGAAGCTTCATCCTTACGCAACAATCAGTGTTTAAAAGAGCATATCAAAAGCTTGCAAGGAGGTTCTATGGACCATATGAGATTGAAGAAAAACTTGGAAAGGTGGCCTACAAGCTCAAGCTTCCACAAGGATCTTGTATTCACCTGGTCTCTCATGTGTCCCTTTTGAAGAAATAATTGGGTGAAACAATGGTTGTTGGTACTAATCAAGTCACCTCCAATAACTGAAGATGGTGAATTAACTAGGAACCAGAGGAAATATTAGACAATAATTAGGTCAAAAAAGGATCCAAAATTACCGAGGAATACTTGGTCAAATGAAAAAGATTCTAGTAGATGATGCTACGTGGGAAAACACTCAAGAAATGAAAGACAAGTTCATAAATATGAGCCGACAAGGTTTCAATTAGAGGAAGGGGTATTGATAAGCCAAGAAGATCATCCCAAGGAGTGCCCATAAAGAACCCAAAATATTTTGCGTAGGAGTTGTCATGTAGGAGAGCTGTGCACTTCACATTACCTTATCTAGGATGTCATGAGGGACATGCACATGATATCATGTAGGGGGCTTGCATGATCCAGGACATGATAACATACATGAAGATTCTGAAAGCTGTGGTTTGTTGATCAAAGTCCTCAAGCTTGCTAAAAAATAAGTCAATTAGTTGTTACATGCTTTTGAATAAATTTTGGCTCCCTAGTTGTCATTAGTGTCAAAGAACTATCTTAACTTAATAATTTAAATTATTAGATGAAGTTTCAAGATATAATTTATATTATTCTCTAACACATCCCTTCAAGTGAAAGCTCTTTGAGCTTGGAACTTGCAAAGACCCACATTACCTTGTGCTTAATTTTTATCAAATAAAAAGGAATGATAAAATTTAAACTCATGACAGTTTAGTCATTAAAGCTTGATACCATGTCAAAAAATAATCTCAATCTAATAGTTTAAATTATTATGTAAGGTTATAAAATATGATTTATATTATTTTTTAATAGTTAATATCCTATTTCATAGAGATGTTATAACAGGATAGTAGATATGTGATCTCAGTATTAGGATTAGGATTAGGATTAGTTGTCAATTCCTTTTTGTATTAAAACTTTTTATTGTCATTAATAAAGCAAGCTTATTCCAGATAAATTACTATATCTATTCTCACCCAAGTAGAATTCTATCTTCCTTAAAACAACTTCATAGCTTTGGTTGGTACCTATCACTTTGTAATTATGTGTTTTTGAGAACTGGGTGCTTGGAACTTTGATCCTTGAATCTTCCATGGGTATTGGGTTCATGACACTCGAACCACAGTCAATAGGTTGGCTTGGTTTTCGACTAGACGCAACCCAAAGAAAACGACTGGATTCTTTTCTTGGGCTGATGTTGAACTTGCAAATTGGAGAAGACCATGCTCCTCGGGTGCCTGCGAAGGTATAAGAAATTGTCTTAATAGGACAACAAAACATCGTCTTTGAAGTGTCTACAAGTTAATCCAAAAAATATGCACTGTTTTGGTATCTGGATATACTCATACACGTGATGGGATGGCATGTAATCCAAGGATAGACCAAAAAATGCTCATCAAGTTCAGGGAATAATGTGTGCAGTAAGAAAACTCGGTCTGAAGTTCTGGCAGGTTTACTATTAGAGACAAAACCTTGCTCAGTCCACTCTGAAGTCTTGTTCTGGTTTTCAAGGCTGCAATTTGAAGATCTGGGGGTTAAAAATCTTCACCGCCATCTTATTTTAAAGCTTTGTGCATGCTTCCTTAACTTCAAAAGCCATCAGTGACGCTCGTTCTTGGTTGAATCAGAGTGAAATGGATGTTAGGATTTGAATTGAGATGATAAAATCTATAAGAAGCCTCTTGTGAAATCAAAGCGGCTAGTTTTTCCAAGAAAGGGTTATCTGGTCTGGCACTAGTGATAAAGATGATCCTCATATATAAACTTCAGAAACAGAAAAGGTATGCTAGCTTACGAAGTCGCCAGCATCGTATCATCTTTTGTCCACTCTGATATGCTATATATGTAGCTTCATCAAAAGTAGCTTCAAAAACAACACTAAGGGCACCAAACCTTAACGCTATGTATTTATAGAAACAAATTAGGAAGCCTCGGCTGTCATCAGCCCAGTACTCCAGGTTGGAGCAAGTCACAATAATCAACAATGAAGTGACGCGTTTAATTTTTATATAATTTTTAAATTTATTTTTAATATTTGTATATTCAAATAATTTCAAAATATAAAAAAATAATTAATTTAAAGTAAAAAAAAATTCAAAAATACGGTTGGATTATATTATAATGTCAAATACCATCTTAATTAATCAAACTCGAAAAGAGAACGAAAACAAGAAAGAATACGACCTTCATGGACCCAGGTCCAGCATCAACTGGACAACAAATCCCTGATAATTCCCTACATCACATGCTTTCTTTGATGCTCACTATCATACATACGGCTTTATTATCCATGCAATGATATTAACTAATCACTACTCTACCCTCCTCATCACGTTTGCCATTTCTTGCTTCAATGCAAGAAGAACACAGGCCCATCCTAATGTCTCTTTCTGCTATTTGTGTTATTAGCTATATATCTCACATCATTAGCATTTAGCACACATGGATTCAAGTTGGGCCAGCTCTAATCATGTGTCTTCTCTCCATTGAGCTTTGTATCTGCTCCCTGGCATGCCTTAAAGCGTCAAGAACTTCAATAACACTTCTATTGACTGCCTTCAACTCACTTTTCTTGGTAGAAGCTGGCAAACTCAATGGGACTAGTGCCAATGAATTATTCACGTAAGCCTCGTTATCACTCTCATTTCGTGCATTTTTTTCCATCTCCACCACTTATGCTTTAATGCTCGCAGAACTGAAAGAGATTATCAGAATATTGACTTAATTAGCTTAAAGAAACCCCATTAAATTGTCATAGATAAAAGTGGCTATTGAAAAGGACAAAGCATGTTGAACTTGATACCTTTGATCATCAATCTTTGAATCTTGTGAACATGCAACGGTTTCATGCCTTGATTTATCTAAAGAACAATCTTTGAGGTTATTGTCAGCATTTGGATTTTGATTCTCTCCGATGGAATCGGAAACAGGACAAATATTTTGATTGGATGTAGTTGTTTCAGAGCCATTGTCTTTCATATCTTGTGAGTCTGCTGCGATTATGACTTGGGGCTTGGATTCAGATTCTTCGGGGTCTTTGTGGCCTGCAGTACTTGTGGATGATGCGCTACAAAATCCACTAATCTCAGATGAACTTGACTTCTCTGATCCCTCTGATGCAGGCGAAATCTTCAAGGACTCAAGCTTCTTCATCAAGAATTTATGCTTCTTTTCAGCTTTTTTCCTCAATTTGATCTCTTCTCTGAGTTTGTCCTCTAGTTCTATTAACTATACCATCAAAAAATAGATGAAAATGAAACTTGAGATCTTACAATTGATGCATTGTGGTTGTATATTGACATCCCAAATGCGAAGCATGCAATAACATCAATCTACCCAGAAGGAGAAGAAAAAAAGTAAATTAAAGGCCATCCAGATGTCAGGGATAGAAGGAGCAGACCTTATTGCCCATGAGCTCTGCCTCCTCTTTAGCAGTCTTTGAAGCTTGTCTCTCTGCAAGCAACCTTCCTCTCAGGCATTCTAGAGTCCTCAAACTATCCTCTCCTTCCATTTTCTTGCTTTCACGAATACTGAGAGGCAATCCATCTCACAATGTGAGAGATAAGAACAATTAAAGAAGAGAAAACAGAGAGATCAACAAGAGCCCACCTCCATCCTTTTCCATCCTTCCCAGTAGCTGTCATTTTCTCTGTCACTGAGCCTACTTGATGAGTTAAATTCTCTGGAAAGAAAGAAATGTGGAAGACATTTATCCCAGCCACTACTGTTCTCAGAACCAAAACCGTGAAAATTTGTATGAAAGATAGGGGAGGAGCTACCTATGTTCAAAAGCTAGTGCTTTGGTCTCTCTTGCTCATGTCAGGTGCCTGTAAATCCAACTTTGTTTATTACCACTGCCACCCTTCATCATTTTTGCTTTGGCTCGTTGCTCTTTTTCTCTTCGCGTTAATTTTCACCTCAGAAACCACCGTGATTTCCTTTCTTTTAAAACAAGACAGTGAAATCAGCCACTTTCACTGTGTGAAAACATCCTATCATAAGCTCCACCTTCAGAAGTAAACATAGGCAGACATTTCAGTTGGACCACTTTCAAATTTAGCAAATACAGAGGCACATACCGCTCACTACTCACTGGCATTTAATGGCATCCAAGAGACAATCCGTGTTGGAGAAATCAACGTGAATCAAGAGAGAGAGAGAGATCAACGTGAATCAAGATGTTTTATTATAGATTGTAATTTTAATTTTATTTTTAATTTTATTTTTTTCGAGTTGTTTTTTTAATTGTTTGTATTTTTTTTTTATGACAATTAAAATGTATTTTTTTTTGTCAAATCAGAAATGACTGTCATACCCAAGTTTATTGGGTTCAGCTTGACCGTCTTACCCAAATATCTTATGTCTTATGTGGCCGCCAAATCCAAGAATTTATAAAAAATAAAATAAAATTTAAAAAAATAATTAAGATTTCTATTTAGGATATTTAAATGATATTTTAAATGTTTTTTTATAAAAAATAAAAACAATTTATAAAAATACTTCAAGATAGTTTAAATATTTTTTAATAATTTTTTTTAAAATAATTATAATTTATATTTAGGATACTTCAAGGAAATTTTAAATGTTTTTCTTATAAAAAATTAATTAAAATTTCTTTTTAGGATACTTTAAAGATAATTTAAATTTTTTTTAAAATAAAAAACATTAATTAGAATTTCTGTTTAGAATATTTCAAATATAGTTTAAATGTTTTTTTAATAAAAAATTAAAAATATTTATAAAAAAATTAATTAGACATGACCGTCACACCTAAGTCTGTTGGGTCTGTCATAGCTGCACTTCTGTTTAAAATATTTCAAGAATAGTTTAATTTTTTTAATAAAAATAAAAAAATTATAAACAAATTAATTAGAATTTTTATTTAGAGTACTTTAAGTTTAAATATTTTTTTATAAAAAAATAAAAAGTTGAAGGCAACAACATTATTGTCAATGTATGGCTACATGAAAAAAAGAAAAAAAGAATCAGAATCTTGAATTATGTCACGGAGCTACAATCTCATTGAGCCTGACCCCAGATGTCCCTGAATTGTCTTCCTCTTCGACACCAATCAAGTTTTTTCACCACTTTTTTCAATAATTGTATTTTCCATTTGTTTTTACACTTACTCCTACTTGTCAGTGTAATTCCCATCTGTAATAATATCGACAGTATTTCATGTCCAGCTGAAGGAATCCTTCAATATAATATCGTCTTAATTACTACTACTGTTTGTATTGTATTTTTCTTTTCATCATCACTTCATTATCTTCTGCAACTTCAACATTATTTGGCATCATTAGCTGCTACTCGATCTATTGAAGTGTTGGAATCAGCTTGCATTGCACTCAAAGAAAGGAGCAGTGGCTAGTATTTCTTTAGTATTTACTAATGATTGATGACTATGGCAGCCATTCTAATTGATTTTGCATTATGAATCTGCCCACCTTACTAGCATGGCTTGGGCAAAGGAGCTTCATCAGCACTCAAACGAGCGAAAGAGCTATAACAATGATTGAAACTAATAAATACCCCTTTAATCAATCATCAACAAAATAGAAAAGAAAAAAAAAGGTAGATATAACACCACATTCAATATATGCTATAAAGAAAAATGTAAAATATGAAAGACATAATAAAATAGATTCAACCTACACTGCCCCAAATAACCAATGAGTAGTTAAGCCAGACCTTTCATGCTAATAGAGCCGAACATTGAAATTTATGAATAGAAATTAATAATTAAAAATAAACATAATTTTATAGACTAGTGGGACAGGTCTAGACCCAGTACACACCTTCTAATATGAGATAATTTAATCAAATAAAACCAAATCGATGCAGCTATGGCTTGTAGAAATAAAATATTCTAAACATTCAGGTGATAATTTTACACAACTAGATATGAGTCTAATCTAAAGAGACTATGTGAATGTTATAGAAGATGCTTTTATAGACCAGTAGGATAGATGTAGACTAGTGGGACAGGTCTAGATCTAAGAACAAGTCTGATCATGTCAAACTAGGTTAGGGCTTATAGAATTAGGAAAGTGACTATGGGTCCCTGACCAATATTGAAAACCAAATGCATGATTAGAGGAGACATCCCTTTGAATGGGAAGATATCAAATATGGTGATTTCAGTTTTCTTGTTAAAATTTCTGAGTTTGCTGGAACTTTGCAGTTAAAAAAAGCTCATAGACTAGGTGAATGAAGTTAAGAGGATTTTTAAGTAAAATGAGGTTTTTAAGTTCACGCGAGTTAAGTTAATCGCAATCAAACTAAAAAGTCAAGAATATATTTGGTGGGAATAGTTAAAAAAAAAACACAAGAGAGAAAAAGAAATTCAAAAATCAGTGATTGGAACAATATGAAAAAGAAGATGAGGGAGCACTTCCTTTATTTTAGCTATTATCAAACCCTATGCTAGAGTTTTCACACGTTGAAACAAAGAGGTAAGGTTGTCAATGATTATATTGATGATTTCTACTTGCTAGTAGCTTTGAATGATTTGGAAAAAACCTGAAGAACAATTGGTAGCGAGGTATCTAAGTGATATATGATTATCCATCCAAGATGTATTGTGTCTTAAATCTATGTGGACAATTTACGAGGCATATCAAAAGGCTTTGATAGTAAAGAAGCAACAAGTTGTTAGTAAAACTTTTCGGGTATATCAAAACAACAGAGGATGATGTAATAATAATAAGAGGACTAATACTACATAATCTAGGCTAGTATAACAAAATCAATAGATGACTGGTTAGGGTTATGGCTTCAAACTTCATTGCTTTAGATGTGGTAAACCTATGCACTAGGCTAGTGAGTGCAGCAAGACATAAAGCCGTCTAGAAAAGAATCTATTGATAAAGAAGCGTGTGGATGAGACCAATTCTTTTTATGATGATGAATTAGATACCGTTGACGAGATTTTACAAATGGATATAG
The DNA here is from genome assembly GCF_951802175.1 of Populus nigra. NCBI lineage: Eukaryota > Viridiplantae > Streptophyta > Magnoliopsida > Malpighiales > Salicaceae > Populus > Populus nigra. Next base: position 7,927,230 of record NC_084868.1, read on the forward strand.
ATACTACCCTTGTTATCAATGAGAGTTTGTTAACAACCAAAGCTTATTTAAAAAAAGATTAGTGACACACTAGTATTTTCTACATGCACCATTAAAGATAAAGTCTGTATCCTGATAATAGATAGTGACAACTACAAGAATATAGTGTTTGTAAAGACAGTAAGGAAACTCTAGCTATCAAGTGAAATTCATCATAATTCCTACAAGTTCGCATGGATGAATAAAGATATTAAGGTAATTATTGATAAATGATGTCTTGTTTTATTTTCTATAAGACATAATGATTTTAACATTGTTTGGTGTAATGTGGTGTTTATAGATGCATGTCATGTTCTATTAGAGAGGCCATGATAGTTTGATAGAAGCATGATACATGATGGTAGAAAAACTATGTATACCCTAAGCATTAAAGGAAACGTATAGTGTTGACACCTATAAAGGAGAAGGTCGAGATAAAAATTAAAAACGAAAATAATTTATTGTTTTCATCACAGTTTATGAAGGAGATAGGAGGTGATCAAGTAATGTATACCCTAGATTCTATTAGTAGAACAATTAGGAAAGACGATGATGTTGATGATAGTCTTGAGGAAGCACACGATGTGCTAATAGAATTCGTAAATATGTTACTAGAAGAGTTATGTTAGGGATTAAAGGTCTTGTAAACCTCTAAGTGGCCACCATATACTTATTTTTCAAAGAATAAAATTGCAAATTTAAAATTTATATCTGCAACTATTTTTGTGTATTAAATATTGTGTTTTTTGTGTTAATATTGTTTTATAAGCTTTTATCTGCATCATAAAGACTATAAACCTAGAAGCGAAGAAAGAAGAAAACATAAAAATAATTATATAACAAGGAAGTTCTTTTTTTTTTTCTTTGTGAATCACTAACCAATTCAAGTTTTTTTAGGAGTAAACGAAAAATGCAAAACAAAACTCTAAAGAAAAAAAACCCTATTTAAATTTGTTTCTCCCAAAAATTTCACTTCATAAAGTTTATGTCGTGCATATCATTGAAAATAATTTTTATCATTGGAATTTAAAAAAAATTAGAGCATTAGTTTTCTAAATTTAAATAGAGAAGTTGATTTTACTAAACCTCATAATTTTATGCACTAAAATTTCAATTTTAAAATTGATATCATAGATATTAAAGGAAAGAATACGTATAAACTCCAAAATTAAACTATGAAGCATTCCATTCCTAAATTTAAAGCGGAAAGTTGATTTGCTTAGCCACCAAAATTTTATGGCTCTATTACTTTTTCAATGTAAATTTTGCTCCTAACATTAATGTGCCAAAATTCAGATTAATTTTTTATTATTTGACTCATATACATTTGGATTTTCATTAAAGAAAATACCTTTATCAAAGGTTTTCAATAATGTTATAAATCAAAATTTAAATCAATCATTTTATTCATAAAATTAATTTGAGATTTTGGATAAATGTATCAGGTTGTCCTAAATTATTGGTCAAATTACTCTCAATTTTGCTTAAAGATTTTACTGAATAATTTTTTCAAAACATTATTCATGTTAATCCATGTTAGCTTTCCATCCATTTCAGTTAAATCATATCAAATGATATAATTTTTTATATGCTAGGCTTTGAAATTGAATAAAACAAAAAAAAATGAAAAGAACAATACCAAAGAAAAAAATTATTGTTGTATTTTTTATTCATGTTATTTAAATCATCCAAACTTATTAAACCTAGTTAAGTCAATAACTTGTATCTCAAGTTTTTTTTCTCTTTTATTTTTTTTAGAAATGCTTGTGTCGTCTTAGCATCATGCTTGTGTCGTCTTAGCATTATTTTTTCACTTTGAAAAAAAAAAGAGTCGGTCTCGCGATGTAACATAGACCTACCCATCTAGTTTGTACTAAACAATTTGTTCAAAACTATATGTTCTTTGACCTATATGGTCCTAGTATATTTTACCCTAATTTGTTTTTAATTCCCAAAGATCTTTGTTCCAATAAATTTTCAAAATTTTTCTCCTAGCATTAATGTGACTAAGATTTAAATAAACTTTTCATTATTTAACTTCAAATTTTTAATATTTTTCATACAAGAAATTTCAGCAATGACTAATTAAAATTAAATATTTAAAACTAATTTATATACCATATTTTTCTTAATTTTACAAGGAGAAAATATAATTTAAAAATAAATACATAGAAGTAAGCCTACATCAAAGGGCATATTATTTAAAAATCAAAGCCAACTATAAGAAAGAGAAAGAAAACAGTATGTTCTCTATATAAAGGGCACATTATTCTTGGTCATCTTTTTCGATAAAATTCCAATCAATTGAAGATTTTGTAATCATTCATTTTTCATCTAAATGTTTACAAATCCATTTATTACCATAAGATATATCAAAATACAATCAAAATTTTCAATCAAAATGTTATGATTCAAGTTATCATGGAATTAAGGTTACTAGCTTACAAATAAAGAGTGCAAACCTCCATTACTGCTTCCAGTACGGAACAGAATTGCTAGCCTTCAAGCAAAGAATTGCAGCATGTGTTGAATATGGAAAACATGCAGTTAGGAGGTAGTTAGCTGTTGAGTTAGTTAGTAGTTAGTAGTTGAATAAAGGGGTTAAATTGGTTGTAATTGGAGGGCAACCCATTGTATATAAACTGGTGCATGGAAACGTATTGGGGAACAAGAAAATACATGCAGAAGATTATTCTCATTCTCTGTTCCTGCTTCTTTGTTCTCTCTTCTCCTCTATTCTTCCTCAAACTCTGTTCTCTCTCTGTCTCTCTGTTCTTCTCATACAGAAGATTCCTTTTTGTATCTCCAATTATCTCAGACAAGTATATTATGTTGTCATGCGTGGAACTTTCATGATAAAACTAGATTAGTAAAACCCTAGCAAGACGAATAAACAACATTTCTTTCTCTTTCAATGAAGGCAAGGATCAAAACAAAACTCAGTGGAACCGTGGAGACTGAAATGAAACTTAAATCATAGAAAAATCATGATGAACCTTCGATTATTCAAAAGAGTGCTATATATTATCTTCAGATTGTAGAACCTTGGCATGAAATGAGCCGAAGTGGGGTAATTGGAAAATGAATTTATCTTTTTCAATTTTGGTTCTTGTTTGCCCACCCATTCCGAAATCGAACTTGATGCTGTTCAGATTTCTTGGGTGGTTGGGCTTTCATTGAATTGCTTTTGAAATCAGATGAGAGCCTCTCTTCATCGGCCACCATACTGCTCTCTAGGGTACAACTATTGCATAAAGCCCAACTTAAAGTATCCATGTACTATATTATTACCTTGTTTTTTCTTTAATCTGACTCATAATTCTGCATGAAATCACCATACTTTGGTGACCGCTTCCTCTTATTGTCAGAGTTTCTTCTATTATATTATTTGCAATACTCTAAATGTGGTGTGAGGAAATTCTTATTTCTCCACACCCAAAATCACTGTAGATTCTTTTTTTTTTTTTACATTTTGCATTTTTTTTATTTTTTTTCCAACCTTCCTCCTTTTTTTATTTTTTTTTCAACTTTCCTCTCTTTTTTTTTGCATTTATTTTTTATTTATTTTAAAAATTTTATTTGTTGATTTTACTTTTTAAATATTGACCCGGTTAAAAATTTCGTTTTGTAATTTTTTTCCTTTAAAATACTGTGTATTGTTGCAGTGTTTTTCCATATAGTTTTTATATTTTATTTTTTTATTTTTGAAAATTATATTTTTCATTTTTTTTAATATTGAGCTGGTTAAAAATTTCGCTTTGTAATTTTTTTCCTTTAGAATACTGTGCATTGCTGCGATGTTTTCCCACATAGTTTTTCTATTTTATTTTTCAAAATTATATTTGTCGATTTTTTTAATATTAAGCTGATTAAAATTTTAGTTTTGTAATTTTTTTCTTTAAAACATTGTTGATTGCTACAGTGTTTCTCCGCATGGTTTTTTTTTAATAATTTTCTCCAAAATTATCTTTTTTTATTTTATTTTTTAATATTGAGCTGATTAAAAATTACAGTTACAGTATGTGAGGAAAGCACTGTAACTTTCTTTAGAAATTACTGTGGATTGCCACAATGTTTTTTTTCACATGGTTTTTTTCTGTTTTGTTATGTTTTTCTCTAAAATTGTCTTTGTCAATTTTATTTTTTAAATATTAAGCTGGTTAAGAATTACAATTACAAGTAAATACAAGTTTTTCCTCACAAAACACTTTGGATTGATACAGTTTTTCCTCACATGGTTTTTTTTTTCAATTTCTTGTGTTTTTTTTGTAATATTTTTTCCAAAATTATCTTCGTAGATTTTTTTTTTCATATTGAGTTGGTTAGAATTTAATTTTATAATAAAGCTTAATTATGTGGGGAAAGCATTGTAACTTTCCTCACAAAACATTGTGGATTGCTGCAGTGTTTCTCCATATAGTTTTTTTTCTTATAATTTTTTTCAAATTATCTTTGTTAATTTTATTTTTTAATATTGAGTTATTTGAGATTTACAATTATAAGTCATTATAAATAAAGCTAAATCATGTGGAGAAGAACTGTAGCTTTCATCACAAAACACTGTGAATTGCTATAGTGTTTTCAACATGATTTTTTCCCTTTTTTTGGTGTTTTTTTTGTTATTTTTTTTCTAAAATTATCCTTTTTGATTTTTTTTTAAATTGAGCTAATTAAGAATTTAGCTTTGTAATTTTTTTATTTAAAACACTGTGAATTGTTGCAGTGTTTTTCCATATGATTTTTTTATAATTTTTTCCAAAATTATCTTTGTCGATTTTTTTTTAGTATTGAGTTGGTTAAGAATTATAATTATAATAAAGCTAAATCATATGAGGAAAACGTTATAGTTTTTCTCACAAAATAATGTGGATTGCTACAATATTTCTCTAAATAGTTTTTTTTATTTTATTTTATTGGGAAAAACATTATAGTTTTCCTCACAAAACATTGTCAATTACTACAACGTTTTTTCTCATGGGTTTTTTTTCCTTCCAAAATTATCTTTGTTGGTTTTTTTTTTAATATTAAGTTAGTAGAGAATTTAGCTTTGTAATTTTTTTTCTTTTTATTAACAGAAAAGCTAAATCATGTGGTGAAAACACTGTATCTTTCTTCACAAAATAATGTAGATTGCTATAAATCATTTTGTTCAGTCTCTAAGTTTTTTTATTACCAACACAACTTTTTTTTCCATCATGAAATATTTGCTTCATCATACCTTTAGTTTCTATTATTTATTTAGCGTTGGTTCACAATTATAATACTATCAAGTGTATTTATTTTATAAGCCCGCGACAGTGCGCAAGCATGTCATCTCATGTTAAGCTATGATTGGTGTGATGTTCAAACAAGGAAACAAGGTCTATTATCTTTCAATAATTTAGAATCTAATATATTTGAAATATAGTGAAAGAATCTAATATATTTTGATGAGTTGATTAAAAAAATTGAGTAATTTAGAATTTAACCTAATCAAGTTTAAAATTAAACTAATATAAAAATTAATCTAGTTAGATCATTCTATTCATCTAACCTAATCTGATTTAAACATAATAATATCAAATCCTAAATTAAAATTGAGTATGACATCTATAATTTGAATTTTTCATAACAAATAATTTAAATATTTTAAATTTAGCTTTATACAAAAATAAAATACAATTAACCCACAAAATTAATGTGATTGCGAAAGCTATAGTAACAGATTGTGCAACTATATATATATATATATATATATATATATATGTGTGTGTGTGTGTGTGTGTGTGTGTGTGTGTGTGTGTGTGTGTGTGTGTGTGTGTTCTAATAATCTACACTTTTCCAAGCAACCCCAATAATATATGTAATCCTTTCATCTATTTAGCTACAAATCGATAATTCTACAAGCATGCCCCAGACCTAAACCACAGGGGTCTTTATCATCAACAAGTGATCCTCTACAGCCTATTCATCGCAACCATTCATTATACTATATACGTTTGCCGCCTCGTAAATGCACAATTGTCCAAATTCACTAGAGGCCAATAAGTCCTTGCGATTCTTCCACGTCTACAATTCATGCCATTATCAACATCGATCACGTGCAATATTCCCCACTGAGGGCCCCATTACCAATCTTGATCATAACACTCCACAGCCGTTCGATCTCTCCGAACACATCTTCAGTTGGAAGCTGGAACCTGCAACATGGGCATGTATTCGTCTTCTTTAGCCATGGCAAAATGCACATCCAATGAAACAAGTGTTCACATGGCAATTCACACACATCTCTACCTTCACTCATCTCTTCCCTACATATCACACACTCCTCACCACCTCCTCTCACCTCTACTGCCGGAAGCGCCACCACTGCTGCCGGAGCTGCTGCCAACTCCCTCCCCTCCCTCACTGTACAACCAGCCATCATACCAACGAACCGCCAACACCTTATTATCATCTCAACATATGGTAGAAGGACACCACCATAATGCACCACAATGCTTGTTTGCCTTAGCACAGTTTCAGAGTAATGTTTCCTCAAACCCTCACGCCATTCAGCGATTGGTGTTTTAAGTATTTCGGGGTTTTCTTGGTGTACATCACAAAGGAAAATAAGAAGCAATGCAGCGTCGAGGTCACGGTGTTCGATGGTGGTGTTGGGGTGCGGTGGAATAAGGGTTGTTGGGTGGAAGTGACGTGTGAGGCAGTGAAGGGATGAGAGGAGGTGTTTGGAAATGAGTAAGGTCTTCTGAATGAGGGAGAGGGAATGGAGATGGTGTAAGGTGAGGGAGAAAAGAGAGGGAGAACAGAGGAGGGACGAGAGGCGGCGGCGGCGGCGGACGGTTTGCGAGAGGATGGAGCTTGTGATATCTGTGAGTTGGGGAGAATTGAGGGTGGAGAGTGCTGCCATTATGATTGTGATCTCTTCCATTACGGGATCGTGTGCCTGGACTTTCACTTGAGTGTGGAAATTTTGAGGAATGTATGGCTTTTTATGTGACCGACTAACTGGCCACCATTTATTGCTCTAATGACAATTGTTTCCCTTGTATTATTATTGCAAGGAGAGGGGAAAAAAAACCCCTACTCAATTAATTAATTAATTAAATAGGGAGAACCATTAGCCTCTAATCCAAATTCTTCCAGGACTCTTTAACTTTTTGGATTATTGGATAATATCTTATTTCAAACATTTAATTGCTTAATTTATCGTATAATTCAATTGTTAATTTGAGAAATAAACAAGTTATAAATATTTAAAATCAATTGTTGATGACATTACAAAAAATTAAGATTTAAAAATGAGATATCGACACCAAAAAAGTAACTTACGATAGGAGCCAATATTCTTGGGCATGCAAGACGGTGTTTCTATCCCATGTTGTCTGGAAACGAAGAGAAAGAAAGGGACGTCAGTTTGCGTAAGGTGATTCCGGTGGCTTACTGGCTATTCATGAAACTCCGGGCAGTCAAGTTGTGGAATATTGGAGTCACTGGGAACATGGTAGGTATTTTGTCCACGTGCATGTGTCGAGTTCAAACACGTTTCACATTCCATTCCTCTCATTATCTCTGATCAGTAAGCTCAACTCTTAAAAGCAACAAAACAAGCAGAAGAGGAAAAATAATCATTTGGCCCATCCATGACTTCTTTCTTTGGTCTCCTGTAAACTACAACTGATAGAAAGGAACCATCCTTCATGGAACTTGGCAAGCACAGTACTGTTCTTGCCCTTATCACGGCCTATTGCACACCCTTCTCTTCGTCTCGGAGGGCATTTCTCACCTATGGCAGGCACAACGATAAGTTAAAGTGGAAAATTGGCAACTGCGTACATTAGGAACAGTAAATTATAACATGGGACACTTTAACTACAACTGCAAGTAAAGGCTTGCCACTTGAATAAAAAGAAAGATCTCAAATCCTCTCGTCTCAGTAAAGAACTAAAGCTAACAGTTAGGAACAATTGCTGGTTGTTAGTGTTGAGAAAAAGGCCACCACTGTCAAAGTAAAGCTAAGAGCCAGTATTCCAATCCCTAACTTTTTTTTTCCCAAGTGATGTCAAATAGCTTACGTACGTGTCAAGAAGTTTCTTAATTGAAAAATATCCTAAGCATATCTTATTTCTTTTGAGAATTGACATGGAGTTTTCTTTGAGATTCCTTCTCCTCTCCTCTTTTCTTTTCTACGTTTTTTTTTTCATATACTTTTCTTCTTTTTCTTTCTTGTCTATAAATATAAATGTTAACAACTATATTTATAAGTGAAGAATTACAACCTTTATTACTAACAAATCAGGATGTTGCCTAGCATCATTTGAACCCTTATCATTTTCTATTATTTATTAATATAATCAATATTAAATGCATTGGGTTGACCCAAGTTACCCAAATCTATTTTTTTTTCTTAATCTCCCAATCACGAGGGATGAGATTAACTATCTCATTAATTTTATAAAAATCATACTTATTGTTAAGGGGCTGTGTGACTGGACACATTTCGAGAGTTCAGTTGCTATTCATTTGTTAGGAATATATATTTTAGAAAATTGGAATTAAATATAGTATTTATGTCGGTAATATATTATATTCATTCATAGAAATACCTACAGAATTAAACGGGTAAATTTGTTTTTGACTCGTTTTTTTCATCAATAAATCCATTAATAATTTTATTACTAACAAACTCACTAACAAACCACAAATAATTGATGATAGTTTCCTCAACAAAGTATTTTCGTTCATGAGCTTGTCGGTAAAATTCATGCCGACATACCAAAAATATAAATACCGATAGAATATTTCATTGAGATATTTAAAAATTTTGGTAGTCTATATAGCTTCTCAAATCATAGGACATAGAGTAGATACAGTATGCAGTATCCTTGATCATTTATCATCTCTTTGATCTCTCATTACCGCATTCATTATACTTCTTGTATTCATAATTATATCTTATCACATAAACAAACATAATTGGTCAACCAATATGAATACAAGTCGATGTAATTAATAATACCAAAATAATCTTCCTTGTTTTTTTTATTTTCTCAACTTTTACTTAACTTGTTTTTATAGTAATGTCCTTCTAGATTGAATTATTCATAAATCTTTGGAAACATAATAAGATAAGAAACATCAAATCTAAGCCTTCAGAAATATACTAGAGTCTCAAGGGCACAAGTAAAGATTACTAATAATCTTTAGGTTCTCACACAATATTAAATTGAAATCCTACACATGATATGGTATCATCTCCTTTCCCTTAGAGTATATGTCTTTATCAATAATATCATACATATGATAGTTTGAGCATACTCAATATCTAACTTTGAGTCCATTTATTTATTAATTCATTTTTGATTCGTTAGAACTCATATATGGTAACAAGATCAATATATTCATTAAATAATAACTTAGGATAAACTATTCATCTTCAACAAGATCGAGTGTCGCATATGATTCATATATAAAGGGTCATGCAAGAATATATAATTCTTACAAGAGACTTAAGTCAATGTTCTATTGGTCTTCAATGAAAACACTAGTTATAAGGTTTGTGAAAGAATATGATAGTTGCAAGTAGGATAAATGAAAAAAATAACATATCCTGGATCACTTCAACCTTTGTCAATACCAAAAATAACATGGAAAGATAAAGCTATGAATTTCATAAAAATACTATTAAAATCATGGAGAAATGATAAAATCACGATGATAGTTTATAAATTCACCAAGTATGGACATTTCATTACACTAGCGCACACACTTATTTACATCCTAAAAGGTAGCTCAAATATCCGTTGATCATTTCTACAAATTTCATGGATTGGCAACAACTATTGTCACAGATAGGGATAAGGTTTTCACTAGCTTATAATAGAGGGAGTTGTTTAAAATGTTAGGGCTAAAGTTGCTAATGAGTTTGTCATACCATCCACAAACTAATGGCCAAACCGAGAGAGTTAATCAGTGTATGGAGACCTATTTGAGATGCATAACCGTACACAATCCAAAAAAATGACATCAATGATTGTTTATGGCTCAATTGTGATACAATTCCACCTTTCATTTTTCTATGAAAATGATTACTTTCCAAGCTTTATATGGATAACCTCTGCCAAATAGATAATTGACCACACAAGAGACTACAACAATGGATGTAGTTGAAGAGGTAATTCAAAGAAAGTCTAACATGGATCAAGTGTTGCAAAGATAATTAGAAGTGACAAGACATAAAATGAAATAGATTGCGAACAAGGGAAGAACATAAAGAGAATTTGGGGTAGAGGATATGATGTACCTCAAACTTTAACCCTACAAGCAAACTAGTATGGCATTAAGAAAGAGTACTAAGTTGATTCTTAAGTTTTATGGTTCATACAAGATTATATAAAGGATTGGAATAGTAGCCTTGGTTGGTTGAAAAGAAGAAGATACCAGGAACAAGCTTAACAAGAATCAATTGTAGCACTTAGAGTAGTAGAAGAATGCAGTTATTAAAATTGATCCAATAGAATCAAATGTGATAAAATTAGTTAGCCAATTAGTTAGTTAGTTAAGTTAGAAGAAATTATTGTATAAAAGGACAAAAAAAAACAAGCAATGAGAATTTCCAATCTTTGATTTGCCTACTCTATCTCTTTTTTTTCCCAATCTTTTCTCCTACGATTATTAAAATCACATTGTTTTGTTAAGGATATCTTAACATCTTCCTCAATTTATGATATAGAGTTAGTTTGCTTTGGTGGAGGTGAGGTTTTGTTAGGGATAGATTAGAGAAGATAAGATTGCTTTTCATTTTCAAATAAATTGTCATGCTTGCAATCTAAAGTTTTTAATTATTGAAAGTTTCCAAATGATTGTAATTAATTCAAAGATTTGTTGCCTTTTTAGATTGTTTGGCATTTCCATAAGCTGATTAAGAAAGAATGTTGGAATTGGATAGCATAAGCAAAGAGCTAGAATTAGAGTCTTTACCAACAAGGGTTTTTTAGTTACTTGGAAAGCCAGCGATAGTTATTAATAGTGTGCTAGCCATCTCTTCGAGTGAGGGTGTTCTTGTTCTCTCAAGTTGTGTAAGTGAAGTAGAATCATAAAGAGATTAGTGGGGACATTAAACTCGGGACATTATTTACATACTCGTATAATTATAGACGATAGATGGTAATCCAAACCAATGAGAGATTGAGTTTTAGCTTATGTTTTAGTTTAATTTATATAAACTTTTAGTTGAAGTTTATTAATTAGGCTTTATTTGTTGGGTTTAATTTAATTATTTTTGGGTATTTTATTTAGTGGGCCACAAGCTCAATGCTTGTTCTAGTTAGGGTTTTCGTATTTATATCCTACTTTTCTCTAAATATTAGGGGGTTCTGATGAATTGAATAAAAATTACAGAGTTGCATATTTTTCCAACTAGCTCCTATTCTTTTTCTTTTTTTGTAACTTTTTTTTTTTGTAAACCTCAAGTTGAAATTTATTAGAAAACAAAAAAAAACAATTCAATATTTATGGAGCAAGTTCAGAATAAATAAATAAATTATGAAGTCAATCTAACTATTAAAGTGTGGGAATGAAAAATTACAAGACAGAGGATTAAAGTGTATAAAAGTTATAGAGGAAGAATTATTAGGAATTAAGAGGACAATAGTCAAACAAAGCCTAGTCCCTATTAGAAAGGGGTATAAATACATGTGAGTGAGTAAGATGGAGACTTTTCTTCTCCAAATAGCTGGCTGAAACTATAGAGAATACCCCTCCCTCATTTTATTTTTTAAACAAGAAATCTTTTGCATGTCTCCTTTACAAAGTGCCTGAGTGAAAGACAAATAATTGTAAAGTGAAAAATCAAGAATTTGAATTAGAGAAAGAGAGAGAGAACTAGTAAAAACAAAAAACAAAAAGAGAAGAAGAAAAACCGAAAGGGAGGAGAAAATCATCCAAGTACTCCCTCAAATTTCTTTTAAATTCATGAGGTAAGAGTAACCCTTTACCCTTGAAACTTGTTATTTGAGGTGTTAGGTTATATAAGAAGAAAGCCCTAAAATGATGTGATTTAGGGTTCTTGAATTAAATTATAATAAATAAAAAAATCAATGCAAATACATTCTCTAGAGCATAAATAGTTTAGGAACACACATTTTTTAACTAGGATTGATGAAGGTGGGAGTTGTAGGAAACCCCCACCATTCAGCCAAAAGACAAAAAATATGAGGGGAGGAGGAGTCTTTTATGATATTATACTAATATAATGATGCTCTATGTTCAATGATAAGGATTGATGAAATGTGGCAAGTGAAATCTTTTTAACTTCCTTTTATATTTCTTGATTTGCACTAAAACACTTTATGTTTGTGCTTGAAGTTGCGTGAGTCATGTTATCATGAAGAAGAAAAAAAGATTTGATGTTTTGATGAGGAATGAACTTCAATTGTTGGTTCCTAATATATTTTATACGTAATGGAATCCTGAGATGTTAAAAAGATGTATAGGAAATGTTTGATTAATGTCTAAATCCATGAATTCATGTTAGGACAGTTTGGTAATGGGAATTCCAATAAAAATTAGACATGGAAGATGATAAACATTGTTGTAACTGTTCATATAAAAGTTGTAGAGTGATGAGTTAGCTAACATGTAGCAGTAGGTTGTCAATTCCGTTCCGTTTCGCCCAGAATGGCCGAAACGTTCCATACCAATTCAAAAAACGGAACAAAACGGAACAAATTTCATATCATTTTAAATCTCGGTCCATTCCGGATTTTTCGGCTAAATTCCACCCGGAACGTTCATGTTTCATTCCACATGTTCCGTTCCGCTCTTGAGAAGTCATTGAATTAAATTGAACCTTGTTCAATTTAATTAATTAAATCACCCAATTATAAAAAGTTCTTTTTTATTACAATTTTCAATAACAATGATATTAATAATAATATTGAAAATTATTATTACTATTTTCATTAACAATGATATTAATTTTTTAAAATTAGATTTATCACTAATATATATGGTTTATATTCATGTTGTTTTTTTCATGTTTATACTTTGTAGGAATTTGAGCAAAACAAAGGATGCTTTAGATTATATTAGCCTTGATAACATTAACCTAACTTTATATTTAAAATATTTGTGTTAAAACATTTTACTTTCATAATATTTTGATATTTTGTTTAAGTTGAATTGCTTTAAGTTAAAGATCTATTTAATCTTGACTATTTAGAAATATTTTAAAATTTAAAATTATATTTGTTGGCATTGTGTTTGTATTGCATAATTTATAATTAATTTATCTTGAATTTGAATTATGTTTGTTGAATATATATATATATATATATATATATATATGAACAGTACAACCCCGAAACGGCACGCCGAAACACTCCGAAACTGAAACATTCCATTCCAATTGAAAAAACAAAACACTTACCGAAACGGGATTGACAACCTTGTGTAGCACTGGTCTTACCTCAAATTAAGAGTATATGTTGGGATCTTTCGGTGTTGATAGAAACAAATAGCCGAGACCGTTACATTTTTCTTTTTCTTTGCTTTTAACTCTTCTTTCTGTCATAACCACCAGCTCCAAACCCACCAGCCGCAGCCACCACTACGTCACCACCTCACACCACAACCGGTCCTTCAATCCCTATGACGCCTATGCAGTAGTATCAACAAAACAAATCAAGTTGCATCCTCACAGTCGTCTCAAGCAACAACAACCAAGAAATCTCAGAAGGCAAGTAAACAATAAAAGGCTCCCAAGGCAAAATATCCACCTGCCATATCATCAATTTCCACCTGCCATATCAGCACCACCTCAGACCAACACCATCTCAGCGCCATCCTAGTTTTGCCATTTTTGCACTATGTTAGCCAAACACTACCACTTTAACGCCATATCATCCCAATACTTCCACTTCAACATCATGCCATCCTAGCACTGCCACTTTAGTGCCACGTAAGCCCAGCACTGTCACTTCATCACCACGTCATCCTAACACTGTCATTTTAGTGCCACATCATCCTAATATTACCACTTCAGCACTATGTCATACCATCACCATCACTTCAACGACATGTCATCCCAGCACTGCCATTTCAGCGTTGTTGCCATATCATTGACATTAAATTCCAGTATACTCCCAGGCAATCTAGTTAATAAAGCACTCTACCTTTTGATTTGTTGAATTTACTTTATCTCGTTTTGCACTTGTTATTTAAGGTTTTAATTAATAGTACTTTTGTGCCTAAAAAACATTCACGTTGCATTTCATATCTATTATTTTTTCTTATCAACCTCTTTCTTCATTTATATTGAGCATCTAGTTCTCGTTGGTAATTACAAAGCTTGCCAAAAATAGTGGAAATCATGACATTATGTTTAATTAATTATTTACACTTAAGGGTCTAGCATTGTATGTTTAAAATTTTCCAATGTTTTATGTTCTTGATTAATCTCCACATTAAAATAAAAATAAAAATAAAAATAAATTAGCTTTATTTTTGTATTGTAATTTCACTTGCAAGAATCATTTGTGATCACAATTTCATTTCTAAGTTAGTGTTACATGCATTTGTGTCATGAGTCCTAACAGAATAGAAGCCCCCACTTTTGACAACTGTCATGACCCTTGGATATTTGAAATGTGGATTTGGGACATAGATTAATTCTTTGAGTGGCACAACTTATCTAATAATAGAAAAGTTAGATTTGTTAAGATGATGCTCATTTGGTGCTCTACCCTAAAGACCTAATCCTAGTAGTGCCCAGATTTATAAAGAAGATAATGGAAAACAAGTCATTAATGAAATGTCTAGCTTGAATTCAGAGGTTTAGTGTACTATATGTCAAGGTTTCGGTCATATGTTCTTTAATTGTACCTCTAAACTCTTAGTCATTCAAGAATATAAGGAAATAGGTGATAAAAAAAACTATTATGTGTAAGTGTCTGAACCTAATCCTAAGAACTTTAGTGATCTAGATGAAAACAATGTGCAAGGAGAAAGACTTAACACTATAAGTCCACATGAGTCTGAAAATGAGGAAGAAGTTTTAGAAAACTCTTTAGTGGAATTGCCTAAAGATGTGAATATGGTCTTATAAGAGTCTCATGATATTAGTCCTTTTAAACTATCTGATTCCCCACCCCCTCACGTTTGATGTCCAGTACATCAAATATTTAGAACAACATGCTCATCACCCTTCACGTTTGACATCCAACATTTCATAAGTTTAAAGCAACATGTTAAGATCCATGATCCTTTACCCCTGACACGTGATGATGAAGATGAAGATAATCCTGACTTATGGTTATATCCAAACTATATCTATTAAGGCTTCCAATAGTGTTTTTTCCACTTCACATTTCCAATCATATAGTGTTCATAGTTATGAACCTAGAAAGCCTATAGGTCATCTTTCTATGTCTCCTCACCTTAAAATGTCTGATTCACCTGAGTCTTTTGCATGTAGAATTCATAATTTGCATATTGAGATCATAAAACAAATTCAAGCAAGTAATGAACAATACAAATTTTAAGCTGAGTTACATAAGTATCATGATGCACTTAATGTTGGAGGTTTTTTCATGTTACAAATTAGACTTGAATAGTATCCTTTGAAAACCATTCATAAATTGCAAGTGAATAGTGTTAGACCATTCAAATTGTTGCAAATGATTGAATCAAATAATTATGTCATTAAATTGACACTAAACTTTGATTATTAACTCTACTTTTGACATAAAGAACTTCGTTATATATAAAACACAAAAGCCTATCTTTAATGTTCCTTTTGAAACCCTTGCCCCATTATCTTTCTATTTGGCACAAAAGAAACATATTAATACTACTTTGAATGCACAAATTGTTTTTATCAAAGATAATGAATTTTAGCAAATCCTAATACATGGGCTAGATGACCAGATTCAGACTATACTTAAATTATTAGAGAGACATCACAACAGCTGGAAAGTTGTTTTGGGGATCACTATTATAGCGGTATCGTGACTGACTGACTGGTACGCCGACAAAGAGTTGCAAGAGGTCATTCTGCATCTGGATAATATACAGTTCCAGT
Source organism: Populus nigra (assembly GCF_951802175.1). Classification (NCBI taxonomy): domain Eukaryota; kingdom Viridiplantae; phylum Streptophyta; class Magnoliopsida; order Malpighiales; family Salicaceae; genus Populus; species Populus nigra. Next base: position 7,943,308 of record NC_084868.1, read on the forward strand.
GAAGTCATTAGCACTGAAGATCATCAAGAAGAGTCAGAAGACTGTTCAAAAAAGAGTAAAAAGTGTTATTCTACAGAAGGAACAGTGTTGTAGGTAATGCAGCATGGAAGCTTCCTTTGGATAACAATTTCTTAAGAACAAGTACATATCAAGCACATCCAACTGAATTCACTGTGATATCATCTATTTCATAGTAATGTGCCAATTAGCTGTAGCTCAGCTTACACCATCCCATCCCCTGCAGAATTTGGGTTGCAGTCTCCTGGTATATCAAAAAATAAATTAAACTAGAAGGTAGTTGACATTTAAACAACTCGAATCTGATTTCCATGTTTACTTGGCTGGTAGAGGCTCAAACAAGTTGAACATTCATTTAGCCGTTAGGACTAGTGCAGAGCCTTAGATGCTGTGACTCTCAACAAAATGAAACTTACTGGAAGTTGGTGAAGGGAAGAATTGGAAAATAAATTCTTGTTCGACAGAACTGAACGATTTGAACGCTACTTCCTGTAGATATTCTTCTGCCAGTATGTGCTTACTGATCCTGTTTCTGTGTCGTTATTGTCTGTCAGTTTCTCCACCTCAGTTGATGGCTGTGAGAGTAACTCTCGAATTACTAAAGGGGTGACCAGACTCACAGACATCTGACAGAATATTTTGATCCCCAGATTCTTGCTGCACTGATGAATCTCCTGAAAATGTTCTTGACAACTTTTGAAATGTTGGGTTTCTGAGTTCTTCAATAGATTCTGTGCTTGGTGTATTTGATGATCTCATTTCAAGTGTCAAACAGTAAGGCTCATCCACCTGTTTTGTGTACATAAATAAATACCCGTGTATATTTTGAAATTAGCAATAAGATATGACCAGAAAGTCAAGAAACTCGTTCTCTTTTTTCTTAATTGGTACCTCAGATGAGTAATTGTTTGCCTTTGAAATTACTAAAAGGCCAATGTATTAGATGCTCTGCACGGTTAAAGAAGGATGTGCTGCAAACAATCAAGTTCCTCAAGATCTTACCTTGTATTCATCCAGAAAACATTGCCCAGCTTCCTTGATCTTAAGAATTGTGTGGTAGTGATTGCTTCCCGATCCTTTCATATCTTCAAAAGAAGAAACAGAAACGGAACGGATGTTCTTATGTGCGTCATGATCTAGTTTCAACAAATCTGCAAGCATTGTTTCTTCAGCTTTTCATTAAAAGTTGTACAAGGATATGAGTTTGTATGCAAAATGAAACTCACTCTCAATGGAGGAAAGAAGAGACTTGTATGCAATGCCAGTTTCTTCAAGTGCAGATAAAGCAAAAGAAGAAACTTTTGATAGGATCATGCCGCTGGTTTCCAATTCATTCCTAATAAAACAGGCCAATAAAATATCAGATACTTAACCAGAAACATACAGAACTTTTCAAGAGTATTGCTTACCTGGCAATGGAATCAAGAGAACCAACGTTTCTTTTCTGTAGATCAAGAACTGATTCTTGGGCATTCCTTAACTGAGAAACACCCATTCTTGCCTTTGACATACTAAAAGATCAATAATAAAAATAAAAATGGGATATACTAGAGCTCCAATAGAATGCTTAAGCTTAGGAAATGCAGAAAGAAATCCCCATTTTATAATAATTGTTGTGATGTAACTGGATACCATTGTTGAAGGCATTTTTCAAAACCATCCTTTCCGTTATCCATCACAGCTGTAGCAACAAGATAGCTGGTTGCTATTGTTTCCATGTGAGTTGTCAATTCAGATTTAACAGAACAGGAAAAATCTTGCAGATTTGACATCTCGTTCTGTAGCTTGCAGGTTCTGCTGGCTGTACTCTCCAAAAGGCTATTAATTGCTGTTTGAACCTGAAAAGAAAGAACGAAAGAAAGAAAAGCCTAATTAATAAAATTAGTCCAAATATACATAAACTATAGAACTTTTGAAGACGAGAAGGCCTGCACAGACTTATCTGTGGGCTAATGCCAAAAGAAACTAAAACAGTATTTGAAGAAAGAGGGGGAGGGGGGTGGGGTGATTTGGTTCATTCGCTGATTTTTTCCTTTGATCCAATGAAACAGCACAAGTAGGAAGCTGATGATTTCCAATGAATATATTTAAAGCTATGAGCCATGATTTGAAATTCAAGTTACAGCTTTATTGATTCCATAAAGTCTTCATTACTAGACATCCGACTTCTTTATCACTCTACAGCATATAACAACAGAACTCATTGGTCTATTCTACAGTTGAAATCAAAGCATAGGCGCAAACCAGGTTTTTCTTCCTGTCATTTGATATATCCAGAAGCTCAGCTACTTTTTCCAAGAGTTGCCTTTTCTCAAAAGCAGCGCAATCCTACAGATGCAAGTCAGTTTATTAGATGGTAGGGTCAGTTAAGTAACCTTAAATGGAAGATGTTGCACCGAAACTAGTGTGTATTAAATGAAAGAAAAAACAAAGTAACCACCTCAAACTCCTTTGCAAGATCATAGAGTTTCTGTCCATTTATTTTTTGGGTCCCTTCCATAATTCGGGTCAAACTAGAAGTGTGTGTGCCTAAAGTCTCAAAGAACTTCATCATAGCTTCAGACATGGATCTTGTCAACTGCAGTGTTTTGGAATGACCCTGTAGACAATTTCATTTCATGGAGGAAACTAATTTGATGAAAAAGCGATTACCCACAGCTCAACAAATACTAAAATAAAAGGAAAGGAATAGAAGAATCAAATAATAGAAACAACAATTTGGTCCTAATGCACATCACTGAAATAAGAATTTCAGTCAATAACCTGGCGTTGCTGTTCTGCAAATTCAGCAAGCTTTTCCTGCTGATTAAAGAGATCCCTTTGTACATCATCAAGAATGTCATTTATCTCCAGAAACTTCTCTTCCAAAAGCTGTGTAAAAATAAAGGTAAAGCACACAGACAATAAGATTCCAATCAACAGGAGCTTCATTAACATAGCAATCAATACCTACACCAACAAGAGCAGAAGAATTCCTTGACACTTCTGAAGTCAAATTTGAAAATGCTGATCGATAATTCATATCAAGCTCTTCAGATATATCATCCAAAGATTTAATGCTAGATTCATGCGTGTTTTTTAGATGTCTGACTTGGGTTGTGAGTTCTTGAATACCCTGCAAGTAGCCAAAACCACTAGCAAACTTATTTAAGTCATGTCTACTAAAAAAGGACATGCACAGAGACATCCTACCCCCATTTTTTTAGACAGAGAGTAATTGAAATCTTTTTCCATTGATTTCAGGTGCTCCTCCTGTTGTGTTACGGAGGCTGAAACAGTTAGATGCAAAACATCAAGTTGCTGAGCTAATTGAGTTTGGAATTTCTGGACAAGAATTTTGTTCCCATTTTCCAATTTGTCCTGCAGTTCTGTAAAGTGTAAACCAGAGACAGAGTAAGATGTAAGGATTCACTTTTTGGCATGTATAACATGTAAAACTGAGCACAGACCAAGTTTGGAAAACAAGTTGGATGCCTCAGAAGCTGCATGCTCCAGCTCTTCCCGCAGCTCCAATGCTTGTTTTGTAAGGGATTTTTCTAAAAAGAATATTAACAAACATTATTTTTGGAAAGTTGTCATAAACATAATCAGAACTGTTTCTTTTTTTTTTTTTCCATTAAACTCTGAAAGCAAACATATAAGTAGAGGTGTCTGGCTTGAGACTGCTCATAAAACAGGTTTATTCAAGTTTGTTATACTGTTATGATTTCAATTTCAATACTATATGTTCTTCCCATTCAAGAAATTGCCATGTATTATCAAAAAAGAAAAACAAAAAAAAAAGTGTTCTTGTGGTAATGTTATACCAAAAGAACAAAGGAGACAGAGAAGACTGACGAGCATGTGCTATGTTCCTAGTTTGCTGGCCTAATATTTGTCCCCATAAACTCTTCTTGTGTCCTTTCCATTTGAATGTAACAAATTAGGATAAAATATTTATACAAGTGATGCTGAAAATTTCCTAAGAATTCCAGTGGCCTTTTTCTTACCGGATTGGAGAAGATGAGAAATCAAGTGCTCCTTTTCTTTTATCATTGCATTTGCCTTTCTATTTCTGCCTTCTATTTCGAGCAAAGTATTTTGAGTTTTCTCAAAATCTTTCTGCAGTTAAAAATTATAAGAAAAGGGTTGATTGGTCCTGTCAGAAAACTAAATATTTATCACTTTCAAAGGGTTCATTTACTTGTGTCATTTGGAGTTTTTCACTTAATTCAGCTGTCAAAGTTTGCTGCTTATCATAAAGCTTCTGAAGCCGCATGAGTTCCTGATCAAAGCATAATTTGTATTATTTGCTACACCTTCTATATAATACATGGAAAGATTCCGGCATATTTCTCCAAAATAAGGTGTTTACCTTGTCTTTAAATACTAAGTCAAATTCCATGCTCTTAATCTGCTCAACCAAGGCCTACACAAGAACATGCAAGAGATAATACAGCGTCTCTTGAGTATGGCAGTCATAACAATGGTGAGAAATCAACAAAATTTTGTACCTTCCTCTCAACTTCTTCACTTTGAAAACGGTTGTGTGGTATATAAATGCCATTCTTCTCCCTTTCAGCATATATTTCTGTCCATGGAAACAGAAATTATCCCCGACACATTGATGACAATTAGGTTTTTATCATAGTTTAACAAAATAGCTCTTAACAACCTTGCTTATGGCGGTCTATCTCTTTATACAGATCCTTGATCAACTCAGATTTGGCCACCCTCTGATTGACCTAGAGTAGTAATAAGATGACATTGTTATTGTTGGTTCGAAGATGAGAAGGAAAACTAGAAGACATGGGATGACAAAACAGGAAACAAGTGAAGTACCTCTGGTCTGTTCTTGATTTTTTTGGCACGATGAGCATAATCTAGAGTGTTGAGTGTCTCTTCCAAAGAATGGATAGATGGTGATACTGTAGCAATTATGCACGTCTTTGTGTTCCCACCAAGCGAATCTCTCAATAATCTTGTTAACTTACTGTCCCTGTTGTTACAAGAGTAACAAAAAAATCATTATACTAAGATTTCAGCAGGGCATTCTCTGTTACATTAACTGCCAATATGATGTACCTGTATGGAACATGTCCAGAGTGTTCAACTAGTGCATTAATAACTCGACCGAGCGTAAGCAAGCTTTTATTGATCTCCCCAGCTTCCCTAACTCTTCCCTATGAGATTGTGTGTCAAATGAGAAGATGCCACAATATAATGGAAATAGATTACAATTACAATGAAAATGCCAGTCACGCATACATGGCATATAAATACCACAGAAATCATATGCTGAGACAGGAGGCACATCTAAAGCAATTAAAATACATAACAAGAACGATAATGGTAACTTTATAGTGTCCATACCTCTTTTGCACCAGACCGCACTACATTCTCAGAACCAGCAAGATCAACAAGATTAAGTTTTCCGCACTTCATTAGCTCCTCCCCATTGGAAGAACTCTCTTTGACATGAATAGTGATGGAAAATATAGTGTGAGAGCGGCTGCTTTGCATATTGAGCAGAGAGTCAGCATTGTGCCGTTTTGCTGACCCTTTCTCCAAGATTTTATATATTCCATCTGCAGTGCAAACAACTTCCTGCTCCAAACCCCTTATAAAAACACCACCTCTACCATCTTCCATGAGGGCTATTGGCTTCCTGAACTTGTCATCCGGTCCATTTAAACTTTCATCTGGTGCAAGCAGGTCCATTATGTCTTCATTGTAAAGCTCTAGAAAGGTAACTTTCATGCTATATTCCTCATTTCTAGCTTCAAGAACATCAAGAATTTGCTGAACTGCCCTTGGAATTATTCCTACATCACTAGGAAATTCTCCACTCTACCAAAGAAAAGGAGAAAATAGATTAATTGAGATGCAAAAGTACTCAATCAAAACTAGTAGAAAAAAAAATTATGAAGGCCCCCATGCAGGCAAACTATTCAAGAACCTCTACTTCTCCTACTCTGCCGCCTTCCATTGTGTAAGTTTTTCCCGTTCCTGTCTGACCATATGCAAAGATAGTGCAATTGTAGCCCTCGAGAACTTCATTCACAATAGGAGAGATGGCTTCATCAAACAGCTCTTTTTGCTGCGATGTAGGACCAAAAACCTAAACCAAAATATATAAAGTAGAATTAAAAATGGCAAACATAATGCATTAATCAACACAGCTTAAGTTTTCCATTTCAAGAAATACAATAAAGAACCGAACCTTGTCAAAGGAAAAGGTTTTATCTATCTGCTTATAAGCTGTGTTTTGGACCACAGAAACTTCACCTTTACCCTCATTGCATGAAATCACTACAGGTAACTTTAGCTGCTTCTCGTCGTCATTTAATGGCCTAGATTTTTTGAACATTAATTATTGGTATTAGTAGTATTTCAACACTCCAAGAAAGCATGCAATAAGTAGCAAGAACGCGTCAAATAGTTTGCTTACCTGCAACGCAGAATGACCTCCACATTGACTCCTCTATCAGGCTTGATATTCGAACTCCACAGGTCCATCGATAACGAATCCCTCAAGCTCCTTCTCACGCTAGATCGCGGAGTTTGAGCTGGAGAGAGCAAGACTGTATTGCATCTCTTCTGCTGCTGCGACTGCGAATAGTCCATAATTGATTGATCTTCAACACAAATTCCCACTCGCTGCAATGATCTCACAAAAAAGAAAGTCCTGTTAGAAAATTCACAGAAAAAGTAAATAATTGATCTCCTACTAAAAAAAGTCCTACTTCATGATCATTAACCAAACAGCACTAAATCTCTGTACCTAATAAATAAATTTAAGAAAAAAAGATCGGAACGATCAATCTAAGAAAGAAAAGGAGAAACTAATGTGAGAAAAGTGAATTAGAGTCTAAGAAATGAATATTGAGACCTGGATGGTGTTGTATACAAAATTCCACTCGAGAAATCAGCTTTCTATCATTTCACTGTCTGCGAGAGAGAGAGAGTTACGGGGTGAATTGGGATTGGATGGCGTTATTTTTGGGTTCAGCGGAGAGAGGAGGGATTTTTATTTATTTTTTAAAATTCTTAGACTAAAGCAATAAATGTGAAGGATTTCATTCCTTTCGCTTCGCTTTGATATTGTGATGTGACGATGCTTTCAAGGCTGAGGAGTTGAGTTTTGAAAGTGATTTGTGGTTTGAGGAGTGCGCGCGCTTCTGCTTCTCCATGAAACGGAGAGTATTGGTCACTCGTTGATTAGTGGCAGGCAGCGTGATAAGTGTGATTAATTACACTGATGTGCTCCTCAAGAATTACTTCCCATAATTAACAGCACCAGCAACAACTCCCGCCGAGAGAGCGAGAACACAGCAAATCAGGGATTACAACCGTAAATTAAGGATTTGCTACCGTAATTATCATTTAAAAAACACCATTAACAACACAAACTATATTTTTTAAAAACAAAAATAAACCATTTTCAAAGTGTATAAAGAGAATTTGTGACTCGTTAGGGTTATATTATACCACTCTCTTGTCTGAACTCTGAACAGACCGGCAATACATGAGGAACGCCATGACTACTGATCCTTTTTGGCTAACAGAGGCTGCTCCACATGTTTTCCGACATCAATGAAGATCGGATCGCCACCTTCACATTAGTCTCTCTAATGGATTATCTATTATATAGATTCTATATCATTTTTTCTTACTTCATTAAAGAAATTTTTACTATTATTTTTTTTAATTTGCCCTGGTGCACGCTTTGACTGTTCTAGTGAACTTGTCGCCTAAACATTCGTGAGATTCTGCCAATAAACCGAGATGCCTTGAGATCAATTTGTCTCCATTGCCTTGCTTGTCTGTGTCTAAACCTGATTTTTTTTTTTTTTTTTCGAATGAAAACATAAGATTCAAACTAATCTTTTCGGTAAATTTAGTCAGTTTTAATTATTTTTATTGTTTTATTCTTTTTATTCTTTTTTTGGGTTAGAAATTAAAAAAAAACAAAAATAAATACGAAAGTACCCAAAAAAAAAAGCATATCTCGGGTTGAAATTGGACCAAAAATTAAAAGTCACAGGCAAAAATTGAGTTTGAGAGTTTTTGGATAATAATTGAGGGTTGAATCAAAGAAGAAATTAAAGAAAATAGCTTAATTTAGTTTAATTTGGCTAAAATCAAAAGAAATTGCAAGTTCAAGGATGTGTTTGAAATAAATAGCCAAGTTAAAAAATCAATTAGAAGCTTAATTGAAGAAGAAAATTGAAGTCAGAAGTCCATTTTACTTGAAAATGAAGGATTGAAGAATCAAGAACTAACATGAAAGCAACGGAGAAATCAAAGGACATTGTAATTTAGTCAGGGATGAAATTAGAAAATAGAGAAAAAGGTGAAACTATACCAAAAATAAGAGAATTGAAAATCTAGGGATTGAAGTGCAAAAGGTATTGAAATAGAAGGACAGATATGAAGTTTGGCGTAATTCCAATGGAAGAAAACGTAAAGAAGTTGTTTCAAATCAAGTAAAACGGTGTGTTTTGCTCGGAAAAGAGAAGAAAAGAATTTGAATATTCAAAGAAAATGGTCTTAATTTTCCAGAAATTCAGGGCTTAAAAATACATATAGAGAAGGTTGATCTTCTACTGATATTTCTCCCTAATTGAATCATTTGACAACATAAAAAGGAAACAATATATTCTCCAGTATGCTAGCAGCAATTATAATGTAGAGAGAGAGAGAGAGAGAGAGAGAGAGCAAATAGAAATTTTGGATGATTTTAAAACTAATTAAACTGTATTTTAGATGGTCAAATGATCTAGTGTTCTACTAAAATCCTTATAATGCATTTTTATTAATAAAATAATTTATCATGAAAAGATTAAGACAAAAACAATAGTCGACACACACACGCACATATAATTTTAGATAATTTGCTTGACAAAACCATCGATATCAGAAAACAAGAAGAACCATAACATCAAAACACTATTGTAATATATTTTTTCATCGTTAAAAGCAATACACTTATTATGTCCACATATAAGTTGAAATTATACATTTTTAATCTATTAGGTTTATAACGAGCAATTTTAACTGTATTTTTAATATTAAATAATAAAATTAACAAAAAAATAATTAAAAAAAACCTAACTTACTATCCGAGTTATAAAACAATAATAATTTTATAGAAAGTAAATAAAAAAATATAAATCATAATTTTCTATCGAACTCAATTTTAAAAGATTTGTTTTGGTTTGCATTTTATGAAATTATCATAGTCTCATGACTTGGGTTACGAGTTTAGTCAGTTAACTTTGGTGGTTTTTTGTGTTCTTTTTTAATTGATTTTTTTTTAATATTACCCTTGAACATTGGGTTGATTGGAAATTAAGTTTTATAATTTATTTTTATTTATTTTATTATAGGGTTATCCTGATCTTATGACTCATATTTGACAGGCTAACCTGAGTTGACTCGATATATATTTTGAGTTGAATTTTGTTTTTAATTTCAACATTTAATATTGGGTTGATTGAGAATTGAGTTTAATAAAAAAAAAAATTATATTTGTTTTCTACAGGGTGTTATGACCCGGATAGCAGATTTAAAAGGTTAACCCAAATCGATCTAATATGTTGTCATTTTAATATTTTAAAAAAGATGACTTGATTTCTTTTTAATTTTTAAGTCAAGTTATATTTTTATCAATCATTCGAATGATCTTTAAATCTATCAAGTCAAATAGATTAATTTTTATATAGTTTAATTTTTTATTTTGGAAAAAAAAAACAACATCTAAATAATTTTATTATTATTTTTTAAAAAGTGATTCAATCCACGCAATGATCTAATAATACCTAATAGATCATGAAAGATTTACCGAGGATGAAACACGAAACAGTTCATAAACGTAAGCCAAGGAAGTGAATCAAACTACACTTAAATTGTTAGTGCTACAAGCACAAGACATATAACTAAAGAAGTGGCGCTCTCTCTTTTACTGAGAATTAGCGTTAGGTTTCGGCAATTTCTAAGAGAAAACCACTGTTAACGTGGGAATTGAGAACCATAGCAGCTATCTTACTAAGCTGCCACATATAAACACCAAGCCCCGCACTTTCTCCTGCTTTGCAGGGGTTGCAAGTTGTACCAGACCTAAAACAAGCGCCCAAAAGCAAAGCTGAAAAATTAACATGTACAATTTCATCCTCAAGTTTGTTTTCCTTCATTTCCATTCTTCAATGTTGGGTTTAATAGATATTCAACCTCGTAATTATTTTAATTTACTTTCTATATAGTTATCCTATGTAGTTATCCTGATCTTATAATTCAAATTTGACAAGTTAACTCTGGTTGATTTGAATTATTTTTTATTTTTTTATTAATTGATTCTTTTTCTCAACTTTATCCTTCAATGTTGGGTTGATTAAAAATTTAGGTTCATGTTTTTTATATGTTTTCTATATGATTGTCATGATCTTTTAGCCCAGGTTGTGAGTTTTGCGTGTTAGTCAGGTTGGCTCAGTTTTTTTTTTTTAATTGGATTTTTTTTTCAATTTCATCACTTAACATTGGGTTGATCCGAGTTTAGGCTTTCAATTTGACTTCATATTTTTATTTATTTTTTTTCTATAGAGTTATCATAGTCTCGTGATCCGAGTTTGGGAAGTTAACATAGGTTAACTCAAGATATTTATGTTTTTTTAATTGATATATTTTTTAATTTAATCCTCCAACATTTAAATAATTGAGAATTGTATTTAATATTTTATTTTATTTTGCTTTTTATGGGTTTATCACAGTCTCATGATTCAAGTCATGAGTTAGCTCGGTTGCCTAACGATTTTTATTTTTTTTGTTTTTTTTAATTTTATTCTTTAATATTGAATTGATTGGGAATTAAACTTCATAATTTATTTTAATTTAATTTTTATAAAATTATCTTAATTTCATGACTCAGGTGTCGGGTTTTGTTGGTTAACTTAGGTGGTTTTCCATCCTTTTTTAATTGAATTTTTTTTTTATTTCATCCATCAATGTTAGTTTGATTGTGAATCACGCTTTATAATTTATTTTGATTTTTTTTCTACACAGGTATTTCAATCTTATGACTCAAGTTTAACAGGTTAATCCAACTTATTTTTTTATTTGAATTTTATTTTAAATCTTTTTGATTGAAAATTATAAACTTAATATTTTTTTATATATATAATTTATCAGCATCTTAAGAACTAAATTGAAGATTTTACGAGTTAAACCTTTTAACAAAAGCCGTTTATCCTGATACACATTCGGTTGAAATGCACAAGTTCCAATCACGCCTGAAATCGACACACCTATCAGAACTTGAGCAGAAAGAACCAGCCAAGATGCTATCAGAACTTGAGCACTGCGAGTCACATCAATGGGGCAAGGGGAACGTTGAATAAATTAAGCATGTCCACAAACTAAGAATCCTTGCTAAAACTCGATTGACATTTTAAAAAATTATGGTCGAGTCTACAGGTTGGAAACCAGTAAATTGAACCCAGTTCAAGATGAAACAACAAAATTCCCAGTTCCCACTCAAAAATCCCCTTGACAGGGTCTAACTTCTACTTCTTCTCTTCCTTCTCAGCTTCTGCAGCCCTCTTCAACCTGGCACCAACATGGCGTGCATTTGTACGCTCCACTCTAAGCTTGTCATAAGCCTTGAATGACTTCATCTCCTCAGTGACCTTCACAAGCTCCACGGATGGCTTCTCACATGCAATAGGCATAATATGTCCTTGTACTTGAGTAGCAGTTGCCAGTTCCTCAGGAGCAGAATCACCAGCCTGCAAGAATACATGTATAAAAATGAAATTCCAAGTGGAAAACCAGTCAATCATCATATTAGTCAAGCATACCCAAGAAAATACCTTGAACTTGCGAGCCCGTCTTGGGAAGACAACCAATTTGGCCTTGTATGTTTTCAGCCTCTGAATGTTAGCCTGGAGTCCCTCCAGGGAGTGATTCTTGCGACGGTGATCAACTGCAATTCCTATTGTCGGAGCAAGTTTCTTTGGAATACCAGCAGCCTGGAGAAGGAAAAGGAAATGGGTATTCATCCCACAAAACTAAATAAAAGTATCCATGGATGACATAGAACCACAAGTACCCAATATTACATAGAAAGTGAACAATTCCCAAGACCCTTTCAAGGCCTAAAACAAATTCACATATCCTCGATCAAAAAGAATACTAAATGCACATATATATCCATCTTCAATTACAGTTATCACAAAACACTTCAAGTACAAATATGAAACTTGGCATAGATAAACACAGATCTCATACGAGTGTAAAATAGAAACACCATAAACTAGAGCATTAAGCAAATGCATGCAATTTGTTCTTCAATTAAGCATTTTGGAGACTCGAAGATGATTAAACATGAAAAGGTACTCTGCAGAATCAGGAAAAGGAAAACCAACTAACCTTGAGTTCTTCAAGAGAAAACCCCCTACCGGCTCTCACTTTCATGTTATACTTCAAAGTCTGGCCATGTACAATGGGTCGAAGAGGTCCAGCAGTAGGTCGAGGAAATATTTTGACCGCCTTCTTCTGACGAGCTAAAATGATTTCATAGATAACACAGACATGAATATTGTTAATAAAGGTACTTCCAAATGAGGACCCTAGAAACAATGGGTGCAGCACATGTGTATATAGGGACCAGAGACGGGTAAATTCCATTACAAAATAAAGGCAAAGTAGAAGCTACTCACCAATGCGTCTGCGAGTCTTTCGAGCTGGTTGGTTAAACCATGTCTTGACATAATTTTGCCAGTGCTTCTTGAAGTGCCCATTTGGCACAACATTGTTATGCTTAACCATGTCTTACCTGAAAGAGCATGCGAGTTACAGAGTTAGAAAAATGACAGTCTGTACCATTTAAAAACTGATAGGAATCAAGCTGACAACATGAAAAAGGTAAAACTTAAGCTAACTATAATACAAGCAGAGTACAATCTCAATTAGTTTCTATTGAAACGCCATGAGCCCTGAAGTTAACCAATACAAGTCTTCCTATTCATTCATAGATGAAAATAAGAAACCAAAAAAAGCATTAAACAGCAGGCTGCGAAGAAAGCATCACTGAACAACAAATATAACTCATGATCACTACAGCCAGTTCCACACTCACTAGTAGAAACTTAAAACTCTAGCCTATTGTTCAATCATTCCAAAGCATTGAGAGTTTAAATATTGAGATGAAACTAGCAGTTAAAATCTCTCCAAACATTCTAACCTAGAAAGTAAGCATATGTAAAACAGTAAGCAGTGCTTAAAACTCATCAGATCCAACAATGTCCTTCGTTCGAAAAGCAAACAAAATACAAGACAAATATTACCCCAAGTCCTGGGTTACTTGCAAAATACAAAAAAAAAAATCATAAGAATTCAACAGCGCAAGAGTGTGAAAACGAAAAATCAAAACTCAAGTGAAAGGGGAGAAGCTAGGAGATGTGAAGGGAGAGATACCTGTTACAGTCTACAGAGAGAGGCGCGGTGCGGCTGTCAATGAGAGATGAAGGCCTACGGTTTTTTAAGGGTTTGAGTAAAAAAGAAAGACCTATTTTTGGGCCCTAGGTTATGGTTTTCGGGGTTCGGTTAGCGCCTCTCTTCAATGAGCTCTTCGGAGTTATCGAACTCGGCCCAGCTCACATTAATCCTTCGGAAACTTGGACGCTGTGTGTTTTTACTGCTCATGGTCAAGGGTGTGGTTCGGGTCGGTCCTAAAACAGCTTGATTAACTTTTAGCTAGGCCTAGGTTCTGGCTACGGGCTTTCTGGCCGGGCTTTTGGGGCCTTCAGAAAAATAATGAACAATTTTAAAATTTTCTTAACATAAACAAATATGACGTCATGAAATAGTATATTTGTGTTTATTTTAACAGACAATATGAACAAATCAGACTGAATCAGTATTTTATTTTGTCTAAGCAAATAAATAAATAGAAGGATAAATAAAAAAGGTGAATTCTAAAATCTACAAATTTATGGTATTCATGAGTAACTGGTGGTGTTTTTTTTAGCTATTCTTTTGATCTACTTTAAAGATAAAAATAAATATAAAACAAGAGAGAAAATATAATTCATAACCTACAAAAAAAAATATAAAAATATTTCTACTTAGAATTTCTCTCTCATATTTATATTTATTTTTTCTTTAAAATAGGCCTAAGAATAACCACCGGAATATCACTAGTTACTTTTTAAATGCTATAATATTTCTTTACAAAATCAAAAAATGCTAAATTTATCTATTAATTTCAATTTAAAACACCAAAAATCCAAGAAACAATATTAATTTCGAGTCTATATTGAAATGCTAAAAACCCATAAACAAAAATAGAAACTCTAATTTTGATTTGAAAACAACTAAAGAAGGCAACTTTAGCTTGCTTTTTCAGTTTCAATTTTGTGCAGTCCCAAATTTAAAAAAACTATGTCTGATGTCCAAGATTTTCATGACCAATTAAATTATATTTATTGGGCTTATGCCCAAATTAAATTAACAAAATAACTTGTTTAAATATATCTCATGGGTTTTACTTTAATATTTCTTTAATTAATGATATTTTGAGTAATTTTCATATTAATTTTTTTAAAATATCATTTAGATAAATGACATTTAAGATAAATTGCACTTAACCTATCAATAAATAGATAACAAATTCACTAAATCAACAGAAAAAACAGAGAAGAGAAAGGAGAAAACATATGATAAGAGAAGAAAAAAAAACTAAGACCAAACACAAATACTAAAAAGTTCTCTTAAAGAAATTCAAGTCTAACATGGAAACAATAGATCAAAATCCTTTCCTTCATCAAATTAAATAAAGCTGAATTTATACATTACATGATTAAAGTTTTCGAGCATATATGAATACTCTTTATCAAATCAAATCAAACAAAAATTAAACATCACATAGTTAAAGCTTTCAAGTTTCATTGAATATTTTTCATCAAATCAAGTTAAGATCTCACATAATTAAAACTTTTGGAATCGTATGAATACATTTCCATCCAAAGCAAGATCTAGATCTGACTGTTAATCAGAGAATCCATGCACATGAAGAACACTTAAAAAGAACTTTCACCTTTTTCTTATAAACAAATTCTTTATTGTAATTTTATCACCATTTTAGTGTATTTTTAATAAACAAAATATACGAGTACAAGATTTTAGAGTCTATTAAGGAAACAAATGATTAAAACTCCTTCATCTTGTCAAATAAAGTTAAATTTATACATTACACTGTTAAAGCTTCTAAGCTCATATGAATACTCTTCATCCAATCAAATCAATCAAAATTTATGCATACATCACATAGTTACAACTTTTAAGCTTGAGTGAATACTTTTTATCTTCAACAAATCAAGTTAAGATCTCATATGGTTAAAGCTTCCAGACTCATGTGAATATCTTTCCATCCAAAGTGAGATCCAAACCTGACCATTAATCAAAGGATTTATGCATGTAAAGAGCACTGAAGAGTTTTAACCTTTTTTTGTAATCAAATTTATTATTGTAATTTTGTCACCATTTTAGTATATTCTTAATAAGTGAAATTTTGACATGCTTGGTAAGACAATGTTCTCCTCTTATCTCTCGAGCTAATAGGTACCATTTAAAATGAGAAATATGAAGCATATTAACCATTATCCAATCAAGTCTTAAGTTGTTGAAGTGGATAGCTTGTTAGTCATTCATTTAAGGACTCAGTCTGGAAAGTCCAAAATGATCTCTTCATTAAGAAAATTCACCAAAAGAGGAAAATGGAAAGTAATTTCCTCAAAATATGAGTTTAGAGACTCTCTTTCTAGATCTATAATAAAAGATTGAGATTTCACTGTATGACTCAAGCTCAAGCATGAAATAAAAGTCTAAATCTCGTTTTGTTTGTCTATGTTGCTCATATTTAAAACTTTTTATCTGAGATGCTTGTCTGGTTTGGGTTTTAAATCAAACCATAAGGAGATTGACATGAAATGACTCAATCAACTTTACGGGTCTAAAAGCAACATAAGAGATTGATAAAAAGTATGCATTGATTAAAAAATTTCAAAACAACATTTATTTTATAAATATTAAGGTAATGACATGTTGGATTGATCTGTTAATCTATCAAATTCGCAATCTAGGTCATGTATCTAATTGGATTTAATAAATTCATTTTTTAAAACTATTCTTTATTTAATTATAATAGCAAAAATAAGCAATCACAATAAATCAAATAAATAAAAAAAATGATCATGACAGGTTGCATAAAAACAATAATTGTTCGAGAACAAATAAAAATTATATGGGATTTCATGAAATAACAAGTATAAAACATTTTCAATTAATCCAAGAATTTAAGAAATCATATATATATATATATATATATATATATATATATATATATATCATCTAAAAAAAAAGGTCAGATGTGCCGCCTTGAGTGGTTTGATGTGCCCGAGCCATTTTTTTCTTTGCAAACATGTTATTCGCTCTTTTTTTGTATAAAAAATAGATGACATGTTATTTGATGTCCAGAATCTGATAACCACAGAAGTGGCCAAAATAATAGAAGGATGAGGTTTGACTTCAAAATCCATTTTCAACCTATTTTTAATAATAAACACCTTAAAAAATCAATTTATCAATAAAAAAATCCCTAAAAGTTTCAAAAACACAAAAGTTAACTGAAAAGTTTTTCTACCAACCCCGATCTATTTTTTTTTAGATAAGTTGAAGATTTAAAAAGATGGTGAGACTTTTCTCATCAAATGAAACATGTTGACACCAAGAACGACAAGTTTTGTCATTGAAAAGTGACCATTAGTGAACTTTCGTTTTTTCTTATTGTTTTTCGGCGACTCTCTTTCCTTTCTTAAACTTAGTGACTACAATGTCAAAAAATAAAGTTTTGAATTAAATTATTTAATTTCTAAACTAAAGGGATCGAAAGGTAATTATCAAAATCCAAAGGCAATTCTAAGTAAAAAGGAGCTAACACAATTTTTTTTTATGAAGGACCTTCCATTTGTTGCATGTTTCAATTTTGTATCTTGATTTTTAATCTTTCTCAAACACTAATATCAGATTTCTTTTTGTGAAATCGAGTAACAACCCAATAACAGGAAATTTTTTTAGATTTAGATAACCAAGAAAAAAGTAGAACAATACAAATTATCAATCTCAAATCTCAATCAATACAACATTGAATGATCTATTTGAAAAGAAAAAAAAATCAATGACCGAAGGCGAAAAAAAGAAGATAAAGGACCACATTGGACACCATATTTGTTTTTTTTTTTTAAAAGGCATTTCATTTTTTATTTAATTTTGATCCTCTTATTTTCAATTGCTTGTAAACAATAAAATCAGATTTTATTTTACAAAATTAAACATCAACCAGCTACTAAAATGTTTTTTTTATAATTACGATAATCATATAAAAACAAATCAAAATAAATTATTAACCCTAAATTTTAATTAACAAAGTATCAAAGAATAAAATTGAAAAATAATGATTAAAGTAGGAAAAAAAAAACAAGAAGAAGAAGAAGAAGAGAAACTATGAATCCACAATTATTCTCCTCACAATCCACAATGTATCACTGATATCATTTAGTTTTTTTGTTTTAATTTAATTTAATGTAGATAATAGATTCCATACCAGTAAAAAGACATATTTTGACACCGAGGTTTCACTGTAACTCAGAAGTGAACCGAGCAGCATCTTTATGGTGAATAAGCTTGGGTTCGAAACCGAATCCACGTCTTGATTATCAAGAAGACAATATATCCGGGTATCTTCTCAATTCTTTGAAGGAAAAGGGAGAATACAAACCACAATGGAACAACGCTTCGCAACAGTGAGCACCATATATACCTGAATATTTAGTTCTTGTAACTTGAGCAGATTGTGTGAAAAGGTACAGTGATCAAAATGTATTTTCAAATGACTTTGGGTCATCATGAGTAAGAACCCATTCAGCAGTTTAGTTGGATATGCAAGAATTTCTCATGGGTCGGCATGAATATTGTTTCTCTTCAGACACGATTGAGGAAGAAAATCCCTTATGCCACACACCTTTTCCAAACTCTATCACAGCATAGGCCTTTCTCTTCTCACAAATTCAGACGCACAACTCAGACCAAACGTTTAGACAAGGCACTCAGTATTCTAGACATTATAACCCCCAAAACAACCGCCCCAACAAATGGCCAGAACCATCTTCGTGTCATTCAGGACTTCTTACGAACACATTCAAATAGAACCAGTGAACAACGTTTGAGCAACGATTTCATATCTCCGAAATCAGATAATGGAGACTTCAGCGTGTTTGATGAAATTCTTGAATCTTCTTTTATAAACAATGATGAAGATTCTAATGCTACGAGCTTGAGTTTCGATGCGAGTGTTTTGTCGAATGCTGTGAGTTCTTGTGCATCCACGCGGGATCTTCGCAGTGGTATTCAATATCATTGCTTGGCAATAAGTACTGGCTTTATCGCCAATGCTTATATTGGAAGTTCTTTGGTTACTTTTTATGGCAAATGCGGTGAATTGGATAATGCTTACAAAGTGTTCAAAGAAATGCCTGTCAGAAATGTGGTGTCATGGACGGCCATCATTTCTGGGTTTGCACAGGAATGGCAAGTTGATATGTGCTTACAGCTTTATTGTTTAATGAGAAATTCAACGCTGAAACCCAATGATTTCACATTTACTAGTCTTTTGAGTGCGTGCACTGGCAGTGGAGCTCTTGGGCAAGGTAGAAGTGCTCATTGTCAAATAATTGAAATGGGTTTTGTTTCATATTTGCATATAGCCAATGCTCTTGTATCAATGTACTGCAAGTGTGGGAACGTCGAGGATGCATTTCACATATTTGAGAACATGGTTGGCAAAGATATAGTGTCATGGAATTCAATGATTGCTGGCTATGCTCAACATGGGCTAGCAGTGCAGGGGATTGGGCTTTTTGAAAGGATGAAGAGTCAAGGGGTAAAACCTGATGCTATTACTTTTCTTGGTGTTTTATCTTCATGTCGACATGCAGGTTTTGTTGAAGGAGGAAGGAATTACTTCAATTCAATGGTTGAATATGGTGTGAAGCCAGAACTAGACCACTATTCATGTATAGTTGATCTTCTTGGTCGTGCTGGATTACTGGAGGAGGCTAAATATTTTATTGAAAGGATGCCCGTATCTCCCAATGCTGTTATATGGGGTTCACTAGTATCTTCCTGCAGGCTTCATGGGAGTGTTTGGATTGGCATACAGGCTGCAGAGAACACGCTGTTGCTGGAACCAGAGTGCGCTGCTACCCACGTGCAGCTGGCAAATTTGTATGCCAGTGTGGGATTCTGGGATCAGGCAGCTAGAGTGAGAAAATTGATGAAGGATAGAAGACTTAAAACAAATCCTGGCTGCAGCTGGATTGAGATCAAGAATGAGGTTTATAGATTTAGAGCAGAAGACTGTTCAAACACTAGAGTAAGTGAAATACATAATGTTTTGGATTGGCTGGTAGATCACATGATAACTTTAGGACGTGCGCCTGAAATGCAAGAGGTCAGTGAAGCTATACACGATAATGTGTGTCCATAAGCTCCCATCTTCATCAGTAGTACGCCTCATGCAAAATGACCCTTGTGTGTACTTGTGTTAATGTCTTGTTTGTGGGAGCTGCACGGCGATGTCAAGATAAAAACCTGGGTTCTAGGTGGGTGGCCAGCAACGGATTCTGCAGCGGCGGTACCATTTTGTCCAAGACGTTGAAAGGTGAAAACACTTGTTTTTGCAGCAAAAGAATGGAGCTTAATTTGATTGTTCTCAACCTTCGTGGAGTTAGTTGCTTGTCTTTCAAGCAAACTGATCTCATTTCCACCATCTTACTTCCAATAAAACAGCGCTTATTTAAGGTTCAGTCTCGTTTTTTTGAAGGCTTCACATCGTCCAAATTGGATTTGTAACACTTACGATATCTTATAATTCACATTTCAATTCTTCCATTCCTATTCAGCATACCAAAATTCAATATGGCGTCTAATTTGGGCACTTCCAATGAGATAAGGGATAGCTGAACAAGTTTGTTTGCCTCAGGTAACATTCTGGGGGATGATTCTCCGTCATTATGCATCGTTTTATGCCTGTTATCAAGAGGAACAAGAGGCAAAGAGGGTTTTTATTTTTATTTTTTTCTCCCGTTTTCTTTTCCATTTTTTTCTATAAAAAAGTTCGAATTCCAACAAATATCTCAGAAAAAGACGAATATCCAAAATGAAGAGGATTTTCGGGGATGGTATAAAGGGCTTGCAAAAGAGAAGCAATAGGACTCTTGCTGGAATGGAGAAAGAACCTCCAATAATACTCTGTACTGGAAACAGCCACCAGTTAATGTTATTCCATGCCAATTACAATCAAAAGGTTCACCTCTCGAAATTCTGGGAGAAACAAGAATACAATAGCTGCCAGCTTGTATTCCTTACATGATAAAATTTGGAACGTTAAATAAATTTAAGAAATCGAAATGTTAGGTTAATTTGAGAATTATTAGGATTTGGACACCTGCAATCACATTCCAAGGAATGACCTCAAGAAATTATACCACTTTTGTAGCAGTTAATGCAAGAGACAGCAATCTGTAAATGTCAAAGAAGCTCCCAATTGCAAAATGCAACCACAAAATCTGGGTACCATATCAAACACCAAAGCAAAGTTCAGCCTATTTATGGCTTGATTCTACCATGGCAAAAAATTAGCCAAGCACACTTTATTTTAGTCCTAAACTCAGATTTGGGCATCAAGCACTTACTGAAAAGCAGATAGGTGAAAAGAAACAAACAAATCTCTGGTACAAGCAGGTCTACAGACATAGACAAATCCAATAGCTACAAGTCTCGATCAAGCTGCTAAAGGGCTCTCGGTAGTTCACAATCAACCAGTAGTATATTAATAATGTTTGCTGCTGCAAATAACTCAGAGTAGCAATGGCTTTCTGATGATATTCCATAAGCATAAATGAAAACATATGCATTCAATGTCGTCAACAAACAGAAACGACCTTCCTTTTTCCCCCTTCTATGGGCCGATAGGAAACTACTTGCAGTATCAAATACTAGAGTCTTCATATTGAGAACATAAAGGAATTAAGGTCCCAAAATTGCTTCAAAATAGTACATGCTAACAGGATCTTGAGACAATTTATTATGTTTTATCTCTAAAACTGAAAAGAACAATAATCATACATTGAAAGAGAAATCTTCAACAAGAAGAATTAATTCCACAAGCACCTAAAAATTGAACAATGTACTGCTGCATGAATCATTTAAAACTGAAACTGGCAAAGCATCTTGTAAATCTCACTACAACATTAAACAGTTTTACCGATGGATTAATTCCGTCGGTGTAAGGCATGCAATCCGTCAGTAACATTTTTACCGACGGCCTCACCGACTGAATCCTTCCGTCGGAATACTGATCGTCGGTAATTTCCCATTCCGTTGCTAATTCTGTCGGAAATAAAAAAACCAACCACCGACGGAACACCGATGGTCTTACAGAAGGTGAAGCGCAGCAAAAAAAAATTCCCGCGAGAACATTACTGGCAAAATAATTATGTCTGTATTTTCAACAGTAATCACTGACGGAATATCCGTCGGTGATGGTGGCATAGACGGTAAATATTTCAGAACTCTGTCAAATACCGACAGATATATTAGTTGGTAATTGTAATGGTAAACACCGACGGAATATATCCGTCGGTAATTGTGGCATGGGTGGTAATTGTTTGGCAACTCTTGGTAAAATACCGACAGCGGGTTTCCGTCTGGAATGCCATCGGTATGTATTTAAAATATTAAAAAAAATTATTTATTAATAGTAAAAAAGCTTAATAAACAAATAAAATTGTATTAAACATTAAAAATAATGTTAAATAATATTCATTACAAATTTAATGTGTTTAAAAAACAAAATTAAATTAGAATAGCGGCGGAGCTGGAGGAGGAGGAGAAGGAGGAGGCTGGTTGTTCCCGGGACCGTACTGCTAAAAAGAGGCTGCACATGTATCATCACTCATCTTTGATCTAATCTCCATGATCATTTGACGGAGCTGATCATAATTCGTCGAGAGTCGTTCATATTGTTGTTTCAAGGCCACGAACTCCTCAGACTGAGTGCTCGATACTAATGGAGAGCATCCAACGGTTGAGACATTACGGGCCAACCGCAAACTTTCGGTCGTAGTGTTGGAGAGCCTGTAGACCTGTTTTTTTTGGGTCCACCAGACGATTCCACCTCCATTCACAAATTCAAATCGGAATTTGGATGGGTCAAAGGATCGTCCCCATATCTCTCCCTCAACTGGCTATTATAGGTCTCCTGAAATTTTTTTTAAAAATCATCATATTCAATTCAAGAAAATAATAACTTACAAAATAAAATGATTGAACGAACATACCACGAAGTGCTGAGCATGGTTGTTTACGAACTGTTGCACCCCCTTTTGGCGGTCTTGACTCCACACATGCGTCTTTACAAACAGCTCCATTACACTCGGCTCACGTCCAAGAGACGCAGCCTGTAAGGAAAAAAAAGATTGCAAGTTAAATATATTTATAAGCAACAACAAATTAATTAACGATATATTTCATTTAAATTAATCTTACTATCCGCTTTGCATGTGCGCTGAACGGGACAGAGCCGTCAGTGTGTGTGGTCACCAAACCATGAATTTACCGGTTCCGGTTGTCGGCGCCGGACTGTAAGCGCCGTGAGAACCGCTATGACGTCACGTGCTCAATATATGCCGTCCATATATCTTTCGAGATGAATGGCGGTTTGAATTCCCGCCAAACTGCCACCTCATTCTATCTTTCAAGACCGTTATCCCCCGCATATCTTTTTTATTTTTTTTGGTGTCATACCAAAAATCACGCAACCTCCTTCCCTAGTAACAAATTAGAATTTAGAACATAAAATTATAAAACAAAAATAAATATTATTTTCGATGTTACCTAGTTGCCGCGTGATTCTCCCATGCCCCTTCTCACAACATTGTTGTTCGCGCTATCCCACTCAAATTTATGTTGTGTATATAAATAAATCATTTAAAATAAAAATAGTACAAGATATAAAATTCTAAAAATAATTTATTAAAAGTAAGCTGGAAATTAAAAGTTAACACCTACCTGAAATCACCGAAACCATACATCGATATTAGGTCTCCACTCAGGATGTCTGGAAACTTGACTTCATTGAAATAATGGAATCTCCATCGACGATTTAAACACCGATGTTATTGTCCTGACAGCCTCAATGTTTGTGAACCTGAAATTAAATAAAATTAATAAAATATTAATTAGTTGTTCATAAATTATGTTATAAGTATAAAAAAAAACTAAAACCTAAACAAACTTACATTGAGAGGTCATTCTTCCATTGTGTCTGGTACTTGCGGGTGAATTGACCCCGCTGTGAAGGCATATTGCCTATGCGCTGTGAAACCACTCTAGAAGAAGCAGTATCACAAGTTGGCGCAGATGCCTCGCCGTGATCAGCACCTAAGGATACGTCTTCCTCGCTGCTAGAAGAACTAGCCACAACCGTCTGCTAACGACGTGCTGTAGATTTCATTCTACGCATCTACACAAATTTATACGAATAATTACATAATTAACTTCAATTATTTAAAAAAAAATTAGCAACACCTCCCCTACACTAGAGACTACCCACAGTTTTCAAACCTGCAAATCCTTACAATAACCACAAACCAATTGACTTTTACCGATGGAATCACCGACGAACACTTTTCATCGGTGATTCCGTCGGTGAATGTGCCACGTCACTGTACGAATATCCCGGTTTGAATCCCTCAGTCATTTCATCGGTATAAGTGTCCGAAAAAAATCCACGTCATCACACCGTTGCAACATTCCAAAAAAAACTATAGAATCCATCGGTGATATGATCGGTATATACCAACGGACGTATTCCATCGGTATATACCGACCGTATCATCGACGGGTGTTATCTGCCGGTATATACCGACAGATGTTGAGACGGAATTATTTCCGTCAATAATTTTTACCGACGAAAAAATTTCTTCAGTAATTCCGTTGGTTTTCGTTGATTTTCTGGTAGTGTCTGTAAGGCTCGGAGACCTTTTAAAATTAAGGAATTTGGGCATCTCAGAAAATTCAGCTAGATGATGAAGACCACGCCTATTCTTTTCCTTATATAGTCTGCATATTACTAAAAAGAAAAATAACAAAGAGAATGCAGATGATAAAATAACATATATAAGCAAAATAACCTGAACAAGGGCTTGCAAAAATAACATATATAATATTGCATATTGCAACGGTGAATTCTATGGTTTGAAATGCACATGCTCAAGTTTAATTGACTATTAACGTATAAAACCCCCTTCAGTACAACAAGATTCTGATAGCTAAAGTTTTTCTAAAAGCAATTTAAAAGCGTTTTTTTAAAAAATTAAATTTTTAATTTTTTTTCTTTACTTTAAATTCTTTGTTTTTTTAGATTATTTTGATATGTTCGTGTCAAAAATATTTTTTTAAAATTATAAATATTATTTTAATACATTTTCAAAAGAAAAACACTTTAAAAAATAACCGTTATCACTCTCAAACACCCCTAAGCCAACTACTAAAGGTGCTGTGCGGAAATAATTTTGTTTTTTCCATCACCATTTTGAATTCCACCATCCACACATAACTCTCAGCTGGAATGCAACTAAACAAGCCATAAGTGAAACACTCTAAAAACTTCACAATACCATCAGTTAAATAAACCCATATGATTTGAAACCCGATTTTTTAACCGAGTCAATTTTCAAGTTGGATTTAATAATTATGATTTTAAGAATTGACCGGAAGGAATTGGCAAAAGGAGTGTAGTAGAGGCAAGTTAGGTAGTAGTTAGGATAGTTAGCATTCTATTTGTATAATAAAGGATGTATATAAACATAGGCAATAACATTGAGCAGTTTGACAATATTATTGTTAGTAAATAATAGCAAGGCTAATTGAAGACTCATCTTTGCTTCGTGGTAGACACCACCCTACCATTAGAAAGAGCACGACAAGAAAGTTTTAATATCACTATAAAAGGTTACACATCATCATTAAAGAAGGCTGCATGTGCCATCAAAGCAACAAATCGAAAAACAAAGTAAATAAAATATCATGAAGTAAATATCTTACACTTATATTTAATCAATTATTTTAATTTAATAAAAAAATAAAATTTCTCTAAAAAAATATTAAATCTAATAAAGAATGACAAGTATAAATATTTGAGATAGTCCAAGTTATTTTTAAAACAAATAAAATCCTTATAAAAAACAAATAAAAAAATAATAGAGTCGAAGCTATAATTAAATAAATGTCAATCTTAATCGATTTATTTGCAGAATATTCCATTAGAACTTACAGCGGAAGCGAGCCTAATATCTAGCTAGCCTAGATTAAGGAATAATTATGGGTGACCTTGGCCCATACAATTTTATATGCACCCGATCATCAATCAGGTCTCCCCATGCAAATATGTTAAATGTTTTCCACCTCAAATGCCTTCTTTGTACAATAAAATGATGTCATTTTAAAGAGAAATTAACATCTTATGCCAAAGATTTACAGTGATTTTAGATAGGGCTTGATTGAGGATATTTCTATAAATTAGGGACCTAAATGATAAAAAAATAATAACATGTAAGGATTCAATTGAGAAACGGGTAACTAATATTTTTTTATTATTAAAATTCTTGATGACAAGAATCAAGAAGAACTCTTGATCATGAAGTTTCACACCAATATATGATGGTACAAGATCCTAATTCTTCCCAGACCTTCTACAATAATTAATGTATATGAGAATATTTAATGGTTGCGGTTTAAAGTGTTTTTTATTTATAAATATATTAAAATATTTTTTTATTTTAAAAAATTATTTTTTATATTAGTACATCAAAACAATCTGAAAATATAAAAAAAATAATTTTAAATAAATAATAAATTTTAAAATTCATCAAAAATATAATTTCAACCTCATTCTGTTGTTGACGAGGGATAGCCCCAGTAACTATAATATAAACAAGGAAGCGTGCAGGACCACAAGAAACGTCCACCCACCTAAGAGTTGTAATCGTCACATGCAATTCGGTATGTTTTTTTATTACGAGGGTCCATATTGATAATGCAGCGTACTTATTTACGTATCTGGCTTTGGGCTTATCAGCAATAATTCATATCCTCTGGGGGAATCTTGTTTGCGCAACCTCCCAAAGACAAAAATCCATAGACAGTGGCCCTAAAACTGGCAGGCAAGCAGATACCTTCACCTAAAAGACTCGAACTCACCCTGTTCTCACGTGCCAGAATTGCTTTATTGAATAGCACATAGAGATCCAGATAAATTTGAGCTCGTTTGGCTACGAGGTAGAGGTTGTGTTTTTTTAAAAACACACTGAGTAAATATTTGGTTAAAAAAAATATTATTTATTATGTATGGATCCCATAATAAATTGCGTGTGAAATGCAGGCAGATAAAAAGCTGAAAAATATTACTTTCTTGCACGGCTCTTAAATCAACCATGTTATACTGTTAAGTGAAAAGTGTAGCATGATACACTGTTCACTGAACAGTGTATCATGCCTCCATTGTTCACTAAACAGTGGAGCATGTGAACAGTGTGAATTGCACTGTTCACGTGAAATTCTTTTTTTTTTTTTTTTCAATGTGTTAATTTTTTTAATATTTTTTTAAAAAAACCACTAGTATAAAGTGAATTAGTTAAATTCACTCGCACTGTAATATCAATTTTATACCTGATAATATTTTATCTACGCTAAAAAAATTATGAAAACTGTAATTCTTATCGGATGAATTTTGTACGTAATGGAATTATAAATAGTTTAATGGAATAATATAAAGTATTTTTTATAAAGTATTTTTTATTTCATGATGTAATAGAAATAATTAATTCTACAATATTTAAATTTAAAACCATCAATATTAATATATATATTTTTAAATTATTTTATAACCTCAATTTCAAAAGCATTCTTAACCAAACACATTAAACTATTTTTTCTTCAACCTCAATTTCAACTACAGTTTTAACCAAACACCTATTTTTTTCAAACTAATCTCAATTAAAAGTACTTTTTATAAAACTTTTTTCAAACCACAACCACAACAGCTACCGCAATACCAAACACACTCAAAATCTCCGATATTATTGTATGAAAACCATGGTTCTATCAAAAGTGAGCACACAGAATTTCAGGAACGGTTAGATTTAACGTTTTAAAAATGTTTTTTTTAGTTATTTTTATTTTTTTAAAATTTTTTTTTTATTTTTAGATTATTTTATTATGTTGATATTAAAAATAATTTTTTAAAAATAAAAAAATATTATTTTAATATATTTTTAAATAAAAAACAATTTAAAAAAATAATATTCCCACGGATAACCTATCATGTATGTTTCAATGTAGAACCAAGATAGAGCACGACCAGTTCTAGCCTGGCTGGTGTCACCCTGTAATTAGTGATGATACTAGCTAGCACTCTCACTGCCCTATGTTACAAAATATGATTCCGGGTTAGTTTCTAATATGAACATTATGAACGTATTTTCTAGTCTTATGAAAAATTTGAAAGTTGATGAGTGTATTTAATAAAATAAAGTAAAAATTTTATGAACCAATAAATAGTAGAAAATGCTAACTAAAGTCTAAAGCGAGAAATTTAAAGATAAATGTCCATTAAAATATTTGATTTCGCTGATAAGAATGAGGTGCTATTCTTATTTTTTATTTAATTATATAATAATAAAAATAATTTTTCATAGAAAAATAAAAATTTAAATTTTATAGAAAAAAATTAATTTTAAATATAAATTCTCTTTTTTACTGTTAATATATTTGTTTTTAACAAAAAATATTTTTCATTGTTTATTGTATAAAAACCGATTAAAATCAATATCCAAAAATTTTTTAACAGTTTAAAATAAGTAAAAAAGAAAGATATCTCTTTAATCAAAATCTTTTTTCATTAATGAGTTCCTTTTGTTTTACAATTTTTTTATTAGAAGTATTTTTTTAACAAAATTTTATCATAATATTAGAAGAAATTTTTAATAAAAAGATAAATTGATAATTTTGACTGAATATATTGAAAAATATAATAATAATATACTTGATAAAAAAATTAAAATAATATATATTTCATCCATATGTAGAAAACCATGCATATTAGGTTTATATATAATTTTTCGAAAAACAATTGGTAATATTACCATAAAAGATGCTACTACTATTTGAAAATAATGGAATAATTGTATAATTATTCAAACATCATTTCAATAAAATTATTTAAAATTAATTTAATTTAAAAATAGGAGAATAAAAAATAATAAAAGAAAAAATAAGGGTCAAGCATGCATAAGATGGAAGAATGGGCATGCATGCCTAGCTCATTTGATAACTCATGCGTGCCTGGTTTTATCACTACTAGAAATTCGCTAAATAGCAACGGATTTACCGACGGAATATTGTCCGTTGGTAATTTGAGGTCGAAATTACCAACGGACAATATTTCATCGGTAATTCAGTCGGTAACTACCGACGGAAAATTTCTATCGGTAGTTACCGACTGCATTACGGACGGAAAAGTTTCTGTCGTAAAAAAAAAGAGGGGGTCGCTGATGTGGAGGTTTTGGTGAGTTATTTTTTCAAACATAATCACCGATAGATTCAAAAAGACAGCCCGTACAACGACCGCTGTTTATATTACCGACGGATTTGAAATAGCAGATCCGTACAGTGACGTGTCGATTGTTCTGTCAGAATCATCGACGGTTTCACCGACGGAGTGTCCGTCGGTGAAACCGTCGGGAAAAGTTAATATATGTCCCATCTAACGACCCTCTCCTCCCCTATTTCTCCTTCTTCTTCCTAATCCAAACTCTCCTCATCTGCAAACAACCAGCCCCCCTTCCCCCCCAAACAAAAATCTCCCTCATATCAGCACAACAAGTTATATTTCTTGAAGTTTTGTGGTCACAGCATCCGTGTTCTGATTTACCGACGGGTTTTATCAATTTTTATAAGTAATTCTATCTTTTAAAATTTTAACATTTAATTAAATGTCAATTTTATTGTTTTTTAGTATATGTATTTTGTTAGTAGATGTACATGTTTTATTGTTATTTCTCAAACAAACTTGTAGTATATGAATGTATAATTCTATACCTGTTATAGTTTGTTTTAGATTTTGTAAGATTATATTTGTTTGTAAATTGTTAGAACTTTATGGAACTACCGAAGTACATGTGTTGTTTTGAAATAATTAATAGCTTACTTAATGGGTCCGTTTAAAGTTTTATCAATGGTATTGCGGAGTGGTAATTTCTGTAAATTTATATATTTTAATTTGTATGGACATTAATAAATGATAATGAATATTTAATATTTATGAGAAGTTGTGATTGGTTTGTTGGATAATTTCGAGGTAAAGTAATATTTTTGCAAGTTTATTTACCTAACTTAGTTAATTAATACATGATGTCATCATAATTTTATAGAGGTTCGATATAAATCATGGATGATCGTTCATGGATGTATCGAGATTCACCCCAAGGATTGCGGAGGATGGATTATTGTAACGGGGTTCAGGGTTTTATTAATTTCACAACATCTATTCCCAGAAATTTTACTGGAGGTGGTATTAGGTGTCCACGCAGGAAGTGTCAAAATAAAAAGTATCTGCATCAAGATGTTGTAATGATGCATCTTCTACATAAAGGGTTTATGGAGAATTACCAGTGTTGGTATGCACATGGAGAATATATGTTAGTGAGAGGAGAATGGAAGAAACGGTGGTTGGGTCTACTTCTAGTGTTAGCAACGTGCATGAAGCGGCAAATGACAACACTAATCCTTACAGAAATATGGTTATGGATGCAATGAGAATGAATCAAGATAATGTCAGTCAATGTCCAATCGTAGAAGAAGAACCTAATGTAGATGCAGCTATGTTTTTTGATTTGTTGAAAGATTCTGACGAACCATTATAGGATGGCTGCACGAACCACAGTAAATTATCGGCCGTAGCACAGGTGTTCACCATCAAGTCAGATCACGGGTTAAGTGAGGCCGGGTATGACAAGATTATTGAATGGGCAAGAAGCATTTTACCTGAAGAGAACAGGCTGAAAGAGAACTTCTATGCTACGAAATCCATGATGAAACCCCTCGGTTTAGGATACCAGAAAATTGACATGTGACCTAACTTCTGCATATTATACTACCTTGAAAATGTTGAGATGACCGAGTGCATGACATACGGGCATTCTCGTTACAAACCAAGAACTGACAGGGGAAAGACTCTAGTGGCATATAAAAAACTTAGATACTTCCCGATCACACCTAGACTGCAGAGGTTATTCATGTCACCAAGGACTGCTGAGCACATGACATGGCACCAAGCACATCATGCGGTTGATGGAGTGATGGTTCATCCTTCTGACGGCGAAGCGTGGAAATGCTTTAACAGTGTTCATCCTCACTTTTCAGCTGAATCAAGCAATGTGCGTCTTGGGTTGTGTACAGACGGATTCAACCCATTTGGGTCATTTGCTGCTTCTTATTCTTGTTGGCTGGTCATACTCACAGTTTATAACTTGCCACCGGGAATGTGTATGAGGCCAGAGTTCATGTTTTTATCTACTGTCATACCCGGTCCAAGCAACTCGGGGCGGAATATAGATGTTTGTCTTCGACCGTTGATTGATGAGTTGGCGCAATTGTGGTCCTCCGGAGCTCTGACTTATGATATATCAAGGAAACAAAATTTCCTTATGAGGGCGGCTTTGATGTGGACTATCAATGATTTTTCAGCTTATTGAATGCTTTCTGGTTGGAGCACAAATGGGAAACTCGCATGTCCATACTGCATGGAAAACAACAAGGCATTCACACTAGCAAATGGAGGTAAAGCTGTTTTTTTTTTACTGTCACCGTCGCTTCTTGCCACTTAATCACAGGTACAGAAAGAACAGAAAATATTTCTTTGTTAGCAGAGTTGAAAAAGATGTTGCATCCCCGCGTCTTTCTGGTGAAGAATTGCATGATGTTGTCTCAGAGTACGGTGACATTGTGTTTGGCCTTCAATCAGGTAAGCAAAAGTTTCATGGTTTTGGTTTGACCCATAATTGGGTAAAGCGAAGTATCTTTTGAGAGCTTCCTTATTGGAGGACCAATCTGCTCCGCCATAACCTTGATGTCATGCACATTGAAAAGAACATGTTTGAGAACATTTTCAACACCGTCATGGATGTGAAGGAGAAGACAAAGGACAACATCAAGGCTAGATTGGATATAGCTTCAAACGAATATCGTCGAAACACTATGCAAACTTGAGATGATATTCCCTCCATCATTTTTTGACTCAATGGAGCATCTCCCTATACATCTACCGTTCGAGGCAAAAGCTGGAGGACCCATCCAATATAGATGGATGTACCCATTCGAACGGTTAGGTATTACAGTTGCAATGTAATTCATATATAAAAGTATTTTATATGTTTTTCTTAATTAAAAATACTTGATTAATATTTTAATGCAGGTACTTGTTTAATCTCAAGAAAAAGGTTAAGAACAAGACGCATGTTGAGGCTTTGATATATAAGGCCTATATTGTTGAGGAGATCTCAACATTTATCTCGTACTATTTCAAACCTCATCTGAGAACAAGAATCAGTTAAAAAGGTTAAGAACAACTCGCATGTCCACCGCATGATGATAGCGGTGAAGTGTCTTCCAGTGGGAACTTGTCAATATTCTCCAATACTGGATGACCTACACCTAAAAATGTTGTAAGAGGAAGATATTTATCGGAAATAGAGTTCAAACAAGCACACAACTATGTTTTATTTAACTGTGATGAGCTGAGACCTTTTATTCAGTAAGTTTATACTAATTAAACTTTGTTAGTAATATACTGTTAATTATATATTGTAATATCATACACTCATCATCACTTATAGGCAATATCGACAATATTTGCTCTCCAATAACTCACAGCTGACCGAATCTCAGATCTTTCAATTACAAGATGAACAGTTTGCCACATGGTTTAGAACACATGTAAGCACTATCACAAACTCATTCTAGCTTGCAAAATTACTATACGTATGCATGTCATTACGAGATTCTCGTTCATTTACTGTTTATTAATGTACATTACAAGGTTTATCAAATGGGAAGGAGTGCGCCTAAGTCATTGTCTTCACTAAGCCTGAGGCCTGAAAGAAAATTTAAGTGCTATAACGGGTATTTTATCAATGGATATGTTTTCCATACTGAAGAATACAGGCAAGGAAGAAAGACATACAACAGCGGTGTTTGTGTTAAGGGATCCACTAGTAGTGAGTTAGAAGTTGACTACTATGGTAGATTAGAAGAGGTCGTCGAACTGCAATATCATAACGACCAGAATAGAGTGTTTTTATTCAAATGCTATTGGTATGACACGACTAACAGAGGAATCAGAGTTGATCCGCACTATGGTCTGGTCGAAATCAACTCAAAAGCTAGACTCCACAACATAAACGATGTCTTTGTTTTCGCAAAGCAATGTCAACAAGTTTATTACACATACACCCCTTCATTTAGAAAGGATCAATCAAGAGTGGATTGGTTATCCATTTTAAAAACAAAACCCCGGGGTCGTGTCGAGGTTGTTCAGGATGAGAACGAAGACACAAGTGTGCGAGATGAAGTCTTTCAAGTTAGTGAGCTGGTTGAACCATATCGAGTTGCTCCTTCGATTGAATTGGAAGAAAATTCAAATTTTCTTGTTTTCGATGATAGTCTTGTTGATGTTGACGCAGACGAGTTGAATGTTGTTTTGAACTCTAGCGGACAAGCAAATGTGGATGAAGAAGACGATATCCATATTGAAGATTGCGATGAGGGTGATGACAATTCAATTGATGACGAAGAAAAAGAAAATTCTGACTAACAATCAAATTTACGCCCTGTATAAAACCTTTTCTTTCATGTAATTTAGATTATGGATGATATATTTTGTAACACGAAATATTTATTACTTGAAATAATTACTTGAAATGCCACAATCACAAAATAATTACTTGAAATAATTATAGATCATGGATGATATATTTTGTAACACGAAAATAATTACTTGAAATGCCACAATCACCGACGTCGATACCGAAGACCTATGTCTGTCGGCATTTCACAGAGAGTTTGAAAATAATTACTTGAAATGCCACAATCATCGACGCCCATACCGACGGATTAAGTCCGTCAGCATTTCATAGAGAGTTCAAAAATAATTACTTGAAATGCCACAAACACCGACGACCATACTGATGGATTAAGTCCGTCGGCATTTCACAGAGAGTTCGAAAATAATTACTTGAAATGCCACAATCACCGACGACTATACCGACGGATAGAAGTACATTGGCAAGTTGTCGGCGGGTCAATTTTACCGACGACATTACCGACGGACCGTGTGAATTCCAGAGGGTTGTGCATTAAATGCATCTCTGACCGTGTCAGTTCGTCGATAGAATTACCGACGGACCACGAAAAATATGGAGGGTCATTAAAAAATTTGGTGCGAAATTCAAAAAATACCGATGGATTTTTGACACGTTACCGACGGAATAAATTAAAATAATAATTAATTTTATATCCATCAGGGAATCCGTCGGTAAAACTGCCATATAAGTTCCAGCAACCGCCCCTTCAGTTCATTTTTTCTTCCTCCTCAGTTTTTCACCTTAAATTTCGATTCTTTTCCTTTCCGTTCTTCAAAGTTTTCATCTACAATCTCTAGCAAGTTTTCTTGTGAATCTTCATCAGTTTAAAAGTTATGTGTTTCTTCTATTTCATTTTATTTGAAAGGTTTTTTTTTGCTATTTTTTTTGTTATGTGTTTTTGTTTTGGTGTATTTTTTGTAATGTAGATAAAGTATTGAATTAAACACATTATTAAAGTAAGCATATTTCATTGCTAAAGTCTATAGTTTTTTTTTTGAATTTATTGAATATTTTTTATTGTTGTATTGACATAATTATTATTAGTTAATTTGTTGAATATTTATTGTTAATGTTGAATTTACCATAGAATTAGTAATTGAATATGTTAGAATAATTTTTAATTTTACTCTATTATTGCATGATTTGTGTTTAATGTTTTGCATTTATTTTGATTGTTATTCTAGAGTTTTTTTTTTAATTTATTGTTTTGTTGTATTGGTATAATTATTGAATAATTTTTTGAATTGTAATTGTTAATGTTGAATTTACCTTAGTATTAGTAATTGAATATTTTGGAATAATTGTTAATTTTACTCTATTATTGCATGATTTATGTTTAATTTTTTTCAATTAATTTTAATTGTTAGTCTACAGTTTTTTTTATTGAATATATTTTATTGTTGTATTGGCATAATTATTGAATAATTTGTTGAATTGTAATTCTTAATGTTGAATTTACCTTAGGATTAGTAATTGAATATGTTGGAATAATTAGTATAGATTGGGTCAATTGGTTGTGGCTTTTGTTAATATGTGCAGGTTTGTGGATTTGGGTAGTATCCGGTATAGGAGAGTTATATCCGGTATAGGGGAGGTGCTGTTGAATTTTTTTTTAACATTTGAATTTAATTATATAATTATTTGTATAAAATTATGGAGATGCGTAGAATGAAAACCAGAGCTGGTCGCTCACGTACGGTCGCAGCTAGTTCGTCTAGCAGTGATGATGATATTTCCTTAGGTGCCTCTCAAAAGAGGCACCGACACCACCTGCGCTGTCAACCAATGTTGCCTCTTGCAGCGGTACTTCACAGCGCAGAGGCGGCGTGCCTTCGCAGCAGAATCAATTTACCCGCAAGTACGAGGCACAGTGGAAGGACGACCTTTCAATGTAAGTTTGTTAAGGTTTAATTTTTTTTAAAAAAATTACAACATAATTTATGAAGTAATCACTATTTAATTTATTTCATTTATTTTTAGGTTCACAAACATTGAGGCCGCCCGAGTAATATCATCGGCGTTTAAATCGTCGATAAAGATTCCATTGTTTCAATGGAGTCAGATATCCAAGCATCCTGAATGGATGCCTCAAATCAATGTATGGTTTGACAGATTTCAGATTGGTGTTAATTTATAATTTTCAGCTTATTTCTAATAAATTATTAATATAATTGTAAATAAATTATTGTTTTTATTTAAACTTATTTATTTATACACAACACAAATTTTGTTGGGACAGTGAGCATAACACTGTTGTGAGGAGGGTGTGGGAAAATCACGCGGCAACTAGGTAAGATCGAAAAAAATACAAGATTTTTTTAGATTAAAATTTATGTTTCGAAATGTAATTTTTGGTTGTGTGAAGTAGGTTGCGTGATTTTTGGTATGAAGCACAGAACAGGGCAAAAAAAACCGCGAGGGATAGGGGTTTCCAAGGCTGGAACAATGTTGCGGTTTGGAGGGATTTCAAACCGATATACATCCCGGAAGATATATGGCCGCACTATCTTGGGCACGTGACGTCTGAGCGGTTCACACGACGCTCACAGTCCGGTGCTGGCAACCAGAATCGGCCAATTCATGGCTCAGTGACAACGCACACTGGTGGCTCCGTTCCGTTTGCTGCATATGAGAAACAGATGGAAAGATTAATTTAAATGAAATATATCATTAAATTAAGTTGTTGTTAATATAT
This sequence comes from Populus nigra, assembly GCF_951802175.1. Lineage (NCBI taxonomy): Eukaryota > Viridiplantae > Streptophyta > Magnoliopsida > Malpighiales > Salicaceae > Populus > Populus nigra. The sequence goes on from NC_084868.1 coordinate 7,979,095, forward strand.
CTTTTTTCATTATAGATTGCGTCTCTTGGACGTGAGCCGAGCCCCATAGAGCTATTTGTGGAGACGCTCGTGCGGAGTCAAGACAGCCAAAAAGGGGCGCAACAGTTCGTTCATAACCGTGCTCAACATTTCGTGGTATGTTTGTTCGACCATTTTATTTTATAAGTTATTATGTTTATTGAATTGAATATGATGATTAATTTTTTTTTTATTTTCAAGAGACCTATAATAATCGATTAAGGGAGAGATACAGGGACGATATTTTAACCCATCCGGAATTCGATCCGAATTTGTGGATGGAGGTTGGCTCGTCAGGTGGACTCGATAAAAATCGGGTTTACGGACTCTCCAACACTACGGCCGACAACTTGCGGTCGACTCGTAGTGTTTCAACTGTTGGGAGCTCCCAATCAATATCGAGCTCCTAATCTAAGGAGTTCGTGGCCTTGCAACAACACATGGCTCAGCTCATCGACAAATACGACCACCTATCAGCGGAGTACGCACAACTCAAAGCGTCTCATGCACAACAAAGAGCGGAGTCTGAGCAAATCAAAGCATCTCAAGCACAACAAAAAGCGGAGTATGAATAACAAAAAGCAGCTTATGAACAACAAAAAGCGGCTTATGAATAGCTTCACGAAATGGTTATGAACATGGCAAATAGTGGAACATGTGCGCCTAATCCTTTTTTGCCGTATAACCACTAGCCTCCTCCTCCAGGATCTCCTCCTTCTCCTCCAGCTCCACCTTTATATTAATTTGTAATAAACATTATTTACTTTTAAAACTTTATTTAATAATTTTTTTGAAACATATTCAATTTGTAATGAATATTATTTAACTTTGTTTTTTTTATGTTTAATATAAATTTTATTTGCATAATTGGTTTGTATTACAATTAATTTATATAGTTTTATATTATATAACCTAAATAATTTTTTAAAAACAAATTTAGAAAAAAACTATTACCAAGGATTTTATCGACGGATTCATTCGGTCGGTATTTTAAACACTCACCGACAGACTTACCGACGGAATTAATCCGTCGGCATTTAACAGTAACTGCCACACTTACCGATGAATTTCCAGACGGATATATTCAGTCGGTATTTCATACACTCACTAACAGCTTTACCGACGGTTAGTAGCCATCGGTAAATTACGATATCACCGACAGACTAAAAATCCGTCGATATATTTCAAGCGGGAATCTTTTTTTTTCCGCGCAAATTCCGTCTGTAAAACCATCGGCAAATTTTTTTTTGTTTTGCCGACCGATATAGCGACAGAATGGGGAATCACTGATGAAAGGAAAGCCGACGGACGTAATCCGCCGGTGATTACGTCGGTAAAAAAATCACCGACGAACTTCTAATCACACACCGACGGAATTTTTCCATCGGTAAAACTGTGAAATCTTGTAGTGTATTTTTATAAAGAGTGGATGACATATCATCCTTCCTAATTTGTCTTTAAATAGGTAGATGATCTATCGTCTGCAATGGCAAGCAACACGTCGTTCGCTCGCCATCTTTTTTTATTATTATTACTAGAGGTAGTTGTGATAAAAAAAAAATGATCCAAGTTTATGGACCTAAAAAAACACAAATTCTAATCATTTTCACTCAAAACATAAATAAAATACCATGCACCTCTATAAGCTCATTTCTAACAATGAAACAAATCCTAATTGGCATAACAACTCAAAATCAAATAAAATTAATAAAGAAACTTTCTTAGTTTTAATCTACTTTTTTTTAAAGATGGTAATTAACTCCATTGAGTTCCTCTACCAAAGCTGAATTCATAGACACTAGAATAAAATTTATTGGTGGCTAGAATCTAGCAATCCAAAAACTTTCTCTATCTTGAAAAGTTTTTATGATTTTTTCTTTTCTTTCTCAAGATTTAGGAACTTAAATGTAAAATAAATAAAATCTAAGACCTAATAAAAAAACCCAAAACACAATGGATCAAATGTAAAAATTTTAAAAAAATGAGGGACTAGAGTGTAGATTAATATGCATCTTGAACATTAAACTTTTGTCAATGTCAGTTTTGGTCTTATTCTTTTAAATTTGTTTTTATAATTACTAAAAAAATCTTTGATGTAAAATTAGTTTGTCATTTAATCCTCGGACAATCTTTGACATCTTGGACCTATGATAATTAACTATAAACTAAAAGAGGAGGGGGTTTTACAGTACCCCTCCTCACAAAACACTATTTATTATAATAGTGCTTTGTTTTGTTTTTTTTTCTTTGGTTTTTTTTTTCTTTACTTTTTTTTCAATTAATATTTTTCAATTTTATTTTTTAATATTAGATTTTTTTTATATTTAGTTATTACACTCTTATGATACAAATCTCAGGTTTGACGGGTTAACCTAGTTTGGCAGGTTATCCTGGTTAACTTAGATTTTTTTTTCTTTTTCTTAATTAATTTTTTTCTTCAAGTTTCATCCTTCAATATTGACTTGATTGAGAATTAAACTTCATGATTTATTTTTTTTACTTTTCATTAGATTATCCTGATCTCTTGACACAAGAATGATGTTTAACGAATTAACACGAGTTAACTCAGATTGTTTTTTGTGTCTTTTATTTAATTGATTTATTTTTTAATTTTATCATTCAACATTGGGTCGGTTAGGAATTGAGCTTCATAATCTATTTTGATTTGCTTTTTTATGAGAGAATATATTGGTCTTAAGATTAAGGACACAAGTTTTGACATTTTAATCCTGGTTAAATCATGTCGTTTTTTTTTCCTAAAAGGTAATATTGGTCTCATTACCTAGGTCACGAGTCCTTTTTATTGGGTTGTTTTTTTATGTTGTTTTTTTTAATTTCATCCTTCAGTATTAGACTGGTTAAGGATTGAAATTTATAATTTGTTTCAATTTATTTTTCATAGGTTTATCTCAGTCTTATGACTCGGGTTGCAAGTTTGACATGTTAACTCAGGTTGTTTTTTTATGTCTTTTTTTAATTAATTTTTTTTAATTTCATCCTTCAATGTTGGGTTGATTGAGAATAAGGCTTGATAATTTATTTTGATTTGCTTTCTATAAGATTATCATAATCTCATAACGTGGGTCATAAATTTGACATGTTAACCCGGGTTGTCCAAAGTCAATCCAATAGGTTGTTATTTTAATATTAAAAAAAGATATCATCTTGAAATTTTGTTTAAACCAAAAAAAATTTTCACTGGTTGTATGAGTTATTTTTGAACCAGTAAAGTCAACTACCCAACTGGGTTACATCGGTTAAACCCTCATATGATTTAATTTTTTTCTATTGAAAAAAAACATTAGCAAGATTTGAATATTTTGTTTACGTTCAAGAAAAATTTGACTTGACCCGCAGCATAGCGCAAGTCAATCATCTAGTATGCAATCTAAAGAGAATAAAAAAGATTAGGACAACTTCAACAAAACTTTAAAGAAATAAAATAAAGGAAATGAAACTATATGACCACGTTGAAATTAATATAAAAATTGAGAGAACAAGGAAGGAAACTTGTACAATGAATAATGTCATGAGTGATGAAATGTGAGAGAAAGAATAGTGTTTTACACAATAAAACACTATCTTATCTTAAATTTCTTCCAATAATTTAATAAAAAGGAATAGGATGTGAATGATATTTCCCTCATTCCTTTGAGTTTTGTCTCTAAGATATAAATGTCTATAGCTTATAGTTTTTATCTATTAGAAAATGAAGCAAATAAGCAAAAAACAAAAAAAAAGACCTAAATACATATTGATAGGAAGAGCTATTTCAATCATATTTATTAAATATAACATGGCGAGTTGATTCGAAGCCTGACTCAGGTCAAATTTTATTTAAAACTAGTTTAAATATTGACTTGGAAACAACTTCGAAAATCAAGTAGAATGAGCAGTTTTCAACTTGACTTTAAGAAGTTAAAGGAAAAGAAAGGTGAGGCCAAAAGAATACAAATTAGATAATAAAAAAAAGATATATATATATATATATATATATATATATATATATATATAAGCTATAAGAAAAACTACAAAGAAAAGTTGTAAATTGCAATTAAAAAAAGAAAGAGATAAATTATAAAATTATTGAGAGTAAATTATTTATATGGACCTGACCATCGTTTTAAGTTGCTAGATGATCTATTTATAATTTCACAAAAATTGAGTTTTATATAAACTATAAATCTTAAACCTATACAAACTATCTATGACAAAAAAAAATTACAATCTAAATCCTAGTGAAATTCATACTTCCTATTGTACATCCTCGTAGCAATTGTAGATGCTATAATTATAATTATACTATAACATTAACCAATTTAGTTTATAAGGACTCCTTTTCTCAATAAACTTGATCGTCGATCGATAACATGAATCTTGATTTTCTTAGTGGATGATTGATTTCAACTTTTTATTCTGACTAGTTAAAAAATGCAAATTGAACAATTGTTATTCTTGATTAAAAACACATGAGAGTTTGTTTTTAGTATAAACAAAAACTAGTACATAAAAGAATTTGTTCTTCTGACATCAAACTCACCAAACTGATAAAAAGAAGATGCATATAGATCATTTTAAAAGATTATTATGACTAAAACATAATAATTAGTTTTGATCCATTCATAAATTGATTTAAAAATTCTTATTAACCAGGAAAAAAACCCATCTTAAAAAGACCTATGTATTTGTTTATCTAACTAAGTCATGGACAAAGAACTTATATGACCATACATATTATAATATAAATTAAAAGAGATGAACATTTTTTTTTATAGTACAAACACTATTTACCAAGACACAAAACAATGTGGATTGCATTCTTCCCATATAAACAATCTTCAAAAGTTAGATTTGGTCCCTTTAGTTTTTACAAAAGTTCAATTTGGTAATGTTTCTGTTTTTATATCTTTTGTCCTGTAATTTTAGATGTTTACATTTTGATTCTAAAAAATCATTTTTCTCATGTTTAAGTCCTTTAATGTTGAGAGAGGAGCAAGAAAATTGTTAAAAAAAGAGATGAGAGAGAAAGATTTTAGTTGACCACATTCCAACAACAAAAAAATCAATTTTGGTATCAATGAGTTCTTCTTAAAAATAAGAGTTCAATAGAAGTGGTTTTGCCTTTTAACCATGTTGAAAAAAATAGATTGGGGTCCAAAAATCGTTTTTATTTAGTTTGGTTTTTAGACTAAATTAGAGGTTGTTTTGGAGTTGAAATAAGGTTATGACGATTCTTGTGATGTTATTTTGGGGGGTTTTCAGGTGAAAATAAGTCAAAATTTATAGTTTGAGGGTCTTAAAACTCAAACCCTGATTTTCTAAACTCTTGTGGTGACTGGAATATGTTCTAATAGACAAAATGTTGTTTTCCCACATTAATTATGTGTTGTCCATTCTATTTAAAAAACATATAGTCGACTCATTACCAAAAAAAAAAAAGTGCACCTAGGCCTTTGCCTTTTAGACTAGGTGCATAAGTTTGACCTATCAAACCTAGAAACGCCTAACTTGGCCTTATAAGCATAGACATACCTGAGTGGGTCATCATTTGGAGTCTAAACACAAATGAGCTTTATTCAATTGGTTTTTAATTTTTCTTAGATATTAAAATAATATTCTCTTTAGAAAAACAATTATTATGATATTTAAAAAATATCCTACGATTTTGTTCTTTTTAAATAAGACTAGAGCTTTACTTTATGAATAATTATATATGAATATAATATGTAAAGTTTTTTTAAAATAAACTTGAATATTGAAAATAAAATATTTATTTGGTTGTTTTTATTATAAATCTTTATAAAGACGGAAAATCTGCTGGTCAGGCATTGGATTTATTCTCAAATGATCATGAGTTCGAGTCCTTTTAAAATTATTAAAAATTTATATGATTGTTAATTTTATAAATCATAAAATTAATTAAGATTTATGTAAGCTGATCCGGATACTTAGATAATAAAAAAATAAAAAATCCGACAGGAAGGACAAATTCTTTGTGGACTTTGCCACGTTTTAAGGACTCACAAGTCCATCAAAATCAACATCTGTGTTGGACTTTTGGTCCCAAATACGTCACGCGCGCGCGTTGAGCTTTGAACCTTTTTACTGGTTCGTATCAAATCGTACGTCCGTCACGTAACTTTCGGGGGCGGAATCATTGAAGGAAAAGGAAAAGCAATTAACCCAAAACTGATATCATGACTATGGTGGCCGAAAAGGTCAATTACTAAAATTTAAGCAAAAAAACAAAAAAACTTTCCGACTATGATAGCATTTATCCACCTTTTCCTTTTTATTTCAAAGTTCTACGACATCAAAAGGGTATGTTAATTTTATGAGAAATATTTTTTATGAATTGTTTTTCTAGAATTTAAAATTATTTTCTTCAATGTATTAAAATATTTTTTATAAAATAAATATCATCAATTCTTTGTGCCAAGAAAAATATTTTTTCCAACTTCATCATGAGGTTTAAGTATTTTCCACCTAAATAACATTATTAATGAGTTGACTCAATTATTTTTTTATTGCTTTACTTTTTAGTATTTGTCTCACATTACAAAATAAATGAAAACATTTTCTGCCAAAACATGATTATTTTAATATTGCTACATAAACATTATTTATAACTTCACTTTTAATTCTTAGTCAATTTCTTTGATTTACTTTTTAATAATACTTTTTATTAAAAACATTATTTTGACATTTATTTTTCTTTTTCTGATAAATTATTTAAATATTAATTAAAGATTTTTTGAATATAATATAAGGTTTTATTGAATTTTCAAAGTCTTCAATGATCCTTCTAATTTTATTGATATCTCAGAAGAATTATTGTACTTTATTCTAAAATTTTAGTTTATTGAAAGGCATCCCATACCTTAAACAATATAATGAAAAGTTTTTTTTTTTTGTTAATTGTAAGTTTGATGGAGGATAATTACGTAATTTATCATTATAATAATAATAACTTCTTATTAAAAAGTTGTTGCCTCGTTGGAACCGCTGCACATTTTGGGCGGCGCACGCAATGGATTATGATTGTAAAAAATAGTCGTTCGTCATTTCAAATTATTCCCTGTCGTCTTTTTTTCCATTATAGGTGGCACATGTATTCCAAATCTTACCAGTATATCACTAGTGACCCCTTTTTTTTTTTATTTCCTTCATTTCACTCTCCTACCCCAGTAAATACACCATGATCCTCTCTTTTTTTTGTTATTTCAAATTCATATATTTGAGTTTTGATTGTTGTTTTTTAGTAATGTTCCCTCTGGTTGAAGTTTTGTTTGTTTTTAATTTAACCACTGGTTCTTAATTTGTATATATAAGGTATTTTAATTCGATCCTTTTACTTTTAATTTCTTATTTTTTTTCTTTGCTCTTTTATTAAAGTTTTTATGGCTTGCAATTTGATTCTTCAAATAAAGTTTATGATTTTTTTATTTTGTTTTTTCAAATAATAGTTAATTAAATTTGGTCCATTTTATTTTGGTTTCTTATTGTTTTCTTTGGCTCCTTTGTCAAAAATTTCATAGTTTTCAATTTTATCCTTCAAATCAAGTTTATAGTTTTTATTTTTTCAATGATAATGATAATAATAATAATAATAGCAACAATAATAATTGTAATAATAATCATGGTAATATTAATAATAATGATGATGTTAATAATGATGATGATGATAATAGTAATAATGATAATAATTATAAAAATAATGATAAAAATAATAATATTATTGATGATGATAACAACAACATTAAGTAATTAAATTAGTAATGATAATAACGATAATGATAATAATATTTTTAATGATAGTTGTGACAATAATAATAATAGTGGTGGTGATGGTGATGGTAGTATTAATATTAAAAAGATGATGATGATGATGATGATGATGATGATGATAACAATAGTTGTTGTAGTGTTGTGGTGGTAACAATGCTCTGCTGCTGCTATAATCACAAATAATAATAATATTATTAATAAGAGAGAAGAAGAAGAAGAAGAATAGTGATGATAATAAAAATACTAATAATAATTATTGTGATGATAGTAATAATAGTAATAATAGTAGTAATAATAATAATAATGATTATAGTGTTAGTTGTTAAAATAATGATATTAATAGTAATATTGATATTATTACTAATAATGATAATATTAGCAATAATTATAGTGATGATGATAATAATAATAGTAATAGTAACAGCAACACTAACAGAAATAATGATAGTGGTCATAATGATAATAGTAATAGTGAAGATATTACTTATTAATAATAGTAGTTACAGTGATCTTAATCTTTATTTTTTTAATTTTTTTTTGTATGATTAGAATTTTTTTCTTTAATTTTATCCTTTAATATTTTTTTTAAATTAAACTTTGTGATTTTTCTAGATTAAGTGCTTCAAGTATAATGACTCGAGTTACGAATTTAAAAAAATTAACATATTTAAAAAAAAAACTTTATAAATTTTTATTTATTTTTAATCAGTTATTTCATTCACATCATTTATATCACAAATTTCATATAATATCCTGCATCGATTTGGCTCCGAAGAGCTTTTACATATATATTTTTTTACCCGTTTTCAGAATCTAGATATTATATTTTATTCAAAAAATTATTTAGCCCGCGACACATCACGGGCCAAGGCTAATATACACTGTTACTTAAGCAAATCAATAGAATTACAGCTCAAAATAGTCCTATCATATATATATATATATATATATATATATATAATCGAATGACGATGGAACGATGACTGTGGGCTCTCTCAAGAATAAAAAAATAAAAAAAATATTTGGACGGGATGTACCTGTGCCGTACTCAGAAAAGCACGAAACTTGCCACTTGAGGAGATAGTTTCGATGATCCACATATACATATTCCTCTAATAGGGACTCCACGAGATATCTCATTTTTAGGGGAAGGTCGTTTCTGCCACCATCTGTATAAACCACCACATGCAAGAAAGAACCTTCAACTTTGTTTTTTCTACAAATAGAGGACTTTAGCTCAAACTAGTTAGTTAATTTGTGGTTTGAGCGGTAGAAATTACTATTGGAATGGATTTCGACCTTGATGAATTGCTGAGTTCTGGTATTGGTAGTTATAATTTTGAATGGTTGTTGACGTTTCTAAAGGGTATGATAAAGCCCCTGGCTGCTACAGCAGTGGTGCTCATGGCGGTGATTCTGTCCTATATGCAAAAGCTTGGTTTGGAGGGAGAGATGGTGTACTCCATCGTTAGAGCCTTTCTTCAGCTATCTGTTATTGGGTTTGTTTTGCAGTTCATTTTCAGTCAGGACCACGCTGTATGGATCATCCTTGCTTACATTTTCATGGTTCGTATTAATTTATTTTTATTTCTTTTCTTGATTAACTTTTTTAACTTGCAAGTTCTGTATATGTTAGCTTGGTAAGAAAGTTCAACCAAGAAGGAAATAGCCAAAGGGTTGTGTGAATTCCTCGTTTCTGTTTTAATATTTATTTATTTTTTACTCCTTTCCTCATTAACGAACAGAGCTTAATTCAGTTTGAATATATTTTTTCTGCATCAATTGATTATTTGTATGTCTCGGATTTGTTTTGATTTCTTTTTGAGCGGCCTTTCCATAATACAGCAGACATGTGATTTTAGCTCATACAGAAGAACATAGAGAGAGAGAGAGAAGAAAAGAGGTATTATTGGAGACAAAAACATGGAATTTCTAAGCCGTTTTTGTTAAGCCTTGATTTTTCTCTCAACGAACAATCCTCGCCACTTACCTAGAATTGTCTGCATGCTGACAGCAACAGAGCACAGGCTTTCTGCTTTCTTATTTACTCTGTTTAATGTTGGTTTTCAACTCTACCGTCGATAAACTTGGCTGCCTGCACTTCACAACTTGCAAGTGTCAAGAAAATCTTGATCTGTAATGGGCTTTTTATCCCTGAAAATCCCAACAAGCCGTCTCAATGTCGTGATTCTTTTTTCTAGATTATAATTATAGGAGTTTGGCAACTGATGCAAGACTTCAACTAGGCTTCTCTCTCAAATTATTTTTCCTAGTTCTTGACATTATTATTGACCCCCCTGCAGGTCTCTGTCGCTGGATATACAGCAGGACAACGTGCCAAACATGTTCCTAGAGGAAAATTGGTGGCTGGTGCTTCTATCCTTGCTGGTACTGCAGTGACAATGTTCCTGCTCGTTATATTGAACGTTTTCCCCTTCACTCCACGGTACATCATTCCCGTTGCAGGCATGATGGTTGGAAATGCAATGACAGTTACTGGAGTTACAATGAAAAGACTCCGCGATGATATCAAAGTCCAAATGAACCTGGTATGTTAAAGACAACTCATTACCAAGACTTCACCATGTTAGGACCTATTTGTTTAGAGGAGATGCAGGGGACTTGGTCTTCGTGTTAGGATTGCACCCACGGGTTCTTATATGCAAGATGGATACAACCTTTGACCCAAAAAGCCTTAGAGTTAGGGGTTGAGAGGCAATCTTGGATAAAAATACCTCAATTTCTCCATTCATTTTCGTTGTAGGATATTTACAACTTTTATGTGAACCCAACATGTCATTTATTGCTAAGAGCAACTAGTCCAATTCTGATTCATTTTTGTTGTTTGTTAACAATTTCCATGGCTTATTCGAATTGGGTGGTTTCTGTGGCAGGTAGAGACAGCATTGGCACTTGGAGCAACACCACGTCAAGCCACACTTCAACAAGTGAAAAGGGCTCTTGTTATTGCGCTTTCTCCTGTACTGGACAATGCCAAAACTGTGGGTCTCATTTCACTTCCTGGAGCAATGACTGGGCTTATCATGGGAGGGGCTTCTCCACTAGAAGCTATTCAATTGCAAATTGTGGTGATGAACATGCTCATTGGTGCATCAACTGTTAGTAGCATTATGTCAACTTATCTTTGTTGGCCTGCTTTCTTCACCAAAGCTTATCAATTAGAAACCAAGGTATTCTCTACTGATTGAGGTTTATTGATACTGTTGCAAACACCCTACCGCATATGTAACACTTGAAGTGGCAAGGGAGCAGTATCAATATCTGAAAAATCTACTATGTGATAGTTTCTGATTGTACAATGCGTAATGCGCAAATGAAATGATAACACAGTGCATCCTTGTGGTGCGCACTTGAAGCGTTATTGCATTATATGGGTATGGGATCGCAAGATTTGAATTGCACTACAGCTTCTAGCCTGCAGTTTTATCTGAAATCATTAGTTAGCAGTGGAAATGCCAAGAAAGTGAAGAGCACCAATAATCATTTACCCTTAGTTGAATTGTTTGCTAGGATTATATCTATAGCTCTATATTTATTTTTAATCGTTTGGCCGTGTCATGACTGAGGTGTTATGAAGCAAGCATGAGGTTGGCTGGTTAATGGTGATGCTAGTTTTCTCCATCCTTTCCTCATCCTTTCCCACCCTAAAAACCAACACAATCACCTATAAGATGTGCCTGCATGAGGGGAGGGGGACTTGGCTAAATCTACTTAGAGCAAAGTGATAAAGAGCAACTTGTGCAAGTAGGCCAACCAGCCATGTGTGATTAGAGAATTAGCCTGGACCGGTTCAGCCTGACTAGTCTCGGATTCACCATAATACTGAACCATTCGCGCTTTTCAAGCATCCCCATTGAGAATCAAAGAGATTTCCATTGGTGTTTTTCCGAGTCCAGGGTGATTGACAGAACCTGTACTATAATCCTGGTAAAATCTCATTTTGTATCCAAATCAAGCAAAATTGTCCGTCAAAGGACGCGATTTACAATTCTCATTGCCAGCAGATCAGAAGTCAGAACACAAAAAAGAAAGAAGGAAAACACAACGGAGAAAAGCTGTCGATGGGTTATATGTTTATTACATGATGTATATCTTATACTCTTATATGGAGGACTCACAAGCTAACCAGGCAGCGTGCCTGTGAAGATGGTTAGAATGCATATTCTCAATATTGCCATGGCAGTGTCATTCACTGTTAAGTTTAAATTTAGGAGGGGTCAAATTTGCTGGATGCCCAGTGGTGCCTGAGATGAAATCCCTGTCATTAGCTGTAATCACGGTGATCCCCGTGGGGGCATGTGGGCTTCCTGAAAGTGTTGAGCTTGATCGATTGGACGACGGAGGATACACAATAGATTTGCCGAAACGACCACCAAATGGGCCCTGATAGTAAATATTCCCCGGAGGATCATAGGAGCAAACAAATAGGTGACCTTCATTATTATTGCATAAAGCATGGGTGCAGCCTACACTCTGAGTCGTATTCCATACAATCTGTGTATAGTGCCCACAGACACTGTTGTTGAGGCACTCATTTGTTAGTGGATCGTAATTCCGCACTTCATCACCCCAATAGTTGACTACCTTGGAAGCATTCCAGTGATCTCTTAGACCCCAAAACAAGTTCTCCCCAAAAGGGCTATTGGGAGAGTGTTCCAGATTCTTGCAGTCATCAAGGCGCGTGTTGGCCCACCGGCGAGCATATCTAGCCAGCATTCTGTTCCAGGACAAGGACGTTAAGTTGTGCATTGCCCTGATCTTGTTGTGAGCAGCAAGGAATTCGGTAGGCCTTGACAATGGTCTCCGTCCGACTGAATCCCTCAAGTCGGATAACCTGGTAGAGTCAGCATGGTCAGGAAGGGATAAAAGGAGAATGGTTGCAAGAGTTGCAAATCTCCACATTGGTCCTGCGTGATGTTGTGTTGTATAACTCAGAATTATGAGAAGAGGAAGTTAGAAATATGGATTCAAGCAGGGCGATGGGCTAAATTCCCTCCCAGCAATGCGAGAGCAGCTGCAGGAGAGGGAAAGAATGGGTGTCTAAATTAGCTGCTTGCAGCTCTCTCCTGCCATCAATTCCATAATTAGGCATTGTTTGTGTAAACCACTCGATTTTTATCTTGGAGTGTGTGATTTTCAGAATAGCAAATTGACTGTTTCCGAATCTGATTTTGAGCATTTCCTGCTTAACCTCTGCCATGAAGTTCAAAGTAACTAGACTGGTTAAATATAGTACTCCCGTTTTAATGTCGTCGGAATATCATCCGATTTTACACGCCGGCTCAAACATGCACCACCGGAAAACTAATACAACCGTGATCATTTTATCATGCCTTGGTTCTGTGATACAATTCGATTTCCAATCCCTTCAAATACCACTGAAAACAGATATTGATGATGGAGAAACATATAACCCACAGGTTACATTTGTTTTCTTTTTTTAATCAGTATTTTTTTTTTTTCAAGTTTTAATACGGGTCTGCGATATCATCAGTTCATCACTGTTCCTTTGACCATTACTCGAAGGTCATCGTATTCTTTCATCGTGTGCTGTCAGTGTAATTGAAATGTCATCGTTTTAAGGTGTTTTTGTGTAAGAAATACGCCACGTGGCACATCTCTCAAACAAACATATTTTTAATGTGGTTGACCATGATCAATTGAGGCCACAACAAAGGTAGGAGAGCTAATTATGCGCAAGATGATTTTTAAAAATATTTTTTATTTTTTTATTTTTTTTTTATCTTTGACATTGATGTTGAAAATAATCAAATAACAAAACATTAATATTATGTTTCTTCATGTAAAATATATCTAAAATCAGAAATTATCGTATTTTTAAAAATTATCTTCATTAATAATACATGAGATAAAAATAATAAATAAATAAAAAAGAAAAGGAGAAAATTACAAACATGAACTCTAATTATAGGGAATTTTCTTATGGTCTCTAAAGAATTTTATTTATCTCAATTAGGTCCCTAAATCTTAGAAGATTTTAATGGAGTCCTCCTATCCATGTCTTCCAGCCATCGAGAATTTTTGTATAGTTTGAAAATCCGACTGAGATTAATATCCAACTCTGTCATAATCAATGGGCTAATTTACCACTCCTTTTTGTTGAATAAAAGGAGAGAGCGAGCGAGAGAGAGAGAGAGAGAGAGAGATTTTCTGCTGACGTAAGAGAGGAGAGAGATTGCTCTCGGGATCCATGCTGCGCACCTCAGCGTAATCTAGACACCACCCCCCGTAAAGTATAGCGCAGCACGAAGCGGTCAGCTCACGCAAACGAACCAAACTTATTCTTATTTTGCATTTCTACCAGAAGCTAAAAAAACCGCCATTACTAATTACTCTCACGAACTCACACCATCTTCTAAAAACCCTGTCGATATTTAGAAGTGCGGTCCTCTCCTGAATCAATCAATCAATTTATAACTCAATCGAATATCAAAAGCCATGTCGATTTGTTGCCATCTTCAGATTTCTAGGGTTTCTTCAGCTACTTTTCTTGTCTCTTTGATTTTCCTCATCTACTTTCCAGGTACGAAAAGAAGAAAAATCTCATCTTGTCAATCTGGAGTCTTACATTAAGATTGATTGGTGTGTGTTTGGTGACAGGAATTGTATTACCCGCTGTCGTAACATTGGATTCGATGAAAATATACCGAACACACGAGTGGTTAAATGTTGAACCAACTATATATTTCAGCTGTAAAGGAGAGAACCAAACAGCATTGCCTGATGTTAAACAAGTTAATGTCTCGTATACTTTTAAAGGCGAAGAATCATGGCAGGTAAGGTTGACAATTTTTTTATTTTTTTAGTTTTTAATTAGTTTTTTTTATTATTATTATCTTATTTTTTGTGTGCGTTTGTGTTGTTTGTAGCCTTTGACAGAGTTTACAAGCTTGAAATGCAAGAGATGTGGATTTTATGAGAAGGATGACTTCAAGTCTGATGATGTTTTTGATGAGTGGGAGTTTTGTCCGTCGGATTTTGCGGGTTCCGATGGGAAAAATGAGCGAATTATTCACGGGGAATTTGATGCTACGTTTTTGTGTCCACAATGCGTGCCATTAGCAGCTGGTGAGTGTTGTTGGTATTTCATAGTTCAAAACTTGTAACTATATTTTGTACATAATGTTTCAAGATGTTGTTAGCTTCTAGCCTACGATGGATAACTGGTTTCTTTACTGGAATGTTGAAGTTTGGAGTTTGAGTGTCTTTATATATAGAGCTAAAGGATGCCATTTTGCATCAAAGGTTAAAAAAATATTTGGAATGCTATTTTGTGAGGTCATTGAATTGTGTTTGTATGTGCATCTGTCAAAAAGAAAAAGAATGTGAGTAATTTCAAGATGTGTCGCTTCAATGGATGACTAGGAAATGTTGCTTTTGAAAATTAACAAACTCAGTGATGTTGGGGAAGGTGTAACTCTGGTGGCTCCTTGGTTGATGACCAACTCGTTATATTTTCAGATGTTTAGATGCTACTATACCTGTATGATATACTTTTAGCAAGTGGGAGTGTGAATTATGCCATCAATAGGTAAATGAACTTGTAGTCAGAAACAAGGTGGGGTGGCGGCTTAGATAATCAAGGGACTTTGATTCCTGTTTGGCTGTACAACAAGAGTCTTGAGGTGGGATTTTTGCTGTCGGAAGAGTGCTCGTGTACTTGTTTCAGCTTGCATGTTGCTGCTTCACTAATTCTGCTTTTGTAGTCATCTCAGACTTTTAGATGCGGTTGGTACTTCAATAATACTTTATAGCTTGTTGATGTGTGAATTTTCCAACTAATTATTAAGGTGACCAACCTTGCCGGCTATTGTAAAAACAAGGGACCTGCCTTGTGCGTGTTATGTTACTTATCTGTGTTATATGATCATGTATTTTCTGCGTATTTATTTTTCAAGTGTTTTTTAATAGCTTCTTGCCTATGATAGTTTAGTGGAAAATGGTTGAATTGTTTCTTATAGCAAAGTAATTATGGAGGTGAAGATTTTATGCATCAAAGAATATTGCTTTAATGGATGGCTGGGAAGTAAGAAGTGCTGTTTTCGATAATTTAGGAACTTAAGCACCTGTAGGGAAGGTGCAACTCTGGTTTGGCTGGACCACTTTGATTGATGAGCTGAAATATGTGTGGAACTTTGATTGTTGATGCTATGCGAACTCATGATTTTTCCAGATATTTAGATTGTACAGATAAATTTATGATACTTATGGCAAGTTGGTGTGTGAATTCTTCTGCTGATTGAATAGGTAATTGAACTAATGAAAAAAGAGGAGGAAGGTTTGCGTGTTGCTGCAACAATAACATTGCATTCATGTTCATTTCAGCCTTCTAGATGCTACTGGTACTTCAATAACACTTCTTAGCTTGTTGGCCTGTGACTAAAAGTTTTTAAGGTTATCCAACCTTCAGGGTATTCTTTTGATAGGGTAAACAAGGGACATGCCTTGCGGATGTTTTATGAATCCATCTGTGTGTGATCTGCATGTCCCTCTGCTTGTTGATGTTTCAGTGCAAACAGCTCTTTGTTCAAAAGTATACTCATGAGTCTGTTTTCCATTTGTCAATAGATTCCAACTCTGCCTCAAAGCCCCACAAAAAAGGGAACGAAACGCATCTTGCTGTGGTCATATTGATCAGTGCTCTGGTTTCAACTGTGTTTGTTCTTGGAGTAGTAGCAGCATACAAGTACTGGCAAAAGAAGAAGAGGGAGCAAGATCAAGCTCGGTTTCTGAAGCTGTTTGAAGATGGGGATGATATAGAGGATGAATTGGGGCTTGGCACTGTACTATGATAAATTTTATTAGCTTGACCATCATCTGTATAGCACACTGATCATACATAATATTTTACTCCGTCAAAAGAAAGAAGTTTACTCTTAACTTCCTCTTTCTCTGTGATTGTTGACGTGTTAACATTAACACTTGCGATGCACATGTAATTCAGGTCTTAATGACGGTCAAGAAGACAAGATTAATTGTCTTAATTCCCAACCTTGAAGAATTTTTTTTATTTTTTTTATTCCCCTGATGAGACCATTCAAACAAGTAGATTAGGGATGGATGACAGAACTCACCACAGGTCGTCAGACAACAATACAACATACCCATTGTGCAAATCAAACCGAAGTTACCGAAGGGTTTTGGTTTGTGAAGAATGAAGAATTGCTCGGGCTGCATTCCTGGTTAAGGATAATGAACAGAAACATCTGTGGCAGATCAAAAGGAAGTTTAATCCAGATCTCCATGCTTACACCGGATGAATTTTTCTGGGTTTTGCAGCAGCGTTGATCCATGCTGCTGAGTGGTAATTATTTGTTCAGGAGAAGGTTCCGTTGAACCCTGCCTCTCTGATAACAAGTAAAGATCGCTATTATTAACCATTGCTTTAATACAAAAGAAACTCTAAACTGATGATGGTAGCAGAAGCTGGAGAATCTTTATTCACCAGAAGCTGCTAAATGTTTGAGTCAAGCAAGGCAAGTAACCGAAGAAACCTTCACAGATGCTGCCCATCTCATCCTGGCTGTAGCTATATGCATATCTGGGCTCATGCTTGTCATAGTAACTGGTATCTTCCTTCCTCTCATCAAACCAGGACTCGTAGCCAGACCAATTATCATATTACGAAAACTGGGTTTCTTCACTTTCATAATGGCCAGAATATATGTCTCTCTGTTCTTCACCTTGAAAGCATTCTTCTCTGCTGTGCAATCCACTGCCATTCCCGTTGTTATCGGTAAAATTGCCATAGGAGGAGAGGTCATCATCCCAACAATCACCAAAGGTGAATCAAGATTCGTATTCACTTCCCCAATTCCTCCAATTGTTGCATGGCAGCTGCCCTTCTTCCTAAGGGTTCTTTGCATCCTCTTCACTATATGGTGAGGAATTGAAATCGTGGAAGGAATCACCCTGGTAAGGAAAACCAGAGGATAGCATATGGCTTCTAACAATGGAGGGAAATCATCATATACTCCAGGAATATCATTACTGTCAAAAAACGAAGTGGGACAATCTTCTGCGATGAATGCTTGTGGTTCTTGCATATGATAATTAGATAGAATTCAACCAGCAACACTTTCTCCGGACTTGGTCTTACTGAATCACCTGCAATTAGTCCTCTCTATAGATGGTTTCTTCTTTTTCCTGTTGATTCCTGTATCCCAGAGGTGGGGTTTCAGGGAAAGAAAGCTGGTTGTTTGGGCAGCGGGCAGCAGCCTTTTAGGGGATTGCCCTGTCTAGCACCGCCCTTGTATCGATGAGATTCATTCTATAGCAATCTCTGCGTTCCTTTCACCAACCTTGAGGCCCCTTTTGAACCGAACCAATACCAGACAAAAAATAAAATTAGAAAAGCAACATAAACATTGGCATCTTTAAACTAGTGTTGTCAACTAGAGCAGTTTCTGTTCTAACATTAAATTTCTATTGAAATTCACCACAGTTCTAGAGGAATTCTATTATGGGGCCTGAATTTGTTTCATTTTTATTTATTTTGAGAAATTCTAATTTCCAAAATTCACAGATCTTTAGGAGGCATGCAATCTAGAACAAGCTTCCCATTTAACACTTGTTTGTCAAGTAAAAGAACATCGATCAAATAACATCACCAGTTCGAGAATTTTGTTTGAGCATTCCTTGAAAGCATGGATATTCATTTTCGGTACAAAACGAAAGCATGGATATGCATTCCTCGAAAACAATGAAAAAAGAAGGCGTGGATAATCAGGTCGAATATCTGAGCATTCATGATAACTGAATATTCATTCACGCCCAACCACTAGCTTTATGATTGTAGGAGAGTAACCAGACTCCAGAGAGATAGGAGGGAAATTCATCTTCCGAAGCTATCTGATCTCATGACCAATCTACTACAATTTATTCTGGTCCTTGAGATCATTTATTCAGACACACCACAGCAAATGTTGCCAAAAAGGGGCTCCATAGATATTTTGCACGGAAAGTGAAAGGAAGCCATGCTTTTCCCTTGATGATCTTGCCAGCATCTAATATACTAGTGGTATCATACTGCTGCACTGTTGAATGTACATGCATTGAACTCCAGCTTTCAACTTTCTTCAAACCCTTTTCCTTGTGGCATAATAGGATAATAGCCCAAATCCTGTTCAGAAGTCAATATTTCATCGGATCATCCAAGAAAAGCTTTCATACCTTTCTGATCAGTTCAATGAACAAAGTAAAAAAGGAATAAGATAAGGGTTTAAATGACCTTGTGCAGTATAAGCAGGACAAGTTGGATCAACTTAACTGCTCAAAACTTCTCAAGAAGCGATTGAGTTATCCAATTCCTTGGAATGAGAACCATAGATTGCCTTGATAGTTTCTCTACAGCTACTGCAAACAACATAAGAGAACAAGGAAGAGAAAAAGATAAGTCTTGCGTTTCGTCCAACAATGATGTATGTTGTAAAAACTGTGAAAGCAAACGTCAATGTCAGAAGGGTTTGTGAAGATCTCTTCAGGAGAGGCAAAAGCAGGCCCTTGGCCAGCTTGCAGCAAGCACCACAACACTCCATGCACCGCCACAATGGCTCTTTCGTACTGGCAACAAAGCCTGCAGTGGGCGTTGCCCCGGGACGTGACCGTTGCGCTGCAAAGATCGCGGTGTTGAAGTAAGATTGTGTCATGGCTGGTGACAATTTCAGTTGAGAATTAGATGGATTCTTAGGAGCTTTAAGAGCTCGGGTTTTGACAGTAAACGACTTAAGAACTCCACAACGAATTTGCAGTTGAATACAAAATAGCTTGTAGATCCACATGATTATTCGACATCGATTTCAGGGGAAAAAAAAAACACAATGATTTGACATTTTCATGCTTTCACTACTCAAATTTTGTTGGTTTACAGCCGTTGCCGACAACGCAGAACCCAACCCCACGTCATGCTTGAAATTCCAAGTTGGTTGGAACCTGATACGCAAATTCTTTTCTCCACCATAGAATTTGCCGAAACAAAGAACATCCAGATTGTCGGTTCTAAATCCAGAAAAAAAAAAAACAAAACGAATTTGAAACATATCAATCCATACCACAGGGTTCAAAATAGGCCTAAATCCAAATCAAAAGATTCAAATTACATCTCTACTTATCATATAAAATGCTTATGATCATCTAAAATAGAACAAACTTAAGGTCTGGGCGATGATAGGAAAGTGCAAGCAGGCGCACTAATTCAATTGCATTGCATTTCAACGTGACACATCACTATCTCTTGGTGAGCGGTTGTTATCCTCATAATCATCATCAACAGGACTTCTATCATCTCTTGGACTCGGGCTGCGGCTGCGGCCATTAGTCTGAGGAGGACTTCTATACCTCTCAACTCGAGGGCTTCTGCTTCTTCCCCTGGGGCTGCCACTGTACTCTCTATCCTGTTCATCATCCATTTTCCGAGATTTGGGAGAAGGACGTGGGCTGCCTTCATCAGGTGTTGGGCTACGCTTCCTTGCCTTGGTATTCTTTGGCTCGGGGCTCAATGACCTGTTCTCATTCTCAACACTTCGCTCCCTCTTTGGTGGTGATCTTGATCGGCTGACAAACGAACAGAAGATACAGTTACCACACTATACAATAAATTGCATAAAAACCCATTATGAAAGTCGCGCTGTGATATGAGAATATTGCATCATCATATATACTTTCAAAGAAAATCATAAACCTGTAGCTTCGGCCTCGGCTGTAACTTGGGCTACGGCTTCTGCCACGGTGAGGAGAGGGTGATCTATCTGGTGATCGAGAGTAACTCCTCCCACGCTTACTGGATAGAGTACACAATAAAAAAAGGAGTAACAATGAGCATCAGTAGGAAATTCTTAGAAATGAAAAGAAAGCAGAAGAGGACGTGAAGATTACGTGAGTTTCTTGGGGCTATTCTTGCAGTTTCTCTCTATATGACCTCTTTCCCCACAACGGTAACACTTGTTCTTCCAGTCTCCAGCTTTGCAATCTCGAGCCCAGTGACCATCAATGCCACAGTTGAAGCAGCGTCCAGATCCTGGAGGAGGACCTCTGCCCAAGTATTCTCGAGAACCACGAGGTACCTATACAAACTCCCAAGTAACATGAAACAACATTTAAATTGGTAAATGAGCAATAATAGCCTTCAAAATTATATCAATTGAGATCTTATCATGCTTTTAACAGGAGCCATATGAGAAATCAATAGCAATCAACCCACTAATCTTCTTCAAGAGATAGAATCAAGTCCAAAAAATAAGGATCAAGAACCTTCATGAATGAAAAAAAAAAGGATGAAATGAATCAGATGCTTTGTGGAAAATCAAAACTTTGGAAGGCCACAAGACTAACAAGAATAAAGTAGTTTGTTATCTAACAAAATCTTAAATTAGCTTTGATTTGGATTAGGATTTGGACTTGGTCCCATCTTCAAACAACCAATTAGCTTCCAGTTAACCCCATAAAACAAAAGACAAAGCAGACTTAGTTACTAATTTACAATTGTAATTATACTATTTGAAAGCATTAACTAGAAAGAACTTACCCCCTTTGCAAATTCCACGATGATACGACTTCCATCAAAATCCTTACCATCTAAGTAATGCCTTGCATCGTCAGCATCTCTGGGATCACTAAATTCCTGTTTAAAAAAGGTGAGAAAAAACCAGCAAAACAAACCATATGTGTATCATAGAACATATAAAGCAGTTCTCATCAGGGAAAAAATAAAAAAAATGCGTGCTCAACCAAAGCTCTAAAAAATTACATTCAGTGAAAATCATGAGAAGAATAGAAAGACTTACAACAAATGCATAGTCACGCTTCATATCCACATCTCGTACTCTGCGAAATGGTTGCCACAAACAGTAAGGCCATCATTACTTAAGTACTGCAAGTGTATGATACTTCACCCCTCATAGACGAACTAAACACCAGTTTGAGATTGTTGCCAATTCCATAAAAACACGCAATAACATAATAGAAAGAATCGCCAAAGTCTCCTATAACTCGGCAAGAATTTCCACCAATTCCATCATGGCAACCCCCTCACCATAGACCTCCAGGTTAGGCAATAGGCCAGAAACCTTCAACAAGATCATTCAAGTTAAAAAAAGGACACCTAGGGCCACCCACACAGATAACACAAATCAACGAGCAAAACAAGCTGTTGAAGACCTAAATGTTTCCTAAGTATTCACAGGGGCAAACCGCATTTTCTCTATCAATCAATGGCAGTTAAGCAAAGGAAACGAACAGATATACTGTTACTTTACTGCAGGGAATACATCAATGGTGTTAAGTTCATGTTGCAGCATCATTCAGCAGAAACTTGAAAGCCCAGGAATAAATTGCACAAAATACGTTTGGACGAGTTCTCAATAGCTAGCTATAAACCAAAAAACCCACAGTGCGCAATCCACGGGTGTGTTTGTGAAAGAGGTGACCCTAATTACAACTTAGAAATAAGAGAGATTACCGCCCATATTTGCTGAAAAGATGTTCCAGATCCCGTGATCGTGTCCTAGCAGCCAGGTGGCCAACATAAAGGCGCGTACTCGCATATCGGTCATCATAACGTGGCATTTTCAAACTGCAACAAACAAAACAAGTCCTTAATACCTAGAAACCCACTAAAATGGAAAGTCTATTCTCTTGAGCTCCACAGAAATCAAACAAACAAATTAATTGGCCAGAAACTTCACAAGAGATCAAATCTTTCAATTATAGTTGGCTTTATAGCAGCACATCATTTATTTATGTAAGAACATCAAGGTAAGAAGAAATCAGAACTATAAAGGCAACCAAATTGAAAAAAGATAAAATCTTTACCACAACAAAATCTGGATTCAAAAAATTGCAACTTTTTCACTTGGATTAATCACTTATTAAATAAAACAAACCCAAAATTGAATTGAAACTGCAATAAAATAAACCCTACTTTCTAATAAAATCAGATATATTAAGCAATTCGTACCTTGAAAACCCTAACTTTTTGAGAGAGAGAGAGAGAGGTGGCTGGTTTCGATTTTATATAAAGCTAAGCAAACCGACGGGGATTCCTTTGTTTTTATCCCTTTGATGATGACTGAAAAAGGTAAGACGACTTGATTTGGACGGACAGCATATGTTGCTGTTAATCCAAGGGCTAGGAATTCAAGACGAAAATTCTTTCACCCACAACTGGCAAATTGATTGGATTTGTGGGCCGAGATCCACATCTTCGAGGCCCATTAGTTCCAAATTCATTGCTACACGTTTTGCTTTTGCTTTTTTTTTCTTTTTTTTAATAATAATTATTTTTTAAAATATTTTTTATTTAAATATATATTAAAATAATTTTTTATTATTTTTTAAAAATTATTTTTAATATTAACATATCAAAATAATTTAAAAGTATAAAAAATAAATAAAAATTTTATTTTTTTAGCAATATTATTTAAAATATAATTTCAGACATCATGGATTCAAACCGAATATCTAAATACTTTTTGTCAGAGATAAATTGAGATATGTGTGTTGAAAATGAATTAATGTGCATTGAAAACATGTCTTTTGAGGGGATATAAGGATGTATGGATATAGTGGGATTGAGATTATAATACTTTTTTGAGAATGAATGCATATATTTATTAATTTATATTTTATGATTTCTATGGTATTATATGTTATTGTGTTAAGTTCGTGGTAATTGAAATTAATGTTGTGGGTGATAATTAAATCATCAATAACTTATATTATAGGTTTTTTTCCCCTTGTTCTTGATAATAAAAGTTGATGGTGATCATTGAATGTTTGGGATAGGAGGGAGAGGACAACGTTCAACATGATTGAATAGTCATTAGATTTGTTACTTAAGAGGAAGGACTTTGTTCTAATTTATCCTTATTAATCATCAATAAGTTTTTAATATTTTAATTCATACTTTTGAGTGGAAGTTTTAAGTCAGCTTTTGTTATTCTTTTTTAGAGCACATTGACATTCCTTAGCATTGGTTTATTTAAAGTTATTTGTGAAATAATCTTGTATTTTTTAAAATGTATTAAAATAATTTTTTTTATTTTTTAAAAATTATTTTTAAAATCAGCACATCAAAATGATCTAAAAACACCAAAAAATATTAATTTAAAATAAAAAAATAAAAAAATTTAAATTTTTTCAAAAATACTTTTAAAGCACAAAAACAAACAAGGTGTTACGTGATGACTTGTGTGAACAAAAATTAGAGGATAAGGAATACTTCAAAAGGGACAGAATCAGAAGCCTACAAACTCACAAGCAAACAATTTCTTTATTTTTTTAAAAAAATTAAACACTTATAGGACTCTATGGCATATTAAAGAAAATTGGAAATACAGCTTGTATACTTGCATTACCACATACTCTAGATTATAATGTATTTTATGTGTCTATTGTGAAAATATGATAAGAATACAAGTTGTATGATTGATTTCACTTGAACTAATATAGATTATAATGTATTATAATATATTTTCCTCTAAAATAAGAAGATAACTAACCTTGGGGTCAAGATTATTTATATAGCCTTGAACTAATATGAATATGTCCTTCTATGGCTATAATAATTAATAAGCTTGTCACCCATGATTTTAAATTATATAGAAATAAAGGTCTAGAGTGATAACAGACACTAAAAAAGTTATTTTAGTTCTTGATTTAAATAATTTATATTATTACTGATGATGATAGGATAAATATCTAAAATAATATGTAAAAAACATTTTTTTTATTTAATATATTTATATTTTGTTTCCATGGTCGGTGGTAAATAAATAACAATGGGATAATGAAATTATTAAATTCACATCAATTAATAACAATGGATACAATAATAAAGGAATGACACCTCATTAATATTAATTGATCATAGAATATTTAGCTAGGAAAACCAACATCACAAGCTCCTTCCATGACTATAAAGGGTAACTAAATTAATCAAGTTTTGAATTTGTTTTTTAATATTCACGAGTTTGAATCTCCTCAAAGTCGTTAGAGAATTACATGATTATTAATTTTAGGACCGTAAGATTAGTCGAGGTACGCACAAACTAACTCAAACACCCATGTTAATAATAATAAAAAAATAAAAAAGCTATGTACATAACCTAATTATGCAATAATTTATGAATTTGGATGTAGGTGACGACTAGCTACCCCTCCTTATAACATGGGATAATGAAATAGATATTATATATATATATATATATAAAGGGACAACGTTCTATTCCGAGCAATAAAATGGTAAAAGGTTGTTGTCTGCCATTTGATTTTATTTTTTGCGTGTTAAAATTCGTGCAGTAAGTATTAATTTGAAGAAAAGAGATTAAGGTGTAAGAATATTACAACAATTATTGTCAAGAGAAAACTTATCAAAATGTAGATTTGCATATGTAATGTCGTCAACATAAAGAAAGACTTTTTTGTATATTCAGTATAAAACAAGACTATTTCAATCAAAACTTAATAGCGAGGATATATTTTAAAGTTTAAAAATTTTAAGGATGAAGTAGAGTATTTTATAAATATATAGGGTTTTATAGGAACTTTGCAAGAACTCTGAGGTTCTCATGTCTCCATTAAATAATTGGTCCGCACTATATCACAGGTCCACAAATTTAATTTAATTTAATTTTTAATGTAAAAAAATTGAGATATTACTAACACATTTTCTATCACCAAGGAAAATCTTAACCGTTAAGTCAAGATTTATTGCAGATATTTAATAGAATATATTGAGAATTATATATATCAATAAATATTAATAAAATATCATAACGCTAACTAAATACTAAGTCGTAAAGTTAAGAAATAAACGCATATAAGGATATTTGATCATGTGCCACGGAAAGTCCTTTTATTTTATTTTTACTTTATTATATGATAATATTTTTTTACAAGAAAAATAATAATTTAAGTTTTATTGAAACAAAATAATTTTCTAGTAAAAGTTTTTTTTCTTATTAATATCTTTAATTTTAAAAAAATTAACATTTTTTATGTCTTCATTTAATAAAAACCAAAAGCAATCCAAATGTACATATAAAAAAAAAAGAAACTAGAACAATTTGATATAAAAAAAGATATCTCTCTAACCAAGGCTTTTTTTCTCATTAACATGCCTTTTATTTATTTTATTTTTTATTTTTCATGAGAATATTTATTTCTTAGACAATATTCTATCTTGATTCTTTTTGTTCTAAAAAATAATACCCTAATAATTATAATGTGAGTATAATAATAATAATAATAATAATAATAAAATGCTTACATGCTGTCATGGAAAACTATTTGGAAGTGTCATTAAACCTATTTTAGTCGGTCATCATTGAAACCGGGGGTGGAATTAAGGGGGGCCAAGCAGGGGCTCGGGTCCCTGCAAGATATTTTATTTTTTTTTATTTGATAATTAAATGTGAGGAGGTGTAATATTTTTTAAAGAGGTGGGCCCTTCTTACAACAAATATATTTGATATTCTTTACTTTACTCTTGAATTCCTTTGACTTTGCTCTTGATTTTCTGGTACCTACGTGGAAAGAAAAAAAAATATAAAGTCATCAATGTACTTTGCCACCTTTTCTCTCCCTAAAGCCCTAATATAAATCCTTGCAGCCGGTCAAATGCAGAAATAAAGATAGAAATAAAAAGCAGAATTTCCCCGTGAAAAGATGGAATTAGAGTACCGATTAATTCATCTTTCATCAAACAAAATAAGATAATTGGGTATCGATAACTCAAATTTAAAATCTATTTTTATTTTGTTTTGAGATGTTTGTTAAGAATTCGATGAGGTGTTTTCTATAATTTTATCATTTTTGCTCTTTTTTTCCAGATCTGTTAGTTCTAACAATTATTTTTTGAATTATTGTTATAATGATTTTTTTTCTAATTAATTAAATATATTTTATTGGTTTGTTTTGATTATGCTTGATTTTTTTTTATGTTTTGTTTTTAGCAGAGCCATCAAAATTATCATTTTTTTCTCATGATATATGTTTTGATTTTAGGTTGAATCATGAACAAAATAAGAAGAATTGATTCTTTTTTAAAAAAACAAAAGGCAAAATATTGATAACTCACAGCCTAGTGAACCAACTCCAATGTGTAATGTTGAAGTTATGGTTAAGCAGCTTTAATGTGCTTTAATTTACAAAGAGCCTACGTTGATTAGTGAGCAACCTCTTACTAAAATCGACATTGCTCATTTAATTAGAAATCCAAGCAATCGTCCTCAAATTTAGGAATACCCGGTTAATCAATAAGATGATATTCAAAGGGCATATATTAATTTGGAGCTATATCAACCTTTGATGTTTGAATATCCGTTGACTGGTAAAAAACATCATCGTCGATTTCAGTCTCATTGGTTCAAAAGTTATTTGTGGCTTGAATATTCAGAGAAAAAATACTGCATTTTGTTTCCCTTGCTATTTATTTCCAAGTAAACCATCTGGAAAGCCAGGATCAAACACATTTACCGTTAAAGGATTTAATTGTTGAAAGAAAGTTAATGATGAGGAACGGTGTGCTTTTTGACTCATATGGGGAAATGTCCAAATTCAACTCATAGATTTGCTACTAGGTGCTTGAAAATTTTGAAAATCAGTCATGTCATATTGAGAAGGTAGTTAAGAGGCAAAATACTCAAAAAATTTTAAATAATCGATTGCGTATTAAAGCTTCAATAGATTGTTGGCTCACATTTCAAGAATGTGCTTTTAGAGGACATGACAAACATCCAGAATAAAAAACACCGAGGTAACTTTCTTGAAACGATGGAACTTTGAGCATCATACAATGAACAAGTATATGCTCTTTGTTTTGGGTAATGCTCTACAAAATGCTAAATACACCTCATATCAAATTCAAAAAGAAATTTTGCATGTCTTTGCTAGAAATGTTCAATCTTCAATTCATCATGAGATTGACGATGCAAGATTTTGTTTAATTATTGATGAAACTCGAGATGAATCTAGAAGAGAGCAAATGACCCTTGTTATTAAGTTTGTTGATAGAAGTGGATTTATACGAGAATGATTTTTGGATATAGTTCATGTCAAAGATACAACCGCTTTAACTCTTAAGGAAGAGATTTCCTTTGTTTTTATCTCATCACAATCTTGATGTTTAAAATATTAGGAGTCAAGGGTATGATAGTGCTAGTAATATGCGTAGAGAGTGGAATGATTTGCAAGCTTTATTCATTAATGATTGCCCTTATGCATATTATGTACATTGCTTAGCTTATCAATTACAATTGGCTTTTATTGCTATAGCTAGAGAAATATCTAATGTTCACACTTTCTTTCAGAATTTAATTTTTATTATGAACATTGTTAGTGCTTCTTGTAATCGTAATGATGAATTACATGCTTTTCTAGCAAGTACAATTGAACATTTAGTTAATATTTGTGAGATTAAAATGGGTAAAAGAGTTAATCAAGTAGGTGGTTTGCAACTTGATTGGTTTTTGAAAACATTAATTTAGATGGATTTACTTATTCCCAACGTGGTGATGCAGCTTTTTCATTTAAGTTACTAATGTCATTTGATTTTGCATTCATCTTACATATAATGAAGAATGTTATGGGAATTACTGATGTGTTTTGCCATGCCTTGCAATAAAAATCTCAAGACATGTTAAATGTTATGTATTTGATGTCTATCATAAAGACTTTAATTCAAAAGTTAAGAGATGATGGTTGGAAAACTCTTTTAGAAGAAGTAACATCATTTTGTAAGCATCAAGACATTGAAGTTTATGATATGGATACTTATTTTTCTAGTGTGAGATGATCTCGCTGTAAATAAAAATCAGTAACAATTGAATATCACTACCGAGTTGATATATGTACAGCTATCATTGATCAAGAATTGCAAGAGCCAAATAATAAATTCAATGAGCAGGCGATCAAGCTTCTTAAGTTGAGCACAACTTTAGATCCTAGAAATAGCTATAAATTATTCAATGTTGAAGATATATGCTTACTTGTTGACAAGTTCTATCCTGAAGATTTTTCTGACCAAGAAAAAATTCATTTGAGACTTCAGTTGCAGCATTATAAGCTTGATGTACCCAATAATCCAAAGTTAAAAAAACATGTCATCAATTGCTGATTTATGTTAAGGATTGGTTGAAATAGAAAAATCAACAATTTATCCATTAGTTGACAGGTTGATTCGGCTTATTTTGACTCTTCCTGTTTTCTAATGAATGAGCTTTTTCAGCGATGAAGATTGCTAAAACAAGACTTCGCAATCGGATGGAGGATGATTTTCTTGCAAATTATTTGATTGTCTATATAGAAAAAGAAATTGCTGAAAGTTTCACAATTGATATGATAATCGATGATTTCTATTCTTTGAAAGAACAACGAGCATAATTAAAATAAATAGGTAAGAATCATTTTTTGTTATTTTTTTACTTTATTTCAAAGTTTATCAAACATAAATAATGCTTTGTTTTAGCTAATGTTTCTTATATACTTTATATGTTTTGATAGGTATAAAGACCAACAACATTAAAGTAATGGATACATTATAAAGATGGAATTAACTTCATTGCTTTGACTTTAATTTGATATTGCTCCGAACCTTTTACCTTATACAAATGTCATTATATGTTTGTAGTAAGTTTATTTGAATAAAACTAAATCATGCAGGGTTTTTTTACAACTCATGTACAATAAATTAAAACAAATATTATATTTTATTATATTATTTTTAGCCACCACTAATTAAGAATCTTAGCTCCGCCCCTAATTGAAACCCTTTTACTTGAATCCTTTCTTAGCCTGGGTTTCAAATAAAATCATGTGAAGGTTAAACTAATATGACCCATCTAACTTGACGGGTTTAAATGTAACTCAAAAGATTAGCGAAAACATGGATTGAATTAAAAAAAATTCAAGATGATATTTTTTTTAATATTATGATGGCAACATATCGAATTGATTTGTGTCAACTTACTAAACTCATGACTTGGTT
This sequence comes from Populus nigra, assembly GCF_951802175.1. Lineage (NCBI taxonomy): Eukaryota > Viridiplantae > Streptophyta > Magnoliopsida > Malpighiales > Salicaceae > Populus > Populus nigra. The sequence continues at coordinate 8,008,925 of NC_084868.1, forward strand.
CATAGACTCGATTTAGTTTAATAAGTTTATTTTTCTAAAACTATTTTTTTTATTTAATTATATGATAACAAAAACCGACGATCATAGTAAAGTAACCAAATAAAATAAAAAAATAATAATTATGATGGGTTTTACAAAAAAAGAACAATCTTTCGAGAATAAAGCAAAAATTAAATGAAATTTAATAGAATAATTTTTGAAAAACAAATTCTTTTATATATATATATATATTATTTTAAATTATTTAATTTCTTAAAAAGTTAAAATTAATTATTGGGAAAAAAGGATCATGAGAGTGGGTCTGGTGGCCCTATACATCCAGACCCGTGTGATTGAGCCTATTTTTTTTACTTTCAAGTTAGGTGGATGATACTTCATATGCCCAATATTTTTAGAAAAAAAAGTAAAAGATGCATAATCTGCATGCTCAAATTTTAGCCACCACAAAGGTGGCTAAAAATTCAAGTTCTATAATTGTTTACCCTAAAATCTAATTTTAATCTATTTTTACTTAAAAATATCTTAAAAAACACTCTCATAATCTCAAGAAACTAATTTCTCAACTTAAAAATATCTTAGATTGGTTTAAAAAAACAAAAATAACCCCTTTCAACATTGATCTATTTTTTCAGATAATATAAAAAACCTAAAAAATCTCAATGACACTACTCTTGTCAAGACGGACGCCTTAAAATCAAAGGTGGTCATTTTTTTGAACATAATTGGAACAACTCACCTCTTTCTCTCTCATTCACTAGTTTTTGACGACTCTTTGCTCTCTAAAATCTAGAGACTAAAATATGAATAAAAAGAAGTTTTATACTAAAACATATAATTTCCAAAATAAAGGGTTCAAAATAGAAATTGGAAAAATCCTCGAGCTAAAAGGCACTTCCATCATATTTTGTTAAAAGGACCACTATTTTACCAAGCTTTTAATTTTGATCCTCTAATTTTATTCCCTCATTGTTTTATTTTTTTGCAAATAATTAAAGCAAATTTTTCATTGCAAAATCAAGAACCAACTCAATGTTGAAATTATTTTTGAGATTGATAAAACCTGAAATAAAAAAATTAAATAAATTATTAAGTCCAATCAACACAATATAAAATAATGTAATTAAAAAGAAAAAAAATTTGATAACCAAATTAAATAAGAACAAAATTGAAGGACATAAAAGAATTAAAAATATTAAGACTATGTTTTCACTTAAAAAAATCTTCCTTACTTTTTTTATAATCACCTAAAATAAGCGTTTTATTTACAAGTAAAACAAATGCCAAATATATTTTATTTAATAAAATTGGATTTTAGTAATTCTTGAAATTTATAATCACCACAAGAAAATGTTGAACCTAAAACTTCATTAATATGAAGTACTCATAACTTGTAGTTAGTTCTTGATCACAAATCTAAGTAATAGTTCTCAATTATTTTACTAGTTTTAGGAATTAGTTCGGGGACTTGGGTCAAATTTCACCAAAATCCTCAGGATATAGAAGTAATTCAACTTGTTGTTTAGCCCATGAAAAAACAAAAAGGTTTTGTGCAGGAAAAGAAAAGCCCGCAGTTGTTCATAAGTAAAATTTTATCATCTTGAACCCTTTGTTCTTCGCTTTGTCTTCTAAGACAAGGACAAACGGGCCGGCCTGCGAGTTACAATCTACAAAGCAAACTAATATAAAATTAGGTTTCACCACCCCAATTCCTGGGTAAATGTCAAGAACTTGTTTTTCATGAAGACTTGGCAAGAGAGAGAGATTATTGTGCTTATTTAGCATGGATAAATGCTTCCCTCAACGTGATACTCGATGCTTATAAATTTAGGCAGCAGCAGTTGAGTTACATGATTACCCCATCCAAGTCTTGGAATTTCACCACGTATATGACTTTTTGTAGGGATGTTACTGTCATTGAAATTGATCGACTTTCTTGCCCACCACACACACACACACAAAAAAAAAAAAAAAATTCACCCTAAAACACATTCATTACCGATGATGATGCTAAATCATAACTTGATACAATTTCTACTCACCCACTATAACCAAATCCCATTAGCAATTCGCCACCTCTCTCTCTCTTGCTTCTCCATATATCTTTTCTTGCAATCTAAGCCTTGGAAGCTGTAACAATATATAGTCCAAAACCCAGAACAAAACTCTGTAACCAGCTCTGATCATATCACACCATCAAACCCGCGAATAAAATGAGCTCAGTTTGCATATCAAACTGTGTCAATGATACACGTGACCCTCGGGTGCCTGTCCGTTCCAATTACGTGAACCTCTACAAGTGGTCAGAATCTGATGCTGAGCTCATAAAATCTGTCCGCCGTGTAGCTGGCCATGGGTTGCATGGCCACCCAAGAGTGGTGGACAGTATCTCCTGCAGGCAGCTGTATCTTAGGAGCTACACGTTTTCAAGAAAAGAAAGTATGCCAGAGAAGACCAAGAAGTGCTTTGGTAGAGTGAAAGAGAAGGTGGCAAATCATGGAAAGAAGAGAAAAGATCAGATTAAGGGTGGTCGTAAGAGGAAGTGTATGGTGTTTAGGAAAGCCAAGGAAGTATCTTGCAGTGCCTTGTTTAGGATCTTTCACAGGTTGCTGTCTTGTACTGCTACAGTAGATGTTGTGGATCAAAAAGATTAATTAAGGTCCACAACCAATAATAATTAAGTTGATGGAATTACTCACTTTCGTCTGTTTCCTTTTTTCTCTTCTCTTTTTATTTATGTTTAAGGTGATATGAAGTTTGCTCTACTGTATTGCTATGAATTTGCTGAAGGGATATCGAGTGGGAAATTAAATGTGGCAGAAATCATGGGTTGTATATGTGCTTATTTTGGTTAGAAACAATATTTGTCTAGCTTTCCAGTAATGGTAATGAGAAATCATGATGTCATTTTGCATATCTTGTTGTCTTTCCTTTCCTTGTTTTCAGTTTTGCAGGTAGTAGACCATTAGCAGTGACTGTGGAAAAAAGTCGTTCGTTTAAGAATCAAACCGGTAGTTCATCTAATCGTTCCTGCTCTTAAGCTTTTTTGACTGGGAAATGATTATTTATTTATTTCCTATAAGATAGCATTGCATGGTCAAAAAAGCTATGGTGTTACCAGCTAGCTGTATGCCTGTGACATATGCGATCATATCAATCATGGAGCTTGACGTCCTTTATACTTCTCAACTGTTGGATTCTTGATTTTGACTTCTCCGGTCCCTCTGGGCAGTCAAGCAGTCACGTAGTTTATTTAATAAACTATTTATATTAAAAAAAAAGCTGCCTGTTTGGAGATGGATTTCACAGATTAAAAGCTTAATCCTAACATCTATTATTTGAGATACTGTTTATGCTGATTAATTAGCCTCGGATTCCATTCTCACTTTCCAATTAATTAGCAAAGTAGCCAGCTATGAACGCACAGTGAAAGGGGCTGTAATGGTCCGTTTGGGTCAAAAAAACAAATGCCTGTCTGGTAACTGGAAGAAAAGCCTAATGTAGCGGCAAAAACTTTCTATATATCAAACAGTCATGATCCCGTTCTTTATTTCTTGAATGAGTCTTGATTCTGATACAAGCTACTGTATATCTACCACTATTCTTCAGGACTTTCCAATGGTCCTAGACCTACCAAGAAAGCATGCTCGATAACAATGGGGCCAGGCCATTATGGAAACCATATATATATCTCTTGGGTGGGGAAAAAACAAATCTGTCACCATTTTTAACAAGGAATGTTGAAAGGTTTAATGCTTTCATTATGCTGTGAATTTGAGTGTGCAATTATAAAAGATTAGAAGAAGCCCGGGACACAAGCCCAGGCTAGGAAAAAGATGGAATAATGATAACATCCACCAAACACAGCATTAGCTTTGCTGAAACTTGGGTTCTACGGGGCTCATCAGTATGCTTCCCAGACATGCGTGCTTTCCATGGGCCTCATCATGAGTTTAGATTTTCAGAAAATGTCACTCTAGTAATCAGCAATTTCAGATACTTCCAGTAAAACTCGAGCTTCAGCGTTTCATTTTCAAGACTAGTGAGCTTAACTGGTGGCCTCATCGCCAATTTTAATAGCCAATTTGTCCTTGATTTCCTTGTTGAAGCCTGTCAGTACTGACATGGCTGGCTATATGTAACCAAAACAACATCAATTTCTCTCCTGCAACAAGCCAAATATTGAAGTTGATCTTCTGTGGATGGACTGGAAAATTATGCACGAATTAGGTTGGCGTGGCTTAAAACTATCTAACCGGTTGGTGTAGTGATCCATCTTTATTATTATTAGCATGAGTTAGGAAAAAAAAAAAAGTACTTTACCTTCTTTACAGATTTGATGAGCGTCAGTGCTAGACTGGACAATCACACCTTGCTATGCATATTTTTAACTGTAATCACTCTGCATTTCCGCGGTGGTGTCATACCTTAATTGATTATGAAGCATGTCCAAAACAAAGATAATGATGCCATGCTACTTGATTCCCCATAAAATTAAGAGAAGAAAAATAAATAAACAGTAGCTTTCTTCTCAGCTATCATTGCTACTTTTGCCAATTTTATAAAATCATGCTTCTCTTTTTTCCATTTCCTCATCAGTAATCTTAACCCCCCAGCCAAAAGGCCATAATTCAAAATCATGCTTTAGAATTCGGTGCGCTAAGCCATAAAGCTCGCCATGCCAAGTTCAGTCTTGTGCTTGTGTAATTTAATGATAAAAACAAGGAGGCATCTCACTTCCGGCATAGTCACGTAATTAGGCCATGTCCATTACCACCAGGATCACCTTCAGCACAATCAACTTCGTAATCAAAACGGTTTACAAAAGTATAAAAGAAACAGCACACATGTGCCTTAAGTTTCTTTATAAGTTTGTTTTTCAGAATTTTCAATCACCATACTGATCATACAATACAATGTGTATTTACAAAGTGTTATTCATGACATGATGCTATGATTTACTTAGCATTACAGCTATGATATATATCATGTAGTTAATTTGGAGGATAATAAGCTTATCATGTGCTATAACCTGCCGGGACAATATCTTTTCCTGGATATAACTGCAACCTAAGTAATTAATTGTTGGAATTGCCTGTAATCTTGCTGGAATTGCTGGCTGTGTAATCATGGTATTAGTGTTGAGATCCCTCGAATTGACTGCTCGTGATCTTCATGTAAATTAATGTCGAAACTTCAGTTGTAACTATCCTGTGATCTTGCTGTCTTAGAGGTCGTTGTAGGTGTCCGATTATTTGCAGGAGATTCCTTAACATGCCCTTGCAAGATCGTCTCACCATCGGTGATCATGCCGATCTTCGATCTGAGCATTTCAAGAAGATATCGAGTATGAGCTTCTGTCAGTCGATCATGTGATGAAACATGACAACTATTCAGTAATACTTTTGCAACATAATCACAAACAAAATGTAAATCAACGGCAATATGTTTCATATAAGAATTAATGATGATGAACTGGATTTAAACTCAACTGAGTTGCTCCAGTATTATTACTTAAAATGAGTGGTGGTTCTGAATAGGGTATACGAAGCTCCCTAAAGAGAGAGGAGAGCCACGTAATTTCAGAAGTTTTGGCCGCTAATGCACGATACTCTCTGCCTCGTGACAGGAACGAGCGTTGCTTTCTTGTACTCCAGAATATTGGGTTGGACCCAAAAAATACCATATGAGCACTAGTGGAGATTCCGTCATCCATATTTCCAGTTCAATCCACGTCAAATATGCGGTGACTATTGAGTTTTCTGAAAGCATGTAATCACAGTGAAATCAGTAATTTAATATATTTTTTTTGGGGAGTCTAAATAGTATCGTTACATAATTTAAAGGTGGTAAGAGTTTAAATAAACATTATCTAAATATTATATTTTATTTCTAAAATTTGTTTTTTTTTTTTAAGGCTAGGATAGGTTGTTATAAATTATAAATCGTTTTATTGTTTTTTTTTAAATAGTGATTGTTATGTTTTCAAGTGCTAGATCTCTATGAAGTACAATATTATATTTATAGGAAAATCATAATAATTTTATAAATGGCAAAATACTAATTTTCTCCTTGAATAATATTACATATATTATATCAGGATAATTTTATAAATTTATTCAATCAAATCCCTATTTGATTTTTTAGGTTTAGAATTGTAATCCTTGTACTAATTATATTATAGCCTTTAATTTCTAAAATTTATTTCCAATTAAGTCACATTTGATTAATCATCCTAATTTAATTTCTGATCAATTATTATTATGTGTGACCCATTATGTTTCTAATATGTTAGTCCAAATATAAATTATAATACTAATAAAAATAGAATTAAATAATTTAATTTATTATCATCTCAATAATTGATTGATTTATATTTGATAATCAAGTGTACTATCTAGCAACGTGTGTCATGATTCCGCAAATATTAGAAAAGTCATACGCGGATTGACTTAAACTTTCAGTGTAATTATTATCCCTTCATCAATAATATTTCAGTTTTGATGTTATAACATAGAGTGTGTCTGTTTTGTCAAATCATATTTGTTTTCAACACTTGTAGTAACTGATTTTTGACGTAAATAGACCAATCATTACAAACCATATTATCAACTCCAGTATCATGACCAAATTCCAAAATAGAATGTCATCATCATCTGATTTTTGAACTAAACCTACGACAACTTCGTCTTCGTTATCACTAGGATCGGAGGAGTCATACCTACGCTGATTACAATATGCAGTTTTCATCACAAATTCTTATCACTCAATCTTCCAATGTCCTAGATGTACCAGCACAAGCTAAATGTGATAAATATCTAAGTGGCCGAGCAGATATGAGTATAGATATATTGGTATCTCAATTATGAGCTACTAAGTTTAGGTCAGTTTCTCACATACAACTCCATCATGCTCGTTTTACTTTTGACAAACATTTCCATCGTATTTCTAAAATACACATTATATGAAATCGGTATTGGAAAATACTAATATTTTCCAATAAGACACCTCTAAGAGATATCTATTTCAGCATCATTATAATTCAACTCAAGTCTTCCACATATAACGTTTTTGGTATCTTCAAATGACATGCATCTAGTATCATTTAAGCACACAGTATTCCTGCCAATATAAGTGATAAGTGATATTATTATTTGTATTATGAATAATAGTACCACCACAATGATATAATATAAATAAGTTTGAAGAAATATTCTGTAAAATAAAAAAATTACTCATTTCATCATAAACAAATTATCTCATAAGTCAACACAAACAATAATTGATATTACTTTGACCATGATAATAGCAATAAAATATAATTAATTGCAAAAATTCAATTACGACAATTTTTACAAAATATTAAATGAACAATTTTTATAATTGAAAATACCAATTACAACAATTGAATATCAATTAAAAAGTAAATTATCTTAATTGAACAAAATCTTTAACATAATTGTTTTTACAAAAATTCAACGCAAACTCTAGTTGCTATTATTTCGACCATAACTTTATAAATAACATCAATTGATTAAAATTCTATCTAATTGCATTACTTAAAATAAAATTTATATCAATTCAAAAAATATAATTAAATATGACAAGTAATCCAATAATCAATTTAAATCCTAATTTCTCTAATTCAAACCTAATTTATTCTATAAATAACACTAATTTTATTAAAAACACATAATTGAAACATTCAAACCTAAAACTATCCAACCATCAAACACAACATAAATACATAATTAAATCAAAACACAAAATTTATCAATTCAATAATAAAACTCATCAAACTAAGAGACAATGCAAATATTTTACCTTGATTTTTTTTACATCTAGTTGGTAGTTCCACCAGTTGTGGCAGTGGAGAGGCTATCAACGAAAGCTTGGGCCAACGTTTTGCAACAAAACAAATGGTAGACAGACATATAAAGACAAGGAGAAGATGATTCTGATATTTTAGTAGAGGATTAGATAGTGTTTTAGGAGATTGAAAGTTGGTTTTTCTTGGGTTTATTTGTTTGTAGGGTTTTTTTGTTTTGCAGGAGTGGTGGCCATAATAAAAAAAAAAAAAAGAGGGGGTTATATATGCATCGTAACTGCAATTCAGAATCACAACTTTATTATATAACTGCTATTTTGTTAAATAACCAATATTATAAATAACAATTTCACTTAAACTGTGATTCATAATCGTAATTTTTGTTTAAGTAATTATTCTGAATAACGGTTCTTTAACAAATGCAATTCAGAACATCGGTGTTTTAGAAACTATACTATTTCTCAAAAACTTTTCAAAATTATATCATTCCATAATAAATTTTTTTTCTAACTATGTCATTTTAAAAAAAAATCTAATTTAGGAGAGAAGAACATTTATGTTGATTTTCATATAAAACGAGATGTTAATTAGTCTAGTGCATTTATGCATTTACATCATCCTCTTACTGGTTTGTTATCATATCTCCTTAGTAATAGTGCTGGATTTTCTTTTACAAAACCTTAGCTCTTTTTTTCTTCTTACTTTGTACGAAAAAGTAAGAATAGAAACCTTTTTTACATAAGGAGAATCAATCCAAGTAGCTTTCACTAACAAGGCAACTATTAAAAACAAACTAAAGGGCTTGTGGTTTTATTTTATGGCCAAACTAAAGCCAATATTTTCCAATTTCCTAATGAATGGTAGGAAAGAGAGAAAAAGAAATAATAGAGAAAGGTGACTTTTTAAAATCAGCGTAAAAAGCTAACTTTAATCCTTTTATTTTTTCATTTATAGATTTCCAGTCTCTATATTTTTTTAAACTTCAATCTTGTTCTAAAAACTCATTTTCTTTACTTTTTATATTCTAGTTTGAGAAGAGACAGAGTCCTCAAATTCTGGTGGTAAAAGAAAAAATCTCAAATGACACCAAAATCGACCATTTTGATGTTACAATGTTCTATTAGATGAGATAAGTTTCATTTGGCTATTATTTCACCTTGTAATTACCTTAAAAGGTAGATCTAACATCAAGAAATTTTTTAATTTCGGATTAATTATTTGTTTTTAGATCAATTTTTGAGTTATTTGATAGCACAAACGGGTTCACTTAGGTTTTTGGGTCATTTTTAGGTTTTTCTAGGTCACCAAATGATTGAAAATGTGTTTTGGGGTGTAAAGCACCCTTAACTTGATATTTTGGTGACCCTTTGGTTGTTAGAATCTAAGTTATAAATGATACGTCCTCTGCAAAAAAAAAAAAATAATAATAATGGGGGGGATAATGCATCGCCCATCCCATTACTAAAACAAATTAAGCCTAGGCACAAAGACCTGGGCTAGATGGCCCACACGTCAAGACTTTTTTGGTTGAGGCTCAAGCACTTGGTATGTTGGTTTTTTTTATTTTCTTATTTAATGCATTTTTTACCTTGAACTTTAAAAAAGTTAATCAGTTTGTTTTTTAAGTTAAAAAAAAATTGAGCATGCTTTTGGTATATCACTACCACATGCCTGGCATGTCTGTTTGTTTTTTTTTATGTTATTTTAGTCCTTTAAACTTTTAAAAAAAAAACACATCCTTTGTTATTCAATTAAATGTTATTCTTATTTAACATTTAAAAAATAAATCTTTTTGTTATTTAATTTTAAAAAATTAAGTTTGCTTCTTTTATTTTAATCCAATGTAGATATCCTATTTTTTAAAAAAAATTTATTTAATACAAAAAAAGCTCCCATGTAGATGATTGTCGTATAATTAAATAAAAAATGATCTCATTGATAAAAACTTATTGAATTTGATGTGGTGTCTAACCTAGATTGCAGGTTAACCCGAGCTTACTTGAGCTTTTTTTTTTGTCTTATTTTTAATTTTTTTTATCAATTTCATATTTTAACATTTGATTGGTTGGAAATTAAAATTCATAATTCATTTTAATTTGTTTTTTATAAGGTTATTGCAGTTTCATAACATGAGTCATGAGTTTAATTAGTTAACTAAAATCGATGAATTATTTTGTCGTCTTAATATCTTAAAATGATTTTTTAAAATTTTTTAATATTTTAATATTTAAAAAAGTCATCGTCCAAGATTTTGAATTTATAATTAAATTCTTTGTTTAGAAATCATATTAACAATGTTTGGATTGTTTTTGTTTGATAATAAATTCATCTACGGCATAGCGTGGGCCAAATTCCAAATTGGATTGGCAGCCAATGTAATCGGGTTGGGCCCTGCTGGGGAAGGCCTGTTTGGGGGTATTCCAGTAAGGTAAATGGTGCCAGGCAGACACAGTCAGGGGCTAAACTGGAATACTGTACTCTTGAATTACAAGGAATTTCAGCGTAGAAAGAAATTAATTCGGGCTGCAATTAAAATACAAAAGTTGGAGACAATGTCTTGAACCATTGCATGAATGCGTCATCGCCTTTTTAAAAAATAAAAAACAATTATGGATAAAATTTTAAGAAAAAAAAAAAAGGGATTTTCAGGTGTGCGAGCTTAGCTTTACAAGTCTACATTTATAGTGTTTTTTTTATGGACACTGCATATTTGTCTTCCGAATCTAGGTGTCTACTTTATTTTAGCCTTATATATATATATATTCTTCAAATTTGATCAAAATCCATTAAAATAAATTTATTAAAAATATATTTGAGAAATTATTTTATTAAATATCATTTAATTTTTACTTTATTTTCCAATAAAATTATAATATTCTTTTTATAATAGCAGCAATAGCTCTTTTTATATAACCTTTCATGATGGGTTTTTTCCCTTAAATTATATTTGGTGGCTTCCCTACACATCTATGTTTTTATTATTGTTTAGTTAAATAAAAAATAAATTTTAAATATAAAATTGTTAAATTTAATTGGGTCTATGACCTGAATTATGAGTTTGACTAGTTAATTAAATAAATTCAAAATATTATTGTCTCAATATTTAAAAAATAAAAAGTTAAAACATCATAGTCTTGAAAAAATAATTATAGTCAAATCACCTGTCAAGTTGATCAAGTTACATTAAATCAATTTCTACTAAGTTTAATTTAAAATCCAAACAAGATAAAGAGACCGGACTGGAAGATTTTCTAAAAACAATTATAGTTGAACCGCTTAAAATATTATTTTTTAATTAAAAGTTTATTTTATGATCATTATAAAATATTATATAAAAACAATATTCTAGTAAAAAATGGCAACAGATAATGGAGCTTATTAATAAGATAAATGAATTTTAATTTGAGAAATACATTTTCTATTCATATTTTAAATCATCCAGTTTTTTTATATTTGCTCTTATTGTTTTTTATTTTTATTAAGTAAAGAACATAGAACAAAGAAGTTACATTTTTTTATAGAAAAGAATTATTAACAAAAAAAGGAATCATAATAACAAATTATTTTATTTCAATAAAATTTAAATTCTTACTGTTTTTACAAAAAAAATCCATACAATTAAAAAAAAAAAACTTAAGGGCTTCTTGTCACATGAGATAAGATATGTTAATCTATATCTATCCGTTCCGTTTTGAGTAAATACAGCTATGAAAATTACAGTTATGGTTGCTTTCCATTAATCTACAACATGAGCAGAAAGATCTCAGATAATCCCTTGGGAACTTTAAGAGTGCAGAAATTGTCTTCAACATGAACAGCTTGTATGCAAATCTATTGGGCATTAGACAAAAGACAAGCTAAGCCATGCACAATGCATTTCACTGTCTACCTCTGTATAGCACTCTTTTTTTTTTTTGAGCCTGCTTGACAACCAGGCATGAAAGCCACATCCCATAGCAAGTCAAGAGTTGATGCATGTTTGTCGGGCACCAGAGCCATTATGCATCACTCACAATGACTGCTTTCAAACCACCTTGCTAGGGAATTGACACTGGGAAAGCTTAAAATTCAAGGCATCCTAACAATCAAGAACTAAGGAGACGCAAGCGCGGAAAAGTTAAGCATACAAGCCTAATTGCCCCAGGCAGCCAATAACAGCTGGGAAAGCAAATTCGTAATGAAATTGCTTTTCAAGTATAAAAACTGAAACTAGGAGAGTTGTTATGAAGCATTCTTTTTTCTTTCTTTTTTTGCTTCTTCAGCGCCATAAGTAACTACAGAGGCAGGAACAGGACTTCTCCTAAAGTAAAGACTTCTAATAATGTACTTTGGCTTGGCTCTATACATCAATAAACAACTCTTCAAAACACCAGATAAATAACTCTTTGGAATCCATTAAAGATAATGCTATGATTTGCTTCTTTCAGATAGACAAGGAACAGATTACCAGATGCGACCCATAAAGCTTCTGGTTCCTAGGATGCGTGTGTGCGAACACAGATACATGTAAATAATAATCTTATTTCAAGAAAACTCATATCATACACATTTCTTTTGTAAGCAGGGAAACCCTGATTCAATCAAACCTAAGTGCTTCAGGGTTTTATAGAACATTGGTGATAGTTTCCGGTTTCAAAGACATGCCAACTTCTTTTCCATTTTTTGAAGGATAATGTTATATGAACCTGATTCACCTATCAGTAAATTTTCATTCAGAACTAGTAACAACAAAATCCACAATGCTAACAATATCCACTCCAACTTGGGGGGGGGGGGGGGGGGGGGGGGAGCAGTGGCTATCCATTATCTCCATAATAAAATTCAAACCATTGGAAAATATATGCCAGAAATGAGCAACTACTATGGGAAAACAAAAAACTGTAAAAAATAAACATGTGGTTTCAGTGCAATCATCCTTATGATGTGAAAAGCAAACATCAAAGTGTACAGTTTAGGGGCCACAAAAGCTCAGTAATATGAAATACTAAACAGGAATGGTATCAATTAACAGATCATTTAGAACAAAGCCATTAGCTAGTTCCATAATAACAGAATGCATGACATTTCATTTTGACACAACATATAAAGTGCACAGGTAATTATCAACTTACAACAAGGAAGATCCATTAACCAAAAATACAGCCACTACTCAGTAAAATCAAAGTTTCTATAGCAGGAAAACGAGATTGAAAAAAAACCTAAAGGTAATAAACGAGTAGCAGCTGCAGTGTCAGACCTGTCCCAACAATCTTTTTCAGCACATCCAGTAAACCACCAGCAAAACATTGCATTTGCGGCAGTGAAATCACCCACCACTTCCTATCCATTTCAAAGCTCAAATTCTTCATCCCTCAAAGCCAACTCTGCAGCTTCCTCCTCCTCCTCGTCAAGAACAAAGTACTCATTCTTCTCCACGGGCCTGAACATATAAAATATCACCACATAAAACAACAAACTAGCAGTCTCCTCAGCAGCATTGCTCACCCACTGATACTTGTAAGCTGCAATCGTCTTCAATGCAAACACCACAATCCTTGTGAAATACAAGTATCCAATAACCACAATATAAAACTGTCTAAATAACTGCAATTTCGCCAGATTCCTAGCAGCCTTCCCATCCGTCTTCGAATTCTCTCTCAACGACCTAATCGACCACACGATTGGGAAGATAATAGCGCAACAACAAATAATATCAACCAATAAAAACACCTGATTCCAAGTTACCCAATCCTTAATAAAGGGACCAGTTTCACCAATCACAACGGAAGCTATATTAGCCAAGACCTGAAGTGGAATCACAACCATCAGCACCTTCTTCTCCTTCTCTTGCAAAAACGGCTTCAAAAATGACCAACCAGTCCCAATCAAAACTATAACAGTGAACAACAAAACCACACGAATAAACTGGAAAATGTAAAACAACACATCCCAACCGTGTGGAGTCCCGGTAACCTTCACATAATGCTTATCCTCAGCGGCACAAATCAAATTAAGAGCCTTCATAAGTAACAACCCACCCATTAATAAATGGATCCGGTGAACAGATCTTTTATTGTTATAACAAACATAAATCCATAACCCTAAAAATGCAGCATAAGCAAGGAAATAAAGAAAGAATAACGAAGGCAATTGCGTTAACCCTGCAGAAAGATAATCCTTAGACCCGTCGCGGTCTAAATTATACACCTGAGTCATTACGGACATGGACACGCGCGTTTCCGGCGCGCAATTGGCGAAGAAGAGTGAGTACTCATTTGGAGCAGTGACTGGATAAGATTGGTTAAAAGACGAGAGCGGAGGCGGTGAGAGATCACGGAAAGTGAAGAGAGATAGAATGTAGTGAGAATCGAGAACGCAGAAGTTAGGGTTTTCTTGGATCTCGAGGATGACTTGAAGGAGAGATTCTTCGGAAAGGAGAAAAAAACCGAGCCGTGAAGAGACGGGATTTGGAGCGTTGACAGAAGAGGCAACGGAGACGGAGTGTACGGAGATTTTCACGTGTCCAGTTGGCGTGAAGCCGAATTTTTCGAAGAGGATCATGGCGCGTGCGTCGTTGGTGATTGATAGAGTTTTGATCTCGGCGGTGGAGAGGGAGAGGAGGGAGAGGAGGACCAGGAGGACGAGAGGGAGGAGGAGATGCGGTGGTTTATTCATTTTGAGAGGAGGCTGTTGGTTTGGTGGTGGTGGTGGTGGTGGTAGTGGAGGAGGAGGAGGAGGAGGAGGAAAGGCTTGAGAGTTTTCTTGGGGATGTGGATTCGATGCTAAATGGTGGCAGGTGGTTGAGACAGATCTTGCCGGTTAAGAGGATTCGTGTATTCGACGTCGTTTATAAAGTGTTGACCTACTTGATGAAAATCGTTTTGATAGTCAGGCCCAATTGTCAACAGTACTTCCTGGAAAGGCCCATTCCAGGGAAATTATAAATTGTTTTTAGTTTTCAATTAGATTGTTGGCGCACGGGCAATTATGAAAAAAAAGTATATAAGCATATGTATTTTCTAATAAAAAAATAATTATGAATTTAAATATAGTGGATATTAGATATTTTTTGAAAATATTAATACAATAATATATTAAATAATTGTTTTTCAAATACGGGAACAGTAATATATTGGATATACCCAAGTTAAATGGTCAAATATGTGTCTTAAATCATAAAATTATAATAATATTATAGAAAAAAATTTAAATAAATTATGAAAATCAATTTATAATCAACCCAATATTAAAGGTTAAAATTAAAAAATAAATATTAAATAAAAAATAGGATAAAAAAATGAGTCAACTCAAATTAACCCGTCAAACTCGCAACAAGGATCATTATATTAGAATAACTCTATAGAAAAGAAAAAAAAGATCATGAAGTTTAATTTTCTACTAATTTAATGTTGAAAGATCAAATAAAAAAAACAATTAAAATAAAGGAAAAACTTAAAAAAAAAAACGTAATCTCCTCTTTGATTTTTCTCCCCTCCCTTTACTCTGTAAACCTAAAGTTACAGGCTTTATATAAAGTTATTGAAGGATATTCTGATTCAAGCTCTGAACAAGAGCTCATTCTTTTCTCTATTGTATCCTTATCGGAGTGACAGGGAGGTATCGCCTTAACTCTTTTTCCGGACCTACTCATCGAAAGATTCCCAAGCTCTTTGAT
Organism: Populus nigra; assembly: GCF_951802175.1. Classification (NCBI taxonomy): domain Eukaryota; kingdom Viridiplantae; phylum Streptophyta; class Magnoliopsida; order Malpighiales; family Salicaceae; genus Populus; species Populus nigra. The sequence continues at coordinate 8,024,404 of NC_084868.1, forward strand.
AGAAGAAGCTTCAAATGTACAGTTAAGACAAAAGGCTGTTTGCAAGAATAGGCTCTGGACTTTATCAAAGGGAATGATTGGACAAAGAGAAGTCTGCGACCTCTGGTTTGACAACACAATGAGATCTGTAATCATGCTTGTAGAATGCTAATGTTAGAAAAGTGGTGGTCATGGGCTTGGCTCCTGTGGGTTGTGCTCCCCCACTACTTTTGGCTATACAATAGCAGAAAGAAATGGAGATTATGAGAAAAACCATAGGGATTTTTTTGGGATTGTGAACAAATTTTGTTTGCAACTGGAATAATTTTGGTTTGAACTAATTTAGAAGGAAAAAAACCAAACCAAGATTAATCGGTTTGCTCTGATTTTTGGTTCGGTTTGGTTCAAAAACTTCAAATAAAAAATATTCAAGTATTTTCAATTTATTTTTAACTAAGAAAATCATAAATATAAATTAAAAAGTTTGTCCATGCATTTAATTAAATGAACTAAAAACTATTTGGTGCTAATAAATGAAAAACAAATATGAACACATCAATTGACTCGCCTCGTTACGGGGAAAATAATGTTTTTTCTAACGCAAAAAAATAAATATGTAGGTGTTTAACATATTTTTTTGACTTTGAATAAAAAAACATAACTATGAATTGAAAAGTCAATACTTATATATAATAAAATAAAACGATGACCATATACGTTAATAAAAATATGTAGGATCTCCTGTTAATTTTTAACATAGTAGAAAAAAAATGACAATATTGCGAGTGCATTCACTATATCATGATTCTCTTAATCAAGAAATCTAAAGATGTTATTTATACAAAACAAAACAAAAAAAAATGTTATTTAAAAAAAGGCCAAATAAACAATATCAAAATCAGAGAAAATGAATATTAATTTAAATATAAATTAAAAATTATTTTTAAAAATACATATTATAAAAGGTATCAATTAAGAAAATGAAATTAAAAAAGAAAAGGAGGTCATGGACTACTAGGCTCAGAAAGCCAGGCTGGCACACTTGATTTATTTTGAAAAGGGATAAATGACATGTCGTCTACCCCATTAATAAAGGGAAAAAAACAAGGGGCTAGACACATGAGCTTGCAAGTGTAGAGTGTCATTCATCCCATTAACAAAGGGAAAAAAAAGATTCACATGTGTGGGCCTACTATTTCATTTATCAAGAATAAGAAATAATATTTTTTAAAAAACAAATTAATGAGAAAATTACAGAAGAATGAAGATAAAAACAAAAAGAATGACAATAAATAGACTAAGTGTAAAGCAATAAATATATCAAGTCTACATAAAAAAAGCCAAAATGTTTTTTTTTTGGAAAAATTAAAAATTAATATGTATGTTGTAGTATTTAATAATACATGTGTGTTTTATATTTAAAGTTAAACTTACCTTTTCAACGTGAATAGTGAAAAAAACAAACACACAATTAAATATTTATTTAATAAAAAATGATTGAAAGAGTTAATAATGAGTGTTTGAGTGCACAAATCTACATGATAGTTCAAACTTTCTTTTTTGATTGTGCGCACATTAACAAATTTTAAATGATGAGTTTTATTATTTTAAATTTAATTCTAAATTTATGTAAAACAAAGAATAAAATTAATTAATGAATTATAAATACAGAATCAAACTTTTAAAATATATCAAAGAATTTGGTTAGCAAGTTGGAAATTAACATAAGCTAAGAAAGGAAAGATTATTAACAATTAAATATTCAATATTAGTACTTTATTAACAAATTTATTGTACACTCGTGTATTGTTTAGCCTCTCACAAATCACCGTAGATTTAAATAGTGCGTTTTATTTAATTTTAGTACTCAAACTTTTTTTCTCTTCGATTGGATCCTTTTGTGGCTAAGTTTGTTGCCAATTGCTACCAATTTATTGATAAAGGGAAAGATCAAAAGTAAAGGAACCAAAGTGAAAAAAGACAAAGAAACTAGGTGGTTTTTTTTTTTTCAAAATTAGAGCGAAATGTTAACTTTCACCCTCCCGCTTTCTAATTGATAGATTTTCAATCCCTATAGTTTTCTAAAATTTAATTTTGGTCCAATATTTTATTTTTCTTATTTTTTAGTCTCTAGATTGAGAGAGGAGAGAGAGAGTCGTTGGATTACAATGGTAGAGAGAGAAAATATAAACCCTTGCGGAAAAGGTCGAAGATAATAAGACTTTGACAACGAATGGAAACTCAGGATAAAATAAAATGGATAAATAATGAGAATAATAATAATTTTATGTATGTTGATGGGGATAATATCCACAAATGAATTTAAAGATGTTTTTGAAGTTAAAATGAGGACTAAGAAATTTAGTTAAAAATTCATAAAGTTGGCGAAATTGATAACGAGTTTTGTTAGATGGAAGAATTAGGAAAAGTTAAAATTAATGGGTTTTGTTGGATGGAAAAATAAATCCAAGAATTATAATAGAAATGAGGAATAAAAAGTAAGAAAGAAATGCATGAAAAAGTGTTGGTGTAAACAATAGAAATGAGGAATAAAAAGTTAAGAAAGAACTGAAAGAAAATTGATGTAAACCCCAATTAAAAATTAGTAGTGAGATTGTGAAACAATAATAAGTCCATGAATAAAATAACACACACACACACACACGCACACACACATGCACATAGGGATAAAAAAAAATGATCTTAGGGATTCAGTAAAATAATTGATATGATTTATAAAAGAGCTGAATAAGAAAATTCATATTTATAATGAAAAAATAACAAACTAACTAGTCTTACAACATCAAGTATAACTCTTAATCCGGCCGTTAGATCGGGCTAAAATTTTATGTGAAGTCTCTTGACTTGATGTCCTACCTAGGGTTGAATTTGTAGGTCAATCGGAGTTTAGAATAAAGATTTGTGATTTAGGCAACAACCATATAATTTATGCGAAAATACAAGGGACATTAAATAAAGGGCAAAACTATAATTAAACTTAAAATGTGTCTTTGATGGAATAAAAAAGGTTGATAATTAAACTTAAAAAAAAGAACTGCAGGGAAGCCTTTTGGGGATAATAGGAACAGTGGCGGTGCGTTGGAAAATACTGAAAGATGGTAGATCTGGCTCAGCATCTTCTCCTCCTCCCTTCCCTGCCAACGGTGACAACCACTGTTACCTACAACAAAAGAAAACGCATAAGCAGTCGATTTTATTTTATTTTTTAAATCTGTCCAGTTCCTCCGCCTTCTCCCTTCTCTGTTTGTTTTCCTTTTATCAATGGCAGATCTGGTGGTTGGGAGGGCTTCTTCTCCTCCTCCTCTGCTTCAGGTGGCTGGCGGTGAGGAGGAACGACTGAGAAGGGGGCGTCGCTGCTAGACAGTAGCGGCTGGCCTTGCTGCTGCTTGTCCATGACCGTTACTGTTGAGGAGACCAAAAGGGAAGAAGACGCTACTAGTGGGTTTCGGGGTTTAGTGGAGGCTCTATTAAGAGGGAGATGAGGGACGATGAAGATAGAGATCAGCCGGCTTTGGTTGGGAGGCAGACCAGAAATAGGCAGTTGTGGAGAGGCAGGTTGTCTCTGGTTTCCAAAGGGTGAGTGACTGTTGTGGTTGTGGTGGGGAGCTAAAAGGAGATGGGGATGGCTGAGAAGGGGGACCGTGGGTTTGTGGTCGGCTCGAAGAGAGGAGAGGGACAATGGTGGAACGGCTATTTGAGAGGGAAATGGGAGACAAGAGCAGCTGAGTCTCTTTGAGAGAGATGAGGGAAGAGATGGGGCTCTATGGAAGAAGAAGAGAGGATGATCGGCTGCTTTTTGTTGGCTGTGAGAGGGGAAATGGATGCTGGTGTCCGGCGGCTCTCTGGCTTTTGGCCAAAAAAAAGGGGATTGGCTAAAAGCTTGGGAAATATATATATATATATATATATATATATATATATCAAAAGGGAGGGGGTGCTAGATTGTTGGCTTGTTTTTGGCCCAGGTCGGGGGCATCCACTATAGTCTTTAAAAAAAAAAAGAATAGGGTTAGGTTTTTTTGTGGTTGCTCTAAATTTATCTCTTTAAAAATTGTCCTATGTCAATTTCTTCTCCCTTTTTGCATATGGTTGGAGGTTCGCTTATATAGAAAATCTCTTCATGTGCTATTTAACGAAATATTACAATCATTATTGCAGAGATTGTCTTCTATAACTAACACCAACAAATCCTATATATATGATATTTTATATTGCAGTGATTATTTTCCATAACCAGCACGAATCAAATCATATATCTATGGTATTTTATATCTCAGTAATTATATATGATTCAGTAATTATCTCTTTGACATATTGCTTCCTTAGCCTTGATGTTCTATGTTATCACCATATGTAAACCCTTATTTTTATTATTTTTTATAAATTTTTTAAAAAACTTTATCAAAACATGGGTAAAAAATTGGATAGCAACAATTGTAATTAACTTGATTTTTAATATTGTAATATTCCATATGCTTATAGATTAATATTTCATATGCTTATAGATTATTTATACAGTGACTAGTTATGATCTTCTAGCTCATCCGTTGAAGTAATATAGTATCCACCATTACCAAATAGATTTAGCTCATCTCATTAATACACTTTGTTTTGGTCCAAACTTTAAACAAGCACTCTTACTTTAATTTAGTGTTGATCACAAATGTTGTTGGAGCAGGTGATGTTCATTTACAGTCCTTTTTCTTAACATTAGAAAAATTACAATTGACTTCCATAAACTTGTGATTTGTGTCAAACATTGCCTACCTTTCCTTTTTCTTTCTTATTTCCTTTCTTCTTCTTTTTTCTTTTGGTATCCTAGTCCTTTTCATATTTAGGCTGATGCATTTGGAAGAGTTATCAATGTTTATTCTCTTTGGGTTAAATAAACAGATGCAGGTCACAGCCGGAAGATATCACACATAGGACATCAATTGTAACAAGCTAATTCTTTGATCCAATTCCATCTTACTGGTCACATAACTCCTTAAAAAACTTGCAGATGTTCTTCTTTATTTATAGTTTTTTCTAGCTTATCATCTCTCTCTCTCTCTCTTGAAAGTACATAGGCTTTGTATTTGCTTATTTTTGTACACTGAAATGCAAGAATATATGGGAATCAATATCTATACACGCAGATATGAAAGGATATATGTACAAGAAATAATTGCAATCTCAAAATCTTAGTTTAATGCACGGTATATAGTTGTTATCCTATGTTAGCTAGCAAAATATTCTATAATCTATTAATAATTTGCTCACAAAGACTTCTATTCTTTTTTGGTATGCAACTACAAGCTGAGAAACTCATATCAAAATTGCGATGAAAAATCCAACAAAAACTCCAAGATTCACAACCAGGTATTACATAAAGCATTGGAAAAATTGAACACTGATGATGGAAACAAAAGCTCATTTTTAATTCTTGATCTCTATAATGCTATAGTTTTTTGCTATTGACCAATTCAGACAGTATTCACGTAATTTTTGTTCATGTTTTCTCAACCACATAATTTTTTTTTATATACATGTCAAGTTAATGTTTGATTAACCTTTCTTCTTTTTACTTGTCACAGCAAATACCGAGTACAAGAACCCATTGCAGTATTAGGAATATTAACTTGATTAATCTCAAGGATGAGGAGAAAAAAGAAAAGATTAACAGAAAATAATGTGTTTACTAGATTTTCAGCACTAGGAAGATTTCTCTTTTTGCAAGATTAACAGCAAGTTCGAGATTATTTAACTGCCAAACCATTAAAAAATGATATAAGATTGATGGTCCTCTTTCGTATAATAAAACATGACAGAAAAGGAGAGAATCCAGCAAGCAAACTTGGCCGCTAACAAAAGGCACAATTGTTGCTTCATTTACAGTGGCAAGCAAAACTTGTCCTCTTTTATTGAGTGCATTAAAGCCACCTACTTAAAAAAAAATGAAGTAAAGAAAAAAAATGTGTATTTTGAGAGAGAGTATGGAAGTTGTGGAACTAGCTACGCTATTAGCCTGCTAAGGTTGAGAATTTGAGATTTGAGAAAAAGCAAAGGGGAAAGGGAAGACTAGGGACTAGGGAGTATGAAGACTCAGAGTTAGGGAGTCAATAAATTTTTTTAACTTTTGTCAAACTTGTAAAATTGATCTGATTTTACCGATTTGACCGAGTTTGCTGGTTTTTGAGTTTTTAACCTGATTTTACACGTTATATACATGTTAACTCATAGTCAATTCGCGACTTTGACAATAATGGATTAATGAGGATTATGTGGTAACGTTAAAATGAGGTTAAGATTCAGAAAAGTTAAATCAAGTGTTCATGATATGTGTATAATCAACATGAATATATATGTTATTAGGATAATTTAATGATGAGTTGAATATATTGTCTGAGGGACAACTTGTAAGAATAATGGTAGTCTATGAGAATTCAGAATTCTATCTTTTGCTTTGCAGATATCCTAAGGAAAGAAGAATTATTTAGTGACCTGGACAAAGAAGACTGCTGGAATTTTAGTAGGAACTAGAAACATAAATCATAATTGTATGATATATATAATGTATATGAATGTGTTAAATAATGAATTAAATTTAACCATGAGATCAAAATGATATCATGGATTACTGATATTAAATGTAAGAAAAAAATCACTCTCTTTTCCTAAATTAAAAGCTCAAGGTATCTTTATAACGTTTAGATTTTACGTGGTGTTACAAAAAATCTTGGTTGACACTGATTCTGACCACCAAAATTATCAATATTAGTGTTAATATATTCAATTCAATGAGAAGAGTTCCATTGGGTGTTCTTTTACCTTCAAATTACATGAGAAAGTAGATTTAACCTTAAGAAGTTTTTGGGTTCCAAATTAATTTTTTTTGTTTTTTGGATTGGATTTTGGGTTATTTAAAGTCATAAACAAGTTTGTTTAGGTCTACAGGTTGTTTTTGAGTATTTTAGGCTAAAAAAATAATTTTAAATAGATTTTTTTTGTTATAAAATACCATTTTCCTAATTTTTTGGTGACCCTACGATCGTCGAACTCTAAAGCTGCAGACAATAAGTCATTTGTAACATTAAAAAATTAAGACATTTAGAAAGTGGAGGACTTTTTTTTAATTTAAAAAAAAGCATACGATGTGTCGTTTGCCCTCTACTACTAGGAAAATATAAAAGAGGCCTAGCGTGCACGTGGGCCAGCCTAAGCACCTAGCTTATTTGTTCTTATTTTTTTGTTATTTAATGCATTTTTTGTTATTAAAAATTATTTTTGTTCTTTTTTATTTAAAGGCCTCTTTTTGTTATTTAATTTTTAAAAAAAACAGACTTGCTTTTGTTATTTCAGTCTCACATGCATGTCCTATATGTTTTTTTAAAAAAACAAATTGTTATATGATACAAAAAAGTCTCGTGTGTCTAACTGTCATATAATTAAATGAAAAGGTCTTCGAAAAAAATTAAATCTAATCGGGTGCATGACTTAGATTGCAGGTTTGACAGGTTAACTCGAATTTTTTATCCTTTTTTTAATTGAATATTTCTTTTTATCAATCTCATCATTCATCATTTGGTTGATTGAAAATTGATCTTCATAATTTATTTTGATTTATTTTTTTATGGGAATATCATAGTTTCATGACCTAAATTGCGAGTTTGGATGGATGGCTTAGTGTGACTCAAGTCAATCCTGTAGTTGTTGTCCCAATTTTTTTAATATCGTTCAATACACCACCGTCTCTTATTGTTTGATAAAATTTTGAATTCATGATTATTTTTTTTCCTCTTAGAAAACATGTTAGCGATGCTTAAAGTTTTTTGACATTCATAAAAAAATTAACCCAACTCGTGATGTAACGCGAGTCAATAATCTGGTTGCTTCTAAATGCTAACCAAAAACTTTATAATGTTAAAATTATTTTTAAGTATTTATTTTTGTAAATAGTTTTAAAACTATCTAAGAATAATAAATCATTAATTACCAAATCTTTGTTATTATGAAAAAAAAATCCATTCCATCTACAACTTTTTTATGTTTTTTACTTCCCTAGTAAAAATGTGCTAGATTTTATTCTTCTAAAATTCAAAATTATATTTAGATTTTGAAAATATTATAATTTAAAAATGCAACTCAAAATCATATTTGTATAAAAATATTCTAAAATAGGAATTAATGAAGAAAAATACTATCCTAAATTAAAACTTAGAAGCCAAAAAAACAAATGCACCTAAGCATGCAGGCTAACACTCTCTTGGACTCAACAAACCTAGCCTAACAGATTAAAAGTAAAGTTGTTAATTTCACTGGTTTGTTTATATATATATATATATATATATATATATATATATATATCATTTTAAGAACGGGTTCAAAATCCCAAAAAAAAAAACTTAAAGATACCATGATATTAGGAATGTTTAGAACTAAATTTGGCATTGACTAACTCCTGAAATTAAAAAGAAAAAGAAGAAGAAGAAGAAGAAGAAGGATCAATTAGGTAGTAGCTGTGGGTCTTTTGGCATTGACCAATCGGGTTTCAATGTCAGCTGGAAAGAGCTACCAACCTCCAATTTGTCCACACTACCACCACGTGAGGACTTGGCCAGTTGGTCAATTATTCGGTTGTGAGAAATTGAAAACGTTAATCATGTTTCTCAATTCTCGGCCTTCTGGGCTGTAAGAACACGACAGTAGACATTTAGAGATATTGTTTATTTTTATGATAAATTATGGTTCTAGAAAATATTGAAATTTTTTATTTTTTTTACTTTAAATTATTTTTCATTATTTTAATGTACTATATTAAAAATAATTTTTTAAAAAATATATTATTTTAATTTATTTTTATATTAAAATTATTTTAAAACACATCCATTAACACAGTTATCATAAGATGCAAGGATAAAAATACCAAATACAGGTATGTATAAACTAATACAGTTCACTAACATGTAAACAATAAGAACTTCATTACCTATATCGCTGCACATGTTGGAGAATCAATTCCAGGTGAAATAATTATATATATATCCCAACCATTCAGTAGGTGACCATTACTAAGAGTTTGAGACTAAAAGATTTGCTTCTCCTGTTATTTTAGGTTTGAGCTTTGTGGTTGCTAATATGATGGTCATTGAAGACTTATATGATCGTTAACTTCAAGGCCCATTAGATTAGTCGAGGTATGCACAAGCTGACTTGAACACTTATATTAATAAAAAAAAAACTATATATATCACATTCTTCGAACAGAATTTCTTCAATTAGAAGACTAATAATCCTTTTATGTATGAGACTCCTAGCCATGAGTTCTTATAGCTTGTTTGGAATCAAATTACATATTGAATTCAATTATAACCTATTACAATTCTTGTATTTGAAATAAAATATTAAATTATTTAATTGAATTCAATTAGACTATTTGATTACATATGGAAATGAATTAAATTAACAATCTTGACTATTTTATCTTTAATTGAAATTTTTTATTAAAAAAACTTATATTTATCTTGCCCTTAATTCTTACAATTATTTATTTATTTATAAATCTACATCTTGTGCTTGGATTTATATAGTTATCTATTGACTATTATAAAATACTCTAAAAGGTGTGAGGAAAAATTGTACCTTTCCCCATGCCTTGCACTTTCCCCTTATTAATATATATTATATTATTATTATATTATATTATATTATATTATAGAACTGTCTTTTTTTTGTTTTTAATTTTTTTTTCAATGATTTTTTTTGTTTGACTTAGTTTGTTAATGTTAAAAAAAATTTATTTAGTTATCAGACTTTCATGATACAGATCCCGGGTTTGATGGGTCAACCTGGTTTAACGAGTTAACCCAGATTTTTTTTCTTTTTAATTAGTTTTTTTCCGTCTAGTTTAGTTTGTTAACATTAAATTTTTTTCTATTTAATTATCAAACTTTTCATGACATGTATCCTAGGCTTGATGGGTTAACTTGGTTTGATGGGTTAACCCAGTTAATTCTGGGTAAATCCGTCAATTTTTTTTTTCTATTTAGTTATCAAACTTTTATAACGCGAATCTCAGGTTTGACGGGTTAACCTGGTTTGAAGGGTTAACCCAGTTAATTCATATTTTTTTTTCTTCATTAGTTTTTTTCTTCCTATTGGTTTTTTTCTTTGTTTTTTTCTTTTTAATTAATCTATTTAATTATCACACTTTTATGACACGACCCACATCCAATGCTCTTGGATCCGGTGTTGCAGCCAGGCTCATTTAAACTTAAGTCATGTAAGTTTAATATTATTATTAATATTATAAATATTATTCTTGGATCAAGTGTTGTAGCTAGACCTAAGGCTCTAGGAGTATATCTTTACAGAAAGACCTAACACTCTTAGATCTTAGCTTTTTTTGATATTTTTTATGCAAGAAAAAAAACATTAACCCATGGCATATGACTTTGTTTTTTTTTTTTTTTTCTATTTAAGCCTTTTACTGTGAAGTGCATAGTGCAATCCACAGTGAAAAAGCTTATGCCTTTAGTTTATTTTTTTTGTCTATAGTTTCTTAATATTAAATTTTTTCTGTTTAATTATTAGGCTTTCATGACACGGATCCTAAGTTTGATGGTTTAACCCAATTGATTCAGATTTTTTTCTTTTTCTTCAATAGTTTTTTTCTTCTTATATGTTTTTTTCTCTTTGCTTTTTTCTTTTTAATTAATATTTTTTTTTAATTTAGTTCATTAATATTAAATATTGTTTCTATTTGGTTATCACACTTTCATGACACGAATCCCAGGTTTGACGGGTTAACCTGATTTGGCGAGTTAACTCAGCTGATGTAGATTTTTTTTCTTTTTTCTCATTAGTTTTTTTCTTCCGATTTCATCTTTTAATATTGTATGCAGTCCACAGTGAAAAGGCTGATGCCTTTATTTTTTTTTTTGCTTTTCTTTTTCTTTTTATGCCTTTTATTATGGACTGCACAATGCAGTCCACGGTGAAAAGGCTGATACTTTTTTTTTAATTAATTTTTTTTATTTAGTTTGTTAATGTTAAATATTTTTCTATTTAGTTATCAAACTTTTATGAAACGAATCTTAAGACCCACTTAAACTTGGGTCATGCAAGTTTAATGTTATTATTAATATTATAAATATTACTCTTAGATCAGGCGTTGCAGCTAAATCCAAGACTCTTAGGTATAGCTTTACAGAAAGATGTAACACTTTTAAACCTTAGTTTTTTTTTTGATATTTTTTATACAAAAAAAATAATCCACAGCATCACGCGAGTCATATAACTAGTTTATTATCATTTTCTGTTGAGGTTTTTCTTCTTCTTAATAAAAGTCTAGTAATTGTTTAGGTTATACAAAAGAGATTAATTAACAATGATCAACAAGAGATTGATTAACAATGATCAACATTTTTTAAATCTTAGACCAACGAGCCTAATAGAATGATCCATTCTCTTGTTTTGTATGCATAAAATACAACTTTCAAAGAGTTTTCTTCGTTATTCGTATCATTAAAAGGACTAATTGTTATATAAGATACTAAATTAAATTATACTGTTGATGTTGTCAATAATTTTTCTAAATCTGAAAATTATAATTTAATTAGAGAATAATAATTAATTTATACTTTATTATAATTTAATATAAATGACATCACTATTTTTTTAAAAAATTAATCTATTCAGTCACCATATAGTTAACGCTCGCAAGAGCAAACACATCAATTCTTTTAATAATCTATCAAAAGAACAAAGTAAAAACCATCTAGGTGGTGACCAATAGTAAAAATTTAGGATTAAGAGGTTTGCTCTCTCTGTGGTCTCAGGTTCGAACCCTGTAGTTGCTCATATGATGGTCATTGTAGGCTTACATGGTCGTTAATTTCAGGGCCCGTGAAATTAATCGAGGTGCGTGAAAGTTGACCCGGACACCTACGTTAAACTAAAAAAAAAAAAAAAAAAACAAAAGGGCAATGAATCATTTTAAAAAATAGGTGTTGATGAATATTTTTTTAATATTATTTTCATTATAATTTGAATTTCTATTCGTAAAAGAGTTTTAAACACAAAAATTAATTTAATTCTTAAAATTAAATTAAATTCCAATAATTTTAAATAGCCTTTTAACATCTTTGTGTCGTTTAAATTTTCAATAAAAAATCACAACATTTTACTATTACGAATAATTAGACTTTAATAGCAACCAACTTAATTTTAATATCAATTAAAACAGGAAAAACCAAATAATAAAAGGGATTTGTTGTAAGTCTAAGTTTTTAAATACAAAGAACACCATAAAAAAATACTAAAATATTTAATTTTTATTCATTAAAATTTTATTTGTTAAAAAACTGTTACAATCTTTTATATATATAAAACTAAAAAACGTAATTAATATCAAACACAAATATTGATTTTTTTATTCATTAAAATCTAATGATTTGAATTTCTACTCTTAAAAAGAGTTTCAAACACAAATATTAATTTAATTCTTAAAATTAAATTCAATTCCAATGATTTCAAACAACCTTTTAATATCTTTATGTAGGTCACATTATTTAAATTTCCAATTAAAACACACAACATTTTACAAATCATTAGACTTTAATATCAACTAATATCAATTAAAGCAAGAAAAAATAAATAATAAAAGGGATTTGCTGTAAGTAAAAGTTTTTAAAGATAAAGAACAACATAAAGAAATACTAAAAAACTATTACAATCTTTTATATATAAAAAACTAAAAAACCTTATTAATATCAAACAAAAAAGGAAAATTATTCTCTTTCAAATGAGAAAATAAATAGAAAAATAAAAATAAAAAATCCCTAAACAAAATAATTAATATAAATATTTATTTTTTCAAAAACTGCATTAAAAAAATATATACTTTTCCACAAAAAAAGAATAGATTTTGAGAATTTTAAACTTAAATTCTAGTTTTAAGTTTTCTATAAAAGTCATTAGATACATTGAGAGTTACCATTTTCTTTCTCATATTAATAAAAAAAACTTATTATAAAAATTATTCATAAATCCTAAAATTCTTTTTAAAAGAGAGAGAAAAGATGTCAAATCCACGTTTATATAATAGTATTATAATTTCTCTTATCTAATAAATACTGTTGACTTCGACGGCTACGAGGCGGTGGTCCGGCGACAGCCTCATTCAAGTCCAGAGACGTCTATCTACCTGCCTACCATAATAACTCACTCGAAAAACAAAACTAAATATTAAATTAAACACAAATTCCTGAAAATACCCCGACTCTCATCGTTTTATAACTCATCATCGAAGGGACCATCCTCGTAATTTAAATGAAAATACAGACCCACTGCACAATTTCAAGTCAGGATTACCTATTTATTGACTGGACATGTCGATTTTTCTGAATTTTTTTTAACTTACTATTCTTTGCTTTCCTAAAAAAACAAACTAAAAAAAATTATATAAATCCTCCAAAAACAAGTCTAGACTGCGAAGCCTCCAAGAATTTTATCTGTAGAAGGACATTGAACACAAGAGAAAAGAAGAAGAAGAAGAAGAAGAAGAAGAAGAAGAAGAAGAAGAAAGATTCGAAAATTAAATAAACTTCTGCGATACAGGTAATAATTTTAAACTTCTCAAATTGGCTCCATTTTTTCTCGAGCTGTGAGATTGATTGATTCTAGGGAGACCTTTTTTTCTTCCAAACTTTGAATCGTAAGTTCATTTCAAGAATTTTTCTGTAGCTTTATTTTCTTTCTTTCTTTCTTTAACTTGATTGCCTGCTGTACTTTTAGTTTTTAATTATATTTGATTTGTTCAATTGGAGGGAGAATCAAATTTTATGTTTCGTTTGGCTGCGGAGAAATCGATGAAATTTGGAATCTTTTTAGTTATTCAAGATTCTTTCTTTGTGACATTTGTTAACGGGGAGTTGTTTTTATGCCATTTTTATTTCTCAATAGCCAAAATCCAAATGGAAAATTGGATTTTATTCTCCTTCAAGGGATTTTTTTTTTGTTTTGATAGTTGATGCTTTATTTACTTGGAATTTATTAAATTGAATGCAGATTCTGCATAATAAAAGAAAATTTATCATTCCATTCCTTGCAGGGAATTATGTATATTCGATTTTATCGGAATCTTGAATTGAAAAGAGAATAAAGAAGATTAGGGAGTGATCTTAAGGAGGATTTATTGGCACATTGTGATTCTTGAGGTTATCAGTGGATTTGACCAGATGAATGTTGTTGGGAAAGTAGGTAGTTTAATTTCTCAGGGTATGTACTCAGTTGTGACCCCTTTTCATCCTTTTGGCGGGGCTGTGGATGTGATTGTGGTACAACAGCAGGATGGGACATTTCGAAGTACCCCATGGTATGTTCGATTTGGTAAATTTCAGGGTGTTCTTAAGGGAGCAGAGAAGATTGTCCGCATAAATGTCAATGGTGTTGAAGCAAATTTTCACATGTATCTTGATAATTCCGGTGAAGCTTATTTCATAAAGGAGGTTCAGCCTGGTAAAGGAAGTGAGGCAAATGGGGTGATAAAGGATTCTAATAGCATGACAATGTCAAATGAAGGTGTCAGTGTTGGTTTTAGTGATGTCGGTGATAATAATGTTGTTGGAATATCGAGGCTTGAGCATAGTGTTTCCGATTCTAGGGTGATTCAGTTGCGAGAGGAAGAGAATTCATCAGGTGCAGCCCAACTTCGAAGGGCAGAATCTGATGGTGACCGGAGGTATTATGATTTTCAAGATGAGCAAGCCTCTATGGATGATTCAGTTGAGTTATCAGAGTATGCTTCTGATATATACAATGGTTTAGATGGTGAGCATCCTGCTGTTTCACAAGGTTCAGATTCAGAAGTGATCTTGGTGAGTGTGGATGGTCATGTCCTGACAGCCCCTGTATTGGAATCAGAACAGAATACCGAGAGTGTGCAATTATGCATCCCTCAGTTCCATCTGGGCCCAGGTGATGACACCGAGGAGTTTAATTTAGGTGATGATGCATGGGCTGCTGATTACATCACTAAGCTGAATGCATCCGTGTCTAATTTTTCATCTGATAATGCTTACAGTGTAAATAATGGTGATAATGCTCGCCAACCGGAAGTTTCTGAAGGTGACAGGGAGCTTTTATGTCAAAGTCAAGAAATTCAGGACATTCCTAGGTCAGAAGGAGATCTTCTGGTGCAAAGTGATTCAGATGCATCTGTTAGGATAAATAGGGAAGAGGTTTTCAAAAGCTGCTTGGCGTTACCGGAATTGGCCAAACTGGGTGGAATTGCTGATCCTGAGGAAACAGATACTTCACCTGAGGTGCAAAAAGATTCACATGAGGAGTCTCCTTGTAGTCCTCCAGCAGTTGATCAAACTACTAATGGAGATCTTGTTGAATTCACAGATAATGGCTGTAATTCTGATTCTAGTGGCCTCCATGGATCACCTACTGTGCAGGTTGAACTCAAAGCAGCAGAGAAAAATGCTTCAAGGACAGAACATATAGGTGCTGACAGCACATGTACTTCTGTTAGAATTGGTAACAGTTCAGATGAGAAGGGTGAAGAGTTGGATAATAGCCTGCAAGGACCTGTTCCTGAAGATGAGTCCAGTAAAAGCGAGACTGTGAAACCACAAATAGAGTGCGAAGCTTGTTCAAGCAAAGGTAAGAGTTAATTGTTGTTTTCCGAATCTTGAAGTCTGTAACTGTAGTTTGAGCTTGGTCTATGTAGAGTGTGAAGCTTCTGTTTTACCTTTTTCTTTCATCCTAACTTTTGTAGGGTTTGAGATCTCCCTCTGTGGAAAGGAACTCCATTCAGGTATGGGCTTGGAGTCTGCTGCTGAAGTGTTTGTAGCACATCGCATATCTGCTGAGGAATTTAAAAACTCTGCAACATCATTTATCTGGAATGAAAATTTAATAATCAGATACAGAGAGAAGTACTTCACGTGGGAAAAAGCTGCTCCTATTGTGCTTGGAATGGCTGCATTTGGTTTGGATTTACCTGCTGAGCCCAAAGATGCGATTCCTGTGGAGCTGGATGACATGCTTGAGCAAAGGGATGATGATGCTGGGATTACTTCCGCACCTGGGATTACTTCCGCACCATCTAGCCGCAGATGGAGGCTTTGGCCTATTCCATTTAGAAGGGTTAAGACAAGCAGTAACTCAAGTGAAGAGTTATTTGTTGATTCTGAATCTGGAGTGCAAAACTCAAATGTTGAATCAACTTCAGCATCCTGTGGTGGTTCTGAGTCTCCTCACAAGCAGTTTTTAAGGACAAATGTTCCAACTAGTGAGCAGATAACATCATTGAATCTGAAAGATGGTCAAAATTTGATAACATTCAGTTTCTCTACTAGGGTTCTAGGTACACAACAGGTTGGTTCATATGTAGCATATAAAATCTTACAATATAAAAATGATAGCAATTAGCAATTCATGCTACCCAATTTCAGCTGCTAAGTAACATTCAGTTGTAACAGGTTGATTGTCATATCTACTTGTGGAAGTGGAATGCAAGGATAGTGATTTCAGATGTGGATGGGACAATTACCAGGTAAGGCTCCTGACATCCCAGCATGAATTACATTACTTGAATTTTGGATGCTGCAGCTTGCTGAAGCTCGGGGGTTGTTTGAATTAGGGTTTTCGGGGAGCTGAATTAGGTGTTCTAAAACTAATCTCAACAATTCGGTTTATGTCAAACAACCACAAAAAACACAATCACGCCACACAACAACCTTTTCAAGCACGCTAACACATGTCAACAAGTATTCCAACACACACAGAGCAACCACTTGTTTATCCATACAATCCACACGGCAACAAGAAGTTAATACTAGTGCAAAAAAATAAAGAGATAAGGAAGAGAGATTGCACTTGGATTTTATAGTAGTTTGACACTAAACACCCACTCCACTTCCCAAGCGGTAAGCTTGGGCTTCCACTATCACTCACGTCTTATTTCACGGGTTAGGCCAACGAATCCTTTTGCAGGTTCAAGATTCAAACCTTTACAACTGATTCTTTTTACACTGGGTTTAAGATCAAATCCAACCAATCTTTTTAATGGACAAAGATAGAAACCAACCGCTTTCCACAACTCAAGGACAAACCATAGGTGGTTTTTTCCAGATATATAGACCGGAACCTAAACAAGCTCACACAGAAGCTCACAACCAAGTTATAGGACTGTTTACACTTTAACAATAAGTTTCACTATAAAAGAATGAAAACAACACTCATAAGAATAGATTACAAAGAAATTCTCAAGTCTTAGTAGGTGTAATCTAATTCTTTTTACATGAGGTAGGAGGTGCAATCAATGTGTAAGATAATAATAAAGAGTAAGCTCAAAGTAGAAAGAATATGATTATGTAAGAATAGGAATTATAGCCCAATGATTGCAACAATCTTATAAAAAGTGTAAGGAGAGGTCTATTTATAGGAAAAAGTGGCTAGTTATCCGTTTAGAGTAAGAGAGAATTGGCCAAGAATTTTGAATTTTGGAAGTTTGATATACCACATGGTTCAAGCAAGATGATATAAAAAATATGTCATCCATGAAGTGAGGGTGGCTGCATAGTAAGAGATTTGAAATGCTTATCTTGTTTGTCCTAGTTGGCAAAAAAGAGAGAAGGTTATTTCCAATTCAAACATTGGTGTAAGAACAAGGTAATTCAAATTTTGGTATATAGACAAGCTAGGTACAACTCTCACACACTTGAGCACAAGAGACAGAACAATTTCAAATCACTCAAATGATAAGGAGGTCGGTCACAATGCAAGGAATAACATTTGGTATACCACAGGTCTTAAGGAAAACTTTATTTGGAATGGTTGTTTATTTTACCGGTTGTCTTTGGAATACTGTACCCGGTATGGTTGACTTGTATATGACATGCCATTTGGTTTATATGAGGCCTTTGAAATTTGTGTGGTATAGCCATTTGGTGTACCAGAGGTCTTAGGCTTTTTAGGTGTGGACACGAGATGCTTTAGTGAATTTTGGTGCCAACTTTTCTAGGTTGTCTTTTGGGTATAGGAAGTTGATTTCAAGAGTTAAATCGGTCCATGAAAAGACTTGAGCCACATTTAACAACCACCTAAGACTAATCTTGAAGCATGATATTCCATCAATGTAGTTATATGTTATGCACAACTTCAAGATGTATCAATCATCATTCTTGAGAAGTTAAAAATAATAATGTACCTATAGCAGCACAACCTCAAGGGAATGATCAATAACCAATTATTAGTTTAATTCATCAAAACTATGAGCAATGGATACCCTTGGACTACCAACAACTTTATCATATCTTGGCTTGTGTACTTTATCCTAATCGTTCACCAGTCATGTGTCAACCTGTAACCATCAGCTGAGCAATTCTTGTGGGCATCATGTTTTTGAATGTATCATTAAAATTGACTGAATTGTGGAGACTTAATGCAATGAGTTTGGGCATGGTCTTCGCCAATTTTGAATGTGTTTCTCTCTGTGCTAGATCTTAATGAAACTACATTACGAATCCTTTTATCACTTTCTGAATGAAGTCTAGTCTTACTGTCTCAAGCTAACATGACACGGTTAAGGTGACAAAACAGAAAATTTTATTTCTCATGGGAATTAAAAGCTCATCCTCCATTATTAATTTTATAATAAAGCATCCACAAGCATTCTTAGCAATGGTTTTACAGTACGAACTGATTACCTGTAAAATATTTTCCTCTATGTTTTTCAGTTAATCATAGATTTGATTTTGGGGTATTAATTTGATAATTCTTGCCAGGTCTGATGTTTTGGGTCAATTCATGCCCCTGGTTGGAAAGGATTGGACACAATCTGGAGTTGCTAAACTTTTTTGTGCCATTAAGGTATTATTTTCCCTTCGATCTTGCTAACCAGTGGTTGCTAAATTTATTTGCAAAATGATTCTTCAATGCTCTGCCAATGTGTAACTATATTAGCTGTAAGCCTCTGAAAGTGAAGAAGACTGCCTTTCCTTTTGTTCTGTATGGATTAAAGTATTTTGGCTAAATGAATTTCTAATTGTGGTATAAGAACATTCATGCTACGTGTCATCATCTAATGGCAAGAACAAAACTGGGCATCAATCACAAACTACGATGGGTCTTCTACATGGATCAATTATTTGGGCCAAACCTTTTTAAGAGCAAAAAGGAGGCATAACATCTGCTTACCCCTTTATAACCCTCTTCCTTTAGTCGATCCTCCTTATGTTAGATTGGATTTCTTTATTGTTTGTTTATTTTGTAGGCAGACATTCTAAATATCAATTTTTAAAGGGACATGTTCCATGCATATGGCTTGCTCAATCAGTAATAGTGAACAGTGAAAAGTAATTCATGCAGGCAACACATACTTGCCAATTAAGCTTTAGCAATTTAATCTGTTGATTCTTCTGTTACCTTGCATTTTTTTTTCACTAACAAATGCTATCGGTAGGAATGGTGGTTGGACTTGTTCCATGTTTTATCTCATTGAATTGCAGCAGGCATGTTTATGAACAAATAGGTTTTTTCCCAGTAAATGGACATCAAATATTGAATTCCGCATTTCCTGCAGGAGAATGGATATCAGCTATTGTTTCTGAGTGCACGTGCAATTGTTCAGGCGTATCTAACCAGAAGTTTCCTTTTCAACCTAAAGCAGGTATAAATGTTATTTGGGTTTATTGTTTCCTTGTTAACTTATTGTTTCATGGATGATATCACATCATTGGCTCCTGGTCACTGTCTTTACCCTGTTGTGCAGTCTGTCTCTTCTGTTGCTTTAGACTGGGTTTTGCGGAGGTTATAGTTATGATGCTGCTCTATTGCACTGCATTTTACTGATTAGGGAATTTTTATTCTGCTTGCAGGATGGAAAAACCCTACCAAATGGACCTGTTGTTATTTCACCTGATGGATTGTTTCCCTCATTGTACCGGGAAGGTAAGGTCTTTTTAAAAATTATCTGTTCTATGGAATTGCTTGGTCTTCAAATTAATTTCTTGGTACATGCACTGATGATTCCAGCTTCATAAAGAGGAAATCATGGAATTTACTAAGGCTAAATGTTGAAATATGTATATGTTTGTGCGGTGTACTTAAATGGGTTTTAAAGTGCACGAATCCACTACAAATGGACATCAAGGACAACTGCATATCTTGTTTTTCCAAAGTGAAAGAGAAGAATAGCTAAGATACAAGAAAAGTAAAAATAAAATGAATTTTTCCATTTTTGCGACTAATAAAGTATCTGCACTTTCAGATGTGGCTACACTGTACATTTTAGTTATGTTACTTCTAGAATATGCATCTTATGAACCTTGCCCCGGTGAGCCTCCAGCATTTGAGAGCATGCAGCAGTTGGTCCATTCACAATTGCATCATTGACCCTCTGGTGGAAAATTCTTGTTTCTTTGTGATTTTAATTTGTATCCAGGCTGCCAGCTTGACTTAGTCTGCATCTCCTATGTACTTGATATTCCACATCTTTTTTCCAATTTAAATGATACTCTGACTCTCTGAAATTTGTTCTTGCATTGCATGGTTATCAGTCATAAGAAGAGCTCCTCATGAGTTCAAGATTGCGTGCTTAGAGGTAATCCTAAAGGGAAAAACCACCATGGACATAGAATCACTTTTAGTAAGCATTTGCATTTCATCCCAAACTTACAGTATGCCCTGAATTTCATGTTCTGTAGGACATTAAAAGACTCTTTCCTTCTGATTACAACCCGTTCTATGCGGGCTTCGGAAATAGAGATACCGATGAGCTTAGTTACAGGAAAATTGGGATTCCGAAGGGCAAAATATTTATTATAAACCCAAAGGTTTGGATTTTTATTACTGACATTCCTTTTTGGTGGTCTTCCATCTGGGATTTACTTCCTTTTCTTTTTGATTGCTAATAAGTTCTCATAAACTGACAGGGTGAGGTGGCCATTAGTCATCGCATCGATGTGAAGTCCTACACATCATTACACACGTTGGTCAATGATATGTTCCCCCCTACATCGTCAGCTGAGCAGGTAAGCATACTCAAGTGAACTTTAAGAACACATTGTGCTGTTTGAAAAGGGTGAAAATAAAATAAATAAAAAAGTGTTAAGACAGAGGATACAGGTTGAGTGTTTGTTTAAATGCCCAAAATACTGTTTTACTCCACAAAAATCTTGAATGACCTCGACTCATATATCTGCAGGAAGATTATAACTCATGGAATTTTTGGAAGGTGCCATTGCCCGAGATTGAGTTCTAGTCTATGCCTTACAGAGAGATGGTTCCCTCGGTACTAACAGGATGAAAAGTGGATTGAAATGTCCACAAAAGTACAGATACGATCAAGATTCTTCCATTTGTTCCAATTTCTTAGCCAGAAGTGATGCTGTGTTAACCCTTTGCATTTCGCAGCACTGGTGTATGATTCGTAAGCAATTCATCTTGTATTGGAAGTCAAGAGGTGCTCGAAAAAAGCCCCTTATTAATAAAAAAAAAAAGCTTCTGTAATTTTTGATGATAGTGTTTTTCCATGGTCGCTTTTTGAGGTTGCAATCGGAAATGGCTCTTGCATTATCTGTGGTCTGCTCTTTGCACATTCCATGTTTAGGAGGCTCATGATATGTCCTTAGGGACAGGCGAAGGGATTGGGTTTCGTTAAATTGAATTACCACGGAGTAAAAGTGTTTTTTTTTTTAAATTATTTTTTTCTTTAAATTATTTTTTTAGTATTTTTAAATTGTTTTAATAAATTAGGTTGAAACAAATGAGATTCTTATGGGAATAACTAGCACGAACAAGTCAAATCGTATCCCATAAAGAGAATTGGCATCGAAGTTTACAAATTATTGACCATGAATATATAGAGGGTGTGCCTTTATTAAATTCATTGTAGTAATAAATTGCTTGTTCATGCAAAAGAAGAAGAAGAAGAAAAGCTACCAACTTATTTTCAAATAAAGAAAAGCTACCAACTTATTTTCAAATACACCGTATTCAATTTAGCATGTTTTAGACGTTAATTGGAATTACATTTTAAATAGTATTTCATGAATTTTTTTATATATTTCTAGATTATTTTGATGTGCTTTTTTTATATATTTCTAGATTATTTTGATGTACTGATATGAATAGTAATTTTTAAAATAAAAAATTATTATTTTTATATATTTTCAAGTAAAAAAAACTAAAACAAATAAATACTATTACTATTTAAATACCCTTTTACTCTCCTGAGATTATATATTCTTCATGAGGAGAGATTTCTTTATCATATCAATAAGAAGATTTCTTCTTTTCTTTTTTTTTAAATCACAATAAAAATAAAGTCTAACATCGTGTCTTAATCATTTAATTAAAGATTATTACGTGTGCTCGTACAGCACATGAGAGACGAGAGAGGTGCGGCCAAGCAGCCACCAATAAGCGGAGCCATAACTTTGCACAGCTACATGCATTCTTCAGGAATAAATAACTAAATAAATAAATAAATAGTTTTTCATTAACAGAAATAGAAAATGAAAGTCAAAGTCTGTGGGAAAGGACAATATAGTAAATTAAAACCAAGCAAACCGAAACGAGAGGCAAAAGACTCTCGAACCAAAGACGCGCAAAACTCCTTGACTCCTTCCCTTCCCCTTCATTTTCCTTGCTGCTAACCCCAAATTACAAATCCAATTGTAATAACACCATCATCATCACCAATCCGAACGCAGAAAAAACACCATCACGTTGTAAATAGTAATGTCGT
Source organism: Populus nigra (assembly GCF_951802175.1). NCBI lineage: Eukaryota > Viridiplantae > Streptophyta > Magnoliopsida > Malpighiales > Salicaceae > Populus > Populus nigra. Next base: position 8,047,148 of record NC_084868.1, read on the forward strand.
GGATAAGAACCGCCGTTAACAGAGCGGTAGAAGTCGGTGGAAAGACTAACATTACACGCACCGTCCGTAGTTATGCAGACTCCGTCGTCCTTCACGCCGGTAATGCCGTTTCTGAAGGAGCCAAAATAATCCAAGACCGCATTGTAATATATAATTATTCGTGTTTGTTTAATTTTTTTTAATTGGATGTGTATTAATTAATATTTGATTTTGGATGGTGTAGGGGGCGTCATCAAGGAGTTTGCAGAGTTTGAGGCTAACAGCAAAAAGATTAGAGGATGTATCCGTGTCCTGTAGAGGTGAAGAGAGAGTGCAGTTATTGAGAAGATGGCTTGTTGCTCTTAAAGAAACTGATAGAGAAAGAATGTTTTCTTCATCTCCTACTTATGAACATCATGCTGATGACTCCTTCAAGGATTCTCCTAAAAAACCTACCATTGTGAGCATCTTCCTATATAGTTAGCATTCATCTCATTTCTTTTGAAATTTAAAATTTAATTGTTGCATGGAGAAATCTTGTCTGTCCATTGGCATGCTGTGAATGTATAAAACTTGTGTCGTAATTAGTATGGATTTGCATTATCTATTTTGGTGAGATAGAAGTTTGATGGTTATTTTTATTTTTATTTTTTTCCCAAAATATTTAGTATTTATTTTTTCTATTGAAGTTGTGATTGGTTTCTTATTTTCAAGATTGTTACATAACTTTGCACAGGTTTATTATGTGGATCCTGATCTTGGGACGATGGATTTTCGAGAGGTTTTTCTTTATAGTCAAGCTCTTGAAGGGATTACATTGTCCATGGTAAGCACTCGGTTTGTTTGTTCGTAATCCTATTGTTGTTTTCTGCTGTATAAACATGACATATAGTTGTTGGTTGGCACAAAAGGTGATCAGGGTATATTGTGCTATTAATTTGCCTTGTAAAAGGACAAATTTAATGCCTTTGGCACTTGTCAATCTTTTGCTTTAAATCTTAGCGTCTTTTTGGTTTACATTTATTTAGCGGGCTTTGTATTTGCTGATCCATTGAGTTTAACCGCAGGTTAACTGTTTTGTATGACTCAGATTCTTGAAGCGCCGAATGAGGAAGAAGTTTCATTGCTTTTGGAGATATTTGGGTGATTCCTCCCACTCTCGTAATTTCTATTTATGTCTTGTTTAAGTAGTTGCTTGAAATTTCATTTTGTTAATGTGAGAAAAGCTGAATGCAGTTAGCTTAGGGCTATGGCTTGTTGAGTCAGTCAAGTTGTCACAATGAAGAGAAAATGCGCTTTAAATGCCCTTTCACTTTCAGTGTTATGCATAGACTTCATGTAAACATCCTTTTGGTTTGGTTTATATACAGGCTGTGTCTTGCAGGAGGGAAGGAAGTACACAAGGCAGTGATGAGCAGCATACAAGATTTGGCAACAGCATTCACCACCTATGAGGATGAAGTACTGGTATAAGTCCATATACACACAAGACTTTATTATACTCTTGTAAATGTTCGTTTGTTTTATGTTAAGAGTTGCGTACTCATTTCATCATTATCTACTGGATTGAATTGGGTTCATGAAGGACTTTTTTATCAAGTTCTGCGCCACAATCATGAAAATATGGAAAATTTGCTGATAAGTAATAAATAGAGCACTTATGTTTTACATCCCATTGCTCCCATTGTTACAAGTTAACGGATGTATTGTTTGCTTCTTCTATCTTTTTCCTTGCAAGTATCTGCTCCATTGATTATAATGATGGGTTTAAATTGTATCCATCAATATGAAGTTCCTTTGGTTCACTTTTTAATCATCTAAAGTTGGATTCATTCAAGGGAGATCAGTATTTTAGGCATTACCTTGGTAAGGGAGGATGTTTAGTTTGAAACTCAGTTCCTCTGTCTCTCCTGCATTATTTTCAGAGAGAGGATACAGAGTGACAGACAGCTAAACTTTCTAAGAAAGTGACCTTCCTTGCATAGGCTTAATCTTGCTTATGAGGTATCTCGACCGCCTGGTGGCTTTATCTATGATTTATTTTAACTTTCTTCTCATAATTTTGAAAGTTTTAGAGATCTTTAACTACTTATTCTACCTTTTTTTTGGTCTATGTATTCTTTACAACTTATCATCCTTTTGTAGCAAGGTTGTTCCTTTAACTTTAATTCTCGGGTTTTACTCATCAGGAAATAGCAGCTTATTCCTTGGATTTCTTTTCTAAAGTGATTATGATAAGGGTACAATTATCTCCTGTTTAATTCTGCAGACACCCTCATGGTTTTTTATTTGTTAGTATAAGATGATCCAGCATAACCTTTGGCTTTTCTATATAATATATGCTTGGATAAAGTTAGGGATACCTTTTGTTCTATAAAGAAGTTCAATTAATAGGTTGCAGATTTCCAAGTGAAATTTTATGATCAACATGACTCCCTCCCCCTTTTCTCTCTGTCTAGGTAAAGCGAGAGGAGTTGCTCCAATATGCTCAAAGTGCAATTTCAGGGCTGAAAATAAATGCTGACATTGCAAGGTAATTCAGGATGTTGTATCTTAGATTTGAATGTGAGTCTTCAAAAATAAAAACTTTCTAGATTCGTTCATTGTCTATTGCAGAAGCTGATATTGTGAATTGGGTTGGGTGTCATACCCTTGGCTTCCTCGCCCTTCCACACACACCTTTATTCACATGTTAGGCAGAAAGTGATTATGAATAATGTCTCATCTTTCAGACAGTTATGATCGAAACCTGCCATCTCAACTTTGGAAAGATCCCAACTCTCCTCTTCCCCACTCTTCTTACCCTTCAGATTTATGCATGCATCCATATTTGATTTCTTATATGTTTACTAATATACTTTGGAGTTGGCAAAGCACATAGAAATATCGGCGGTGCTCTTCTTTTTTTGTTGGTATTGTTAGCACCTAGCATAAGTTTACTGTGCTTTTTAAGTTTTATTTTGTTGATTTAATTAGTTTTTTTTTTCAAATTTATTGTAAGAGAAGTTTCGAATGAGTCATTTGCATTGTGGATTAAAATTTCCTCTTTTATTATTATTATTATTATCCTTATTAAAACTCACAAATCATTTGCATCGTGGAGCTTGAAATCTGTTCATCTGTCTTCACTTATGAAATTTGAGGCTATAAACAATCATTACTTTCGAGTAGACTCAACTTCAACTAGGAAAGCGAACTTTTGAAGTAATTTTTTTGACTTGATAACATTTTTGACCAAGTTTGAACTTATATGTCCTATTTCCAGAAAAGAGTTGTATGTATAATGTGGATCACTGTTCATTTATCCGTGTGCTTGGTCTTTCATTTTCTGATCAGTATTCATTTAAAGTTATTTTCTATATACAATATCTATACAAATATATGGGCATAGAGTATGGGTCCCTGGTCATTTTTCTGCATGTTTAATCTGTTGGAAGTTAAGCTTCATTTACAAATCATAATTGCATTGGTTCCTTGCATTGATTTCATTTAGAAATGATTTTTTTTATTAATGTTTTATATTATGTTCTCTGCACTCAGAATAGATGCTGAAGCCCACAACATAATGGAGAAACTTGAGAAATCAAAGGCACTCAATCCGCTTTCCAATGAAGCAAGTGGAAACTCTTCTGAAGAAACAACTGCTTTGACAATGGAGGTAGGCTGATCCTACATTCACAATTTTCCATGTACTAACAGATTCCGCATGTCATTTGTTGTACACTAGTCTGATACAAGTAGTTGTGTGAAGAAAGCTTAAAGATTTTTGTAATTTTAAGGTTCTTGGTTTTCACTAAAAAACGTAACTGTAACTTCAGGACTGACTTTAATTGATTTTTTTTCTTCTCCAAAATCTTTTCATGCTTTCTTATCCCAAGTTTAGATCTTCACAAACGTGCAAGATTCTAAAAGAGTGGGTATCTTAATGCTTACTACATCTTCAGACAGTTTCTGAATTTGATTTTAGAATTTACGTCCTTGATCACAGAAACTGACGTTCAATTTTTGCTCAGGCTGTAGAAGAAAAACTTGGACAAATTCAACTATGTTCCACATTGGAGGCACTATTACTAAAGAAGAAATCTTTGAGAAATGGGGATTCTCCAGAAATGCATGTGGAGAAGGTATGGATTCTTAGTGACAGATCTAACCTGACTGGGCCTTTTATTTCCTTTCAGAATAACATTTAGTTTTCAGAGAGGTTTTTCTAGGAACAAACTGTCAAATGGTTCCTGGTATGCACCAGAGACTGAACCAAGCTGTTCTTTAAGTGCTTTTATGGAGGCATATTCTGCAAACAGATCTCATAACTTCTAATGCTTGCTAGCAATAATTTTATGTGCTTATCACCAAGATTTCTTTCATTAGAGGAGTTGAAAGTACTGCAATTGATAGAGAGCAAAGAGGCATTGGTTGTTGAGTGTTTGACCCTTCTCTTACCCCTAGAATAAAAAAAAAATAGGAGTTGAAAGTACTTACACCTACGCATCTGAAGGACACAAGAAATGCTCGAGGACACTATTTTCTAGGCTAAGCAATGTTCCTTGGTAACCTCTTACAAAGTGATAATTCAGCATGTTTCATTCATTTAAGTTGCTTTTGCATGGTCTTCTGTTCCTTAATAGCTGCTGCAGTGTTAGAACTTACTGCTACCTTTCTGCAACCTGTGAAGTTTGAAGCTGAAATCATAGCTTTACAAACCTGTCTGTCTAAACACCCAGAGGCAAGCCTATTATATGTCGAGCATGTTTGGCATAGATGAGGCAGGAATGTCATGCAAATCCTAACTGAGATTTTTATTTCTTACCTAGTGTTAATATTCTGTTACTGTTGATAGTTTTAGGACCAATCTAATATCTCAAATGGCCTATTATGCATATGAATAATCTTAACTATAGAAAAATTTACTAGAAACAGAAGATAGCGAATCAGAAATGTTACCTAATCCCTCATGGCACTTCCTCTGGTCATGGAACTTTCACTGGATTTCATATTGTTTCTCGAAGCAGTTTTTTCAACACAAATCAACAAGGTGAAAAATACTACAATTTTCCAAAAATCCTTTAGACCAAACACAATTTCTATTGGTAATTGTAATGATATTAAAGGATGAGTTTAAACATTTTTATTTCATCCTCAATGCCTATTGTTTCTCAAAGAGATTGTAAAATGCTTTGTTTTGAAAGAATTTTAAATCACATTAGCAATCTCGTCTATTTTTAGTTTATGATTTGAAGAGATAATACAAATTGGCACAATTCAATTCTATTTTTATTTTCTGGGTTTTGTTTCAGTTTATTTCTAGCCTGTCAACTCCTGCTACTATATTCTTAATAATCCACTATACACTTATTTTGCAGGTTGATAAATTGAAAATTTTATCAGAATCTCTTCTTAACTCGACCTCAAAAGCTGAAAAGCGCATTTTAGAACAAAGGTTCATTTAGCATCTCAGATTTTTTTTTAGTATGTTCATGCATGTGCTTGTGCATGTGTCGGCAAATGGGATATAATCTATGTTTCTGCATTTTGTGTATTTGCATCTACTTTTACTGCTTTTGTGGGGAGGGGGAGGATGGACAAGAAATGTCACTCTGCAAGGTTGGGTGCATTGGGTTCTAAATTTATAGAAAGTGTTCCCCACAACTGTGACCGTGAGTGAAAGTTTGCTTATTGCTGAAAAAATGAACTCTTCATGGATTTTAACATGCTGTTAAGTCAATATGCAATGTATAATTAGAGTGCTGTCCTGTATTGCATTTTCATCATGTTTATTTTCCTGTAGTTTTCTTTTTAATGGTTAGTGATGGAACATCTAGAATGATTTATTTTTCGGGGTATTGGTCAGTGCATTACTAATATGCTTATTGACAATTGAAAGGAACATGGATAGTTTGAAAATATATAATAATTGGCTTTTCTCTGATGCTTTGGTTCTAACCTTCCCGGAATTTCGTATTGCTATTGTTTATTACTTTTTATTAATGCCAGTCTTTCATTTTTTTATTTCTTTCTCAATGTTTATGCAGGACACAGAAAGAAGACGCACTCAACTTTCGTGTGGCTAAAGGTGATGAGATTAGTCAGCTTGAGAAGGTACCTTTCCTCCAAGGAAATAATGACACTTTTTATTAAAACGAAGAAAATTGATTGAAAATTTTTAAAACTTTTCAACTTAAGTAGCTGTCATCCTAGAGAAAAAAAAATTAGATTACTATTACGCATCATGGCACTGGAATTTGAAACATGAATCCTTGCCTCCGTTTTGTTCAGGACTATGCAGGAGTGATTCTAGATCCGTTCTTTTACTTCTTTGGCTCTCACTGTTTATGGTTTCCCTTGTCCCCTCAATCCAATTAGTCTTCATCTTAGATGTAACGATTCCTCTATTTACCTCCATGGTTGCCTCCTCCAATTCCTCCACTTTTCTATGGAACCCTTCATTCTTTATTTTGATATGGATCTTATTATTTTCAACAGAGCTAGACTGATTTTTTGGGCATCCTTCACTGTCCAACACTTACTACCATTAGCTTAAGCAGCCCAATTTCAATTTTTAAAAATTTAATTTCGGAAGCACTTTATGATTGTATAGCACTCACAGTTGTGCATCTCCATTTCAAAAATCCTGCTTCAGTTTTAAGAGTTCTATTCTTAGCAAGAAAATATAGTTAAACAAGATATCCAATTATTCCATATCTGAGAAAGTTCGGATATACAATATTCTGATTTTCTTTTTTCCTTTTCTTTTCATATTGTTGAGGAATTTTATGATCTCCCATGAAGTTTTGCATGACCTATGTCTTGGGACAAAGTTTGTCATTGTTTGATTTATTTTGTTGCCAGGAATATTATTAAACATGTCACATTGCATTTTTCTAGGAATTGTCAGTGGAGATTAGAGAAATGGAAAAGCAAAAAGATGAACTTGAAGCTGAATTAAAGAAGGTATCCTTCATCTGAATATTTTTGCTAGTCTATTAATAAAAATGTCATGCAGTTCTGGATGATATCATCATTCTTGGAATTATTCAATGGAGTCCCATTTATTCCCTTTGTTGCAGTTTACCTTTCATATTCATGATTATCTGATGTGCTTTCTTCAGTATGGATACGTAACTTGTATTCTTGCTTGTGTGTTTAAACTGTGGAGTTGAATTGGTAATGTCAGTGGGAGAATTGGTTCTCTCTGTGACGTCAACTCCGTAGGATCTCTATCCTATTTTTTCTGGGATTCTAACCATTTCTGGCATTTATTGTAGGTCAATACCTCCTTGAATTCAGCACGGGCACGTATTCACAATGCCAGGGAAGAGAGAGAGAAATTTGATGAAGCCAGCAATCAGATTCTGATGCACCTGAAAGCCAAGGTATTGCTGATCTTCCATTGTCAGAAGAACCATATTTTGTACATAATAGAACTTTTAAACTACTTGAATTTCCCAGAAGAAAATTACAGAGCCAATGAGGAATCTTCTTATTATATATCATATTGAGCATGTTTTGTAATCGTAGGAAGATGAGCTAGCAAAGTCGATTACATCCTGTCGGGCAGAGGCAGATGCTGTTAATTCTTGGATTAATTTTCTAGATGCTACCTGGGTTCTCCAGACTAAAGACAAAGAGCAGAAGGAGAATCAGGTCAAGTATGTATAAATTCTCTCTACTGATTTGCTATTGAGATTGATACTTATGCTTTTGTAGGATAGACGCACTCCAAAACAAAAAGATCTGATTAATTTCTCCTAATTTTTTCCCGTACGACTAAAGTTCCCATACTGTTGTGTCAAATCTTTGTCATTTGTTTCTTGTTGATTATTTTCTGCACATGCATGTTCAAGTGGCGACTTGGAGAGATATGGTGATCATTTTGTGAATTTGAGTGTTCATCTCCTCTCTGCTTACAAGGTATTGTTAATATATTCATTGCTCCTGTATGACTTCTTCAACTATAGTTTTATAATTTCCATTAAATCTATTTAGCTGTGAAATTGGTTTTAAACATTGTTGTTGACATGCAAAAATTGAACCACTCATCAGGAACAGTTGGGGCCTTCAGTCATCCGTATGAAAGGGCTTGTGGCAGACTTGCATTCTTGTCAAGGGTATTATGCTATGATGATTCTTTGGAATTTTTATCACTTAGTTCAGAGAAGTCTCAAACTGTTATTCTGCAACAGGTCAGAAATAGCACCTATCATAAAGGGTGAAGGGTCAAAAGCAATAAACCATAGAAAAAATCTTGAAAAGGGATTTCTGGAGCTTGAAGCAAAGGTATGGATGTTTTATTGGGTTTGCTTTGATAATATCTGACAAACTCCTTCTATGTTTCAATATCAAATGCTCAGTTTTATTTCCCTATTTTCTAGTTCATATAAGTACTGTTATCCCACATTTATTGTCCTCAAAATCCTCTCTCCATTCTAGCATTTCTTCTTGTTAGATTGATCTCCTTCCCTGCGTTGTTCCCGATCTACTGAAGTTTCATCTAATTAAAGCCATGTCATTCTTTGTCCTGCCAGATTTTAACCATCACAAATGCAGTGGATGCGATGAAAAAGCAGTTTTATACCAACTATGAAGGCGTATACAGGTGCGGTAACCTTTATCTGTGCACATGCTCTATCATTCGATGCATTGATCAACCACTTAAAATGGGAAACGGTACGTCCACTTCAGGAAAAACGACGACAGGGTCAAAGAGCTATTTAGTGCTGTGGAAAAAATTAAAGAGGAAATGAAATCCATCCAGAGACCAGTCCTGGAAGTTGAGAATCAACAATCACACTCACAGTCCAGTAATAGCCCCCGTGTAGATCCATCCTCTTCTTCCAAACAGACATTTGAGGCTCCGGGAAAGAAAGAAGAAAAGGAAAGCGGATCACCCCCTGTTAACAGAGGAAATGTAGTCACACAGGCAGACCTGGAAAAGTTAGGATCCGATCTCGGGAAGGACGAGGAAGGATACGCAACAGAGGATATTGGTGAGTGGGAATTCGATGAGCTTGAAAAGGAAGTAAATCCCAAGCAGCTGACCAGCAAGGAATAGACCGAGGTTACTTTCAAGTGGATTTCGTCAGTATCATAATTTTATAACAAGGTGTCATTTGATATACTTCGGATAATGAAATCTTGTTTTTCCCTTTTAATAGGAAGTGAGTGCTATATGACTTCTGAATGTCTAGCGACACTCTCTACTGAGTACTGATTCGAGTTAATTGAGAGTAGGCACTGAAATATCACACTGGAAGAATGTAAATCCTCCCCCCTGATGCCGAAATGTAGATATTTGATACCCCTAAACAAATGTAATCATGACACTGAAATATCCGTACGATTCTTTCCTTCTTTTTACAGTGGAGGCCTATCTGCTAAGGCTATATGTATTATTTAGCGACCGTCAAACAAAAACATTAGTTTTATTTTATTTTATTTTATTAACATCAAAATATCCGTACGATTCTTTCCTTCTTTTTACAGTGGAGGCCTATCTGCTAAGGCTATATGTATTATTTAGCGACCCTGTTAAACAAAAACATTAGTTTTACGGATTTAAAGTTCACTGTTATGTTTTTTTTTTTTTTAAAAAAACATCAGTTCTTTGGAAGTTGCAACTTCCTGTTCCCGCTTACATACGGGGAGACGCAAGGGTCCTCAAAAAGAGGCGGATGGCCAGCCATTGCAGCCTAGTCCAGCGAGTAATGGGGCTGTTGATGTTGGCTGGACGTGGACCTCGAGGTTCACTGCACTTTTTTTACGGTACAATCATTGGCAGGAGGAACGCCTGAATCATGATGGATTGAAATTTTAACGGTACAATAAGAGGGTCTGTTGCCCAAAAGAGGAGGAGTTGAGCGGCACCTGAAAATCCACTTGGGAAGGCAGTGTCCAAAAGTGACATGCCACTGGGCTTTATCCTTGATTTCCAGCTAACCAATCATGACATTTGCACCTCACAGCCTAGTCTCATCACTGTGAAAGAGCCACGTTCAGAAAAGGTGAGCGAACATGTGCCCAGGACATAAACACAACTTTGAATGTGGAGGTCAGAGGAGCATCACGTGATTGAGGAAATATATTATCTAAAAGGTTTAATTAAAAAGTGATCGAGGAAAAGCTTGGACATAACTTAAAAAAGAAAAGGAAAAAAGAGGGTTGACATGGAAGTCTGCTGCTATAATTTAGAATTAAAGGAGAGAGTTGCTTTTCTCGTACAAGCAAGCTCGCTCAAGAAACCTAACCTACCACCTTGCCCATGTCCAGAAAGGATTTTTATTAGAATTGAAGGATTTTTATTTCTTTAGGAACATCCATGTCTCATATTTTCTGACAAGAGATCTCAAATTTATATGCAGACAACAACAACAACAATAATAATATAGGTTTCTGTGAATGAAGGATTGCGTTCATGATCCATTGAGGATTCCCAAGTAGATACACCATCCTGACCAAAACTCAAAACATAATGCGAGAGTTGTACTTTAAAGATTCCATCTGGGTCTTGCTCTATTTGCTGTTTCTAGCCAGCACAGTACCATTTTCTCAGACAAAAACAAGACCACTGTCAACATCTTCTCCTGTAGCGGTAGATTCTCACCCTCTGTAGCAGTAACAGCAGTCGATGATTCATGCATGAATGGCTAAAAAGAACATACATGGGGCGCGGTGCTCCAGCAAGGCCATCCACTCAGCTACCGTCCACGCATTATTGCAATTTGATAAGATTGTACGAGCGTTACATAAGCTCACTAAATGTCAAAATAAATTGGTCACTTCCATCAAAGAATATGAACTCATGCTATTGTTCTACTTCTATCAGGCCGAAAAGAAGAAAAAAGTCGGCAAGCTAAGGGATAAGATACAGAAACATTGCCCTACCGTCTGTGCTCCATTAACACCATAGTATAAACATTACGAAGATGAAATACTGTGATTTTAATGTAGAATTCGAGTATGAAGGACCATCAATGTGTAATTTATATTTTTCCCAGTAAAGAGCTACCATCTTTGACCCCCCCCCCCTCCCTAAAGAGGAAGAATAACCGCATACGATCCACATAAATTTTGATGCCGAAAGAGGAGCATCAATGCAATCAGCTACTAAAGTAAAAATCCAAAATCTTTTCTGCATTTTATTATTTGGAAACATTCCAGATACTCAAAGAGGAAAAATAAAAAAAGAAGAAAACCTGACAATTCCTAGCTATAAAATTTTATTTTCTAACTTGGCACCATCCGCACTTTAAAGGATGCTCTGCCCCCTTTCTCCCCCCCCCCCCCAAGCTCACCTCCCCATAAGCATCTTTCACTCAAAAACACAGACACAAAGAGTTCTTAGACAGTATGCTACATGAAATGGCCACAAACCCATCTTTGTGTATTCATGCAGATGATGACTGCATTGAAATGGAATTGAGCTCCACTTCGAACTTCATTTGTTACTCCATTAGCTCTCCACCACAGAGCAGAGAGTTTGAGTTCCAAATGTCTTCAGTTTCTCATGGTAGAGAAGCCACAACATCCCCAGCTGATGAACTCTTCTACAAGGGAAAACTCCTCCCTCTTCATCTCCCTCCTCGCTTGCTAATGGTTCAAAAGCTCCTCCAAAACCCCACCACCACCACCTTAAACAGTAAAAAAGAATCAGCCTTTGAAGAAAACTATGTCATTCCCTTCACCACTAGCTCCACTGCACCTTCCACTAACATCAATACCCCATTGGAATCTTGCAGTATCTCACCATCAGAATCTTGCAGGGTTAGTAGTGAACTAAACCCAGGTGAATATTTCTTTGAATGGCCAACTGAAGCTAACTGTTTCCTGGGAGATCATCAAAAGAAGTCTTGGACTAAGAAGCTAAAGCAATCCTCGCTTGGTCTCAAACTCAAGGCTTCAAGAGCATATCTAAAGTCTTTGTTTAAAAGGTCTGGTTGCACAGACGAATCCTGTGCTAAAGCGGCATGCAATGCAGAAGATGAAACTGTTTCAAACGGCCAGGACTGTTTGAATAAGTACATGAAAGTACCGAAGAAGAGTCCTTTTGGGAATATTGATAATGACAGATGCAGGATATCAAACACTCTCAAGAGAAGCTTTGAGAAAGAGATGGCTGAAGATGGTTTTCGTTGCCAAAGGAGGTCTTTCTCTGGGGCAATTCAATGGCATTCTGCAACCAAGTCTTCATCCTTTTCATCTTCATCTGGTTTGTCTTCTTCATCTTCATCCTTTTCATTTAGTTCAAATGGGTTCTGTGACTTACAACTGCTCAAGAGAAGTGGCAGTTCAAATTCAGAGTTTGAGAGTTCAATTACAGAAGCAATTGCTCATTGTAAAAGGTCACATCATTTGTTTAGTTCAAGAAAGAGTTCAAGTGAAGTTGGAGTCTGTTCATTGTCTGCTTCAGTAATTGCAGCTCGTGGGGATCAAGAGACTCCTAGGCTACGCAGCATATAATTAGTGTAGAAGTCCTTAAAATTCACAATAAGAGGGGGTCATTGAGATGCCATATCTCATGTCAAGTTGAACTTTTCAAAGTGGGTCTCAGTTATAGCAGTGTGATTTTCAGGTTTTTCAATTGTTGTTTTTTATGTAGATCATCCACTGTAGTTCCTGTTGGAAAGAACAATAGGACATCCCCCCTCTTTAATAGAGGATTTACTTTTAAAATCAATATTCTAGGCCCGAGCTCTAAGTTTCGTTGTACTTGCATGAATTATGGAATTATTCAGGGTGAGATGAATCCAAGATTTGCAATCTAATTAGGCTTGAGGATTTTCTTTTTCTTTTTCTTCTTCACTCTTTCCTTTTGATTGAGCTGGCCTTGCGTGGGCTTGAGCTAAAAGTGAGATACTTCTCTAAAGACATTCTTCCTAATGATGAATTGCTGTGGACTATTTGGAATTATGCACTAAGGCTTGCAATGAGCCAAACCACCTTGAATTCTACTCCAATGAAGCCAATTTATGGGTTATGATCTCCAGGTGATATTGATAAAGTTGATCACCTAATCGAGGGACAAAGGGAGAGGGAAAGGGTATTTTGAAACGCTCATTTTACCAAATATTCTTCCCGGAAAATGACAAGCATTCTGTGAATACATCCTACATGAGTTTCATAAACCTAATGGTTAAAGTTGTCACAACAATTTAGTTTCAATAATATAACTTGTAATCACAGAAGGCTTGAATCTGCTTTAAGAAAGTGAGATATGTGTGCTCTACCTTGACTACGTCGTGTGCAAGAAGATATTCATTCTGCGAAGATTTATCATACTAGCATCAACAATTTTAAAGGAGATTCGATGGAGCATTTTGAGAAGCTCGTTGTGGTAGCAGAGCAAAGGCTCTTATTTCTGGTTTAACTACTTAAGAGTTAATATCATGACACTTAAAGTACCTTTTTTTTATGAGATATATTATGCATATTGAAAGGTTACGATGATTACTTTTCTTGAGTCTTGAAGACATTGCAGAGAACAGTTATGCTAGACCTACCAAGACCAGTTTAGAAGGAAACATTGCCCTAAACCAATTAGCGATTGGAATGATTGGCAAAAAGGGGAAGTATAATTGTAATGCAAAGGAAATGAATGCCTTCTTTTATGCTTTGCCAAGTATTGAGTTTACGAGGGTACAAAATTGCAAGATGACTCGAGGTTACTTGAGGTCACAAATGAAGGAACTAGTCAAGTTAAGGGATCTAGATTGACATATCTCACTAGAGAGTATGGATTGCTTGAGATGAAATCAAGTGAAGGCATAAGGGAGATGCATACACAATTCACTCATAGGTCATGAAGGGAGGGTCATGGAACTTGAAGTGTGTGATGATATACCAAGAAAAATACCACTGCTTTGAAATCTTCTTTAAGTATTAAAAAGAATAATGATAGTATTAGTGATGATGATGAAGATATTTTGAATTGATAACCTGGCAATTTACCGAGTTCTTGAAGAAGAAGAAGAAAAAGAAAAAGAAGAAGTATGGGAATACAAAAGACTTCAAAGAAGAAAGAAGTGAGAAGGGCGACCGAAGCAAAAGGGATGCTATGATTTGCTTTAAGATTAAGAGATCGAGTCATGTTAAGTGTCATCAACACATTACCAAGAAGAAGTGGAAGAATAACAAGAAGAAGAAATTTGAAGAAAAGGCAATAAAAGCTACCACTTTGGATGATAAAGATTGCAGCTCTATCACTTCTAATAATGATGATAGTTCAGACTTGGAGAAGCTGGAAAATCGTGGCTTGATAGATGAATTTGAGGAGGAAAGCTCACTTGAGGAGTTGATGACTATAATGGGGGGAGTAACTGTTGATAAGTCTGAGTAATTATCTCCAAGTTGGATTTTCAGTATTTAAGTCCTATTGTATCTTTTATGTTAGTTGTAGAAATATATCCTAAAATCCCTGGAAACAAGTGATTGTATCCTAATAGAAATAGCTTTCCATATTGTTATCCAAAAAGCCCGAAACTATAGGAGTAGGAAAACAAAGCTTTGTAAAGTTTGTTATATATATTGTGCTTGTACCAGAGAAAGAAAGCTGAATAAAACAATTGAATCCCTTTACGTATTCTGCATATTTCTTAACTTGATATCAGAGCAAGGTGTAGTATCTGTTTTATATCATCACAATACAAATCCTGAAACCTTATAAACTTACCCTCTGTACCATGACTAGTGACAAAACCGAATCATCTTCCTCTGCACCAGTTATCCATGTTCAATCAGAGAATTCCAGTTTCTCAACTAATGTCATCCTTACTGAAAGCAATTATGATGTCTGGTCTCAAATCATGGAGATGCAGATTGCAGGGCGAGAGAAACTTGAATATCTTATGAGTAATACATCTCTAGAGATTACTGATCCATCCTATGCTAAATGGTATGCTGAGAATTAGAAGGTTAAAGGATGGTTGTTGACCTCCATGTCACCAGAGATTATGAAATGCTATTTTAGACTATCTACTGCACTGCACCTAGTATCTGGAATGCTCTTGCCAAAGCATTTTATGATGGGGCAGATGAATCACAATTATTTGCATTAAACCAACGTGCGTTCTCCACCAAACAGGTTGGTCGTCCTATTTTTACCTATTATGGTGATCTAATAGAAATCTTTCAAGAACTAGATCATCGTGATAAAATTGTCATAAACGACCTCGATGATGTAATTGCCTATAAAAAATCAGTTGCGAGACTGCGGGTAAATATATTTCTGAATGGACTCGATGAAGAGTTTGAACAAATTCGTGGTGAGATCCTCAGGAGAGATTCTGTACTAGACCTTGAAGAAACGTATGTCTATGTTTGTCATGATTCTGTTTGACGAAACACACTGAATGGCGAACCTGAGCACTCAGAACCATCTGCTATGGTAACTCGTCGAATCAAATATCAACGACCAATGAACTTGAAACCAGAGCGAGCATCTGGTTCACCGAATCATAATCAATCAATTGGATCATAAAATAACAGCTATGAAATAGGAGTTGCACGATCAGAATGCATGTGTACTCACTGTGGTGAAACAGGACACACTAAACTATGATGCTATGAATTAATTGGATATCCAGAATGGTGGGATTTTTTCAAAGCACCTCGTAAACGAAACTTATAGACAAATCCTCATGCTTCAGTTGCTGTGGCGGAGCCCAATCATACGTCTATCAACAATCTTGTTAACAATCCTGGGAAAGCCTCCTCTTCTATTGCTACTGCTGGGAATGCAGGTAAGGCTCTTCATACCTCCACTTCTGTTAGAAATAGTGAATGGATAATTGACTCAGATGCCACAAATCACATGACCTTTAACAATAATTTTATCCAGTCCATAAAACCTTCAAATCAACAGATAGTATCCACCGCCGATGGTACCTTTTCTTCTATGTTAGGAGAAGGCACGATCTCCCTTAAAAAAAATTTGAATTTAGATTCGGTGCTTGTTGCCCCTTCTCTTAATCATAATTTACTATCTGTTGCTCAAATAACTTGTGCTTTGAAATGTGTTGTGATTTTTTGGCCTAACGTATATTCAAGGACATTCAAACTCGGAAGACAATTGGTTATGGTACTAGGAAAGGGAAGCTATACTATCTAGATTTGATTCCGGCAAGCTCAACTCAGTTGGCCTAAGTGTTCTTAGCTAAAACATCTAATAAACATCAGAATTTTGAAATCTAGTTATGGCACAGGCGTTTAGGCCATGCATCCTTTGGATATTTACAGAAATTATTCCCACAGTTATTTTCGCAAGTGATTGTTTCAGACTTTAAGTGTAATGTTTGTGAACTTGCTAAAAGTTATCGTGTTTCATTTCCTATTAGTATGAATAAAAGTCCTGCACCTTTTATGGTTATTCACTCTGATGTATGGGGGCTGTAAATACTCCTTCTCTGAATGGATCACGTTCGTTTATTTCGTTCATTGATGATCACACTCGTATGACTTGGATTTGTTTAATGAAATCAAAGAGTGAAGTGAGTTCTCTATTCCAACAATTTCACAAAATGATAGCAACACAGTATCAATCTAACATTCAGGTTATCCGTACTGATAATGAGGGAGAGTTTATCAATCACAGCTTGAAACATTACTTGAACTCACATGGCATTGTTCATCAAACAACTTGCCCTTACACCCCTCAACAAAATGGGGTAGCCGCACACAAAAATCGCCACCTTTTTAAGGTTGTTCGTGCTTCCTTATTTAAAGCACATATGCCTACCAGTTATTGGGGAGAAGCTGTCACTGCTGGAGCCTACATCATTAACCGTGTACCTTCTAGTTCTCTGCAATTTCAAACTCCTTTTGAGGTTCTTCATCGCATTGTAAGTGCTCCTACTATGCCAAATTTATCTCCTAAAGTTTTTGGATATGTAGCCTTTGTGCATCTTCACAAAGGCTGGCGAACTAAGCTGGAACCCCGAGCACTTCGATGTGAGTTTGTTGAATCAAAAATGCTATCGATGTTATCACCCTCCTTCTTGCAAACTTTATGTTACTCTTGATGTGGTCTTTCATGAAACTACTATGTATTATTCTACGGGTTCACCTCAATGGGAGGCTGGCGATGAAGTGCAGACATTAACTAATCCTGCAGAATCAGCTAATCCTGCAGACAATTTGGATGTCATTGCACAAGGTAATCGATTAATTGATCCTTTGGATAACTTGGGAACTAGCAATGAATGTCCAGGTGGTGAGAACATTGAGGATCACCAGGACAGGGAGAAGTATACCAGTGATGCAAGTTATGGTAGTGATAGTCCAGAAATCAAAATTGTTGACAGTAATAAGGATAACTTAGAGGTGCTGATAGTTTTCCACAATGTACCAGTTAACCAATTGTCTTCCCGGGTTGATTCCGTACTTGAGTCTGATGAGAGTCTTCCATTTGAACCTCTAAAAGAACTACCTAATCGAATCACAAGAGGTAAACCCAAGGTGAACTATGAACTGATCCCTCACTCTAAATTTAAATATCCTATGAATAACTATGTATCCTACCATAGACTGTCAAAAGAAAAATTAGCATTTGTACATCAATTATCTGTTGTATCCATTACTAACAATGTGCAGGAAGCCTTGGATGATTCTAGATGAAGGGAGGCAATGAATAAAGAAATGAAAGCCCTTCAAAAGAACTCAACATGGGAAGTTGTTGACTTGTCGAAAGGAAAAATACCTGTTGGCTGTAGATGGGCCTTCACCATTAAATATAAAGCCGATGGAACTATTAAATGGTGTAAAGCAAGACTTGTCGCCAAGGGGTATACTCAAACATATGGAATCGATTATATGGAGACTTTTTCACCAATGGCCAAAATTAATACTATTCGTATTCTACTATCTTTAGCAGTAAATCTCGATTAGCCTCTACATTAGTTTGATGTAAAAAATGCATTTATGCACAAAACTCTCCAAGAAGAAGTGTATATGGGATTGCCTCCTAGCTGTAAACAACAAACTGAAGGTAATAAACAAGTCTGCAGGTTGAGAAAATCCCTATATGGTTTGAAGCAGTCTCCTAAAGCATGGTTTGGAAGGTTCACAAATTTTATGAAGACAGTTGGTTACACACAAAGTAACTCAGATCACACTTTATTCTTAAAGCATAATGAAAAACAAATCACAGCTCTCATTGTGTACGTTGATGATATGATGGTGACTGGAAATGATCCTGCAGAAAGGAAAAGACTACAGCAGCATCTTGCCCGTATGACAGATCAGATAAAGGTATTTTTCTATCACAAAGAAAATATACCTTAGACTTACTGAGTGAAACTGGTATGACAACATGCAGTCCAGCTAGCACTCCTATGGAAGAAAACCTAAATCTACATGGTGATTCAAATCAAGTTCCTACTAACAAGGAACGCTATCAGAGGCTGGTTGGAAGATTAATGTATCTTGCACATATTCGACCTGATTTAGCTTATGCATTGAGTGTGGTCAGTCAATTTATACACTCCCCAAGTGAAGAACATATGAATGTTGTCATCCGAATCTTACGCTACTTAAAGTCGTCTCCAGGAAAAGGAATTTTATTCACAGAAGGACACAATTTGGAAAATCACAGCTATACAGATGCTAATTGGGCTGGGTCAATTCAAGATCGACGTTCTACATCAGGCTATTTCACGTTTGTAGGAGGAAACTTGGTTACATGGCGAAGTAAAAAACAAGAGGTAGTTGCTAGATCCAGTGCTGAAGCTGAATATAAAGGAATGGTTAAAGCTATATGTGAATTGTTGTGGATTAGAAATCTAATGCTAGATTTACAGATCAAGCCAGTCAACCCTATAAAGTTTTATTGTGATAACAAGGTAGCATGTGATATTGCTCATAATCCTGTCCAACATGATCGCACTAAACATGTTGAAGTTGATAAGCATTTTATCAAAGAGAAACTGGAAGAAAAATTAATTGAAGTTTCTCATGTTCGATCTCAAGATTAGCTTACTTATGTGCTAACCAAGGCACTGTCAAACCAAGCGTTTAATAACTATCTCAACAAACTAGAAATGAGTGATATCTACGCACTAATTTGAGAGAGAGTGTTGATAAGTCTAAATAATTATCTCCAAATTGAATTTCTAGTATTTAAGTCCTATTATATCTCTGATGTTAGTTGTAGAAATATATCCTAGAAGATTGTATCCTAATAGAAATAACTTTTCATATAGTTATAAACTATAGGAGCAAGAAAAGAAAGCTTTGTAAATTGAATCCCTTCACATATTCTGCATATTTCTTAACTGTAACTCCTCTAACGACAACAAGGCAATAGATTTAGATGGGACCTATGCACCGATTGTTAGATTAGAGTCCATTTATATGGTATTTGCATTTGCTTGTTTTGAAAGTTCTAAGCTCATTCAGATAGAGGTTAAAATTGTATTCTAAACGATTTTATCATGGAGGAAGTTCATGTCAAGCAACCTTCCAGTTTTGAAATCCATTATTTTCCAAATCATGCTTTCATATTTAATAAGGCTTTATACAAATCTTAAACTAGTTCTTTGAGTTTGATATGAATTTCCCGGCATCCTTTAGGCCACTGCATTTAAGATGATTTGAGCAAAAGAAGGATTTCGGTAACTATTCACCGCAAAGCGTTGCTTAGGCTAGGAAAAGTACGAGGGATTATACAGATGCAGCAAAATCTGAGGAAAGAATAAGAATGGGAACATCACTTCACAACTCTGCTGCTTATGTAAGGTGTCTGATCTGATCTCAACAGCAGGAAGCCCTTGTGACAGACCAGGAAGTGAGGATGGGCTGAAGCTGTTTAGTAATCAAAAGAAAAATGAGGGCTCTCAGTCAGCAACTGTTTAGCATTGACTAGAATCCCTTCCAGTCCTGTTACATAAAAATGAAGAAAAATATTTGACCACAGAAACAAATTCACTTATCACATCCAGGCTTAAGATAGGACAACCTGTGGTTTGTTTTCCTCATAGTTTTCTAAGAGTGAAATGGGGGCAATGAGCCTCCTATAGTTTTCTCGTGGCATTGAATTGGATGGTGATGCTTGAAGAGAGCAACTGATAACATCACAGCGAAAGTTTAGAGCTAGAGCTAAGGGATGGTGCTGTGGCTAGTGAATAAAAAACATCACACAGAAAGTTTAGAGCTAGAACAGATGGTAAATGTCCCAAAGAGCAAACCGTTGTTGGCGATATCATACGAGGTTGTATTAGTTCATCCGGAGGTACCAAAGCTTCTTAGCAACCTCTGAGTCAGAGTTAGTTTTTGAATGCAAGAAAGATAAAATGACACAGGAAAATGTACAGAGGTCATTTACGAAAACAGAGCCGAGTCACCAACTAACTGGTTTCTTATTAACTATACTTCAAAACGAAAAAGTTACCACCCTCTTCTTCTTTCAAAATCTCCAGAAGATCTGTCAGCTCCCTGATTCAGTGGACAGCGAGAAAGGCTGAAATCAAGTAAAAAAAGTATATATACAAGGAGGAAAATACAGTATCTACTTGTAAGACCTAAAAAAGAGAGGACAAAATCTCAGATTGCATAGAGTTTCTTATAGTCATTTTCCAAAATCTCTGATTCTTCCATGAATGACAATGTCTCTGAGCGCGATCTGCTTGTTGATGACCTCCGTATGCTCCGTAATCTGGAAGTCTCAATTCTCTCTGCAATTACCCAATAACTCATCGTCCCAATTGTTGCTACCATGATCACTGATCCTATGGCTGTTACACTAAGTGCCAGCCACCTCTGATGATCTCCCACAACAACATATGACAGTGCAAGAAATGCAACTGAAATCAGCACACAGGCCAGCCACATTAGCTTGTTGATCACTGACATTAGTTGTTTTTTTGCCTTTCTCTCTATAACTACAATAGAGGTTTGAACAACCACTACAGCCAATGATATAAAGAGAGCAATTGAATCAAATATGATGAAAATCATGAACTCAGGTTTGGTAGCGATTTTTGCTTCTCCAGCAGATTGTCCAGGAGCGAGATTACCTGGGTCATCAGCAAACTGGCCAGGGAGTTGGAAGATGGCAGCAAACGCAACAGTGGCAATAAGGACTGCTACAACTGTGGTTGAGTTAATTGCATTGTTGAGACCTTCCGTGTGCACTTTGTTGAGCCTCTTGGCTATACCTTGAACACGTTTTCGTGTTAGCCGTGTGGTCTCGAGCTGGTTGTGAACCTCATGCTTTATGTCGCTCACAGTTTGCTTTAGTTCTCGGTTGGCTGTGTTAGTTGTACTTGGCTTCATGGATTTGGCAGATAAGACTCCATGCTCTTGTAATACGGAGGCGATTTCTGAGTGCCCAGTTTTCTCAGCAGTATCAAAAGCAGTTTCTCTGGATTTGTTAACAATTGTTTTGTCAATTCCCTTTTGGTCAAGCAGCTTCCTAACAATCTGCAAATAGCAGCAACGCCAACGTCATAAACTTCCCAACTCTGTAAGGAGGATAGGATCCTTTGGCAACTTTGGTAGATGACGATGACTTCTGCTCTAAATATAGATTCAGTAACATCACAAAAGGCTGATTCATTTGTATTGCAGAAGATACTGACTATATTAGGTCTGGAACATAGATACTGGTACTAAATAAAGTAAGACATTGGTCTCAAGTTGAGACGTAGCTAAAAGCCAAAGAACCAGAAGAAACTATTCCCTCGGAAAGATAAAAGAGCCTTTTTCTATGTCGCTATAAATCAATCTCAATTTCTCCTCGAACAGACCAGGAGCTTCAGTTCACATTTGGTAACCAAAGCAACAGGAAAAGAAAAGCTTCATACTATTAAAAGGAATGGAAAGTAAATTAGAATACCTGATCTCTACCCTTACGGCTAGCAATATGCAAAGCACTGTTGCCTTTATTATCAACCATGTTCATCAAACTAGGATCTGACATGATCAGCTCCTCCACAAGCTCCACGTTCTGCCCTTTAACTGCCATATGGAGAGCCGTCTGGCCTTTCTTATCAATCTTATTCGCAAGTCCAGGTTCTTTACTCAAAAGGGCTTTCAAAATCTCTAAATGCCCATTCCTTGCCACTGAATGTAAGGCAGTTTTACCATTACTTTTAGCTATCAAAGCAAGGCCACTACACTTCTCTAACAGGAAATTCACTACTTCAACATGCCCTTGTGATGCAGCCGAGTGCAGAGCTGTAGTATTTGACGAATCAAAGGTCAATGAAAGATCAGGATTGACCTCCATAAGAACTTCCACAATTTCTGCATTACAGAAACAGAGCACAAAATTAACCCGACGTTAATCCCACTCCAATTATCAATTCTAGCAAGGAATTTGAAGAATTGAAAACGGTACTTACCCAGATCGCCTTGCTTGGCAGCTATGTGAAAAGCATCATAACCATTTCTTGCTTTAAGACCAGCTAAACCGGTGTCATAGTACTTAATCAGCTCCTTCACTATGTAAACATGACCACAATCTGAAGCAACATACAAAGCAGTTTCTCCTGATTGGTTCTGTTTCGACAACAACAGAGTCAAATCTGCAGCTTCCTCAAGATTATCAGCTATCATTTCCATAACTAACTCCAAATTTCCATCTCTCACCACCGCATGTAACGGCGTGTCATCCCGTTTTCCTGTCAATTGTTTAGTCATCTTCTTCTGCCGGAAGATTTGCTGCCTCGCCGGAGGTTCCATTTCATAAAAAGATTTATTCGAAAATAAAAGGGAAACAAAAACAATAAACCCCTTTGTTCCTTCTTCTAGACTCTAAATCTGAGGATCAAAGCCCTGAATTTTCAAGAATGAAGAAGATCAATAATCATGGCAACCAGTATGTGTGATCGAGAATGATGATCAGAAAGGGCTTGCACGTGGGAAGGCTCGGCTACAAGCTTCATTGCTTGATATCCATATCATATGCATATCATGTTCTTGAAATATTCTGCACCAAAATTTTAGCAATATTAAACTAGAGTCCACTTGAAATACATGTTCATATATTCAAACTCTTGTCTACTTCAATAGTTTATCATCATGAGCAATCATGAAAATTAAAAATGAACTAGAGACAAGGACCTTGGATTTTGAAAACTTGTTGCCAGTTTGAAACTTGCTAAAACTAAAGAAAAATGGGAAAGTTTCAGTTCAACTCATGAGGTCCAAAAACAACTTATCAGAGCTTTGAAAAACAAAGTGTTTCTCTGACTCTTGTGTTCTAGAAAGAAAAAAAACTGAAAAACCCCACCTTAAAATGGATTCAGAAAACACAAAGTGATCTTCTTTGAGATGATGAGGTTAAAGACTTAGAAACTTGGAGAATGACAATTCTTAAATACAAAAGCACAGAGGTTGATAGTTACTGGTAGCGACGTGCTACTTGCTCGTGGACTGTAGTCATTGACAAGATGGTGTTGGTGGGGGTGGTGCAGGCTGTGCAAGCAACAATTTTTTATAACCTGTTAGCTTCTATGATATAGAGTAATTTTGTATCTATATATTATTAACGCAGATACACTTGAAAAAACAAAATGCTCTTATTTTTGCTACACAAGACCGGACTGAATAAAATGGAAAAACTATGAAAAGTTTTGATCTTGTTCTTGTGTTCAAATCTGCTTTTGAATTATTATTATTATTGCTTTAAATTAATTTTTTTTAGATGTTTTTCGATTGTTTTGATATATTTTGATATGCTAGTGTAAAAAATAAATTAAAAAATTATTTTAATATATTTTTAAGTAAAAAATAATCATTATTATAATATCAAATATCATCTTTAAAATCCATGTGTACTAATTTTATTTGCGCATCCATATCCATGTTTGTTTCTTACTTTGTAGTTAAATTTTATATATATATATATATATATATATATTAAAAAGAAACAATGAAAAATTAGACAATGAAACCAGGAAAAAGAATAATTGAAACAAGACACTTCACGCGACATTTGCCCAAACGATTCTAAAAGAAAACAGACAGAGGCAAATGTTTGTAGAGCGCTGAAGACCACAAATCCTGAAGGAAACCAAGATCACAAGACAAAATCCACATGCCATGCATCTCTCTTTTCTCCCCGCTGACTTTCCCCTCTCTTAAAGTCATTTGAGGAGCGCTGGAGTCGTTATATAGCGATTATTTTTTTATTTTCTAGAAAACTGATGCCAACCGTTAAAAACGTGGGCCATGCTCCTAAATCCATCACCACACGTGGGACTGTACTGCCCATGCTTGATAAAATTTTATCATCTGTGGCACATGAAGTTCCCAGCACCAATCACTACCATCAGATTCTTTTTTATTTTTATTTTTATTTTTATTTTTATTTTTAAAAAATGAGAGATCCACAAGAAAAGCAATCACGCAAACCCAAATGAAAGAAGAATGGCTTTCCTGGGTCGTTGATTGAAAGTAGTTTTCTTTCACCACTCAAAAGCTCGGAAAAAGTCGAGAGCAATTGCATTTGCACTGTCTAATTACTGCGGTGACCACTAGAAAGCAGGACGATAAGATTAGTCGTTGACTGAGCGAGCCTAAAGTTGGGTCAATGGCTCAAGGCGGCCGCACTGTAGAGGAGGTGGGTTCCATGGCGGGTTCTTTGGCGATTTCTATTTACAACGGTGTTGACAAAATGCTGCTACCCAGCTCTTCCAGTTAGTTCATTGAAGCCGTGTTTTTATTTATTTATTTTTTAAACAAAATTAATTATTTTTTTATATTTTTAAATAGTTTTGATAGACTAAAAAAATAAAAAATATTATTATAATATATTTTTAAATAAAAATTACTTTTAAAAACATCACCATCGTTGACGCGGACGAAAATCACAGCTGATAATTAAGAGTTTGTTTCACATTACCAATTTCGAGAAACCGCGTGTGTGCATGCACGCGTTTGGGATTCAGCGAGTGATGCAAATTTGAAATCAGAAGAAATCTTCATTAGACGTGTATGGATGGGAAAAGATGCTGCGCCGCGTGGACGTACGCACTTGTCTTCAATTGTGTGATTCACATGCCATTTTACTGAACCTTCTCCATCGTCTCTTCCTATTCGTCAAAAAACATGGTGGCATCATGTTCTCACCCAAAAGGAGAAAAAACAAAAAAAAATAAAAAATAAAAAACGTTGCTGATATTCTTTCTATTTTTTATTTTTATTAATAAATATATTCAGAACAGTTTATACACATTTTGACTAATCATATAAAATTTAAAATTAACAACTATATAAATCTTCAATAACTCGACTATATAAATTTTCAATAACTCAGAGAGAACTCAAACTCATGATTATTAAAAAGTAAATTCAAAGTCTAATCAATTGAACTACCTTCAGGTTTATTCTTCCTAAGTTTCTTTGTTTTTTTCAGTTTAATATGGTGTTCGGGCCAGCTTGCGCGCACCTCGACTAATCCCACGAGCCCTGAAATTAATAACCATATAAGCCTTCAGTGACTATCATATGAGCAAACACAGGGCTCGAACTTGAGATAACAGAAAAAACAAATCTCTTAATCCCAAACTTTTACCACTAAACCACCCTCTTTATAAGTTTCTTATTTATGCTCATAGTTGCTGTTCGGACGTTTTCTTTCTTGGTTCTTTGTTTCTGCTTATAACCGATAAAGGCCTTAATTTTCTTTTTCAAACAACTAATTATGTTTCCTGAATCTCTAGTTCTTGTTGTTGACCGACCATGGGGCTTCTGTCTTAAAATAATAATAATAATAATAAAATAAAGAAAGAAAACAATACAGAACATCAATATCAATTTAAGAATTGGGGGTAACCTGGTGTGTGTTTGTATATATATTAGAATAATCACAATGTTGTTTTTTTAGATCAAACATGTAAATCTTAATTATGTTCAATGGCTCGAGCAGAGTTAATCAAGTATTTCCAATTAAATTATGCTATACCTTCTCTTGTGTTGTGTCTCGATGATGCGAAGTTGATTTTAACCAACTAACTTTAAATTTGAATTTAAAACAAAATATCATTCCAAAATAATATTGTATTTAATAAACAAAAATATTTCAAAAGTTGTGAAAATTCTGAATTAGTACATACACATTCTATATATATATATATTCACATATCATTTTATAATCTTTTAAATATTCCTCAAAACCAATAAAATAATTCATAACTTAAAATATTTATTACATTAAATAAAGTTTAATATTTAAAATAAAAATCTAAACTTGAATAAAAACAGTGTAATAATAAAACGTCTAAAATATTAAATCACAAAGATTAAAAAAAGTCTCACGAAAGCAAGAAAAACATACCAACTAGCAAAATAGTAGCAGGAACTCTCAAGTCATCCCATATCAATGTCTAATTTTTTATATATAAAATAAAATGATATTATTTTTGTTAAAAGAGAATAAAAAGTCAATAAGTTATAACCGGTTTTTACCAAATTAAACTGAGTTTTTTTTTAATTTTTTTAAATCCAACATAATTACAGTCCCGATTCGATCCGTCGGTAAGTTAACTTTAAAACTGTTTATGAAATAAAAAAAGTGAGCATACCGACGGTGCAGTTATGAGCGATAAATTATTAAAAACCAGCAGGTACTAGGTTTTGGATTTTGGGAAAGAGTGCTATCAAGGTAATATTGCAGGCCACCCTTCGTGTTTCGAATGGCACACTCGAGAACGAATTAATCAAACGGTCCCTCCTTTTCAAGATGTGGACAGCTTACTTAACCACTATCGTCCCGTTATTGCTTTTTCGTTGGTTCTTTTTTTCCATGACCATTGACTTGGATACCAATGCCATCAGTTTAAAGACTCCATCGACCCTGTCGTGCATGATTGACGCTGGCTGCCTTCTTGTTGATGGCCCTCAGCTTTAGTCAATAATCTACGGATTTGAACTTTTCTCAAGGAATCGCAGCTTTCATATGGAAGACTTCCCTGTCAAATATCTTTCTGAAGCTAAGAAAAACCCACCTTGTTAGGTTTAGCTTTTAGGAAGCAAAACCTAACACAGTTGTTGAGGATTAAAATGACAGAGGTAACACTTTGTATACGAACTTGCTTCACTTGGCAACACATAGAGAGGTGCCACAGCACAAGAGACCAGAGAAAGAAACGTGAACCAGGCTGCAGGAGCAGTGTTCCAAGCTCCAGCATGCACTAGCATTCAGTTCATAATACCATCTGATACACACACACACTACTAGAAATTCGCTCAATAGCAACGGATTTACTAATGGAATATTTCTGTCGATAATTTGAGGTCGAAATTACCGATGGAAACTTTTCCATCCGTAATTCAGTCGGTAACTACCAATGGACTCTTTCCGTCGGTAGTTATCGATTGAATTACGAACAGAAAACGTTCCGAATTAAAAAAAAAGGCGGGTCGCTGACGTGGAGGTTTTGGCGGGGTTATTTTTACTGATAGAATCACCGACGAGTTCAAAACGACAGCCCCGTACAGTGACGTGACTGGTTCGCCTTTTAAAATGCCGACGGAATTACTAAGGGATTCGAATTGGCAGATCAGTACAATGACGTGACCGGTTCACCTCTTGAAATGCCGATGGAATCACCGAAGGATTAGAAATGAAAGATTCGTACGATGACATGTTGATTTTTCCATCAGAATCACCGATGGATTTCGAAAAAAGTTAATATATGCTCTCTCTGCCGACCCTCTCTTTCTCTATTTCTTCTTCTTTTTCCTAATCCCAACTCTCCCCATCAAACAAAAATCTCCCTCATCTGAGCACAACAAGTTATATTTCTTGAAATTTTGTGGCCACAGCATCTATGTTCTGATTTACCGATGGATTTTATCAATTTTTGTAAGTAATTTTATCTTTTTAAATTTTAATATTTAAATGTCAATTTTATTGTTTTTTTAGTATATGTATTTTATTAGTAGATGTACATGTTTTATTGTTATTTCTCAAACAAACTTGTAGTATATGAATGTATAATTTTATACCTGTTATGGTTTGTTTTAGATTTTGTAAGATTGTATTTGTTTGTAAATTGTTAAAACTTTATGAAATTACCGAATTACATGTGCTATTTTGAAATAATTAATAGCTTGGTTAATGGGTCCGTTTAAAGTTTTATCAATGGTATTACGGAGTGGTAATTTCCATAAATTTATATATATTAATTTGTATGGATGTTGATAAATGATAATGAATATTTAATATTTATGAGAAATTGTGATTGGTTTGTTGGATAATCTCGAGGTAAAATAATATTTTTGCAAGTTTATTTACCTAAATACTTAGTTAATTAATACATGATGTCATCATAATTTTATAGAAGTTCGATATAAGTCATGGATGATCGTTCATGGATGTATCGGGATTCACCCCAAGGATTGCAGAGGATTGATTATTGTAACAGGGTTCAGGATTTTATTAATTTCACAACATCTATTCCCATAAATTTTACTGGAGGCGATATTAGGTGTCTATGCAGGAAGTGTCAAAATAAAAAAATTTCTGCATCCAGATGTTGTAATGATGCATCTTCTACACAAAGTGTTTATGGAGAATCACCAGTGTTGGTATGCATATGGAGAAGTATTTGTTAGTAAGAGGAGAATGGGAGAAACGATGGTTGGGTCAACTTCTAGTGCTAGCAACGTGCATGAAGCGGCAAATGACAACATTAATCCTTACATAAATATGGTTATGGATGCAATGAGAATGAATCAAGGTAATATCAGTTAATGTCAAATCATAGAAGAAGAACCTAATGCAGATGCAACTAGGTTTTTTGATTTGTTGAAAGATTTTGACGAACCATTATGGGATGGTTGCACAAACCACAGTAAATTATCTGTTGTAGCACAGATGTTCACCATCAAGTCAGATCACGGGTTGAGTGAGGCCGGGTATGATAAAATTATTGAATGGGTGAGAAGCATTTTACCTGTAGGGAACAGGCTGAAAAAGAACTTCTATGTTGCGAAGTCCATGATGAAACTCCTCGGTTTAGGATACCAGAAAATTGACATGTGCCCTAACTTCTGCATGTAATACTACCTTGAAAATGCTAAGATAATCAAGTGCATGACATGCAGGCATTCCCGTTACAAACCTAGAACTGGCAGGGGAAAGACTCTAGTGGCATATAAAAAACTTAGATACTTCTCGATCACACCTAGACTGCAGAGGTTATTCATGTCACCAAGGACTGTTGAGCACATAACATGGCACCGAGCACATAACATGGCACTAAGCACATGATGTGGCTGATGGAGCGATGATGCATCCTTCTAACAGTAAAGCGTGGAAACGTTTTAACAGTGTTCATCCTTATTTTTCAGCTGAATCAAGGAATGTGCGTCTTGGGTTGTGTATAGACGGATTCAACCCATTTGGGTCATTTGCTGCTCCTTATTCTTGTTGGCTGGTCATACTCATAGTTTATAACTTGCCACTAGGAATGTGTATGAGGCCAGAGTTCATGTTTTTATCTACTGTCATACCCGGTCCAAGTAGCCCGGGGCGGAATATAGATGTTTGTCTTCGACCGTTGATTGATGAGTTGGCACAGTTGTGGTCCTCTAGAGCTCTGACTTATGATATATCAAGGAAAAAAAATTTCCTTATGAGGGCGACTTTAATGTGGACTATCAACGAGTTTCCAGCTTATGGAATGCTTTCTGGTTGGAGCACGCATGAGAAAATCGCATGTCCATACTACATGGAAAACAACAAGGCATTCACGCTAGTAAACGGAGATAAAGCTTTTTTCTTTTTTTACAGTCACCGTTGCTTCTTGCCACTTAATCACAAGTATAGAAAGAATAGAAAAGATTTCTTTGTTGGCATAGTTGAAAAAGATGTTGCATCCCCGCGTCTTTCTAGTGAAGACTTGCATAATGTTGTATCAGAGTACGGTACATTGTGTTTGGCCTTCAATCAGGTAAGCAAAAGTTTTCTAGTTTTGGTTTGACCCATAATTGGGTAAAGCGAAGTATCTTTTAAGAGGTATCTTTTAGGAGCTTCCTTATTTGAAGACCAATCTGCTCTACCATAACTTGACGTCATGCACATCGAAAAGAACGTGTTTGAGAACATTTTCAACACCGTCATGGATGTAAAGGGGAAGACAAAGGACAACATCAAAGCTAGATTGGATATAGCTTTATACTGTAACCGTAAAAATATGGAGTTGGTTTTTGATGAGTCACGGGTCGCAAAAGCAAGAGCAAGCTTCGTATTAGATAAAAATGCATAATTGCTAGTCTACAAATGGCTTAAGAGTCTGCGTTTTCTGGATGGACATGCATCAAAAATATCAAGGCTAGTTAATATAGAGGACTGCAGATTGTATGGAATGAAGAGTCATGACTACCACGTGTTTATGCAAACACTCATCCCATTAGCTTTTCATGATTTGTTGCCAAAGGGAATATGGGATGCACTCACGAAGATCAGTCATTTCTTTAGAGATATATGCTCTAGCAAGTTGAATGTTGAGCACATTGAGAGGCTTCAAAAGAATATCGTCGAGACACTATGCAAACTTGAGATGATATTCCCTCCATAATTTTTTGACTCAATGGAGCATCTC
Organism: Populus nigra; assembly: GCF_951802175.1. Classification (NCBI taxonomy): domain Eukaryota; kingdom Viridiplantae; phylum Streptophyta; class Magnoliopsida; order Malpighiales; family Salicaceae; genus Populus; species Populus nigra. The sequence goes on from NC_084868.1 coordinate 8,077,666, forward strand.
CATATACATCTACCATTCGAGGCAAAAGTTGGAGGACCGGTCCAATATAGATGGATGTACCCATTCGAATGATTAGATATTATAGTTGCAATGTAATTCATATATAAAAGTATTTTCTATGTTTTTTTTAATTGAAAATACTTGATTAATTCAATGCAAGTACTTGTTTAATCTCAAGGAAAAGGTTAAGAACAACGCGCATGTTGAGGCTTCGATATGTGAGGCCTATATTGTTGAGGAGATCTCAACATTTATCTCGTACTATTTCGAACCTCATCTGAGAACAAGAATCAATCGCGTTCCACCGCATGATGATGGCAGTGAAGTGCCTTCCAGTGGGAATTTGTCAATATTCTCCAATACTGGATGAACCACATCTAAAAATATCGTAAGAGGAAGATATTTGTCAGAACTAGAGTTCAAACAAGCACACAACTATGTTCTATTTAACTGTGATGAGCTGAGACCTTTTATTCAGTAAGTTTATATATATGTAATACTAATTAAACTTTGTTAGTAATATACTATTAATTATATATTGTAATATGATACACTCATTATCACTTGCAGGCAACATCGACAATATTTGTTCTTTAATAACTCACAGTTGACTGAATCCCTGATCTTTCAATTACAAGATGAACAATTTGTCACGTGATTCAGAACACATGTAAGCACTATCACAAACTCATTCTAACTTGTAAAATTAATGTACGAATGCAAATCATTATGAGATTGTCGTTTATTTGCTATTTATTGATGTACATTACATACAAGGTTTATCAAATGGGAAGGAGTGCGCCTAAGTCATTGTCTTTACTAAACGTGGGGCCTGAAAGAAAATGTAAGTGCTATAACAGGTATTTTATCAATGGATATGTTTTCCATACTAAAGAATACGGCAATGAAGAAAGACATACAATAGTGGTGTTTGTGTTAAAGGATCCACTAGTAGTGAGTTAGAAGTTGACTACTATGGTAGATTAGAAGAGGTCGTCGAACTGCAATATCATAACGAGCAGAATAGAGTGTTTTTATTCAAATGCTATTGGTATGACATGATTGACAGAGGAATCAGAGTTGATCCGCTCTATGGTCTGGTCAAAATCAACTCAAAAGCTAGACTCCGCAATATAAACTCAAAAGCTAGACTAACTATCAAAATGAAGCCCTGTGTAAAACCCTTTTTTCATGTAATTTAGATTATGGATGATATATTTTGTAACACAAAATATTTATTACTTGAAATAATTACTTGAAATGCCACAATCACCGACGTCCATACCACGACATTTCACAGAGAGTTCGAAAATAATTACTTGAAATGTCACAATCACCGACGACTATGCCGATGAAATAGATCCATCGGCATTTCACAGAGAGTTCGAAAATAATTACTTGAAATGTCACAATCACTGACGACAATGCTGACGGATACAAGTCCGTCGGCATTTCACAGAGATTTTGAAAATAATTACTTGAAATGCCACAATCACCGACATGCATACTGACGGATATATGTCCGTCGGTAAGTTGTCAACGGGTCAATTTTACCGACAAAATTACCGACGGACTGTGCGAATTCCAAAGGGTGGTGCATTAAATGCATCTCTGACCGCATCATCTTGCCGACGGAATTACCGACAGACCACGAAAAATATGGAGGGTCATTAAAAGTTTTGGTGCGAAATTTTAAAATTACCAACAGATTTTTGACACTTCACCGACAGAATAAATTAAAATAATAATTAATTTTATATCCATCAGTGAATCCGTCGGTAAAACTGCCATATAAGTTCCAGCCACCGTCCTTTCAGTTCATTTTTTCTTCTCCTCCGTTTTTCACCTTAAATTTTAATTTTTTTTCCTCTCCATTCTTCAAGGCTTTCGCCTACAATCTCTTGCAAGTTTTCTTGTGAATCTTCATCAGTTTAAAAGATATGTGTTTCTTCTATTTCATTTTACTTTAAGGGTTTTTTTTGCTTTTTTTTTTGTTATGTTTTTTGTTTTTGTGTATTTTTTGTAATGTAGATAAAGTCTTGAATTCAAAAAATTATTAAAGTAAGCATATTTCATTCCTAAAGTCTATAGTTTTTTTTTTGAATTTATAGAATATTTTTTATTGTTGTTTTGGCATAATTATTATTAGTTAATTTGTTGAATATTTATTGTTAATGTTGAATTTACCTTAGAATTAGTAATCAATATGTTGGAATAATTATTAACTTTATTATTGCATGATATGTGTTTAATTTTTTCCATTTATTTTGATTGTTAGTCTAGAGTTTTTTTTTCAATTTATTGTTTTGTTGTATTGGCATAATTATTGAATAATTTTTTGAATTGTAATTGTTAATGTTGAATTTACCTTAGAATTAGTAATTGAATATTTTGGAATAATTGTTAATTTTACTCTATTATTGCGTGATTTATGTTTGATTTTTTCCATTAATTTTAATTGTTAATCTAGAGTTTTTTTTATTTATTGAATATATTTTATTGTTGTATTGGCATAATTATTGAATAATTTGTTGAATTGTAATTCTTAATGTTGAATTTACCTTAGGATTAGTCATTGAATATGTTGGAATAATTAGTATAGATTGGGTCAATTGGTTGTGGCTATTGTTAATATGTGCAGGTTTGTGGATTTGGGTTGTATCCAGTATAGGGGAGGTGCTGTCGAATTTTTTTAACATTTGAATTTAATTATATAATTATTTGTATAAAATTGTGTAGATGCGTAGAATGAAAACTAGAGTTGGTCGCTCACATATGGTCGCAGCTAGTTTGCCTAGCAGTGAGAATAACATTTCCTTAGGTGCCTCTCAAAAAGAGGCACCGACACCACCTGCGTTGTCAACCGATGTTGCCTCTTCCAGCGCTAGTTCACAGCGTAGAGGCGGCGTGCCTTCGCAGCAGAATCAATTTATACGTAAGTACGAGACACAGTGGAATGACGACCTTTCAATGTAAGTTTGTTAAGGTTTTAGTTTTTTTTAAAAAAAAATTACAACATAATTTATGAAATAATCACTAATGAATTTATTTCGTTTATTTTCAGGTTCACAAACATTGACTCTACCCGAGTAATATCATCAGCGTTTAAATCATCGATGGAGATTCCATTGTTTCAATGGAGTCAGATATCCAAGCATCTTGAATGGATGCCTTAAATCAATGCATGGTTTGACAGATTTGAGGTTGGTATTAATTTATAATTTTTAGCTTATTTCTAATAAATTATTAATATAATTGTAAATAAATTATTATTTTTATTTAAAATTAATTATTTATACACAGGACAAATTCTGCTAGGACAATGAGCATAATACTATTGCGAGGAGGGTGTGAGAAAATCATGCGGCAACTAGGTAACATCGAAAACAATACAAGATTTTTTTTAGACAAAAATTTATGTTTCGAAATGTAATTTTTGGTTGTGTGAAGTAGATTGCGTGATTTTTGGTATGAAGCACAAAAGAGGGCAAAAAAAACCGCAAGAGATAGGAGTTTTCAAGGTTGGAACGATGATGCAGTTTGGAGGGATTTCAAACCGATATACATCCCGAAAGTTATATGGCCACTATCTTGAACATGTGACGTCTGAGCGGTTCACACGACGCTCACAGTCTAGTGCTGGCAACCGGAATCGGTCAATTCATGGCTCAATGACAACGCATATTGGCAACTTCGTTCCATTTGTTGCACATGTAAAACAGACGGTAAGATTAATTTAAATGAAATATATCATTAAATTAAGTTGTTGTTAATAAATTTTTTTTCATTATAGGCTACGTCTCTTGGATGTGAGCCAAGCTCGATGGAGCTGTTTGTGAAGACACATGTGCAGAGTCAAAACCGCCAAAAGAGGGCACAATAGTTCATTGATAATCGTGATCAACATTTTGTGGTATGTTTGTTCAACCATTTTATTTTGTAAGTTATTATGTTTATTGAATTGAATATGATGATTATTTTTTTTTATTTTCAGGAGGCCTATAATAATCGATTGGGGGAGAGATACATGGATGATATTTTGACCCATCCGGAATTCGATCCGGATTTGTGGATGGAGGTTGGATCGTCAGGTGGACTCGATAAAAATCAGGTTTACGGGATCTCCAACACTATAGCTGACAATTTGCAGTTGACCCGTAGTGTTTCAACCATTGGGAGCTATCAATCAATATCGAGCCCCCATCTAAGGAGTTCGTGGCCTTACAGCAACACACGGCTCAGCTCACCGAAAAATACGACCACCTATCAAAAGAGTACACACAACTCAAAGCGTCTCATGCACAACAAAGAACAGAGTCTGAACAACTCAAAGTGTCTCAAGCACAACAAAAAGTGGAGTCTAAACAATAAAAAGCAGCTTATGAACAACTTCGTGAAATGGTCATGAACATAACAACACAGAGTGGAACATATGCGCCTAATCCTTTTTGGCCGTATAACCACCAGCCTCCTTCTCCTCCAGCTCCACCTTTATATTAATTTCTAATAAATATTATTTACCTTTAAAATTTCCTTTAATATTTTTTCTGAAACACATTTAGTTTGTAATGAATATTATTTACTTTGATTTTTTGTTTTTGATGTTTAATATAAATTTTATTTGTATAATTGGTTTTTATTACCATTAATTTATATAATTTTATATTATGTATTCTAAATAACTTTTTAAAAACAAATTTAGAAAAAAACTATTACAAAGGGTTTTACCGACGGAATGAACCCGTCGGCATTTGACCACATTCACCAACGCATTTACAAACAGATATATTCCGTCGGTATTTCATACACTCACCGATAGTTTTACCGACAGAATGAATCCATCGGCATTTGACAGTAGCTGCCACAATTACCAACAAATTTATAGACGGATATATTCAGTCAGTATTTCAAACATTCACCGACAAATATACCGACGGTAGGTAGCTGTCGATAAATCACGATATCACCGATGGAATAAAATCCGTCGGTATATTTCAAGCTGGAAACTTTTTTTTAGCGCGCAAATTTCGTTTATAAAACCATCAGCAAATGGTTTTTTTGTGTTTCCGACCGATATAGCAACGGAATGTGGAATTACCGACAAAAAGAAAGCCGACGGATGTAATTCGTCGGTGAAGACGTCGATAATTCCATCACCGATGAACTGGTAATCACACACCGACGGAATATTTCCATCGGTAAAACTGTGAAATCTTGTAGTGATATATATATCCCTCGCATAGCGTATTGCTGATGACGAACGTATGAAATTTGGGTTCTTCTTTATTAAATCCATGGATTCAGGATGTTTAATTATGAAATCTACATCCTTTATGTGGCAAGCACATTAACTATCATGTCTTTGTACAGACACACTCTTGTAGATTTTAAGTTGCATAAACTGCTTTGACTCCCAAGTTAAACGGACTCGCACTTGGGTGATGTTCTCTGTTGTAAAATAACTTCATCTTCTTTAAGCTTTGCTATGCAAACACACAAAGGAAAACCTCCTCAATTTCCTTTTCTACACCATCCGTTTTAAAGTTTTAACTTAACATTGGAGGGTTTTCTTTAACCATAAGAAAAAATATCTTAATTTTAATTGTTTTCATTTATTTTTTACGTTAAAAATAAATCATTAAAATCATTAAAAAAATATATAAAACATAACACAAACACACACACACATGGGGTTGAAATTGGATCAATAATTGAGAAGTATAGGCTACAATAAAGTTTAAAGATTTTTGGGTCATAATTGAGGGTTGAATTGAAGGAATGGCTTACATTGATTTAATTTGGCTAAGATTGAAAGGAATTGGAAGTTCAATGATGGTTTTGAAATAAATAGTTAAGTTAGAAATTCAATTAAAGGTCTAATTAAAAAAGTAATTTGAAATTGAGAGTCTATTTGGTTAAAAAATGGAGATTAGAAGAACCTAGAACTAAAATGAAAGAAATGAAGAAATCAAAGGACATATATAATTCGGTCAAGTGTGAAATTGATAAAAAAAAAAACTTAACCTTTCACAACTATTTTGGACATAACTAAAGTTACAAAATAATTTTGATGTGATTATAATTTCATTAGAAAGTAGACATCTAAACCTTTCCAGTGCCATATGGTAGACCTTTTAATTCACTAATACGAGAAAGAACAATTCATTTGAAGTTGTGCTTCAATTCTGCCAGTAAATTATGAAATTTGATTTTGGACTTGTTTTAATTAGTTGAGCTATTATTTATTTCTTAGTTTATTATAGGTCCTATGGCATTTAAGGGTTATTTGTGTTAGGTTTTATTTTATTATTTTAGTTATTTTGGGCTTTTAATATGTTAAAGTCCATTTATCAATTTTAGGTCCATTAAGTCAAATTACAGTTAACTTTTTATTATATAAACCAAATGTTAACATTATTTTGAGGTTGATGAATTTTATTTACAAGTTGTCGTATATTGTATGCTTATTTCTGTTTAAGTGATTCTCATAATAAGTTCTAGATTAAACTTGCAAACTCTTCAAATGATCAAACAACTTCGTTGTGATTTATACTTCTCATTTATATCTCATTATAGGCGTAGGGTGGGGTAATCAACTACATATAACTTTAGTTCTTTGAAGTAAGGTTCTTGTTGGGTGAAATTGCAAACTATTCTTCAAACCTCAAATTAACAATTTAAGGGGCAATATTGCATCAGGTTTTGATTAACCAGGCTAATATTCTCATTTCTATTAAACAAATTTTAACTAGAGATAAGATTGTTGCGAAAAAAAAAAAAAGCAAGTTTGTGGGCTTGAAAAACCATGCACTACCACGTCTAGGATGGAAATACCCAGTTTTATGCATTTAGGATGAGGGGGAATATTTAGAACTTGGCAGAAGATCAGACAATAACAAAAGATGAGTTTTTTATATTTTTGGATAGCTTCGCATCAATATAACTTGAATATCTAGGTTTGAAAACATAGAATGATGTAGTTTAACGGTGGAAAATAATGTAATAAATTAAATCATTATTGAGCACTAAAGTATTTAGGAATTATTTTCCTTATTAATGGTAACATTTCTTAATTTTCTCCATATTGGTCGAAGTTCCTATGAGTTTGGAGTCCTCAATGAAAACTTCCTAAGAAAATCTTGACTTGGTTTATCTTTATAGCATTAAAATGAACAAACAATCCATTTGCATAATCATTCAAACATTTTATATTCACGAACACATTGTATGTCTTTCGATTGCATGGTAAGAATAAAACAAAACAAAATTGGGTCAAAATATAAGTCCCTTACAACACCTAACCTACAATACCAGCATTTAAAAAAGATTGATGGAAAACAAAAAATGAGCCTAGTTGGAAGTTCAGTACTAAAAGGAGATAAAAAGCATGAAAAGTGATATTGCAAAGATCACTAGTACTAAAAGGAGATAAAAAGCATGAAAAGTGATATTGCAAAGATCACTAGCCTGCTTGAATAAGCCTTAAGGTCCAACTCTAGGGAAAGACCCTTTGCTTAACCCAAAGTTGTTGCATAATCCATAGCTCTATAAAGTATTAGTGCACCTAAACCTTAATTTACAACCCATTTTCTCTTTACCCAACTTGTACCTCCTATGAGAGTACAACCTATTATAGACCTGACTGCTGAGGAAACTCATAAAGGATAAAGTAGGGGAGGAGGATAATTATGATAAGCTTACTGCCCTAGAGGAAAAGATGAGAGAAATTGAAGGGGTTGATCTATACAACCCTATAAGAGTTGCTAGGATGTGTTTAGTCCCTACTATGATGGTGCTGAAAGAATTTAGAGTGCTAAAATTTATAAAATACATCGATAACCAATGCCCAACAACCTACCTGAAGGTATATTACAATAAGATGGTGGAAGTGGTAAGTGATGAAAAGTTGTTGATCCATTTCTTTCAGGGTAATTTGAGTGGCACTACACTAGCTTGGTACATGAGGCTAAAGAACACTAAGATTAGAAGGTGGAAAGACTTGGTATAGGCTTTATGAAATAATATAATCTCAATATAGATATCACCCCAAATAAATGTTCCTTTTTTATTTTGGAGAAAGGATGTAAGGAATATGTCTGTGAATATGCTTAGAGATGGCATGAGAAGGCCGATGAAGTGAACTTGCCATTATTAGAAAAAAAGAGATGACAAATTTGTTCTCTAACACCTTTAAAGCCTTTTATTTCCGAGCACCTTATAAGAACCATGATTCAACGCTTCATTAATATTGTAATTGTCGCTGAGAGAATAGAACAAGGTATGAGAGCTGGTAGAATTACTAAACTATCAGATAAAAAAGGTTTCACTATGGGGGAAAAGGATATCAAAGTAAATGATGTTGAAGGAAAAGGATACAAAGGAAAAGGGTATCAAAACACATACAATTATTAAACACCTACCCCCACCTATAGTCAAAATAAATTTCTCTCACTTTCCCCCCTAAACCAACCTAATCATTGAAATAATCAGCAACTAAAATAATAACCATTTCTAAAAAGACCAAGAACAATTGCCACCTCTGGCCATACAACTTAAAAAATGTACCAAAGACTTTTAAACATTGGTCAAATTGCCCCTATTCTATTAACCCTATTGAAACCACCATTTCTAAATTTGTATAAGTCAGACAAAACTTATAATACCATGTTAGTATAGTATCACACAATAATTCATTGAAATTTGTATTGCATTTAAAAGAAAAGTCCTTCAGCTTATTAAGGCAAGTGGATCACTTTCGAGGAAACTCCCAGTAACTCTAATCCACTTCTAAACCATGCCTAGGGAAATAAAAAGGTCAATGTTTTGGAGGAAGCAAATAGAGGAGAAACAATCTTAAAGGTTATAATAAGCCATTACACATCATTACGAGGTTCAAAGAATGTATAATTTCCAAGCTTCTTATATATAATGGTTTTACTTTGAATGTGCTACCAACACATGTATTAGATAAAGCACTAATAGATGTTTCTCTTATAAACCAAGTACCATGACTTCTAAAGCTTATGATGGATTATCTAAACAGGTTATTGGAAACATTAAAATTATGTTAGTCATTAACCCCTAACCATTTCAAGTAACTTTTCAAGTTATGGATATTCAACCATCCTACAACATGTTTGAAAGGCCATAGATTCACACTGCTGGAGTTGCAGCATCATATTTGCTCCAAAGAGTAAAATTCATTATCAATGGAGGTCTAGTCATTGTAAAGCCTGAAGAGACATTATTAATGATAGAGAATATGAAAGTTCCTTACATTGAAACTAAAGACAACATCGATGGAAATCTACATGATTTTGAGGCAATAAACGCTGAATAGGTGCCTAAAAATACAATGTTGAGAAAACCTTGAATTTCAAAAGCTGCTAAGATAGCCGTAAAATACCCTTTGAAACATGAGTTATCATTCTAATATGACCTAACCATTTGGATGTCTGATAGAGTTAATATGATAAAAATAAAGTGTGTTAACCAATGATTTGGCTTAGGGTTTAAGCCTGTGAGGAAAGTTTATAAGAGGGCATATGAGATCAAGAGAGACAAAATGATGGTTAAAATTAGGGGCGCACGCCGAATGAAGAAATAATAGAAATTTCTCCCATACATGTAACCCCATCTCATGTGATAAGGCATGAAGATGAGCTAAAAAGTCTGAGAAAGAAACTCAATGATGTTGCTATCAATTATCTAGAGAAAAATGAATAGGAAGATTGTGATGAAGACTTTAAGATTAAGGAAGACACTCACGAAATGCTACCCCAATTAACTATCAACATCTTTAAAAGATGTTCAAGTATAATTTGTAAGAAAGCTAGCTGAAGGGGTAGAGTTAAACAATTAAGAGATCCAAGAAGTCCCAATTATTTTCAAAAAGTAATAGTGTGCTAATTTATATATTTTATTGAGTTTGAATGCTTTATTTTTACCTTATCGATAATCATAACTCAAGATATTAACATAAGGTTTTTATTGTTGTTGTGCTTGTTTCTTTTAAAATTTTAATGAGATCATGTTTATTTCTTTCAAGTATGCCTTCGTCTTGCTTATTATCCATTCACACCTATATACTTTTTACTTTAGGAAATCTGAAAATGGATATTTAATAAATGCATAAACACATTGCACTAAGAATAATTGTCTAAAACTTGATGAGTATATAATTACAATGGGTGAGAGAGAGTGGTAAAGAGAAAATTTGGAAGAGTTCACAAGGCTAGTTGAATAGTCTAAGCATTCCTAATAGCCCACTATAAAATTTCTTGAATTAATACATATGGGCACTTAGCAAGATAAGAGAGAATTAAAAAGTAGGGTGTTGATCACAACTAATGAAAGAAATGGTTTGGTTGTACTGTTATGAGATTTTTTTTTTATGTTTTTGCCTGGTCATATGCTGACATGCCTAATCCAGACACTAAGATTATGGTACAAAGGTTATTTTTTAGAAAAGATTATAAGTTGTCAAACAGAAACTAAAAAGTACAAGGCCTGATATACTGATCAAGATTAAGGAAGAGGTGAGGAAGCATTGGGATGTTGGGTTCATAAAAGTGGTTAAATACCCTTAATAGGCCTCCAACGTCGTAGCAGTCTTCAAAAAGAATAACAAGATCAGGGTATATGTGGACTTTAGAGATTTAAATAAGGCGAGCCTAAAATACAATTTTCTTATGCTATAAAGAACTCTACTTACTCCTTCATAGATGATTTTTTAAGGTACAATCAAATAAAAATGGTTGAAAAAGATAAGGAAAAGACTATATGTGTCACCTCATGGGGAACTTTTTATTATAAAGTTATGTCATTAATTCAGATAGAAGAATGTTAGAGTGATGTACCAACGTTTTATATTGACTATTTTCATGACATAATACATGAGGAGATCGAGGTTTATATGGATGGTATGATCGCCAAGTCTAGATAAAAGGATGACCATATCCAAACTCTGAAGAAATTGTTTGAAAGGTTAAGGAGATATAAATTAAAGTTGAACCCTGCAAAGTGCACATTTAAGATGAGAAATAAAGGTATAGAAATAAACCCTGATAAAGTGAAGGCTATATAAAAGATGCCATCCCCTAAGACTAAAAGGGAAATCTCGAGCTTTCTACGGCGTTTACATTATATTGCCCGATTTATTGCACAATTAATAGCCACATGTAGGTTAATCTTTCGACTACTCTGAAAAAAATCCTAGGATATGAGATGAAGGTTACTAGGAAACCTTTGATAATATTAAACAGTATTTGCAAAGGTTACCTCTTCTAGTACCACCTGTGTTTGAGAGGCTATTCATCCTGTATTTAACAATGATTGAAAAGCTATGGGTTGTGTGCCTAGGCAGCATGATGAGTTTGGAAGTAAGGAACATGCTATCCATTATCTTAGTAAGAGGTTCACTGATTATGAGTCTCACAATAATATAATAGAGAAGTTGTGTTATAGCCTAATTTGGAGTGCAAGAAGGCTTTACACCACATGGTTGATCTCAAATATGAATCCTCTCAAGTATATCTTTGAGAAGCCTTATTTATTAAGTAGGATAGCTAGATGGTAAATGTTGTTGACGAAGAATGACATTGTCTATATATTGAAAAGATAGTAAAAAAAAGTGTGATTTTCGATCACCTAGCTAAATATGTTATTGAAGACTATGATCTCCTGAATTTTCACTTTCATGACAAAGATGTTTTAATAGTGAAAGAAGAGGAAAATAGTGAGCGATGGACCATGTATTTTGATGATGTCATAAATGTATCTAGTAATGAGGTTGGAGTTGCTATAATTTTACCAAGTAAAAAGAAATTTACCCTCTCAATCATGTTGAAATTTGAGTATACCAACAATTTGTGCATAGGTGGTGCCACTGTTGATTGAGGGATTTTCCAGGTATCTACTTTCAAACAAAGAAGTCTTTTTTTTCTCTCTCTCTCTCTCTCTCTTCAATACAAGGTATAATATAATATATTTACTTGCTTTAGTTTTTGTTCCTGTGATGTATTGCTAAATTAGGAATATCAAAATCTGAACCTACGAATTTAAAAGGAAAATATCAACTTTTGTCTTTCATGTCAACAGATTTCAATGATTTGAAACCACAAGTTATTCCTTGCAATTCTTGTCCAATGAGAAACCTTGATGTCTGCAAAGCTGAGTCTTATTACAGTAGGAACATTAAAATAAAATAACAAGATCACTAGATTTCTCTTTTGTTGTAAAAGAAAAGAAGACAAGTCCTTTGTAGATAGCTAAATTCTTCAAAAGGAAACCATGCCTTTCAAGTGTCTGAATCTATGCATGCAGAATGCATATGCATGTAATGATGAAGAAGGAACAGTAGGGCGTTGTGATTCATGAACGTGGGGGTGTCTTGAACCTAAAATAACTTCTCCCTGTGAAGCAAGGCTTTGAATTTCTTCTTCTTCTTCTTCTTCTCTGCGATGATTATTAGACTTGTAGTCTGCTTTTGCTTGGAAAAAATAAGAGAGAATAAAAGCAAGAAAGAAAATGATGTTTCTCTAGGTTAATTAGTCTACCGTCTTTTTTTTTTTTGTAATTCATGAATACAAGATGAAAATATCACCATATATATACGTGACTAGAGTTTCTTGCAATTTTTCCATGTCTGCAAAATATATATATATATATATATATATATATATATATATATAGTTAATTATAGAAAAAAAAAAAGAAAAAAACACCTTTTAAGTGATTACTGTTTGTATATATTTCCACTATGGTAAAAATAAAATAAAAGTCTCCTCAATTCAACTTTGCACGGCAAAGTCTTTTCAGATTTTTTTTTTTTTTTTTTTTTTTGCATATTCTATCGACCATTTTTTTTCATCTTTCTAGTTTTTTTCAAAAAATATTTTTTTATATTTTAACAATTGATAAAAATACTTTTTATTAGAATAAAAATAAATATATATATTTTTCAAGATACCATTTTATTTTTTAAAAAAGAAGAGGATGAAAAATCGTAAGGCAATGTGGCTTAATAATTTTTTAAAAAAAAACATTAAAAAAAACATATATTAAGTCATAACGGTCTGGCCTAACTAACCCAGAGTCATGCACTTGCTCGGTTTTATATATATATGTAACAAATCTCTCATTTAATCATACAGCACTAAAAATAGAAATTCACAAAAAAAAACCAAAGATAATAAAAAAGAATTAATTGCAATGAATTTAAACTTGAATCTAAAAGAAAAAAAAATCAAGAGGGGAAAATCAACTTTTTTTCTAGCCAAAATGATGGGAGACATGTTGGGTGTGTTATCGCACCCCGAGTACCCCACAACCAGTTAAAATAATTTCTCAAGCTCAAATGTGCAACAATGAAATGTCCAAGAAAAAAAAAGGTCTAAGAAGTGGAATGAAAAGAAATTAACATATTAGATTGACTCTTGTCAACCTAGATTTATTAATCAAATTTACCATGTTAGATAATCTATCTCTCCCTTTCCCCTCCCTTTTTTCTCCCTAGTCGGGCCTTTTCTAGGCCCAAGTGAGATGAAATTTGAGATTAAATTTAAGAGTTATAAAAAATTTAACGATCAAATTAAAAAAAAAACTTTCATGTGGAATGAAATTTAAAACTAAATTAAAAAGTTATCAAAGAATTAAAGCCAACAAAAAATTAAATGGTGCATAGCGCACACACACCAAAGCATAAGGAAGCTTGCCGCATTCAGATGGCATATGCAGCATCATCTGAAGTTCAATGAAGTCCTTCCTCAAGGTCTGTAAAATCTTCTAAATGGGCTTTCTTCTTTCCTTTATACCCCTCTCATTTTTCTCTCTCATCATCTTGATTTTAATTTCTGATTTCTCCTTTTCTTACATTTATGGATAAAAAAACCTTCTCTTTTCCCCTATTATTGAATTAGATACTTGCATAATTTTTTTTCAAGCAATAATAAAATCTTTTTTTTTCGTGCAAAATTGAGCATACACACAAAATGTTGGGCCTATGTTATCATTATCCTAAATACCCTATAGTAAGCAAATCAAAATATATTTTTAGTCTAAAAAAAAATGAATAGTTCAATGACAAAATTGATAAAAAAAACCTTAGAAACTAAAATGGATAAAAATGAAAAACAAAAGTTACTGTGTGAGCATGTCCACTAATTTAGTTTTTTTTTTTTTAGAGCTATGAATTGTTAATTTTTAGGAGCTCAAGTGGCCACCTTGATTTATTGTATAGCAATGGTTGAAAACATAGTTTTCTGATTTGGTTTGACATTTGACTTCGAAAAAAAAATTATATTTATTAAATTATCAGGGGAATTCATGAGTTACCGAGTTCACTCAAGTATATTATTTTTTTTTAAAATAACATGCTTTAATTCTTATTTTTTCCTGAATTTTATTGAGTTACTCCGAACCAGGTAAATATCAAAATTGGATCAAATTAAAACATGATATGAGCCATGTTTCGGATCGAGTTAAATTAATATGATTGAAAGGGCCTCTCCCTGTACTTCTGGCCCACCGACAACAAAACTTTCCACTTCGACTCGTAAGCTTTTTGTCTGGCATTGATAAACAACAGCACTAAGGATAACTATCTCTCTCCATCTCTCTGTCGGTTTGCTTCAGCTGCAAGGATTAATGGATCAAACAATCCGAAGCCAGAGTAACAGTAAGTAGCTGCCTGCCTGTCTATCATTTAAAACAAACAAATGGGAAACTCTCATGATCATGGACATCGCCGCAAGTTCCGTGACAACGGAAACGTTCCTTTCCCCGATAAAACTGCTGCAGCTCCTTCGGCATCACAGCCTGTCCCACCCTTTATTTATCAACCCCAGATTCCCACCTCATCAACCCGCACACCTAAGATGGCTACCGCTTTGCCTTACCCTCATGTCGACTCTTCCTTACGTGCTCTTGCTGCCCAAGCCGAGGGCTTTGGTCGCTCTGCCACTGGTGGCCTCCATGGCCCCATTTATTACGTCACTACCTTAGCAGGTAAATTGATTTGTGCTTTCATAATTTTTTTTTTGTTGGGATTTTTGCTTGATTTTCTTTTCTTTTCTTTTCTTTTCTTGTGGCTATGGGTTTGAATTATGGGTTTCTGTGTGAAAGTATGCATTAAACAATGTGAATAGTTTTGAATGGGGAAATGTTTCTATGGTTAGTTAGAGCAGGTGGTTTAATACATATGTAGGATAGCCGCTTTACTTCGCGGGACTTTTGAAGCGTTATTTATTTGCTTTGCAGCAATTATTGGAGTTTCACCGGATTATGATTTCTGAGTACAACATTTTGGACATCTTTTAGTATTTAGCGAAACCCTGTCTTATTGGCTAAATTTTGAGTTTTGACGATGGACACCTAAGGTTTTGGTGTCAACTGTGGTTGTGGTCATGAAATCGGGAAAAAACAAAGCTTTTTGAAACGTTTTGTATCCATTTTCTGTTCCTGCTGTTTTCTGGTTGCCGATACCGCTTCAGTGATTTTGTTGGCATGCCTTGCCATCAATTTCCAAAAAACAATGGTTATAATTTGTAGCTAATCAATGGCCTTTTTTATTCATTTAATTTGTTATGGATGGTGCAACAGCATTTTGACAATATTTGATACTCGCCATAAGTTTATTGTTGTTGTTCATTTAATTGTAGATAATGGGCTGAGTCACTTTGGAATGCATTTTGCAAAAAAGAGGATTACTTTCTCCAACATTGCGCACCATGTGATGTGAATTGTTTTAAGGTTTTGTGTAGAAATGCTGTTTCTGATTACTTTGAGTGGATGATTCAAGATACAGAGGATAAAATTGTTGCATTAGGTTGTGTTACTAAAACAATCTAGTAGTTGTTTTATAAAACATAATTTACTAGATTGTGCAGTGTTTTGTCACTGGTAATTTTAGAGATTTGTTGGTTCTCCTTTAACAGGAAATGTTTGGAATGAATCGTTAGAATTTAAAAATTTTGATTTTGATTTTTACTTTTTTCAACATTTTCGAGTTTTTAGAAAAACCTAGTGTTATTGATTGAATTTTGATAAGGAGGCATCATGATTTGGTCGTGAAACTGTGATTATGGTTGTGAACTGCTGTTCTTCGGGTTGCTGACAACCTGACACTGGTTTTATAATTTTATTCGCATGTCACAACTTCAATTTCTAAATCTAATACATTGCATTTTGTTGCAAATCAATGGCCTTCTTCTGATCATTTTCTTTGGCGTTGATGGTAGAACTGCCCTTCGAGACTATTTTTGGTGCACATCTTAAGCTCATTATTGATTGCAGATGATGGGCCTGGATCACTTAGGGATGGATGTCGTAAAAAGGAGCCACTTTGGATTGTCTTTGAAGTATCAGGCACTATTCAACTTAGATCTTACTTGAATGTTTCGTCTTATAAAACCATTGATGGCCGGGGCCAAAGAATAAAACTTACAGGCAAGGGTTTGAGGCTGAAGGAATGTGAACATGTTATTATATGCAATTTAGAGTTTGAAGGTGGTAGAGGACCTGATGTTGATGGCATTCAGATAAAGCCCAAGTCAAAGCACATATGGATAGATCGTTGCAGCCTTCGTGATTATGATGATGGGTTGATAGATATCACACGAGAAAGCACAGATATTACTATTTCTAGGTGATATGAATCCCTGGTGTGTGGGAAGCACTATTTGTTTTTGCGCACTATTTTATTTGATGGGTTTAACTATTATCTACAGGTGTTACTTTGGGCAACATGACAAAACAATGCTAATTGGAGCAGATCCTACTCATGTTGGTGACAGATGTATTCGAGTAACCATCCATCATTGCTTTTTTGATGGAACAAGACAGCGCCATCCTCGTGTTAGATTTGGAAAAGTACATTTATACAATAACTATACCAGAAACTGGGGCATTTATGCTGTTTGTGCCAGTGTAGAGTCACAGGTGATACCACTACTACTATTTGCGATTCTTTGTATGTGACCATATTCTGGTTTTATTTGCTTATATATATTGCTTCTTATCTTTTGATGTCAGATCTACTCCCAAAGCAACATATATGAAGCAGGGCAGAAGAAGATTGCATTTAAATATCTTTCTGAGAAGGTGAGTACATATTGTATTTCTTGTTGCTAAATTCATGTCCTTTCTTGTGCTTTTCTCAGACTTGCACCTTAATATTTTATTGTATAATGGTTTTTCCTATGGGCTTGAAGGGCTGGGTTGGATGATCCTGCTTTCAATATGATTGAAACTGGTTCCTGTTCATATTTGCAATTGAATTTTGTACTCCAGCTCATTTTATTCATAATGTGTGCCAAACTAATTGGCAGACTGCTGACCACCCTGCCTCTGTTTTCACCTAGCTTTTCCACTGAATCCACCTTGACTTGCTAACAAATAATTCACACTTGTGTATGAATTTGTTTGGCTAACATTTCACTCTCAAATGGCAGTTTGTCCGACTGGTAAACTACATATTATTAAAGCAATGACCGTATGCTGAGCAAATCCAGTAACTTAAATTTATAGTATATTGAATTTTGTAGTGATGAAATTCAAACTTCAAATTTGCCTCCCTTACACTGAAATATGCTTTTGGTTCTTGATTTTAGCAATCAAATGCTTTGCTAGTTGGAAAGTAGACACGTTAGGTGGCCATGTTTTCATAGTTGTTAGTTTGTAGTTTTTATGCTTTGTAATCTTATATCTATTGAGGCATATAAATTCCCATTCTTCCTTCATCGTCAAACAAGAGCTTGGCTGTCCACTTTGTACTGATGTTGTAGAGTAAGGCATCTAATATCACTCAACAGTTTATGCATTCCTCTTTTCTCTACTAGTCATTCTAGGTGCTAAAATCAAGCAATATCCCTAACCCTTAAACCAGGAAATGGACCCAAATGGTGAACTTCCTTTGTGGCTGTAAAAAACTTTTATACAAATAAACAGTGATAAAAACTGAGAGAGACAGATAGAGAGCTGAAACCCTACAGAAGGCGACCTCAGTGGAAAGAAAGAACAGAATTATCATTGGAATAACTAACAGAACTAATTTATCAATGATTTGGATGGGAGAGAAAAAAAAATGCTTATGGGTGTTGTAAATTATTCTACGATTTGGGAATGCCATTATGATTTTTTCGGAAGTCATTTTTCATACACCAGTGAAGCTCCTCTGTTAACTTTTAATCCTCAAAGCATGTAAACACCTTGCAACTTAACAACTTTGAGTTTGATTTTCAACTGGTGAGAAATATATGCGCTTTTTATGGCCTACATTTGTTATGAGAGATTTAGTGTTACCTTGAATTTTGTGCACTTGGATGTAGATTATGGATGAGTTTCCTGTGATGAGCGTGTTGTTTAAAGGACCATAATTATCATTTTGATTCCGAGGTTAAATCAGTGGCTATTGTGATGATGTTTAGGCAGCTGACAAGGAGAAAGCAAGGAGTGGCAGCATAAGGTCTGAAGGAGACTTATTTGTTACTGGGACTCAAGCAGGGTTAATGACTGAGGATGGTGAATGCTCTATGTTTCATCCCAGTGAATATTACCCCACATGGACAGTAGAACCTCCTACAGATAGCCTTAAACAGGTTCTCCAGCATTGTACTGGATGGCAGTGTGTTCCACGGCCAGCCGATCAGCCACTAGCTGCACAGTGATATCGGGGTGGAGAATATCTAATACACTAAACTACTATGGTAGTGACTTAATTTATTTCCTGCTTCAATACCTTTTGCTTGTGTTGCTATATGGTAAATGTGTAAATTTCAATCAATGTGTTTCTGAGCAATAATAAGAAGAATGAAACAGATAATAATGTATTATTATTATTTATCATGTCATTGTAGCCAATGTTTTTCTCTCCCGTTTTGAACTTGTTAGGGTTCTTATGCTTCTTGTTTGTCACCTTTTGGCTATCATGGTCGTCAGCGATCAACTGGTGAGGATTTATCAGTCTGTGTGTGAACAGTGAGTACTATTGAGCGTGAATGAACCGTTCATTAATTTCCATACTCCATCTCTTGGTTCCTGGGATTGAATTGTGCATTAATATTTCAAATTTAAAACCATTTCTTGGTCCGGTTTAGCACTTGATTTTGCTGAAACTTGGTGCAGGAGCACTTGATTTTGTTAAAAACTTGGTGCCGGGATCATTCATTGACTCTTGTGAAGTGTGAACTAGTTAGATTCTATCTGGGGAAAGAAATATAGCAGGTAGATAGCATGAGTTGAAATGTCAACGCTGCCAAATAGCTGAATTAAATCTGTTTTGGATGCAACTTGCTAGGGTTTTGTCTGGCTGTGTAAGTAAAGAAAAAAGTTAAAAATTTAATTTAAAAAAAAAAAAAATATATATATATATATATATATATATTTGAAGTGCAAAAACAAATAAATCTTTGAATCTATTGTCAAAAACTAGATTGAATTACAAAATAATTTTTTATAATTAACATTTATGTTGTCCCGCCTTTATAATAAATTTTGAAAATAAAAGAAAGAATTTTTTTTCATTGGATTGTTTATTCTTCATTAGCAACATGCAACCTGCCAATTGCCTACCTGGCAAAGAATCTCGCTCGACTTGGTAAAACGATGTTTAATGCCAAGAAGCCGCCAGTTAGGACCAGAAATCCAATGTAGGTGCACACACGACCGCACGAGTGTAGCGACCTTGCCGACTTGTCCAATTGGCTGGGCTCGACTGACTTCGATAAAAAAAAGTTTTAAATAAAATTAAAAAAATATTATAAATTAATTAGGAAATTAATATAATTTTTGCATAGTAATTTTTAAATTTTATTGTAAGGCTTTTCTAGTGTGCCTGAATTTTAACCCAATATAAAATAATTTCTCTAAAAATCTTTGGTAAAATTTCAATCTAATTTAATAATTGGATAAAAAATTATATTTGTTAGAATAAAACTACATAAAAAATAAATTTTTAACTATTGAAATTAATTAGAAGAATCAAACCTTTTTTATACATAAATTAAATAAACTAAAGTTTTATTATAACTTATTAAAGATGTAACCTCTTTAAAATTTATATTGATGGGAAAACTTTGAATAAACTTATTTAATATATTTTTAAACTTTTTTATTTTCAATCTGGTCAAAGTAGAACTTAAAATGAATCTTTTAGTGTAATTTTAATTGTATCAATCATGCATGTTTTTTTAATTAACTATTTTTGGGTTAGATATCGTTGTTGTTTTCTTGTTTTTAAGATTCTTAAACGCAAAAAAACTAAAATTAGAGAAATAGAAATTATAAATATATATATTTTTAAATTTGTTTTAAAATTTTTTATACTGCTGCTTAGAGTTCACACCCGAGAGAATTCAACTAATTAAAAGTGTTTTTATTTTTGTATTTAAAAAATATTTTTTATTTTTTTTGATTTTTTTATAAATATTTTATGATTTTAAATTATTTTGATATAATATCAATTACATCAACGCGATGTTGTTTTCACAGATTTTCAAGAAAGAAAAAGGCAGTAAACGACATATGCAATAGTCTAAGATTTTGGTTCAAATAATTGATGCTATATATATATATATACACACGAGATGATATGCCCGCGCGTTGCTGCGGGTTTATAAAACAAATGTACTTGATAGCGTTATAATTATGAACCAGCGCTAGATAAGTAATAGAAATTAAAAATATGATGGAGCAAATATTTCATGACGAAAAAAAATTTGTGTTGGTGATCAAAAACTGAGACTGAACAAAATGATTTGTAGCAATTTACCGTGTTTTGTGAGGAAAAATACAGTGTTTTCGCCACATGATTTAACTTTTCAGTTAATAAAAAGAAAAAAAATTACAAAACTAAATTCTCTACCAACTTAATATTAAAAAAAAAAACAAAGATAATTTTGGAAGGAAAAAAACCCATGAGAAAAAATGTTGTAGCAATTGACAATGTTTTGTAAGGAAAACTATAGCGCTTTTCCCAATAAAATAAAATAAAAAACCATTTAGAGAAATATTGTAGTAATCCATAGTGTTTTGTAAGAAAAACTACAATGCTTTCCTCATATGATTTAGTTTTATTGTAATTATAATTCTTAACCAACTCAATATTCAAAAAAAAATTGACAAAGATAATTTTGGAAAAAATTATAAAAAAATCACATGGGAAAACACTGCAACAACTCACAGTGTTTTAAAGAAAAAAATTACAAAGTTAAATTCTTAATCAGTTCAATATTAAAAAAAAATCGACAGAGACAATTTTAGAAAAAAAAACAAACACCAAAAAAAGAAAAAAAAATCATGTTGGAAACACTGTAGCAATTCACAGTGTTTTGTAATGAAAGCTACAGTGCTTCCCTACATGATTTAGCCTTATTTGTAATGACTTGTAATTATAATTTACAAACAACTCAATATTAAAAAAATAAAATGAAAAAAGATAATTTGAAAAAAATTATAAAAAAAAACCATGCGGAGAGACACTGTAGCAATCCACAATGTTTTATGAGCAAAGCTACAATGTTTTCCCCACATGATTAAGCTTTATTACAAAGTTAAATTCTAACCAACTCAATATTAAAAAAAAAATCGACGAAGATAATTTTGGAAAAAAAATATCACAAAAAAAGAAAACACAAAAGAAACGGGAAGAAAACCATGTGAGGAAAAATTGTATCATCCATAGTGTTTGTGAGAAAAAACTTGTATTTACTTGTAATTGCAATTCTTAACCAGCTTAATATTTAAAAAATAAAATTGACAAAGATAATTTTAGGAAAAAAACATTATAAAAACAGAAAAAAACCATGTGGGAAAAAACACTGTAGCAATCAACAGTAATTTTCAAAAAAAGTTACAGTGCTTTCCTAACATATTGTAACTGTAATTTTTAACCAGCTCAATATTAAAAAATAAAATAAAAAAGATAATTTTGGAGAAAAAAAATCAAGCGGAGAAACACTGTAGCAATCAACAATGTTTTAAAGAAAAAAAATTACAAAACCAAATTCTCAATCAGCTCAATATGAAAAAAAAATCGACAAATATAATTTTGAAAAATAAAGAAATAAAATAGAAAAACTATGTGGAAAAACATCGCAACAATTCACAGTATTTTTTTAAAAAAAATTATAAAGCAAAAATTTTAACCAGGTTAATATTTAAAAGGTAAAATCAATAAAAATAATTTTGAAAAAAAAATAAATGAAAAAAAAAAGAAAAAATAGGAAAGTTGAAAAAAAAACGAAAAAAAAGGGAAAGTTAGCAAAAAAAAAAAACCGGGAGAAGAATCACTGTGGATTACTGTTGTAATCCACAGTGAAATGTGTGTGGGGGAACAGTGATTCCCCCACACCATTTAGAGTATTGTACGAGATGACATGCTCGCGCGCTGACGCGAGTTTATAAAACAAATGTACTTGATAGTGTTATAATTGTGAACCAACACTAGATAAGTAATAGAAATTAAAGGTATGATGGAACAAATATTTCATGACGAAAAAAAAGTTGTGTTGGCGATCCAAAACTTAGAGACTGAACAAAATGATTTATTGCAATTTACAGTGTTTTGTGATGAAAGATAAAGTATTTTCGCCACATGATTTAGCTTTTAAGTTCATAAAAAGAAAAAAAAATTACAAAGCTAAATTCTCTACCAACTTAATATTAAAAAAAAAAACCAACAAAGATAATTTTGGAAGGAAAAAAACCCATGAGAAAAAACGGTGTAGCAATTGACAATGTTTTGTGAGGAAAACTATAACACTTTTCCCAATAAAATAAAATAAAAAACATTTAGAGAAATATTGTAACAATCTACAGTGTTTTGTGAGAAAAACTACAACGCTTTCCTCATATGATTTAGTTTTATTGTAATTATAATTCTTAACCAACTCAATATTAAAAAAAAATCGACAAAGATAATTTTGGAAAAAATCATAAAAAAATCACATGGGAAAACACTGCAACAATTCACAGTGTTTTAAAGAAGAAAAATTACAAAGTTAAATTCTTAATCAGCTTAATATTAAAAAAAAATCGATAGAGATAATTTTATAAAAAAAATAACAAAACAAACACAAAAAAAAATCATGTTGGAAACACTGTAGCAATTCACAGTATTTTGTGATGAAAGCTACGGTGCTTCCCCACATGATTTAGCCTTATTTGTAATGACTTGTAATTGTAATTCACAAACAACTCAATATCAAAAAAATAAAATTAAAAAGGATAATTTTAAAAAAAATATAAAAAAAACCTTATGGGAAAAAACACTGTAGCAATGGACAGTAATTTTCAAAAAAAGTTATAGTGCTTTCCTCACATATTGTAACTGTAATTTTTAACCAGCTCAATATTAAAAAATAAAATAAAATAAAGATAATTTTGAAGGAAAAAAAAACCATGCGGAGAGAAACATTGTAGCAATCAACAATGTTTTAAAGAAAAAAATTACAAAACCAAATTCTCAATCAGCTCAATATTAAAAAAAAAATCGACAAATATAATTTTGAAAAATAAAGAAATAAAATAGAAAAACTAAGTGGAAAAACATCGCAGCAATCCACAGTATTTTTTTTTTAAAAAATCACAAAGCAAAAATTTTAACCAGGTTAATATTTAAAAGGTAAAATCAACAAAAATAATTTTGGAAAAAGAATAAATGAAAAAAAAAGAAAAATAAGAAAGTTGAAAAAAAATAATTTTGTAAAAAAACAAAAAAAAAGAAAAAAGGGAAAGTTAGCAAAAAAAAAAAAGAAGGAGAAGAATCACTGTGGATTACTGTTGTAATCCACAGTGTTTTGTGTGTGGGGAAACAGTAAATTCCCCACACGGTTTAGTTATATGTATAATATAAGGTGTATACGTTTGAAACACATAAATGCGTAAATTCGTACAGAATTTGGCATTTTGTATACAGTATGATAAAAATTTATATTTTGCTAATTATCGTAAAGAAATGATTAACTATATAAACCAATTACGGCATCATCACAAATTTATTTAAACTAGTTTCCTTATAAAAAATTTTAAATTTAAAAAAAAAAGCAATATTCAGGATGCAATAAATTATTTGAAATTATTAATAAATCATTCTCATGGTCAACCTTGAATTCTTTTGATCTAATTTCTAATCTGACCCGAGTTTAAAAATTAATTTATGTGAGAGTTGTCCTGCATGACACAGTTAACTTGACGGATTCAAAGACAATATAAACAATTAATAAAAATTATGGTTTTACTTTAAATTTTTTTAATATTGAAACAAATACATATTAAATTGATATGTGTGTCGCGACTTAACCAACCAAACATGTTACTCAAATCATGAAATTTATTGTGTTTAAGAACTTTGTTTTTTTAAAAAAAAATTATTTTTTTACTTAATGATATGATAATAAAAATAGATTCTTATAAAATTGAGTACTAATCAAATATTGGGACGCTTCTTTGAGACTGCGATAACTTCATAAAAAATAAATTGAAATAAATTATGATGTTCAATTCAAAATCAATCAAATATTGAAAAATAAATTAAAAAAAAAAGCCAAAAAGAAATCAATTAAAAGAGAGAGAGAAAAAAGAGGAAGATGGAATTTTGTTTTTTAAAAAGAAATTATTTGGAATTGTTGTTAAACCTAACTGAATGAGTTAACCTTGAAACCTTATGACCCAATTGTTTGCCTAACTCAGAGTTTAAAACTAACCCATTTGACTTGGGAGTTGTCTCTATATGACCCATTTGACTTGATAGATTCGAAGACAACTCAAATAATCGGTAAAAATATAGTTTGGCTTTTAAAAAAATCCAAGACGATATTTTTTTTCAATATTAAGATAACAACATATTAAATCGTCTTGAGCTTCATGACTAAACTCGTCACACTCACAACTCGAATATGGACTCCACAGCAGCGCTTAAAAACTTTGTTTTTAAAAAACTGTTTTTTTATTTAATTATATGATAAAAAAACAAATAAATACTTGTAAAAGTAAGCACTAATTAAAAACCGAGATATTTATTTAAGACTGCGATAACCTCATAAAAAGCATATCAAAATAAATTATGATGACCAACTTAAAATCAATAAAACATTAAAGGATAAAATTGAGAGAGAAAACTAGAAGCATTCAATTGAAATAAGAAAAGAATGGAAGATCATTTTTTTAAAAGAAAACAAAAAAAAAAAAGAAGGAAAAGAAAGGGATCACCTTCTTTATTGTTCATATGTACAACGAAGAAGGTGAGGGGAAACCCCAACTTTGGCAATTGCCAGTTAGAAGTTTCTGATATGTTCTACTGCTTATAATATCCTGCTTCTAGCTTGTTAGTTTTTGTAAGTTATAACTATTGACTGCATCAAAGGTTAACTGAGATAGGTTAACTGCTTAAAATAAATATTTAACCTCACGGGCTATACACTTAATTATATATAGTAACTTCATTTCTTAAAATATATATTTTTTTCAATCAAACGATTATACATCCTGGTAAAACATAAAAAAATTCACCAACAAAAATAAATTGAATAAAATTATGAAACTCAAATATCAAACAACTTAATATAAAATTTTGAAACTGAAAAAACAAAAAACAATGAAAAGAAAAAGATATAGGTCAAATTGGTAACCCCATAATTATGGATGCAAGATTAGGATAGATTTTTTTTTTTTTGGATTCGAGGAAACCCCACCTCTTGAAAAGCGTACTTTATGGGTCCAGGTGAACGAGTAAAACTCCGGCTATTCCAGGCTCTTACAAGAGGTACACGCCCTGACTTGAACTTGAGACCTACTGTACATATCTCAAGCCCTTTGTCATCACGCTATGTTTCTTGGGGACAAAATTAGGATAGACCATAAAGAGAAAAGATTAAATTTGACATAAAATAAATTAGAATCAAATGCTTATAGATGAAATGAAAAACAAATTTTAATTAGTAAAGGGGAAAAAAAGATCAAATGAATGAGGACCAAATTTAACATGAAAATAAAATTAAATTAAATGACATGGATGAAATTAAATAAACAAATCAATAAAAATACAATAAAAAGAAAAGTATAATATAGTAATTAAAAAGAATGATGACTAAAATGGATGTAAAAATAAATGATAGAACACATATATTTTGGGAAGGAGAAAAAAAAGAAAAGAAGAGGAGAAAAAAAGTTTATTGGGACCAACCAGAGCTTCACCGCACACAAGTGTTGCACTACTGTGTGGAGGACGTCAACATGCTTCCAATGCCACCTTTGAAGGTGATGTTTGACCATAAAATACCTACATATGCGGCATTTAATAAGAGCTAATAGCGTCCACTCTCTGACATGTGTCACATATTCACCAACAACTATTTTTTATTAATATTTTATATTTATTAAAAAACTAAAGTTTTTCTTAGCCCTTCTAAGAATAACAAAAAAGCCAAGATCAAAAGATAAAAGAACCCTGCAAGTAAACTTTAATTTTTTTGATCCGGAGACAGTTGAGTAACTATATTGTACGTCAAAAATTAAAATTTTAATAAAGGCCCTCCACAAGATTAGGATGAGAGGGATGTGGCTTTTCAACCTCTTATGTTTTGATGAAGATTGAGGTGGTTCTTACCGGTTTGCACAGCCGACAATTCTACATGCACGTATCACCTTTAATATTTGCGTGAAAAGATGAGTCTTGGAATTCCGTACGCACACTCCACTAATTTTATATCAAGTAATTAATTTAATCTAAAATTTTATATTATTATATAAAATTTTAAGATATAATTTATATTATTTTTTAACATATATTTTTAAATGAAAGCTTTTTGACCTTCAAACTTATACAGACTCATACTACGTTGTGTTTAATTTTTGTCAAATAAATAAAAATAGTGAGATTTGAACTCGTGACCGCTTGATTATCAAGACTCTAATATCATATTAAAGAAGCAATTCAATTCAAAAATTTAAATTATTAAATAAAATCTCAAAATATGTCTTATATTATTCTTTAGCATTGTATACTTTACTTACTTGACATTGTTGGATTTTGTACCATGACTATTTTGGATGTGTGATGATAAGGTAAGTATTGTGTTATTAATCATATGAGATGAGGGTAGTAAGATTTAAATTTGTGATTAACTAGTCAATAAAGTTCTAATATCATGTCAAAAAATCATCTCAATCCAACAACTTAAATTATTAAATAAAATTTCATGATATATTTTATATTATTATTTAATAACATGTATATTATTATTTAAAAGGTACTAGGTTATCAGTTTCATTTTTATATATATATTTTTTATTAATATAGGTGTCCGGACCAGCTTGCACACACCTCGACTAATCCCACGGGCCCTGAAGTTAACGAACATGTAAGCCTCCAGTGGCCATCATATGAGCAACCACATGACTCAAACCTGAGACCACATAATCAGTTTCATTTTAGTTGAATTAGTGGGGAATCAGTTCATGTAAATATTGATATTGCCTTACTCATTTCCCGTGTCATAAAGAAACAAAAATTAGGTTTCTGGATCGAAACTATATGTTTAATCAAGTAATTACTTTGTACCAATTCTAACATTATGCTATGAAATAAATACTAACAACCATGTTGGATAAAATTACCAATAAAAAGCTGATGTTAAATCATGGGTCAAGTTCATCTACATGCGTTTAAAATACAAATATACAAGCTAGTCGAGGGAGAGGGAGATATATTGTATTGATTGTACAGTGAGATTATTGGATAAAGAAGGAGCAACAAACAAAGTGATTAAGCTTTAATGGATGCACGTTATAGCCATACTAGCAAAGGATTGATGGGTTTTAGGGCAAAGGACTCCTTTAAAATACTATTTTTGTCTGACCAGCTAAATCTCTAATTGCGATTAGAAAACTACGTCCTTCATTAATTCTGTGTCCCCCGATTCAAAGAACCACCTAGCTAGCACCCTGGAAGTTTTCGAAAGACTAGAACTCAAGTTGCTTCATTTTGCTGCCGTCTATCGAGCCAGGGTGCATCAGAAGTCAAGCCCTGGTATTGTCCATGTGCTAGTTTTTTTTTTTAGACATGCTATGTGATGGTAACTTTTATATTCTTGTAAAGTCAAGGAACAATTTGCTCACACTTTGTAAAATATTAATCAATGATCAACTAAATATAAGTGTGGACAACTTATCTTAACAAGTATGTAGGAGAAACTTTTTGAAGAATTTTTTAAAAGATAAAAAACTCTCCGGGACAACCAAACTTAAAATAGACAACTTTCACTAGTTTAGAAGATTATAAAAGAAGTATTTTTAACTACAAATCCTTAGTATTTATACTATCTTACTTGTCAAGACAAACACTTTATTTTATCTTTTACCGCACTAATTTATAATAATATCTAACAATTTTTAAACTATTGTCATGCTAACTAGAATATTTAATTGATAATAATTAACATAGGAACTCCTCCTAGGAGTCTACAAGTTTTTCAACTCTTCAACAAACAAGTTTCTTTGATTTGAGTTTCTAATTTGAACTTCAATTTAAGTTTATTATAAAATAATTTTTTATTTTATAAATAATTATTTTCTTACAACCCATTTATATTATTAGCCCATGAATAAAGATTATGGACAAACTTCTTCTTCCTGAAAAATTTATTTTCAAAGGAAAAATATGTGGGTTTTTAAATAGTAAGGTTTTTATTCTTCTTATGGTTGAGTAATTAAGGTAAACTGGCAAAAATTAATTATGCATCAATTTTAATTTCAAAAATTAGTAAAAATAAGGGATGAAAGGAAGATGTTCTTCACACTTCTAACCTTTTCTCCACAGTTTTTAAGAGTGGTTTGCCTTTTATTCTACTTTTTTTTCTTGCCTTTTGATCTATAACTTTGGTTCCAGTTTTTCATAGAGATTTTTTGGCCTTATCCTACTCATCTCATGTGTTTTTTATTTATTTTTCACAAGTTATTTCACTCGTGATTTGTAGCGGGATAGATATTATTTTGCTAAAAATAAATAAGCAGGTCTTCTCAATATGTTTTCTTAGACAAAAAATCCTGATTACAAATAAAAAAATCTACACATGCATTTAATTAAATAAATCAAGAATTATATGCGCTATTAAATGAAAAAAAATGTTAACACTTCTATTCAACTCGTCCCGCTATAGGTTATATAATTATTTTTCCAACACAAAAGAATTATATTTAGTAAAAAATATAATTGTGAATAAAAATATCAATGTTTACATACAATAAAATAAAGTGAATATCATATGCATTAATAAAAACATTTAAAATCTCAATTTACTTTTTAATGTAGTAGAAAAATAAAATAATGTTACAGTTGGTACAATGAAACATCATTTACTTTTACTTTTGTATAATAATTTTTTTAAAAAAAGAAGTGTAAAGAAAAAAAATACCAAATAATGAAGATAAGAACAAAAAGAATGGTATAGATAAGCCAAATGTAGAGTGATAAATATTCCAAGTGTAAATAATAAAAAATAATATTTATTTACCAAACTAATATTAAGAAAAAAGGAAAAACTAAAAATATATTATTAAAAAATGAAGATAAGAAAAGAAAATGTTGATATATAAACCAAGCGTAAAGTGATAAATATGCTAAGTAAAAAAAAGAAAAAGAAATCTAAGAAAATATTTTTTTCTAAAAAAACAAAAAAAATTATAGATTTAGCACCGCTACAATACCTGCTGTAGTAAAGAAATGAAAAACAATCTCAACCATTTTTTACAGTGAAATAGGGTTTCTTTTAGTGTATGTACTAGCTATTTGACTTGCCCTACAGTGCGGGTTAAATAATTTTTTTAGCAAAAAAATCAACATGCAAGCTTTTTTAATGACTTTTTTTAAATATGCTTGTCATTAAATAAATTAAAAATTATTTGTGGTAATAAATAATTTTTTTTATTAATGGTTCTATTTAAATCACCTCGCTGTAATTTGAATAATTTTTTTTCTTACACAAAATAATGAACATGTAAGTGTTATTAACGTGTTTTGACATCGAGAAAAAAAAATATAACTGTGAATCAAAACGTGTAAGATCTCAAATTAATTTTTAACGGACTAGAAAAATAAAACAATGTTACAATTGCTACAATAAAACACATTTTCCTTTTAGTCTTGTATAATAATTTTTTTTTAAAAAATGGGTATAAAGAAAAATAATTACAAAAAAATGAAGATAAAAACAAAAAGAATAGTATAAATAAGTTAAATGTAGAGTAATAAATATTTCAAGTGTAAAAAATAAAAAAATTATATATATATTTTAAAAAAATATAAAGAAAAAATTGAAAAGTGTTACAACAGAATAAAAATAAAAAATTATAATAAATATACCAAGTATAAAACAAAAACTCAAAAATTACATATTTGTTACCGCTACAGTAAAAAAAACTAAAAAATTTCAACCATGTTATTTTCACGGTGAAAGAGGTTTCCTTGTATAATAATAAAAATGAGATTATGTAGAATTCGAACCTTTGGCATGTTCTTTTAGCTCAGAACAGTTAAAACTTTTTATCAACGGAAAAACAAACATTCCATTTCATCCAGCATGATAAAAAACATGGCGGTCCTCCTCTTGGCTTCCCCAAGAATAGAAGAAGAAACCACTGATGCTTCAACCCAACACAACTAGTCCTCTCTTCTTCTTCTTCCGTCTCCAAAACTTTGAAAACAAGAAATCCCAATTCCCACGATGATGAAACAATTACACAAACAAACAAGCGTAAATCACAGGAGAGACGAAGAAATCCCAACTTCCCAATCTTACTCTCCTAAAATGCTTAAACACCCCAGATCTCTCCCTAGATCCATTAATTATCTCTTCAAAGAACAGCGCCTTCTTTTCATTCTTGTTGGCATTTTAATTGGTTCTACTTTCTTCATTTTTCAGCCTACTCTCTCCCGCCTTAACCCTTCTGATCCAACCACCCATTCTTCTCTCTCCTCTTCAATTTACCATCGCAACCAAGATTCCTCCTCTGGGTCCTCCAGATTTTTCTCTAAGAGGACGTTTCCAGGCCGCGTCCCAGCTGGGATCGGCCGGAAGAATTTGCGTATCGTGGTTACCGGTGGGGCTGGATTTGTTGGGAGTCATTTGGTGGATAAATTGATTTCGCGGGGTGATGAGGTTATTGTGATTGATAATTTTTTTACAGGAAGGAAAGAGAATCTGGTTCATTTGTTTGGGAATCCGAGGTTTGAATTAATTAGACATGATGTCGTTGAGCCTATTTTGTTAGAAGTTGATCAGATCTATCACTTGGCTTGTCCTGCTTCGCCAGTTCATTATAAATATAACCCAGTCAAGACTATTATATCCTTTTTATGAAGTTGTTACGCTTTCTTAATTGTCATTAATGTTAATTATGTGTGTGTGATTCGTGTGTTTTTGTTTTGGAATTCTTGGATCCTTGACTGTGAATTGTTTGCTTACAAGACTAATGTGATGGGCACGCTTAATATGTTGGGTTTGGCGAAGAGGGTAGGGGCGAGGTTTTTGCTAACCAGTACGAGTGAGGTTTATGGAGATCCGCTTGAGCATCCGCAGAAGGAGACATATTGGGGAAATGTGAATCCAATAGGTCAGATGCTAGTTAGAAACATCTGTTTGTTTCATTAATGCAACAACGTACTGTTTTTATTGATAGGGTGTGCTTTGGAATTCGTTAGGTGAGAGGAGTTGCTATGATGAAGGAAAACGGACGGCAGAAACACTAGCCATGGATTATCACCGAGGTGCAGATGTCGAGGTAATTGTGTTTGATATATTACTAGACTGCAAGGTGCAAGCTATAATGACACGCTTATTTTGTTATTAGGATCTTTGGCTGTATAAAATTTGCATGATGTTGTTTGTATATCAGTGGTTTTACTCGGGGCTTCTCAATAGATCTGCTCCTTTCAGATGATGAATGCAATTCTACAGGATCATGCACCGTCAAAAATTACTGGTTGTTGTTGAAATGGCAGTCATTAAATGTTAAGCTTTTATTTGTATATTCAATAAGTTGATGCATGTGTGTTCTAGACAATCAATTCTGTAGACAATAAAGTGTGAACTGAGTTGGAGCTACCTTGTATATCTGGTAAAATAGAGTTTATTATTGATTAGTCTCTCCTTTTGAGCGTACAGTATTTGAGAATGGCCTGCAATCAACAAGCCAATTCCTTGATTTGTTGCATGGCTTTGACTTCTTTGAGGGCCTAAATAATTCGATTTGGCTCATTATGTTTCATGGAAGTGTTTTCATTTGAAAGAAATCACGTAATGTACTTGTGTAGAAAGCAATATAATGGTCTGCTATTTTAATGTTGGAAAGAACATGGTTTTCAGGCATGATTTTATTCATTGTTCTTCTGGAAATAACTGCAAATGTTCAACATGAATCTAATGTCTTTCCAAAAGTATCTGCTATAGTTACTTCAAAAATGCACTCAACACTGCTTAGATTGGTCACTTGTCTTCGGAAAAATATTGGAATACAATGTGAATGAATAAAAGTAATTAATTTTTCATGGAGTTGTCAGGCATAATGGTATCCTTTCTTCTGACAGTTTCAGCATTCTACCAGTCCATCTGTGTTACTTCCTTTATAATTGTTGATTTGTTTGGGTAGGTTGAAGGGATGGGGCAGGGCAGGGGGGATTTTCTTCTTATCCACTTGAATTTGCTTGTTCAAAATGTTATCAATTTAATTTGACGTGGTGTGCCTGATGTCCACATCCTACAATGTTTAAATGGTTGCATGAAACTGGAAACTGACAACACCACCCTTCCTTTTGGCACTGTTAAACTATTGGTCCAAGTTTCACCCATTTCTATTTTATGCAAAGTCCTCAAAGCTTGACATTTATCTTCACTTCTTCAAAGATTAGTTGGCTTGATCAGCTGCTCCTGGGCTTTGCCACATGTAGAAAAGGGATGGGTGATATAAGCCTGGTTTTAAGTTAATATCATTACCGATTGAAATAAATGAAATTTGCTTATAGAAATATGTTGTTTAACTTGAAGACTAGTAAACTTGATGAACTACCCATAGCCTTTGTGTGGGCAGTAAAGGATGGGTTGGATTGGCCCAGGTCTTTGGTGAAAATAGCTACTATTGAAATAAATGAATTTAGTTTATAGAAAATGATGAATAGTTGCAGCGATATATACCATTCATTGTCTCCTCTGTTGCAGCAGCTTGGGTTCAAAAGAAGCTTGTACCCATTTTTTTCTCATAACAACTGGTGAATTTCTCCAATTATTTGATACTGGGAATGCAACACTTTAAAGCCTTATGTCATCTGTGTTGATATGATATCAGCCTTTTTGTGTTGTCTGTGTTGCCTATTTTTCTATCCTGCAATGGCTGCTCTTGCATATACGTGCTTAGTTAACTGGCGGGAAATGGGCTAATGATGGCTCTTTCCATTTGCAGGTGCGTATTGCTCGCATATTTAATACATATGGGCCTCGCATGTGTTTGGATGATGGACGTGTTGTCAGTAATTTCGTTGCTCAGGTATTATTCTCCTTTTTCAGGCAGTGATGTCGGCAATAGACTGCCATTTGAATTTTGGAATATCTAAATAAAGTTTTGCTTTCTATAAGTTTTTTTAACTAGTTGAGCAATGTTTGCAGGTCATTCGCAAACAGCCAATGACTGTTTATGGGGATGGGAAACAAACTAGGAGCTTCCAATATGTTTCTGACCTGGTATGACTTTATTATCCACATTTCCATTTTACTGCCAGCATCTAAAATTTCATGAAAGCTGTATGGCCTTTGAGATCCTTTATCTCAATGCAAACTACTCAAAACACATTTGTAGTTGCAATTCATGGCCACTAATCAGGGAAGTGGTTGCATAAGGCTTTGGAAAAGAAGGTGCTAGAATTGATGAATTCTATTTTTTTAAAGAACTGAATAGAGAATAATTGCAAATGCAGAGAATATCTTGAACATTAAATATGTTTTAGGATTCCTGTTTAGGTTTTAGAAGGTTAACATGATAAAGTATGTTAAAAGCCTTTTCCATTGACAGGTTGATGGGCTGGTGGCTCTAATGGAAGGCGAGCATGTGGGACCTTTCAACCTTGGCAACCCAGGAGAGTTCACTATGCTTGAGCTTGCAGAGGTTTGTCTTCCTTCAAATTTTATAGTTTTCTTATTTTTAAATAGACACAGATTCCTTTTCCGAGTGCCTCAATCACCTTATCTTGGTGAGATTCAAAACAAGGCTATTAGTTTAGAATTGCTTGCTCCCAAGTGTGTGTGCATGGGGAGATAGAGATAGAGATAGTGAAAGATGGAAACTCCTAGTTGATGTTGGCACTTAATTTTTCCACCGTATTATGAAGGTTGTTAAGGAGACCATTGATTCAAGTGCAACAATAGAATTCAAACCCAACACTGCTGATGATCCACATAAGAGGAAACCTGATATAAGCAAAGCGAAGGAGCTGCTGAATTGGGAGCCAAGAATTTCTTTGAGAGAAGGATTGCCTCTCATGGTGAATGATTTCCGGAATCGCATTTTGAATGGAGATGAAGGGAAAGGGCTTTAAATAAAATGATCGGCAGAACTACGATGTATAGTGTCAAGACCTTGTCAATATCTTGATTCATTTAGTGGCTGTCTTCCGTAATCCATGTTTGCATGGAATTTATAGCAAGGTGCCACTTCAGCTGGAAGATATACGTGTTCGTCGTTCCTGGTACTTATTAGCACAAAATCAAAATATCAGTGTAGTTTTTCCCTTGCAATGTTTTAAATACCGTGTCTTAGCTTGTATTAAAAAAAATTCTGAAGTTTTGGTGTGGAAAACATAGCGATGAAGGAATACATATCGTGTCATAACTGGGCCTTCTCTCCTCATGTGAAACTGCTGCTCTCTTTCTGAGCCAGTCTAGATATGGTGCAGGCCCTGAATATTGCTACACAAGCCCTCTGTTTTTGTAAAATTTATATCAAAGAAAGTTTAATTTATTTTTCCAAAGTTAAATAAAGTTGAATTTATTTAATTGAAGTCAATGCATTTATTAATATAAATAAATTAATCAAATCTTGAATTAATTATTTAATAAGGTGATAGTCTTTAAATGGAGTGAAAGGTGTTTTATTTAAGCTACGTGGAGCTTTTGTTCTAATTTTTAATGTGTTAACAATTTATATATAAAAATAAAAAAAAAAGATCAAACAGCAAATTCGTGAACCACGAAGAATAAATTAGACATGCTTATAAAGCAACATAAGAGATTAAACTAGCATGTCAATGAAAAAATATTAATGAATTAAATAAATTAAATAATACTGTACAAATTACATAATATAACAAAATGAGATGAATATAACTAATGCATTTCAATATTAAGTCTAGATGATTTTCAATAAACTAACTGACTTTCTTTCTACATGAAGAAAATTGAATAACCACATAAAAGGAAATAAAAGGAAAATAATTTTAAAAATACTTTCTTTTTATTTTTTAATAAATCAACAAAAACCTTTATATATAAAGGCTTTTAAAGTGAAGAAGAGTCTTTATTATAAATATATATTTTGAAAGAGAAGAAACAATTTTTTATTAATATGATTTAAATTTTTATTATTGGATTTTTTTTCAAGTTTAACTGAGATTAACCTACAAATAATTTTAGATATATTAATATTCCATGTGATGTATCATGATTTATAAGTAGTTTCACAAATATTTTTTTGTTGACCCGAACCAAATTTAACGAGCCTAAATATTTTTGAAGGGAAAAAAAAAGAGAACATATGCTCAAGAAATGTGTTAGGGCCCAATCACCCAACATGTCGCTAAAGCCTGGAACCTATTGGCCTAAGCAGTGTGTTTGGGTTTATTTTGGGCGCCAATCAAGCCCAACCGCATAATCCAAACCCAAAACTTTGAGCTTGATTTTTTGGGAACCCATGTAAGTTCCTCAATATTTTTTACCTACCAAATACATTTTATTATGAATCCTATGTCCTTTACACCATTAGTTGTACAACAATCCTCTTATGGTTACATCTCTCCATCTCATTAATACATTTGAGTGAATACAACTCTTAACTAACAATATTAATTTATAAGGATAAAATTACTCTTTAGTTTCTCTACTCAATAATAATAAGAAAACAATATTTATGAGCTATAAATACCTCATGAATCACCAAGATAAAAAGAAGACAATCTGTCTAGTATCTATATATTTACATATATATTTTTAGAGTCTCTCTCTAAAATATTGTTGCACTCTCTCTATAAAAATACTTACTTAAACATCTGTGAGTCCGTACATCTACTAAAAGAGATCTTTTGCAAGTACTTGGCTTCCCACACTAAGCTACCACCCATCTTGGCAAATGAGAAAATATCATATTGCAAAAATTAAGTGATTAACCTATTATCTAACCACATAAGCTTTATTCTCATGCACTTTGGATTTTGAAAAATCATCAATTAGCGTCGTCTATGGAAAACTGATAAAAAAAGTCACCATTTTCTTTCTAAAACTTATTTTTGACATTTCCAAACCATTTCATAGCAGATAACCAAGACACACCCAGGTCGGGACGCATGACAGATTTACTTGTTAAAGCGAGCATTTCTACTTAGCCAGACATCCAATAACTTATTAATCAAGTACAGCTCCTCACCTAGGCCGTGTTGGCAACCCAAGGGAAACAAGTAAGCCTTGCCACCCAATAAAGTCATAGCACCTTTAGCAACATAACGCCCTAACTCCATTTCCACTAGCCGCTTCCAGCACTTATAGATAATAACACTACCATAAGGAGTTTGGACAGAATGACCTCTAGGAGAGTATTTTACCTCAATGCTCATTAAGTCGCTTTAGGAGTTGCTCAAGCCATCATAATACCCTCGGGTAGAGTGGGAACTCTAGATGTGTTCCCCCTAACAACCATAGGATGGACACCATTTACCGATCTCATCATTCCATACCAAGACTCCCCGAGCTCTCTAAAGCCTAACATATAAATGATCAAGAGACAACCTATATTTGAGCATATCTAGGAGAATTTTTGTAGCCATCATCAAGTGAGGGGTTCTCCCTTGTCCAAATAAGTATTGAACACTCAAATTTCTCAGGACTATATTTCCATAAAAATAAGCTTGGTCAACTATGATGGTCTTGCTAACTTAAGGGAGCATGTGCAAATCATGCGTAATAGCTTGGAACTGGTTACCCAGAATAATAGTGTGATGTGTATGATCCTTTCCGTAACCTTCATAGGGTTTGTCCACACCTAGTACAATAATTTAGCCATTCTCTATTAGAGATTTCAATGGCCTCTACACCAAACTAGTGGCATGTTTTAGCACCAATATACCTGCTAAGAGAAGATCAATGAAGCTATTAAATGTTACCTAGCTAGAGGGTGAGTCCACGTGGGCATACTTAAAAAGGTTTAATAAGGAGATATTCATGGTGGAAGAGTTACTTGAGTTAATAACTTTAGATGCCTAGGTAAGTAGAGTAAAAGACCACATTTTGTGGAGAAAGCTTTACGTCTTGCCAAACAAAAGCTTGTTAAATGAGAAACAAATATTGAAAAATTATATATGAATGGAGAAGGCAAGTGTGTTACGACATGAACTTTTTCATTTTTATAAAGACAATCAATATAAAGGACATTCCAAGCAGAATTATTCTCATAGTGAAAATGAAAGCTTAAGGAAGAATTAGGAAGAACTAGCCCATGTGTGCTTGGTGTATCCTAAAGGTTTACTACACCTAAAATGGGGTGACTCATTCAAAGTTATTAGGATAGTCAAGACAAACGCTTACCACCTTTAGGACATGGAAGGAGAAAGTCTTCTTTGTACTAGAAACTCAGAACACCTTATGATGCATATCCTCGATAAAAATGTAAGTTTATTTCTCAAATAAAAATATTGTATCTTTGACATATATTTTCTATCTATAGCTCTCCAATGTAATCTCGAACTAGCATGACTATCTAGTGAGGCTCTCAAACATCACATTTTAGAATGGATAGGCTCGACCTATAAAGCTATGGTCCACTTAACGGAGATGGACTTACTTTGATCAATAGATAAATCAACGATTAGAAAAACACAACAATACCTTAGTAAATAGATAAATAAACAAATAAATAATACATTTTACTTTAGATAGGGTGTACTAGGAGTAATATTATCCTTTCTATACACAACTAGTCTCTTTATCTAGATTCTAAAGATTAGTTAGGGTTTCTAGTGATCAAAATACTAGGTAGCGACTCTAAATCTTTTTACTTGATAAAAGACAAGAATTTCTTATTCTTTCCACCCTCACCCGAATACCTCAATTTGGAAAGATGATCGCTGCGACACTGTATACGTGCGACAAGGATTATTAACTTCCAATTAAATAGAGTTCAAATTTATAGTAACCCTCCACTTCTCAGTTGACATAACCTTATACAATGCCTTCTTCAAAGGTATATATGACTTACATGTTGATCTTCTATCTTTTAAAGTAATATATGGTAGGATTCATCTATCGAAGATACCACCAAGCTCACTATCCGGATTCATCTCCTCTTGCATATTCAAGCCATCATAATCAGCCACAAGAACACCTCTATCATCCTTAAAGTCACTGATATGCTCCATGTTTTCATATATTTGAATTGGAGAGACACAATTCCCATCCTAAATAATAATCATTATATGCTTCTCTTTTATTAAACATGTTTGCGTTGCATTATTATTGAGGACATCGTGTGAGTATTGTTGACCAGTGAATGAGGAGCCTCCTTTAGGTCAAGTTTTATGAAGAGTTTCAAAAGTTGATTTAGTCTAATTCAGTTGACGCGGTCATACTTGAGGAGATTAGTAAATCAATCTAAAATTTATTTGACCCAACTAAACCCGAGTGAAGTCCAACCATGATAAATTCAAAGGTTTTTTTTTTTTTAATGAAAAGGACATTTCAATCTTTTAAGATACATCTAGGGTGATTCGCCAACCTATAGTTGATTTGCAAATCCATAAACCAAGTTTTATTTGGAGTCATGTTCTAGACCGAGTTTAATAATTTTGTAGAACTAACATGTCAAACATCAGCCCATTTACAAATTTCAGCTGTTTTTATGCTTATATATCTTCTTTAGATTTATTTTGCTTTTTGGACCACTTCGAAATTCTATCAACTTGGGCCTTTGATTATGGAAATTGGCTTGGACTTAAGGATCTTGTAGGCTTGCTTGTAGTAGAGGGAGGGAGGGGTAAATAAATGCGATCCCAAGGTTAACACTAACAAGTCCTTGGGAGGCACGAAACCTATAATCCCAAGGTCTCGTGCTTAAACAATGACCTAAAATTGTCCATGGACCATCAACATCAAGTTCTTGTAGATACAAACACCACACCACCCCCACCCCCCCCCCCCCCCCCCCCCCCCACATTTTTTTTTCAAGAAAATATTCCTTCGATATAATTATAGGCCAGCCCAAGTCATTAGCTGTTGCTGTCTACCGTTGCCCTGTCCCATTCGACCCTTGTGCTGTTCCTTCTCGAATATTGAATTCATAGACAACTTCTTGCCCAACTATTTATTAATTAACCATTAAAACTGTAGGCCATACATTAATTTACACCCCTAAAATTGTCTTGTTTAAGCCATAATATTACATTCAAGACAATGTATTTTATGGAAATTTCCTCTGAGATCTTTGCTAATCTAAGCTTAGAGATTTCAGTGGGCTCCATATGATTTTACAGACAAGATTCTTCTGAGATTAAAGAATAATGGATTGGAAATCATCTGGCCTTGTTAATCCTCTTGTTAACTTTGAATTCTTGTTAAAATTACTCTGCGTCTAACACAGTAACCAAGAAGGATGATTTTGTGGGAGGAAATTGTACATAACATTGTCGAACTTGATATATTTTACTAAAAAGAGAAAATCGCCCAGTTCATATCATTTTCACCCATTAAAATCTGGGAAAAGAGGTGGTTGCATCTCATTTTCATCCATTAAAGATCACTGTTTTCCGGTTGTCCTCCAAGTAAAAGAAATGCTGCAGCGGCAGCGGCAGCAGCAGCAGCGGCAGCAGCGGCAGCGGCAGCAGCAGCAGCAGCAGCAGCCCATGTGCAATTTTCTTCGTGCCTTTTACAGTTTACAATTACAATGGGGTTAATTATCTAGCAAATTAATGCAGTCCTATAATGCCGTTAGGCTTGGACTCTAGCTCGTATGGCTGTGCCGTGGGCCCTTTATGTCAATGTCAAAACTACTGGAGGCACAAGCATGTCTGTCATGGACCATTTCCAAACTTACTAGTAGTGGCTGTGATCTGTATCTGCTGCATGAATCATTTTTCTCTACTCAAGATGTTATGGGTTGAACTTTCAACTTTCTGTAAGCATTTCCTGCTTGATTAAGAGATCTCATCTTCATCAACCAAAAAAATATAAAAACTCATCACATACCAATCATTAGACACTTCGTGCTGTGGCAACTGGTTAAGATCGAGTTGCAAGCGTAGAAACTTCTCCACTTGATCCGTACTTCTTTATTAGATAATAAATCCCGTAGTGAAATTGTGATATTCTTCATTCAGTACTCTTCCTCTCTAATCCAAATTGTTCAAGTTGTTCAAGCATAATTGAAGGCATAACGAACAACCTTCTTTAAGAAGTTCTTCTCACTCTCTCACTCTTTCTATCGCTCTCTCTGAAATGCAGATTCTCTAAATTTCTAGCTAGCAAGGTCACACTCTTGTCAACTTCCGAAGATGAAGAAAATAGATATGTTTTGTGCATCTCAAGCTTCAACAGCAATACGCATGAGCATGGATCGGCCTTCTTCCTCCTCCTCCACCATTCAGCCCGGTGGCCCAACCATTGATCGCTGCAACCCCGTCATCAGAGACCAAAAAAGAATCTCAAGAACTCTCCCTTTAGTTCCTTGTACTTCTCAACCACCACCCATCAACCCCGTCCCTTATCAGCTACTTCACAAGAGCCAAAAAAGCACTTCAAAGAATAAAGCCAGTGATCAAAACAGCAACAAGAAGTCGAACTCTACAAAACCAAAACCCAAACCAAATGATCAAAAGAACAAGAAAATCTCTTTTAAGTCAGCTGATATTGATGATGATGATAAGAAGAGTGCTGCTTCTCTTAATGTTCCAAAAGATATTGTTAGAAAGAGCTGGGCTAAGCCTGGGGGTTCTATTATTGCCTCTCCTGGCTCGTCTAGAAATCTTTTGGGTGACGCAGCTTTCGTTGATGGGATACCAGACTATGATCCAGTTTCAGCACAGCTAGTTCCTGTTGAACCCAACATGAGTACTCAAGCTTTAAGTAAAGAGGAATCTGCCGCTTCGAGACCATCTTCATCTTCAAGTCCGAATCAGGTTTGCACTTAACTTTGGTTGAGATGTTTTAGTTACTAAGATCAGCAAGTAGTGCAATTCTTCATATTTATGGTTCCAAGGATTTACAGTCAAATTCGTCGGTGTAATTACTTATATTCTGATTTCAGGTAGTGGTTTTGAGAGTATCATTACACTGCAAAGGTTGCGAGGGAAAAGTGAGGAAACATCTGTCCAGAATGGAAGGTATGAACATGTAACACGACTTTATGCCATCCAACTTTATCTCACCCTTGTCTCTCTCGCTCTCTCTTTCAAACGTTATTATTACCCAGGAAGTGTTCCAAGTCTCTATATCCTGTCTTCTTCCAAATACACCTTCGTTTTCATTTACGTATTTGGCAAAACTAATTAAAGAAATGGAGAGAGAGAGAGAGAGAGAGAGAGAGAGGCGTCATTAATTTGACATAACTTATCAAAAGTAACCTGTTTCAAACAAATTCTATATGAGGTCATCTGCTGATGAATCAAAAACCAGCCAAGGATTGTGTCTTTCATTCAGTCAATTCAACTTTCATGCTTTTAGCTGGATTCCAAGATTAATTATGGCTGTTAGAATGCCAACATCGGCCAATAATGATGCTAATAGTGAATCTTTTGTCCTAAGTTACTCAAATGAATTGATCTAAAGCATTGGTCTGTGTACCCGCAGGTGTGACATCTTTCAACATAGACTTTGCAGCGAAGAAGGTGACTGTTGTAGGGGATGTGACCCCATTACGCGTCCTGGCGAGTGTGTCAAAGATCAAAAGTGCTCAATTATGGACGTCTACGACCCCTCCTGCTGGCTCAAATTAACACAGAGAAGTGAACAAGAAATAATATACACTTAATATTGGGCGATTAATCTAAGCTAATTAAGTGTGATTAGGTGCTTAATTTAGTGTAAATGCAGGCTTAGCATGAGTGGCTGGACCCGAATCTTTGTCTCTTAGAAGTTAGTAAGGATCAGATTAGGAGTGGTCATCTGGTTCACTTCTCGAC
The DNA here is from genome assembly GCF_951802175.1 of Populus nigra. Classification (NCBI taxonomy): domain Eukaryota; kingdom Viridiplantae; phylum Streptophyta; class Magnoliopsida; order Malpighiales; family Salicaceae; genus Populus; species Populus nigra. Next base: position 8,120,078 of record NC_084868.1, read on the forward strand.
TAACAATCTGGGACCTAATTTGTTCCTGTGTGGTCGAAAGAAGGAGTGCAGTTTTTAAATTAGGCAATGTTGGAATAAATTAAAGACTTTTTAGCTACGCTCATAAAGCAGTGGCCCATTTTTAAATCCAGTTTCCCATGATTTTGTTTCTATTGCAAGGACGTTACGCTTCCCAGTGATATTCACTGAAAGTTGTCTCAGAATACACACACACACTATATAGGCGACGCGCCACGCCGTGGCCGATTTATTTTTGTTTCAATATAAAACAAATATTAAGATGATGTAAATGTTCTTTAAAAAATAAAAAAAAATCTAAAATTTTAGTTATTATCTCAGAAAAGTTTAATAAATTTAATTAATTTAATAATATGATTAAAAAACAAGAAACAATGAAAAAAATCAACAATGATTCAATATAAAAAATAAATTTTTGCTAATATTATAAAAATACATCTTTACTACGTTCTTAAAACGTCTTAATTATCTTATTTATTAATAAAGTAAAAATTAACATGTCGAATGAGAAAATCGAAAAGAAAATAATTTAAAAAAAACAAAAATAAATTAACTCGAGTCCATTTAAGCCATCACAACAAATCTATAACTTAGTCGTGACACTAGAATAACCTTATGAAAAGCAAATTAAATAAAATTATAAAACTTAATTCTTAAACTAACCTAATATCGAGGGGTAAAATTGAAAAACAAATCATAAAAAAGTTAGAGTCAACCTTTTGAACCTACTGAATCTATGACTTTAGACATGACTTCATGATAACTCCATATAAAAAAAAGTTAAAAAAAAATAAAACATATCGATTTTCAATAAACTCAACGTTAAACGATAAAATTAAAAGAAATTAAATTTTTAAAAGAATCTTAAAAAGAACGAAGCCAACTTATCTAATCTTCAAAACTCGTGATACAATCATGAGGCCGAATAATAGCATATAAGGCAAGCCTGAAAAAATAATAATGTCAAATTTTCAACCAAACAAAATAATTAGGGATAAAATTAAAAAAATTAAATTAAACAAACAAAAAGAAAAAAAATATAGATTTGAAAAGAAAAGAGATTAAATTTGATACAAAAATAAAATAAAATAAAATCATAAGAGATGAAATTGAAAACAATTTCAATCAAGAAAATAATAAGAAAAAATATAAATAACAATTAAAAAATAAAAACCAAACTTGATATAAAAATAAAAAAATCAATGAATAGAATTAAAAGCAAATTCTACAAAAAAAAATTCAAGACCCAATTCATTGCAATAAAAAAAATTATAACCTGTTTTAATTCAATAAGCAAATAACTAGATTTCTGTGTTGTTTTGCAATGCTCAGTGTTTTTATCGAGGAGAGAAAATAAAAAAAAAAGAAAGAAAAAACATGTTCCTGATGCTAAATCGTCGCTTATATGGTACCACGCGTCCAACCAGCTGACGAGAGTGGCAAGGTGCATTGAACAACTCCTTCGAATTTTGTACGGCGGTGTTAACATTTTTCACGGTGGTGCATGCGCCAGCAAAGGGCATGGGGCGATGCCCACTTGCGCACACACCAACCAATACATACATACATACATACATATATATATATATATATATATATATATATATATATATGCTACTGGAGATATTCATTTACACAAATGAATTCATGCATCCAACAATGATTGAGCTATATTGTGGGATTTGCTTTGAGAGGATTAAGTGACTGTGTGATATTTATGAGTAGTGCTGCCAAACCAAAAAGGACATTTGTCTAGTCGCTCTACTGCTACAGTAAGAAAAACCACTTGACGCTCTAATGGAGTAACTTCCATGTGACCATTAATGATCCAACAAAAAGCTGTAATAAATCAAAAAAAAAAAAACCTCATTTTCTCTCTCCATGAGCTAATCACTTAAGCTTCTGCTAGCAGCGGGCCAGTGACATGATGGACCTTTTTCCGGCAAAACCAGCCACAGACTCTTCGGTCTCCGATGGCTCCTCCACCACTTACATAGCCCCTCTCCTTTTCGTTGAAAATCCTACACTCCCAGTCCCTCCCTCCCTCCCTTGGAGCATCGTGTCTTGAACAGAATTTTTCATGTCTTGAACTATTAAATAAATATATAATTTTTTTTTAAAATTAATTATTAACTTATGTATATGAATTTTTGAAGTTAACAGAATTCAAATACACTACCCAAAATATTAAAAAATAAAATTAAAAGTACATAAAATTAAAGTGAAAGTAAAAATAAACCCACTATTAAAGATACATCTTTCGATGTTTTGTGAAATATAATTCATCTATAATCAAATCTGAATCGATATTGTAACAACTCCTCAACCAGGATAAAATAACAATCTCATGTCAACTGAAAAACAAAGTAATTAAATTTTCTCCTTTCTCAATTTCTCATTCCTTCACTTGATTCTTCTTTAGATTAGTGTTTTATAGGTTAGACTTTGTAAGTTTAAAAGGTTATTCTCTCACTTTTTTTAATTTTTTTTTTGGATTTTTTTTATATTTTCCCCTTACTTTTCTCTCTTTCTCTCTCGCATTTTCTTTTCTTTCTTTGCCTATTATGTTTCTGCTTAGTCAGCAACATATAAAAGGAAAGAAGAACTAATTTTTTTTATTTTTTAATGGCAAATAACTATTTTACTCTTAATGAGTCATTTTGTTTTTATTTGACGATCTTTTTTTTTTTTGTTAACACTGCCAAGCTCCGTTCATCCTAAAATTTTAACCAGATTTTATTCAATATATTTTAACATTCCTCGTAAAACTGGTTAAATTATGTTTTTTTTATCAAAATTTTGAATTTATCCAAAAATTCTGAAATTTTAACCCAAGATAAAACATCATATTAGAAAACTTCACATAAAGTTTCAGAATTTTTTTGATAACTCAATCAAAAATTATGAATTTTATTTACATAAAATTAATCAAAAAATATTAATAAAATCTTAACTTGAGCTATAGCTCACCCAAGCTTTTACCATGCCTCCGCAAAACAATCTCCATGTCCAAAAAAATAGAAAAGCTAAATGAAACTAACCTTATGTTAAACAAACCTCATTAGCAACTTTAACGTACATGTAACCCATCACTTTGAGTCTGATAAACAAAGCAAAGGCAAAAAAGAGAGGCCAAAACCCATATAGGTTTTTTCTTTTATAGAAACAAAAGCAAAGAGTTTTAATAGTAAACTACGATCTCAAGAAGAAATACTTGATACCTAGTTGAGATTCCAAGATTTGCAAAACAAGAGTACAAGCACAACTACAAATGATGTTTCTCAAAGATAAACATGGCCAGAATAATGAATGACGGAGAAGGGGTGATGGAGAAGGAGAGAGGCAAAGAGAAGACTTGATATATATTTGTTGATAATCGGACGTGAAGGGTATTGTGGTGAGATGGGGAGATGGGGAGAGACAAAAAAAAAAAACAAAAAAAAAAAAAACGAAGGAAAGAAGTGAAGAAAAACCATGAGATAGATTTTCATGTCTTATGGGTAAATTTAGCAAGAATCCAGACAAAGTCTATAAGCAGATATTAGTGGGGTCGGGGAGACATGATTAATTCAAATAAAATATTTTGTTAAAAAAACGAAAACACTATAATTATTTATTTAAATAGATATTTTAGACATAAAATAATAATATATTACAACACTAGATAGATATATCTTTCATGTTCTTTTTTAAATAGAGATCCACTGCAAAACTGGTTTTAGAATATATTTATTTTAATTTCTTCAATGAAATATGTTTCTGTCTCTTCTAACCTAAAACACTAATCAAACATAATTTAATAAAATTTTATATTTATTGATAATGATAAGTAAGTTAAAAAATACTTTACTTATTTACCATCAAATGTCACGTGACATGAAAAAAATAACCAATATTTATTATGTGTAGTTTTGTAAAACTTTTTTTTATTAATAAACACATATGAAGAAAAAAATCATTCTTATATGAACTTAATTTAATTTTAAAAATATGATATGATATTATTAGTTAAAATATAAAAAATAATAATGTCACATAATTTATTTGCAGTGCTGAAACAATGATACTGTAGCAATTACGTGGGAATGATCGATGATAACAGTAATGATAATGTAGCAGTATTGACATGAATGTAATAGCTATAATGGTGTATGGTAATATTAATTAGTAGTGATTGTGTTTTTATCAATAAATAGTGATAATTTCAGTGGTTGATAATGATTTGATAAACACTACTAGAAAATTGTGAAATACAAATAGAAATATTATTGAAAACAATACCATAAGTAAATTATAGTGATATTTATCAACAAATCATGACATCGCTATTTCCTGTCGGTATTCACTGACAAAAATTTTATGTTAATGAATACCGAGGGAATTAGAGTTGGAAATCAAATAATAAAAAATAGAAAAATAGCATGTCATTATTACAAATAAAATTACCAATGAAATATAAAGTCTCTAATACCTAATAGCAATACTTAAGTTATAACATAATAGACGACTCCTCATCTCCCTCTCTCTCATTTCTTGTTCTTGTTCTTTCTTTTTATTATGTAGAAAACAACACATAACACCCTCGTCCTCTTTATTTTGTCACAAATTAAGATCTAATCATCACAAATCCGACCACTCCAACACCTAGTCTGTGAGTATCACAATAATGCCTTTACTTTAACAAATAGTGGTAAATCATTTTTTTTAACTGTCACCGGAAGTTCTTGACAACCGATCACAAGTACTGAAAGAATGGAAAGGACTTCTTTATAGGTAGATTTGAAAGAGATCTTATATTGTTGGTACCATTGGGTGAAAAATTATATGATGTAGTCCCGCAGTATGAGAGCATTGTGTTTAGTTTCAATCTGATAAGCAGGAGTTTCTTGGTTTTGGTGTGACCTATAATTGGGGAACACATAATATTTTTTTGGAGCTTTTTTATTAGAAGACTAATCTTCTCCGTCTCAATCTGGATGTTAGATATATAAAAAAGAACGTGTTTGAAAATATTTTTAATGTAATGATGGACGTAAAAGGGAAGACAAAGAACAACTTGAAGGCTATAATGGATATACCTTTGTTTTTTCACCATAAAACTATGGAGTTAGTTTATGATGGATCACGGGATACAAAACCCCAAGCCAATTTCATCTTAAACTAGAATGCACAGTTACTTGTATACCAATGGCTTAAGAATCTGTGTTTTCCTGGTGGATATGCTTCGAACATATTTAGATTGATGAATTTAGAGGATGACATATTGTATGGAATAAAGATTCATATGACTGCCACATGTTTATATAAACACTAATTCCACTTGCTTTCTAGGATTTATCGATTAATGGGATATGGAATACACTCACAGAGATTAGATATTTTTTTAGAGATATATTCTCTAACAAATTCCATACCTAATACATAAAGAAGCTTGAAAAAAATATCATCTAGATAATTTACAAACTTGAGATGATATTCCCTCCATCCTTCTTTAACTCGATAGAGTATCTACTTATACATTTACTATTTGAGGCAAAAGTTAAAGACCCTCTCAGTATAGATGGATGTATCCATTTAAGAGGTTAAGGATTATACTTACATCATAATTAAATTTCTATTTTTTAAATAAAATTTTAAGGCATTCATTTAATTCTATGAAGATATGTGTTCAACCTTAAAAAAACAGTTAAAAACAAAGTGCATGTTGAGACATTGATATGTGAGGCTTATATTGTTGAAGAGATTTTAACATTTGTCTCGTACTATTTTAAGTCATACTTGAGAACAAGAATTAACCACGTTCCAAAACATGATGGCGGTGTGGAAGTGCTTTCAAATGAGAATTTGTCAATATTTTCCAATAATTGATGACATTTACTAAAAAATTATAGCGAAGGAAAGATATTTGACATAAATTAAATTTAGACATGCATATAATTATGTAATATTTAAATGCGATGAATTGAGACCTTTTATTTAATAAGTATAATATTAAAAGACATTTTTAAACAATTCTTCTTTTATACTCTCAAAAACTAATAGATTGTACGTAATATCGTCACTTTTTACTATCTCAAAATGCACATTTAGCTGAATCTTAAATTTTTCAATTACAAGATGAACAATTTACCACGTGGTTTAGAACATATATAAGCACTGCTTAATAATTTTTATCTCTCGTAATACTTAATTTCATTACACATTTCTCTTTAATTATTAATGGTTGTAATCCTATACTAGGTTTATCAATTGGAAAAAAATATTAGTGGTAGTTTGAATTTACTATGTTTGAGTCCTGAAAAAAAGGTCAAGTGTTATAACAAATATTTTGTCAATAGATATGTCTTTCATACTGAAGAGTATGGTCAAGGTAGAAAGACCTATAATAATGAATTTCATGTTAAGGGATCAACTTTTAATGAGTTTGAAGTTGATTATTATGAGAAGTTAGAAGAGATGATTGAAATGCAATATCATAGAGTCCTTTTGTTTCAATGTGTTCCTCTTATTTTTAGTGTGTTCCTCTTGTTTTTATTGATTGTTACTTTCTTACTGTGTTTAGTTTGCTGGTTTAAGAAAAAATTGTTGGGTTAAAAATGCTAACTTTGTAGTCAACCACAAGTCCACAACTATTTTAAGACTCCTTCTTATCTTTAGGATAACCAAAGTTTAGGCCTAACAAATGTTTGGCCTATGAATTACAATAATAGCTTTGAAGTATTTTTTTCTTCTTTTTTTTTTTAGATATTCCAATTTAAAAACAAGTTAAGACTTTTTAAGTTGGGGAAATGAATCTAAGTTTCTTTTTGTTGTTTTTGTAACAATTCATAATAAATGATGGCTTGATTTCTAAATCTAGATCTTTAATTCAAACAAGTGTTCAACTGTTATATCTATTATTGGTGTTGTTTCTTTAAATTTGTTCTTTAATTTTGTGCCATTTAGTAATGGATAATTTGAGAGTTATCCTTCCATGACATTATATTTGTTTTGAGTTACTTCTAAATTTAGGCAATTAAGGTTTGTGCATGAATGTGTTTGAAAAAGTAAAAAATGGGTGAATATTGATTAGTTTTAGGTTAGATAACATGGTTTGAAAAAAATATGGTTAGTTTCAAAATGCGAGTCACTTAGTTCGTTGGGATGAATATAGAGCATAAAATGAGAAAATGAAGAGCGACAATCAAATTTTATGGTTTTCTTTTTAAAATATTAGTCATAAATAAAATCAATTGGTTTATGGTTTTATTCATTGATGCGTATTTGCAGGTAATAAAATTTTAGGTAGTCTTATATACAGGGGAGGTGCTGCCAATTTTTTTTTTTAAATAGAATATAATGATAATGTTATTACCTTTTTCATGCTTTCATTTGTTTAGATGATGAAGAGAAGGTCATTAGTGAGTAATACGAATAGGAGCGCTACTGGTTTTTCTAGCAATATGTCTAATGATCATGAGTCGTTAGGAGCAAACTATGACCAGGAACCCTCTCTTAACACATGCTTTTCGAGTGCAAGACTGCCGTATAGAGAGGTTGTCCCTTCTAAGCATGATGTATACACTAGGAAGTTTTTTTACTCTGTGGAAGCCCGACCACATCATATAAGTTTGTTTTTCTTTCATTCATGATTAAAAAATAAATAACAATGGATAGTTTTTGAATAATTAATTTCAATGAACAAATAAAATTTCAGGTTTAAAAATGTGGAGGGTACTCGCATGATAACATCTACGATAAAAGTGTAGATGAAAGTGCCCTTGTTTCAGTAAAGTTAGGTTTCTGAAAATCCTAAATGGAAGCCTATGATTAATGTTTGGTTCAAAAAGTTCAAAGTTAGTGTGTGTGTGTATATATATATATATATATATATATATATATATATATATATTATTGAATTCCATCAATCTATTAATTATAATAAACTAATTATTTTATAAAATTAACGTGCAAGGAAAACTTTTACTGGGAGGAGGATGTGGGAAAATCACAGCGTTATTAGTTAAGACTGAATTAAAAATGTGATTTTTTTTAATGTTCAAATTTTATTTTTCATTATCTTAACTGATAATTTATTTATGTACCAGTTGCATGATTTATGTTATAAGGCATAAAAAAAATCAAAGAAATATATATAAAAAAAGAAGGTGGGAAGAGGTGGCCATGTGGAGGGATTTTAGACCTCCACACATCTTAGAGGCTATATGGGATGCTTATTCCAATATGTGATGTCTAAGCATTTCTAGCGGTGGTCACAATTTGGTGTGGAGAACCGAAACAAAGAGATTCATGGTTCAATTAACATGCACACCAGTGAATCCATTCCATTCATTTCATATGCAAAATGGATGATAAGACTCTGTTTTATTACATATATTTTTTTAAATATTGTATTATATGAAAATGTTTAAATAATAGTAGATTCCTTTTACAAGCTAAGGTTTTTGGATGCGATCCAAGATCAATAGAGCTTTTTGTTGAAATTCACATGCAAAATGAGGACTGTTGGAAACATGTGCAATAGCTCGTGGATAACTGAGCTCAAAAGTTCAAGGTAAGTTAGATTTCAACAATTTTTTTCTTAAGTTATTATTTTTTAAAAGAAATTTGTTGAGTTGTTTTTTTTTTCCCAGGAAACATATAACACCCAATTCTAGAAGAGATACGGGGATGATCTTTCTATCCATCTAGAACTCGGTCTTGATTTATAGTTGGAGGCTGGATCGTCCGATGGACTCGATAGAAATAAGATTTACAATATCTTAAACATTACGATCAAGGATATGCAGACATGTCGTAGTGTAGCGATCATTGGTTCCTTATAATCGGGTTCAAGGTAACAATATTCTATTGTCCAGATGATTATACAAGGACAAGTTCATGCTCAAACAACTTGACTTAGTGTTGAGATAACCCAATTTAGATCTGAGACGACGACTTAAAGGATAAAGTAAATGTTCTTGAGTAGTCGTTGTCAACCTTCACTGGTATATGTGGTCTATCTCATCGCCCATTTGATTTTGACAAAGATTCGCGTCTACCTCCTCCTTCTCCTTCAGCTTTTGTCCGCTAGATAAATTATATTCAATAATATTTTTAAATTAATAATAAAATTTTGGTTTTATATTTTAGTTTTATTCTTTTATATATTTTTTCTTCTTTTGTTTATTTTATTTTTTAAAAATATTAAATACAATATTGACAGAATTATCGATGAAATTTTAATCACAAACATAATGATCGACAAACTAATCCCTCGAAAAGTTTCAGAGAGTTAGAAAAAATTACAGGACTTTGCTACTAATAATTACATATGAATTTAGTGGCGAAATAAGTTTATTGGAAAGTTCCATAGAGCTCAAAAAATTACAAGACTTGCGATTTTTAGATGTAAATCTACGATGGTTTAATTTCATTGGTTATATGCATTTGATTACCGATGAAGTTACCAACAGTTTATTTTGTTAGTAATATGTCATATTTCTCAATGAAATTACCGAAGGAATAATGCCGATAAATTTTTTTGTTTGGTGTTCTTTTTTCATTTATAAATCCATAAATAATTATATTACTAATAGAATGATTGACAAAATATAAATCACTGATGATATGTTTTCCGACGATCAGTTACTCTTCATGATTCTATCAATAAAGTTTTATTTCAATATAATCAATGTTTAAGTACTAACAAAATATTCAGTTGGTATTATACAATACATTGGTAGTGAAAAGTGTCTAATGAATTAATGACAAAAAAATATTTTCATTATATATTTGAGTGGTTATAGAGATAATGATTGGTGAAAGAGGTGGATTTAATGATAATGATGATAATATTAAAGGATTTGATGATAAAGAAGAAACGATGAAATTGATGGTTAATTTTTGTATAATGATAAATAATGGTTGCTTTTATTGCAGTGGAGGATGATACTAGTGGTGTGATGGTTGTTAATGTGGCGACATGAGGATGAAAATATATAAATAAATAAAAAACAATTTTTAAGGAAAAAAGAACTTGTTCACCTCGTTATACTACTAAATAGTGAAATTATCCCTTCCCTTCCTTCAACAATGACCTAGAATTTTCCATTGATGAAAACACTTTCAAGTAATTAAGGTGCTAATTAATGCAACTCGTAAACAAACAACAAGCTAGTCGCTTTCGCATCATCAAACTGTATAGATAGAAAGAAAATTGCTAGCCATCTTAGTAGCTATAACAATGTTGCAAGCAAGGATTCATTAAATAAAGCTAAAACGCAAATCTAAAGAAAAAACTAATAAGGCTTCTCCATCCAGTGGTTGCGGAGAAGGTCCAATGGTAATTCCCTACGTAGAAAACTTCATATCAAACGATCTATCTAACTGGTTACAAAGATCTACGTAAGTAAGATAAAGAACTCGATCTTTAGCACCTGTTCTATGATTCATGGTGTGTTTGCAAAAATATTTCAACGCCTTTAGCTGGCAGCACCCAAGCATTTGCCCCAACAGCAAAAATAACCAATTAATGGACCTCTTCTTGGAGATAATTGGCTTCAAGCAGTTTCTTTTATCACAGAAACTGCAATCAGGAAGGGTTGGGTTCAGCCAAACTGATGGCGCTCGATCATGCATGGTGTCCTTGTTTGCAGAAATAAAAGATGCGACTTCCATGAATTTCTGTTGCAAATCATATTCAATTTCATACTGTCTATCGCATTTTTTGCACTGCATTTGACCGGAAATAATGGTTAGTCCGTTGGCTAGCAGATATTCAAGGCTATGTACTGCGGCACGTCTAGTAGTAGCCCATGGATACGGTGCCGGTATGGTGTCACTTTTTCCTTCCCTTAAAATCTTAGAGGGAGACTTGCGGATGTGAGAATGCAGTTGCCCAATGACAGCTTCTTGATGAGATGGGTTAGCAGGGGTCTGCATATGGAGAATGTGTGGCGGTGGTGGAGGCGGTTTCACTGGTGGAAACAACTGCGATATTGGAAGCGTCGGTGGTTGACCTAACATTAGTTGTGATGATGATTGCGATAATGGCTGTGACCTAGATCCAGTAGAGAGCGAGAGCTTAAGCAACTCTTCATCATCTGCTATGATTTTTTGTTCTCTTAGAAGTGAAAAATTATTCTCCATCTATTACGCAAAATATAGAGCAAAAGATCTTAGACACAAGAGATGCAAGAATTTGTCAAGTAAAACTTGAGGGAAGACAAGAAACTGTTGAGGATAATTTATAGAAATTACAGGAGAAGACAAGTTGAACAACGGAAGACAAAAGGTAGCGTTTTGAAATACAATTCTATTGCGAATAGGATCCTATTTCGAATATTTTTTGGTACATCTTACTTGAAATTTGAAGAAACTGGTAATTAATATAATAATTATCCGATTAGGGGATTTTATTTATCTCTTAAACTAAATGAGTTTCCTAACGATTTTTGAGTTATCTACAGCTGTAAATATTCTTCCATGAATTAAAAAACCTTCAACAAATTAAATACATGTTTTAAAAATATTAGTAGCACCGATGCTGGTCTAGCTCGGAGTCCACGAGAAAGGAACAGTACTGCCTGTAACCTGTCTTGGAATTTATAATTTGGGCGAGGCAGCAGCTATGCATGGATGATCTCCTGTGAAGATTAATATTCTTGTATCAAATAAATCACGCATGAAAATTTTATGGGGAATTTTATGGGATAATTGACGAGCTAGCTGCATGCTTCCCCCTCATTAAAAGTTTCCATAACTCGTCGAGGGACCCTGCCACTTGCAAATCTTATTCCATATTTGATTTCCGTGACGCTTAATCTTACCATTCAGCGAAGAAGAGGCCGAACGCATAGAAAAGTGGCTTCAATTTTATGAATAATCTCCATTGGAAGCAGCAGATGATAAGAAAGGATGCATTGCCACTGATTTAAAGCAAAAACAAACGACGATACTGGCCTATCCAAACACATTGTTCTACGCTCAAGCAAAAATATCCGGTAAATTCGTTGCTAATAAAAAAATATTGTTACTGATAGATTTACTGATAGAAAAAACGCATAAAAAAAATTATCTGTTTTATTTTATCGGTATTTCCTTCAAAAAAATACCGTATGTAATTCCATCGGTAATTATTTAAAAATATTAAAAAATCCATTTTTTGAAATTATAAAATAATTAAATTAATATAAATCAACAGTCTATAATACTTAAAACGCTCGGAAAAAAGAAAAAAAAATCATATGAAAAAAATCGTACAACAATATTCATTCAATTATTAAGAACAAAAACAATTAAAAATAAAATAAAAAAACAAATATAGTGAAAAAAAACATGAAAAAAAATCTCACCTTAATGTGGTTGCAACATGCAAGTGAAGCTAAGAAGAGAAAAAAATCGTAAAGTATATTAATTAAAAAAAAGCTAATAAGAAAAAAGAAAGGAGAAGAATACATACCTGAGCATGGAAGAGAAGAGAAGGAGTTGAAGAGAGAAAAGAAGAGAAAGAAATGGATATTGATGTTTTTTACATATGAGAAAGAAAAAGAAGAAGAAGAAAGGAGCCCTGTCTGTTGTGAAATTAGGGATTCTAAGCTTTATATTGGGACGTTTTACCAACGGTTTTACTGACGGGTTATTAAATGTTAATATTTTTAATCATTTCGTCAGTGATATATTCTGTCTGTAATATTTAATTTAAATTTTCAATTTAATCAAAAAATTTCAGAAATTGTCAAATATCACCGACAACTTTTCAATCCGTCGTTGATTCCGTTTGTAATATTTGATTTAAAATTTTAATTTAATCAAAATTTTTCAGAAAACCGCCAAATAACACCAACGACTTTTCAATCTGTCGGTGATTTTGTCTGTAAAGAACAGTAATTAACAGTGCAATTGAAAAATGAACAGTTTCAAAGCTCTCTGGAAAATACTGACGGAATTTTCTGTTGTTGATTCTCTTTGTAATTGACATGAACAATGTTCACAATATACTAATGAATTTACCAACGGATTTTACCAATGAAATTTATTCTGTCGGTAATTTCATTGGTAAAAATGGCACATCATCGTTTTTTTTGCTTTGTTTTAATTATTTTTTTCCCACTATAATTCCCTCGGTAAATACCGAGGGAATATTTTTGTCGGTAACATCCGTCGGCAATTTACCAATGAAAATATTCTCTCGATATTTCCATTTGTATTTATCGATTTTCTAGTAGTGTTATGCAAGGGTGCATTCCACACATGCTTTAATCACATAAGATCTAGATCATTGATTCAGAGTCAGGCCAGGCTATATAATTTCTAACCATTACACCTAGATATGCTTTCCCTGCAACGTTACTTTATTTTTTTCTTATTTATTATTTTATCATCTTATATTTATTGACTTAAGCATCAAAGTGTCCAATGTTCTTAAAGGGAATTGGTTTTCCAAAAACAACATGCGCTAGACTAAAAAAAGGTTTACATTTAATCCATCACTCCCCAACCTTACAAACAGTCATGGAAAGCCTATATTCTCTGTGAAGATTTTTCTTAATTTCATTAATGGCGTCGTTTATGAAAAACTTAACAAAAGCTAGTTCATTCTCTTTGACTCATCATACTTTTCCATGGCTAACGAAACTCTAAAATATAGAAGAGTAACTGATCTCTCTATTATAAAAACTCTAGCTCTCCAATAATTTTCCTATCAAATATAAATGGTCAACAATATTGCACTAGTCATACAAGAACAACTCCCCTTCTGTCAATAAAAAATACAACATGCTCCACTACGTGTATTAGATAGAGAGAACTTTGATTTCATGAAGGAACATGACAAAATAACATACAGAGTATGCATGATGCTTCCACTTTAAAAACAAGTCTTTCTCACTCTGAAAAGTACTCCTCCATAAATCCGAGCCACATGTGTGGTTATCTCCATCAATCCTCATCTAACTCTCACTCGCATGTTCCTTAACAAAAAATACTTAAACACAAGATGAGATCAATGGTTATACAACCTTATAAGAAAGAACATCATTTCCACTATGTGGAAGACTCTCTAATTTATCAGAGTGTTACATGCTCATCTCTTAAAAGATTATGTCTCCTTGAAGGTCAATTCGAAGAACTACAACAACCTTATAAATCCCATATAACATATATAAAATGTTAGAAAATCATAAATCCTATAATATAAAAGAGTGATGCTATGCACAAGATTTCCTAACAATTTTTCATGGATTTATTAGGGTGTGGTATCACACCTTTAAACCTGTCTCCATCATTAACCTTTATGATATTTATATTAAGCTCATTTTTCATTTTAGCACTAATATTTTAGCTAAAACAAGAACAACTAAGCTTTTTTCCATCACCTAATGAGAAGATAAAAACCCCAAATCTTATCTCTACAGATTCAATTAGGAAATGCTAAGAAAGAAAAATATATTTGAACCTATTACCATTAAGGCCTTAATTAGTGGAGTCTATAACTACTCATTATAGGAATGCTTATATACTTTCTCTGATAGGACTTCCTCAATATAAAATAGGTACTAGAGAACCATACTCTAGTAGAAGAGACAAGTGTCACTAGATAGGGACACCTTCGATTCCAAAAAGCAAAGTCTCCATAAAGTCATTCGTTTTCTACTAAAGTATCCCAGAAGAGCACCAAAGAATTTATTCATTATAATCTTACATCCCCTAAGCTTCTTACTCACCTACTAAAATATCCTCAAGTTAGTGATAATAAAGAGTAATACTTTATACAATATTTTTCCTAACTTTTTAGGAATATGCTAAGGTCCATTACAACTTTGATTATGGCTTTATCCTAAGTCTTCATGATCTTTATGTCAAACTCATTTCTCATTTCAACACTTGTATGAGAGGATGAAAATACTAAGGCATATATCTAAATATTCAATAAGGAAATGCAAAGCATGAAGAATCTACCCGAACCCATTATCACTAAAGTCTTAATTAGTAGAGTTTATAACTACTATTTATGGGAAAACTTGTATACCCTACATGACAAAACACTTATCAATGTTAAACAAGTGATAGAGAACCATATTTAAATAGAGGAAGCAAGTGTGACTATGTTGAGTAACCATTGTTTCTAAAGAATAAAATCTCGACAACATCACCAGTCTCTTACTTGAGCATTAAAAAATAATACCAGTGAACATATTTGTGATCGCCTAACATTCTTTGAAGTATTAACCAAGTTTTATGGCGTCTTCTATACTTTTTTTATGTTTGATTATAGGTGTTATGTAGGGGTTGATTACTTATAGTTTTGGTTCCTCGAGATAGGTTATCATTATATCAAGATCAATCACAAGCCTAAATTTAGCTTTCTTGGGAAGAGTTGATTTGACTGTGAGTTTCTGGATTTTTATATTCACGGAGTTCATATCAGTAGGTACTACAGTAAGGCTTTAAAATCAGTTTATATCTCTTTATTTTTTTAATTTTTTTGTTATTTCATCGTTTTCATCATCTAGAATAAAGTTACACACACACACACACACCAAAGTAAATGCAACACTAAGCTATACTAGAGAACAAACTGAAATTCAAGACATAAGAACTAGGGTAAAAATTGCAAAATGAAGTTGATATATCTTTCCAAAATGAGTCAAAATCCAAACAATATGAGGATTCGGTGATTCAAGATCGAATCCTTTTAAAAAGAGAGGGGATGGTAAATTCAAACTATATGAAAGGATCCATTATATGTGTCAATAGGGCTCATTGAAAGGTCAACAACTAAGAATGGTAAAAAGGCATTTAATCGGTTAATTCAAGATATATGGACCTTATTTCATACAAGACTTGTGGATTCAACTAATTTTCCCACTTACACATGGATTTGACTTTTTTTTAATGTATAGTTGTATGCTAACAAGCATAATTTTCAATCCAACTATTGAATCAAGCTAAAATTCTATCAGAAGTTTCCAGAGGTCTTTTTTATATTAGTTTACGATTGCAAGACAATTAGACATCAGAAAGGCCTTGTGAGAAGGTCTAGAAGCTATTATACAAGAATTTTATTAGTTTTCTAGTTGATTTAAGATTTTTTTTTCTATTTTGTTTAGAACTTTTTTATTATTTTTCCAAAATTATTTTGGAAGATTTACCTAGTATAAATAGGTTGATTTAACTTGTATTTCTTTTGTTATACAGAATTTGATTTTAGTAATTATTATTATTATGTATATGAGGTTTTGCTCACACTTTTTAGTTCTTCATAGAACTACTTTGACTTATTAAAAAATTAATCAAGTTTTGTGGCATCTTCTATAATTTCATTTGCATCTCAATTATAGGTAATGGGTAGGGGTTTGTAACTTATAGTATTGGTGTCTCAGTACATGTTATCATTATGTCAAGTTCAATTACAAACCTAAATATAGCTTTATAAAAAAGAGTCAATTTGATTATAGTTTTCTGAATCTTTATATCCACGGGATTCATGTCATGCTAGAATTTAAGAATCTATTAATTTAATTGAGGGCTTAAATGAAGATAACAAATGAGAATTTAGGTCAATTTGACCAAAAATAAACTAATTAGAAATCCAAAGATTGAAGAGTAAAAGGTACCAACATTAAAGGATTGTTTTGAATATCATCAGGGATTTAATTGAAAGAAATTTGAAAAATCAATCCAAACTAACTAAATACAAAGGAACTAAAATTAAAAAGACTGATTTGAAGAAAAAAAAGAATAAAAATAGAAACGGGAAAAAGGTTTAATAAAATTTTGAATTTCATATAAAAATAAAAGAGGAAGAAAGCCAAAAACAATGTTGTTATGGCAATGAGAGACAACCCTTCTTCTACCTCATAACATATTTCTCCCTTATTTCGTTTTGACAATGGATTCTTTTGCTTCCTTTTTTATTGTGTTTAAGCTCAACTTTGGGTACAAGTTTCTCTCTCTCACACGCTCATTAAAGGCCAAAAGACATATCATTTTTTTTTGTGCATTTGTACTTTATTCCTAGTTAAAAACCCATTTTATTGCTTTTCTATGGTGACCAAAAATACTTGCCATGCAAGTAGGGGCGGAGACAGGGGGTGGCAAGCAGGGGCTGGGGCCCCTTTACAACTCTCCCTTGATAATTTATATAATTTTAGCTAAAATAATAATATAATTGAAATCTTGCCCCCTCTAATTTTATCTTTTGGATCCGCCTCTGCATGCAAGGGTGCATGCCAAATAAATTTTCATATAAAATATACATGTGGAAAGTGTGAGAATATATATATATATATATATATATATATATATATATATATATAAGTCATGAAATTCTAACTAGAAAAAGTGAATTCATAACAAATTGATGAAAATCTTTATTTGAGAATTTTTGAAAATTTAAGGATAAAATTGTTATAAAAATTGTTTGATAGTAAAATTAAGATGGCCTATATAGTTGGAGGGTATTTTTGAAATTTACCCCCTTTTTTATTATGATGGAGGAATATTTGATGGAATTTATTATTATTTTTTTGTGGCAATTGAAAAGAAAGTATTTGTTACGATAGGAATAAACGAGAGAGTGCTTAAGAAGTAATTCTATTAATTACTTTTCAGGTCACATATTTAAAAAGAAAAATAATTATAAATAGAAAAGAAAAATCTTGAATTGAAATATGCTTTATTAGTTTTTAGTAAGTTATGAATTTTATTCTATATAATTATTTAAAAAAATTAATCAAGAGAATAATTAATAAAATATCACTAATTATTTCTTGAATATTATAAAATTTATCGGAAAGGGAATTGAGAAAGAAGAATTTTGTTGAGATTATTTCATTGTATAGTAAATTATTGAAGGAAATTAGCTGACTGATTTGATTCCTTTTTTTCCCTAAATATAAATAAAATTGGATAAAATAATAAATACATTATTCAGATTTTGCTTCATAAGTGTCTAAGAAAACCCATGAATCCCCGCTTGGCTTGGTTCCATACCTTCTATATATAGTTAGCCCATACCAAAGGAAAGGTGAGAGAGAAAAGAAAGATTTCCCAAATATTCAAAACCATTCCAGATCCAGTAGCATATAATTTCAGCTCCCCGTCAATTTCTACGTTAAATATTGACCACCGAACCAGTTTCCTTCTTTAGTTAAGAAGGTGGTTCTTGTTCAAGAGTGCAATCAAGGTCTAAAAGAGACGATAAAATTGAAAATTATGACAATGGAAGGTGCCATGAAGCCATTAGTCGTAGCCTTCATGGTTTTGCTGGGCATGATGGCCTTTGCCTTCTCTTCCACAAATACCAGGACGCTACCGAGTCCGCCGCCACCTCCAAAGAGTAATATTGATCTTTTGAGCCAGCAAGAATCCTCCGCCTTCAAATTCATGCCCAATTCCCGTCGCCGTGGCCCACCACCTCCATCTCCCAAGAGTGGTGTTGATCTTCTGAGCCAGCAAGAATCCTCGGCCCTCAACAAGATTCCTGCTTAAATCTGGGGTGTTTCGTCAGGGCTCAAAGATGGTGTACTGCTGAGCAACAATGCAGCATGCATCTTGTTATGTACGGGTACCATGTTAATAATCCAATAAAAAAGTTTTTGTGATTGATTGAAAAATATATTCAAATGTCTTCCAGTACTGTGTTCTTTTATTGCAAAATAGATCATACTTATTATTTAAGTTGGAAATCGTTTATAAGATATGCGCGAGGGTTATAAAAAACAGATCAAACGATTTATATAAAATTAATAAAATAACTTAAATAAACATATCAAATGATTTATATTATAAGAATATATTTAAACGGTTTTGTTAAGTGATTTTATTAAAATTATAATTTATTTTATAGCTTTCTATGTTCATAAATAAACGAATAGCATAATAACATGGAGTATCCGTTTACACCTATATAATTCTCGCATTTTATTCGTTAGAGTTTAATCATACACACAGATCATATATATATATATATATATATATATATATATATATATATATATATATATATATACACGCTAAATCTTAAATTGATATTCTATATTAGTTTTATTATACATGCTACATTAAATTTTTTAAGAAAAAATTTAGCTGGAAGCTGAAAAGTTGATGCTAGTCTTTAAAAAAATAAATTAAAAATTATATGTATTAATAAATGATAAAAACAAATTATTGATTCTAGTAAAAAATTAGGTTGGGAAACTGAGATAAATATACATATTAATTAAGATATCAAATTTTATGTGACGGGGAGTTTTTAATTTTTTTTATTTAATTATATAATAATAAAATTATTTTTTTATAAGAAAGAAACAATTTAAACTTCATTGAAAAGAATTTCTAGTCAATTCTTCCTTTTTATATCAATATTTTATTCAATGAAAAAACGTATTTTTTTTGTCATGGGTTCTTAATTTGATAAAAAAAAAAAAAAAAGAATTAGAATAAATAAGATATTGTATTCTCATTCAATATTAATAAATAAATTATTTTCAAGATTCTACATATCATTCTAATACATAATTATCCATAAAGTAATCGATCATATTATGATAAGAGTTTTTTTATTTTCTAGAAACAATGATATTTTTTTTATTAGGAGCACAGTAATTTTCTAAATATAAAAATGATAATTAAAATAAAGGCCGGTTAAAGCCTTTGAAAATAAATTTAAGCTCTTTGAAATAAGTGGGAAATATTTATTTCTCAAATCTAAATTTAATTTCCTTCCTAACATATCTTTTTATTATTTTAGTGAAAGCATTTTTAACTAGAATCAATATTAAAAATAAATCATGACTGTAAAAGATTTGGTGCATGTTTTCTTTTTTCGTTCTTTTCTACCCCTTGAAAAAATCACATCAACCCTTCAATTTCTCTTCCCATCATATTTAGTCCATGTTCTCTTAATTGTATTTTTTTATTTGAAAAAAATATTCAATTTGAAAATTATTTTTAATTTCATTATTCTTTAATTTTTTTTCATCTCTCAAATTTAATCCC
Organism: Populus nigra; assembly: GCF_951802175.1. Classification (NCBI taxonomy): domain Eukaryota; kingdom Viridiplantae; phylum Streptophyta; class Magnoliopsida; order Malpighiales; family Salicaceae; genus Populus; species Populus nigra. The sequence goes on from NC_084868.1 coordinate 8,140,079, forward strand.
TATTCTTTTGATTGTTATTTTTTTTATTTGAATGATTTATAAAATTGATTTCTTTATGCGATTTCATCATCCAATTTTTTTTTCTATCAGATTTGATTCTCATTCTTTTAATTGTTGATTTTATGCCTTGACAAGTTTTTAGATTGATTTTTGTTTTTAATTTTATCCATCAATATTAAATTTGTTGGAAATTAACATTTTTTATTAAGTTCAGATCTAAGATTTTACGGGTTATAAACTTAGAATATTAACTCAAATTTAGAAGATTCATCCGGGTTTGTTTTTTTTTCATGTTATTAAATTAGAATTATCATTTCTATATTATTAAATTAACAGAACTTATCTTTTGTTTCTTTCATGTTATTAAATTAACCGGGTTATGAGTTTTATAGGTTAACCATAGTTGACCCAAGTCAATCCGATATGTTGACATCTCATTTTTTTTTAAGAAAAATATGTCGTCCAACATATCACTATTTTTTACTTTCTAACATTTTTATAATTTTTTTAAGGTTAAAAAAATAATATATAATCCGTTGCGTAGAGCAAGTTAAAAAAAATAATCTTAAAACTATATCATTAAAAAAATAATCCTAAAACTACATAATTTTAGATTAATCTGAGTTGATAAGTCGAAGTAGTGACCTAATCGAAGAGTATTTATCTAAGATTCCTGACACCTTTGTACCAGTCATAGAAGTATATTGACTTAATCACGTCTACTTAAATAGTAATGGAAAATAGCTCTTTAAAAAAAAAAAATAGTGCTATTTACAAGTTATAAGAGCACAAACAATCATCAATTCCCAAACCTGCGATTATTATGGCGATCTTTACTCTCTTCTTCTTTTTTGGGAGACGATTCTGGTTCGGTGTGCGATATAGCGTTTGTAAATGGAGATTTTAGATTGCAACTACTCAAAATTAGGGAGTTCAGTAACGAACGGTCAGTCTAAAATTCCAGATAAGCAAAACAACAGTAATGTCTATCTAGAAGGGTGAGCACTGGATACATAAGGTGTTTTACCTCGCCTGCCTGATCCTCGAGCTGCGATAAGCCCCCAAAAAAAAAAAAAACATGTTGAACTATTTGTTATTATGGATTTTGTTTTCTATGAAATGAGAAATTCATCAATTTCATTCCTACATTTCTGTAGTATATATATCTTACCTCCTAAATTATCTCAAGGAACTCGTGTGCAAAATCCATCCCTACACTGCTACTAGCTCTCTTACCAACTCTTCTGTCAGTAGCCTCTCAATTTCCCTACCTATAATATCAACGTCCTCCCTCAAATCCAACCACTGCGATTCCCTTTCCAGTATTTTTTCTGCTGCAATGTCCTCGTTAGCTCTCCTATCATGGCTAGCAACCAATTTGCACAGAGTATCCTTGAGTCCGTTTTTTATCCACTTGGGACCAATCACAGTTGCAGACCTCACCCAAGGGTGTGAATTTGCATATTGCTGGTAAATCACCAGAAGAGCAAGATTTAGACGGTCGAACAGCAGCCTCCGTTCAGACCTTGGCCAACTTGCATGATTACAGTACTTCTTCTCGACTTCTTCAAATATCAATGGTTTGACTGGCCATTCTGGGGAGTGCAATGTTCTCAGGAATGTATCAGGGTCGCCATCATTAATACCGGAGTCCACCAGTACATCTGCTATGTAGGAAAATTCACAGCTCTCCTCAGCTACTTGTGCTGCTTCTGTAAAGCCAACAGATCCCGCCTCGACATCTTCATCACTAGAGATGAGCATGGGTCCTTCCTCGTATGCTTCCGACTCCAACCTAAGAAGTTGAAGCTGCATCCGAAGTCCTACAGGCAGGGAAAAACATTAAAATAAGGTAGCAATAATAAGAATTCAATGTAAAATCCCATCAATGGGAGATTTGTTGCAGCAGCAGATCCTTTTTCTCTGAAAAATCATTTTTTGTCTCGACTCTCATGTATGAGAATGATATCTAGTAAATCCAAAGTGGCCAAACCACAAAACAATGAAGACAGAGAATGACTGCTCTCTGCATATGTAACTTGAATCAACCAAAGTCTCATTATTTAATAATTTAAAACATTTTTACTCAGTGTAACAGAATAATTCCATTCCCAAGGACTCGTTATCATTCTTCCACTGAAAAAAACAAACTAAAAAAATGTTATGCTCACAAATTCCAAGTGGAGTACTGAAAATGCAAACAGATACAAATTCCAATGAAAACGCAAACTAAACAATAAAATGCAATGACTCAAATCCCAAGTGAAGTTCAAACACTGAAGAATTAATAAACTAAACAGTTTTTCAGATTACCATTCAGGTCAGCGTTGAGACCCTCAAAGCACTCAGAACCAGATGACAGGTCATCTGGAAAAGGAGTTTCAAGAACTGAGACAGGACTGGGCTGATCAGCCTCCTTCGAGCTTGCTGGAGTTTCTACTTCGGCTACAGAGTGCTGCATGGGAATTGAACCTTTCTTAGACGGCCCATTTGATGGTTCCTAAAACATCAAGAAGTGCTGAGATTAAACCGTTCACTATATATTGAAGTATCCATTTCATGATATATATATATATATATATATATATATATAGAGAGAGAGAGAGAGAGAGAGAGAGAGAGACTAGAGTATTTAAATTAATTCAGCACTGTGTTTTTTTGGATTATTGAACTAAAGACAACCACTTCTAAGAAATTGTTCTTCAAGCATTTCACGGAAGAGGCAAATATTAAACATGTATATCCTAGGAAGTAGGAAACAAATATATATATATATATGCATGGGTGTTTGTGTCTCTACAAAATTTACTGAAAAATGACAAAAAAGAAAAGCCAGGCATGTTCAATATTGAGATTGCAGCAAAATTAGAATTATGGCCAGAGCAAATTGTTGGTATTGCTTAAGAAAACAGATAGCAACAAAAAAATAAATACTGAAATCTTGCAATAATCATTTATTAAAAGATAAGAAACACATAGTTGCTCGTATATTTAAGAATCTACTTTTAAAACTAATGCTGTTGCACATATGTATTCCATGAATTGAAACTCCAATCTAAGGGAAAAGCATAGGGTTTAAATCAGATGTTGTGAATCAAAAACTGTATGCATCTGACTGACAGTTTTTCTGAAACACAGTAGATGATTATTAGGAAAGGGGAGAAGATAAACAAGAAATTTCTCCATCCCTTGACATTGAGATTTAAAAGGAAGAACACCCTGCAGCTCAAAGTTTCCATCTATGGTGCTCATAATATGTCAGCATGCACATGGGTCATCCACAAAAGATATAAACCATACCTTTGAGCTTGAAACTTCTAGATCACTAGCAGAGGAATTGCCTTTTACCAACATATAAGTCGATGATTCTTGGTCCATAGGCTTAGATTGCATGGCTTTGTTCTCAATTACCACATCCACCATAGTTTCAAAAACTAAACCTGTATCTGTGACAAGAGAAGCTGGTGTCTCAGAAACTGTACAAATTTGTTCCAGTGAATCATATTCTGCAATGTCACTCTGCACTTGATCCTGGCCAAAATTAATATCCAAGGAAGTCTCACTGTGATATCTATACGAGCAGCTAGACATGTGAGATTTCTTAGAACGTGATCTGGAATTTCTAGAAGACGAACATTCTCTCTTATTGAAATTTCCTTTTATTGTTCTGTTTCTTTCCTGCCAGATCACTTGTCTAGGGATCATATAACTGTCATGGGAAACATTTTCACGGCGCTTGTCTATTCTAGGACTACTGATAATAGTAGATGAAGCAAGCACAGACCTTGATCTCAAAAGATTCCCAGTACCAACATCCTTCCAGCCTTCCCTGCTGCTAATACCCAAAGGTTCATCCCACCTAACTGTTCCATGATTGCAATCAACGTCATCACTGAATACTTTTTTACAGATCATGGCATCTGAATTTCCTAGCCTTGTTCCCAAGTTGGGGGTAGCAAGCATTTCACCTAGTGTGCTGCTCTGACTAACAATTCCCATGTTCACAGACTTATGAGTCAGTTTCCACCTCTCTGAGAGTCTCTTCCTGGCCTCTCTGCTCACCAATGATTCGTTAGAGCATGATGATGAAGGTATGCTTCGGTTACTCCAATCAATGGAATTTCTGGAATTCACTGCGGTCTCCTCTGATTCATTTGCAGACTCATTTTCAGTTGAACTCTCATCCCCGACATAGCCTCTAAAACCAGAAGTTGAAAAATTCATGGAGCTGTTTATGAAATTTTTTCTCATTTTCCTGGTGATTTCCCTTGCAATTTCCCTAGATTCTCTAGACTTATACCTTAAGGGCCCTGCGTCATCAGGAAAACTTTTCTTTCCCCATGACACCACCTCCTTTTTCTTGATACTAGGAGTTTCAGTGTGTTTCCTACAATCTGAAGGTGATGCATGAGAAGATTGAGATGATGAGGTATTTTTCTTAGAATTCTGCATTTTTCCGATATTTGGTTTCAGAACAACAATCCTTGTAGGGAGAATGGCGGATTCATCTTTCTGATCCAGTTGAACTTTTGACAACTTGACTGGATTTTGAGCTTCAAGCTTACTATAAGAGTAGCTAGAAGGATCAACATGAGGTTTTCTTCGATTCTTCAATGGGTTTTCTCTCTCTATATTACAGCCTAGGCCAATGCTCCCACAGTGTGCAGGATATGATGACTTCTTAGCTGGTATGTGAGTCCGACCGCAATGGGATTGTGGAGGGATACCTTGTAAATCATGCAGATGCTTTGTGAACAAAGAATCTGGCTGCTGAAGATATTTCAGCAAAATATCCTTGTTGGAGTCCAGATCCTCAATAGCATCATGAAATTCTTTTGAATTCTGAAGTTTTTCATCGGTAGAAAGCCATTTAACATCCGTGAATTTCTGCTGAATGAATGCCATCTCAGCTGCTGTGAGCTCTGAGTGTCCATTTCCACATGATGAGTAACTACTACTATCCATCTTTGAAGTGTCTAAAACTTCAAATACATCTTTAAATTCTTGCTCATCCTTGGAGCTTTTTCTGGATGACCGCCGACCATATGAGCCTCTGTTTCTTTGAGCTATCTCTGCCAATACCATTCTTTGGGTGTAGTTCTCCAAGGATTTCTTTGGATGCTTATGAGAAGATTGCTGCAGTGGTAGCCCATCAAGGCCCATCAATCTGGCAATAACACTCGGAGACCTTCTGGATTCAGATTCTCTTGACATCTCTTCTGCTAATAACTTCTTTGTCGGTGTTCCAACCGCCTTTTTTGGAGATCTCCACCCCAACTCACAAGTGAACTACAAGAGCCAAGAAATTCAAATCACAACAATGAATACAAGTAATCAATAAAATACACACAAGAAGAAGGCTGGCATAGAAGAAATTCACAATTCATACAGCTGAGCAGGATTGCTTTTAATAAGTTTTGCAAGAAATAGAAGCAGATAAATCAACACACCAGTTCTTTAAAATATGGGAATCACCACAAGAACTAGAATCAGAGGCCAAATATGGGAAGATTCTCGGTTCCCGAACCGGCCCGTTTCCTGGAAATGAATTTCTTGCACACCATGAGGATTGCTGTCACAAGTAAAAGGGAAGGGGGTAGCAAATTTAAAATCTTCAAAATATTGTTTGCAAAAATTAAAAATAATCCAATCCAGAAATCATCAATTAACTGTCATTTCGAGCATGCGAAGCTTAAAAACAAAAAACATAATAAAAATATCGAATATGGTTAATGAGTACAGCTTAAAGAAATGCAAGCATATGTTTTTATAGCCAGAGAATTAGTAAAAGAAGAAGCAAGCAAAATCATGGGCATGCCACTACAGAGAAAAGATAATTAAAAGGTCATAAAGAAACTCAATCAAAAACCTACTTTAACTAAAGCAAAGAAACAAAGCCAAAAGCTCAATCTAGCTCCTCATCAACCTCTACAATGCACACGTAAATAGTAGCAAAAAGATTAACACTACAATTTTTAATTTTTTTCGGAATTTCAGCTATTATTTTGCTCAACTGCCTGAGAAAATCTGAAGAGAAACGAACAAGAGACTACTTTCCTTCTGCGTTACTTCTGTTACTGAGCAACAACAATGCAGAAGAAACAGACTCTGCTGGGATGCTTGAGAAAAATGCAGGGTGAAAAAATGAAAGAATAAACTTCCACCACATTTCTAAGCTGAAAATGTGTAACAAAAATAGTTTACCTTTTCTGCTAAGATTATGGGTATGAAGATGAGAAATAGGCAAGAGATTGGACCTTCTGAGCTGAAATATTTCCATGGTTATCACTCATTACAAAAAAGATTATTTAAGCAAGTAGTGCAATGTAGCAGCAGAAGAAACCTTAGATCGGAAATCCAGCAAAGAAGCAAGCGAGAAACAGAAAGGATCCAAGAAAATCATGTAATTGAAACTAAGAGAAGAGAATTAAAAAAAATCAGCTCTTTTAACTCCGAAAATAGATTCATTTACCAGATCTTGAAAAAAATTAAAAATAGATTTTTTTCTTTCTAGAAAGAAAGAAAAAAAAAACAAGAAATAAAGATGGAGAGTGTGGTCCGTTACAAGTGTCGGGGAGAGAGAGGTGGGTGTATTTTTTATTTTTTTTTTCTTGAACATTCAAAAAACAGAGAGACTGACACGGTAGTTGCAGTGAGGGCGGGTAAGTAGTAGAGTGCGAGAGTGTTCGGTATTGCCCATGCTTCTTTTAATATTAATATATCAAAATAATATTTAAAGAATTATTTTTTTATTTTAAATTAATTTTTTAAAAATTATTTTGATATATTAATATTAAAATTAAATTTTTAAAAATAAAAAAGTTTTTAAAAAATAATCATTATTAAACAATCTCTGTACGGGTGGTGGTTGCTGTCGTTGGGAGGTGTACAGTACCATGCGACCGTATTTTGGTTACACGTGTATTGAGACATGGCTGCCACGTTCATTTTCTGGTGCGCCTAGGTTTTTCTGGTAAGGTGTTTTTTATTTTTTATTTTTTTAAATTGAGGTTTGTATTCTTGGCTGTTTTTAGTTTAAGTGGCCAGTTTTGTGTTTGATTTGGTAGGAATTGGAGTTTTCTATAGCCGTAAATAGAGAAAGTGCGAATTTCAGGTGGAAATATGGTTATCGTCCACATCTTTCTATTTGTTGTGAACGTGCAATGAATATGGAGGTTTGACAAGGTAGGTTTAATATTATGGTGTAATATAATATTATGCGAATTTAAGAAATGGTGTTTCCCAAAAAATTGAATTTTCTGTTTGAAATTAATTTTTTGATGTTTTTAAAATGTTTTGATGTGTTAATGATAAAAATAATTTTTAAACAAATAAAAAATATATTATTTTAATATATTTTCAAGTGAAAATACTTTGAAAAATAATTATTATCATACTTTCAAATATCATCCAAAACTTTCAATATTTAAAAAAAATGAGTATTGTTAATATTAACAAAAACTCTAGATTATATGGGTTTTTTATTGTAATAGTAGACAGTTTATTGTCGATTGCTACAGTAAAATTATTTTTTTACCCTCGAGTTGAAAAGAAAGTGTAATTGTATTGGGGTGTTTTGGTCTTTACAATTGGTTCATTAGTAATTAAAAGGCTGTTTAGAGGTATGTTAATATTTTTTATTTTTTTCACAGTAAAAATACGGCTTTGTCCCTAGATTTAACAATTTATTGAGTTGTTGCTCAAGAGTTTTTTAGTCTTTTAAAAAATATTGGAATGGTTAAAATACTTATTTGTCCCTAAAGAAAAAAAAAGGAGTTGACTAATGACTTTTTTGGTTTTTCACACTTTAAAATACAATAGAAGTATCATTATATTCTTAAAAAAAGACAAAAATCAAGACATGCATCTAAAGGTATTTGTATACTTTCACTATGTTTTTTTTTATGATTTTCAAGTTCATGAAGAACATTATAGTATTTTCATGATAGGAAACAATTATTTTATTCGGAAAAGTTGTTGACTCATCATGTTCACTCGCCAGCAAATAGGTGTCGTCCATGGTGTTTGGGTGATGCATGTCAACCCATCTAGTGGCCAAACCTGCCCTTCCACCGTGTCATTAGATGCACTGTTGTGTTTTTTTTCTTGTAGGTGATTGTTTTTTTCCTCTTTTTTTTCTCTTCTAGAAAAAATGCATCTTTGTCCTTTTTTTTCTTTTAAATTTGTCAGTTTCAGTCATTTTTTTATATTTTTTATTGTCGTCCTTAGTCTTGTTATAAGAGTTTTAGTCATTTTTAATGTAGTTCTTGAATTACAATTTGTTATATATATTTGTTTTTAATTCAATTCATATTCTTTTGATTTTTAATTTTTATTTTCCTTGACTCTTCTGTTAAGGTTTTGTTGGTTTTCACTTTTATCTTTCAATTAAAGTTTATATTTTTTATGATTTTCAATATTGCCCTTATTCTTTTTATTTATATTCTTTTTTTTTAAAGTTTAATTGTTTTTAAATTAACCCTCGAATTTAAAATTTTTTGATACCCTTTAATTTATTTTTTATTTCAATTTTCTTCCTTATTCTTTTAATCACAATTTTTGTTCGATTTTTCCTCTCTTATTTCATCATTCAGCCTTTAATTTGATAGGGAATGGGCTTAAAGGTTTTTTTTATTTTATTTGTGATGCTTCCCATCTATTAAAAAATTTAACAAGTTCATGTGGTTCAGGATCCTTTTTTTCTCAATTTCTTGTATAATTTTGACATTCAACATTATTTAAAAAAAAAACAAATTGGTTTTATGATTATCTTTAATTTCTTCTTTATTGGTTTATCCTGGTTGTATGGCCTAGACTGTGGGTTTTGCAGATCTTTTTGAATAAAAGTTTTTTTTAATAATTATTTGTATTTAATTTTTGAATAATTCTTTTTATTTTAGACAAGTGAGCTTTATTTTATGAAATAATATTTATTCTTAAATAATATTTCTTATATGTTTGGCATTGTATAATGTTTTCAATTCCGTATTTGTTTATATTTTTGTTATCTTTTATTCATTTTAATAAGTAAATTCAGTAGACACAGGCAAATAAATATCTTATTTTGCAGGATCAAATATCTTGGTTTACTTTCATCTCTCAAATTTTGCAGTTTCTATTTTGGTTATTATTAACAATATTTTTTATTTACATAAATAATTATCGATTTATTTGATTGGATATTTATATGAGTTTTTTATTTATATTTAATTTTTTTTTTAGAAAATAGCCTATATATCAAGTGTTTTTTTTTTTTAAATTACAACTCACAATAGTGTGTGGCTTAAATAGCTAGTTTTTTAAGAAATCTTGTGATTAACCAGGAATGTATATAATTTTTGTACACTTACGTGATAATCTAATTCACATACTTTAGGCACCATAGAGTAAACTATACTCAATATGAAAAACAAAATTCATAGACTTGGTATTACTTGGTGCTATGATTATAATATTTTTTTAAGATATTTATTTGATACAATTTTAAATATTCTTCATTGTTTGTTATATTTGTATATCAAAATCATCAATAAAAAAATCATTTTGATAATTGTTTTTTCCAAAGAATATGAATCAATTGTCAAGCGTGCGGAACTTATAATTTTTCCAAATTGATTTCTATACTCTTACAAATATAATTTTAAATTTAAAAAAAAAACAAGATCAAAACATGAAAATCAAAATCAATTTTAATAAAAATAACAATAAGTTTAATTCAGCATATTCGGCGTCTTCTTTCAAACAATAACTTGGAGTTTAATTTGCATTATTATCTATACCTTGAAATTATTTCCGCAAACAAGAAAATATATTCAGTAATAGTTTTTGTAAGCATAAAAGTAAAACAAATACTTCATTACGTTTATCTTCCAGAGTATGAAAGGTAAGTGAATGGAACATCACTAAATTTCTGAATATATATATGATTCAACGGTAGTGATTGATCAAATCTTAGTGCAATCGCCATCAGATTGGTACATAATTAAAAGTGAATTTATTGCCAGAGGTTAATTAGGTGAAAAAGTTTGATGAACCAAAATTGTCAACTTGTGCCTAATTGACACAATTTCTTTTAGTAGAAGGATTATCATGTTCTGTGTGCTGGCATTAATGTTCTTATTAAAAACAAAATTATTTTTTTTAATTAATTTGAGTGTTCGGGCAGTTTATGTGTACTTCGACTAATCCTACGAGTCCTGAAATTAACGATTAAGTAAACTTTTAGTGACCTGAAGGTTTATAAGACTCGAACTAGTAATATTTAGATAGTAAATATAAAACATGATCAATTGAGTTACACCTTAAAGATATTGTATTAGGTGATAGAGGTTATTGTCTTAATTAATGCTTACAAAGAAATTAAAAAAGAAGTTGTAGGTTACGTTTTCAAGTGAACAAGTTGCATTTCTTGGATTTTGCTTTTAGACTTTTTGTAAAATTGAGAAATCCCAACAGCAAAAAAAGATAATGACAATTGATTTGAACCCAAGAAAAGGAAAGGGGATTTGGCAATCTTCGGGTTTGTTTGAAACTTTGTTCTAAATGATAATTTTTTTAAAAAATAAAATTAATTTTTTATATATATTCTTAATCGTTTTAAATATTAATAATATGTTTTAAAAAATAAAAAATATTATTTTAATATATTTTTAAAATAAAAATCATTTAAGAAAACAATTATTTATCTCACAGACACTGTTTACGCGGCACAACCACTAGGCTTAACTGATCAAGATAATTCATCTCATGTTTGCAAACTTCAAAAAGCAATCTATGATCTCAAGCAAGCGTCTCGCACATGGTATCATGAACTACGCACTGTTCTTACTAACTCTAGGTGAAACATCTCTGTTTGTCCTGCAAAGAGCTAACCATCTCAAATATATGTCAGTTTATGTCGATGACTTAATGATCACTGGGGACAATTAAGAGATGGTCAATTCCTTTGTGCACACTCTTGCTCATCGGCTCTCTCTCTAAGGATCTGGGGTCGCTCTTTTATGTTTTTGGAGGTGAAAGTTGTTCCAACAGAGCAAGGTGTACTGCTGTATCTCAACGAAGATATATTATGGATCTTTTAGCACGCACTTGTAAGACAGATGCTAAGCTTGTTCTCACTCTTATTCCAACCAGTCCCTCGCTTATGTTAAGCTCTGGTTCCTCCTTGTCTGATCCTACAGAGTATAGATATGTTGTTGGTAGTCTTCAAAATCTTCTGATTACTAGACCTGACATTGCCTTTGCAGTTAACAACCTATCCCAGTTCATGCATCGTCCCACAGATGAACACTGGACTTTTGTTAAACATCCGCTTTGCTATTTATGTGGTACACTTAATCACGGCTTACTGCTTCATCATTAGTCACCGCTAATCACAATTAAGAGTTCACAATATATGTGAACTAAATAATGCCTGCAACTTGCAATTACAATGAGAAATGACATTTAATGTCTAGAGGGAAACACAAGGAAGATCTGCCATGAAAAGCCTGCTTATAAAGCTTTGCCCAAGAACACAAGGGACACTGTATTGTGAACTCCAGTGTTGAGCTTTCCACCAAGTCAAAGAATGGCAAAACAACCCGAGTTAAGATTGATCATAGGGGATCCAGGTGTTCTCAGCCTGTAGGCAGACCATGACCGCCTCCAAGACTCTTTGCAAGCACTTGCAAAGATGCTCTAAACAACCCTATATTGCTGCAACTTCGACAATCCAAGGCGACAAACATTGCCATAATGACAACTAAAAAGTTCATCCTACTGCTAACTTCATACTGTAGAAATGGCCCTTACAGTGTTACTGAACAATTTAATTGCCTTCAGAAACATTTACCAGGCAAGCAAAAACATAATGCTTCCATGCACAGAAGAGTCACAGATAATAAATAGCTGAATTACTCAAATGCATTAATATATATGGCATCTCCTAAAACGCACTTAGAAGCACACATTGCCCAGAAACACGAAAACTAGCTCACCAAAATTCCCATCCAGATAGAATGCAGAAAGTATAGGAATTTGAATTCACTCTGCGTCATTATAAAAGTGGAGTTCAATCTTTAGTTGACAATAGGACCACTACGATTTTTGGGAAGCATGAAAAGCTAGATATAACAAGGCAAACATGGTTGAATGCTTGACCCTTTATCACATGGATTGCATTGCAATTTGTCCTACTATAGCAAGTTGAGAAGAGAATGCCGGGTCATGATTCTGAAGAATTTCTCTGTTGAATTTGGCTGAGGGATGATTAGGAATAATCGGTTTATGGAGTAACATAGCACTTCAAGGGCATGTAGAAGATCAAGCATAATGGAGGAAGAAAGTAGTTTATGATGAATAACGTAGCTATTGGACTGGGTGACTGAAAAGCCAGGTTCAGAGAAGACAATCTAGCATCAATGAGGATGCCCAATTGCATCAGCCAATAAAAACGTACTTCATCTTGTTGTTTCAACCTGATGAAGTTCAAAATGCACACAAATGGAGTATTTTCTGACCATCTCAAGTATCAACCAAGTATAAAAGAACCAAATGCTTTGCTACTCATTGTTCTCACCAGGACATGCAACATCACTGATAAATACCACAAATTCTGAATCTGAATACTGACGATTTCTAAAAAGATAAATTCAAAATCAAGCATTTCCACATACATCTGCATACAAGGTATAATGAAAGACTTCAATTTCAATTCATGCTCTAATTAGATGCTACAAAATCAAAGCCATAAATATAAGCACGGGTGGCCTATAATTTGTGGGAGCAAGCCACCCCCCACACACATCAATTTTTTGGAGAAGTGAAACTTCATACCTATATGTAAGGTTTTCATTCAATTAGGCACCTATAGAAAGTTTCATTGTTATTACACTTTGTCCCTAACAAAAATGCAATTTCTCTTCACCTATTTAACTAGCATATCCAGTACCATTCCACTAGTAACTACAAAAATTCAGGGACAGGCAGTCATGCACTGTAACTCCCTCTGACTACCAAGGTATTTAGCTAAACCGAACTACAAACACACACAAAAAATATAAATAAATAAACACAGAAATTTCAACCTTGATGTTACCCATAACCTCAATTCGTTCAGCAATTATTCTAAACTACAGGGGCCAATTATTCTAAACTACAGTTGCAAGCAAGTTATCAATCAAATATTCCCTACACGGACCAGGAAATAAAATCACTTGAGGAAATCAAAACTTCAATTAAAATTCTACAGCATCCATGCAAAGGAAAGGGCAATAAGTGAATCTGTTTTGTAGAAAAAATTATGTACCTAATAAATAGCATCTACCATGAGAATGCAGTGCTACAGGAAAATAGCAATAAGTGAATCTGTTTTGTAGAAAAAATTATGTACCTAATAAATAGCATCTACCATGAGAATGCAGTGCTACAGGAAAATTGAGATACTGATGAATCATTTTACATGAATTAACTAGTTGTTAACAACACAAGCTTGCAGACTACCAATTCAACCATCCCAAAGGCCAGTGGCACATGGAACTGAAATGGATCGCAGGCTCTAAAACTTGAATTCTTTATGGTCATATATTCTCTATAATCATTGGATTAACATGACATTTTAGCTTGACTTTAACCAAATAAAAGATTCTTTCACTAAATGATACCTGTACAATCTGAAATTTCAGTGAGAAAATATATGTAGTTCCTAACAGATACGCTAAGTGGAAAGCACAGGTACAAACCGCCTTGGCAAAGCCTGATCACCCCAAGTTTGCCAAGAATAGAAAAGACACCATAATGCAAACTCCAGCATTTGCCTACCCTATATGTTACAGAGTTCAAATTCACTCAGCCTCGTTATTTTTCTTTACAGGGCATTTACAGAGACGGTAGATCCCTTCAACACCTTAGTACAAGCCTGACATGTATGTTCAGCAATCAAAGAAGAAGCTCATGGCACAAAGCCATTTAAAAGTTCCTCCTCCTGCCAACTTTGTACTTAAGAAATGGCTTTTTCAGTCCTATTAACAAGCTGATAATACACAGTGCACATAAAGCACCACGGAGTAAAACTAAAACACCACATATCTGAGTGAACAATAATTTGAAGACAATAAATAGCCTGCAAGCAAAATATAGCCTCTAATCCAGGATATTCACCACATCTTCAAAAAGGCACTTTTGATGCCCATTTCCAAGTACCACAAATGCTAATAGTTTTTGAATTAGCGCATAAGAATTGTTAGGTGGATCTAACAACCACTAAGAGGTTTTGGAATTCACTCTGTGTTCTCACCTATGAGGAATTTATTCTTCGCTGACAATAGCATGACCTAGAATTTACTGCAGGGGAGAAAAAGAGAAGCAACAAGGAGAGTGTGGTTTTATCTTGGAACATTTATTATGAAGAACTGCACTTGCTTCTACTTGGCAAGTTGAGAAGAGAATGTCATGTCATGATAATGAAGGTTTTATTTATTTATTTATTTATTTATCTATTTTTTGTTGAATTTGGCTGAGGAATAATTAGGAATTAACAGGTCACATGGAGTAATTTAGCACTTCACGAGCATACAGAAAAGCAAGCAAAGGGAAATGAGAAGCTGGTTTCTGATGATTAACATGGCCATTGTTCTGAATGTTGGCAACACTCAGGTTCAGATAAAATAAGAACTAGCATAAAAAAAGCCTAATTGGCTCAACCAATACAAGGGAAAATGGGTACCTTTTTCTTGCTAATGCAGCTAATGAAGTTCAAAATACACGCAACATGAAAGTATTTCATCCTCCTCAACCAAGTAGCAAAGAACTAAATGATTTTGCAATGGTATAATCTTGGCAGAACATACATCAGCAATCAATACCTTGATGCTCGTACAAAATAGTAAAGACTCAACAAGTTAGAAGATAAATTTTCAACTGCACAATGTTCATTTCTACAAAGCCACAAATTCACTATCATGCATTCCCTAAAAAATTTGCATATTAGCTAAAGACTTTCATGTCCCCGTCATAAACATTTGAGCTCTAAGTTGATGCTACTTTACCAAAGACATAAATATATGCAATACCATAACAAATAAATAAAAAGCTTCTTCCCCAAATAACTAGCATATGCATTATCATCTTCATTTTTAAATTAGAAACATTTTGAGACTGATAGTCATTCATGGACACTTCCTCCTATCAGCATGGCAATTAAAATCTTAACTAACCACTATCCAATTCATTTAACAAAATCCAAACCAAAATCAAACTAAAAGCAATAAGAAATAAGTTGCAACCTTGTCATTATCCTCATCCTCATCGCATAAAGCCACACCCCTCAACTCCTCTCTCTCTCTACCTTGTCCGAAAAGAACTTAGTGGCAAACATATTATCAACCAAGTACTCCCTATAAGGATGATTCTTCGGAACAAGCTTTTTAAACTGCTCAAACTTTTTCTCTGCTTCATCTTTCTTCCTCAACAAAGTATAAATGATCCCTTGACACAAATACGGCCTAAAATCCCTCGGTTCCTCTTTCACCAACTCCTCATAAACCTTCAATGCATCAAGATACTTCTCCTCCATTACTCTAACTTGCGCAACCAACAACTTAAAATCCCGCAAATCCGAAGTCTTCTTTTCTTTTTTACATTTATCCATTGCACTCTCTATTCTTTTCAACACAACTTCCAAGGAACCACCGGATTCCGAATTCGCCATTACAAGGCCATGATAAGCCTCCACGCGAAGTGGATCTTTTTGTAAAATCGCTTCAAACCCATCTTTAGCAGACTCAAAATCTCCACTGTAAGTGTAAATTTGTGATTTCAACAATGGCCATTCATCTTCATTTGGCTCCAGCTCGATTAATCGATCAACAACTTCAATTGCTTCAAGAAGTTTCTTTGATTTGATCCTCACCTCCATGAGAGACCGTAGAGCTTCAATATCATTGGGGTTTTGAGACAGATAATCTTGAAGAACTCTCTCTTGTTCTTCGTACGAAACATTTTCTTTCGAAGATTCCTGTGTGGGGTCTACTGTGGATGACGCGGTAAGAGGGGAGGCGATTGCTGGTTTGATATTGAGGCGAGTGAAGAATAAAGCGGCTGCCGCGGTGAGAGTGATTGAAGTGGTTTTGATGATGGTGCCAAGGTTTTTATTGAGTGGGGTGATGCGGGAGGAGGAGGAGGAGGAGGCTCTGATGGAGGTAGAGGAGAGTTTGAAGGGTGACGAGGATGAGGGAGGTGGGGTTTTGAAGGAGAGGGAAATGATGGGTTTTGGAAATGATGGGCGGTGGGGATTGAGTGAGAGATTAAAGGGTTGGTGACGGCAGTGCAGTTTAGCAACTGACTCCATTTTTTCCGAACGAGAAGGCTAAAACCTAAAACCCTGGTGATAAAAGGAGGGGGAAACAGTGCAAAACCCTGGGCTTCGAGCGGAGAAAAAGGAGATGTATGTGCCAGTTTTTGTCCAGGAAGAACGAACGGTCATTAACGCTGCCGTTTTTAGAATTTTGATGAGTTATGGGCCAATTTGATTATAGGGGTCACGTTGAGGACCGATTCGCTCCAAGGACTCATCATTATATTATTATTATATTGAATTATAATATTATTTTTAACTGTTCTAAATTCAACGTGCACACACTTCTAATTTATTATTCATTCATTCACTATGCACCTTGTCTTTATTTATATTTTGGTTTCCATAGTTTGCAAAGTTTACAATCCAATCATAAAAGTTTATTTTCTTCACATTTAGTCCTTGAAAGTTTAAGAGGGGAGAGAGTAATAAGGAAAAAAAGGAGAATAAAAGATTTTGAACGACCACATTTTATCAATAAAAATAACAATTTTGATATATACGGGTTTGTTTTTATAAAAATGGTTCCATGAAGGTGATTTTGTGTATTTAATTATGTTGAAAAGGTAAATCTAGGCTAAAAAAGAATTTAGAGATTATTTGAGGTTTTAAGCATATTGGAGGATATTTTGAAGTTGTTAATGAAATTATTTAGCTTTTTAGATTTTCTTATATTTTTTAGATAAAAATATATTGAAAATTGAATTTTTACTTATTTCTACCAAAAAAATACCTTGATCCATAATAAGTTCTTCAAAGACAAAATTAAGATACTTTTCATTCACTCATAGGTTGCAAAGGTTATTTATGTCTTCGAAAACATTCGAGTACATGACATGACATCATTCTCATGATACGGAGGATGAAGTAATGGTGTATCATTCTGATGGTGAATCTCTCAAGCAGTTTAATAGAGTGTATCCTCAGTTTTCAATGAAATTATAGAATTTATGTCTTGATTTATGTACAAATAGATTTAATCCATTTAGACCTTTGCTGCATCTTATTCTTGTTGGCTTGTCATACTAAAAGTTTAATAATTTCTTTTAGAGATGTGTATGAGGCTAGAGTTTATATTTTATCAACAATAATACTAAATTCTTATAGTCCAGGTAGGAATATAAATGTTTGTCTTCAACTATTGATTGATAAGTTGAAACTGTTATAGTTATTTAGAGCTTTAACGTATAATGTATCATGAAAACAAAATTTTCAAATAAAGATAGTTTTGATGTGAACTATAAATGATTTTTCTATATATGAGATGGTTTCAAGATGGAGTACACATAGAAAATTAACTTATCCATATTGTATGGAAAACAATAAGGCCATCACCTTAATGAATGATGGTAAAGCTTCTTTTTTTTTTATTGTCACCGAAAGTTCTTGCCAAGTTGTCATTGATAAAGAAAAAATAAAAAGGAATTTTTAAAAGGTAAAGTTCAAAGGGATGTTGCATCACCGATACTTTCGAGTGAAGAATTATATGATGTAGTGTCATAGTATAAGGATATTGTATTTGGTTTTCAATTCGGTAAGTAGAAGTTTTCTAGTTTTAGTGTGACCTATAATTGGGTTAATCAAAGTGTTTTTTGAGAGGTTCCTTATTGAAAGATTAATGTTCTTCGCTATAATTTGGATGTCATATATATTGAGAAGACTATGTTTGAAAATATTTTAAACACGATCATGGATGTCAAAGGAAAAATAAAATATAACATAAGAACTAAATATATATATATATATATAGCTTTATTTTATGATCATCAGGATATATAGTTGTTTAATGATGGGGCATGTATCCTAAAGCCTGAAGCAACATATGCCTTAGATAAAAAAACCACAATTTCTTATTTACGAATGACTTAAGAGTCTGTAATTTCCTAATGGATGTGCTTCGAACATAGCTAGATAGATGAATTTAAAGTAATGAAGATTGTATGGAATAAAGAATCATGATTTTCATGTATTTATGCAAACACCAAGAGATAAGGGATACACCCACTAAGATTAATTATTTTTTTAGAGATGTTTGCTCAAACAAGTTGCATTCACAACACATGGAACAACTTGAAAGGAGCATCGTTGAGACCATATAAACTTGAGATAATCTTTTCTCCATCTTTCTTCGATCCAATGGAGCATTTGCCTATACACTTATCGTATGAAGCAAAAGTTAAAGAGCTTATGCAATACAAATGGATGTATCTTTTTGAGAGGCTAGGAATAACATTCATCATAAATGTGTAATGTGGTTTCTTAAACTTTTTGTTTCAATGCATATGTGTTTATGTTTACCTTCAGGTACTTGTTTAATCTCAGGAAAAAAATTAAAAACAAGAAACATGTTGATTCATCTATATGTCCGGCTTATATTATTGAAGAGATTTTAATATTTATTTCATATTATTTTGAGCCTCATATGCGAACAAGAATCAACTGTGTTTTAAGACATGATGATGGTGGTCAAATATCTTCTGGTGGAAATGTTTCAATATTTTCTAATCCTAGATGATCATTGTCGAAGAATACATCTTCAAGAAGATATTTGACAAACATCAAATTTAGAAAAAACACATAATGATGTATTATTTAACTACAGTGAATTAATGCCTTTTGTTTAGTAAATTAAATTTACAGTCTTGAGTTATTTTCTTTTGCATTCTCATTTAGGCTAAATTCACAGTAACTTTCGTTTAGACAACATCGTCAATTATTATTATTTCAAAATCCAAATCTTGTTGAAGCTTAAATTTTCCAAATATAAGATGAACAATTCACAATGTGGTTTTAAAAAAGTATGTTTTTAATTATTTGTAATTGTAATAAGAATACATTTATTTATTTATTTTACTATTAATGGTTGTTATCTTTAACTACATGTATAATAAGAGAGGCAATAATGAAATTTTAAAATTACTTTCTTTGGGTTTAAAATGAAAGATCCAGTGTTATAACATGTATTTTGTTAGTGGCTATGTCTTATATATTGAAGATTATGGTGAGGGTTGAAATTCCTATAATAGTAGGGTTTGTGTTTAAAGATCAACTTTCTTTGAAGTTGATTATTTTGACAAGTTAGAAGATGTGATTAAATTGTAATATCATAGGGTGTAAAATATAGTTTATTTTATTCAAATGATATTAGTATGATACTGATAGAGAAATTTGAGTACATTATCACCATGGTTTAATTGAAATTAATAAAAAAAGGTAGACTTAACAGCATTAATAATATTTTTGTATTTACCAAACAATGTCAAAAAATGTATTACACATATACTCTTTCATTTAAATGATCGTACAATAGTTGATTAGTTATCCACTATAAAAACCAAACCTAGGAGTCATGTCCAAATTGTAAACTAGAGTAAAGATGAAGAAAGTAGGGTAAAAGATGTATTTCAAATAGATGAGTTAGTTGATCCATATTGAGTTTCTCCATCTACTGAGTTAGAAGAGAATTCTCATTTTCATGTCACTGGAAATACTTATATTCATGTTGATATTGAAAAGTTAAATAATATATATTGAGTACCAATGGACATACTGATATTGATAAAGATGAAAAGATTAAACAATTTCAGTTCAACGATGAAGATGATGGGGATTCAAATTAAACATGGGATTTGAACTCATTTTAGATATAAAATATTATTGTACAATTAAAATATTTATTGTCATTCAATAATGCATTGTGTTTTGTACATTTATCAAGTGTTTATTATTGAAGAATATGGTTTTAAATGAGTTGTTGTTGATTTTAAGTTATGAATATATTATTGTACATTTAAAATATTATTGAACATTTATTGTTGAAGAATGACACAAGGTCTATGAATTCTCGCAGGTGTTGCTGTTAAATTAGGTTAGATTATGAACATATCAAAATGCATTAAAAGAGGTGGTTAGATAAGGAACATATCAAAATGCATTTATTGTCGTTCTATGAATTCTCGCAGGTGAATGTAGCAGAGGTGGTGTTTATGTTTTGCTAAGAGTTTTTTAGCTAATATGAAGAGAAATCATGTAAATTAATGTTTAGACTTTAGTATCTGTTTAGATTGAAAAACACTATGTTATTTTCTAAGTTATTCACCATGAGCATTTGTGTTTTATTTGAGTTTTTTAGGATAATTTTTTATCTGCTTCTCTTATCTGCATATAAGTATTTTAACGTGTTGAGAAAATATATGATCAACTACTTTCTCATCACTATAATTTATGTATTATCTCAATATAAGCATGTGTTATTTGAGAATCTTGTTTTACGATAGTATTAATTCTGCGATGTATGTATTGCTTATATGTGGTAATCTTTTTTTCATAATGTGAATATGTGAAAAATATTTGGCAAAATATCTCTGTTATGCTTTAATTTCTTTGATCTTTTCATTCAATGGTTGAGTTAGAACTACTTTCCTGCTATTCGAGCCTTAAATCTTCCCCTCTAGTTGGGATAGAAGTTCTAATTGTACTGAAAGTCTAGTGGTTTCCTATGCAAGTAGTTCATTACTAAGCTTGAAGTTAAGAGCTTCAAAAATACTAGTTTAGCCATATTTTGCTGATGCAAATGAAAAGACAAAGCTACTAAGAATCACTACATTTTGTTATCATTAGTATATCTCTATTTAGAATGGAGATATTATGGTTCATTTGGTGTGTATACATGTGTTGGGTTAGGTCTCGTATAAAGAAGGTGCTGCTGGAATTTTGTTATAAATGGATAGATGCATTAAAAAAACATAAACCATTTATTGAGTTTTTAATTAAATATTCTAAGTTATTTAATTATATTATTTAGATGCCGATAAAAAGTATAAGATCAAAACAGAGTAGTACTGCATCATCAAACAATAGTGTTCTTGACCTTTCGTTTTATTTAAGTGTCGATAATGAAAAGGCACATGATGTACTTTTTAACGATGTTGGCTTATTGACTGCTGATAGCAGATCTGGGGTCTCATCTACCAGGGATCCATATTCTTGCAAGTTAATTGCAGAATGGATGCTAGATTTAAGCATGTAAGAAAATCTAATTTTGTTCAAATATAATATTAAATTAATATTTACATGTTTATATAGCTTTGAGTTAATTATTTCATTTTCAAGTTTACAAATGTGGAAGCTGTGAAAACAATAACATCGACGATGAAAGCGATGAAAATGCCTTTTTTTCAATGGAGTTAGTTTCAAGATCATCTAGAATGGAGGCCTATAGTTGAGGCTTGGCAGGGGAAGTTCAAGGTTAGTATGTAATCAATACTTTTAGAGGATAAAAGATATTTTTAAAATTTAAAAACTAAGTATTTTATGAAAATGATTTCAAGGAAAGGAAAAAATTGATGGGATGAATATGTTTTTTATATGATAGTAATCGTTTTTCATAAAAAAACAATTTTGTTCAATGAGTTTTTTAACCAAGTTGTGAGAGTTTTGGCATAACGTCCACACATATGTTATAAGATATGCTGAGTCAGGTGATGTTTGGAAGAATTGTAAACCTCCCCACATCATAAAGAGTAAATGAGAGAGATATCTAAAGTTATTTACATTGGAAACTTTTAAAAGATTGTCACAGAAAGGGTCCTTGAACAGAAACAAGAAGGCCTACAGTTCCATTATCAAGCATACTAAAGGATCATTTTTTTTCATTAACCATGCAAAACGCCTGGTAAGAACCTATTTATTTTTAAGTTTTTTTCTTCAAATGGTAGTTATAATCTGTGATAAGGTTTAAGTACTAATTTATTTTGCAATCTACACAGCTTGTACACGAGCTTTCTTCAATGGAGTTGTATATGGAAACACATATACAAAAACACATATACAAAGGGAGGATAGATGGAAAGGGGTACAACAATTTGTTGATAGTTGGGCCGAGGTGCTTATTGTATGTAGACTTTGAAACCTTTTGTACATTGTTTGGACTAATGTTTTTCCATCCATATCTCTAACTTGTTTTTCTTTGGTGTAGAAAAAATATAATGTCGTCATGCATGCCAAATATGGAGAGGACCCTTCAATTTACTAGGAATATGATATGAATTTATGGTTAGAGGTTGGAGCAACCGATGGACCTTATAGAAATTGGGTTTACGATATATCTATCACTACAACTCGAGATATGAAATCAAGTTATAGTGTCTTGATTGTAGGCAACCCATAATCCAGCTTGAGTAAACCATCACTAGTCGTTGAAAGGTTAGTTGAACAACGAGCTAATGCTTTTGAGGGCTAAAATGGAGGCAAAGTATGAAGAACAAAAAAAACCAGTTATAGAAGATAAAGGCATACTTTTCCAATCATTATCCTCCCCTTACAGACCTCCACGAGATTCTCCTCCCCCTTTACCTTCACCTATAACTTGTAATTGATTTATATAGACAATTGTAATTGACTTTTACATTATATTAAATTTGTTCTTCAATTTAAATTGGTTGTTTGATATTGTTTAATGCTATTATGAAATTGTTTGATAGCATTTTTTAAAAATGAACAATTTATTTAAAGACCAATCGAGTTTCTATTGGTAAATGATCAACCTTTTAACTAGATAGAGTTATTAATTGTTTTGGTGCACACCAATGAAAATTTTGTTGGTAAAATGATCATTGTTTTTCTTGGAAAATTGTACAGAGTTGTTAATTGTTTCAATATACACCCCGACGGAATCACTAATAGAATATGTCATCGGTGATTCTGTAAATGAACCCATCGATATGTTGCCGATGGATGTATTCGTTGGAAATCCATCGGTAATATTCACCAATGAATTTAGTGATAAATATTGGTCAGCCTCTTTTTAAGGACCAACGATTATAAGTCATTGCTATATTTGTCGGTATAAAAATCATCAATAGATATGATATTAGAGACAAAATATTTTTTGACAACACATTTCCATCAATAAATCCATCGATGATTTTTATATTTATAGAATTAGTGTGTTTGCTCTAATAAAATATTTTGTCAATATTTTGCTATTTTCTAGTTGTGTTTGTGAAATATTTATTACCATTTGGCGTTAAGAGGTGTTGTTCCTCAAATTTTTTAATTTTTAAGATTTTGGTTAGTTGGAGTTCACACTTCACAGGTAGAAAAATACGTTTTTTTTTTATATAGATTGGATGGAAGCTTAGTTTTATTTTTTCTTAACGCAAGGACTTGATTCAATTTTCAATTTCGTTTAGGAACTACTGCCATTAAATAATTTATTTAAGAACTATTTATGTGTTAACCGATAGTACAGGATGGTTTAGTATATTTTACCCAATTTATAATAACTAATTTTCCTAGCAAGTGTTTTGCATATATTTTATTGACAAAATTTATAGATTTTTTTTCTTCTGATTTCCAATATATGGTTTTTAATCATAAACAAATAAACATGTATGAATAGTACTATATTTAATTGTCGAATTTCTAAGTTCTTGATAATTTTATATAAATTTTGATAAGTTATAATTAAATTAGTTTGTTTTATTTTTAAAACATAAAATTGAATTATCTTTTAATATTTAATTGTTAATAGACAGGTAAAGAAATCATAGAAACAAATCATGGTTACAAATTGAAATCATACTTTTTGAATCAAGTTTTAAGAAAGTTTTATGTTTTAAATTTTAAGGACAAAATTTGAGGATCAAATTTGATATAATTAGTAAATAATATAACATTTCTAAATTTTTCACAACTTTCAGAAAGTGTTTTCCACCCAAAATAAAAGGAAAACACTTTTCTGGAAACCAAACCAAATTTTTCTTTGACTGAAAAATATTTTTTGTTGACCGGAAAGTATTTTCTGTTGACTAACTTTTCTAATGACAAACACTCGAAGGCCAAGAATATGTGGGGGATTTTGTGGGGGCGTTTGTTTGCCTAAAAAGTTGTTTTTTAGAAATTATTTTCTAAATTTTTCTGTGTTTGTTTGCCATTAAAAAAGTTGGTCAGTGGAAAATACTTTTCAGTCAAAGAAAAATTTGGTTTGATTTCTAGAAAAGTGTTTTCCTTTTATTTTGGACGGAAAACACTTTCCAGAAGTTGTGAAAAATTTAGAAATATCATATTATTAGCTGATAATATCAAATTTAGTTCTCAAACTTTTGATTGATACATATTTTGTTTGAATTTTTTTTTTAATTTCATCCCTTAAAATTTAATTTAATTTGATTTTTATATTAACTTTGGTCCTCATTTTTATGATTGTTATTTGCTTTTCTCTTATTATTTTTTTTATTGAATTTTTTTATCTATCAAATTCAGTCCTAATTCTTTTGATTGTTACTTATTTTATTTGAAATAATTTATGAAATTATTATTATTATTATTTTAATTTCATCATCTTTTAATTTTTTTATTCTTTAGATTTGATCTCCATTATTTTAATTATTATTTATTTTATTTGAGATAATTTATGAAATTAGATTATTTTTTTCAATTTCATTACATTTAATTTTTGAATTTGTAAGTTTTGTTCCTTATTATTTTAATAAACTTGAAAAAAAAAACATTAATAAGCTATTTTCTAACTCATTTTACATAACATAACCAAACACTGAAAAATATTTTTCAATTTATTTTTATAATATTATCAAATATTAGAAAATAATTTACTTTTTATGAATTTATTTTTCAAGGAAACCACTTTTAAAAAAAATACTTTTCAACAAACAAATAGACCTAAATCTTAATTATTATTTTTTGTACATGTATGTGTGATGAGTTTTGTTATTATGTTTTTGAAAATAAGAGGGGGGAGAGAGATTACTCTCAATCTCACGTAGCATTTCAATTTCCAGGTATATTTCCATTTTTTTAGAACATAACATATACTATTATATTTAACAGTTTTATTGATAAAAAATTCTATCTATAATTATTTTATAGATAAAAACTATTTATTAAAAAAACACTAGTCAATAATTTCTACCTATTAATAAATTTATCATTAATAAATTTACTGATAATTTTATAAACATACCATGCTGCCAAAAAAAAAATTCCTTGAGTATACACTAAATTTATTTATTCTCTCCTTTTGAGCTGTCTTTCTAACCTCAATGATGAAGAGGCTGTGCCCATCTATTTTATTTTTATGTACTTTAGTTTGGAATCGGGGGTGCCACTTATTCATTTGCCTGAAATCCCGTGAGAGGCCGTCGGTTTTGTATTATAATAGTAGTTATTTTTTAAAATATTTTTTATTTTAAAATAATATTTTTTAAATTAATAATAAAAAACTGAAGCCGCAGAAACAAAAAGCCCTCAATTCAGGTCTCGTTTTTAAGATTCAAATAGAAGCCATGAATGCACATCATAGCTGAAAAGAGGGCGGAACGTTCTGTGCCCACATTTTCTCCTGCAGAGATTGTGGGTCCCTTTTCCTCGTCTCTGACTTTTACCTTCCAGACGCCACCGTTTCAACAACCAAACTGGAGAGGTTGGAGGTCACTTCACGGAGTCTCTGATTTTCACCATTGGAGTAAAATTCTCGTCAAAGCATTAGAACAAGTAGAGCACTACAACTTACAGTATTATCATTTCCTCTAAACGCAGCACAGATAATATTAAGTATTTATCTGAAATGCGTGGTTTTTCACTATGCAAGGCTTCATATTTTTTCAATTTGATTTTTAATTTTTTTTATAATTTAATCTTAATTAAAGATTAATTAATTTTGATTTTTTATGAAAAGATAAGATCGAAAAAAAAACCGATATGAAAAAACAATGCCAAACATGGATGGTGTTTTGCAAAAGTTACTCTTTGGTCCTTGAGCTTTAAAATCACGCAAACTATACAATTTCAGTACCTCAATATTTTTCTAATTCAATTTTGGTATAAAAATTCATTTTTGTTATTTTTTAGTCCCTAATTTAGAGAGGAGAGAAAGGTCGTTGGATTCCGATGGTACAAAGAGCAAAGTGTCATTGATATTGATCTAGGCCACCAAAACGGACAATATTTGTATCAAATGGTTTCATTTAATGAGAGGAGTTCATATTAGATGTTTTTTTTTACCTTTAAAATTTATGAAAAAATAGATTTGAGTTCGGGTTGATTTTTGGATTCTGGTTAATTTCGGTTTTTAGGCGGTTTCTTGAGGCTATAAATATGTTTATCATGGTTTCTACGGTGTTTTATAGGTTTTTGGGTCAAAATAGGTTGAAAAAATAGATTTTGGGTAAAAAGAACTTAAGCCCTGATTTTTTGACCACCACAGTGGTTGGAATCTGGATAAATCATACGACGTGTTGTTCGATTTTTTTTTTTATGGACGACATGTCGTCTATCCCAGTTACAAACAATAAAAAATCAAAGGTCCAATTGCGCAGGCTTGCTAGAGCAGGCCACTAACAAAATGGATTAGGTGGACTGGCTTGGACTTTGCTTTTTTTTTTTTCTTCTAAATTTTAGCTCTAATCCTTTTTGAAATTAATGATTCTTTTTTATGGGTTTTCCCTAATTTTTTTAATTTATATTTAAATTAATACCCCTTCTCTCTTTCATTTTGTTTGGAAAGTTTCTTTTAAATAACAATTATTTTTTTAGTTATAAATTAAAATTTAAAGAGTTTTTCTGATTCATCTATAATATTTTTTTTGTATGGATAAACTTTATTTTCAGATAATATTTCTAATATGTGCAACCTTGCATGATTTTTTTCTCTTTTTATTTTATTCGATCAATTTAATTTCTATCTCTATTTCTATTAGTTTTTCCTTAAATAAAAAATTATTTTAATAAATAAATTTAGCAAACACAACCGGGTAAATATCTTGTTTCTTGAGATTAAATATTTTAATATACACCTACTTCTTGATTTTTCAAGTTTTATTTTTATGTATCTTTAATGACTTTTTATTTATTTATTTATACACATAGTTCTTGATTTATTTAATTACATGTATGTATAAAAAAATTTATTTGAACTTAGATTTTTTAAACTACAAAAATGCATTGAAAAAACCTACATATACAATTTTTTTATATGAAATAAAAATATCTAACTCGTAGCGGAGCGCAAGTCATATAACTAGTTACAAATCTAAAAGGAGCGGGGAAAACACTGTTTCCACCACACCCATTAGCACCATGGATTACAATCATAATCCATAGCAGTGGGTTTTTTTTTTCCTTTTCATTTTGACCCCTTTTTCTTTCCTTTGGTTATTAATTTTTTTTTTTAAATTTAGTCTTTATATGATGTGTTTATGGGGATTTAGAGTTGATAATTAATTTTAATTTACCTTTTATATGGTTATCCCGATATCAAAAAAATATTCTTAGTATCGGGTTGGTATTAGAAAAATACTCCAGTATCGCGATATGGTCTATTTTTTTAAAAGTTTAGTTAAATAAAATATTATTTTGAAAAAAACTAGGTTATTAAACTTTTTGGAGCAATGACTTGGTTTGCGAGTTTAGCGAGGTAACTCTGGTTGTCCTGGTTTTCAAGTTTAGTGGGGTAACTTTTTTTCTAATTCAACTTGATTATGTGATTGTCTATTTTTCTTTCTTTCATATAGTTAAAAAAAATAGTTTTGGAGAAAAACATGTTATTAAATTTTATAAAGTTCATGGGCATGTTGACCCGAGTTATCCAATTCATAGGTTTAACGGATTTACCCATCAAATTTGATATATATTTTTTAGATCCTTTAATTTTTCTAATTATTTTTTTTATTTCACTCTTTTTCGATATTGGATTGTTCGGGGAAATGAAATTTATGATTTTTTTTCTATAAGATCATCATAATTTTAAATAAATATTTTTTTAAGGTTAATGCTCGATTTTGCAAACATCTAATTTTATCATAAAATTAAATGAAAATAATTTACAAAAACAATAAAGTTATTAAACCCATTAAAATTCTTGATTCAGGTTGTAGGGTGATCAAGATTAATCTAATCTCACATATAATTGTTGTCTTAGAGATTCTTTAAAAGTTATGTTTTATTTTTACTGGTCATCCAAATCATCTTTAAATTTATTAAATTAAATAATTTATTTTGATTCAACTTAAATCCCTTAATTAAATTTAATGATATTATAAAAAAAAGTTCTACACTCTTAACATATTTTTTTAAAGTGTATAAAAAAAATAATCTAACCTACAGGTCACATGGCACGTACAAATGTCCTAGTATATAGGATGCTCTGCTAACTCTTGTGCAATTACATTACAGGTCATAAGACCTTTTGTTTTTTCCTGAGCTCACAGCTACATCACGACTACGTAGGAGTGTTATTAAGCTCAAGGTGACAACTAATTAATTGTGCTTATACATAATTCATTGGGTCAGATTGCGTGGTGCAGTGGATCATAACAACGAAAATGAATTCTTGTATTAAAATCACAGAAACCAAATTTCACATTAGATTTCTGTGTCAAGTTCATAACCCAGTTGCCCGAGCCATGTATGACACCCACGATCATGTGACCGATAATGGTTCAGCCGTTTGGGTGCTGGTGCAAAGCCTACTCGCATTGCTTTCACAGTAATCTCCTATGCTCTGTATTTCTATAAAGGATATGTAGAGATTCAGAATCAGACAAACAAAAATGAAAACGGAGTGAGTGAAAAGGAATTCCTGCACATGCTAGTGGCAGAAAATCAAGATGATAAACAAAATTAAAATTTAAAGGAAAATTCAGTCGGCGGAGGGGGGAAATAATCGGAGACATGCAACAACAAATATTGATTTTTTCCTTCATCTTCACAAAACATAATCTATACCGAACAATTTGGATCAGGAACCCAAAAAATAAAAGGCAAATGGGCACTGGAGGGAAGGAAATACACTTATACTATACCGAACAATGGTACAATCAACCTGACATCAAATAACAGTGATGAATCAACCTGACATCAGCCAACACCAACCGTGCATGTTCTCTCTGTTTATACTGTTGTTCAAAGCTCATCACAGTGATCAATCCAGACTACAAGGGATAGCCATATCTTCTAAGATCTCTTGAGAAGAATGGGTGCCTTAAAGCTTCCCTGGCTTTGAGCCGCTCTGCTGGATCATGTCTTAGGAGACCTTGCAAGAGATCAATTAATTCGCCAGCAGAATGATCCACGTGCTGCATTATTAGGTTCTGCCAAAGAAATTTTAAACAGTACATAAATTTGCAATTGCATGAAGTGAGGAATCAAAAGGCAGCATATTATCTAAGGGCATTTTATAAAAGGGTTAGAAAACAAAACCATAACCAATATAGAATTTCTACACAAGAAAAACAGAAAAATTGATCAAGAGGTTACTCTTTTTAAAATGAATGAATGTAATTGATTTGTTTCTTTCAAGAGAGAATGAAGCAAGGTAAGAAAAGCTATTTGAAAGATCCTTTTGTTAGCCATTCTGGAATTGAGAGACAAATATAGAAGATACTCTCAAGAATTTAAGAAAGGCAACCAGTTCTTATTCAATTATGCCTTTAACAAGACTTCTCTTCACGGATTCCATTCGCCTCAGTTAATTCTGGTACTTTTGCAGTGCAAGTATAGGCTGTCTGCAGGTTATTTCTACAAGTGAACTAATAGAGTTGGATTCTGAAAAATTACAGGCAAACGAGGCAACTTCATTACTGCTTTCATGCTTTCTCTCGAGGTTGCACCCTCAGGCCAATCCAATCGCATGCCTCTCCTGAAATATTTCTCAGCACGTCGACTGCAACAAGTTCAGGCACAAAGTAAGTGATTCATCCACATGGAGAGATGGAAACAATCAAATAGAGCAATAACTGTGAATTCTCTTACTCAGCCCTGACCACCATATGCTGTGGCAACGGCCCTAAAACCCTCTCCATCATGGCAAGATGCTCCAAGTTCTCATGAGTTTGAAAAAGGGCCTCACCCTATTCATAGAGAAACCAAACAACAAACATAAATTAGCATCCTTCAAGTATGCAATATGGAATTTAGTTTACACTTTTTATGGAAACCCATCAGATCTAACAACACAAATCACCCTAGACCATTATTAATGAACTTGGCAGATAATAATGGCTACTAGAACTTCATCAAACAAAGAATACTAACAATACATATAAGAAAAATTCTATTTTCTAAGGCAGTTTCCAACCCAAAGCAGCATGTCTTGCTTAACCTTTCACTTGAAATCCTTTCTGGCCAATAACATTATTCAGCGGTATCAATGACTAGTGATCTCATATGCAAGAAAATGTAGTCAAGGAAAGAAAATAAAAATCTGAAGTTACTTACAGAACATAATTCAACAAGTATGCAACCCACACTCCATATATCACAGGGATAGTTCCATCCAAGACCTGCAGAAGATATGCCATGGAATGCCATTAGGCGACAAGCATCAAAACATCAGAGCAACAATAGTTTCACAGCAATTACCTAAAATAACCTCCGGTGCACGATAATGCCGTGTTGACACCACATAGCTGTGATCCTGATGTTCAAATGCGGTACTTCCAAAATCAATGAGCTTAATAGCACTTGACTTGGGAAGATTCTTGAAGTAGGAACCATCTTTCGTGGACCGCGAAAGAAACTAAATCACATGAAGTGGGAAAAACATAAGGCTATCAACTTTGAGGGGAAAAGAGTAAAACACAAAATTCAACCATGGCTTAGCAGGGATTTGGAAACAAGAGAAAGCCCCATTACCATGCATCTCCTGGTGATTATCACAAATCTAAACAAAAACTCAAACAGTGAATATGCTATATTATTAGCATATAATGTTATGTAAGAGTAAACCTATGTCAACAATGCATGACATGAAACCAAATATTCTAACAACAATGTTGCTGTAGATTAAGAGTCAAATCAAAATTTTTGTGTATCTTAAGAACTTCAAAAGGTGTAAAAACAAACATCCAAGAAAGAAAGGAAGAAGGCAAGTTTTTTTTTTTTTTTTGGATAAGAGAAGCTCTGGTTGCATTCCAAATTTCATGTCATTTCTACTCTTAAACTTGCAGATACATATTTAAAGTCCTGAGGAGAATGCAAAATAAAAAAGAAAAAAGCATACAACCAAACCTTTGAAGCATTACCTTATAATCTGGCACTTTGATGTACTCAGAGGAAACCAGTAGAATATTTTCAGGCTTCAAGTCGGTATGAATCAGATGTAAATCATGCATAACTGCAAAGGTAACAAACTAATGAACAAACTGAAAAACAATCATCCCTACTATCAACCAACTCCATACTAACAAACAATATTTACTTAGGGGCTCAAGAAAAATATGAAAATTGCAAAAAGAAGTAAAAACATATGCCTATATTTTGCTTCCAATTAAGAGCATATGAGCATCAAGTTTATATAAAATATAAATAAAAATGGTAAAGAATTGTCCACACACATGCAACAGACTCCAAAAGTTGTC
Organism: Populus nigra; assembly: GCF_951802175.1. NCBI lineage: Eukaryota > Viridiplantae > Streptophyta > Magnoliopsida > Malpighiales > Salicaceae > Populus > Populus nigra. The sequence goes on from NC_084868.1 coordinate 8,171,789, forward strand.
TGCCAAGCTCCCGGACAAGATCAATGGGAAATGAACGATAGCTGTTTTTGCGGAGAAAATCGTATAAGCTTGGTCCAAGCTTCTCAAATACCTGTTGAAACCATTTAAATTCATCCGCAAGTCCTTTAACTCACAGAATATTTAGGTACGCAAGAGCATTTATTGCTCCCGGAAATTAATCAAATCAGAAATACTGATAAATACTTACAATACAAATATGATTACGATAGTCAAACCAATTCCGTATTTGTACACAACTGCAAAGAATAAAACCACTTATACCAAAATCACTTCAAACTTCTAGAATGAACAAGGGTAGGAAAAGAAAATGCAAAGCCTTACCGTGTGCTACCAATATCATGCCTGGCCAGCCTCTGCAATACATCAATTTCAGTCATGGCAGCTTCGCGATACTTGCGTATGGAGCGGACAATTTTGATTGCCACTAATTCTTTCTTTTCATTATCAAAACATTCCAAGACTTGCCCAAAAGTCCCTACATGAAAGAAATCACAAGATTACCGTTAAAATGATAGAAAAAACTACTCAATTATAGGACACGATCAGATGCAAAAGCCTCCAACAAACATGCTTTCGATGAGCAGGCAATAAAACTAAATATCTTGAAACTGAAAAGCAAATTCCACTGAATAAAGTACCCAAAAATTAAAGGAGGATGTAATATAACAAAATCAAAACCCAAAAAGTACTCACCTTCGCCCATCTTGCTAAGAATCCTGTCTGCAAAATGGAAGGAAAAAAAGATTATCAGAAATGAAAATATATGATCAGAATCAACGGATCTTGAAGCCAGAAAAGAGAGTCCGCATGCTTAATTCTCCAATTCATGGAATCAAGTTAAGCCAAACTTCACATTATAGAAGCGGCCTTTTCAGAACCCTCTTAACTGCAAATATAAAATCTCCATTTTGCATGTAAAAATCACCATCAGGCAGATAGTAAGAAAAACATTAAGCAATTTGATTCAAAATAACATTACAGACGCCTCGAATTTTAATGCGAGGGGCACGGAAAGTACTAACAGCGCGGAGTCAAATTGTCTCCAATAGCAAAAACATAATGTCCATCTTTATCATCAGGTCTCCAAGGAGGTGAACCATTCCGATTGTAAAACAACCCGTAATTTGGAATCACTCCATTCCCATTCCCAAATTCCTGACCACAGAACATCCCTGGAACCACCTGCAATAAAAAAAAATATTAATTTCTAGCTAAAAGAAAAAAAAAAGAAATTCTGATTTCTTAGAAAGAAAATCTGAGACTTACCTTCGCAGGAGCTAAGAAAGGAGGAGGAGGAGGAGGTATGTCCCATGTTAAACGCTGTCGTTTCCTAGGACGCTTATCCATGTTTTTATGTGGAAACTCTGTTATTCTTTGCGTCTCCATTTCTCTCTCAGTTCTCTGGACTTAAAGGGGCAATCGAAGAATCCATCACTCAATTTGAATCTGAATTCTGAAAAACTGACACAAAACTTGTAAATTTGAAAGAGCAAATTTGGGGTTTTTTTTTTTTTTTTTGAAACCCTAAAAAGTACAATCTTGAATAGAGGAGAGAGAAAGAGAGAGATCTGGGAAGCTAAACCTGAGATGGCTTGAGTCTAACCAGGGTTACATTCACACAAGTATTGTTAACCCAACGGATCGTTTAAGTTTCTAACTATGGTTAATAGGTGGGTCCCAGTCCCAGAGCGTTTCATCTCCTTTAATTCTTTCACGGGACCACCCAGTGATGATTAGGGGACGCGTGTGTCGTTTAGATGTTGGGCCGGAAGGTTAATTGGGCCTGTTTCACATGCTCTCACGTGCCAAGGCACTAGCCACTGCTTTCGTCGTATAATTGTGTCCATCGCTTGGAACTAAAAAACCCTAACAGCAGTTTTGTGAGTGGCCATTCCCCAGCTCCGCAATGGCTCCTAAAGGTATGTCAATGGCTATCTTCATTTTCTTGATTATTATTATTATTATTATTATTATTTACCTGGATAGTCTATCTTTTAGCTGTTTTCAGTTTTGATTTCTTTACAGTTTCTTGTATTGGTTATGGACCTGGTTTTGTTATTGTTCGGACTAAAGGGGTGGTTCTTCTAGGCTTGGCTTCTAATAACAATTTAGTGAAGTAAAAGGTCATGGTAGTGTGAATAACTGGGCTGCTTATTTGCTAGTGACTTCGATATTTATACTTTAGAGAAGATATTTTTGGGTTGTTTAGTGTATTTTTGTAGCTTAACATTGTTTGTCAGTGTCATTTAAGTGTGGAGCTTTAAGAGTAATATAAATGAGATTTGTGGTAATGGAAAAAATGAAATGATTGATTTAAGAGCATGTGGAACTTTAATTTTATACTTGCTTTCTTGTTTGTGTTTTTTGTTACTTAGATGTAAAGAAGGCTGATGCAAAGACACAGGCTCAGAAAGCTGCCAAGGCCTTGAAATCGGGTGCACCGGCTTTCAAGAAGTCCAAGAAGATACGAACTAAGGTAACATTTCATCGTCCCAGGACATTGAAGAAGGAAAGGAACCCCAAGTACCCTCGCATTAGTGCAACTCCAAGGAACAAGCTTGATCATTATCAGATCCTAAAGTATCCTCTCACAACTGAGTCAGCGATGAAGAAGATTGAGGACAACAACACTTTAGTTTTCATTGTTGACATTCGAGCTGATAAGAAGAAGATTAAGGATGCTGTGAAGAAGATGTATGACATTCAAACCAAGAAAGTGAATACCTTAATCAGGTGACAATGACCTTAATCTCTTTATTCCCTTTTGTTTGTGAGCTATTTATTTGAAGCAATGTTATTATAGAACAAGTTAACCTGTTTACAATGTCACTGATTACCTTCACAACCTGGTACTGTTGGGCTTGCCTGATAAGAGGCTATATGCTCTTAATTTTTTCTTCCTTAGTCTAATTTACGGGATCGTATTATGTGTTTTCTTTTTTACAGATGTGTAGATAACATAGACCAAATCTAGCAATGCTAATTTGGTAAAAGATGAAATGAACAAATTAGGACATCTTGTTTGGTCTATTCTAGCATCTTCACTGATGTATATTCAATTATCTATATGAAAACGGTTATCTTGTTTAGTTTGTTATCATTAGTTCATTTTCTAGCAATGGCTATTTATCTGATGCCTTGAAGCTTTGTGCATCAAACTGCAACAGCCTTGAAACCAAAAGCATGTTTTGAGTGTCGTCAAGTATCAGTGCAGATGTTAACTTTTTTATGGCAATCTACCTTGCATAGGTTTCTTGTTCTTATTTGACATGCTGCTTTCATCTCTGAGCTATAATTGCTCTGTTGTTTTGTTTCAGGCCGGATGGGACAAAGAAGGCGTATGTTAGATTGACACCAGATTACGATGCTTTGGATGTGGCAAACAAGATCGGAATAATCTAAACTAGTTGCCATTTCCATTTGTATGCCTTTTTTTTTGAAGCATTTTGATTTTCAAGTTCGAACTGAGAAGTTATTTAAGAACCTCGAGCAGAGTTGGGTCAGCAATTTCAGTTTGATACATTGCATTTGATTAGCTTTGGTTGATGTTTTGATGTCGTCGTGCTATGTCTTGTTTGACTGTCAAAGATTGCGATCAATGTTAACAGATGGTAGAAATCTATGCCATTTTTTCTCTCATTTCTTCAACATAAAAAATGTGGCATTTATCTTTGTTCCATTAAAGCATGGTTGGTTGCTAATTTTGTGTCTCAAGTAGTGCACTTGTCAGGTGGAAAAGAAAATAACCATCTTTGCAAGAAATTTTTTACTATATTTACTGAATGATCCCACGCCATCTAACAGCAGCCAATTCAACATGATATGTGATGATACATTTTCAGGATCTAAATCTAGGATATTTCGCGCTGCTAATTCCCCCAGTTCCATATTTAAATGGTTCCGGCAGCCTCCTAGCAATGCCTCCCAAAACCCAATTCCTGGATCGAAAGGCAAAGTCATGAATATACTACCCGAGCTTCTTTGAAACATCCACATTTGAATATAAAAGTATAATATTTAGGTTTGAACAAACTGAGGTACTCGAGCCTTGCATACTTGAAATATGAATACCCCTTGTTGACAAGACCGGCATGATTGCAAACCCATAACGAGCCAAGTAACGTAACACTATTAGGTCTCAGACCGGTGTTCCTCATTCTTTCATGGAAGTTCACAGCATCCTCTCCTCTCCCATTCTATGCAAAGCCACAAATCACAGCATTCCAAGAGACGATACCCTTTCCAGGAAGTTCACAAAAAAGACAGACTATCTTCCATGCTTCCACATTTTGCGTAGAAGGTAACTAGAGAATTGACTACAAACACACTAAACTCACCCAATGTCTTAACAGCACAAGCATGAAAGCTTTTGCCCATTTCAAGTGCTACTATATGATTGGTGGAATGTTTTTGGAGGTTTGAGGAGGCTCTCAAGCTTCTTAAACAGATGCCGGAGAGAAATGTTGTGTCGTGGAATGCGATGATTGGTGGGTTTAGCCAGATGGGTGAGAGACAACATTGGGATTTTGTCTGTCCTCGAAAGCTCTTTGCGCTTCTTCAGTGGAACCCAACTTGGCATACAAATCTAAGATTGCACTGCCCGCAAAGACTATAGAACTAAGGCCTATCTTCATTGCACATGCATGAAATTGCCTTCCTAATTTAAGGTCTCCAGTGAAGTTGAGGAGTGAATTAAAGCGGCATATGTGAACTCATTGGTCGTAAAGTATTCTGGAGAAGAGTTGCGTTGCTTCTTTGTAATTCTGCTGCCTAGCAAACTGATCAGTTATGGTAGTTGCTGACACAACATCCAAGTAAGGAAGCGTGGGTTTTTCTAGGTACTAGCATCTGCAAGGGAGATGCTAGTAAAATTAGTAATATATATATAGGTTCTATTTGTTTGTTTATATGCACTTTAATAGTAAAAAGTGATTTAGAAGACTCACTTATATTTTATTATATTTATACATTATTATTTTAATAATTTTATATGATCTGTTTGACTTGATGGGTCTAAAAATTACTTAATGATTCTTAATCAAACTAATATTAAAAAATTAAATTGAAAAAAATTTAATTAAAAAAAGGATAAAAAAATAATTCTAGTCAACTCGGGTGAACTTTTCAAATTCATGACATTGATGAGATTAGAATAATTTCATAAGAAAACAAATAAAAAAAACATAGATTTAAAAAAAATCAAAAGAAAAAAAACTAGTGAAAAAAATAAGATTTTAATATTGAGATTTTTTTAATTTCATTCTTCAGATTTAGATTGAGTATAAATTAAGTTTCATGATTTATTTTAGTTTGCTTTCAATGAGATTATATTAGTCTTATAACTCGAGTATTTGTTTTGCAAGTTAACATGAATAGACTTAGGTAGTTTTATTGTGTCCTATTTTTAGATTATTTTTTTCAACTCTATCCTTCAACAATGGTTTATTGAAAATTAAGTTTTATAATTTTTTTTGATTTGTTTTTTTATGAGGTTATCACAGTCTCATAACCTCATGATCTTGGTCATGTGTTTGATAAATTAACCCAAGTTGTCTCAGGTTATTTTTTCTATTTACTTTCTATGAAGTTATAGTGGTATTATGACTTGGGTCACGAGTTTAGTAGTTTAACTCAGTTGATTTTTTTTTTACCTTTTTAATTTCATTCTTCAACGCTTGGTTGATTGAGAATTAAGTTTTATAATTTCTTTTATTTGCTTTTAAATAGGGTTATCATGGTCTCATGATCTAGATCGTAAATTTATCAGGTTAACTAAGATTGACCAATATTGATCCAGTATGTTGTTAATTCGATTTTTTTAAAAAGATATTGTATTGAATTTTTATGTGTCAAATTATATTTATACAAGTTGTCTAAATTGTGTTTGGATTCATCAAACTAATTAAGTCTAATTGAGTCAACTTATGCATAATATTAATTTTTTAAAAAAAAACAAACTAGCAACACCCTATATTTCTTTTACATATTCAAAAAAGCATTAGCATAGCCCAGAGACAAGATGCAGTAAATCCTGAATTAGCTTAGCTCTCCATATTGAAAATTTCCAAAAAACAAAATCCAACTGCATTGCTATCCATGTCTTTTTAATTTTGGCATATAGTTTTTTTAAAATAAATAATAAATTTATTGATTATAAATAAAGTCCTTTCAATGCATGATGATTAGTTAAACTTTTAATATTATAAAATTAAAATATCTGCTTCCACTACAATGCTATTATATTATAATATTTGTGAATCACTTTTGTCTGAATGATATATATATATATATATATATATATATATATATATATATATATATATATATATATATATAACACAAGTAAATAAAATAAAATGATATAAATTTTAACATGATTATATTTGCATTATAGTTTTTACCAATCTTTTTATTTTAAAAAGTTGTTTCTTTAATGTATACAAGGTAGATACTAAATGTGTAGACTGAAAAAAAAAACTTTTATGTTATCTTTTGTTTTTTTTTTAAATGTAGAGTTTTTTAAATGATTTAAATATTTCTATCTAAAAGAGTCAAATATAATATAAAACAATAACCAAAAATCTTCTATATATATAAAAGAAACCAAGGTCCAATCTAATAATTTGTTAAATCTTGATGTAATATCAATATTTCGTATTTTAATTATATGTGAGATCAATGTAAACTAAAAATATAGTAATGAATATAAATGTTTTTGAATTGTTTTGTTTAAATGAGTCTTTTTTAATATTCATAAATAATTGTAAAAAAATAGAGTCAAAGATAATATGAGACAAGTATCAAGGATCCAATTATTATAAAATATAATGTAACTTTAATATTTTTTAGCTTTTAATTATTGACTTTTTTTACCTATTAAATATTTTAAGAATTTTGATAAAAAAAAAATAAGTGCCAATGAGATACTATATAGGCTAGGGGTGTTTTAAGAAGTGATTTTTTTTTAATGTGAAATAGCCATATTAATCAATTTATTAGAAATTAGGTTACTGTTTCAGTCTCTTTTCTAGTTATCGATGGATTTGAATTTACATATTAATGTTGCCATACATGTTTTATTTTCATATACAAAAATAAAATATTTTCCTTTCACGAAATTTAATCTTTTTAATTTTGGAATGCAAATGTTTTTATGGTAAAACAATATGTATAGTAATTATCAATAAAGTTGTTTAAATACATTGTTGTGGGTTATTGAAAATTCTTATAATCAAGTAATTTAAATGCATAGAAAATTAGTTACAAAAAGTATTTATGTTTCTGAAATATTTTTGTATATATTAACAAATTAGAAATTAAAGTATTAAAAAACAAATTCAATCACTAATTAACTTCAAAAATAAAAGATGTATGGTGTTATTCTCACTTCATATTTTTTTAATCACGCTCTTTTATTTCTTAATAGACAAAACTAATCCTAATTATATTTTTATAAATGATGATATTGAATTAGTAAATCTATTAAAAGTAAAATATATTTCTTCAAGAGATTCAAAATCTTGAATAAATAATAGATAATATTTCAAAGTAATTTGATTATGTCAAAATTAAATACTTTGTAGCGTTGTTAACATGTGTTTTAACATAAAAAATCAACATAAATTCAAAATTTGATGTGTATCAAACGAAACACTTTTTAAAAACTAAGATGAGGTCATATCAAACAATATAATTTGTTTTGTAAATATTAAGATGATACCCTATCGAATTAACTAATTTTATGAACTTACAAAATTCGTGATCCGAGTGATCACAAGACTGTAATAACTCTAAAGAAAATAAACTAAAATAAATTATAAATTCAATTTCTAATAAGTCAAATGTTGAAGGAAAAAAATAAAATAAAAAAATGTATTCAATTTTTAAAAGAAAAGGATATAAAAAAAGTTCTAGTCAACGCGCTAAACCTACAATTTAAGCCATGAGAATAACATTACCTCATATAAAGAAAATTGAAAACAATTATGAAGTTTAGTTCTCAACCAATCTATTGTTGAAAGATAAATATGAAAAAAAACTTAAATAATAATAAAAATAAAAATCCTAGCCAACCCAATAAACTCGCAACTCGGGTCATGAAACTAGAATAATTTAATTAAAATAAAATTGGAAAAAATCACGAAACCTAATTTCTAACCAACTAAACTCATAACTCAAGTCATGATGATAAGATTACTCCATATAAAGAAATCTGAAAAAAAAAATCACAAAACTCAGTTCTCAACCAATCCATTGTTGATTGACAAAATAAAAAAGAAAAAGACATGAGTCAACTTGGGTTAACCCGATAAATCTGTGGCTCGGGTCATGAGACTATGAAAAGCAGTCTTGACCCATTTTCCCATGTAATTTCATCCGTACTGTTGTTTTAGTTTTAAATTTGGTCTTTATAGCTTTAATTGTTTTAAATAAGTACAATTCATTTAATTTCGTAAATCCAAGCATTAACCAACTAAACTCATAACTCGAGTCATGATGATGAGATTGCTCCATATAAAGAAATCTTGAAAAAAAAATCACAAAGCTCAGTTCTTAACCAATCCATTGTTGAATGACAAAAAAAAAGAAGACATGAGTCAACTTGGGTTAACCCGATAAATCTGTGGCTCGGGTCATGAGACTATGAAAAGCAGTCTTGACCCATTTTCCCATGTAATTTCATCCGTATTGTTGTTTTAGTTTTAAATTTGGTCTTTATAGCTTTAATTGTTTTAAATAAGTACAATTCATTTAATTTCGCAAATCCAAGCATTAACCAACTAAACTCATAACTCGAGTCATGATGATGAGATTACTCCATATATAGAAATCTGGAAAAAAAATTACAAAACTCAGTTCTCAACCAATCCATTGTTGAATGACAAAATAAAAAAGAAAAAGACATAAGTCAACTTGGGTTAATCCGACAAATCTGTGGCTCGGATCATGAGACTATGAAAAGCAGTCTTGACCTATTTCCCCATGTAATTTCATCCCTACTGTTGTTTTAGTTTTAAATTTGATCTTTATAGCTTTAATTGTTTTAAATAAGTACAATTCATTTAATTTCGCAAATCCAAGCATTATCCAACTAAACTCATAACTCGAGTCATGATGATGAGATTGCTCCATATAAAGAAATCTTGAAAAAAAAAATCACAAAGCTCAGTTCTTAACCAATCCATTGTTGAATGACAAAAAAAAAAGAAGATATGAGTCAACTTGGGTTAACCGGATAAATCTGTGGCTCGGGTCATGAGACTATGAAAAGCAGTCTTGACCCATTTTCCCATGTAATTTCATCCGTACTGTTGTTTTAGTTTTAAATTTGGTCTTTATAGCTTTAATTGTTTTAAATAAGTACAATTCATTTAATTTCGCAAATCCAAGCATTAACCAACTAAACTCATAACTCGAGTCATGATGATGAGATTACTCCATATATAGAAATCTGGAAAAAAAATCACAAAACTCAGTTCTCAACCAATCCATTGTTGAATGAAAAAATAAAAAAGAAAAAGACATAAGTCAACTTGGGTTAATCCGACAAATCTGTGGCTCGGGTCATGGGACTATGAAAAGCAGTCTTGACCCATTTCCCCATGTAATTTCATCCCTACTGTTGTTTTAGTTTTAAATTTGGTCTTTATAGCTTTAATTGTTTTAAATAAGTACAATTCATTTAATTTCGCAAATCCAAGCATTAACCATGCAATAAAATTCTTTCTCGACATTGTGAGACCTCATATCTAGACAACAAAAAAAAGCTTTTAGTACAATGCCAAATAAATTCAATGTAAAAGGATCAAATTAAAAAAAAATTAACCAAAAAAGAGAGGTTGAATCGTCCCTTGCTTATACATTTTAGTCCTTGATTCTAGCAAGAAAAAAAGGTTGAACAATTGTCAATTGTTAAAATTCGGTCCAAATAGCTTTAATTATTTTAAATCAATAAAACCTCATTTAGTCTCGTCAGACCGAGCATTAAACAAGTAACATTTCTATTCCTTGACATCACTAGATCCTCTAACCTAGGTATAAAAAACAAACCACCTAACCTAACGCCAAATAAATGCAACATTTAAGGAACAAATCAAAGAAATAAATATCAAGGGAACAAAACAAAAAAAGCCAAAGGTAAATAATAATAATAATAATTAAAAACATTGTGGAACTCTATTACAATCCATAGTGTTTTCTCTCTTGTGCTAGAGTGGAAATGCCATACCCTTTATTTTTATTTTTGGTAATTGTAATTGATAAAAGATTATGTACCACATTAATAAAACTTATAACTGATGTGGTTTAGGATTAACTATATATTTGACATGCGCTTTGCCGTGAATCAATTTTTTTTTCCAACAAAAAAATGGAACATGCAAGTTTTTTAACACGTTACAAAAAAATATTATGTGTAAATCAAAAAACTTATGCATGCATCTAATTAAATAAATCAACAACCATATGTGTCAATAAATGAATTTTTTTTTATTAATGATAACTAAATATGTATCTAGAAAAGCTAAGAGACGGACGTAGATCAAGATATTTGATCTTACAACACACATTATTTACCAGATTGTGTTCAATGATAACATAAATAGACACTATTTTTTATTGTGTTCAATTGATTGAATAAAATCAAAGAAAACAAAATCCTGTAAGGATGCACTTAGTAGAAATACAATCCAATAATAAATATGTTTTAAATAAATTTCAATTATTTAAAACATAAAAAATTAGAATAATCTCTTCAAAATATAAATACATATAAAGTAAAATAAAACACTATTTAAACAAGGTTAAATACTAAAAATAAGAAATTAGAGAGAAGAGGTATTAATTTAAATATAAATTTTTAAAAAAACACATTTAAAAAAAGCATGATGTTTTATTAAAAAAGAAAAATTACAACAAAACAAAAAGTGGCAAGACACTGCTTGGTCTAACTTGGCCAATTTAGAAATGAAATTAGAGTGGATTTTCTTTATTTTTTTTGAAAAACAATTTGCACACAACATATATTTTGGTTTCTCTATATTCTAGCCACTATGATGGTTGAAAAAACAGGGCCTATATTCTTCTACCCAAAAATCCATTTTTAATCCATTTTTAACCCCAAACACCTAGAAAAAAAAGCCTTAACACCTTGACAAATCTATAAATAGACTTAAAAAATAAAAATAAAAAACCACATAAAATTTAAAATCAACCCGAAAACAAAAAAACCTTCTTGAGCTTAACTCTTATTGTTTTAGACAATTCTAAGGTGAAAAAACACCTAAATGGAACTCTACTCACCAAATGAAACCCGTTAACATTAAAGTTGACCATTGTGGTAGCCAAGATTGGTTTCAATGTTTATTTTCTCTCTCTACCACTCGAATCTAACAATCTCTCTATTTTTTTCTCAAATTAAGGACTAAAAAATTAACAAAAATGATTTTTTATACAAAAATTGATTTTTTAAAACTTTAAGGGATCTAAATTTTATTATTTTTAATGATAGAGGACCTAAGTGTATTTTTCACCAAAAATCTAGAACACCAACAATTTTTGGTGTCTTTTTCATTTTGATACCTCTTCTTCCAATTCCACCTTTACTTAATAAATCAAAAGCAATTGACTTTGAATTATGATTAAATTGTCCAAAATAAAATTTTGATAACAAAAATAAATTAATAAAAAAAGCAATAAGTCCACAATAAGTGTGTAAACAATGTTTTAGGATGAATAATTTATGGAGTAGGAACAACACCTTCCTAAAAAATAATTAATATGACTTTGGCAAGAATTTATGCATGATGAATGTCATTAATTAATAATTTAAAGTGTTTTTGATATTTTTTTAGTTGATGATAAAATCAAGTAACTAGGATTAAAAATATCACATGAATAAAGTTTTAGAACATAACTAATTTCAATACATGCGTTTCACTGCGGGGCGAAACTATTTTTTTTGTGTAAAAAATAATGTTCAGCTACCACAAGTGTGTTTTAAAAAAAGAAATAAAAATACGTGTCTCGGGTCATAGGCTCAACTAGGTTAAATAAGTTGACTTTAATTCAATTGGATTTAAAAAAAAACAATAGTGCATGGTTCCACAACCCATTAAATACAAAATAACAAAACGGGGTAAAAAAATAACATAAAAAAGGGTCTTGGTCAACCAAGTTAGAATGATAAAGCTGTAGCCCCAATAATAAGGGTCGAGTCAACCCGAGATATCCCGTCGAACCTACATTAATTTTTCAAACTTGTGCTATAGGTCATCAAACGTGAAGCATCTAATCTAAAAAAACCATAAAATTTAATTCTCAATCAATCAAATGTTCAAGGATGAAATTTAAAAAAAGAATTTCAATTATACAAAAAGATTAAAAAAATAGCAATTAAAAGATGAGAACTAGAATAATTTTTTTATTTGATTGAAAGGTGCAATTAAAAAAGAAAATCAATTTAGTAAAAGGACCAAAAAAATCAAAAGAATAAGAAAACAATGTTTTGATTGAATGATGAAATTGAAAAGAATAATAACATTTACAAAAAGGCCAAAAACAATTCAGAAATCAAAACAATAGGACCAAAATTGAAAAACATAATGCCATCAATTTGAATTAAGGATGAAATTTAAAACCAATAAAAGTTTTACGAAAAGGCCAAAGAAAAAAATTAAAAATCAAAATAATGAGGATCCAATTGGAGAATATAATATTTGGTATATTAAAATTGAATGATGAAATTGAAAATAAATATAAATTTTATAGAAGGGGCAAGAACAAAAATTAGAAATCAAAAGAATAAGGATTGAAATGTAAATACTAACAACAAAGATGGTCAAGTTATAATTTTCTAAGGAGGAGAGAGGAAAGAAAAAAATAGATCCATTGGCGACAAATCAGACCACCATCGGAGATATGCATCTCACGATAGAAAGAGGACATAGTGACGCTTCCAATAACATGACAAACATGTATTTCTGGACATCGGGAGGGGTCACATATGTACCGTACATGCGCGCCTAATTTTTTTTATTTATCCAAATATGAAATCATCTTTGAGCTGAATTTATAATTATAAAAAAAACTATTATAAAAAGATCAAAAATCCCCTTGACCTTAGGTTTATTTTTTTATTTTAAGGATATTATGGTTGTTTCACTATGCATTTTAATTGTTTAATATTATTTTTTAATATTTGATCAAATACCAAAATTTTCCTCAACTAACATTATAATAATGAAAAAATCATTTTGAAAACACAAGAATACCCCTTGATACTATGTGTGAATTTCTTGCTTCTAAGGGTATTTTGGTCGTTTCACTATGTAATTAATATGGAAAAAGATATATTTGTCCTTGATCAACTTAAAAATAAAAAATAAACTATGTGAAAAGACTTCAATACCTTTAGAAGTAACTCAATACCCTTAGAAGTGAGTATTAGGTTTTTTAGGTGGAGGGGCAACATCGTTATTACACTATTCTAGTGAATAATACCAATGAGTCTAGAGCTACAATACTTTTCTAAGGCCAACTTAGTTTTGTTAATTAAGTAATTATTCCACTAAATATAAATATAAATATAAATAGAGAAAAATAATAATTAATAGTCAATTTTTAATTTAAAGAAATAAAATATATACACTTGAGTGGTAAAACAAGTTTCTAGAAAAGTAAACAAATGTTAGCATAAAAGAAGTTCAAGGATGGATGACCTATAAGAAAGGTATTTTACACATACACACACACACCAAGAAGGATTAAAGTAATTTAAAACAAGAGAAATTAAATCAAAATTTTGAAATTCATAAATACATAAATTATAGGACATGATTCATGGTGATCAAATAAACACGTGTAGTCATGTACCACCCACTAATGCACACACATAAACTCCCTGTATAGAGAAAAAACATCAAACTTTTCACCAATATCACAACGAGCACCACCAATCAATGACGAGCACCAACGTCTTCATTAAAGATATTCATTTTCTCCGCTCACCACCAAATTGCTTTTTATCTTTTACACATCATAAGATATTTGTAACAACACTCTTCACGCTTTATAAGGTAAGTTAATATGACTAAGATCTATAAATACCTTTATTTAATAAGTAAAACATTTAAGCCAGGTTATGTAAGTTCATGCCATTTAAGCTTATTCAAGAGCTTCATGCTGGTTAATTCACAATCACACACTCTTTACAATCTTCATTTTATTTTTCTTTCATGTACATTATTTTCTCCTCCTATATTTACTAACTTAAGAATTAAAAGATCTATTTTTTCTGATATAAGACTTATTTTTGCATGAATAACTAAGCCTAGAGATAAAGCCCATATACTTTAGCTCAAAATATAGCCATGAAAAGCCTTATCCAATCTTGAAGTTCAAGGCTTTATCAGTGATGCCATTTGTGAAACTTTTAACAAAAGATAGTATATTCCTTTTTTTACACCTTCTCACTTAAAAATTTATTTCTATGAATGACGACTTGGAATATCTAGGTCACGTGAGAGTGACCCCCAGTACAGGTACTTCAGTTCCTTTTAATCTCCAATAAATGAACCATCAAGTGAAAGTGCTCAACTTCATAGCTACACAACAATAGTTTCACACTCTTCCACTTCATCAATCGAAGATAAATGCATGGTTTTATTGCATGTACCACCAGTTGTAATAAATAATGCAAGTTCCCTACGAGAACCAGGCAAAATAACATGAAAAGTAGGCATGAAAATACATATGTCTAACTCTTGAAAGGAACCACTCATTTTCTCAACAAGTCTTAGCCACATGAGTGGCTACCACCATCAATATTCTTATGAATCTTGCTTGCATGCTCTTTATTGAAAAAGACATAGACACAAGATGAGATAAGTAATTACATGAGCTTTTAAGAATGAATACCATCTTTGTCAAGTGAGATAACCTTTAATTTATCATCGAGTATTATATACTCATCTCTCTAAATATTACATATTTGTTAAGGTCAACTTGGAAAACTATGATGGTCTTACAAATCCAAGAGAGCATATACAAAAGTGAGAAGCATCCTAGAACTTGTAACTTAAAAGAGTGATGTTATGTGCACAATCTTTCCTAACATTTCATGGGTCTGCTCGGGTATAGTATCATAGCTTTAAGCTTGACTTTATCTTTGCCTTAAATGATGTACGTGTTAAATTTATCTCTCACTTTAACACTAACATTCCAACTAAAAATAGTATAACTAAGCTCTTCACCACTATACAATAAGAAGATGAAAACACCAAAACATATCTTTAGATGTTTAACAAAGTAATGCTTAATATAGAGAATCTACTTAAACTCATTACCATTAAAACCTTTATTAATGGAGTTTACAACTACTATTTATGAAATAACTATATACTCTCCATGACTGAACTTTCCTTAATATGAAATAGGTGATGGAAAACCACTTTCAATTATAGAACATAAGTGTATCCATACAAAAATACTCTCATTTATATCCTTATATATATCCATATAGAGTAAAATTTTCCTAACACCAATAATATCCTATTAGGGCATTCAAGAGATCAAAGGATATGTTTGTAAACACCTAACATTTCCTAAGCTCATGACCACATATTTGATCATCATGTGCAATTTATGTGATACCCATCTTCTATGAAGAATGACATGATCATAAAGAACCTTTATAAGCTTTGTCATATTCACTATGATCACAATCATAATACTAAGGTATGTCATGCCTTAAAAGGGATATAGAAAGATTGATAATCAGATGTTACCTCTAACAGTTTATAATGAAGGAAATGCAACTTAAAAAAAAAGGAAAAGATTCGCACAATGCATTACTCGAGATCAAATAATTTTCAAAAAATGAATCTCCAATTACATGAGACAATATTTTAAAGTTTCCAATAAAAATAATAGTCTTTCTCCATGTATTCAAAGGATCATATCTCCAAACAGATCTCCATGTCTTAAATAAAATATCTATAATAAGATCTTCATATCTCCACTGAAATCTCTAAATCTTTGGACAAATTATTTATGTCTCTAAACTAATCTCCATCCCTCCAATAAAATCTTAATAGCGAGATCTCCTTTCTCCATTAAAATCTCTATGTCTCTAATAAAAATCTTCATCCATACAACATCTCCTAACACAATGCTTTAACATTATTTTCTAAATAATAATGTTCTCTATTATGAGAGGAGCAAACAAACTCATCAAACCTTCATCTTTTTTGTAGGAAAATAATCATCTCTTTTGCAAACACATTAACAAAAGCCATAAAAAGATAATATCACCTGTATAAAATAGCAAGTATTTTATTTCCCTTACTTCTGC
Organism: Populus nigra; assembly: GCF_951802175.1. Lineage (NCBI taxonomy): Eukaryota > Viridiplantae > Streptophyta > Magnoliopsida > Malpighiales > Salicaceae > Populus > Populus nigra. The sequence continues at coordinate 8,188,161 of NC_084868.1, forward strand.
TTTTCAAGTCTTTCAAACATGATTATTTAAAAAACTTAGAGGAGGATATAATACATACCTCAATGTATTTTTTGAGTTCCAAGAAGTCATGCACCACCTATTATCGCATGCACACCTTGCATATATAAATTATTTATGCAAAGCATAAGCACCAACCTCTTCACTAATAAAACAATGAGCACTCCAAATCAATTACTAGAATCAACCTCTCCGTTGATGGTATTCATTTTTCTCCTCTCATCACAAGGTCACCCTCTATTATTTTTTACATACTATGGCGTATCTAAAACACCATTCTTCACACTCCACGAGGTAAGCTAACCTAATCAAGGTCTATAAATACCTCTGATCACCAGGTAAAACATTCAAGCCAAGCTAGATAAGTTTAGGCCATTCAAGCTCATTCAAGAGCTTCACACCAATTCATTCAATAATCACACATTTTCTATGATCTTCATTCTATTTTTTTTTTCAATTATTTTTTTTTCTTATACATTTACTAACTTAAGTATTAGAGAGTTTTGTATTCCAAAAACAAATGTTGTTGTAGAAACAACCAAGCCCATATATAAAGCTTACATCCTAGCCTATATACTTCAGCCCAAGACGCAACCATTGAAAGCTCAATCCAATCCTTAAGTTTTCACAACTTCATCAATAGGAAATTAATGAAATGTGAAATTTAACTTTATAAAATTTAAATCAATTTAGTATATTTTTTGGGTAAATTAAATATTTAAGGAGGGGTAATGATTACCCCAACACTTTTTTAGATGGTAAATTTGGTTATATGGTAAAATTTCATCTCCAAGTATTATTATATTTTTTTTTACATTTTTTTTAAATGCATATCAAATATTTGTTTTATTTCTCTCTCACAAATCATTACTAATAATTTAATTTTTTCTCTCTCTAAACTAATATTTAATTCTTTAATTTATTGACATACCAAACATCCTTAAAACATCAAATTTTATACCATTAAAAATTACTCTTGTTTTAATATTATACAAAATGCCACCTAAAGAGTTAATGATTTATTTATTTTCTGCTTCTTTTATTTATTTTTGAATTGCTCTCTCTCTCTCTCTCTCTCTCTCTATATATATATATATATATATATATATATATATATATATATATATATATAAAGTATTAATGTCCAAATGGCATAACTATTTTAAGGATTGTACTAGCAATATGTTGATTATTTTATGAAGTATATATTTGTTGTTATGAAATATGCCTACCATATGTTGTGATGTGTACGATGTCAAATGACAAGTCTTCCTCCTGGATTAATGTGGTTTTGGATGTGTTCGAATTAATCATGAAATTATGACATGAAGGGTTGAAGACTCACCACCTAATATTATGATCACCATAAAATATATTAGTCTACAAGAGTCTAGGTATGAGGACTAATTGTGCATGAAAAAGACACATCACCCCCAGTGCACCTTACCTTTGAAAAATTACATTATTAAGGTTCAAGAAAGGTAATCCTCAGTAAGGAGGTCCATATCTCTATGAGCTCAAGACAGACCCTTCTTAGTAAGGAGATTTTTACCTTATGAGACTAAAACCTAACCATTCTAAAACTTAAATTTTAATGGTGTATTTATTTCTATTTTGTATCTTTAGTACTTGGGGATATACTTTAAAGTATAATTTTATACCTCCAAATATTGAAGTTTACAATTAGTTCCTAACATTTTATTTTTGTTAATTCATTTAATTTAATACTTGGAATCTGCATTACATTGTAAGACTTATACCCCAAATATTAATTTAAAAAATTAATTTTTTATGGTGTTTTTGAAATTTTGTTCAAATCCTAATGGATAATTACAAACTTGTTATGATACCCATTAATTGATATTTGTATTTGTTTTTCTCAAAGTATGATAAAAATGCATTTTTTATTTTTTTTATAAAAGATTCATGGGAAATTTTAGAATTTGGATATATGTGCACAAAGAAAAATATATTTTTGCATTTTTAAGTAAGGAATTTTGGATTTTGTTTTTTATTTTTCTAAAATTTTAAAGAAAAGCAGGTATATTTAATACATGGTCAGTATCTTACATTGTAAGTTTATAATCCCAAATATTAAATAAAATTGTTGAAAAACATGCGAGGGACCCATAAATAATTTTAAAATGGTCCCTAAATTTTTTCATAATTTTTGGAAATCATTTGGGGTTTGTTTGGCTAAACAAGAAAAAAATTATCAAAGAAAACTGTCAAAGGTTCGTTAGGGTGTGTTTTCCAAACACGTCCTAAGGATCAAAAATGCATTTTTTTCCTTATAAAATTTTGCATAACCAAACACTGCCTTAGGTTTGTAATGGACTCAGCCTAACCACATGAGCTGGGCTTCCTGGTCTAAGCCCAAAGCAAACAAAAGACCCATACTAAAAAACAAAAGAAAAAAGATCAAACGAGATTTTTGTTTGAATCCCATTTAAGAACACAAATAACAATAGATTAACCCAGAAAACCAAATCTAATTTAAGAACTAGATTACACCGAATTGAAAGCACAAAGAGATGAAACATGGCATATTGAAACATAATGATGCATTAGATAAGAAAAACAAACCAAGAATGGCTTGAAATCAAACCCGACAACTAAGAACACAACCCAGACATTCAAACTTTCAAGGATTGATTGATCTAAAATAAGCATTTAATGAACAAGAAAATGGCAGAGAAAAATTGGTGTAAATGCTAAAGACAACAATGTAATTGCATGATTCAAGAGTTTGATAGATATGCAAGGGCATGTTCTAATATGCTCCATACACTAGTATATGTTGGACAATCAACCATAAGGTGGAGAACGTTTATGGGCAGAGAAGAGAGGAGGGCACTAAGGATGAGTTGATCCTATTGTTTCCATGTAAAAAAAGCTTGGGAAAAACTAGAACTGTTGGCAGTTGCAATGGCAGAAACATCATTGTGTAGAGAAAGGCATACCGTCGAACCATTGACAAAGAAGGAGACACTTTGACCAATAAGATATGGCTTCATCTGCATGCGCCAAAACATATAAATTATGTTGGTAAGCTTAACGTTGATGACCTGCTATATGTTAGAAAGAGGGATGATGGTTGTTTTTGCATAAAAAATTGTGGTAGCAATCATAGCTACATTGTGTGTAAAGTCAAGCACATCGACCGGAGCAAGTGCTACTAGGGAAGAAGTAGGAGAGGAAGAGCTGTCATTGTTCATGGCTATAGCAGCAGTAAAAGGATCCACAAGTGACGTTGGAGAAATTGGAGAGTTGCTGCTGGAAAGAAAATGCAGCAGATTCTGTAATAGAGTTGTTTTTTTTTTTTTTTGCAAGAGGTATGTTGACACAGGATTGTTTTATTTTCTTGCAAGAGTGCAGTATACTGCTGGAGATGACTACTTATGCTACTTAAGGTAGATGCTATATAGGGAAAGAAGAAGCAGCGAAGAAAGCAAGAATGTAGTATAAAAAATTGCACCAAAATACTGCAAAAGAAAGAGGCGTCAGTCAAGGAAAGAGGGAGGAAGCCTTGAATCTGTTTTAGATGTTTCAAACTTTGATACCAAATTAGAACAAGGTTTATGATTAACTAGAAGGCTTATGCAATGCAGTAGTCATCTCTTATATTTATATGATTAAGCCAACATATAGTAGTTACTGTGTACGTACTATATGCAAAATAACTCTATACATGGAAAGTACAATATTTTCTATATTACAACACATTCCATAATAAAGCTTTGGCCGAGATATATGAATCAAGCTAAAAAAATTAGTTTGTGAGAAATCAAATTTTAAAGATAAGAACACTCAAACCTAGAAAAAAAAAACTCAGAAATGCCCAAAAATGCCTAAACCTAGAAACAAGCATAAAAGTAGAAAACAAGACTTAAACATTGTAAACACGCTACACAACTTACTTGAAACCTTAGAAACAATAAGAAAATTCTAAAAAAATAATCAAAACCTATTATCTATAGCAAGTTAAAAATGCATTTTCTAAAGCATAAACACTGTTTTATTGAAAGATTTATAATTTAGAATAACCCAATCTTGATGAGTTAATCAAACCTTGAAAATAAGATATGATTTTTAGGGAATTTTTGCTTAAACCTTGAACAATTTTAGATTGTCTAATAGAATCTTAAGACTTGAAAAAATTTAAATTATTGATTTCGCTACATTTATGTGTTTTGAGAAACCTCATAGGTTGGTGGTAATATCATTATATGAAGAAGCAAGAAACAAGTGTTGTTGCTCGCTCAAGTGTAAAAACTAAATTTAAAGATACAACTTTTAAACTTTCTAAAGTACTTTGAATAAGACTTTTATTACGAAATTTGAGTTTTTCATAAAGACAACCGATTCAATTATTTGGTGATAATAAAACAATATGTGATATTGCCAATAATTCCAACATTATCTTATAAAACATTTAGAGGTAAGTAAATTCTTCATTAATGAAAAGTAGGATAAAAAGATTATAGAGTTGTTCAAGTCTCATTAAAGTTGTTTATAAAAAGATTATGAAAATCAATTGGTTAATATTCTCATTAAAGTTATTCAAATCGAGTTTTTTTTAAAAATTTTTAAACAACTAAGGTATGTGCACACTGAAATTTATGATTTTTTGTATGAAAATTTAAAGTTAATTTTATAATTATTAGATTCATGACGAGTTTCTATATAGTAAGATAACTTGATTAGTATTATATACATTTGAACTTTTTCATTCCCGAAAAATATTAAAAAAAAAATATATTTTTAATAAAAACAAACAATATCTATTCAAACAAACAATATAAAAAAAGAAAAACTCACATGCATGATTCACGATTAGTACTTGAGGAACCCCACATATGATACGGAAAGAAATCGTTACAAGTGAAGTCAAGGTTTATTTTTTTATATTCATTATTAAAAATTAAGTCTACCAACATCATTATTAAAAATTAAGTCTACCTATATGACAGTTATTTACAGGTGGCATAATCTCAATGGAGCAACCGAGGCAATCGACGTACCTTTCTCCCACTTCCAAAAGAAGTATAGCCAAGTATGAAAAGTCCACTTGGCGGTGCCGGACAACCATTGAGGGACAAATGTCATGATCGGGCGTGCCATGTCAGCTGACAACGAAAACTCTCTCCTCTTCACCAAATCCTAAGGCACAAAAAGCAACAAAAAAGAAAGGGAACGGTGGAGAAAAAGATAGAACACGTTTTTTCATGAAATCAAAGATGGGCAAAAGCAGATTTTCAAACTTTGGTGAATGGGAAAGGAATGTTTGTCCATCAAATCTTGAGTGTGTGTTTGGAGTTTACTTTTCCACTTTGGGTTTTATAAGACGACAAATTATGTGTAAATAATTGAATTCTTTGCTTAGAAAAGATTTCTTATGCTTCTCTGTGAAAGGGACTGAATTCTAATTCGGATCCATAAAGAAGAAGCATGCAACAATAGTCTTTGGGACAGCACCTAAATCTCCACTTATGATAACGACTCTCTCACCGGAGTGAGAAATTAATCAATCCAGCTTCAAAGAAAAAGCACCCATCCATGGGGCTGCGCATCATTTTTATCTTGTTTTTTTAATGAACAAGGGACAAAATGAACTTTTTTTCTTTTCTTTTAACGTTGGTGTTCGGGTTAATTTGTGCGTATCTCGATTAATTTTACGGGTCATAATGTTAATGATCATATAAGCTTTCAATAACCTTAAAAAAACTCAAATTTATAATCATCAAGAAATAAACTCAAATCCTAACCAGTTAAATTATCTTAGAAGGGACAAAATGAACTCTTAGAGACCATGGAAACGGCCCTGGGTTAGCATGTTTCCCATTGTTTCTACTCTAAGAAATTATATTATCCAGGTTAGTATTAAAGAGTTTATAAAAATTTTACCCGGACTTACGATCTAAACTCAAGTTTTATATGTATATATAAGACCTCACATATATGCATCGCCATCACATACATTGCTGCATATCCCTGGAAATTCGTACATTCATATTTCGTCATTCTCTTATAAAAAAAAATAAGGGTTTATCATTCTGGGATAGAATATCTCATAACGGTACTCCTATATGTGTAAGAGAGTAGATCTATACGTACGTCTCTTTTTTGGGTATCTTAATTAGCCATAATATCTTCAATCAAAATAATGCTTTAAAAGCATGATCCAAGCGATCAATCAGTGATTTTTTTGCTTTCATGAATCATGAAAAATGACATGTATACATGAAGATTGAACCAACTTTAAGAAACATCATGTTTTTCCTTGTGTTTCCTTCTTGTTTCGTTATGTAACGTTAGCCACTTTCTAACTTGCTGGAAATCATCTTCATTTTGGTTATTAAGTATACATGATTTGATGTAATTTCATATCTTTGTAGTCATATATAAACAAATTAAGTCGTTGGAGCTACATCAATGTACAGCATCTGCAAATATCATCTTGATTGCATGCAAAATTCTCACATTATATGAAAGACTTTTCCTAGATTTAACAGTTTTACCAACGGAAATTTTTGTCAGTATTTACACTCATAGTTCGTCAGTACATATATTATTGATGGGCTTATAGACAGAAACAGTCCATCGAAAAAACTCTCATTGGTAATTCATGGTATGTTGGTGAGTCAGTCGGTAATAAATATACTGATGGATTTACTAACGGACAAAGCGTACCAAATTTTTTTTTATCTTTTTTATTTCATTGGTATCTCCATTAGTAAATTTAACATATCACCGACAGGAAAACTGTATGTAATACCATCAGTGTTTTTATTTGTCCATCTGTATATCCATCGGTGAATATAACATATCATCGATATAATAATATCTTTAATTCCGTCAGTGCATTAATAGTAGTAGTGATATCACAATAATTCTTTTCCAACTCTCTTTGAGAAATATCGACGAAGTTGTTCAATTGGTAACCTTGTCAATAATATTTGAAAAATATATTGAACAAAATAAAAATAAAATTAAAATAATATAAAAATCAAATATTTATTACAAATTTAAACATTTGTACATTCAAATACAATAAATCTAAAATAGAGACGGCGATGAAGGAGGAGGAGGTTGGTTGTCGTCGCGATTAGGAGGTGCACATGTACCACCCATCTATGATCTCATCTTCATTACCAATCGACAGAGTTCTTCATAATCAACACTCGATCGTTCACATTTTTCATTAAGATGGACCGTTCGAGCCTATACTCATTAGTCTAATATCACCGCAAACTCTAGAGTTTGAGTGCTCGGAATTGATTGCGAGCATCCAATAGTCACTACGGACCGTCCATATGTTCTCGGCTATAGTGTTAGAGAGTTTGTACACCTGATTTCTATCGAGTCCATCAGACGATCCTGCCTCGAACCACAAATCTGGATTAAGAGCATCTGCAAATATCATCTTGATTGCATGCAAAATTCTCACATTATATGAAAGACTTTTCCTAGATTTAATAGTTTTACCGACAGAAATTTCTGTCAGTATTTACACTCATAGTTCGTTAGTACATATATTATTGATGGGCTCACGGACATAAACAGTCCATCGAAAAAACTCTCATTGGTAATTCATGGTATGTTGGTGAGTCAGTCGGTAATAAATATACTGATGGATTTACTAACGGACAAAGCGTACCAAATTTTTTTACCTTTTTTATTTCATCGGTATCTCCATCGGTAAATTTAACATATCACCAACAGGAAAACTGTATGTAATGCCATCCGTGTTTTTATTTGTCTATCTGTATATCCATCGGTGAATATAACATATCATCAATATAATAATATCTGTAATTCCATCAGTGCATTAATAGTACTAGTGACGTCACAATAATTCTTTTCCAACTCTCTTTGAGATATATCGACGAAGTTGTTCAATTGGTAACCTTGTCAGTAATATTTGAAAAATATATTGAACAAAAACAGAAAAATAATTAAAATAATATAAAAATCAAATATTTATTACAAATTTAAACATTTGTACATTCAAATACAATAAATCTAAAATAGAGACGGCGCTGAAGGAGGAGGAGGCTAGTCGTCGTCACGATTAGGAGGTGCACATGTACCACCCATTTATGATCTCATCTTCATTACCAATCGACAGAGTTCTTCATAATCAACACTCGATCGTTCACATTTTTCATTAAGATGGACCGTTCGAGCCTATACTCATATTAGTCTAATATCATCGCAAACTCTAGAATTTGAGTGCTCGGAATCGATTGCGAGCATCTAATAGTCACTACGGACCGTCCATATGTTCTCGGCTATAGTGTTAGAGAGTTCATACATCTAATTTCTATCGAGTCCATCAGACGATCCTGCCTCGAACCATAAATTTGGATCAAGATCTTAATGGGTCAAAGAATTGTCCCCATATCTCACTTTCAATTGGCTGTTATATGCATCTTGAAAAGAAAAATAAAGTAAATTCATCAAGTTCAAGGAAATAATAACTTCAGAAAAAAATGGTTGAAAACCAACATACCATAAAGTGTTGAGCTCGGCTATCCACAAACTGTTGCATCTCTTTTTAGCTGTCATCACCCCACATATGCATTTCAATAAAAAGTATTACCGAAGGAATTATTATGTAAGTAACTCTGTTGGCCATTCTGTTGGTAAAAACATCACGTCACTATATGATTTACCTTTTTTGAATCCGATTGTAATACCCTCCGTAATTCCCTTGGTATATACTAAGAAAATTTTTCCATCGACATATTTATAGTTATACCGTCGAGTTAATTCCGTCGATAATGCTGTCTGTAAAAGCTACACGTCATCATGCTATTTGTTTTTTTTATTCTTTATTTTTCCACTGCAATTCCCTCGGTATATATCGAGGGAATTCTTCTGTTGGTGTTTAATCATGGATACAAGAATGACAAATTTTATTAGTAAATGTCATCACAATATACTGATGGAAAAATTTCGTTATGTTTTCATTTGTATTTGTCAATTTTATAATAATGTAATCCCTATACAACATATCTCTCTCTCTCTCTTCGTTAAGATTTTTTTTTTATATGAAAATTTAATTCGAACTTGATAGATATAGATCCTACTAGAGTACCTTAGTGGATGAGTTATTTTTTATGGTTTAATAAGCCATTTTTTTTTAAGTAGGTACATATATGTATTAAATAACCAATATTATACATACATATTTATATTATTTTTGAATAATAATAATAATTAAATAATTAAGATAGATGCTCAAACAATTATACTATTAAAAGGAATGCTGATTTTCTAACTACCCACTACCCAGAAACACCCAGAATGGAGCATGCGTGTGGAGAACATTATCACCTTCCACTGAGTAACCCTTTTCACCAAACTACTGCAGATCCGTGATTCATATCGTGGCCTTTTTCCTTCTTCTTCTTCTTTTTTTTTTAAAAAATAAGAGCCATCGACAACACCCATCTTCTAGATTAACAAATCCTTAATTGTTCCTTTACTGATTGCATCGATTATATATGTATTTTACAGATTAGAAAACCGTGCAGGACCGCACTTCCATGCTCCACATTGTCACAGTAACGTACAGGACAGGCAAACCGATAATTAAGGACCGTGAAGCTGTAGAAAATTAAGACATTAATTAAAAGAAACTAAAAATCATAGAAAAAACACTTTAGCAATAATTATTTTAACCAACGTCCAGGGTTTTTATCGTATTTTCATCCTGTTTTTTTATATAATTAAATTGGATAATAAACAATTTAATATTTTAATAAATATAAAATATTATTTTTTAAAAAAATAATTAATACATGCAATATAGACACTGATGTGTAAGGAGATTTTGTACTATTTGAATGGCATGTGAGGGGTCGTTTGTTGGCCAAACGATGGCTTTCAGGTGGAATTGGAATAGTCTAGGTAGACCCTTCAACCCTAGGTATCAAGTGTGACCAACAAACCTTCAATTTAGCAGTGACAACATTTTATTGTTTTTTTTATCTTTTTTATCTTCTCAATTTCTATGCTTCACCCTTCAAATTTCATAGCAGCCTTTCAATTTTTTTTTAGATTTGATCTCTATTATTTTTATTACGAATTATTTTTTAAAAAATTAATTATAAAATCAGAATATTTTTTCAATTTCATGCCCTTTTAATGCTTTTATTTGTCAAATTTTGTCCATATTCTTTTGATTGCTATTTGTTTTATTAAGATAATATTTAAAATTGAATTTTTTTAAACGAATTCATCATAATCCACATTCTTTTAATTGCGATTTTTTTCTTTGACAAATTTTCAAAATTAATATTTTATTTTTCGATTTTATTTTTCAACATTAAATTGATTGATCAGAATTGAGTTTCTTGATAAAACTCGAGTCTAGGATTTCATGTGTTGTAAGTTTGAAAGATTAACTCAGGTTTAGAAAATTCACTCAGATTTGCTTGTTTTTTTTCTCCCTTTTTCAAGTTCATGTTTTTTTTTTAGTTTTATCATTCAATATTTATTTTATTAGAGATTAGGCTATATTATTATTTTTATTTGCTTTCTGTAGGATTTTTCATTAATTTTGAAAGTAACTTGGGTTTCTCAAGTATTTTTATTTGTCTTTAATTCTTTGTTAAATTTAGTTTTTTTTTAAAAAAATTATTTTTAAATTAAAGTAAATTAATTGATAAAATATAAGCATGAGAAACTCATTTCATAATATTTTATTTGGTTTTCTTTTCCTAGTAGTTTCTTTTATAGCTCGTGCGACATCTTTTGGTGTCGTCATGCAGCCTTTTACAGTGGTGTTAGAACTATTTTAATGAATTTCTTTTAGAGGTGGGGCAGTGTATGATAATGATATGTCATTTTTTATAGTTAATTATTGTTATTTTGTATTCATTCTATCTACTATTTATGTTTTTAAAATTATTTTATTAAATTAACTAAGTTTATTGACCAATCAAGTCAATGATTGGATTTCATATCTTTCTTGCTTCTTAATTTAACAATATTAATATCAATTGAACATTTTTTTTATGTTAAGAAAAATTTAACATGTCCTGCAACAGATCATGATGCCATTATGTGTATGTATATGTCCATTGCCCGCACATCGTTTGCACGTAAATTTCTGGAACAGTTTAGTGAAATATTGCTTTTTACTTCTTGATTATAAAAAAAACAGCAGTTCTCTCCTATCCCTGAATACTTTCTTGCCCCTTCCTAAATCTTTTGCATTTTATGCTAAGATATTAAATGAGTCCTATTAATTATATAGATGTATGTATTCGCTTCAGGAGAGGCATATAGTTTTGCATCAAATCACACCATGACAAGAAACAGTGCCTTAATTACTAGTGACCCCCTCTGCCAAATCTTATTATGCTGATGTTAGGGTTGGAAGTAAGGAGAATGTCGCACAAAGATGGTAGTCAAATAGTTAACCAGAGCGACCCATGGAGCCCCAGTGGCCAACCATTAACGTGTATAGAGTTTAAGCGGTCCTGCTAGATCCTAGCTGATCTTCCACTACAGTAAAAAGATGGAATCTGGTGATCACCCACTTCCATTCCAAATGCAAGAAACGAGGTTGTGTATTTGCTTATTGTCCCATAGACAAGCCTGAGCCCACTCGCAAGAGCAGGTAGAGATAGCTATCAAGCAATAGATAGATTGTGCTGTACAGTTTAAACACTAACGGAACAACAAATGAAAGCTGAAGCTAATCATGCTTAATTTGTACCTTTATGTTATGCTAATTTTCTTTTCATACTGTAATCTTGTATTTTTAAACTACTCAATCATGCTTTATTTCCTATTAACACCCATCAAAATCTACTCACATGCACCAATGCACATCAGTCGGCTTTGATTTTCAAGTTGGGTGGTGATGATCTCAATGAGTAGGTCAAGTTGCAATTTCTGTTTAAACACCAGCAAAAATCAACACAGTGGGGTCCAAAGTAAAAGGGATGGTCTTTTTCGCAATATTTGGGACATCATAAGGGCATTTTTATAATCATATATTCTATAAATACAACACCAACCATAACCCCAGCATCATTCAGGCGATCGAAGAAATTAAAGCAGTACCTCTAACAGCTTCTTTTTCACTAAGCAGTCAATATCTGGATATATAAACCATGGGGAATTGTCTGGTTCTGCAAGGAAATGTTATCAAGATCATGAAATCAGATGGGAAGATCCTTGAATACCAAGCACCCATAAAAGTCCAGCAAGTTCTGTCAGATTTCTGTGATCATGCAATAGCTGATTCACTTCAGGCTTTCCAGCATCTTTTGCCAGACACCAACCTACTTGGTGGTCGCTTGTACTATCTTGTGCCGCTTCAACTCCCGTCCCCAGCTAAGAAGAAGAAAGTACGATTTTCAATTCCAGAGGATCAGGAGGTCAAAGATGTTCAAGAAAAAACCAGTGTAGTGAGAATCAAGTTGGTGATCAGTAAGCAAGAACTGGAGGAGATGCTAAGAAAGGGAGGAGTTTCAGTTAATGATATGGTTTCTCAGCTTCAGGGACAACAGAGAGTGCAAACGGTTGATATCCCTGATGGAGTGAACACCTGGAAGCCTGTGCTAGAAAGCATACCTGAAAGAAGCCACTAGAAGTCTAAGTGTAACGACTCCTTTTTAGTTCTAACATAGGAATAGATTTACCATGTACTTACTATCCCTGCTGAAAGATATTGAAAGAATACAATATTTAGCTCGCTTCCTAATCAGAATTACTTAGATCTTAATTCCGTGTTTCAAGAAATTAACCTGATTAGAATTATTAGAGATTATTATAAAAACACTTCTTGGTATTTATTTAAGTTTTTAGATTAAAATAATTTTTTAATATGATATCAAAGCTGTTTTCACTCAACAATACAACTTTCTTGATTAAAATAAATTTTTTATATATAATTTCAGAGCTTCAATTACAATGTAATTATGAGTTTGAATGATATCTTTACTTTGTTTTCTAATAATTAAAAGTTAAATTTAGCATAAAATAATAATAAATATATGCAAATTTGAAGTCTAAAAATTTTAAACTGAAAAAGTATGGTAAAGAATAATATAGAATTATTATTTAAATGTCAATTAATAATTTTAATTTTTAGATTGAAATGTTTTTTTTAAATAAATCATATAAATTAAAATTTATTATAACATTCAATTAAATTATCTTTATAATTGTCACCTTAATTACTAAGATGGTCATTTTATAAGGGGCGAACATGGATGTACCATTTCATTTTATTTTCAACCTTTGTAATTTCATATACTAGCAAATAGCTTTATACGATGTGGTTTGACGGGTCATGAGACATGTTTGAATTTATGATTGACTAATTGATAAGGTTATTAAGAATTCCTATTATAATCTGTCTTCCAAGCCCAAGGATGTTAAAATGTTGGTAGTGTTTGGCTCAAGCAGTTAATTATAACACGTGCAATACAAGTTCCTTTAAAGGTTTAAAGACCTTTCGATGCCTAAATTAGTTTAAGTAGAAGATGAAGCTCTTGTAAGGCTCTAAGTGTGTGTGCGTGCTTTTAATTGAAGGGAAAGTATTACAGTTGCCAAGAGGAGGAAGAAGTTTCTAATAAGAAATAATATCTTATTTTACCTTGGAGTTCAATGTTGTTTATATAGCTTTGAATCCATATAGACATGTCCATGTAAGGACAAAATAATCAATATGCTTTCCACATATAATTTTGAACTATTTGAGGACAAATGTCTAGTAATAACATTAGGCCATTACTTCAACTATCTTGATTTTGGATTGTTCAAACAACATATTATTAATGATAAACATTAGACTAATCTTTAAGATGACACATGGCTATGAGGTGTGCCTTCTTCATTTAATGCATGTGCATTTTAACCTTTAGGTTGGTGGTGGATATACTAGTTTAGCTAAGGAGTTATATGTTTAGACATATAAGGATTTGTTTGGGGATTGTACCATCCAAAATGTTTTTTATTTAGTTGGGTTGATGACTTGTAAGGTTGCCAATGCACTCTTGGAAACAAATCGAGGATCACAAACCTTTTGAGGTGTATTAGGCCACTAAGACAACCTTAGGCCTAAGTCAAAGACATAATTCATTGATAATACTAGGTTTATAAGAGCATCACCAAATCTAAACCAAGCCTATTGTCATATAAACTTGGTCTATTTATTTCCATCTAGGTAAGCTTTGAGATCTATAATGATTTTAGGCTTATGTCCATACTCGACCTGATATTGTACGAGGGGTTATAGTTTTTGTCTAAGGAATGTGAACCCTCAACCCATCAATTGTCCTTCTAAGTATTTATGGTGTGGATGACACAAAGACTAAGGTCCATTATGATCAATGTAAACTTTCCATACCTCGTGGTTAGGGTGGCATAGGTGTTTCCCTAGATACACTCCTTAGTCCCATCACTTGTCTTGTCATTTGCTTTTTTTCATAAGTGTCATTACGGTGGTTGGTCTTGAAAATTATAATGTTATGAATGAGCATAAAAGAGAAGACCTAACAAGTGTGATTTGTAGTATAGAAAGTAAGGGTATTGTCCCACAGAGATACAAGTAGTAAAGCTTAATTACTCAATCAAAATAAGTTATTTAAGTTTAAATTAAAGCAAATCATATAAAGATGCACTAAATATACTTTAAACAATAAGTAAAAAGGAGATTTTGTTTATTATTTAAACTAACTAAAACAACTTAGAAAGCTAAGAAAACAAAAGAAATCAATTCTGAAAAATAAGAGGCAAATTGAAAGAATGTAAAAACAAATAGAAGGAAAAAAATGTTTTTATAAGAAGTATCCATTAAGGATAATTAAACATCGATCATTGAATTTATATATGTTTTCTAATATGGTTTGTGCTAATAAATAAAGCAACTATAAAAAAAAAAGTTTTTTTTTCCACCTATCCTTATGTTTTAGTTGTTCGTACATCAATTAATCATAATCACATGATAATCTTCATTAAGCATGCAAGATTTAATTATGTGTCAACATTAAAATCAAGATTGGTGCAATTGACTCATGATAATTAAATACACATGAGGTGTTGTTTTAATCAAAACTTATGTTTTCTAAGTAAAAAATAATCAAACATGGGTTTGAAAATTAGATACTCCTACTACTTAAGTTTATTAGTCATGCATCCAACATAAACTAATCAATAGCAATAGATTTAAAATAAAAAAAAATATATGTTGTGCATCATATAAAATTTAGGTTATCAATCATTAAGTTTAATCATATAAAAACATAAGATATTTATGTATCACAATCAGATATAAAATAATTATAAGCACAAATTGTTATGATAATTTAAAATCTAAGAGTACTAACCTCTTAAAATTAAAAACTAAGCATGTTGTAAATTCAAAAAAGAAAGAATATTAAAAGAATAATTATGAAAAATAATAGAACCCCTCATTCTCTTCTCTATACTTGAAATTTTATTCCTTTTTTTTAGAGGTTAGGATCTGTTATATGTGTGAGGAGGTGGAGAAGTTTTCTAGTTAACAACTAAGTCGTAATCAGACTACTTTGAGGTTTCCTTATACTAATTTGATTTTAATGGCTTATGCATTGAATTTAACATTCTAAAGAGGTTTCTTGTTCATATGGAATCCTTGACACATAATTAATAAGTTGTCATGTCATCATTCCGACATGAAAATATTGGTTGAGACTCATGCTAGTTTGCTGGAAGAGTTCAAGCCTGATTTCATAGATATTGTTCTCTTTCATCTAGATGAGTTGTCGAGCTTAGTTTATATGTATGGAAAACTTGAGATATTTTGTTTTCATCCCAACTTAAATTACAATAAAATTCCATTTATAACTTCAGATATGGTTCAAAGTGTACACGAAGATCAATTCTCACAAGTTTGTTATGACCATTTCTAATCCCACCAGGATTCCTTATTTAAGCTGGATTCCTAATGCAATTAAGATTTACATTTTAGCTCCAATGACTCGTCCCAATGTGAGCTTTCTATCCATTTGCTTGAAATTATGCTAAAAATACTCCATTTAGCTTTTTTTTTTTACACTTTATATCTCCATAGCATTGTTAAGAACAAGAAAAGTTAAGTAAGCTGTTGTAAGATATACAACATGCATAAAATATTAGAGTAAGGTGCTAAAATGATAAAATAATATGAGTGTATCAAGACCTCAAGTTAAAGCATTAGTGTATAAGAGAATGACAAGAATTAGTTGTCTTTTGAAATTGTAATTGTCCTCGATCTAACTATCACATCGTTTATCTAGTTGTATACGTATCAAAATCTAGTTGGATGAGTTTGTCACATCAACTTGCTATTAATAATAGGTTAACCATTTTGACTGTTTATATAAGATTGAAGATGAGCTTTCTTTTTCATTTTAACAACTCTCTTTCTCTCTCTCTCTCCCCCTCTCTCTCTTATTGTAACTTTATTTTTTTGAGGTGATTTTTGATAAAGCAAAACTACCATCTTAATCACTTTAAAAACTATATAAAAAAAACCTTTATCTTTTATCTCCCTCTATTATAAAAAAAAGTTTTACTAACTTTATACACCACTAAATCAATATTTCAAAAGGTTTTTGGGTTTTTAGTGGTTTTTTTAATAATTTTTTTTATTAGAACCCATCTATACAAGTGATAAGTTATTAGTTCATTCTCTATTTTTTATTACTCACCTTTACATGTTTATATATGGGTATACATTCTCTTCTTCAGGATTTGCATACAGGACTTTCCATCACTTCAGCCTCTATGCTAGTCAGTTATACTAGAACAAGTACACTTTTATTACTGCTTATAAGAACTATATGAGGTAGCATGGTGAGATGCTCCATTTGAGGTTATTTATGCATTACTATTAATAACTTAAGCACTTAGGGGGTGTCTTGGTTATATATATTTTCCTATAACCTAAGAGCCTCATCAAAAAAGTTATAAAAGGAAATAAAAATCATGTAAATTAATGGAGGATCAAATGGCTAGTCGTTACCTTTAGATGTGAGATTTATATAGCTAACCCTTAAGAGATTTGAGGATGTTAAAATTTTCTCAAAAACTTATTTGGCCCACACAATAACAAGCTTTTTTTTTAGTCTAGTTGAGAAGTGCTTGTACAACTAATTGGTAGTCCACTACTAAGTACAAAAATAATCCTTTAGCTAAAGGATGCATATTGTAAGAGAGTGTTAAAGGTAATGCACTTGGCCTTTTCTATTCATTCTTTGTAATATTTGTATTAAGCCTAGGTTTATGTTAGTAGGTTGTTTATATTTTTTTTTTATTATTATTGTTACAAGAAGGTTTGACCTAAAGAAAAAACCCCAAAAGAAATTTTTACTTTAAACTTACAACTCACAGACTCATCAATAGTATTTAAGGACGATATAAGATTTTTTTTATCCACTGTAAAAGTAACAGTCTTTTTTCCCAAGCAAACCCACCTTCTAAGGAATACTTTTAAGGCTATCTGAGAATATGAATTTTGGGTAAGCTATAACAAAGATGGCATTAAAATCTAAAAATAAAAAAAGGAAAAGAGTGCATGAGTTTGCTAATAAAAACCATTTTCCCTCTTTTTGTTAACCTATCATACCGAGGTCTATTTGTTTCCCTAGTCAAGATAATTAATGATCCTTAACACCACTAACCTTAGCCCTGATTATAGTGGTTACTCCTTAAAATATTTAAAAGTAACTATTTCTTCCTTGCAAGGCTCGACCTTAGGGATAATCCTATCCTATCAATTGGGAGTACCATTTTTTAGGGAATTAAAATTGGGTTTTATGCTTCTCTCTCATTTATCTTTGACTCGAGAGAAAAGGCCAATGCAGTCTAAACCATTTTAAGAAGAACCTTATCATTTTAAAATTGTTAGAAATCTCATATGTCTAAATGTTTGAACACCTATCTCAATTTTTTAAAGATGTAGATGGATGGATGTAGAGTAATCTCATCCACTAGATATAAATGAAGACCCATATGGCCTTCAATGTAAGTTTTCCTTCTTATTGTTATTTATTTTTATTTTATTTCCTTACACATATGTTGAAAAAGTTTTTTTAGGAGAAAGATGTTTTTTATATGAATATTGAGCAGGTTAAAAGTCTTTTAAAAAGGCTAACCATGAACTAATGGTATGCCAAGAGAGAATTGAGGAGCTGGAGTTCGCCATAAAATTAGTAAAAAGTAAGAGAGATAATGATCAATAAGAATTATGTAGAGTTAAGGTTGTTGGGGAGGCCTTAAAAGAGTTCCTTAACATGTTTGATAAGACCCAGGCTTTAAAAAAGGTTCTTAATGATAAGTGGATAAAAATAATGAGCAATCTTTAATTATATAACTTACCCAAAGGTCTGGTGGTGGATTTCACTAAACCCTCGAACCGGACTTAGACAAGATCTTCCTTGATTGTACTATTGTTGTTTTCTAAAAAGAATATCTTGAGCCCAATTAAGAGGAAGTCGAGGAGTAGAAAATGTAATTAAAGGTAAAACAATAAGGCCTTATAGTTGAATTGCCTTTCACTCATAAATGATACTACATAAAAGGCTTAGTTTCCTATGAAAGAAAAGGAACCCTAAGTTGAAGAATTTAAAAAGAGCTAAGTAGAAGAATTCATGGGTATAAATTAAGTATTAATATATGTTGCACTTGACCCCAGTCTTGTATAATCTTTTGATATGTATTTTAACGATTGTCGTAATTATGTACCTTTTGAATAGTCTTAGATAATTTATTTTTTAATATGTTTATTTTTTTAAGTGTTGTTTATTTTTGGTATTACATATGTTTTATTCAGGGTCTAACACCCATTTTTCTAACTTAACTCTGAGATTTAAAATCCTAACACGTAGTAGATTTTTATAACTAATGTACTGTTTAAACTTAGATAAAAAAATGGTATTCATTATCCAAATACTTAAAAGCTTCTTTGGTCTAACATGCCTAGAAAAATGGGATCCAACTTTCCAATCCTTTCCTTCAACTTATTATGGATGAGTCACGTGCTTTGGAAGGTTTTGACCCTATAATTTTAATACTTGGAGAAATTTTTAAGTTACACTTGATGGAAATGCTTGTGGAGGTTATTCACTTGTTCGTGTATGCTTTTATACCTAGGTAAAGTGGTCATTCATTTCTGAAAGGAACTTGACATTTATACTTGGATAATATGGTTTCTCCATAACTAAGGGGCCTTTGCCTTTATATCTTGGTAAGGTGGCTTTTTCTATCTTGGTGGAATGTAGCCTTTATACCCACACAAGTGGTTTTCAATTGTTGATGGGTCATTGCTTTTATTATCAGACAAGATCACCCTTTATGTTTGGTATAATGTAGATATTACACTTGGGCAAACTAGTTTTTTACTCTTTAAGGGGCATTGCCTTTATAGCTAGACAAGATGAGAATTAGTGTGACAAATAAATCAAATAATTGAGTGAAAATATGTATTTCCTTCGTTCATTCATCATCAAAATATAGGAGTGCTTAGTATTAAGAACTTGGTAAAATGATAGTACATTTTCAAGTGATCTAGGTGTCATGTTTGGGGAGGTTCCTTTCATTAGTGTCCTAAAAAAGGTATGTATTTTCTTTGACCACCCAAGCATATTTGTAAGGTTCATCCAATTTTAGTGATAGTTTTCCTTTGCTCTCAGGGTTGCTCGTTGCCTTAAGCTTCCTTAAGACTAGGTACGTTATGTTGAAATATTTGTCTTTTATACTAGCATTGTGATATTATATTAGCCTTCACTAAGGCCACAAACCAAGTCTTTTCAAGTAGGTTTAGGTTTATCTTGAGTTCTATTTCATACTAAGGCTCTTTTTATGATTGGGACAACCAATCTTGTTGGTATTATCGCTTTTGTTCTATAAATAATGAGAAACAAGGTCTCTATAATAGAGTTTTTTTATTTGTTTTGTAGGTCCATATAATCTCATTGAAGAGGTCCAGCCACTTTATTTTTTCCTCATTAACTTTTTTGTTAAGCCAACTCAAAAGCACTTTATTCATGAGCTCAATTTGTCTATTGGTTAGGGGTAGGAGACAAAGTAAATCATGTGTTTCGTAGTGCCCTCATCTTCATATCTTTGAGTAGTGTCTCATTATCCATGATAAAAAAAAATGGATCACCTAAAATGAAAAATAATATTTTTTCATGTAAAGGAGTTAACCTTATTGGTAATACTCCGGCTAAAGCTTTAAACTTCACCCACTTTGTAAAATACTCTCTTACCACCAATATAAATTGTCTATTTCTTGAGGCATTGAAAAATAGTCCCGTTATTGTTTGTCCCTCTTTAACAAAAGACCTAAGGTGCCTTGCATGGCTGAACTTTTGTAATTGGTTGAAGGAGATTAAAGCTTTGGAATTGATAAAACTATGAGATTTGATTTATTTTTATTTTTTAATTTACACTTTGAAAAATGGATATTTTTTGTGTATATTTTCATGATTGTGTCATTGATAAGATGAAGAGGTTATTTTTAGAAAAATATTTCCTAGCTTTAGGGGTAGGTAAAATTTGAAAAGAAATATGTGGCGTAAGGCAGCATAATGGAGAATCCCTACACAATATTGGGAACGATTCAAGAAATTTTATGCAAGTTGCCTCTATAATCAAATTAGTGAGCAGATGCTTATTTAATATTTCTATAAAGGCCTTCTACCGACTGATAGGAGGATTATTGATGCTACTAATGAAGGAGTTTTGGTAGATAAAACTTTCAAGGCTGCAAGAAACATGATTTCAAATATGACAGGCAATTCTCAACAATTTGGCACTAAGCTTAACGCTCCATATAAACATGTTAATGAGATAATTATTTCATCCTTTGAACAACAAATTGAAAGTTTAATTTCTCTTGTTGGTTAAATAGATATAGGTAAGATGCAAACAACAAAGGCTTGTGGGATTTGTTCAGTAGAAGGCCATCCAAACGATTTTACTTAGACTAAGGTTTGTTCTTTTGATTGATTTTGATATTTTAATTTGAGTTATTTCTTAGTTGTTTTCTTGAATTTGTTTTTTTTTATACTCAACCCCTTATCTTTTCTCACATAGCACAAAACTAAGCTAAATACTCTTTATGGAAACAATCCTTACTCCCTACATATATTTTTAAGGTTTTATTTTTTGTTTCCTGCAGTAGAACACCAAATTTTAGAGTGATTCTAGTTGATTTCTTTATGCTTCTAGTGATCCTTATTTTGTTCTTGAACTTTTTGAAGAAGAAAAAGGCAATGTTAGTTTTTGATAGCATATAGTTTCGATAGAATTTTGTTTTTGATAAAACAAGGCCTTCATATTATAGTATTTTAGTTTTCTTAAGGTAAACATGTTCTAGTAAGACTAGTTGATCCTTTAGATTACTATCCCCACTCTCTCAAGATCATACTCCATTGTTTTTTTATGTTGCCAAGCTTAAAAAAACAAGGTGTGAATCTGCCATAATTATATGAGGATTTGTCATAGACAGATTATTTGGATGGTGTAATATATACATTTAAGGACTAGTTCTTCAAAGATGCATATAAACTAATTGTATTTGCATAACCTTACATTTGTTCTTCAAATATGCATATAAACTAATTTTGTGTTAAATTTTGTAAAATGTCATTTTATGGTTGAGCAAGGGGTAGTTTTGGGTCATGTTGTTTCATCTAGGGGAATTGAGGTTGATAAAGCTAAAGTTGATATTATTCAATCTTTACCTTACCCCAATAGTGGCGAGAAGTTCGTTCTTTTCTTGGACATACAGGTTTTTATCGAAGATTCATCAATGACTTCTTTAAAATTGCATTTCCCCCTATGTAAATTACTATAAAAGGATATGGCTTTTGAGTTTGATGAGGAGTGTAAAAAGGCATTTGATAAGTGATTAATACTTAAAAGTGCATTTTTATCAAGGTTTTATATCATTATTTTGCACTTAAAGTATCAATAACTCTTTAACTAAAGCATGCTTTATAATAACATGTCTAATAATATAAGATACCTTTAAGTTATGGTAAATGTTCATCTTAAATATAGGCCTATCACATAAATCAAAGGATTGATTGATGAGTTTAACTACTGAAATTGAGAAGACAAAGAGAGGGTTAAGCTTAGAAAAGAGATGTTGGTTTACTCCAAACAAGAACACCATTTTGTTATTGGATCATAACTAGAGTTGTAAAACTTGGATTTAGGTCTAGTTTATATGTATGGAAAGCTAAGACATATGCCTAAAACTTTCGTGGAGAATCCAAGATTTAAAAGTGCCATTTTCAAGTTCAAATGGTAACAACAACAGAGAAGTCAGAATCTGTCTTGCAGCCCAGACATTATTTAGTGTTCAACCCATATCTCGAGTTTTAGAAGTCCAAATGCACCGATTCTTATTTTTTTGGAAAGTTGAGATAATTTCCCAAAACTTTCTTAAAGACTATCTATTCAAATTCTGATGTTAGCAATTACATTTTCTACAGACAAGAAGATAAGGATTGTTACCAAGTCAAAAGGTGGCCACTCATTCAATAATTAGTCATCAAATCAATAATTTTGAATTTTGGCCTATAAAAGGAGGCATTTGCCATGCATTTAGGCATCTTGATTTTCAGATCAAGATCATGTTCTTGCTCTCTTTCTTTATATGTTTTTAGTGCTTAAGTTTTGATTTCATTAATCTCTTGTTTATGCCTTTCATTTCCTTTACTATACTTATATAATCATGTTCTCATCTTGTTTATTTATGTTTCTCTTTTTCATTATGTTTAATAAAGTTTATTATGTCAAGGTGAAAAGGTACACTAATGGTGTAAGAATAAGTATAGTGTAAACTCAACATGGACTTTAATGTTTGATACTAATGTTGTAACCCAATTTTGGATCCACCAAGATTTTCTCGAATGTTATTTTATTTCTATTATTCTTTATAAAAATCCAAAAAAATTAAGTAAAAAGTTTAAAAATTCAAAAATATACTTTTCTCAAGTCAACCGCATCTTTCCATCAAAACCGAGTCCACCGGGTCAAACCATGTCGACCAGGGTAAAAATGAGTTTCGGACCGTTTCGGGTCGAAACCGTCATTTTTGGTCAAAACCGAATCCACCGGGTCAATACGGGTCAAACCATGTCGACCAGGGTAAAAAATGAGTTTCAGGCCGTTTCGGGTCAAAACCGTCATTTTTGACCAAAACCGAGTCCACCGGGTCAATACGGGTCAAACCATGTCGACTAGGGTAAAAAATGAATTTCAGGCTGTTTCGGGTCAAAACCGTCATTTCCAACCAAAACCGAGTCCACCGGGTCAATACGGGTCAAACCATGTCGATCAGGGTAAAAAATGAGTTTCGAGCTGTTTCGGGTCGAAAACCATCATTTTCGACCAAAACCCGGTTCACTGGGTTGATACCCATCAAAAGTTTTTTTCCCAGTGTTTAAAATAATTTTCGGTCATTAAAATGGATTTTTAATGGTTGAATCAGGTTTTTTCTAATACTAAATATAGTTTTTAATTTTCCCTATATAAATATATATTATTATACATAATAAAAAAAATAATAATAAAATAATAATAAAATAAATTGGCAAACAGCGATTAAACAAATGCCGAAAGCAAACGGTGATTTAAAAAAACTAAGATTTGAAGATTTGCATGCGGCTATAAATAGCCAGTGATAGTTCGACACAAGGGGAGAAAAGGGGAGAAAACAAAAAGGAGGAAAGAAAAAGAAAGAAAAAAAAAGAAATCTTTACTATTCATGTTTTTTTACTATTTCTTCATGCGAGTAGGATATTGATTTTCAAAAAAAACAATTTGAAAAATATCAAATATATCCTAACCGTTAGATCTATAGTGTTTAGATCTGAACCGTTGATTTAATAGGGTACAATAGGGCTTACCACACTAGATTAAAACTCAAATCCATCTCAGCCCTTAAAACAATTCTCCTTTAGATCCGGTGGCGCCACGTCACGCGGTGTACCAAGCTTTCGGTACACCGCGACACACCTGATTACACCTCTGATCATCCGGACCGTCCGATCAACCTGCAGATCCAGCCAATCATAGCCGTAGGATCAGTTCAACTGCGATCCAACGGTTCTCAGCCTTCAGCTGCACCGTTGCACCATGAGCGCGTTCACACCGTAGCACTTCTCAGATTCCCTCTCTCCTCTCGCCGGCGACGCTCTCTCTCTCATCCGATCTCTGTTTTCCGGCCGTCTCCAGCCTCCGCACCACCACAGAAAGGTTTTTCCCCTGATGTAAAGAAAAACCCTGGTGGTTTTCATTGATTTCGCCGCCTCATTTGGCCGGAAAAGGGCCGCGATTGTCGGCGGCCACCGAAGCTTCATGTCGTCGATTCTCCTTCGTCAGCCATCAACGGCCGACGATACCACCTCCATCAGAATCCTCGTCCTCAGATCTACCAGGATCGACCGTCGGTTGGACAGAAATCTCGCCGGGAAATCTCGCCGCCGCCCACAGTAACCGCGCGTGTGCCACACGCGCCGCCAATGGCATTTTCGTAATTTTTCAAGAAATCCGAGGGTATTTCAGTCTTTTACCTATACATTGACACTCAGGTAATTTTTTGGGTTTCAACTGGTATTTTTGATATTTTTTTATATATAAATGCTTGTAAATTTTCTTGCATGTTGTAAAAAAAATACAAAAACCAAAGTCGACAAGTCTCCTAATTTTTAGGGACTGATGTCATTTTTAACGCGTCTCCTATTTTTAGGGACCGACGTTAACCGTTTTTTTAAAAAAAAACAAGTTACCAATAAACCCAAAATATAATGGATTATATCCATTATTTCTTTTGGTAACCCAGACGTAATTCTCCCTTTTTAGGGACAAACGTCAATATTTTAGACGAGTCTCCTAATTTTTAGAGACTGATGTCATTTTTAATGTGTCTCCTATTTTTAGGGACCGACTTTAATCATTAAAAAATTTACAAATAAGCCCAAAATATAATCGCATTGTGAATCAAATAGAAAACACACAAGTAAGGGTAACCTTTCTATTGAAAGGATGTTTTAAGGGTGGTGTCTACCTTCCCTTAATCATAACTATTCCCGTACCCGAATCTCTGGGACCAGTGTCTAATTTGGGATTTCTAGTTCCCTCAAATTACTAGATGGCGACTCCAATAAAATCTTTGTTTTCCCCAATCGAGAAAAAACCCTTTTTTGTTAAATAAACAAAAAAGCGGGAGCCGTCGCCCGACGTCGTGTATCGACAACTAACATGTTTTGTATTTGTTATCTTATTCACTCTTAAAACTTTGCTTGTTAAATGGTTAATGTAGATTTATGTTGTATAAACCTTGGTATAACAAATACTTGATCCTTTCATAACCAACTGTATGGTATAACCGACAACTGTGTTATGAAAGAAACTTGATTTGTTGTCAACATAAATTAACATCATGAATACCTGACAACATTTACAACTATTAGCATTATTTGAATAAGATAACTAATATAATCATGTTAACAATTTATAATCCGATTGGAACCTCCTTTGTGTGTGGTTTCCATTTGAGTAATAAAAAGAGTTTATACTATACTTATTTGAAATACCATTAGTGGATCCTCTAACCTTAACATTTGTTTTATATTTGTTGAAATCCTTACATCAATATCACATCTCAAAGCTCTCTTCAACTCCTTTTTTGTTATAATATATTTCTTTATTTATAGTTTATACAACTAACCTCCCTGTGGTTCGACCCTGGTCTTGCAGGGTTATTTATTACTTCGACACTCCTGCACTTGGGATAAGACATCAATCTTTTGATCGTGTCAATAAGCTGAAGGAATTGTTGACTTTTACCCTAGTTATCTAATCCTCCAACTAGAAAGCTCCTTTCAAGATAATATATGACAAATAATTATGCAGTAGGTGTTGTTTTGGGTCAAAGAATTGGAAAAACATCTCATGACAATTATTATGCTTCAAAGACTTTGAATGATGAATAGAGAAATTACTCTACTACAGAAAAAAAAAAAACTTTAACTATGGAGAAATTTCGATCTTATTACTTGGTATTAAAGTCATTGTTTACTCTAATCATGCAACTCTTTATTATTTAATGATAAAGAAAGAGGAAAAACCAAGATTAATAAGATGGATACTTCTCTTGAGTGAATTTGACTTGGAGATCAAAGATAAAAAAAAAAAGGATAGAAAATCATGTTGCAAATTATTTGAGTCGTTTAGTTCATGTGGAGGATGAACTTCATTTGTAAGTAATGTTTCCTAACGAGCAATTATTCTTTACGAGTATGGTATTAGCTTGGTATGGGAATATTATAAATTATTTGGTTACTAATATATTACCCCCAAATATGTCTAATGCTCAAAGACATAAGATTAAAAGTGATGTCAAATACTATGTGTAGGATGACCCATATTTATGAAAACATTGTGTAGATCAAGTGATAAGAAAGTGTGTTTCTAAAAATAAAATTATTTCTATTCTTATATTTTGTTATTTTTATACTTGTGGAGGTTAGTTTGGAGCTAAGAAGATGACGAGAAAAGTGTTAGAATGTGGTTTCCGCTTACCAACTTTATTCTGTGACATATGTTTTTTGTAAGTTATGTTATCATTGTCAAAATACAAGTAATATATCCTAGTGGAATGATATACAGTAAACCCCTATATTATTTTGTGCAATTTTTTATGTTTTAGGAATTGATTTCATGGGACCATTTCATGTATCTTTTGATTATGTTTATATTTTATTTGTTATTGATTATGTCTCAAAATGGGTGGAAGCTAAAGCCACTAGAACTGATGATTTTAAAGTTGTTATAGATTTTTATCAAGTGACAGATGAAATTTGTTTGGAGTTTTAAAGTTTCTAAAGCTAACATACTCTCCAGGTTTGGAATTTCAAAAGCTCTATTAAATGATAAAGTCACTTACTTTTACAATTGAATTGTCAAGGCTTTGCTAAAAAAGTATCATATAACCCACAAGGTTTTAATTGTTTATCATTTGTAAACTAATGGACAAGCAAAAGTGTCGAATTGGGAGATCAAATCTATAATTAAAAAGATGGTCAGTCCAAGTAGAAATGAATTGGGAGATCAAATCTATAATCTATACTTTGTGGGCATATAGGACTGCATATCAAAAACCCATTGGTATGTAAACATATTGATTGGTGTTTGGAAAACCATACCACCTTTTAGTCGAGTTAGAACACAAGGCTTATTGGGTTCTAAAGAGCTTTAACATGAAGATGGATGAAAGTGGAGAACACAGGAAGTTGCAACTACAACAATTAAAGGAAATTTGTAATGATGCCTATGAGAGTACAAGGATTTACAAGGAAAAGACAAAGGCTTTTCATGACAAGATAATCTCTAGGAAAGAGTTTAAAGTTGGTCAAAAAGTCCTTTTATACCACTCACGACTTTGTTTGTTTCTAGGAAGTTATGTTCTTTTTTTATTGAACCTTTTATTGTTACTAATGTTTTTTTTCATGGTGCAGTTGAAATTCAAAGTTTAGCAACTTTAAAAATTCAAGACGAATGGCCATAGACTTAAGCCTTTCTATGAAGGATTCCAAGTAGAGAATGTGAGAAAACTAGACCTTAAGGATCCAATTTATACAGATTGAAGAAGGAAGCATTGGGTCGAGCCAACAACAATAAACAAAAGCGTTGTTTGAGAGGCAACCTGAAAGGAAGTTTGTTTTCTTTTCTTACCTATTTTTGCATTTATATTTTGGTTACTTTTTATCTTCTCTTTGCATTTCACCTTATATGGGGGACAATATAGGTTTTAAGTGTAGGGGAGGGGATTTAGGTTGTGTTTTAATTCTATTTTGATTGTTACAAAAAAAAAAAAGGAGTTTTGCTTTTGTTCTTTTGGTTTTTAGCCATTTTTGGTTGTGTATGACATGAGCAAAATTCATTTAAGCTTGAAAATTCATAACATGATTGAATAAGTAACTTTCTAACTTAGAATTAATTAGTCTAGTTATTTTCCTTGAGGATGGAAGTGACTAAATTTGGTAGACTAAAAGCCAGTAAGATTTTTTAATCTTTAGACTGACACATCTATATCAATCTCATTATTTTCTTTCATGTGAAATATTCTTCTATGGATTTATTTCTTCATAACTTGTATTGATTCTCTTCGAGATCACATTAACACATGCAAGTATGAACATGATTAAGACCCTCTTTATTATATGCTATATAAGTCAAATAACTTACCTTGTATTTACCTTTTCCCTCTGTTAAACCCCTTTAAGCTTTATTTCATTTAATGTAAACCCATCTTACAATCTTTTAAACCTGAAAAACAATATATTTACCTAAGTCGTAAAGCTAGTAAAGCATTGTTCATTATTATGATATGTGTGGATGTTCAAGAAATAAGTGTGAGTCTGGATTTGTGTTATAACTATGTCTATGGAACATGTTTTCATTCTGAATTTGTAAGTTGTGTTGTTGGCGTATTGGAAAAATTTTTTGATAAAATAAGGAAATTGCTTTTACTGTTATAAATTGTCTATTTTCATAATTCTTCCTAAAAGTCCAAGAAAGGGGTTGTTTCATACGTGATATACACAAAGGTGAAAGAAAAACAAAGAGTTCCTTTTTAATGATCTTTTTCAATATAGGAGTTATACATGGTTTAAATGCTTTAAAGTCAAATAAAAGAAGCTTCTAAATTGAGTGATTGGTTCTACATGTCTTATATATTCAAGCTTGAGTTGATTTTTTTGCTCTAGAAGTTTAGATGGATTGTGAGCAACAATACAAGTTTCCCACCTTGATCCAAAGCCCCATTACAACCCTTGAAAAGTCCTTATGATTTGTGTTATGTATGTGATCCTAATAGTGAAGAATGAAAATATATGTAAGCCTATGGTAAATCATTTCCATTATAATGAATTTGAGTGAAACACATACCCTTCAAACACATAAGAGTCAAGTGTTTATTTTTGTGAGGTTTTACGTATTTAGTTTACTCCATCTTCAAGTGAAAATGCTTATTAATAATCATAATTTGTTAAGAATGTTTGCTCATGATATGTTATGAGTTTTGAAGAGCTTGGTTTTTCTTTGTTGATGGCATTGCAACCTTGTATTTCTTTTTTTTTTTTTGGAAAGTAAATTTAAGTTTTGCTCAAGACTAAGAAAAAGTTAAGTGTGGGGGAATTTGATGAGAATGAAAATTTTCATTTTTTTATCCTTTAATGTTTAGTATTTTATACTTATTTAATGCCTAAATGTACTCATTATTTTAAATTTTGATTTAGGATGCAAATGGAGATGTTAAGGGCAAAACAAAGCTAATTGGGTGATTTTAGACTATTTTCACACTGCTTTGTAATATAGGCATAACTCTCTCATCCGAGCTTCGATTAAAATGATTTAAAATGCTATGAAGCTTTAAGAAAAAGCTATACAAATTTCATGGAGTTTTGCGAGATATTGACTTCATCGAGGTCAAAATTAGGTTTAAAGTCGTTGCACTTGTACTGCCAATATGCTAGAATGCTCTTTGGTTTGTAAATCTAATATATAGACTTGATATGATTTATTTTCAAAAGCTTCTTGGTGCATGGATTCCAGCTGAAAACATCATTTTTTTAGTTATATTAAGACTCTACTTTATTATTTAATAATTTCATTAATTAGTCAGATTTGGTGGTAATTGTTGAAGGATAGTATTTAGAGTACTTTTATGAGATTTGATAGGTCTTTAAAAATAGATGAACTTTAAAAGGGGAAGAAAAACCCATCACACTAGGACATCTCTTTATTATATCTTCCTTAACAACTACTTCAAGTTTTCATTATGACCTTGCATGGCTGAACTTTTGTAATTGGTTGAAAGAGATGGAAGCCTTGGAATTGATAAGACTATGAAATCTCATTTATTTTTATTGTTCAATATACACTTTGAGTAATGGATATTCTTCTGCGTATAATTTCATAATTGTCTCATTTAATTACTAGGAGGCCTACTAGTGTTTTATTTGTTGTAATTTGATGCTAGATTAGATATCAAATCTATAATGGTTTGATTTCTCTAATTTGTGAAGCAACTAAAGTTTAATAATTTGATGCGTCAAAAATTATTAAATCTTAAGAAGAATAGTCGACTAAATTAAATGCAACTCCTTGTGCTTGTGTTATTTAGTTTTATCGACCTTTCTAATTCTTAAGTTTGCTACCATATTAAACATTCAACACTTGTCTTAGGGTTATTTAGTAGTTAAGATAAATCAAATCGTTTGTTTCTAATTAACTACAATAAAGAAGAGACAAGGAAATAATTCTAACAGCAAAAATTAAAAGTGTAAATTGATATTTACTTGCATTTATAATCAGTTATAAAATTTCAATGGTGGATGTTGACTTGGACCAAAGTATTCTTTGGGTTAATTTCGATCCTTCAATTACAATTGATCTCTAGGTTTTTTTTTCTTATAATTTTTTTGTTATACTCGGACCCTCCTCATCCTTGTTCACTAGCATAAAACTAGGCTAAATACTATTTATGGGAACGATCCTTACTTGCATTACAATATATATTTTTAAGAGTTTATGTTTTATATTTGGATGTGTGCCATAGAAACCAGTGAACTAAACAAATTATTGATACCCAACTAATTAGGTATCATTGGTAAAATTCAAACTTATTCAATCTATTTATATAATACCCTTTAATCATTATCAGTTTTCTCTAAAAAAATAAAAATTCCTATAAATTTACCGAAATTGTCAACTTAATAATAAAATTGACAAAATATGAAATGTATCCATTAAATAACTCATTATTTCTTTTATTACAAAAAAACTTAAGTTATAAAATCAAACTTAATTTCATCAAATGACAAACAAATACAATTTTTAAAATCTTAAACAAACTCTAACATGTACAAATCATACATTCATACACAAATTTATATAGAAAAAAACTATAAAACATGTAAAGACATAAACAAACTATATATACTACACAAAAAAGCTAAAAAGTTAACATAAAAATGGGTTACAATAAAAAAAAATGGGTAGGTTTTCTTACTTGATGTAGTGAATCTTCAAAACAAAAATGAACCAGAACAAGGATACTGACAGATTGAGTGTAAGGGTGGCTGGATTTGTAATGATGGGAGCTTGATTTGTGACAAAATTAGAGGGGAAGGGTAAAAGAAAAGGGAAGAAGAAGAAATTAGGGAGAGGGGGGAGTGAGAAGAAGGGTCATATGACAGGTTATAACTTAAATATTACCGATGGGTTCCCCGATAGAAATTAGCCACTGTTATTTTTCATCGTTAATTTCGTTGGCAATATTGATGTGTCAATATTGGTGATAGAATTAACGAGAGAATATTTGTCCAATTTTTTTTTGTTCTTTTAATTCCTCTTGCAATTCGCTCTATATTATTTAAGTTGATATTTCTGTTTATATTTGATAATTTTCTAGTAGTAGTAAAATTAAAATTACCTCATATTATTGGAAGGTAAAGCTCGTAGGTGGTCTTTCTTTTGGTCAGGTGCCTTGTTATATCTTTTTCTGTGCAAATGTAAAATTAAACCTATTATTTGAGTTTTCTCTTTCACTATTTTGATAATTCTACTGGCTTGAGTGAGTGATGGAAGATGAAAGTGTGGATTTAAAGAAGATTCTTCTTTAAAAAAAAACCTAGCAGATTCTTTGATTAAATCAGTCAATACTAGTAAGTATTTATAGTATACATCCTCTTATGGGCCTACAGAAATATAAGCAACTTTTGTCTCTAAATGGCAAATGTAAAAAGGATAGAAGAATCAAGAATGTGATCAAGCATGAAGATGAATCTGGTGTCACTTGTCTCCAAGTAGAATATTGAGTTTGAAGACAAATTGCACGTTTTCATCCTTCAATTAAGCTAGAAACAAAGCTGAAAATATGTTGAAAATGACCACCCATATATGCTTGATTGGCACCAAAATGGGAAAGAAGATATGGTGAAAATGATCATAAGTAAATGATGTGTTCAACCATTTGGATCAGGAAGAATTAAATGATATCATATATTCTTTAATCCTTTAGAGGCTTCCACATATATTTACTTAATTGTAGTTCATGCTTTTGTGGTTTCTAAGAGATTTGATAATTAGAGGATATATATTGTAGTTCATGCTATAAATTGTGTTTTCTAGAATGCAGTGCACTTAATAATGAGAAAGGATATGATGTATATGATTAACATAATAAAATCTTATAAAAAAAATGAAAATATCATAAGGAAAAATCACATAAAAGGATAAAATAATAAATTTAAATTCAACAGATCCAGAAAAAGAAATAAACATATTAATTTCCAAAAGATTGTGTGTTATATGATCAATACAATAAACTATATATTATCATATTTTCAGCAAATATTATTGCATTACTTTTTCAAAAATTATGTTATTGTAGAAAGGATTATTATTTGTAATATTTTAAGAAAGTATGATTTTCTAAAACAATAAAAACACGAATCATCCACTCAACAACAGGACATTGATTAGTTACAGTAAGTAGCACAATAACATATTTGTTGTCGGAACATTATTCTTAGGTCATAAGTCATAACTTTATCACATTCAGACAGTCTATGTCATTCCAATTGGTTGACCATATTTGGACCATAAGCAGGTTAATTTTCAGCACAGGTTTAATAGTTATGGATTTCTTCCATGTAAGGTTCTTAGATTTATTTGTGCAGACTAAGTCCTCTTTCTTGGTTTTGGTTATATTTGTTTGAATTTCAGGTTTCTAAAGAAGAGCTTGTAGAAGAGTTTTGCAGAGAAGATGAGAAGAAATTCTTGTATTCTATTCTACATCTTTTCCAGTGCAAGAATCCTGCTTTTTACACATTATATGTAATTAATAACAAAATCCTAGATTTTAGGAATCAAATCATCTCAACCATTCATCAATTGAGGGCTACGATTCTTACACATATAAGAAACGGTTTGTAACAGAAATTAACAAAAAAAACAACTATAACCGTTATAACTGTTTTAACTGCCTTTAACTGTTTTTAACTGTTGTAACTGCTTTTAACAAAAACTTCTTCCATTTCTTTATTCTTCACTCTTCTCGTTATAACCTCAGGATTTACTTTTGAAGCTTTAAAAACAAGTAACCAGCTTAACTTTCAACAACCTTTCCTAAGCTGCTTACTGGTTTAACTCTAAGATTCAATCTTAGTTGCTTGAATCTGTCTTTAGGCAATGCTTTCGTGAAGATGTCTACAAGTTGCTATTCACTTCTGCAGAATTGCATATTTATCACTCCCTCTTGCAGAGCTTCTCTTATGAAATGATACTTCCTGTTTATGTGTCTGGTTCTTTGATGAAAAACAGGATTCTTAGCCATTAAAATTGCTGACATGTTATCACAGAACAAAGGTGTTGCTTCAGCTTGCATTTCACCAAAATCATCAAGAACAAATCTTAACCAAATTGCCTGAGCTGTTGCTTCAGATGCTGAGACATACTCAGCTTCTGCAGTTGATAATGCCACTGTGTCCTGTTTCACAGAAGCCCAAGAGAATGCTCCACTTCCAAAACTAAATGCATAACTAGAGGTGCTTCTGCTGTCATCTTCACTTCCTGCCTAATCTGCATCACAAAATCCAATAAGAGTTACTGACTGGTCTCTCATATATTCAATGCCATAGCTGAGAGTTCCTTGCACATATCTTAGAACCCTTTTTGCAGCTCCCATATGAATTTTGGTAGGTCCATTCATGAACCGTGACAACAAACTGGTAGCATACATCAGATCAGGTCTTGTTCCTGTCAAATATAGTAAGCTTCCTACTATTTTTCTGTAAAGACCTTCATCAGCCAACTCACTCCCATCCACCTTCTTCAGTTTCTCACCAGTGGCCAAAGGAATAGAGACTGGTTTGCAGTCCTCAAGTCCAAACTTGCTAAGCAAGGATTTGGCATACTTGCTTTGATGAATGAATACTCTTTGATCGGTTTGCAGTATTCCCATGCCAAGAAAATGATGTAGAAGTCCAAGATTAGACATCTCATATCTCTGCATCATTTCTCTTTTAAATTCATTAAGCATCCTCTCACTGCTGCTAGTATAAACAATGTCATCAACATAGATTGAAACAATGATCAAGTTACCTTCCCGATCAGACCTTGTATACAAAGTAGCTTCACTTGTGCTCCTTTTGAATTTGCACATAGAGAGATATACATCAATCTCACTATACCAGGTCCTTGGTGCCTACTTTAATCCATATAAAGCTTTTCTTAATTTGTAGATTTTGTGCCCTGCATCCTTTACTTCAAACCCCTCAGGCTGCTCAACATATACATCTTCTTCAAGCACACCATTTAGGAATGTTAACTTAACATCCAACTGGAACAACTTCCACCCCTTTTGTGCTGCAAGTGCAATAAGAGTTCGAATTGTATCTAACCTTGCTACTGGTGCAAAGGTTTCATTGTAGTCAATTCCAGATTTCTGTGCATATCCTTTTGCCACAAGTCAAGCCTTGTGTTTTTGTATTATTCCATCAAGATGAAGCTTGGTTTTGTACACCCATTTCACTCCTATAACAGGTTTGTCAATCGGTCTCTCCACCAATTCCCAAGTATTGTTCTTCTCTATCATTTCCAGCTCTTCCTTCATAGCTTATTGACAGGCTTTATCTCCAGCTACTTCTTGGTAATTCTCAGGTTCTATGATGCCCATATGACACCTTGCATATATGTCTTCCAAGGTTTTTAATTTTACTGAAGTAGAGCTAGGTGAAGAATGTTGGTTGCTATCACTGCCAATGTTCTCGGTTAACTCACCAGCTGTAGAGTTTGGATAAAAACCTTCAACATTATCGGGTTGGATTGCAGCAGAATTTTCTTCAGGATTTTCACCTTCAACTTCATCTCCTTCAAGGTTGAGAGGCATTTGCATTTGATTCATCTACTTTCTTCTCTAATTCCATGACTTATCCTCACTAAAGATCACACTTCTTGAGAGAACAATCTTCTCAGATTTCAGATCATACACTCTATATCCCTTTTCACAGCTGTCATATCCAACAAAGACTCTCTTTTCAGCTTTGCTATCCCATTTCTGCCTTAGGGATGATGGGATATGTGTGTAGCACAAACAACCGAACACTTTTAAGTGCTTGACTCCTGGCTTTCTTCCTGTGAAGGCTTCAAATGGAGTTTTTTCACTAACTGATGTTGTGTAACATCTGTTTTGAAGATACACGGCTGTACTCACAGCTTCTGCCCAAAAAATCACTGGCATTTCTTTCTCTGTCAACATGGACCTCGCCTTCTCGCAGATTATTCTGTTTCTCCTCTCTACAATTCTATTCTGTTGAGGAGAGTATGCAATTGTCAGCTGCCTCTCCATTCCTTATTTTACACAGAATTCTTGAAACTCATTTGAGGTATATTCACCACCTCTATCACTCCTCAGCTTCTTTAATTTATACCCATTTTGCAATTCAACAAATGCTTTAAATTTCTTGAACACATTAAGTGTATAAGATTTATTCCTGAGGAAGTATACCCAACACATTCTTGAATAGTCATCAATGAATGTGATGAAGTATTTATTCCCCCCAACTGATTCATTCTACATTGGTCCACACAGGTCTGTGTGTATCAGCTCTAGTAGATAGCTTTCTCTCCACGTTTGTTCTTTGTCAAGTTTTTCCCTATAGTGTTTTCCTGAAACACAGCCTGCATACACATCTTCCACTTCTATTAATACAGGAAGTCTACATACCATCTTCTTCTACTGCATCTTCTTCATGCTAGCAAAGTTTAAGTGTCCTAGCCTTCTATGCCATATCCAAGAATCCTCAATCATTGATGCTTTTCTTGCTGCAGGTGTCATGGACTCAAGTGAAAGGGAAAAACATCAATTTCCTCCCATGATCACTATTGCTACAATATTGTTAAGGCTTTCATCATCAAATATCACTGCTTTGTTACCTCCAAACAGGATATAATAACCATGCTCCATCATCTGGTCTACACTCAATAGGTTTTCATCTAATCCTAGAACAAGCAACACCTCTTGCATGTATCTCTTCCCGTGCTGAGTCTCCACCACCAGTGTGCCTTTTCCAGTTGCTTGCACAAGGTCTCCAGAGCCCATCTTTACTTTGCAGGTTACAGTTTTATCAATGTTGATTAATTCAGATTCTTGAGATGTCATATGGTTGCTGCAGACACTGTCCAAGAACCATATATTTCTGTCTTTGAGACTTGTAGAATGACAAGCATAGAACATGGTTCCTGTGGTTACTCCTTCTTCGTTTGCATAGTTGGCTAATTGTTTGTGACTGTGACTATCACAGTCCTTTGCAATATGGCCAAATCGATTGCATCTTCCACATCTCGGTTTTCCTTTGTTCCTGCACAATCCAAAATGATGCTTTTGGCAGACCTGACACTATGGTTTTATACCTGTTTGACTGCTCCCCCTAGTAGTGTTATTCCAGCTTGAATTGTTATAGTTATTCAGGTTTCTGTTTAGAGTCTAATTTGATCCCCTCCTGTTTTGTGATTGCTATTTTTGAGTAAATTTGCCTTGGAACCCCTTATGTGAGCTATAGGCTTGATTGTTTCCAACCTTTAAACTGTTAAAGGCTTTTTCTGATCTTGTTAACTTGTCCCTTTCATCATGCAGATCCTCCCTCTTATCATAGACTTTGACAGACATAATGACCTCTTCTACTCTTAGAACATCAAGGTCTCGTGTCTCTTCAATGATAGACACGATGGACTTATATCTTCTACGTAAACTTATTAGTAGTTTTTGCACAATTCTGGTTTCTGATATATCTTCTCCTAATGATTTTAGGTTATTCACAGTTACAAAGAATTTAGCTAGATATCCATCTAAGCTTTCACCTTCTGACATTCTCATGTATTCAAAGTCTGCTCTAACTGCTTGAAGTTTCACAGCTCTAACCTTTTTATCTCCTCTGAATTCTCTGCTCAAAATGTCTCAAGCTCCTTTTGCAGTCTTCTCGTTTCTTATGCGTGGGAAAAGGTCATTTGTTAATGCTCCTTGTATGAAGCTTAATGCCTTTGCATTCTTAATTTTGATTTCTCTGGAGGTAGTGGATGTTTGCAAAGTAGTTTGCTCAGCTTCACTCTCTTCATCGCCTAATCCATCTGCAACCTCAGGTGATTGTTGAGGTTGTATTCCAGCTTCTATTGCGTCCCATGGATTGAATGCTATGAGGATTGTCTCTATTTTTACAGCCCAAAAATCATAATTTATTCCATTGAACTGTGGAGTTCTTAAATCTCCTCCAGCAGAGCTTGATCCTACCATTTTTGAGTAAGCAACAATTTAATCAATCTGTTTTTCACAGTTTACACCCCTCTCAGGAATCGGTTTTATAGCTCTGATACCATGTTTGAATTTCAGGTTTCTAAAGAAGAGTTTGTAGAAGAGTTTTGCATAGAAGATGAGAAGAAATTCTTATATTCTATTCTACATCTTTTCCAGTACATGAATCCTGCTTTTATACACATTACATGTAATTAATAACAGAATCCTAGATTTTAGGAATCAAATCATCTCAACCATTTATATATTGAGGGCTACGATTCTTACACATGTAAGAAACGGTTTGTAACAGAAATTAACAGAAAAAACAACTATAACTGCTATAATTGCTTTAAGTGCTTTTAATTGTTGTAACTATTTTTAACAAAAACTTCTTTCATTTCTTCATTCTTCACTCTTCTCGTTATAACCTCAAGATTTACTTCTGAAGCTTTAAAAACAAGTAACCAGCTTAACTTTTAACAATATCCACGCTAAGTGGTAGCTGATAAAAAATCCAATCGAATTCAGAACAATTACCATGGCATCATCCATGGTGAGATTAGAGGATACATGAAAAAATATGTTTCTACGGCTTTGTCTACGAGCTGAACCTTGCCTGACATGGTGGGAGTATATCCGCTCGCCAAACTTAGCCAACCCTCGATGTTTATAGTGATGATTTTGATTGATAGACCGGCGGCAGAGCCCTTTCGGAGAGATGAGATTTGTTTTGGCAAAACCTAGGCCATGATTATGAGGAAGCATGCTTACTGTTAAAGAAAAAGCTGGATACTAGAACTTGTAAAGCATGACTGTGGCATATGATCTTTTCATGGTGGGGGCTGATGAATATCCAAGTTGACCTATGTCTTTTATGCAGATTCTTTTGAATGGTTTGAAGTTCAGAAGAAAAGAGTTGTCATCAAGTTTCTTCTACACCAGCCATATATGTGGTAGTTAGAGTTTCAAAATTCAAGCGATGTGTATTCACTAAGAGCTTCTCATAGTGCAGTGTCATATGCTGGGATAAGGTATCTGATTCTGGCACTTTTGGGTACAATTTGCCTATCCCAGCTAGCCACGCTTCTCTATCCATTTTTGCATCCTGTCTGCTTTCTATCTACTTTTGTTTGTCGAGTTCAATCATGCAGATCTCATGTTGGACGTGAGCCACACCTCTTGGCAGTAATATGTCATTGTTTCTTCTCATGACTCTTTCTGATTCACCATTCATTCTAAATTAAGACGTTGAATTGAGGAAAATCTACATCCAGAGGCATTGATCATAAATAAATTCCACCTTTGAAGCGGCTTAAATAAATTTCTCTGAAATGGTTTCCGAAGATTAAAATTCATGGCGGTTTACTGTTTGTCAACCTGATTTCTCAAACATCAAAGATCAGGTTTTTATTCTGGAAAGACAAATGCTTTCTACAGTGCGTATGTTGTGCATTTGCGAAGACAAATGCTTTCTACAGTGCCTATAATGGATCTTGATTTTGTTTAAATTTGGGATATAAGCACTCCATGAAGGAGGTACAAGCAACACCAGATTTAGTGTTTCTGCAAAAAAAAAAAAAATCCGCATGCAATATGTGACCGAACACCCAGTAACAAATTAGCACGTGGAGCTTAGGTTGACCTCTCGTGGGTAATGGAGCATCCACTAAGAACTGAATTAGAGCTGGCCTGAGGAAGGTGTTATTTGTCTGTGGAGAATAAATAAAGTTATGGATGTCGGGGCTCGGTGAGGCTAGCCAGCTGATTGACATTTCTCTTTAATTTTGGCACACAACTTCTCCGCACTGAATTTAGCTTTTCAGCCTAGAGGCTTCCTCTTTTTTTGCACCTTTTATTGGTTTGCTGGTGCGGATGTAGGATGATAGTGGACTTGTTTTTGTAAATTAGGTGATGAAATTTGATAATTTAAAAAAAATGTGACTTCAGTTGTTGGTTCAATTGATAATTTCAAAAAAATATGACTAAAATATACAACAACAATAAATAATCCGATAAAAAATAACAATTTAAAAAAAAAAGGTAAAAAGAGCCCAACATGAGCTCACTCAAATTATCAAACAATCTATTGTTGAAGAGAGAAACTAAAAAAAATTAAAACAAATCTTAGTTAAACCGGATTAATTCACAAACTTCACGGCTATAGATATAAAATTGGGTTAATCTTATAGAAAGAAATATAAGAAAAAAAATTTTAGAAACCAATTCCTAATAATTCAAATGAAAACATAATAACTTCATAAAAAGAAAGTGAAAAGAATAAATTTGAAGCACAATCTTTATCGAATGAA
Organism: Populus nigra; assembly: GCF_951802175.1. Classification (NCBI taxonomy): domain Eukaryota; kingdom Viridiplantae; phylum Streptophyta; class Magnoliopsida; order Malpighiales; family Salicaceae; genus Populus; species Populus nigra. Next base: position 8,227,854 of record NC_084868.1, read on the forward strand.
ATATTGAATGATAAAAATTAAAAAAAATTATAATGAAAAAAAAAGTAAAAAAAAAACTCGCCTACCTAGGTTATGATGCAAATCTTTGACCCAATTGTGATACTAGGATGACCGCATTCAAAAGAAAATTCAACAAAAATCATGAAGCTCAATTATCGAATAACTCAACGTTGAAAGATAAAAATAAAAAAATAAATTTAATTTGAAAAATCAATGAAAAAAATATGAATCATCCCAAGTTAACTAGCAAATCCTATGAACATAAGTAGAGTATCGGGATAACCCAATAGAAAGAAAGGGAAAAAAAGTATCAAGATCAATTTTCAATAAATCAAATATTAAATGATGATATTTAAATAAATCAATTTAAAAAAAAAGACCCGAAAAAACAAAAATCAACTCGTGTTAACCTTTGGAACTGGTGACTCTAGACATGAACCAAGAACTATCCCGTTAGCAATGGGAAAACAATATAAGTTAAGTCGGGTTAAGCCGCAAACTCGACGACCATGAGCATAGGATCAGGATAACTTAATGAAAAGAAATGGGAGAAAAAAAGGTTGGAAGACCAATTTTCAATAAATTAAATGTTGAATGATAAAATTAAAATAGATCAATTTAAAAAAAGGACTTGAAAAAATAAAAATCAACCTGTATTAACTTTTGAAACTAGTGACTTTAGTCATGAACTCGAGACTAATCCCATAAAAGACAACTATAAAAAATAATTAGCAAAACTCTACAAAAATGAAAAAACATTAGCTTTAAGAAAGGAAAATAAAAAATAAGCAAACTCGGTTTAATCTTTAAAACTCGTAACTTATGAAATCCTGGAACTAAGTTTAATAAAAAACCTTAATTCCCAATTAATTAAATTTTGAAGGATAAAACATGAAAAAAATATATCAATTAAGAAATTTGTCAAAGTATAAAAGATAGCAATAAAAAGATGAGGGATCAAATTTGATAGAAAAAAAATCGAGGATGAAATTATAAAGAAACAACAATCTAAAAAAATGATGCTAGACAAAATAAATAGTAATAAAAAAATAGAGACCAAATTTGAGATATTAAAAAATGAAAGGGATTGAAATTAAAAAAAACATTTATAATTTTATAGCTTATTCAAAATTTAAAAAAAATATATTAGTTAAATGGACATGGACTAAATGTGAAGGAAAAATTTGTGATTGTGGTCATGATCCCGAAACTAACCCTTTAGTATTGGAAAAATAATGAGTCAACCCGGGTTAACTCACAAACCCTATGACTATGGACACAGGATCGGAATAACTCAATGGAAAGGAAATGAAAAAAAAAGGTAGGAAAACCAATTTCCAATAAATTAAATGTTGCCAAACAAAATAAATAGCAATAAAAAGAATAGGAACCAAATTTGAGATATTAAAAAATGAAAGGAGTTGAAATCAAAAAAATATTTGTAATTTTATAGCTTACTTGAAATTAAAAAAAAAATAGTAATCAAATGGACATTGACTAAATGTGAAGGAAAAAAGAAATTGAAGGGGTTGGTTTTAGATTTTGAAAGGGTTGGCGTTTAATTTGAGGATGAGAGAGAGAGAATGAAGGGGAAAAAACAAATGATTGTTGATGCCAAACTAGAAGTGTGTTTAGTCCATGTGTTACCCCATCATGTATGGAGTGCTAAGACCTTCCAAGTGCCTCTCCAGAAAGCAACATTTAGTGGTTGTAATGGTCGCATACGCGCCACCCAAACAAAGCGAGGTCATTTATGTTCGTACGTGCTAGCAGTTTTTTGTAATAATATTTAATATATGTTAGTTACAATAATTCCCCTAAGTAAAAAAAAAAGTACAATAAAACCAATTTAAAATGATAAAAAGAAGCTCCTGAGAGAGAGTTATGTTGATTTTTTCTTTAAGGCATCAAAGTAATAACACTATTTTAAAAGACCAAAACACACCTGAGTAATAAGCATTATATTTTTTTATTCTAGGATTAAATTAATAATTTTATTATGTAAGAAAAAACAGAATGACAAATCTAACCCCATGTAATTTCTAAAAGATAATTGTGTCATAGTAAAAATATCACCATGTCCCGAATGCCTAGTTCAAAAGTTTTATGGCTCGGGAGCAATTTTATAATTATACTATTACAATAATTAGTGTTCTAAATCTTGGTGAGTAATAAACATTATATTTTTTTTATTCTAGGATTAAATTAATAATTTTATTATGCAAGAAAAAACAAAATGACAAATCTAACCCCATATAATTTATAAAAAATAATTGTGTCATAGTAAAAATATCACCTTGTCCCGAATGCCTAGTTCAAAAGTTTTATGGCTGGGGAGCAATTTTATAATTATACTATTACAATAATTAGTGTTCTAAATCTTGGTGAATAGTAATTTCTCCAAGTGACTTAGTTTTTTGTTAACAAGATTGGTGGCTTACCGCGTACATTCTTTAATGTAAAAAAAATAAATTAGGCATTGCTAGTGTATTTTTTAGAAGCAAGAAAAATATGTGATTTTGGTCATAAATCCAACTAAAATCAATAAGTCCACTTCATGAAATCATATGATAAACAAAATAGGTAGTTACCACAATAAATCCATTGAATTAAATAAATAAAAAAAGGTGACAATAAAACGCTTGCCAATATTCTAAAAAATTTTATATAATCTTACTTGATAACTAAGTACAACTTAAATAGAATTTAATAAAATAATATCTAAAATATATTTTTAATTAATCTCAGGATATAGAAAAATATATCAATCAACAAAATTTTGGGGATGAAAACTTGAAAAATATTATTCAATTTTTTTAAAAATGACAAAAAAAAACAATCAAAGTCAACTCAGGTTAATCAAATAAAAAAAAACTCAATTTCCAACCAACTTAATGTTTGAGAATGAAATTGAAAATAAATTCAATTAAAAAACAGGAAAAAAAAAACCAAGTTAATTCGGATTAACCTGCCAAATCCTCGACCAAGGTCGTGAGACTAACAAAACTCAATAGAAAGAAAGAAAAAATAAAGCTCAATTCCCAACCAACACAATGTAGATGTAATAGCCCAGTCCAACCTACCGTATATTATCTGTTGTGGGCCTTACTGCCCTCATGGTTTTGTTATTGGTGACGTGAACGCACTTCTGAACCTGATATCCCAAAACACGTACAACAAGTTAGCAACCAGCACTACTCATAAAACCCTAGCTCTGGACGCTGGCTTCCGATGTGAGATATCATAATCTCCCCACCTTAAGACGAGTAGTCCTTGGCTCTAATACCAAATGTAATAGCCCGGCCCAACTTGTCGTATATTGTCCGTTTTGGGCCTTACCACCCTCACGGTTTTGTTCTTGATGATGTGAGCCCACTTCTGAGCTTGACGCCCCAAAACACATACAATAGGTCAACGACCAACACTACTCATAAAGCCCTAACTCTAGATGCTCGTTTCTGATATGGGATATCACAGTAAAAGCATGAAATTAAGAAAAAAATCAATTAACAAAAAGGACAAAAGAAAACAACTCAAGTAAACTCGGGTTAACTTGTCAAGCTTGCAACCCAAATCATAAAACTAGAATAGCCCTATGAAAAGCAAACCAAAAACAATTACAAAACCCAATTCCAAATCAACCTAAAATTAAAGGATGAAATTGTAAAAAAAAACTCTTACTAAAAATAGCATCAAAAGAATCAAAGAAACTGGCATCCCACTTTTCTCTTTTAAAGAAAGAAAAAAGAAGAATGGTTCGTCAGATCCAAACCGGAAATGCTCTGTCAACACGCACCACCGATGAAAAAAGCTCATGTCGAGATGATTTTAACTGTACGAAGGAAAGGTGTTTTCAAAGGTTGTGGCCATTGCTGATATTTTATGCATTTTGATGATAATCAATCAACAAGTCCAACATGCAAAGCAAGTGAAGACTTAGTTTTAAGCGTTCATTTTAGTGCTTAAAAGTAAATCTTTATATCATATTTGATAGCACAAATTAAAATAAATGCACACACTTCACTTTGCATGCATTTAAAAAAGGATTGATAAAACAGTTCTAAGAATTCATGAGGATTAAAACTGATAAATCTAGAATTCTACATAAACCGGTTGACACTTTTTCATACGTGATGAACACCTGTGAATTTACATAAATCGGTTGACTGATTGACTTGACCAATCTAAAACGGTAGATTGTTTGAGCTGTCAGAGGAACTATAACGGCTATAAACTACTAGTTTTTGTAAGAAACATATATATATTGTCTAATTGCAGAATTAGAAATTGAAATAGAATTATATCATACACAAGCTATTTTAAGAGCCAAAACAACTTCAAATCATCACTCCTATATCATACTCATATATGTGAATTAAAACATTCATATTCTCACTCAAGAGTATAAATTCTCACGCTCACTACATTTAAATACCTTCATACATTCTAAGTGTTATTGAGTGAGCTATAGAGATATAAGCTTCAATTGTATTATCTACTATTTGAGAGGATGTTGTTACATTTCAAACAATTGTAATCCTTCAAGAGTTTAAGTGAAAAAACTCTTGGTTATTGGTAAGGTACATCACTAAGGTGATAAATCTTTAAAAGAGTATTTCTTCAAGTGGTGAAAAAGAAATTGGTGAGGATTCATCAATAACATTGTAATCTTCTTTTTCCTTTTTAATTTTTCAAAAATTTTGGGTGGTTGGTATACAAACAATGGCAATAGATTCAATCCCAAATCCATCAAGAAATTCTAGCAACTCATCTCACCCCCTTAACAACCTAAATCAATCGAGCAGCCCTTGTTCTTATGCATCCCTTTCTCACTCGAGTGGGCGTTTGGCAGTGTGTCAAGCCCCGACACGCAAGCCAGACTTAGACACTATTGGACTTAGCAATGTGCCAAGCCCCAAGCACGCTAGGTTTGGCAGTATGCCAAGCCACTGGCACGCCCATGGGAATGCGCATCCGTCATTGGAACGCCCAACAAAATGACCATCCTCCCTTGACATGTCTAAGGGAATGAGGTAATGTGGGTCTCGCAAACATGTCAGACCCAAAGTACTTGACCTTGGCATTCCGCCAAGTCCATTATACTTGAACTTGACAGTTGACTGAGTCTGAGATAATATGGGTCTAACGAACATATTAGATCCAAGATACTTAAACTTAGCATTTAGTCAAGTCCAAAGTAACGTGGGTCTGAAAAACATGTCAGATCCAAGACCCTTGGACTTGACAATCAGTCAAGCCCAAGATAACGTGGGTCTAGCGACTCAAAGTACTTGGACTTGACAATTAGCTAAGTACAAGGTAACGACCATCCTCTATTGGGCTCGCCCAAGGGAAAGACCATCATTCATTGGCACGCCCAAGAGAATGATGTAATGGGGGTCTGGCAAACATACCAGTCTAAAGCACTTGGACTTAATAGTTAGCTAAGTCCAAGACAATATGTGTCTGACAAACATGTTAAACACAAAGTACTTAGTCTTGGCAGTTAGCCAAATTCAAAGTAACGACAATCCTCCCTTGGTACACCCAAGGGAATGAGGTAATACGGGTATGGCAAACATGTCAAGCCCATGGCACTTGGACTTGGCAGTCAACCAAGTCCAAGACAACGCGGGTCTGGCAAACATGCCAGACCCAAAGCATGTAGAATTGGTAGTCCGTCAAGTCCAAGTCACTTAGATTTGGCGGATTGTCAAGTTCAAGACAACATGAGTATGGCAAACATGTCAACCCTAAGGTACTTGGTCTTGATAGTTAGCCAAGTCTAAGATGACGACCATCCTCTCTTGGGCACGCCCAAGAAAATGACCATCCTTCATTGGGTCTAACCTAGGAGAAGAACTCAGCCTCCATGGGCTTAGCTACATTTGATGTTTTAGACCCTAATCTCCATACACCTTTTAAATGTATAAAATTCCTCCAATGATCTACCATATTTCAATCAAACATTAATATAGATGTAAGGGATATATATCCCTCATTAAATGTTATCAGGGTAAGATTACACTCCAGACCCTCTTCTTCACAAAAAAAACAAGACTCATGGGCTATAAATACACCATGAGACCTTCAGAACAAAGGTTCGCAATCTTCATTCTCTACTGCATATATATTTTCAGAGCATCTCTTTCTAGAATATTCTTGTATTTTCTCTCTCTAAAAAAATATTTATTTAAGCATCGGAGAGTTCTCATCTCCACTAAATAGGACTTTTTACAGGTACTAGCCACAAGGCACCTTGACTTATCAAGCATCAAGTATAAGCTATCAACTACCTTGACTAGAAAGAATAGATAAAATTGTTACAATCAATTAATTAAATGATTATCCAACCTATGAGTTCTATTCCTATGCTAGTTGGTTTTTTGGACTTCATCACGTGTAATTAACCCTTTTAATTGATAGCAAAATCTGCATCTGCCTTAGTTTTAGCATCCTTTTTTCTGGTTCCCTTTCTCCTTAACTGTTATGTTTTTCTGCTTTTTTATCTGGTTATAATTTACAAGGAACATGAGGTAGCCAGGCTCAACAAATTGGCTTTGTGAAGTAAATAGTTCTCTCATTGTCTTACCTTGAACAATGTGCTACCTAGGGAGTCGTGGTCCCTAGGTAATAGCAGTATTGCATATACATATCTGGCACAGATACATTTCTAGAAAATAGAAACCATGGTTATTGGATTCGTAAGAACTTCCACTGCTGATTAAAATAGTCTTCCTTCCTCCATTAATTAGAAGTTAGGAGATGCTTTAGTTTGTGCTTAGCAAAGTAGACCAGCCACCCCGCACCTAACTTGATGGCAAGGGATCATGTTTCTTTTATGATTGTGGCCAGTACCTTCATATCATGCATGAAATTGCGAAGCTTCTGGCTATTTTAATGATAAAAAGTTTTGCAAATTTTATTCAATGGACAAAAAGAGTTTACCTACAAAAGGTAGAAAACCAGTCAGCTGGTGTCAATCCATCTTGAACAACAATGTGACCAGTGCAAGAATTCAGAGATGCAGATTATATTAGTCTAAATATAGTCATTCAATAAGTTTGATTAATCTCTGAATCAGTTATCAGAAAAAGCTAGCCGATGGTCTCCATTTTCTCCCAAGCCAGCTTTCTGCGTTTTCTACTTGTAATAATAACAGAGCCAAGCTGCTACTTTGTGACAAAAGTGCAAATCCAATAATCTGCATTAATTTAAAGCATTTTGATTAACCCCCTAGCTTAGGATAAAGGTTTCTTTTAGAACATCAAACAAAAAATGAAGCAGGATAGGGCAAGCTCGCCACGTATATAAATAGACATAGACATACAGAAGAAGGTGTACCGAAGGTTTTGAGAGAAGTACAGCTAAATTTACCAGCTCTCTCCAAATTTAGCACCAGTACAGCTACAAGTTGAGCCTATAATTGAAAACTTAAAGCAAGAGAGCCAGCCTCTCTCTAACAAACATCTTCGAGGAAAAGGTCTTAATCAGTCTGAGATGAGAGCACACCTGCAAAATATGGCTCCTCAACTCTCCTCCTCTTTCATTTCTATTGCATTGTTGTTTGCTGTTGCTTTCGCAAATTTTGGACAGCAAGCTCACGGTATGACTCTCTTCCGCACGCGCTACTCTTTCTCCCCCACACACGCACACAAACAGAGTTCTTCTCTTTTCTTTTCTAAAACACATATTTATGTTTCTTTGACAAGTTATATGATCTTTTGTTATTATTATGTCACAAACTAGCTGACTTAGATTCTTGAAATTTTCCTGGCAGGTTCTGTATTTGAATTCAGTTATGCTGGTTTACATGGCCCTGCCAACTGGGGAAGCTTGAACCCCAAATTCTCAACATGCTCATCTGGGAAACTTCAGTCTCCTATCAACATCATCAAGAACGAGGCAGTGGAAAACAAAAGTTTGACACCCTTGACCAGGGTTTACAAGCGTGGAAATGCTATTCTTGTTAACAATGGCTTTAATATTGGGGTTTATTCCTGAACTTGGCACAATTTTGTTAATTTTATCATAAGAAATTAATATACTCTAATCAACTCTTTGAATGGGCTGACATACATGTTGTGGTAGGTTAGATTCATATGAGCTAATGGAGAAAAATAGTTTCAAGAGATCTCTTGGACAACTTTATACATGCTTATCCAAGATATCATTTGTTTTTCTTAAATTTAAAGTAGTAATAATTATTCTGAATTCTGAATTTTCTATATGCAGTTGCACTATGAGGAGAACTGTGGAGTCTTGATTGTAGATGGTAAAAACTACACATTTAAGCAAATGCACTGGCATTCTCCCTCCGAACATCAGATTGACGGAGTCCAGTATGCTCTCTCTCAACTCACAAAAATTACACATTTTTGCAATCAGTATAGATTGCAAAAATGTTTGATAAATAGAAGTGGGCACCAAATTGAACTTGATTGGCATTCTATATCTGCAGATACGCTGCCGAGCTTCATCTAGTCCACCTGTCAGATTCCGGCGCCATCGCTGTTGTGTCAATGCTCTACGAACTTGGTGATGCTGATCCGTTTATCAGTAAGGTAGACGTTACATCGCAGTTTTTTCATCTATACTGATTTTAGTTATTCCTAAGGGCATGTGTTGCAGCAATGCAAACAAGCAACCACTTCACTGTAAGTCTTAGGTTGAAGTAAACAATCCTGTTCCTTCCTGGAAAAGGTTCAATTTCCTTGAGGCAATCGCTTAGGGTTCCTCCTTCTGATGCTGTTCTGCATGAATAGATTGAAGGTATGACATCTCTCGAGGAAAGTTTTAACCAATAAGAGTTATTCATGGTTGCAGATTACAAACAAGCTGGGTGATCTAGCAAAGGACGCGTGTGCAGGCAATGAAGAAGCCCAAATTCCTATTGGGCCATTGGACAATAAGCTATTAAGAAAAAATACCCGCAAGTATTACAGATACATCGGCTCTATCACCAGTCCACCATGCACGGAAAATGTGATCTGGAACGTTCTTGGCAAGGTAAGATATATATATATATAGCTACACACACACGTATGCAGATAAACATACAAGCAGACTTTTTGATAATGGCACACAAATATGTAGGTGAGAACAATATCCAAGGAGCAGGTAGAAGCCCTGAAAGCTCCATTGGGTGCTGATTACAAGCAGAACTCAAGGCCTTTGCAGTCACTGAATGGAAGAAAGGTTGAACTATATAATGAATTCTCCGATTAATATTATTCCCACAGGAAACAAAATGTTCCTTTCCTGTCTTATGAACTTATTTATGTAGTATTATGGACAAATTTACCAGCGTAGATCATGGAAATGATCTTTTCGTGTCTGCAGATGCAACTTCACCCTTAATTCTTTTTTGCTTGAAACATTTTAAGGGGCACGATAAGCTGATTGCAATTAATTCTTCTTCAATTTGACCGTTTCTGGCCTGAAATAGCAGATTGGAAAGTACATGTATAAAGCTCATAACAAACATCTTGAACTTGACTCTAAATCCAAGCTGCTAACTTCATGAAAGTGATACGGACATTGTTCCCTACATTCATGATATTACGTGTCAAATTTGCCAACTGTGTTCAAACTTATGCAAGGAATTTCAGATCAATTCCTTGACAGAAGCTCCCTAGTGGAACAATCCGACAACGAATTTCTTGTCCCCACGAAGTGATGAAGTTTTGAGAACAACAAGATGGAACCCGTTGGTGTCATTTTCATCTGAACTAGAACAATCATGGTGGACTTGATTATTGCTACACCCTTGGTTTAAAATCATGAGTTGGAGTTCTGATCTTGATTTCAGAACCCAGAAACAACCACTCTAAACCCCCCCCCCCCCCCCTTCCTTCTAACAACAATCGCTGTTAAGAGTTTTGATCAGTTTTCTTCCCCCACCATTTCTTATCTGTTGGGAAGATCAGCCCGCAGACAAACACCCATGATGATGAGTTTCGATTATGATCGAGCAGTCAAGTTGAGGTACAGATTTCTGGGCTGAACTCTTGGTTTTTTTTTTATTATTAACATAGATGCGATCAGCTTGGATATCTGAATTAATTTTACTTTACAGGCCTAAAATTAACGAACATATCAACTTTGATTTCAGTACATTCAAGACGTAACCAGGACTCTTTATTTTGTTTTTTTCCCTCCGAGTTATGGCTATAAAATGAACATGATGTATGTAGACAGTGAAGCAGTCAAGTTGTTAGACAAATGGGTGGGTGAAAGACGAACTCAGTCAAGATTTTAAACCATCGATCACACAAAGACCACAGAAGTCAATAATGACGATGGGCCTTCCAAGGGGATTCCCTCACTTGTAAGCTAATGAATGCCCACCTAACCACAACAAATTACAAGATAATTTGAACAAAACCCAACAAAGTGATAAGACCACACAGCAATATCACTAAGCAGATGAAGACCACTCGTTTATTTTTACACTTCTCGAATACCCCGAAACGATGCAAGCTCATCCGAAGTAATTAAAAGGTTCCTTGAATTTGTATGACCTTTCATGGCAACTGCAAACCCCTTGAATTATAATTGAAGCATGTATATATCTTCAAGATTCCATGTTTTCTAGAGTCTTAATCTAGCTGATCAATCTACACAAATTCCTTAGCATGGATGTGAGAGGGATAACCAAATTTTCCAAGGCAAAACAGTGGTGAATTTTAACATAGAACATCAAACTTAGTCTTCCTTGCATTTAACCCAAGAAATTATAAAATTCCATGCAAGGAGGGAGGAACAAAATAATAGCTTTGCATCCTCTTGAGACAAACCACTATCCAATGATATAGGAGCCTTCATTAACTACATTATTTAACAGAATTTACACTCATTATATATCTACAAGCCCTCTTTGTATAACTTTTGAAAAAAGACAAAAAAGAAAAATTCACAAACCATGAAAACAAAAAAGACAAAATAAAAAAAACGTGGAAAGGTAATTACTGTAGTTACCGCGCTTGAAATGGTTAATCCACCATGCCACGTCATCCTAACCGTAATTCAAACCCACAGCACAAAAAAGATGCCCACCAATCACGACCGCAACCAGAAGCGCTCCTCCCCCCTTTTACTTCACCCTGGACCAAATTGTTTACTTGACCAATCGGATCATGCCACGCCAATTTCAACGCTCCACGACTCCGATCTCCTCCCTGACGCGAACCTCGTCATCCCTCCCAAACCAACAACCGGCTCCGCCGCCAACGGTTCCATTCCAAAGCTCCTCCTATGCGGCGCGTCTCTATCACTCGCCGGCAACCGATCCCTGATATCACTCGATTTCTTAAACGTGTAACTCTCGCTAACCGATCCACCATACGACGTGTCATTGCCGGTGGTCCTATGTGATATATCTTTGATGTTACTCTTACACCTGAAAATAGCTTTAAGACTAGCAAAGAAACCTGCTTCTTTCTTCTTGTCCTTTCTACTACTTTCCTTCTTTCCGCTTGATTGAAAAGATAGCTGTTCTTGTTGCTGTAGCTGTTTTTTCCGCAATCTACGGCGATCTTTCTTCGATCTTACTCTTCCCATACAAGATACTTTGGGTGAAGACGGTTCAATCATACCCGTCGGATCCGACTTACCGGTCGAACCGGACCGTTTAGGAAACAATCGTGTGTTTCCATGTTTACAGATGCGGCGTTTCTTTGTGTCAACAACGAAGGTTGATTTCTGTATCTTTGGTAAGCCAATGATTGATGCCTTAGAGTGAAAGGAAGAGAAACGCTGTGAATTGGAGGAGTTATGGTTGGGATTGGGGATGAGGTTCGGGTTTAAGTTTGCGGAGTTTGAGTTTCCTTTTGTGGAATCTTTGCGTTCATAGTATGCGTTGGTGTTGAACCAGTCGAGTTCAGCGTCTTTGGACAGCCAGAAGGATTCTGGCGGGAAATCTGGTGGTACTTCGGCAACATCGGGCGAGTCTGGTGGTGGTGGCGGTAGGGAGCGGTAGTTGTTTGTGTTACTGGTGGTGGCGGCGAGAGTTTCACAGGCGATTTTGCTGTCGCAGGTGCCTCCGGCGCAGGCTGAGACTAGAGTTTCAAGATCCACTTGTGGCATCGTCGCCCGTTCAACTAAGGAAAATTATGTCTCGGTGATTTTTGAGAGCGAGAGAGAGAATTGGAAGGTAGGAGGTTAGTAATATGTGATGATGAAGGAGATATAAGAAAAAAGGGAAGAGGTCTTTTTTGGAGGGAGAGTTTCAACTTGTTGACTCGTGCTTGCTGGTTTTCGGAAAGGTAAAACCGCATACTTTAACAGAGAAATAAATTTATTATAAAATAATCACTCTGATTTTTATAATAATTATTTTATTTAAAAAAAAACCCTCTTTTTAATCAAAATTTCCCATTTTCTTTACTTTTCTTTTATTTTTAGAATATTTTTTTAAAAAAAAAAGGAGAGAATTGATGGGATAAGTAATTATTTTTTTTAACTTTTAGTGAATTTGATCTTTGTGCTAATTATTTATGATTTTTTAAAAGAAAGAAAGGAAAATTTTGATTTGGGCAGCGGCATTAGGCAGCCGCTCTTCCAACTTCTTCCACCCGCTATTTTTTTTTTAATATTTCTTTATTCTTCTTCTTAGAAACTACTAAGACTAATGCCTTAATAAATATTTTTTTTTATTTTATTTTAAATACCAGTACTTAATTTTAAAGTAAAATTATTTCTTGTATTTTTATTTTTTATTTTTTGTTATCAAAGATAGAATTCTGCAACACGTAATCAGTGGTTAGTGGATCAGGATTAGTAGCAAGCATGGCAAAGAAGTCATATTATTATAATAAATTACTGCATTCTAACTTCCTTTAATAAAAGAGCATTTATTCCGAAGCTCAAATATTCAAATAAGAAATTTATACTCACAAGCTCTTGCAAGTACGAACATCTCACTATCACTCGTTCATGTGCTAATCCGTGCTATGTTGAGTGTTAAATTATTATTTTTTTATCAAAAACATTAAAATATTGTTAATGTATTTTTAATAGGTAAAACAATATAATTATATGGAAATTGACACATATTAGATCTACTCGGACCAATTTAGGTTAATTTGTCAAATCTACTACTCAAGTCATGAGATCTTGATAACCCCATAAAAAGCAAATCAAAAAATAATTATGATTATGATTATGAAGTCCAATTACTAATCAATTCAATATTGAAAGATGAATTTGAGAAAAAAAACATAATTAAAAAGAAAAAAAGAAAAAAATGACCTGAGTCAATACGACTAACCTGCAAAACTCGCGATCTAGGTCATGAAACAATGATAATCCCATATAAATAAAATAAAAAATAATTATGATTATGATTATGAAATCCAATATTGAAAGATAAATTTAAGAAAAAAAATAATTAAAAAGGAAAAAAATTACCCGAGTCAAATCAGCAAACTCGCAAAACTCATAACTTGAGTCATAAGATCGAGATAAATCTATAAAAAATAAATTATAATAAATTATAAGATTCAATACTTAGTAAACCTAATATTAGAGGATGAAAATTAAAAAAAAAAATTCTAAAAAATTTTAATTTTTAAAGATTAAAATGTGAAATGCCAAGACATTTCGTTTTTAATTGTTATAATTGTTATAGTGAAATGATAAGGCACTTTTAGCATATGTTAATTTCATATTATCTTAAGCTATTTGTTTTCGCTAGTGAAAAAAAAAATCATATTTAAGCTAATGTCCAATTATGTTATTGTTTAAAAATAAGTTTAAGTCTTTTATGATGATATTATTGATTGCCTTGTAAAATGTTCATTAATATTAGCCTAATATATAGGATTTCTAAAATAAATTGTTCATTAATATTGAGTGAGAATAACATTTGATTTTTTATTTTTAATTGTTTATATATATTTTTTCAACCTTTTATTCTAAGATATTTTTCATATTAGTGTGTAAAAATAATAGATTCATGATTTTCTTACCTTTTTAATAAAAACTTACTTTCACAATTATAATAAGTTTTCACTAAAATCAATGCTTCACGTAAAAAAAGAAAAAAGGATGCTTTCTGTCAAAATAAGAAAGAAATGCATGAATAAGATTAAGTCATTGATTAAAAATATGTTTTCTTTTCTTTTTAGTTCAAATCATCGTAGTTTTCACAAATATTTTTTTATTCTTGTTAATTTTTATTCAATGAACTACCTTGTTAATAAAAATAATAATTTTTTCATCAAAATAAGAAAAATGATTACATAAATAAAAAAAAGACAATTTTTATGTGGAAAAAAATGTTTTCTCCATAATTTTATTTGTTATCTTTTTTCTGTTGACCGTTTGTTTATCGTATGACAACCCTCAATAACTATGCTAGTAACATATAGTTGGGGATAACCGACTTACCTTAAGGTGCATATTAAATTCAAAAAAAATACTAAAAGGCATCGGATTTTTACTGTGGATTGTGAAGGAATTTACTATTCTTTAGAACATTCTTTCTCTTTTTTTAGATATTTTTTCTTTTAATTTTTAATTTTTCAATTTAATCCTTTTATATTAAACTAATTTGGGGTTGGACTTTATTATTTGTTTTACTTGGCTTAATTTTGGCTACTTGCATTGTTAGAAAAGAAAATTGACTCTCAGTTAATGCTTGATTTGAAGAAAATCAATGACACTGAATTGAATTAAAACAATTAAAGGAGTGAGGACTTAATTTTACAATAGACAAGTATTGAACCTTTTTAAAAAATAAATATTAGAGACTAATCTTTTTTAAATTTGACTTGCAATTTTTTTTTCCCCTGGATATGGGGAAAAGTTTTAACATGTGTTTGATGCTTACAATTTATTTGATTTAAAATAGTTAAGGCTTGAGAGATCTAATTTAAAAAAACAAATATTATAGTAAATAAAAAAAATATCAAATACATTGTGCTCTAACAGCGTGTGCAACCTTTTTTGACGACAAAAAAATATTGTCCACGAATGCATGAGGACTACTATAGAGAGACCTCTCTATTAGTGGGATGTGTGTCCATGGCGGTGCTACGATGAAGCTTCGATTGACTTTTCTTTTTTCTCCTACTTCTTTTCTCTCTCATGTCCTTGGAAATCATGTTGAGCTACCAAAGTTTAAAGAAGCCGTGTTTTTTTGTTTTATTATCAAATTTAGTATTTATTTTTTTATGTTTTTTATTGATTTTTTTTTAATTTTATCCTTTAACATTTTGTTTCATTTGATTTTTATATCAAATTTAGTCATCATTCTCTTAATTATTATTAGTTTTGATATGGATCATTCTTTTAATTGAATTTTTTTTTCAATTTCATTCCTTGTATTTTTGTTTCATTTTATTTGTATGTCAAATTTGATCCTTATTCTTTTGATTGCTTGTTTTGGATCCTTTTTAAATTGATTTATTTGTTCAATTTCATCCATAAACATTTGATTGATTGAGAATTTGGCTTCATGTTTTTTTTTAGATTTGCCTTCCTTGAGATGATCTCAACCTCCTGATATAGGTTACATATTTAAAAGATTAGCCCAAGTTGATATCAATTTTTTTAAGTTTTTTTTTTAAAAATTGATCTGTTTTTAAATTTCATCATTCAACATTAGGTTGATTGAAGATTGAACTTTGTTATTTTTTTCTCTTTTCTCTCTGTGGGGTTATCTCGATCTAATATCTTAGGTCACAGGTTTTGTGAGTTAACCCGAGTTGACTTGAGTTTTTCTTTCTTTCTTGCAAGTTTTTTTTTTTCAATTTCTTTCTTATATATATATATATATATATATATATATATATATATATTAACGAATACTCTAAAATGCGTAGAGAAAATACTGTAGCTTTCCCCACAAGTTTTTTTTTCATTTTCCGCATGTTTTTTCTTTCTTTTTTTTCTTTTTTTTTCATTTTTTCTGGTCGATTTTATTTTTAACTATTGAACTGGTTGATAATTTAGCTTTATAGTTTTTTTCTTAGAAACATTATCAATTGCTACAATGTTTTCCACATGGTTTTTGTTTTGTTACAGTGTTTTTTCGCATATTTTTTTTCTAAAATTATCGCTGTCAATTTTTTTTTTTTAATATTGAGATGGTTAAGAATTTAGTTTTGTAGTTTTTTTCTTTAAAACATTATGGGTTGCTACAGTGTTTCCCCCACATGGTTTTTATGTTTTTTTATGATTTTTTCCAAAATTATCTTTGTCGATTTTATTTTTTTAATATTGAGCTGGTTGAAAATTACAACTGTAGTTTTCCTCACAAAACATTGTGGATTGCTATGATGTTTCCCTGCATGAGTATTTTTTCTTTTTTTTATGATTTTGTTTTTTTATATGATTTTTTTAAAAAATTATCTTTGTTACTTCTATTTTTTTAATATCAAGCTGGTTGAGAATTTAGCTTTAAATATTTTTTTACTTTAAAACACTGGATTGCTACAGTTTTTCCTCACATGGTTGTTTTTGCTATGATTTTTTTAAAAATTATCTTTGTCAATTTTTTTTTTTAATATTGAGCTGGTTGAGAATTACAACTGTATATTTCCTCACAAAACACTATAGATTACTACAGTGTTTCCCTACGTTATTATTTTGCTTTTGTTTTTTTATATTTTTTTTCTAAAATTATCTTTATAGTTTTTTTTTAAAAAAAATTATAGATTATGACAATCTTTCTTCATATGATTTTTTATATATATTATTTTTATAAATCCACGATAATACATAGATATACTATAAGCTCGCGACAGTATGCGCATTGCATATAGGAGACAACTATATATATATGCGCTATGCGCGACGGTTTTGTTCGCATTGCAAGTATCATTTTATAGCTTGACTTGTAGTACAGGTGGCATTAAATTTATTTATTTTTAATCTATGTATGATAATAATTGTAATGTTATTGCCGTTGATGATTTCGTAACTTTTTAAATTTCCAATTTATCAATGATACTTTAGAATTCCCTAGCTTGCACTGAGTGCTGATCATTGACGAGTGATGGAAATTTAATCGTTGATAGTTCATTAATTACAAATTAAATAATTTTCAAGGATTTGTAGTTTTCTTTTTGCAAAAGATGATCATTAGCAAATTAAATAATTGTTCGGGGTAGTAGTTTAACTAGCATTAATATATTTCTTTCTTTAAAAAATTCCGAATTTGAAGATCTTCTTTGTAACAAAAGAATAAATTAACTAATTAAAATGACCATTCTTCTTCTCTCCTTTTTTTTTCTTTTTAAATTTTTATGGACATGACTAATCATATATATAGTTTTTTTTATTATTATTGTTTTAGGTCGAAAGAGATGATACAATAGGACAGAGGAACAAGATAGAACATGAAATCAAAATAAAATTATGTACGGTAATAATACAAATGTTTTTATATCCTGTTTGATTAATAATGGACAAAATATAATAAGATATAATAAAATATTTATTTTATTCTTAATATGAATTATTGTCAAATTTAAGTATTTTAAAAAATAATTGACTATTTTTTTTTTACTTTAGTTTATATTGAGAGTTGAAATTAATAATAGTATAATTATTCTAGTTATAAAATTTAGATCGACCCGATGGGTCATTGAGGAGCCTGACCAACCTAGGCTTGGACCGTTTTATTTATATAAAAAAAATAGAGTAAGGATCGACTTATCCTGACTCATCAAAAACCCTAGTTGATTTGTGACTTGAGTTATTTTTTTCTAAAATTTTTTTTTTATCAAAACAACATTATTTTGATTATTTTTTACAAAACAATTAAGTTCAACTTGGGTTAACCCTCCCGACTAGTGACTTGGGTCTTGTCTCGAGTCTATTCTAGATCAAATTTTAAAATTATGATAATAATCATTTTTATTATTTCATGCCTAATTAGTTGTATAATTTTAAAATTGAGAGTTTTTTACAATAATATTTTAGAGATTAAAAAAATAATGTCTCCAAAAATATATCTTTTTTGTACCTTCTATTTTAAAAATATATAAATTCATTTTAAAATTATTTCAACTATAAATTTACTGTTTCCATCTCTTTGACGAAAAATATTATCTCTATATTGTTTTTTTGTCCCCTAACCAAACGAACCATAGCAACTCACCCTCATTATAACATCATTTATGATGATCTTAATCAGTGATTGGCATTGTTCTACAAGACACCCTACCCTGGAAGGAACCAATGTATATATTTGTTTCTCATTTCAATAGCTGATAGCGCTATTGAAAAATAATTAAGATTTTAGTCGTGATTGTTTGATAGTTATATTTAAAATAATATTTAAAATGTTATTGTAAAAATATTAATTTTATAATGATATTTCAAACAATTATCTTTATTATTATATATTTCAATAAATATAAGATGTATCATAATTGCCACTATAATTTTTTGATGTCCATAAAACACACACACGTGTGTGTGTATTTATATTTATATTAAATGGTAAAATAATAAATATTATTTTATTTTTTATTGATTAATAAATAATAGTATATAATAGATAGTCATTATATACTTAAAATCCAATAAATAAATTATAAATATCTAAATTTTTTACCTCATAAATAATTAATAGAATATAAATATTAAAAAATTCCATCCGCAAATACCCATTGCTAACCTAATTGACTCTTTCACAGCTCACAAAATTCTAACATCACATAGAAATAATTTTTAATGAATTTCTGAACCCTCATAAGCATTGTCTGTTAACGTTTTTTTTTTTTTTTTTTATAGAATTAAAAATATAAATTGAGAAATTGTTTCTTATTATCTCGAGATGGCAAGTATAACTACTTCTATGATCTGATTGTATTAATCATCTAACCTTGCTTATGAATTATCCTTCTAGTTGGGGAAATTCCATTGAAAGAAATTGACGGGTACTTGTGAACAATTTTTGGACACATATATATGAACTGAGAGAATGGGCATTATTAATCTTGGCAATACCGACGACCACTTGCAGAATATATTAATTAATAGCAGCCATCAATAAACCATATCTATGCTCAATCTGAGGGGTGTTTATTTTCGATTCGCTTCGATTTTTATCAGAAAAAATAACTAAACTGAATTTTAAAAAAAAAAAACTGCAACCGAACCGAAACCGGTTCAAACCAACCGATTTCAGTTCGGTTCGGTTTTTTAGAGCAAAAACCGGTTCAAACCTGTTTGGCTCGGTTTTTTATCCAGTTTTTTCGGTTTGGCCATCAACAAACAATATCTATATATGCTCAATCTTGGAGGATGCCTCCTGCAACCAGGGGCAACTCATCTTCACTTCCTGGCAATTGACTTCTTTTTTCTTTCTTCCCTGTATCATATTATGCATATATATTCATGCACACGACTCATAATGGGCGGGCATTTTCAATAGTCAAATCACGGTGAGAGCCATAGATTTTCAAACGATTAAATACAAGGAATACATATGAATATCTTTTATTTTAGTACATGATTATTGCGGATTTAACTAGTGTCTCACATGCCCTGGCAATTGACTCTACAACAACCATGTGATGTGTCCCCGTGTATCCATTCAATTATAACGTGGCCTCAGGGATACCAGCGAAGTCATGAGCATTGTCGTGCAAAAATAACGTTATTATTTGTATGACATGTCCTAACATATACTCAATGACCAAGATAATCCATTTATATATATATATATATATATATATATATATATATGAACATCTTGAAGAAGTAAATTGGTATGACTTTGCAAAAGGAGAGTTTAATTTTATTAATGGGTTAAAATGAACGAACAAAAAAGATAATGTGAGAGATGATCAACCTATCTCCAACTCTTTCAGCCTGTTGGAATCACCAATCCCATAAAAAAATAAAAAAATACCATAAAATTTGCATCTTGATCTAAACTCAACAATCAAATCCAATACATCTCATATGTTATGCTAAATATTATTGTTTTTTTTACTTGATTAATGTAAGTATTCGGATCGAGTTTAAGATATAAAAAAAATAAATTTTTTAATTCTAAACTCTTATAACTCAGTATCTACCAGAGTTGCATTATTGTTTTTGTTGGCTAGGTAATTGTAACAGCTAGCCCTGCTTGGAATTGTAAGGATTTGGAATGGTTTTGTGGTCTTTAAGAGACTGAGTTGAAGATTTTTTTAAAGTTAAAATACTGCTAATACAAGAAAAAATAACTAAATTAAAAAAATAATAATACTAATTTGAGGTAGTCTGGGCTCCCATAGACTAAAGTCCTGCATAAAAATTATCATAGTTACCGTATATTTTAATGAGTCGTAAATAACCTACAGGAAACCTAAAAATTCAGGCCTTTGAATTTTGAATTAGATAAGCATCCCTATCCATGATCCTTGACATTGTTTCTCCTTCAAGACTTGGAACCAGCTGTCTTCCATTAATAATGGCACGTCATTGCCTCGGTAATGATTGAATTCCAGCCATTGATTGTATCTGTGAATCTCCGATTGAGATTTTGTCAACCCAGGTTAAATAAAATATTCTCACCGAAGACTAGTAAATTCGAAGGGGAAATTCCCATGATTGAAAATGAAATCTTTTAATAGTTTGTGTGAAACCCCGGGTAAAATTTGAAGAAAAAGTTGAAAATGTTTTACCGAGTCTAAACGGGTATTAACGTGACCAATTTATAAACCCCTGAAAATTTGAAAATAAAATAAATAGAAAATATGCAAGTAAAATTAAAATGATTTTACATGCATGGTTAAAAGGTTAAAAAAAAATAACATGAAAAAATGTTGGTGTAAACCCCGATTGAAAATCGATAACGATACAATGAAACGGTGATAAGTCCGTAAAACAACTAAGTGGTAATAAAATAAAATAAATATATTTAGAACAATAAAATGGTCTTGAGGATTTAGTAGAGTGATTAATACAATCCATGGAAGGATGAAACTACAAAAATTGAGTTTTTGGTGTAAAATCATCTACCGAGCAGTTTTATAATATCAAGCAAAACTCTCAATCCAACTATCAAATCAAGATAAGATTTTACAAGAAACCTTTTGAAATATTATATATCTTAAGTTAAAATATTAGGTCAATGAGTATGGAAATATCATATGAAAATAGAAACATTCGAACAGAAAATAACGTATAAGTTTAATAATAGCAATCTTGTAAATAAACTAGAAAAACTGGAAATTCAGCTTCTTCTTCTCCTATAATTGTTAGCCATCACTAGGAAGGGAAGGAAGAAAAGAAAAAAGAAATTGTGAAAGCATCCACCATTAAAACACCTTGAGAGAAACAATTTTTTTAGGTTAGATAGCGAGGGAGCGACGGTTTAAAGACAATCAACACAAGATTTAAAAGAGAAATCAAGTGAGGAAAAGAAAACAAAGAGAAAAAGCTCACAACATAGTGTAAAGAAAGGAGAAGCTAAAAACTTTGATGTTATTAATAAAGAGAGAAAGTTCATCTTATTCTCGGATAAGATATTATAAGCTTGTTTGTACAAGTTTAAGTAAAGATTATTAAAGTTTAAGCAAAAATTTTAAATTTTAAATTCGTGTTTTTAGATGAGAAAATTAGGGAAATGAAAAATTGTGAAACTGTGATGTTTTTGAGATGTAATAGAAAGTAGATGAGTTTAAACGATACATACTTGACAAAGAAAACTCGTGTTTCATTAGCATTAATAGCTGATAACATTAAGAGAAAATAGAAAAGGATGGAAAACCAAATAAATGCTTATTGACTAAGAATTCAAGGGAGGTTTAGTTAATTGCTTGGATAATTGCATGAATTGAATGTGTTCACATGTAAAGAAAGAAAAGAGATAATGTATGCAAATGATTTTGGAACTTGTTAGTTGGAACTGAGAAAGATGTATGAGGTTTACAATAACTTTAAATATGGTGGCTTTCTTTTTATAAGATTTACAAAACATTTAAATTTGTTAAACAACCTTATCTTTATTAAGTAACAACTAAAAGTAAAACAAACAAAAAAACATAAAAGAAATTAAAATAAAATCTGAATTAAAATAATAAATCCAAAAAAACTTAGGAAATAACAAAATGGCTCAAATAACAACTCCTAGGCTTAATTCTGAGAGATCTAATGATCCAATAAACAAAAACACTTACTATTATTATGATTGCCTATAGAATCACCTGAAAAAAATTAAACCTCATCTAATAGTCAGATTTTTTATTATCACTGTTTTAAGGCGCTCACCTAATTTGATAAGATCAAACCTTTTTTTTTCATAAACTTGTCTCACTAGTCCATCAAAGTATTTGTTGGGGAATCCATATAGAGGGTATTTGAGAGTGTGCTTGCGGTTGCTTTTCAAAACGCTTTTTGCTTGGAAATGCATCAAAATAATATTATTTAGAAATTATTTTTGACATTAAGACGTCAAAATAATCTTAAAACACCAAAGAAATATTAATTTAAAGTAAAGAAAAAAATAAAAAATTTTATTTTTTTAAATGCTTTTGAAACATAAAAATAAACAACCCTATAGTCTGTTTAGATCAAATCCCCATCTGATTATGTCAAATTCTCTCCGATATAGAACTATGCTTTGTGTTTGTTACAGTACTTTTATTAAGAAAAAAAGCATATTAATAAAAAAACACCCTAATGTCCTCTGACACTCCTTCCATTTATTAATTGCCATAATTATAATTCAAATTCAATCCTCAAATAAAAAAACTTTTAATATGGTCCAGTTTTTCTGAATAATAGATTAAAACTTTGCTAAGGATAGGGTTTTTCCATGTGAAGACAAGCTGCAGGCATGCATATAACAATGACTGGCTCCTTTCACTCCAAAGACTCATTATGGAGACTGACGAGCAGTTTTGAAGGCTACTAAAGTGGGCAGAATTAATTTGTAGTCCTGAGATTGAGGTGGAAGAGTATGCAACAAAAGAGAAAACAGATATGCTGGTTTGTATAAGTGTGATAATAGTTGTATTTTAAAATATTTTTTATTTAAAAATATATTAAAATAATTTTTTTATTTTTAAAAAGTTATTTTTGATATTAACACATTAAAATATTAAAAATTTTAAAAACAATAATTTAAAATAAAAAAATAATTTCTTTTATGGCCACCATTAAGAAAAAGAAGAATGATAATGTACGACACTTGAGGTTGTGACCTAACGGGGGAAGAGATTTGTTCCCTATCTTTGCATCCGGGTTCGATTCTCTCTGTGTTTGCCTATCATTCTTGTGTTGTCTTAGCTGCTCACTAGGCTTGTAGGGTGTTTAGTGGACCCAGAAATTAATCGTGGTGCGCGTAAGCTGGCCAAATACGCCGAGTTGAAAAAAAAATAAAAAGGAATGATGATGTACGGAGCTGTTCGTGAAACAATTCTCCGTCTAGAGCTTTGGCATTTTGTGATGTATTTAGTAAGATAGAGAATGATGACACAACTAATCCTCAACAAATGACCTTCTTTAGTCACAAAAAACGAGGAGATTGGGAAAGAAAAAACATGCTTCGATGGGGACTTCTCTCCTACTATATTTATATATTGATCTCATTAATTTATATTTATATTTGCTGGAATATGTATAATAATTGATTTACATTTACTATTATGAACGCTGCCGAAGCCAAATTAAAAAAAAAACACTATTTTACTATGAGTTTTATCTTAAATTACTATAGATTATACTATTCATTTTACAAAAACATTCAGTTATCCATGTTCAAGTAACAAAAATAAATTAATGAAAGTTCTACAAAACTGATTTGAAACTTTAATCTAATTGGAAAATATAGAATCAAGCTCAAAATTGTTTTTTTTGAATTGTTCTATTTTTTGGATTGATTTTATAGTGTTTTGGGGTTAAAAATAGATTTACTTGCATTTCTAGAATATATATTTTTGATGGTTTTAAGTGAAAATAAATTAAAATTAAGTTTTTTTTTTAAAAAGCACTAAACCTAACTTTTCAAGCACCATTGATTGTTGAGATTTGAACTAAGTGATAATAGATTATTTCTCCAAGCGAACTTGTCCGTCAATTTAAAAAAAATATGAGAGCTATGTGTGTGAGCTTGGCATTGTAGACCCATGCTTCCCTGGACTTTAATTTTTGGGGCCAGCACGCGTCTCAATCCTTTTAGGTTAATACCTGATTTTTTTTATATTACCTTTTTATTTTTTTTTATTTTGATTCAAATTCATTATAAATAAAATATTATGTAATTTTGCCATTATTTTGAAATAAGATTATTTGTTTTGATAATGATATTAACAATTACTTTGTGAATTATATTATATACTAGCCTAATATGAAACTTTTATAAGAAAATATGCTTATAAAATAAAATATTTATTTTGTTGTTTTTTAACTATTTTTTTACATGGGCACTGAAAATAACTGATATAATATCACTATTTACTCCGATTTTATATATATATATATATATATATATATATATATATCCCATCAATTAAATTTGAACGTTGAAAGAATATCCCAAATTCCTCTTGAATAATCTCGTTGCTTTGTGGGATTATTGCATAAACTCTGCATTTGCCGCATGAGATCTACATGCTCAAATTCAAACTCTTCTGATTTGGGTTTTTGCTTCTTTTTTTTTTTTTTTCGTGAAAAACCAGCGATCTTTTAACGTCAGTGAAGACGATCTCTCATGGAAATAAATCAGTAACAGAGGAGAGGACTGCGCTCTGTAATGGCTCCCACCTACAGCCGCCAATAAGGTTTCTTGTCTTATTTCTAGAAGACGAACCTTTTCTAAAAGTTGCCTTCCCCGGTAAGGACAACAGAATTAGGCCAATGTGCTTCTTTTTTTTTAAATAGATAGGAGTATTATTATAGCTAATAAAAAATAATATCATTTTAATATATTTTCAAATAAAAAAAATAACTTTTATAACATTTTCAAAATCCTCTGCCAGCAAAATTCGCTAAACGTTGCCCATAACATGAGAATCAAATGACAACAGCAAACATCCACCACAAGAAGAGAGAAACATTTCTTTCCTCCTATCGAAAAAGACTGTACGGTCGTTATCCAAGGCCCAAGGGAGAGGTACAGGCACCTAGATTTTCTCGGCTAAAACGTTTTATATACAAGTAGAAGGGGCAATGAAAAAGTGTCTCGCTACTTTATGATAAAATATGTAAAAGGTTTCTAGATTTTCAATTTTCAAACAAGAGCAGTATTGAGAAAAAATCAGTGAAGCCACGAGAGGGAGACCTCATGCTCATCTCTCCTATCCTTTACTCATTGTATTCAGTATTTGTACGTGTTTGGCTGGCATTTCCTTACCCTCTTCAGAGGGATTTGAAAGCTGAGAGACAGGGAAGAAAAGTAGCAAAAAATACACACAGCGCCCCCCTCCTCGGCACGAACTGCAGACATTTAACTATGAGTTTTTAGGCTAAAATAAATTGCCGATGCTTCTTTATAACCTTAACTTATTTGAATATAAAGCATTTAACTATGGTTTATCATGAATTAGTGACTCGTTGCTGTACAATTTGTTTATTACGCGTGCCATAAGCACACATGATTGATGGGTTCTAAATTGCTTGTTTCTCCTGCACAGACCAGGTTTCATATTTGTAATGATGTCATTAATAGGCAACTTTCTAAGGGTCCCAATTGAAAGGATACTGCGATAATTGGGCCAAAAAGGAGATACAGGAGAAGGGTTGGCACACTAAGAGAAATAACTGAAACTAACGAGGGCTTTCTAACAAAACAATGAAGACATTCGAAAATTTCGACCGTTGGGTCCGTTGCAGACAGACAAGACACAGGGTAACGGTTAAGTTCTTCGGAAAAGAAAAGGAAAACAAAAAATACTCCCCCACTTACTTACGTGCAGTTATCTCTTTCAAAACTGCAAAGAGATTGAAGAAACCACCAGACGAAAAAGAAAAAAAAGAAGAGCAAACCCCACAAGATAAAGAAACAATGGGATGTGTTTCTTCAAAACTCTTCAAGAAAGAACTCCATCAACAAATCATATTCAACAATGGCGGCCAGTGTGTTGACCACGTGGTCTCTCTCACTTCTTCAACTTATGGTGCTCTCAAACTTGACTGCAACAATCAACATCAACAACAACCACCACTACAACAAGCACACAAACAAGAGCCCATCAAAGAAATTGTGGAAGAGAGTAAGAGATTGCAACAAATATCTCCAACAAAAGAAGATCCAGAGGTTGTTAACACTTGGGAGCTAATGGGAGATCTTGAAGAAGGAGTACCCGTTTCAAGTCAAACTAAGAGAAGTCCAAATTCGAGGGTTTTGCTTCGTGGGTTTGCTGATTTGGACCTTAGGAGTCCACTCAAATTCTTGAATCAAAGTGGGTCTCCAAGAAAGGCGAAAACTTATGGTGGCAAAGAAAATAAGGTAAAGAGATCATCAGATTTTAGCCCTAGACCGGTTTTAAAGGCCAACAATTCATCAGGGAATTCGTGCAAGGCAGTGTTGAGATTGAGTTATCCTGTGAAAGCGTCTCCAGTTGGGGCTAAAACAGAGAATCTTAGCAGAGAATCTGGATTCTCTCCGAGGAGGAAGAGTAGTTTTATTCCTCTGTTCGATCCAGAAATAGTTGCATTGTATGAGAAAGACTTGTCCGAAGAAGAAGAAGAAGAAATCGAGAGGATAATTTTACCAAGTTCAAGAACCACAAAAGTAAAGAATTTGCGAGATTTGGAATCTATCCTTCAGTCTTTCGAACAAAAACGCCCGCCTGGAGGGGAAAATAAGGTCGTGATTTACACTACTACATTGAGAGGAATTAGAAAAACATTTGAAGATTGCAACTCCGTAAGATCAATCATTGAGTCACATCATATTCATATTGTTGAAAGAGATGTTTCCATGGATTCGGGCTTTAAGGAAGAGTTAAGAGGGCTAATGGGTACGAATGAAGTCAAAGTTCCACTTGTGTTTGTTAAAGGGAGGTTGATTGGCGGTGCTGACCAAGTGGTAAAGTTGGAGGAGGAGGGAAAGTTGGAGATTCTGTTTGATGGAATCCCGAAAGGGCTCGCTGGAGGATGTGAAGGTTGTGCTGGGGTTAGGTTTGTGATGTGTGTGGAGTGTAATGGGAGCTGCAAGGTTTTGCACGAGAAGCAGAAGAAGATGGTTAGATGTGGTGAGTGCAATGAGAATGGGCTGATGCAATGCCCCATCTGTTGCTGTTGACAATGAGGTGTGTGTAGAATTTTATCTAACCTTTTGAATTGATCTTGAGATTGTGAGATTTTGGCCAGGCTTGGTTAATTCTTGTGACTATTCCTCGTCAGGAATTAACATAGATTTACCTCATGGTGTTTCGATCACTACTACAAAATAAGGCTATTAGCATCAGATTTTAGCAACGGATAATTCCATTGCTAAATTTAGTAACAAATTTGCAACGGATTATATATATATTATTTTTTTAATATTAGCAACATGCTTAGCAATGGAAAATTCGTTGCTAAAAACAAGATAAAATTTGCAACAGAATATCTGTTGCTAATTAAAAAAATAATTATTTAAATTTTAATATAAAACTAAAATTTTACAGATCATTGATTAATTTTTACATTATAAAATCTCAACCGTTTATCACCAGTGTTAATTAATTCTAAACCTGCACCCCCCTTAATTTTAAACCTGCACACCCCCCTATCTCTACTAGTTAATTAATTCCAAACCTGCACCCCCCCTCACCCAACAGAAACGTAAACAGGAGCAAAGAAACAAACAGCCGAAAATTAATTTTATCTTCATCTTCTTCTCCTTCATCTTAACAGATTCAATCTTTCTCTATAAACCACCAAAAACACAGACCCATGGCAACATCCCACTAGATCCATCATTATCACAATCAAACATCCTGATTTACCCCCTCTCTTTATATACGGGTTGGGTTTTGCACTCTTTTCTTCAATAATTCAGGTAACAAATTTTTTTTATCGATACTTTGAATAATGGTTTTAGGCTATTCATTTGATAAAATAAGGGTTTATGAAATGTTTTTACCATGATCTATAACCTAATTATGCATGTTTAATTGAAAATTTATCAAAACCCCCAATTTAATTTGTAGGTTTACGGTTCATAAATTGTTTGAAAATAACTTTTCTGAGCATATGACTGTCTTTTTTCTTTCCTTATTCAATGCGAGTTTGTATAAAAATAGTAATTGAATGATTTTCATTGACCTTTGGAACCATTTCTAATAAACTTGAAGTCCAGGTTCGTTCTTCTTCCAGATTCGTGATATGCTGGAGAATGAGGAGAAGAATGAAAATGCTGCCTTTGTTTCTTTCTGTGGGGATATTGACTTAACAACCTTCAGTGAGAATCCAAATTTGAAAGACACATGGGCTCGTCAGGTTCGTGATATGCTGTAGAATGAGGAGAAGAATGAAAATGCTGAATTCCGAGTGAAGGAGGTTGAGTACATTCAAGCAGAGGTAGGTCCCTTTTAAATTCTTTAAGTTCTTATTTTTGTACATTCTGTTTATTCATCTTTTATTCTCTCTGTTTCTTCAATTTATTTTAAGCTTGCTTATATTCAGCTAAGGGTGTGTTTATTTATGTTTAGCTTGAATATATCTAGTTAGTGATGTTGACTTCAAAATTGTTGAAGCAGTGATAGTCCATCTACAACTTTACTTCCACCACAGAGGACCCGTAATCTTTGTGGAATATTTCAAGGTTATGTGGTTTGTTTGACAAGTGGGTTGTTTGCTAGACATATGCATTTTGTCATACCTTTAATTCTGAGGCAATGGTGGACACTGGAGCAAGCTTTTCAATACATTTCTAAATTTTGTTGAGTGTGGATTTATTTATTTTCATTTTCAAATTTTTACATATTTCTTTTATCATTTTTTTATTTGTTTTTTGAAGAAGGTTTTCCTGCTGGAATCTTTGTCTAATAGGTGTACCATAAAAATCTCAATAAAAGATTCCTTAATAAGTGATTCTTGATGATAGATTTAACTTTCTTTTTTTGTTTGAATACATATATACAGGTGAAGATAATAAAGTGTCTAGTGGAAAACGTTGTGGTAGATATTTCATTTAACCAACTTGGTGGACTGTTCACCCTTTGTTTCCTTGAAAAGGTTAGTGCTTTATCCTAGAAATTGTCTACTCCTTTTGTCCAAATATTATGATCCTTTTTCCGGACACTTCTGCTTTCCCAAATTATTAGTCTGTTATTAGAAAATCACTAATCCTGCCATGCCCTATTCATTAAGCAACCTAAATCAAAACCATCTTCTGGACTTAGCAAATTATTTCTTGAGGCTTGTAGTGCAATATATGCTGTTTTACCTGTTGGACAAGATAATCAAAGGCAACCCTTTTTATCCAAACACTTCAATGTTATTGATCCTTTGCGTATAAACAACAACCTGGGACACAGTGTCAGTAAAGGTATACAAATAGAACTCTACTATGCTGTTTGCCATCAAGTTAAATGTCATTTGAATACCTCTGCTTTTTAACGTTCCAAATTTTATCAAGCAAGGAATACAAGCCGGCAACTATTGTATTCCTATTTCTCCTAGAATTAACTGGTGTTTGTTTCCAGTAGAGTATTGAAGGTTCTTTTTACATTCCAGCAAGAGTCCCATTCCAGGTAGAAAGACATGACTACTTCATGCTGTTTTTATTTTTATGCCTTCATGCTGTTTTTATTTTTATGCTTAGCTTCTATCCATGCCTGCTTCTTCCATGATATATATGTACATGTATCAAGAACAAAGGAAACAATTTTGCATTCCTTCTTTGATATAATTGTGGAGTTTGGTTGATTTTATATTTTCTCAACTCAATAATTATTAATGATAATGCATATATTTTTTCTGGTTTTTAGCATGCCTCGACGAGGATCCATATTAGATTCTAGGAGTGACAGGTCCACTTCATCCAAATCATTTCAAAAGGAGATAAAGAAAAAAGAAGAGGAGATAAAGAAAAAAGATGATTTTATTTTTGAAATGAAACGGCAGATGGATTCCATGAAAGAATATCTTATGAACAATCTTGGATATCATGGTGGGACATCAAATATTGATCAAGGTATGCCAGCACCCATGGCCCCATCAATGCCGCCGCCTATGGCTCCCCAGATAATGACATCTATGGGTCCCACATCTCCACCAATTTATTGACCTGAACCTCAACCACTATAAACCTGATTCATCTTACGTCGATCCACAATACCATGATTGTATCTTTTGATTGTATCTTTTTATTGTATTTTGACTTATTTGCATTAATGCAAGTTTAACTAAATTTTTATGCTATGAATTTTATTTTTATTCCATTTATTATTGGTGATAAAGTCATTTTCCATATTAATTTATGTTGTTTATATATATATTCTATAACTTTTAAAATATCCATAAATAATTAATTAAAAAAATTAAAAGTCATTTGGATAAAAATAAATAAATAAATTTAATAAAAATAATATAGTCAGCAACGGATAATCCGTTGCATATTTGCAACGGATTATCCGTTGCAAATTTTTCAGCAACGGAAATTCCGTTGCTAAAAAATCAGCAACGACGGATCTGCATCCGATATTTTCCGTTGCTGATTCCGATGCTAAATTTTTTTAGCAACGGATTTTAGTTTTATTTGCAATGGATCCTAATTACTATATTTTTTAGTAGTGGATATTGAAATGGTGGAGGTACTAAAGTGGGTTTTAGGCCTCTTGTCCGATTGACTGCTTGTGTTTCTGGACATTAGCTGCTTAATTTGCTAATGTATTATATATTTCACGAATTCTTTAGAAATTCCTTGCACATATAAGCACTAAACCTTAATTTGTTAAACAAGTGTTTCTTATGCAAATTTGCTTTTGAGCTCCATTAACTTTGCAATTCAGTTGGTTCTAAAGATGCCTTTCTTTTTCTAATGTTGCGATAGTTAGGATAACTTCTGTGCCTAAGCAATTAGACATGAAATCCAAATGCCATCAGTGTAAAAGCTCGTGTAAGTGATTCAGTGGCGCGCCAGTGAGGTACTGAATATTGGTGAAGTCTGGAGGCTACAAGAAAGAAAATGGTTATTTGGAGCTGCTCCTAGAACTCTAGTTTCTGGGAGATTTTCTCCCGCGATCATCTTACAGATTAATCTTTGCTTCCACTTCTTTGCTTATTGTGAGAAATTTTCCTACTGAATCACTGTTATTCACAAGAAGATTATTGTGCAGATAAAAAAATTAATACATTCTCTGTTCCGCAGAAAAAAAAAAATGAAGTGTTGAAGAATTCTGAAGCAGAATTCTCCATCTATTATGCAGAAATAAAACTCAAGATTATAAATGGGGTTCTGTTTTGGGTTTTATGTTCCCTGTGTGCTGTTCAATAATCTCTCTTGTTTTAGATATGACTTGATGAAAAATTGATCACGGTGGTGATTGATACCGCCATACCGGCAACCTTTCCCTGCTCATTGAGCGTCACATCCAGGCACACATGGAAATATTAATCCCAGGTCTCGAGAGTTGGCCCAAGAGCCTAAATGCATAGCAGTAGTAACTTAAGGGCACTATCATCCTCATGCTTAGCAACTTTTTTGAAAGAAAAAGAAAACTGAAAGATCCAACAGTGTGAAAATCGTTGTTACATTAACACATGAGAGGATACATGCCACTTACGTAAAGAGGGGGCTAAAAGGTTGAAGTGAAGATTAGCTAATCAATTTTACTTAAAAATGGAAGCAATTCTTTTAAATTTTATCTGAATGATCACCGTAGAAGGAGAATAAAATTGCACTCCCAGTAATTAAGAATAAAATCCTACTTAAGATGGAATTTTCAGTTGAAAGCATGGACTTCATCAAAAGATGGAACGGTTCCATATAAACTTAGAAAACATTATCATTTAATGGAGGTTTAACATGAAGCTGTTGTGCATTACGAGATTTACTATAAAATTTAAACACGAATTACCATCTTTCTTCTCTTTACCACCAGAGAAACTGTCAGAACAACCTTAAGAACAAAGCACCAGGTCTCTGGATACATGCCTGAAAATTACAGGCTGATCCAAGAGTATTTGATAAACTTGTATATAGATTTACTATATTTGAACCCCATGGATACTCTAGCATCAATGTATTTGTACTGTATGGACAGGTGTAATTCTAAGGCTTGGTCACGACAAATAACTTGTTTGATAAAAAAATTTATAATTTTGATTTGAATAGTAGATCGGTTTCAACTTCAATCAGAAGGTTCTACAAGCTTAGTTTTATGGGAGATTAATTAATTATAACCAACTAAGATTCGGAAAGCCCTCAAATTAGACCTATAAGTTTATGTTTTTATCAGTTTTGTTATCTTTTTTAATCAATTTTGAATTTTTAGTTTTGCTTGTGTTATTTTCCCGTTTGAATTTGAATTATTTTTTTAAAATTTGTTTAAAGCCTATTTAAAATAGTTATAATCATGTTTTGAGGACGTGTTATTACAAGAAAATTATTTAGTAATAAAATTGTGAATTAAGGTTTCTATATGAATTTTGTTTTTTGAAAATTGTCTTTCTTTGGATTCCTATTCTTTAGTTCGGCAGTTTTTGGTGATCAAAGTACTAGTTTGAGATAGTTTAATTGTAATTAAAGGATAATTGAGCTAATAAGATGAGATAAATGATGTTTTGAGATGATGGATATTTACAAGTGGAATTGTGTGATGTAAGAGCATAGAAGAGGAAAATGCAATACATGTGTTACTGAGTTATAGGCTTCAATATATAAGTAATACAACAAATTAAAAGACAACAAATAACTACCAAGAAAAGCACTTTATGTTTTCAAAATAAAGATGTAGGTGTTTATATAGCACACCACCAAGCAACATAGTTATAGAATAAAATATTATTCTCCTTTCTCTTTCTATTTTTTTTCTGCAACATGATTCTTGAATCCTTTGCTAATTGGTTCTATCCCAACTTATGCATCATCATCTGGTATTAGAGCTCATAATCCTTAAACCACTCCAATGGTGAAAAATGTTAACATAAAAGATATCCTTAAGCTTGAGAAATCCTTAAGTTTTTCATGTAAGAAAACATTGACAAATTTGATAGGTTTATAAGGAAACTGAAAATAGAATGTGAGAAATTGACAAAAACCATAAAAAATAGAATGAAGGTTTTTAACTTGAAATCTCTTATTAACAAACTTTTTTTATAAAGCAATTAGCACACTTATCCATCCTAACCTTCTAAGAATATCTTTACTAGCAAGTTTTCACCTAACTAAAGGTATACTAGCACACTCTTTTTACCCACGACATCTTCTTTTATATACCCACTATAACCTTTACTTAGTAACCAACCAAACATTTATGTAACTAACCCTGATTTTAAATCTTATACGTTTTAGGAGCTTCTTCTTTATAAAGAGATGGAAGGCTCCACATTCATCTTAAGTTTGTGAGCATAATAAGGGCATTCATATTATGATAAACATCATCTTCAACCTAAAAGTTTAGACTAATGGGTTATATATCTATTTTATATATAAGCACCTTATGTTTTTCATTCATTTTCAATGTGGGATATTTACCATTCATATGTGCACTCAACAAATCTTTCCTTTATATATGTGTCCACTCCTTTTAAACACAACTCCTTTAAGCAAAAGTATATAACAATTAAAGTGTGATATCTGAAAATCAGAGTTTATCTCTTTTTCTAAACCATAGGTGAAGCAAACAAAGACATGAGATCCCAACTACAATCGTCACTCATCCCTAGCTAAACCATCATCTTTTATACCAGTTTGTTAAGGAGCTTATTGTGTTTGTGAGATGTATGGACCTCTGTCTACAATGGATTTGCACATAAAAAGGTTTATATACAATGATGGACACCACCTCCAACTCATAAGTCTAAATAATAGGTTATGTGTTCATATTATATATAAGTATTGTACTATCCCATTCCTTTTTAATGTAAGATATTTACTACTCATATGTGCACCCAATATGTAGAGTCTACTTTTGATGGAAAAGACATCAATCAATAGGTTTATGAATGTAATTTGTTCTTCAAAATCAAACTCATATATGAGTATGAAAAGGTTTAGTATGCTTCCTACTTCTTAGATG
The DNA here is from genome assembly GCF_951802175.1 of Populus nigra. Classification (NCBI taxonomy): domain Eukaryota; kingdom Viridiplantae; phylum Streptophyta; class Magnoliopsida; order Malpighiales; family Salicaceae; genus Populus; species Populus nigra. The sequence continues at coordinate 8,261,978 of NC_084868.1, forward strand.
ATAGGGCTTTGCTTTATAAAACCCATAAACCAAACACATTTTTTTGTAAAATAATAGAATTATTCATTCTATACCTAAATACTCTAATAAAACTATCAACTATATTAATAGAAAAGTGTTTCTTACTATGCAACATACCATTCCTTTCTTTTCAAATAACGTGAACAAAAAGAGTAGACAAGAAAGTTCTATACTGAAATGAGTTTTTGCCCACTAAAACTCTACATTCTAGCTAACCACATTTTTAGATATACTAGTAGTTAACATAACTTTTTCTCGTACATATGTAGAGTTAGAACAACTAAAGAAAATGTGATCCTTATCCTCACTAAACATAACATAAAATAAACACTTTTCACTAATACTTCTTTTCATAAAAATCTGTCTAGATTTATCACTTTAACCTATTAAGAATTGCACGTTATAGACTTCACTTATAGAAAAATCCCTAATATATTTTGAAGAAATTTTTTTTTAGGATTATATTTCCAAATAACATGATCCTAAATATAAAAAAGGCATATAATATTACAAATATTTTAAATGTCAACCATGATTTTAGAGCAAATATGTGGTCAACACCAAAAATAATAAGAAATGACTTTAATAACTTTATATTTCAAAGAAAGACTTTATTCATAAGCAAACCAATTACAACAAACTTTAGTTATAGGACTTAAAAAGAGCTAACTATTCCATTGTAGATGAGTGTTTCTACCATAACTAATAACGTGTTCAATGAGATTGTAGGTTGTACTTTTAAACATAAAAGCTTTATTTTCAATTATAAAAATAATCAGTTGTAATTTTAAAACTTCATAGCTTATCATCCTTAACTTTATAGGAAGAAATCCATGCCCACCTATGAAGAACAATTTTAAAAAATATTCCACACACACACACACACAAAATAACATCATTTTACTCTTTCAATTTTTATATGTCTAATCCATCCTCTTGTTTTGCTTTGGTAAAGTCACATAGTCTTAAGCAACTTTGGTTATATATATTGACCATTTTCACCTTTTCATATAAAAGCATTGTATTTTTATTCATTGGCCTTTATAATCTACACTAGAAGGATAAATAAGGAGCATCAATAATTTTGGATACTAAAAATCTTAGAGGAAATAAGCTACAATAAACTAGCAAATAAGAGAAGCTTAAAAGATTAATTTTACATCATATAAGAAATCTTCCCCATAATAGGCCTACAATAATAAATAAATAAATAAATAAACTTAGTTTGTTTGATAGTAAAAGAAGCCCTCAATACCATGGGAAAATGACCATGTCTAAACCCAAATATTATTTGAATTCACAAAGTAGTATAATTATCCATTTCAACATATAAAACTTCACTTTTCATAGGATTAAATTTCGGACCAAATATAGAATAAAAAACATAAAGCACAAAGGTGATATTCTTAATAAAATTTAGATCATTATTATATAAATATCAAGAGATTATCAGCAAAACAGAAGTGAGATAGAAGGATTTTCCTACCATGTGAATGTTAATCACCATAATCCACAACAACATTTGAGATTTTTTATATCCATCCCTAAAAATTAGAGACATATGGATTATGTCATTCATGAAGAATTTCATGTTCGTACTTAAAAATAAGAGACTCATCAATTAAACCATTCAAGGAAATTTATGTTCATCTCTAAAAATAGAAAAAATCATCAATTAGAAAATTCATGAAAAATTTGATGTTCATCCCTAAAATAAAGAGTCATTAATTAGGCCATTTGCAAAAAAATCAATGTTGGTCCCTAAAATAGAAGACTTGTCAATTAGATCATTCTTGAAAATTAAAAATCAATCTCTAAAAGTAAAAGACTCGTCAACTAGGCCTCTTACAAAAAATTTGATGTATATCTATAAAAAATAAGAGATTCATTGATCATAAAAAAATTATCATTCATTCATAAAAATAGAATACTCGTTGATTAAGCCATAAAAAAAAGATTGAATAAAGCATGAACGACAATCAAATTCTCAAGTGAGCTTAAGACAAGACAATACATGCCATGTGATGTTATTCATACAAGGGTTGAACAATTAAATTTGAATTTTGGTATAATGTTACTTATTATCCAGTTTTATGTTAATCAACATAACTCTCAATTCGAGTGTTAGATAGGGCTAAAATTTTACCAGATATTTTAAAATGTATTGTTCTATATTTGATTAAAATTTTACGTCATCCAGGTTCAGGAAAGCATAATAATACAGGTTAAAAGGTGCTATATAAATTTTGTTATTTATTACCCTTTGATTTGTGGACTTCTTATCTGGAAATGATTTTTTTCCCTAATAATACAAAGATATCCAACAACTTATTTTTCAGAGTTTTCTAGTTTAATAAAGATCTTTAATAGGCAACAACATAGTTTTCAAGTGTGACAAGAATTCCTTAATGTTTCAAAATTATTTTCTTACAAAGATTCTTTATTTATCCTAACTACACATGGGGATGAGGGGTAGTGGTATTCAATGGCAGATTACTTTATTTGTTTTGGAAATTTTCTTTATTAAAAAAGGAGACTAAAAGAGGCAACAATAAAGGGAATTAATATGTGTCATTGCCTTTCATGACTTGCAAGGGTTTCATGCTATATAAAGAAGTTAAAAGGCAACAAAATTGAGGATTTAATTTAGCAATTAAAACAAGAGTTTTTCTTGCTAATTTTGAACATCAATAAAGAGAATTAATATATGTCATTGCCTTTCATGAATTACAAGGGTTTCATGCTATATAAAGAAGTTAAAAGGCAACAAAATTGGGGATCTAATTTAGCAATTAAAACAAGAGTTTTTCTTGCTAATTTTGAACATCAAGGGTTAGCTGCAACTATCCCAATCCTTGCTAAATTTGACCATAAAGGATTCTAGGTAAAAAAAAAAAAGACGATTGTTTTGGAGCATTTAAGCTTGTTTAATGAGAAACTATATTTATTATTTAGGTTTGGTGTTGTTTTCATTATTTTGGACTTGGTTTAGCTTGAGTTTGGACTTTTACTTGAATTTGGGTTCATGATAGCCTATTAGTCATTGTTTAAGGTTTATTAAGTGTTTAGGCTTTAGTTTTAGTTGGGTTTTATTTTGAGCTTTTGGTCTATTATCCATTAAGGTTATTAAGGTTCTTTGTTGAGTTTATTTTAGATGTTTAATGTTGTCAAATTTCAGCAGCCATGGAATATTGAATAAAACTAGTGTTTTGCATGGAGTAACATGTTTTTATCTTTTTTAAAACAAAGAGCAATTGAACTTATCGAAGTATAATTAACTTTGTAGCGTTCTTCCTTATACTTCTCATTCGTGACTCGCTAATTATTGGGTGAGGATTCAAATTCCAATAGTATTGGTATCTCAATTCAAGGTAATTATTATGTCATACTCTTCTATTAAATCTGTTTTTTTTTCTTTTCAGGATTATGTCAATTTGCTTGTAGGTTTCTAGATCAATATATCAATGGGGTTCACATCATTATGTATATAAATTAGTCTCATAAGAAATAAATTATATGAATTTGCATGATTTTGTTCATATTCTAAGAATAAAATTTAAATAGAAAAATCAACATACATGGCATTTACAAACAACATGATATCAGTTTTTAATCGCGTTTCTAGCAATAACTTCACAACAAATGAAAAGATCAAAATATGTACGACAAAGCAACATGTAAAACTCTATACATTGATATAAAGAGAGTAGGTTTGCTACATTACTTGAATGTTAAGAGCCCAACACAATATAATTGAAGAGGAAGTTACTGTTGTTACTGCTATTACTTTGAAAAAACATATTTGAATACCCACAACTTAATAATAACTTGGTGACATTATTGTTGTGTTTAGTGATGATGCTATTATTCTTAAAGACCATACCTCAATAACTTCTTTCTTTATAAAGAAAATGGAAGTGTTACTTAAAAAAAGAAGAAGAAGAAGGTATGCTATTGTTATTGAATATCCAAACCTCAAGATGGCTTAGACATGCTATTGTTACTACTGCAAAGAGGATATTATTGTTTCTGTAGCAACTTCTAGTTGGATTTAAAGCATTGAAACGACACAGTTTAGAGATGTTTCCTTGATAAAAGTTTAATATCTCCTTCTAAGATTCTCAACTCATCTAAGCTTGATTTATTATGACTTCTATAACTCCATATGCATGTTAAAAACCAAAATAATAAAGTTATAGTGAACTTTTAGATAGATTCCATGTTCTTTATTTTTGCTATATGTTTTAAACTTAAAAAGAGAAATAATAGATTTTGAACTATTCAAAAAAGTTTTTGATATGTCTTATGTCCTAGCAAGGTGAAAAAGCCCCGAAACCGAAGTGTTTGGCTCCAATTATAATCCATAAACCAAAAAATAATTTTTGTTAAAGCACCTCTCTTTGCCTTTTTTTTATAATCAAAATCAAGCCTCTTTTTTATTGGCCACAAGAAACGACTTGGAACTTCTCTTTTATATATTAATCTTGAACCCTAACTTTAGCAAAGTTAATCTTCACCATTGAGCTCTTCCTTGCTATTTGTCTTTGTACTATGTTTGCAAATGAAAAATAATGTTTTTTTTAATGGTGATAATGCAGTTGATTTTGAAAGACAAATAAGGTGGGTTTTAGCATTTTTTGTTTCAGTAATAACAAAGGGTATATGGGCTGTGTTTTTATGGTTGTTTACTATATTTGCAACATGAAAAATGACTTGAAAAGGTGGGTTTTGGCTAATTCTACAGCTGAAACTTGGATGACAATGCGTGTGGCTTTGGCTTGATTTTGCAACAAATAATAAAGGGATAAAAATTGTGTATTTTGGCTTGATTTGCAACAGGTCATGTGAGCTATAAGGGAGGGTTTACAACTGCAATTAATCGTATAGTAGTAGGGAGGGAGAGATCCTGAGTTTTGGCTTATTTTCATGAGAAAGAAAAAGTGTGAGGGAGCAAACAAAAGGGTTTCATGTTTTTTTTTTTTTTTCTTGTCGACATGAAAAAAAAAAGGGAGAAAAATGTCATTGTTTGTTCTTCAACTTCTTTTGAATTTTTTTATATTTCAACCTTCAAAAATTCATGAACACGAAAAATAATAAACAAAAAGATTAAAAGATGTGAAATGATTAAGAATTTATTGAATTTCCACGAAAACATATTTTCTTAGAAACTCTCATATTTTTGCATTTTATTTTCTATTTTAAAACGAAATAGGAAGAAAAATGATCAAAATAAAGAAGTTAAAATCAAGTTACAATAAGGATGATGTTATTCCAACCTCTACAAATTTGCCAACACCAAAAATGATAAATAAAAGGTTAAAATGCATGAAATGTCCAAGAATTAGTTGAATTGTCATCAAAACACATTTCCTTAGAAAATTTTGTATTTTTGTTTTTCATTTTCTACTTTAGAATGAAGAAAAAGAAAAATGACCAAAACATGTAATTAGAACAAAAACAAATGATGGGGATCAAAATTGAATTCCACTACTTTTGTTATTACTATCACTCTATAATATATGACTATTATGACGTATTAAATGAACTCTCTTTAATTTTTTTTGTTTTGTGTTAAATTGAAGTGTAATGATAACTATAGATAAAATTTCTAAATCAAATAAAAACTTAAAAGTACATATTAAACTTAAAAATCTATGAAATTTGATATAGTTGATTAAGTGTTGACTTTTTATACAATTAAATTGGTATTTAATTACAAAAAGGGTTATTAGATTTATCAAATTATCTAAACTACAATTTAATAATGTTATCATAACATAAAGAAAGAAATAGAAATGCTTTGTTTGGTCCAATTCTTCTTACAAACACATTGAAACTATAATGATGTACTTAAAATGGTTAAATTCACACGATGAACGCTTTTATAACATTGAATTTCTCTCTTTCTTTGTCTTGAGTCATGACTTGCCATGTAATGCCCATCTGGCATTTTCGCTTACGTTGCAAAATCTCATTGGAGAATGGTTATCCAAAGACAGTGGATATTTCAGATATGTACACGTGTAGTCACCATGATTCAATTGGGTGTACGTAGCAAACATGGGAATCAATATGGTAAGCATTACATGGTTTTTTTTGTCTCTACATTTTCCTCTCTCTCTCTAAAAACTGAGTTGCCTCACTCAGTACTAAAAGAGAAGAAATGGGTGGTAGAAAGAGAAGGAAAGTGAAATTGTAAGTTGGGTTTTGTTTCTATTAACTGAAAACACTATGAAGTTTGTTACTTTACCATTTGTTTAGCATAATTTGTGATTTAATTGCTTTAGTATTAGGGTTTGTTATTACATCTTTTTAGGGTTTTAGATTTTTTTATATGAAGGGGTTGTGTGCTGATGCAAATTGGTTGTTTTAGATTGTGTTTAGTAGTGATGTGGGAAATTGGAATTAAAGTTGAGTGATTTCATTTCAGTGTGATGTGGGTGTGATTTAGATATGATGCTTTGGGTTTAGAGTGATTTCACTTTTGGGTGATGTGGTTTGGAAATTTGAATATTACTCTCAAATTTGAACATTGATCCTAGATGGGTTTCCTAGAATTGCCATATTGTGTGTCATTGTGATTTTTATCAGTGCCGATTCTTTTATTGGGGGGCTATGAGCTACTGATTTATGTGATTGATTTCTGGATAAAAAATGAATTATTGTTTGAATTCACTTTTGGAGCTTGTGTAATTTTTAATAATTTTTTAGCATAGAGTGATCTTCGCAATCATGATCATGATTTTCTGTAAACCAATTGCCATATTGATCTTATAGGTGATACGCAGTTACCATGATTATGTAATTTGTGCTCTTTTGCTGCAATCAATTCCTTTATAATGGCAGGGGTTTTTTGTGATTGCTTCTAATGCTGTCTCCATACTGTTCTTGATTTGAGAAATTCCACTTTTCATTTAAGGTCCAAATCAATCACTACTCTCCCTAAAACTGAAACTGCAAATTAGCTATTTTATTTTATAGTCTTTTACTTCGTCAGCCTTTTATTTATAAATTGCAAATTAGAAATCTATCTCATCCCAGTCAAAAAAAAATAAAAAAATTGAACTTTTATTGGAGTTACAACTTCTTTTGAATAATCTATAGTTGGTTTTGCATTTTATTCCCATTTATGTGCTTTCCATGACATAGGTTATCTGCGAGATTGGTGGATGATAAAAGAAGAACAACAATGAATAAGAAAGCAATGTTGGAAATGCAAACTTGGTCTGATCTTCCCATAGAACTTCTGGAACTGATATTCTGTCGCTTGTCGCTAGAGGATAATATCCGTTCCTCCATTGCTTGCAAGAGATGGAACACTGCTGCCATTTCTGTTAGAGTGGTAAACCATTCACCCTGGCTTATGTATTTTCCAAAATTTGGTAACATGTATGAGTTCTACGATCCAGCTCAGCGCAAGACCTATTCTCTTGAGTTGCCAGAGTTGTATGGGTCAAGAGTTTGCTACACCAAAGATGGTTGGCTGTTGCTATACAGACCCAGAACAAACCGTGTGTTTTTCTTTAATCCTTTCTCTCGGGAAGTTGTCAAACTGCCAAGATTTGAATTGACTTATCAGATAGTTGCCTTCTCTTGTGCCCCAACATCTAACACCTGTGTAGTTTTTACAGTTAGGCACATCAGTCCCACAATTGTTGCAATCAGTACTTGTCATCCTGGGGCAACTGAGTGGGTTACTGTTAATTATCAAAATCGCTTGCCTTTTGTGAGTAGTATTTGGAACAAGATCGTTTTCTGCAATGGATTCTTCTACTGTCTAAGTCTCACTGGTTGGCTTGGTGTGTTTGACCCACTGGAGCATACTTGGAATGTTCTTGCTGTGCCACCCCCTAAATGCCCTGAGAATTTTTTTGCAAAAAATTGGTGGAAGGGAAAGTTTATGTCTGAGCATAATGGAGACATTCTAGTTATTTATACATGCTGTAGTGAAAATCCCATAATATTTAAGTTGGATCAGTCAAAGATGTTCTGGCGAGAGATGAAAACCCTTGATGGTATGACACTATTTGCCAGTTTCTTGTCATCTCATTCAAGAAGTGACCTCCCTGGCATGATGAGAAACAGCGTCTACTTCTCTAAAGTTCGTTTCTTTGGGAAACGCTGCATATCTTATTCTCTTGATGATTGTAGATACTATCCTCGTAAGCAGTGTCATGACTGGGGAGAGCAAGATCCTTTTGAGAATATCTGGATTGAACCACCTGAGGACCTCTCATCCTTCATTTGAACAGAATACAAGCGATGCTTGTTATGTATATTCGAGTTATGCAGGTATGCTGCTTAAACTAAAGTTAACCATTTCTTACATAAAATTATATTTTCTTTCTTGCACATAATTGAATGCTGCTGATGCTCCTTGTATCTGTTGTAGCTCATGGAAATGTGATTATCCTTGAAAGGACTTAAATAAATTCAATGCTTATGTTTAAAATACTTGTCTGATGTAAAGCTAAAAAGATGTACTGATTTTTGAAGATTGAAATACAAGAACAGTTTGAGCAACAAATATTTGCTAACAATATAACCAAGGGAAACTTACAAGTGAGATTCACCAATACAGGAAAGAGTGACTGTTGTTTATCAGTGACACTAAAAGCTTAGAAATGCCAAACTTTATGATTATATCCGAGCGTCTATATTTACTCTTACATTTGACACAAGGATCTGTCTGAAAATTTGTCTTTCAGCAATGAAGGCTTTGGATGGTTGTAGTCTTTGTATTTGCATCCCTTAGTACTTGATCTACATGATTGTTTAATATTTAGTTAAATGTTGTTCTTTATCACTGTGTTTGCCACAGATCGTGGAGCATATTTAGAGTGTTTGCTCACTCGCATTGAGATGAAGCTGTTCATTGAAGTCTTAAAAGCTTTATGATGCAGTAACACACACATGCAGCGCGTTAGCCTTGAGGAATACTGAAATCTACTCCACACCCCCTATATTCTGTCCTTCTAGGATCTGAAATTTAAGATCCATTGGAAGGGCCACTGTGTATGATCATCTGTGCATTCTTAGGCATATAATATGTGTTCCAAATATGTTTCAAATAAATATGTTAGTTATTTTTTGTATTGTTTTGTTCCTAATGTTATTTACTAGTTTAACGAAGTTGGAAAAGCTTGGTAACTTGAAAGATATTGATTGGAACTGACAAAGGGAATCAATATGAGAATGTGGTGTTAGTCGGCCTTATTTGTTTCTCTGGAAATTCCTTGTTCTCGAATCTGAAGTGTTCCAATTTGAATAAACCCTGGAACAAGAATGTGATTTTATGATTGTAGTTTTAGTTATCAAACGATAACCAGTATATTAGAGTTATAGCACCCTAGCCTTTTAGATTAACGCAACAAGTTAGTAATATGCTAGCCATATGACCTTGTGACCTGTGATTTGCAGCTGGTCATTTTTTTGTTCCAACAAGGAAAAAAAAAAATGCAGGCTCTTTCAACTCTTTTTTATATAGTAAATGCAAAAATAAAAAATAGAATAATAAAAGATGAAATTGAAAATAAATTTTCTTATAATAATTTTTTTTAAAAAAAAGGCATGAGTTAAGCACAAATAACATATTAAACTTGTGATTTAAGTTATATTTTATTAGATTTAATAAAAAAAATTAATATTTTTTTAATTATACACCAACAAGGTGCATGAGACTATTTTTATATATCAAACAATATTTTTTTTCAAAATAAAAAAAAATAAAATTAGGGGTTGCTTGTGGGATTGGGAAAAGAATAGCTCTAATTAAAAAAAAAAATGATAACAAAAAAAGAGTTTTTATTCAATTCAAATAAAAAAAATCTTTTAAAACCAAACAAACAATGAAATGATGTGTTCTTTTTAATTTTAAGGGTTAAAAATACATTAAATTAAGAAAAATAACAGGCCAGGTGTGTGGATCTACTCATATGCTCGACTCATAAAAAATTCTTACTCGCACGTCAGATCCATGAAAAAGATTTAGCCTGCGAGCCAAACCTTGTTTTGCTAATAACAGAAAGTGGATGACGTGTCATCTGTCATTTAATTATTTTAAAAAAAATTATAAACAACACATTGTCTGCTATTCTAGTTTCTAAAAATCAAGGGTTACTGAAAATTTAGGCCCTATGTATTTTTATCCTAAAATTTCAATTTGCAATCTATTTTTTACCCAAAACATCTAGAAAAGACTCTAGATACATTGATAAACTCATTCATAACCTTATGAAATCATAAAAGAAATCTACAATCAACTCAAAACCAAAAATCTTTCTCAGTTCAAATATTTTTTTAGATAATTTGAATGTGAAAAAACATCTAAGTGGAATTCCTCACAGCAAAAGAACATTTTGACACCAAGATCAACCATATTGATGAACATAATCAGTCTGGTGATTTTCTCTCTACCGTCAAATTAGATAACTTTCTTTTCTTTCTCTCAAAGTATGGATTGAAAAATAAAGAAAATAAAGTTTTGGATAAAAATTGACTTTTTTAAAATTTTAAAAATTAAAAGTACCTAATAATTGTAATTCATAAAGTGCGAGGACTACAATGAACATTTCACCAAAAAATTAAAGAAACCACACATTTCCTCCTCTTTCTTTATTTTGATCCCTGTCTTGTAATCTTACCCTTTCCTAATAAGGGTGAAAAAAAAAAGTTTAGGGATGAAAAAAGAAATACAATGTGGAAGTCCTAAAAAAATAAGACCGTAATAATCTAATAAAAAAATCAAAATAAATTATGAAGTATAATTCTATCAAATCACTCAGGTTTTGAAATTGGGATAACCTCATAGATAACAAACCAAGACAAATCATGAAACCTAATTTCTAATCAATAAATTGTTGACTAGTGAAATGTTTTAAAAAACAAGTCAATTAAAAAAAAGGAAAAAATCAAGTCAATCGAGTTAACTTGTCAAATCCATGACCTAGGTTTTTTGGCTGTGACAACCTCATAAAAATTAAATCAAAAAAAAATTATGATCTCCAATATCCAACAAACAAAATGTTGAAAAATGATATTGAAATTGAAAAAAACATAAATAGATTTTTTTTTAAAAAAAACAAAATACTATTGAAATAAATAGTGTTTTGTGAGGAGATGCATACTAAAAGCACCACCTTTTTTAGTGTTTTGTTAGCTAGATTGGTGGTTCGTGCTGTGTCATGGGCCAAATCAAGCTTTTTTCAATGCAAAAAAAAGGATGCTCAAGATTAAAAAAAAAAAATAGCAACACCAATAAATAAACCAAACAAAAAAATTAGTTCTGGTCAACCTGAGTCAATCCGTCAAACTCATGACTTGGCACATGAAAACGAGATAACACTATAGAGAAAAAAGGAAAACAATAGTGAAGCCTAAACCCTAACAAACCCGATATTGAATAATAAAAATGAAAAACAAAATCAATTGTAAAAAAAGACCTAAGTCAACCTGTGCTAAATTTTCAATTTTGTGACCTGGGTTCCGAGGTTATAATTACACTATATACAAGGAAAACACAAAAAAAAGAATGAAGTTAATCTCGATTAAAAAAATTCTAATTAATAAAATATTGAATGATGAAATTGAAAAAGAAAGTTTCAATGAAAAGGAATTTAAAACGAAACAAATAGCAATTAAAAGAATAATAATAAAACTTTACATAAGAAATAAATGAAATAAAATGTTGAGGGATGTATTTGAAAAATAAATATCAATTAAGAAAAGGATTAAAAACAAAACAAATAGCAATAAAAAAAATGAGGACCAAATCTAGCAAATGAAAAAATTTGAAGAGTAACGAAATTAAAAAAAAAATCTAATTTTATAAATTATTTTAAATAAAATAGATAATAAAAAAATAGGGATCGAATCTAACAGAAAAATAAATTAAAAGGTTTCTTTAAAAATCTATAGTCAAGCACAAAAATTAAGAAGATAAAAAAAAATCAACGGTACCAAATCAGAAATCCATTAGCCACAAGCATCATATAGGTATAAAGAGCCGAAACAATTCAAAACCATTGAGGAAACTTACGTTTCGATGTTGGACAATGTTGTACGCGTTAGTTAAAGAGCATGAACGTAGCCACGTGTTTTTGCATGATAAGTAAATGCTGACAACTTTTCAATTTTAAACAATATTTTATATGTAAAAATATTAAATTTACCCTAACATAACCTTCTTATAACAAAGATAAAAAAAAAATACTTTAGATGCTAGTTAAAGGAGATTTAAATTCAATGGTAATTTAGTCATCTATTATTCTGTACGCGTTAGTTGAAGAGCATGAAATGCTCCAATTTATAATTCCAATGAGTCTGTAGCCATATTATTAAATTTGCTACAGGAAAACAGCTACCCTTTTAGTTTCTCTTAATTAATGTTTATTATTAGCTCCGGCATCTGATGATTTGACCGTGGGGAGATTAGTTTGATTGGCAGAAATGATTCAAAGCTCCAAAAACTAATGAACTGTGAGCTCGGGCTGCGCATTGTGGACAAGAAAACCGTAAGAACACATGGTTAATCTGCCTAAAAGTACAGTTGGTTTAGTCTTCTCATGGAGCAGGTCGCAGCATCAAAACTTGACAGTTGCTCATGCTACTTGTAATTTAACCAGATGAATAAATTTACTCGGCTAAATCCTTGCAATGGATATCATTAGTATAGACATACCGTCATAATTCAATCTTTTATAATCTTTTTCAAAAATATAAAATAATTTTGCGATTGGAAGGTCAATTTCAACCCTTAAACTAATTTTTTGAATAATTTTAGTATGTTTGAATTCTTTTGATATAGCTTTGATTACTGTGATGAGATTTGTTGGATTTTTTTTTTAATTTTTAATATGCTATCACATATATTGTCAGATCCAATATTTATCCAATATACTCTTAATTTTTAATATGCTATCACATATATTATCACATTTTTAATTTTTAATTTTTAATATGCTATCACATATATTGTATTAAAATTTCACTAAGAATTAAGGACATTATTCAATCCAATATTTATTAACGATAAAGTCAAGAATATTCATCAAACTCTTCCATGTGAAATACTCGCAAATACCATAACTAGAAGTGTTATTTATGATGCCAGTATTAGGAGTGTTAAGTTTTTACCATGTAATATATACCATAAATTAAAACTAGTCACCGCAATATCATGTGTGAAAATATGTCTCCCATAATTTTGGATGAGCTTTTTGGGCCAAGCAACATGCTGCTTTACCCAGGCAGAAGACGAGTTGCAAGGTTAAAATGACAATTGTTTCATCAAAAATACAAAAAAAAAAAGTACAAGCTGTCTTCAGTCGCTTTACACATGTAATCTATGAGTTTTGAGAATTCCTTAAACTACTCAGACTGCCCTGTGAGTTCAGTCTGAAATAAACAAGGCCAAAGCCGTAGCGTGTTAGCACGTCAGTTTTTCTGTTCAAGGTACAAAGCTTTTCGAATCAGTCAATTAATCAAATGTCGAACAGCAACATTTAACTCTCCCCCTTTGCATTTTCACTACCAAATCAGTATGGGTTGTATCGGCTGCGTCCACGGTCATTACCACGTCTTCCACCACTCGAGCTGCCAGCACCACGACCCCTGCCACCCTGTGGCTGCGGAGAGCTGTGCGCTTGCATTCCAGGCTGTTGGCTGTGGAAAAATAATAAAAGCATCTTAAATTTTGGTTAACAGGTCATCATTCTGCAGCTAATCAAATTCAGGATTTTCATGGATTAAAATCACTGGTCTGGTAAGTCCAGCATATAGAACATCTTTTCACAACATAGTAAGCTCAATCATCATGTACATTGTGCTCCAGGTATAATATAGAGTGTGTTTGGTATTGCGGTAGCTGTTGTGGTTGTGGTTTGAAAAAAATTGTTTTATAAAAAGTACTTTTAGTTGAGGTTGATTTGAAAAAATAGGTGTTTGGTTAAAACTATGGTTGAAATTGAGGTTGAGCAAAAAGTAGTTTAATGTGTTTGGTTAAGAATACTTTTGAAATTGAGGTTATAAAATAATTTAAAAATATATATATTAATATTGATAGTTTTTAATTTAAAATTTTGTAGATTTAACTATTGATATTACATCATAAAATAAATAATACTTTATATAAAATATTTTTTATTGTTTCATTAAAATATTTACAATTCTGCAAATGCTACGTCATCAAGCGATCTTTGTCTAATTTATGTAGTTAAATATTGAATAATATTAAATACTAGTTTTTCAAATAAAATACAATTAAAATAATAAAAAATAATTTTTATTTTACTGGATCGAACCCGTTTTAATATATTTTAAGTTTTGAACCAGAACCGGTTCAGCCAAAATAATATAACAAGCTATACTGTTGACGCGAACAGTGCAGCACTGCACTGTTTAATTAGCATCAACAGTGCAGCATGCTGCACTGTTGACGCGAATAGTGCAACATGCTGCACTGTTCATGCCAATTAATTTGCTTGATGTGCGAAAACATGCAGCAGAGAGGGAAAAACGCGACAAAAAGCATGTAAATTCTGCTTCAACAAAACCGTGTTTTCAACGCAGATAATGGTAGGTCCCACGTATAAAAATCACGTCTCATTTCTTAACCAAACACTATGTTATCACTGTTACATGCTAAACACAGCCACAAACTCTTAGCCAAACGGACTCATAGTCAAATGGTAGCGGTGCTCAATTCGCAGTTTGACACACATTTTAGAATAAATTTAAAGGTAATCACTAATGCAACATGAAAATACAGAGAGGTAATACCAAAAATTCCAGGTGCAGCAAGAATTTTGGAGCAATGAAAGGAGGTTGTTGGACAAACAAGTAAATGAAAGGGATGATGACAAACAATCAGCCAACCACTAGAAAGAGCGTGCACAAGTCATGGTATGGAATAGCAAAACACAGAAGACTGACTTTTAATTTATATATCTGGTTGCTGTTGGGTGTGCAGCTGATGGTAAATAAAATAAAACTGTACTTACAGGACATATCCAATCCTTCCATCAGGTAAAAGCATAGGCATCATTGCCATGCCAGCAGGAGTCGGTCCCCTGCCATAGATGACAGGCTGCAGGATTTTGTCATGCCAATGAGCAAATATACTTGATCAGAAAGTTTGAGAAAATTTCAATATGTGCACTAGACATCTCATAACAAAGATAACAAATTAATCCTTATCAATTACACAGCTTGAATGAAGATCTAAATTGCAAACTTTTAAATGAAAAAACACTTATTATGAGAATAACCCATTGCTTAATGCAAAGCCATTTATTGTTGTCATTTAATTATGTCTATTGTGGTAAATTCGAGTATGCCTTTGGCTCTAAGTTCCTCAAAAATATTGTGAATCATAATAATCATACTGAATTAAAATCAATAATAGTTTGCATAAAGTAGTTACCGACTGTTAAATCCTAGAAGCAATTTTGTGAATCTTAAATCATACAAATTGACATTAATAGGACAAATTCCTACCAGTAGTAAGCATAACCATCATTATTTCTGTCTTGAAATGAATAAAAATGAAACAAACTCTTCAGCATCAAATCATAAAATGAAAAGTTGAAATAACTCAGACTTTCTATGTTGACAAACTTCTCAAATATTTTGTTCCTTGATAAATCCTAGCAGACCACCATACACATGCTTGTTCCATGTGTCAAAGTGGTTCTGTGCTGTGCTCTGTGTGTGTGTGTGTGTGTGTGTGTGGTGCACAATAGAACATCAGCTTACTTGTCTAAAGCCAGCAGCGCCAAAGCCTGCACCGAAAGCACCATATGTACCCCCAGCTAAACCGTAGCCAAGTTGAGGTGGAAAGTTTGAGTACAAGGATGAATTCTGTGAATTTGGCCCTCCAGAAGGCTTCTGATCAGTATGAGGTTTTGCAAGGGAACAATCCAAAACTTGACCTGCAAATGAAGAGGCACCTGTCATTAATAGAAAACATTCATAAGTGTAAATAAAGACTGCTAGATTTTAGGAGGAAAAGTTACCATCAATTTCATATTTCTCAGTGTTCTTCAATGCCTTCATGGCACTTGACCTCTCTGCAAAGTGCACAAAACCAAATCTGCTCTTTTCATGTCCTGGTTTTGCAGGTGGAAGAACTACTTTTGTGACTTTTCCGTGATGCTCAAACAGCTGCCTTAGACGATCCTGAGTAATATCTTCAGGTAAATTCTTGACATATACTGCCTTGACCTGTACCAGACATAATAAGTCAGTCATGACTCAAAAACTTCCCAAAATAAATGATTTGATAAAGATAACTGCATGGTGACTTGCAGTTGCACACAAACAATTGTCTAAGTAAGAAATCAATAAAAAAGTGTTAAAAAAAAAGAGCTACAATTCGGATGGAAAAGTTGGTCTAGTGTTGGATCTGGAGATGGGGGAAAATGCTGTTCCTCATTACCAGTCAACATCCCAAAAACAGGAGCGTATGGCATCAATCAAGAAGGCAACAAGACAAATGCAGAAGCATCTCAAGCAGATGAACTAACTTTTTTGATAGGCAGAACAAAGCTCTACTACATAAAATGGAGAACATAAAATGACAATGCAACAGACCTGAGACGCAGCAGAAGATCCTGCATTTTTAGGATCTGCCCAGCTCACAGTAGGAGCATTATCATCAAGTTTAAATTCTGGGTTTGACATCTTTTTTCTTGAGTATTCTGCACATGCATGATTATAATACTCAATGAATGCAAATCCCCGATTCCGGCTCGGGTTCTGTGGGTCCTGCGCAACCAAGAAAAAATAGAAAGATCACTACACAATTCATCATCAGGCTACGTTGTCTATGCATGTATACACAAAAAAAATAAAGCACAAAGACCTTCAACAATTCCACCGAATTAACTCCAGGCCCAATCTTTTTTACAGCCTTCTTCATATTTTCTTCTCCCCAGTTTCTTGGGACATTGCCAATAAACAGTCTATGATTTACTTGAGATGTTGAACACTTTACCTTTTTACCCTGAAGAGAAAGCAGGAATTAAACGAACATTCATACAAAATACCTTATACAAGAAAAATAAAAAATGAAAATAACATTCATACAGCCTAAAGTGAGAAAGATAATAGCGAGCACAAATTCCATTGCCAGCATGAAGAAATGATGTTTCTATGACTAATATCGTATCTATAAAGGAACTCAGAAGCAGGATACCTTAAACTCCGTATTGTTCAACTCTTCAATGGCCTTAGAAGCCAATTCCTTTGTTCTGAAAGACACAAAAGCATAACCCTTTGACTCGCTTGAATCTTTTCCCTTCATTATCCTTACCTGCTATCAGCATATACAAGATTTAGTCCATCCAAACAAAAGAAACATAGACAGGGCATTTGCAAAGACAAGATCAGTTACCTCTGTTACTTCTCCTATAGATTCACAGAATTCCTTCAAATCCCCTTCAGAAGCATCAGGAGGAATGCCACCAAGATACACCTCTGATCCGTGAGGAGGAAGTGCAAGAAGCTCAGCATGTTTTCTTTGCTCATCTATCTCCTCTTCACCATCTGAGCCCTTTTTCGAATCTGCTTCATCAGCAGCCTCTTCAATTTCTTCCTCTTCTACCTCCTCTTCAACCTCTTCCTCTATCTCTTCCACTTCCTCCTCCTCTTCTACTTCTTCATACTCAACTTCTTCTTCCATTGTCTCCTCAGCTTCATTGTCACCATCAAGGTCAACCTGCTCTTCAGGCTCGACAGACTTTTCAGGGATACCTGGTTCATCAGCAGATGCACCACTTCCCCCTGATCTTGGCATCTTATGTATCTAACAAAAGAATCTTGCAAGGAAACTGTGAAGCAAGCACAGAAGCCAGAAGCATTCACAGCAGGAAGAAAGCAAGTATGGAAAGGTGGAAACAAAATGAGAGGCCAAATGGAGTTGCAGGATAAGAATCTCGACAGAATTTGTGCCATGAGATATCGATCCAAGGAGTTTTATGCGAATGATACTCAAATAAGGGATCACGAAAAATTAGCAAATAGCTCCAGCGTCAGGCAAGAGAGAAGAAGGAATGAAAAAAGAGAGGATAATGATCGATGATGATGATGTTCGACAGATGAAAAAATACTTAAAATGAAGTGATGAATTTCTTGAAATTTAGATATTGGCACTGGCCCAAGAAACAACAGCCAGTTTAATAGTTTAAATATCTATCCGGATAAGTACATCCAACCAAAAAACAAAAGGAAAAAAGAAAAGAAAAAGAAAACACAAGTAATGAGAGATTGAACGAAAGTGATTCACATCATAAAACATAATTATTATGAAGCATGAAGTAATGAAACAAAAACAAAGAAGCTATATATTCCCATACAAAAAATAGTCAATATAATAACAAGCAACAGACACAAACTGATCTTGATTATCATTCGAACCTTTTCCTTTTCAACCTAGCCCCCCCGTCCTCCCCTCTTAAGAAACCCCAAAGCTTAATATCTTCGAGAATCTTTTGGGACTTGCAGCTACATTGCTTCTACTGAAAAACACCTTACTTCATGCGCCAATTGATAACATTTTTTTCAATAATTAAGTTCAAGTCAATCCAATTCTTACCATTTATGAGCTAATTCTTCATCACTTTTTATAATTATGAATTCAAATCAAACATTCAAAAAATACTTCTTTTTTTATATATTAGCAGGAAAAAGGAAAGGAAGAAAGAAAAGACGAGTTCTTCCAAAATAACATAAAGAAACTAAAAACAAAGCCAGCAGAACCAGCGAAACCAAACCCACAATCTAATTCTAGACAATAACCAATTAGTTTCGATTAAAACCAAAGTATCTCACATTAACTTCATCAAAGAAGAAGAGAGAGAATTTACCTTGTTAGCAGCACGCAAATTTGAGCTGAGAAATTACAAATGAAGAAGAGAAGAAGAAGAAGAAGAAGACGGAGGAGCTATGAATGATTGTTTTTTTCCTTGAAAAATGTTAAAACCTTGTATTTCTTTTTTTTTCCTATCAGCTCTTAACCGCTGAGTTCTTTCGATTCTTTATTTTCGCGGACCTGCAATCTAAAAAAAGAGGATGAGGCGCTGTGCCCTAATTTAATGGGCCAATAAAGAATAACGCCGCATTGGATAATGGATAACATTATCGAATAAGGATACCTATTCCAAGGCCTAATAAGGGATATTGCATAAAATAATAATTAATTATTATAAAACAATGCCCCTATGCTTTTTCTTCTTCCTTTTTTTTTTTCTTACCTGATATCTCGTATCCTTTTAAAAGATAAAACTAATCTCATTTAAAATTTATAGATACCCTTTTCAGTAAATATGTTTTCTGAGATCGTATTTGTATTCTCGTTCTTACAAGAATATAACAATATTTTAACCGTTAGACCAACACTTCATTAATACAATGCCTCATACTAACAACTAATAAACATTAAAGAGGTTGTTTAATAGTTTTTATAAATACTAAACCAGTCAAATATATTTTTTCAACCATTTTGTTGCCAGCATCTAGTTGTAAGTTAGTAATATAATTTTTTATTTAATTTTATCTTTTAGTATTAGATTTGATAATAAATTATTTTTTGTATTTTTTATCATATAATAAAAAAAATTTACTTTTTTTTTGTTTAATGGTTTTTCTTTATCAATTTCATTTATTTTTTTAGTTCTTGACCCTTTTATTTTTATCTTTTTCAATTTTTATATTTTAATATAATTTTTTATTGAATTTTATTTTTTATTATTGTGTTGATTTTTTCTTGAGCCTGCCAAATAAACAAGATAACATGAAATAAATCTCACATTATTTAATTTAAAATTCAAGCTAAATAAATAATATAAAAAACTTTTTGATAAATAAAATAATCTAACTTATTTTAATAATTCATCAAGCTGCAAAGCACAATCAATAAACTAATAACATAAATCAACTTAATCTAACTTATCAAACTAGTAATTCAAGTTATGAATTTGACTAGACTTAATAATATCATTTTGCTGAAATAATTTTTATATAATTATATGACAATAAAAATATATGCTAATGAAAAAATAATTAGATAATATTTTTTTAAAATAATGATAGGTCTTAAAAAAACTTGCTAATATTATTAAATGGGATTTAATAAAATAAAATCCAAAATATATTCTTAATTAATTCAATAATTTAATATTTTAATAATATTTTAAATTAATTAATTGTAAAAAAACTTGTAAATTTAAATTAATGAAAATGAAGCAAGCTAGACATACCTCTGGCTTTAATTAAAAAGTTTAACCATGCCTAAAAGCTCTGGCTTGTGTTTGAGCTTTTTTATTATTATTATTATTTAGTCATAATATGTCGTCCGTTTTATTTTTATAAACAAATAGATGACATATTATTTATTTTTATTTAGAATCTAACCACTACTTTGATGGCTAAAAAATTAGGAAGGGATTTTTTTCTTTAAAAAATTATATTTCAATATATTTTCATTCAAAAACACTTAAAAATCACCATAAATACTACTAATCAAACCCCAGAACATTCCAAAATAATTAAAAAAATTATCTGAATCTCAAAAATTAAAATCAAACCCAATATGTTGATCTCGTCATGTTTAGAGGAAAAAACTATCACCATCAAACCAATCTCGTCGAATATAACCCTTTGATACTAAGCTTGACTATTTTGATTGCCAAAATCACAACCGATAACTCTCTCTTTTCTATTATTTTACAGTAATTTTTTATCTTTTCTTTCAAATTCAAGGATTAAAAAATAAACTAAATGAATTTTTGAACCAAAATGAAAATAGTCACAAATTTAGAGTGAGCCATGTATTTTCTATGTATTTTACATTTGATTTTTTTTAATTTGATATTTTAATCATAATTTAGAACCTAATTTCTTCTAATTTGGCTATAAAAAGATTCAATTCAAAGAAAATAGTTTGAAAATGAAAAAAAAAATCAGGTGCTTCATTGTTTAAATAAATAGTGAAGAACTTGGAAAAAAACCCCTAGATATTTTAGTTTTTTAGTTAATGAGAACTTTGGTTGAGCTTGTTATTTATTGTTTAAGAAAAATTGTCACAAAGGATATTAAAAATTAAGAAAAATTATCACAAAGGATATTATAAATTATGGCACATTTTATATGTTGTTTTTATTATAATACACTACCAGAAAACCGGAGAAAACCAACGGAATTACCGACGGAAAAATGCCGTCGGTAATTATTACCGACGGATATAATTCCGTCTCAAAATCTGTTGGTATATACCGATGGCCTAAATCTGTCGGCGAAATGGTCAGTATATACTGATGAAATATTTTTGTCGGTATATACCGACCGTTTCGCCGACGGGATATACAGTTTGTCTGGAAATATATAATGGCGTGGTGACGTCAGACGATTTTACCAATGGAATGACCGAGGGATTGAAATTGAGATAGCCATACAGTGACGTGACACTTTCACAGACGGAATTACCGATGGAATCACCGACGGAAGTATTCCGTCGGTGATTCCATCGGAAAAAACCATTACATACCCACCGGTCTACCGACACTCTCTTCCTCTGTTTCTCCTTCTTCTTCTTTCCCATCCCACCTCTCCCCTCCTAAACTGCAGCTCCTCTCCCAAACTGCGGCCACATCCATCCCAACTCTCCACTATTCTCAACACGAGCACTCAATATCCGTTTCTTCTAGATTTTATCATTTTTTTGTAAGTAAATCTATCCTTTTTAGTTTTAATGTTTAATTATGAATTTTATTGTTTTAGTATATGTATTTTGTTAATGTTTGTACTTGTTTAATTGTTATTTGTCAAAGAAAACCAATATTTTTGTTATGTTTTATAGAGGTTCAATAGAAGTCATGGATGATCGTTCATGGATGTATCGGGACTCACCCCAAGGATTGCGAAGGATGGATTATTGTAACGGTATCCAGGGTTTTATTAATTTCGCAACATCTATTCCGAGGAATTTTACTGATGGCGGTATTAGGTGTCCATGCAGGAAGTGTAAAAATTTAAAGTTTCTGCATCAAGATGTTGTAACAATGCATCTTCTAACCAAAAGGTTCATGGAAGATTATCTGTGTTGGTATGCTTACATAGAACTATTTATCCCTGATGAGAGCATGGAAGAACAGGTGGTTGGGTCAACTTCTAGTGCTAGCAACATGCATGAAGTTGGAAATGAGAATAGTAATCCTTACATGAATATGGTTATGGATGCAATGAGAATGAGTGAAGGTAATGTCAGGGAATGTCCCATCGTAGAAGAAGAACCTAATGCAGATGCAGCAAGGTTTTTTGATCTGTTGAGAGATTCTGACGAACCATTATGGGATGACTACACGAACCATAGTAAATTATCAGTTGTAGCACATGTGTTCACTATCAAGTCAGATCACGGGTTGAGTGAGGCCGGTTATGACAAAATTATTGAATGGGCGAGAACTATTATGTCAATATTTTTTGATAGGGTTACATAAAAAAAATAAGAAAAATTTACGGTTTCACCGACAGGTATACCGACGGACTATATAACCCGTCGGTATTTCACAGAGAGTTGTAAAACAATTACGTGATTATGCCACAATCACCGACGGATTTGTCGACGGACTATAACCCGTCGGTATTTCACAGAGAATTGAAAAAAAATTACAGGATTATGCCACATTCACCGACGGGGTTATCGACGGAATATAACCCGTCGGTATTTCACAGAGAGTTGAAAAAAAATTACGAGATTGTGCCACATTCACCGACGGGTTTACCAACGGAGTTACCGACGTAAACTACCGACGAATTTACGCACATCCCGAAGCGCACGCATGTCTGACACGTGTCTGTCTGCACAAATACTGACGGCTTCACCGACGTCTAATACCGACGGATTCACCGACGGATTTACGCACATCCTGAAGCGCACACATGTCTGACACGTGTCCGTCTGCATGAATACCGACGGATCGAAAAGTTTGGTGGGATTTTTGAACTTTTTTTGGTGCGCATTTCAATTAATTTCCGACGAAATTACCGACAGAATTTAATGCCACCGACAACAATTAATGTCCGTCGGTAATTTCATCCGAAACATTGCCATATAAATCCCCCCTTTCCCCCATTTGGTTCATTTTTTTCTCTCGGCTCCGTTTCTCTTCTTCTTCATTTCTCTTCTCTTCATTTCTCTTCTCCTCTCCATTTCTATTTGGCAAATTGAAGAGATTTTATTGTTTTGGTGGTTGTGATTTTACCAAGGTATGTACTTTTTTTTCTTTATCTTTGTATTTTTTTAATTTGAATTGTGATTATTTTTTTTGTGTTCTTTGTTTTGTGTATTGTTTGTAGATAAAATCTTACATTCAACACACTATTAAGGTAAGCATTTTTTATTCCTAAATTTATTTTGAATTGATATAGTGTTTTTTAGTTTTGTGTTTATGTTGTTTTGTGTAGTGTTTTTTAGTTTTTTAATTTTATGATATTATTGTTTGTATTGCTATAATTGTTATTATTGAATTTATGTTAAAAATGTTAATTTATATATATAGAATTACATTTAATTAGTTTATCTTAATTTAGGATATTATTGTTTGTGTTGCTATAATTGTTATTGTTAAATTTATGTTAAAAATGTTAATTTATATATATAATTGTTATTGTTGAATTTATGTTAAAAATGTTAATTTATATATATAGAATTACATTTAATTAGTTTATCTTAATTATATATATAATTGTTATTGTTGAATTTATGTTAAAAATGTTAATTTATATATATAGAATTACATTTAATTAGTTTATCTTAATTTAGGATATTATTGTTTCCATGTCATTGTTATTGCTTGTTATTACATTTTTATATTTATGTGTACACGTTAATTTCTATTTTGAGGTCCATTAGGGTCGATCGTGTTAAGAATAATATTGATTTAGTTATCTCTTGCTTTTGACCATGTAATTATTTATAAATTAAGAGTCTTGTCTCCTAAAACTTGAAATGTAATATTAATCCGTAAATTTGAATGTATGACTTTAATCTAATGTTTGTAACTCTAAGTATCAATTTAACAATGAATGTTCATAGTTGAAATTGATTCTTTTACTTGAATATCATTATATGATGTTATTGAATAAAATGTTATGTGGATGATGATGAGTTGGGTTGAGATCCAGGATGATTGGATTGGGATGTGAAATAAAATTGAAAGTGTAATATAATTTTGTCGATGATTTGGGACCCCCTAGTATAGGGAAGACTCTATCTAATTTTTTTAAAAAACAATCGAAGTGTATATATATATATATATTGTTGTTGTTTTGACTTTTGAGATAGAACAATTTTTTCCCAAGTGTTTGCAGCGAAAAATCAATCTCCTCCCTCTAATTCATTTTTTATTAATTTCGTCGGTGATTGAGATGTGGAGTCGAAATGGACAAATCTATAATGGTTTTCCAAATGTATCAATTACCTCACAAGGAAGAAGATTGATTTTTTTGCTACGGGCCTAATTTGGCATATATTTTCCCAATTTAGTGGGAAATAGAAGAATTAAAATAAGTATAGTTTTTCTCCTTTTGTTTTGTTCTATTATAGCCAATTGCTGCAATTCTGGTTCATCTTCGGTTTTCAGCTGAGTGGAACTTTATCTTTCAATGCCTGCAACAACGCTTTGAGTTCATAATTGTATGTGTTACGTGATGGCTGCAATACTCTTGACGTATTCCGGTCAAATAAACCAAGGGACAGAAAAAGGCATACGTACACACTGTATTTTTTAATTACAAGAATAATGCCTACCATTGCTGAATGCTAGTGTGGAGTCCGAAGTTTGCACTCTGACGCATAAGCCATTAAGGTCCATGAGAAATCGAACCAATCAAAGTAAAATGTTTCGGCTAGATATGTGTACAGGTACTGGATCAACATGGAAGTTCACAAGAAATCATGACTTTTTTATTACTAAAACCAGAAAAAAGAAAAAGAAAAACAGCACGCAGAACTTTCAACTACCTATACATTGTTGAAGCTGAAAAGGATAAGTTCTGAATGATTAATCCAGCAAGAAAATCGTCTAAATGTGGGAGGTCAAATTTCTCGTTTAGCTGCACAGGATTGAATATTGAATGTAATGGCTAAAATCCCAGTTCCCGTCAAGCACAAACTACTGAATATTGCTCTATAAATACCCTATATCAGGGTCTCACATGGACACAGCATCACAGAAGTAAGAGAGGGAAGAAGATCAGAGATATGGCATCAGATTGTCAAGGTAATTACGAATAAACTCATAGTTCAGGATTAATGGCATTTGTTAATGGAATATTGTGCGTGTGTTGTAACAAAAAATTAATGTCTTTGCACTTGCAGGTAAGAGTTCATGGCCAGAGCTCCTTGGAGCACAAGCAAGGGTTGCTGTAGTGACAATTGAGACGCAGAACCCTTACGTAGACACTCAAGTCGTGCTGGAAGGAACACCAGTGACTAAAGATTTCTCTTGCACTAGGGTTCGTGTTTGGATTGACCAAAACAGAATTGTTACTCGCGTCCCCGTAATTGGTTAGATTTCAAGCATGCTGTTGCTGTAATTACCATAATAATGCACTGATCTTTCTCCCAAAAATGAAATAAGGAGTGACGATTCTCCAATGTCTGCCCTTTTCTGGTTATTGTACTAATTAATAAGAGAGATGGATGTCTGCAATATTATTATGCAATGGTGTTTTCGCACAAGACCAGTTCATTACATATATATGACTAAATTTTATTATTTTTCTTCGTTAGTGTAAAATAACCAATTCTGACTAAATTTTATTATTTTTATTCATTCGTGTAAAATAATCAATTTAACTCAATAATAAAGCTGTTAAATAAGATTCTAAGATATAATTTATATTATTCTATAACACACCCCCTCAAATGAATGATTTTTGAGCTTGAAACTTACACAAGTTCATATTATTATGTGCTTAATTTTTATCAAATAAATATAATAATGAAATTTGAACTTGTAACCGCTTGGTAATTAAAACTATAATATTATATTAAAAAACCAATTCAACACAACAACTTAATTAAACTATTAAATAAAATTTTAAAATATAATTTATATTATTCTCTAATAATTTGCAACAAGTCCCACACACATTAAGCCATGGTTATTCAATATTTACACTTACAAGATTTAAGTCAAAGAACACATCTACATTATAATACTTTTAATATGGATAAACCGGATAATATTGAATACCTATCGGGTTAATTATTTTAATCTAGAATGGGTTATACAAAATAGAGTTTTTTTTGTTTGTAATGTTTGTCAAATTATATATATATATATATATGAGATTAGAAAAGGGACAATGGCTTTGGTAAATAGTATACCCGCAATAATATTCTTCACATTTCTTAATTAATTAAGAAGAAAATACATATGTGCCATCGACTTTTATAATTTACATGCTTCAATGTTGTAATTTTGTTGCTCTTTGGTTAAAATGTTTTTGGAAAAATCACTCCTGGTGTCTTAGTGAAAAATTATAATTTATATTTTGAATTTTATATACTGGTTTGAAACTTGCACAGGTCCATACTATCTCGTAACTGCTTGGTCATCAAGGCTCTTATACCACTTTAAGTGAAAGCTTTAACTTGAAACTTGTACAAGTTCACATTACCTTTAACGTAATTTTTATTAAGTAAATGAGGATGGTGAGATTCGAACTCATGATCGTTTGGTTATCAAGACTCAAATATCATGTTAATAAACAAATTCAATCTAAAAGTTTAAACTGTTAAGTGAGGTCTCAAGATATGATTATAATTATTCTGTAACACACTCCTTTAAGAGAAAATCCTTTGAATTTGAAACTTGTATAAACTCACTCACACTATATATTGTGTTTAATTTTTATCAAATAAATGAGGATGACGATATTCGAACTCGTGACCGCTTGGTCATTAAAACTCTGATACCACGTCAAAAAATCATCTCAATCTAATAGCTTAAGTTATTAGATGAAGTCTCAAAATATAATTTATATTATTTTATAACAATACTTAATATCTTCCAACCAAAAAACATTAATATAAAGTCTGATTATTTATAAATTTATCATTTTTTAGTACTTAATGACTAAATAACTCTTATATTAAATATTATAATTTTATAATTAAAAAAAACTAGCAATTAATCACCAACAACTTTCTTTTTTCTTATCCAAATCTTAATCATAACCCTAAATTCCCAAAACTTGTGTGAGATTCTCGACCCTTGTATGAATATATTTGTTACGGATTCAAGGTAGAAGCAATATATATGATGCAATCAAGACTAGTAGACTCAACTTGCTACTGTCAAACAGGGTTTTGAATTTGGGTTTTCAATACACTTGCTACTGTTCATTATAAGGGGTGCAAATTAAGTAGGAAGAGCCCTATTTATCTCACTAGGAATCCATTCGGATCGAAGCTGCTCAACTTGCCGCCTTGATCAATCTCTTAGGGTTTGTTCACTAACATAAAACTATTTTTCTTTTTCCTTTTCAACTTTTGTTTTTTAATTTTTATTTCTCAATAAAAAAATTGAAACACAGGTTCATTTTGTTTAAAAAAGAAGATTGTTTTTCTTAAAAAAATTAAAGAATATATTTAGATTACAACTACTTTTCATAAAAAGAATATAACCATAATTTATATAGTCATCTTATTTTAGAATATTAGTTTTATTTATTCAAATTAAGAGTTATTATAAAAAAGTTATATTATCAACTAGATTTGTACGTCATAATTAAATATAATTAAATTTATCACACTAACTAAATATCAAAATATTAAAAAAATAATTTTAATCTTTTGCATTGCTAAAAAGTGTTTATATATACAATATTTATATTATTTTTCACTTTTTTATTTAGAAAAAAATGAAAAAATCGTAAAAACAATTCATGAAGAATCTTTAAAATACATTTTCCAAACTTAAATATATAACTTTTTAAACATCCATTTAAAAGTGGAATGTTTATTCGACAATATGGAATACATTTTTAGTTTCCATGCAGCTACCACCGCCGACACATCCAATTCCTAATCCCCCGTGGTCAAAACATAAACCCAAAAAAAGAAAAAAGAAGCAGCAGCTCTCGTTGGCTAAGGTATGTTTTTCATCATTAATTGTTTGTCATTCTTATGTAATGGCTGCACGTACGTACACTCTTGCAATATTCTGGTCAAGAAGAGTGGATGGAGGACTCTCGATGATTATAAAAAAAAAAAAGAGTGGATGGAGGAGAAATTACTCCATTATCATCCATTCAATAGCAATGCTTTACTCATCAAGGAATCTAGAACATGTGTAAATTCAGTTAAATATATATCGAATTTAGTGTTTTGCAAGTTTCAAAGTTTGAAGATACTGTTTAAGAGGATGATAGTTTCTATTTTTGAATGTTTTTTAAAATTATATTTATCTTTAAAAAATTATTAAATTGAATTTTTAGTGTTTTTTTATGATTTTAATGTGTTGATGTTTAAAATAAAAAAAAAATATTTTGATATATTTTTTAATTAAAAACACTTTTAAAAACTCTCTGCACACAATACCAAACATAAATTTTGATCTGAAATAAACCACCAATGCAGATTTTTTTTTATAACCCAATTACCACTTAAGCTGATAAGGTTGATTAGCATTAATTGAATTGAAAGGGTCAAGGTCCATGAGAAATCGAACCAATCAAAGTAAAATGTTTCGGCTAGATATGTGTACAGGTACTGGATCAACATGGAATTTCACAAGAAATCATGACTTTTTTATTACCTAAAACCATAAAAAAGGAAGGAAAAAAAAAACAGCACGCAGAACTTTCAACTACCTATACATTGTTGAAGCTGAAAAGGATAAGTTTTGAATGATTAATCCAGCAAGAAAATCGTCTAAATGTGGGAGGTCAAATTTCTCGTTTAGCTGTACAGGATTGAATATTGAATGTAATGGCTAAAAGCTCAGTTCCCGTCAAGCACAAACTACTGAATGTTGCTCTATAAATACCCTATATCAGGGTCTCACATGGACAACAGCATCACAGAAGTAAGAGTGGGAAGAAGATCAGAGATATGGCATCAGACTGTCAAGGTAATTACGAATAAACTCATTGTTCAGGATTAATGGCATTCGTTAATGGAATATTGTGCGTGTGTTGTAACAAAAATGTCTTTGCACTTGCAGGTAAGAGTTCATGGCCAGAGCTCCTTGGAGCACAAGCAAGGGTTGCTGTAGTGACAATTGAGACGCAGAACCCTTACGTAGACACTCAAGTCGTGCTGGAAGGAACACCAGTGACTAAAGATTTCTCTTGCTCTAGGGTTCGTGTTTGGATTGACCAAAACAGAATTGTTACTCGCGTCCCCGTAATTGGTTAGATTTCAAGCATGCTGTTGCTGTAATTACCATAATAATGCACTGATCTTTCTCCCAAAAATGAAATAAGGAGTGACGATTCTCCAATGTCTGCCCTTTTCTGGTTATTGTACTAATTAATAAGAGAGATGGATGTCTGCAATATTATTATGCAATGGTGTTTTCGCACAAGACCAGTTCATTACATATATATGACTAAATTTTATTATTTTTCTTCGTTTGCAACAAGGCTCTCTCACACACATTAGCCATGATTATCCAAAATTTAAATTTACAAGATTCATGTCGAAGGACCTATCGGGTTAATTATTTTAATCTAGAATGGGACATACTATAGTAATTTGATTAAATAGAGTATTTTTGTTAGTAATGTTTGTCAAAAAAATATATTAGAGATTAGAAAAGGGATAATGGCTTTGGTAAAAATCGTATACTCGCAATATTCTCCATGAGGATGAGGGATGAGGACGAGGATGTACTCTTAATTTCTTAATTAATTAAGAAGAAAAATACTTATTTGCCATAGATTTTTATATTTTACAAGCTTCAATGTTGTAATTTTGTTGCTCTTTGGTTAATTGTTTTTTAGAAAAATTACTCTTAAGGTTTTATAATTGGTTCAAATTATGATTAATTAATTATTATAATTTAAAAAATTATATATAATTTATATTCTGAATTTAATATCCTCCGACAAAGACTTGATAAAAAAATCTGATTATTTATAAGTTTATAATTATTTTTTTTTTACATTTAATGACTAAATAACTTTTATATTAAAAATTACAACTTTATCGTTAAAAGTAAAAAAAAAAAAAGAAACAGCCATCACCTTCAACCTTCTCTTCACTTGTCTAAATCCTAACCATAACCCTAAATTCTCAAAACTTGCATGAGATGTTCTCGACCCATATGATGGAAGCAATATGATGCAATTAAGACTACTAGACTCAAAATTCAATTCACTTGCTACAGTCAAACAGAGTTTTGAATTTGGTGTATTCAATACACTTGCGACTGTTCATTATAAGGGGTACAAATTAATAGGAAGAAGAAGAACCCTATTTATCTCACTAGGAATCCATTCGGAATCTGCTCAACTTGCTACACCTTCATCTCCGGAGGTGCCATTTAATCTCATCAGTCATATCATCTGTACCCCAGGAAGTCCAGGTGGTCAAATCATCTTGGAGGCTCAGCAATCTCGAATTCAGACACCTCTTCTTCGTCCCCTGATAAACATCCTATGCATGAATTAAAGATTTGGATTTGAATTAGTGTGACTCATCTGGTGTCGAAGATCTAGACTCAGATCGTGATCCCAGTTCTATCAATCGGTAAAAAAATCCCCCCCTTGTCACATGATTCTATGGGGTGTTTTGCATTTGTGGGTTATTGAACCAAAAAGGTTGAAGACTACTGATATTGAAATAGACAGCTAGTCGAATTATGCTAATTTTTTGAACTTTCGTCCTCTATATTTTCTCAATTTTTTATATATTACACTCTATACAAAATTTATTTAAGACACTAAACATATTTCTTTTGATTTAACTTAATAAAAGGTTATTTTAACAATTCACAATATAGTTTACATTTGGCATTCATGAAATCCTTATTTTCAACAACCAATTATATCACTACACTAAAATAATTCGGTTCTTTTTTTTAATGTTTCACTGTTCATATATAAACAGTAAAAAATCATAATATTTTTTACCAGATTAATTTACTCTTTAGTTGGGCATGGCTTTTAAATACTACTATAATTTTTTCTTAAAGTTTTAATAATATTTTTCAATTGTTATGTAGAAAACACTGTTCCCTCGCTTCTATAAACATTATGGATTACAAAATAGTAAACCATAATGTTTTTTTATTAGTTATTTATTATTATTAATTCAATGCTTATATTATGTGTTTAATGAGATTTAGAGTGATAATTTATTTTAATGTGTCTTTTATATGGTTATAGCGGTATCGAAAAAATATCCTAACATCATGGTATAATTTATTTTTTAAAAAGTTTAGTTAAATAAAAAAGATCTTGAAAAACCTTAAGATATTAAATTTTATAGAGTCAATGACTTAGTTGTGAGTTCACGGAGTAACTCGGGTTTCTCTAATTTGCGGTTTTTGTTGATGTGCTTTTTTTTTTAAAATTGAAATCAATTTTTTAATCTTTTATTTTATCATATAGTTAAAAATAATAATTTCAGGAAAAAACCATGTTATTAAATATTGGAATGTCCATGGATTTGTTCGCGGGTTTGATAGGTTTAACTTTTATTTTTTTTATTTTTTCATAACTGATTGAAAATTGAATTTCATAATTTATTTCATTTCACTTTTATGAGGTTATCAGGGTCTAAGAAAAATGTCCCGATATTGGGTTGCTGATTAATTTTGCGATCGTCTATTTTTATTATCATATAATTAAATAAATAATAGTTTTGAAAAAACAAAAAAAGTTTTAATCTTATTGGAGTCCATGACCTAGTTCACGGGCTTGACCTATTGACTTGGGTTACTTGATGAACGAGTTTGACAAGTGTACTCTTCGAACCCAATATGTTTTTTTTAGTTTTTGCTTCTTTAATTTTTTAATTGTTTTTTCTTCACTTCACCCTTTTTTAATATTTGATTGGATGGAAAATGAGTTTCATGATTTATTTTTTTCTGCTTTCTATAGGGTTATCAATGTCTCAAATAAATGTCTATTTTAAGGTTGATCCTCGATTTTACGAGCATATATTTTTTTATATAATTAAATAAAAATAATTTACGAAAAAACAAAGTTATTAAACTCAATGGAGTCCACTACTTGAATCGTGAGGTGACCAAGGTTGATCAATTTAGCATCTTCTCAATATTTTTAAAAAAGCTATTTGAAGTTTTTTTTAAAAAACTAATTCATGTTTTTACCAATTATTTAAGTTGTCTTTGAACTCGAGAAATCGACCAATTCATGTTAGATCAGCTCTTACATGATTTAATTAGAAACTTGAGCTAAACAAAGAGCTAGGATTAGAGGTTTCAAGATTGATCCATTTATATCTGAAAATATTGTCTTTCAAATTTAGATTCTCACTGAAGGCTGTTAAGTCAATATCCCCACAGAAAGAAACAAACGTAGCATTTTCATTCTTCTCCTCATTCTCCAGCATATCACGAGTCCGCGACTTGGATCATGGGGTGACCAAGGTTGATCAATTTGGCCTCTTCTCAATATTTTTAAAAAAGTTATTTGAAGTTTTTTTAAAAAAACTAATTCATGTTTTTACCAATCATTTAAGTTGTCTTAGAACTCGAGAAATCAACCAATTCATCTTAGGTCAGCTCTTATATGATTTAATTAGAAACTCGAGCTAGACAAAGAGCTGGGGTTGGAGGTTTCAAGATTGATCCTTTTTGTCATAACCTAATTTTGGGTCACTCCCAAATTTTGTTTTGCTTTTCTTCAAAAAAAAAAACTGCACGGTGTTGTTTTGAACGGTAAAGTGCAGCTTCTTCTCCCCTGTAAATGCAGAGACAGGGGAGAAGGAGATTTTTGAAAATTTTGCCCACTATTCTTCCCCCCTCTCTCTCCACCCCACTTGCCCAAAAATCCCGCATGACCCATACCCACACCTACACAACCATACCCTGCAACTCCCACGCCACCATGCCCTGCACTTGGACAGGGGATGGTGAACCTCTCCCTCGACTTCCTATAAATACAGGGGTGAGAACAGAAAACATAGAGGGGGGACGATCTTTTTGAGAAAGAGAGGAACCAAGGGGGGCAAAATTTTGGAGAAGGAGAGAAGTAAATGATAGATTCAAGGGGGGAATACGTAGAGAAAAAGGAAAGAAAGAAAAGAGCAGTGACAGAGGAAACCGAGAGAGAGAGAGACAGAATTTTTTGGAGAGAAACAAGGTGACAGAAATAGAGAGAAGAGGAAGAGCGACCACAACCGGCTGCCGCGACACCAACGCCACAAGGAGCACAAACACAGCAGCACTGCCCACGTCATAGTCAGCCTTCCTCAGCTCATCATCTTCCTCTCACCCGTTGCTGCACCATTGAAGAAAAGGCAGCAACCTGCGCCTCTGCACAGGGAAGAAGAAGAAGAAGAAAATCGTTGCTGTCATCGGGCTTCCCAGCCATTGCCACCTTCATAACCATAATAAGGCATCGTCAGATTCCTCTCCACCGCCACCAGCATCACCGCCATCTGCCATTGCCCTCCTAGTCGACAACAACCCCGTGAGAAGCAGAAGGAAGAAATGGAAACAGAGGAGAACAGAGTTGAAGAAAAACGCAGACAAAAAGAGGAAGAAAGGCTGACCACTGTCCAAGCCACTCCCCAGGCCGCCACCATCAGCATCTCCATGAAGCCGCTGCAGAGAGAGAAGAACATTGTTGACAGAGGGAGCAAAGGAAACAAAGAGAAAAAGCAGCACCGAAATAGCAAGGAGGAGGAAGAAGACCGCAACAACACCACCGCCAAATCAGCCACCACCACCACCATCAGCTCATCTATCCAGGCTCATCATCCCAGGTAATTCTTCCCATTATCACCTTTGGTTGTTCATCTTCTTGCATGCAGAACATGCACTGTGCACATTTTGCAAGCAAGAAATTAATTAGCTGGTTACTGTGCTCATGCACGGTAACCAGTCTATGTTCATTTCGGGCTGGAACATCAGCCCAGCCCATGCGACTGGGCTGAGTCTAGCCCTGTAGAAAGTAAGCCCGTTTTATTTTGGGCCGATTTCAGCCCAGTCTCCTTTTGGGTCGGGTCCAGTCCAGTAAAAAAAAATCCCAAAAAATCTGTGATTTTCCGCAATTTTGTTACTGCATTTTGATCAATATTGGTTTATATTTTTATACTATAAAGATACAAATCCGGTATTAAAATACTCGGTTTTCGTCAAGTCTTAAAGAAAAAAGTGTTTTGTTTTCATGCATACGGCCAAGTCTCTTAAAGAAAAAATTACATCATATTTTCATACAACAAAGAAAACTTCAAAAAAAATGTTTTAGCATGCATTTTGGCTTTAATAACTTGTTTATTAAAGTAACGAGAACTTGGCTAATATTTCAAAAATTTCAAAAAAATTATTTTGTTTTCTTAATATCAGGGATTATGAATTTATACGTAAAACGTACTCCCGATATTAAAAAGGTAGTTTTCTTTTATAGACATTAGAACGGTTAGGCTTTTTCCTATAAGATAAGAACCGCCTTACTGAGGAGGGCTTTTCTTGAACCATAGACGGACCAACAATAAAAAAACATGACAAGACCTTAGATTTTTATCAGACAATAAAACAATGCAGCTTACCTTAGGTAGGGTGTATTTAGGGTGGTAATACCTTCCTTTACGCAACCAGTCTCCATACCCGATCTCTGAGACCAATTAAGGTTTCTAGTGACTAAAATACTAGGTGGTGACTCCCATTCTATTTTTTCCACTAATAAAAAGACAAGAACTCCTTGTCTCCCCATATTTTCCAGATACACACACACCTTGAGAGTGTAGAGGACGATCGCCGCGACGCCGCACATATGCGACACATTTATACCTAAAAATATTGTTATTTTGAAAAAACATTCCATTAAATTTTTTTCTTGTTAACGTATCTCTTGTTTATCTTAGTGAATGTAAGGTTTTTAACTAGAATTTTTATTTTTGTTAAAAACATTATGATTATCACAGCAAGTTAATACAAAATATTAAAATAGTATGCTTATATTTTATGTGTGATTGGAAGCTAAAATATCATAATTGTGATAAAATCATGTTCAAGATATATTTAAAAATTTTAGAATAAAAAAACAATCTAAATCCAATTTTCATGCATAATTTATTGCTAGTGTTATTACTAATATCTATTAGTCTGCGCTTGATTTTCCCGATCTACTTTCTTGATCAATCTCTTAGGGTTTGCTCACTAACATGAAACTATTTTTCTTTTTCCTTTTCAACTTTTTTTTAATTTTTATTTCTCAATAAAAAATTAGAAACACGGGTTCATTTTGTAAAAAAAAAAAAAGAAGATTCTTTTACTAAAAAATTAAAGAATATATTTAGATTACAACCACTTTTCAAAAAATAAATATAACCATAATTTATATAGTCATCTTAATATTTTTATGTCTGTGATAATTTAATTGTAGAATATTAGTTTTATTTATTCAAATTAAGAGTTATTATAAAAAAATTTATATTATCAACTCAAAAAAGTCTTTATATTAGATTTGTTATAAATATTAAATTTATGACACTAACTAATGTCAAAATATAAAAATCATCTTGCTAGCAAGTTGGGTTGTAGCAGCCTTTGTTAATTGGCGGGTGTCATAATGCAACCTTTATGGCATTTTTTAATTAATTCATGACCTGTGGTCTCAACTTCATCACAATTTTAATGATGAGGAAACGTGATGGAAATTGAAAATTATCAGGTTATTTAGAAACACGACTGAAATTATAGTTTTAAAAAATTTAAAAAGTAATTTTTTTATATTTTCAATTCGTTTTAATATGTTGATATTAAAAATAATTTTTTAAAAATAAAAAATATTATTTTAATAATATTTTTAAGTAAAAATATTTTAAATCAAAATAGCCACTACATTTTTAAATATAAGTTTAAAAGCCGGAATGTTTATTCTATAATATGGATTAGGTGTATTTGGTATTGCGGTTGCTGTTATTGCTGTGATTTGAAAAAAGTTGTTTTATAGAAAATACTTTTAGTTGAGGTTGGTTTGGAAAAATATATGTTTGGTTAAAACTGTGGTTGAAATTGAGGTTGAGCAAAAAGTAGTTTAATGTGTTTGGTTAAAAAAACATTGAAGAAAAGGCAGCAACCTGCGCCTCTGCACAGGGAAGAAGAAGAAGAAGAAAACTGCTGCTGTCATCGGGCTTCCCAGCCATTGCCACCTTCATAACTACAGTGAGGCATCGTCAGATTCCTCTCCACCGCCACCAGCATCACTGCCATCTGCCATTGCCCTCCCAGTCGACAACAGCCCCGTGAGAAGCAGAAGGAAGAAATGGAAACAGAGGAGAACAGAGCTGAAGAAAAACGCAGAGAAGAAGAGGAAGAAAGGCTGACCACTGTCCAAGCCACTCCCCAGGCCGCCACCATCAGCATCTCCATGAAGCTGCTGCAGATAGAGAAGAACGTTGTTGACAAAGGGAGCAAAGGAAACAAAGAGAAAAAACAGCGCCGAAATAGCAAGGAGGAGGAGGAAGACAGCAACAACACCACCGCCAAATCGGCCACCAGCACCACTGTCAGCTCATCTATCCAGGCTCATCATCCCAAGTAATTCTTCCCATTATCACCTTTGGTTGTTCATCTTCTTGCATGCAGAACATGCACTGTGCACATTCTGCAAGCAAGAAATTAATTAGCTGGTTACTGTGCTCATGCACAGTAACCAGTCTATGTTCATTTCGGGCTGGAACATCAGCCCAGCCCATGCGACTGGGCTGAGTCTAGCCCTGTAGAAAGTAGGCCCGTTTTATTTTGGGCCGATTTCAGCCCAGTCTCTTTTTAGGTCGGGTCCAGTCCAGTAAAAAAAAATCCCAAAAAAATTTGTGATTTTCCGTAATTTTGTTACTGCATTTTGATCAATATCAGTTTGTATTTTTATACTATAAAGATACAAATCCGGTATTAAAATACTCGGTTTTCGTCAAGTCTTAAAAAAAAAATGTTTTGTTTTCATGCATACGGCCAAATCTCTTAAAGAAAAAATTACATCATATTTTCATACAACAAAGAAAACTTCAAAAAAAATATTTTAGCATGCATTTTGGCTTTAATAACTAGTTTATTAAAGTCAAGAGAACTTGGCTAATATTTCAAAAATTTCAAAAAAATTATTTTGTTTTTTTAATATCAGAGATTATGAATTTATACGTAAAACGTACTCCCGATATTAAAAAGGTAGTTTTCTTTTATAGACATTAGAACGGTTAGGCTTTTTCCTATAAAATAAGAACCTCCTTACTGAGAAGGGCTTTTCTTGAACCATAGACGGACCAACAATAAAAAAACATGACAAGACCTTAGATTTTTATCAGACAATACAACAATGCAGCTTACCTTAGGGGTGTTAATACCTTCCTTTACGCAACCAGTCTTCGTACCCGATCTGTGAGACCAATTAGGGTTTCTAGTGACTAGAATACTAGGTGGTAACTCCCATTCTATTTTTCCACTAATAAAAAGACAAGAACTCCTTGTCTCCCCATATTTTCCAGATACACACACACCTTGAGAGTGTGGAGAACGATCGTCGCGACGCCGCACACATGCGACACATTTATACTTAAAAATATTGTCATTTTGAAAAAACATTTCATTAAATTTTTTTCTTATTAACGTATCTCTTGTTTATTTTAGTGAATGTAAGGTTTTTAACTAGAATTTTTATTTTTGTTAAAAACATTATGATTATCACAGCAAGTTAATACAAAATATTAAAATAGTATGCTTATATTTTATGTGTGATTGGAAGCTAAAATATCATAATTGTGATAAAATCATGTTCAAGATATATTTAAAAATTTTAGAATAAAAAAACAATCTAAATCCAATTTTCATGCATAATTTATTGCTAGTATTATTACTAATATCTATTAGTCTGCGCTTGATTTTCCCGATCTACTTTCTTGATCAATCTCTTAGGGTTTGCTCACTAACATGAAACTATTTTTCTTTTTCCTTTTCAACTTTTTTTTTAATTTTTATTTCTCAATAAAAAATTAGAAACACGGGTTCATTTTGTTTAAAAAAAGAAGATTCTTTTACTAAAAAATTAAAGAATATATTTATATTACAACCACTTTTCAAAAAATAAATATAACCATAATTTATATAGTCATCTTAATATTTTTATGTCTGTGATAATTTAATTGTAGAATATTAGTTTTATTTATTCAAATTAAGAGTTATTATAAAAAAATTTATATTATCAACTCAAAAAAAGTTATTTAGACACATGACTGAAATTATAGTTTTAAAAAAATTAAAAATTAATTTTTTTATATTTTCAAATCGTTTTAATATGTTGATATTAAAAATAATTTTTTAAAAATAAAAAATATTATTTTAATAATATTTTTAAATAAAAATATTTTAAATCAAAATAGCAACTACATTTTTAAATATAAGTTTAAAAGCCGGAATGTTTATTCTACAATATGGATTAGGTGTGTTTGGTATTGCGGTTGATGTTATTGCTGTGATTTAAAAAATGTTGTCTTATAGAAAATACTTTTAGTTAAGGTTTGTTTGGAAAAATATATGTTTGGTTAAAACTATGGTTGAAATTGAGATTGAGCAAAAAGTAGTTTAATGTGTTTGGTTAAAAAACATGCTTTTTAAATTGAGGTTATAAAATAATTAAAGAATATATATATTAATATTGATGGTTTTTAATTTACATATATAGATTTAACTATTGCTATTACATCATGAAATAAATAATACTTTATATAAAATATTTTATATTATTTCATTAAACTATCTACAATTCCATTATGTATGAAATACACTTCTAACAAGGACTATAGTTTTCACAAATTTTTTAAGAGCGCAACAACATCAGGTAAAATATAATCAAGAACAAAATTGGGATTGCAATCAAAGTCTGCAAATGCTACATCATCAAGCGATCTCCGTCTAATTTATATAGTGTTATTGAATAATATTTAACATTACTTTTTCGAATAAAACACAATTAAAAATAAAAAATATTTTTTTATTATTTTTATTTTGCCGGGTCGAACCCGGTTCAATGCATTTTTAGCTTTGAACCGGACCCGATTCAGCCGGAACAGTGGAGCCACGCTCCACTGTTTAGTGATTCCTCCCACACGAAAAGCAGCAAAATGTTGCTTCTACAAAACCTGCAGCACAACTGCAAAATTGGTGGGTCCTACAAGTATAAAATACTTTTTTTTCTTAAACAAATGGTCGTATGTGTGGTTGCAGGTGAACTTCACCCGCAATCACAATATCAAACACTCACTTAGTTTCTATGCCGCTACCACCGTGGACACATCTATTTTCCAATCCCCAATGATCAAAACATAAACCAAAAAAAAAAAGGCAGCTCCCGATGGCTAATTTCATCAGTGTTTGTACTTTTGATGTATGGAGCATGTTTAAAAGTGTGATTGTAGTTGTTTTTAAAAGTGTTTTTCATTCAGAAATGTATTAAAATAATATATATTTTTTATTTTTTAAAAATTATTTTTGATATTAGTGCATTAAAATGATCTAAAAATATCAAAAAAATATTAATTTGAAGCAAAGAAAAAAAATTTAAATTTTTTTAAAAATATTTTTAAATTACAAAAACAAACAGGACTATAATGTTTGCAAATATACTCTTGCAATATTCTGGTCAAGAAGAGTGGATAGAGGAGAAATAACTCCATCATCATCCATTCAATAGCAATGCTTTACTCATCAAGGAATCTAGAATATGTGTAAATTCGGTTAAATATATACAAGCTGTTTTGCAAGTATCAAAATTTGAAGACACTGGAGTATGGTAGTTTCTATTTTTAAATATTTTTTAAAATTATATTTGTTTTAAAAAATTATCAAATTGATTTTTTAGTATTTTTTAATGATTTTGATATTAAAAATAAAAAGATTATTTTAATATATTTTTAAATTAAAAATATTTTTAATACATCACAGCACCAGATAGGCATGGAATCTGAAATAAACCACCAGAGCAGATTTGTTTTTCTTTATGACCCCCTTACCGATTAAGCTGATAAGGTTGATTAGCATTAATTGAATTGAAAGGGTCAAGGTACAATGTTTACTCAGCCGATATTTATACATTCGAAGTCTTATGAAAATGTATGACTTAATTAATTTTCCCGAAGTAAAACTTTTTTTTAAAAAAAAAAAACAGAGAAAAAAAATAAGAGTACTGCACAATTTCTTTTTTAGCTGTCCGAGAATTAATGAATTTTAAGGCAATGGATAAAATATCAGCAACGGTCAAGCACTGGAACGTCGGTATTACAAGAAATTGAAGAGCATTCAGGGTACGTAATGACCAGAACTCGGTTAGTGACTAAGAAAGTGTTTAGGAACGCGGTTGAAACCGTGTTTTTATAAAATTTAAATTTTTTTTAGTTAAAATTCAATACGGTTTGTACATTTTGAATCGTTTTGATGTGCTAATGTCAAAAATAATTTTTTAAAAATAAAAAAATATCATTAGCGTATATTTCGGTATGAAAAGTTATTTGAAAAGCAATCGCTACCACTGACAAACATACCCTAAAAGAGTTACACATGCAGTTTACGACATCAAGAGATTACAACGAAAGCCAAGAACTGATTCATCATCTCTTTCTAGACTACATTTTACCAGTGATGAACAGCGTCTTTTCTTTCTCTCTTGACATAGAAAAGGTGATTGATTTTAGAACCCTAGCTAAAGGAGGAGATAGAGTTGAACTCAATATTCTGCAATTCTGGGAAGCTGAATAGAAGTTGAATAATTAGTCAAAGTAATAAAATGTTTCATGACATGTGCACCTACACACATACAGTACTGGTTTGATAACTAAGAGTTAAGCTCCCTCGTTAATGTCAACATTCAAACTAGGTTGTCAGAAGTGAAATTGTCATAAATCCTTCAGTCTTGACGCGAATAACCTGATTAATTTTGATCCTGATAGTGTTTTTTATTTAAAAATATATTAAAATAATAAATTTTTTATTTTTAAAAAATAATTTTTAAAATTAGCATCTCAAAATAATCAGAAAAACAACCAATCTAGTGTGTGAAAGTTTAATATACGATGGGATGGCAGCAGCGGCGGAACCAAGGGGTTTAAAACTTTTTTTTAAAAAAATATAATAAATAATAAACTTTTAATATTAAATTATTATTTTATTAGTTATGTTTGACTTTAATAGGCTAAATATCCGTGTATCCCTATGCAAGTAGAAAACAAAAGCTTTCCAGTTTTTAATTCCTTTCCTTTACTGTCTCTCTCACATTCTTCTCTGCAAAGTGCAAACCTAGCCGAAAAAAATATAACAATACAAAGCATAAAAGTTAAAGCAAAGCTGCAGCTAATTAATTCATCGAAACAGGTAATTAGTAATTTTTTTTTTTAATGTTTGTTAAGAATTTAATGAATACATATATATAATTCTGCTATTTTTTTTTCAGATCTACTAGTTTTACTATTTTTTATTTCTTGTTATAGTGAATGTTGTTTTTTCTAATTAATTGGATATATTTTATGGGTTTGTTTGTTTCGATTATGCTTGGATTTTTTTATGTTTTGTTTTTAGTAAAGCCACCAAAATTAACAATTTTTTCTCACATGTACCTTATTATCACCAGGTCCAATATACAATTAGACACGGTCTTTCTAGCCAAATTGAGTTCTTTGAAGAGTGTATACCCAACTTTGATTCAGTGTAAGTTTTCTTTTTTAGGAACCAGTAATCTCATTTTTTATGTTAGATATGCTTTTATATATCAATTTCTTTTTTTAATATGTTAATTTTGCTTTCATATGTCAGTGTGGTTTACATGTAAAAATTTTATTTTTGGTTCTGATTATTGCTTCAACACATCGTTATTTGTATTTATTTTTTAAATAGAAAACAATAAAAATTTATGATGTTTTGATTTTAGGTTGAACCATGAACAAAATAAGAAGAATTGATTCCTTTTTTGAGAAAAAGAGGAAAAATATTGATAACTCACAACCTAGTGAATCAACTCCAATGTGTAATGTTGAAGTTATGATTGAACAACCCCAATGTGCTTCAATTTATGAAGAACCTGCATTGATTAATGAGCAGCCTCCTACTAGAATCGACATTGCTCATCTGATTAGAGATCCAAGCAATCGTCCTCAAATTTGGGAATACTCAGTTAATCAACAAGATGAAATTAGAAGGGCATACATTAATTTGGGGCCATATCAACCTTTGATGTCTGAATATCCGCTGACTGGTAAAAAACATCCTCGTCGATTTCAGTCTCATTGGTTCAAAAGTTATCCATGGCTTGAATATTCAGAGAAAAATACTGCATTTTGTTTCCCTTGCTATCTATTTTCAAGTAAGTCATCTGGAAAGCCAGGATCAGACACCTTTACTGTTAAAGGATTCAATTGTTGGAAGAAAGTTAATGATGGGGAACGATGTGCTTTTTTAACTCATATGGGAAAAGGTCCAAATTCAGCTCATAGATTTGCTACCAGGTGCTTGGAAAATTTGAAAAATCAGTCATGTCATATTGAGAAGGTAGTTAAGAGGCAAACTACTCAAGAAATTCTAAATAATCGATTGCGTATTAAAGCTTCAATAGATATTGTTTGTTGGCTCACATTTCAAGCATGTGCTTTTAGAGGACATGATGAACGTCCAGAATCAAAAAATCGAGGTAATTTTCTTGAAATGTTGGAACTTTTAGCATCATATAATGAACAAGTAGGTGCTCTTGTTTTGGATAATGCTCCACAAAATGCTAAATACACCTCGCATCAAATTCAAAAGGAAATTTTGCATGTCTTTGCTAGAAATGTTCAGTCTTCAATTCGTCATGAGATTGGTGATGCAAGATTTTGCTTAATTGTTGATGAAGCTCGAGATGAATCCAGAAGAGAGCAAATGGCCCTTGTTATTAGGTTTGTTGATAGAAGCGGATTTATACGAGAATGATTTTTGGATATAGTTCATGTCAAAGACACAACTGCTTCAACTCTTAAGAAAGAGATTTCCTTTGTTTTATCTCATCACAATCTTGATGTTCAAAATATTAGGGGCCAAGGGTATGATGGTGCTAGTAATATGCGTGGAGAGTGGAATGGATTGCAAGCTTTATTCATTAATGATTGCCCTTATGCATATTATGTACATTGCTTAGCTCATCAATTACAATTGGCTCTTATTGTTGCAGCTAGAGAAATATCTGATGTTCACACTTTTTTTCAGAACTTGATTTTTATTATTAACATTGTTAGTGCTTCTTGCAAGCGTAATGATGAATTACGGGCTTTTCAAGCAGCTACAACTGAACATTTAGTTGATATTGGTGAGATTGAAACGGGTAAAGGAGTTAATCAAGTAGGTGGTTTGCAACGACCTGGAGATAGCAGATGGAGTTAGCACTTCAAATCCATTTGCAGTTTGATAAAAATGTATGGGGCAACTTGTTTGGTTCTTGAAAACATCGCTTTAGATGGATCTACTTATGCTCAACGTGGTGATGCGGCTTTTTCATTTAAGTTGCTAATGTCATTTGATTTTGCATTCATCTTGCATATAATGAAGAATGTTATGGGAATTACTGATGTGCTTTGCCAAGCTTTGCAACAGAAATCTCAAGACATTTTAAATGCTATGCATTTGGTGACTACCACAAAGACTTTAATTCAGAAGTTAAGAGATGATGGCTGGGAAACTCTTTTAGAAGAAGTAACATCATTTTGTAA
Organism: Populus nigra; assembly: GCF_951802175.1. Taxonomy (NCBI): domain Eukaryota; kingdom Viridiplantae; phylum Streptophyta; class Magnoliopsida; order Malpighiales; family Salicaceae; genus Populus; species Populus nigra. Next base: position 8,305,923 of record NC_084868.1, read on the forward strand.
GCATCAAGACATTGAAGTTCCTGATATGGATGCTTGTTTTTCTAGTGTGGGACGATCTCGCCGTAAAACAAAATCAATAACAGTTGAGCATCACTACCGAGTTGATATATTTACAGCTATCATTGATCAACAGTTGCAAGAGCTAAATAATAGATTCAATGAGCAGACGATTGAGCTTCTTAAGTTGAGCGCAACTTTAGATCCTAAAAATAACTATAAATTATTCAGTGTTGAAGATATATGCTTACTTGTTGACAAGTTCTATCCTGAAGACTTTTCTGACCAAGAAAAAACTCATTTGAGATTTCAGTTGCAGCATTATGAGCTTGATGTGCCCAATCATCCAAAGTTAAAGAATATGTCATCGATTGCTGATTTATGTCAAGGATTGGTTGAAACAGAAAAAGCAACAATTTATCCGCTCATTGACAGGTTGATTCGGCTTATTTTGACTCTTCCTGTTTCGACAGCAACAACTGAACGAGCTTTTTCAGCGATGAAGATTGTTAAAACAAGACTTCGCAATCGGATGGAGGATGATTTTCTTGCAAATTATTTGATTGTCTATATAGAAAAAGAAATTGCTGAAAGATTCACAATTGATATGATAATCGATGATTTCTACTCCATGAAAGAACGACGAGCACAATTAAATTAAATATGTAAGAATCATTCTTTATTATTTTTTACTTTATTTCAAAGTTTTATCATACATAAATAATGCATCGCTTTAACTAATGTTTCTTATATATTTTGTATATTTATATTTGATAGGTATGAAGATCAACAAAATTAAAGTGATGAATACATTATGAAGATGACATTAACTTCATAGCTTTGACTCAATTTGGTATTGCTTTAAACTTCTTATCTTATACAAAGATCGTCATATGTTTGTAATTACTTATTTGAATAAAACTAAATCATGCAGTTTTTTTTATTTTTACAATTTATGTATATTATTTTGGCCCCCCCTATTAAATAATCCTACCTCCGCCCCTGGATGGCAGGTCATCTCCCAAAAATAGAAGGAAAAAGAAAAACAAAATACACACAATTATGGACTAGCTTTTTCCCATAAAAATAAACACGCCTCTGAATTTAGTCAAACTTCAAATAATCTAACCTAGGGTTTTTAATTCTTTGATTTAAACTAAGTGAGATATACTAAATATTAATATAAAAAATGAAGTTGTTATAATCTTCACATTGCACTAAAATATTTTAAATTATGTCCATCTAATCTTAATTGAATGATTTAAATTTATGCAACATGACAAAACACATAAGTAGGAAAATGAGAAGATGCGCTTAGTCATTAGTTTTGATGGCCAGAGAGAGAGAGAGACAGAGAGGGAGGGAGAGCGCCTTCTTGATCAATCATTATTTTGAACGCATATATCGTTAAAACGGAGAAAGAAAAATTCTGGGGGATTAATTCACCTGTAAAATCGTGGGAACGGAAGTCCGATTTCTCTCGTCGCTAGCTGTACAGAATTGAATTTTAAAGCCATATTGGTTAAAGGTCAGTAACGGTGAAGTCAAGCTATCGAACACGAAGCACTATAAATACCCATTACCATCTCAAATGCAATCACACAGCTTAATTTGCAGCAGAAAGAAATATTTGTTAGAGGGTGAAGAGCATTAGCAAAACACAATGGCTTCAGAGTGTCAAGGTAAAGACTAAACTCTGTCATATAGTTTAGAATTAATAGCATTTGTATAAACTGCGGTGTGTTATGATACAATCATTTGTTCCTTTTGCAGGTAAGAGTTCATGGCCAGAGCTCCTTGGAGCACAAGCAAGGGTGGCTATAGTGACAGTGGAGTCGCAAAACCCTAATGTTGATGCTCAGGTTGTGCTGGAAGGAACGGTTGTCACCGGAGAGTTCTCTTGCACCAGGGTTCGTGTTTGGATTGACAGGAACAGAATTGTTACTCGAGTTCCTATAATTGGTTAATCGTTCTGCCAAAAATGAGATCATAAGGAGTCCCTTGGTGCTTATTTTACTGTACTAAATAAGAGATCATATGTTCTCCATGCATCACTGTGTTGCAGCTCAAATAAGACCAGCTTAATGCTGTTATTTTAGGTTTCTTTAATCACCATAAATCTCCCTCTCCCTCTCTCCCCTGGAAGAACAACACTTGTGCTGGACTTGTACCGCACACAGAAAGTTCAATCAATCACAGTGATTTAGTTATACTTGTTAATTATTTGAGGGTAATTTTTTTCGTTGGCAGGAAAAAAGAAAATTATGAGCAGCAATTAATGCATCTCTATTTGGATCTGTATGAGAACATAAAAAAGTTTAAGGAATGAAGGAAAAAGTTCAAAAGATTTACGGAGGCAATTGCCCTCTACTCCATAATCTAGCTTTGCCCATGATGAATCATAACCGTGAGCAAAACAAAATTAACAAGCTATCCCATAATTTATATAGATAACTGTTTGAATTTGAATTTGCAGTCTTACAAGAAAATGAGAGTCACTAAAAAAGTTTTTCATTTCAAAAAATACAAAAAAATATTTTATTAATTTAGTGTTCATGTGACCAAGTCTCTCAAAAAATAAATATTATATTTTGGCTTATATATATTTATGGCATGATTTAACATTTTTTTTATATACACAAATTCAAAAAATATCTTTACATGTATTTTTTTTATTTTTAAAAGTATTCAAAAAATACTTTCAAAAATGAAATTTTACACAAATGTATATTCAAAGAGGTGATAAAGCAGTTTTACTGTCATTATTGGCATAGACCAGTGCTGAATAAATTGTCTGAGGTTTGTTTCTTTGCCTATGAAATGGACATTTGTCCACTTACCTGAACGAAGAGGATATTTTTTTTTTGTTGGTTTTCCACTGAGGCTGGCTTGGGGTAGTTGAACTTTTCATTAAATTTTTTTAAAAAAAATTTGCTTTAAATTAAAAAAAAATATTTAGTATTTTTAATTGTTTTGATGTATTGATATTAAAAATAAATTAAAAATATATATTATTTTAATATATTTCTAAACAAAAAATACTTTGAAAAACAACATCACCCTCTAAATCAGGCTTAAATATCTAAATCAAAATACTACTCTATTCTAATTTGCTGTTTTTCCTTTCATCTCGGGTTAAAAAAGTACTGGCTTTGGCCTCTGTGTATCCTTTTCTATATATTTCCTTTTCTATATATTTCAAAGGGAAAGGCATGTGGATTGTGTCTGTAAATAAATATGGTAGCTGCCTGAATTCCCTCTCTGTGCTGTGCAGTAGAAATTAGTAAAACCAAATCGTCCAAAAATAAGTAAGCAACGAACGATTGAGCATTAGCATTGATCTCATTGTTGTTGTACTCTACGATTGAATCAAATTGCTTCTCAAAGAATTTCAAGAACTATTTCCCAGTTAGACATAAAATGGCAGCAACTTTAAACATTTAAGACTTGCGTTAACATCAATTGTTTCCTTCGATAATAATTATTATTATAAAATGTAGCACTTCACAAAGCAAGGTGGAGTTTCCATGCCCATCGATCCTTCACTGCTTCGTAAAAATAGTTCTCTAGAAAGAATACCTTGTGAGCTCAAAACAATAGTTTCAAAAACGATTTAGATACCAGGAAAAAAACTGAACACTTGCCGGAGCTTATAATATCATCTGGCCGGTGATTTCATTTCTCTCTCAATTTTTTGGTCATGGCAAATACTGCCCCGGCAACGGCGACGATGATAGCTGAAACAAAGATGGTTGTTTTGAGATTCTGCAAAGCATCCTGCTTTTCCCTTTGCTTTTTTTGTGCAGCCTCATCTTGTTCCTGAAATGGAATGAGAGTATACTTCAAAAATTTGCCGGAGAAATAATATACCGGTACAAGAACGAGCAAAGAACAAGCAAGAGGATGTTTGATCACTTCCTCTTGTTTATCCATCCCCAGTGAGATTCTTTTGTATTGTCATTAAAAAAAAATCCATACTTGCGGGCATATCAAGAGGCTGATGGAATGAATTTCTGTCAGCATGTTGAAAGCTCTTAATTACCAAACCAGATACATATTTCTAAGAGTTTGGGTAAAGAAAGGTAAAGGAAGTATAGATAAAGAGTTCGCATGAAAGCTTGATGTAATCCATCATCCTTCTCTTTCATGTCAACTCGACGAGTTTCAAATTTTCGGATGTCATTTTACAACAGTAAAATGTAAAAATAAATAGGGGACTGAGGGGATTGAAGGGACTAACGGTCTTTACTAATTTGTGCACATTCTTGTACAACCCCCTTTTTGTATACATGAGCTTATGATTTGAAGATCCCTTTTATAACCAGATGAGCAAAAAGGCAAATCGAGATTCGCATGCAGACAAATCAAGATTCGCGTAACTTTTCTGCACGGGCTAATTTTCAATATCAGAACTTAGCATATAGAAAATCAAATAATAAACGATTTCAAAAAAAAAAAAACAACCACAACTTTGATTGATGTCCTTTTTCCTACTGTACTGTGTGTATGCACTGGTTGAACTGAGTGCAAAAGTACCTGCTGGATCTCCTTTGTGGTGGAAATATCTGACGATACAGGATCAACTTCAAACTTCCTGTTCAGGGCAGGGTTCAATGCTTTATCAACATCAGCCTCTGGAAATGTTGACTCTGTTGAAGCTCCATATGTTTCCATTTTTCTTCACTCTTAATTCTGTCCTTCAAGTATGTGCAACTTTTTATCTCTTTCTTTGCTTGCCAAGGAAGAAGGGGAAAAAAGAAGAGACCTGTAAAACTGGGCCTTTAAATAAATAGTTTATTTACAAGTGTCATGCACAGGATAATCAGATGCTAAAAGATTGCTACTGTTTTAGGATCTCAACGACTTTCTCTTCTTTGTTCACCAAGAATCACAACTTCCCGGGAAATCTGTCAGATTTAACTAATTCTTGGATGTACATAATGACAAAATCACCCTTAGAGCTTAGCTTCTTTTGTCATTATTTGCTTTACATAGCCACCGGTCCTCAAGTAACATCTGTAAGACTCTGCAACAGCAGACAGAACATGTAGTTTGAGAATAATGAGCTGGATACCTTCAACAGACAATTACAGTGTCCTGCTCTGAGATTGAACATAAGCAATAAACAATCTGCATACAAGAAATATTACCAGAATGACATGATTTTATCTCAGCCTTTATTCCATGCCATTACATACATGTCTGAGTTCTTAAACAAGTTTACAAGCTTTAATACATGGTTCTGGGTCATGAACACTGGTGAAAACATTCTTATCTTAAAAATTTGATCTCATGGAGAGAGTAATTAACTCTCAACTCTCCAATCTCATGTGACTTTGAACTCCGCCTTCTTGATAAGGAGATAGCAAAGAGCTGGTAACACAACTGTGACTATGATCCGTTGACTTCTGGTCATTGTTGCAGTGCCTGCCAACTTAATTAGCCCTAATTGCTAGACCCAAAACCATGGGGACTCGGCCTTGATGATACTGAGTCAACAAACCGCTTGCTTGATTCTGATTTTCTCCTCCTCCTCCTTGCAGTGCCGGGAGGAGCCTTATCCAGGAGACACCCAAAAACATCAAACAATTAGATTGGGCTAGGACTAATTGGATGCTGGATATGCGTAAGCTTCTCGGTTTCTCTATTGGTTTCCAAATATTCTTAACGCCTTCAAACAAGGGAATCGCAAAAGGCATACAATTATATAATACAGCAGGTGTAGGACCATGCAAATTTTACTGCCTTTTCACATTGTGAAAGCTGCAGAATAGTTTGGTTAAACGAACAAAATGGAAACCACAGAGAAGTTTTTTCCTGATAAAAAGAAAACATAAAAGGACCAAGTTCCATTTACCATGTTGACACTTGAAAGTATGCCATACAATTTTTAAAAATCCAAACAATATACTGTTTAGCTTCTTGTTTGGTTTTGTGAGTCGTCTAAATGACTGGAGCAGATCATGCAAGGAAAAGTTTTCCTTCCATCCTCCCTAAAATGAACGGAGCAGATCATGCAAGGAAAACTTTTTCTTCCATTCTCCCTAAGTGGAGTCTAAAGACAGAGATCTCTACCTTCTCAAAGGTCAACTTAAAAAAAAACTGTACTGCCAAAAATTTTATTAGCTAATCCTTGGTACATTTCTGCCATCCAACTTAAACTACATCACAATATTCTGCTTTTCAAAGTACACTCCCACCATCCACTTAAACTAGTATTCTCTCGTCTAAGCAGATATAATAGAACATAGAAATAGAGACAATTAACTTATTTATGCAACATGATGATACAATGAGTCAATATAAAATGTTGTTCTCAGTGTTGAACAAAATAACTTTTCACTCATGATATTTATCTTATTCGAAGTTTCACAGCCTTGGAACAGATTATGCAGTAACAAGGATGTAACAAAGTAGGTAAACATAACCATTAGAACTGAATAGCAGAACTTTTTCAGTCTTTAGAATTGCTGAGAACATTCTGTACAACCAGCATGACTCAGCAACTCTTTACCAATGAATATAATCATGTGAGTTATGAACAGAAAAAGAAGCATTAAAGCGTGCAAATAAAAAATATACATGCATAAGCACACAAGGTACCTTCTGTTCGGTTTTTAGTGCATCCTCAAGATTGCTCAGGGAAGGAATAGATCCACCCTCCATCACACCCATTAGGTTCTTCATACGAACACGCATTTGGAAGAGTTGGGCAACAAGTTGGCTCACCTAGTTTTGATGTCACAAGTATAACCATGCAAAAGTAAACAGCTAAAATATGATAGTACAGAACAGTATTTTCCAGTGCACACATCAAGTAGCAAGCGTGCATACCTGCTGCTCTGTTTTTCCAGAAGCCTGGGCAACTCTTTTCCTCCTTTCAGGAGATTCTGCTAACAATTCTGGTTTCTCTCTCTCCTCTGTAAATTAAACAAGAAATCAGAAAGCATTAGGAGGACTGAATATTCTGAAGGGTTAAACATGTGAACACTGTATCACATAGAAAGAAAAAGCATGCAACACAAATCTTTATGAATTTTTTTTAACAACCAACCATTTAGACCTTCAGTTGCATTGAATATAATATTAGATGCATTTCAACTAGAGAATCAGCCAACAAGCAAGGCTGACTCCAAAAGACTGGCTTTTGTTATTGGAGTGTGTTTAGCTTCCAAGACAAACAATGAATAAAGGAGAGTCAAGTAGAAGTATGAAGGTTCAGAAGCAAGAATAATAGGTAATTGAATAGCAGAGAGATCAGTAGGTGTGGCAAAAAAAAATAATTATTACTGTCACGCTTTATCCACATGATTGGAATAAGTTCTACTTTTCCAAACATGGTACACACTAGAAATGCTGGTTAAGACGATGCATGCTAGGCCAGATAATAAAAGATTTGATGTCTTTAGTTATTTTCGAAACGAATCCAGAAAACACTTGTAATGCAATACTCTGACAAGGAAATTATTGAATAGCTCTTGTCTCTGAGTAAATTCAAGCAACACATCATGTACTTATTGAATCGTACCCAACAAAGTTTCTTATAACATAAAGACTTATCATAGTCAAGTACTAGATTGAAGTTTTTCTGGAGTGCATTTGAAGAAAGAATTGTTGATAAGAGGATTATAAAGACTCAGCAAAAAGAGGGCGCCAGATTAGATGAGTGCAATTGTGCCAAAAGCTCTGGTGTCTTATCACCACTATATCACAGTATACATGCTTAGTCTAAGTTTTGTATGTCAAAAGCAATTTAAACAAAAATCAGGTAGAAGAAGATACCAGGAGTCATCACTTCAATCATTGCTTCCATTATCTTTAAATTCTTCTCTGCTTCTCGAACTTGTGCAGGAGTAACCTGTTTGCATGCACATATAGGAAAATTAGCTGAAGCTTCTTCCATAAGCATACGAAGTTACAAGGCAAAGAGAGGAGCAACATAAATCTTAGAAACTTCCGTCTTTTAAGTTCATGAATTGAATCTGAAAAAAAGACAGTAAAATACCCAATTCTACAATACTTAGATCACTAATCCAAAAATCAGAGCAGAGGTATCTTACACCAACCAGCAAACCACTAACTGTGAAAAATATTGAAGTTAAGGGAGGCTTCCATACCTTGGCCATTCCTGGGATCATTCCTATGACACGAGTCATGGAACCCATCTTAGCAACAGCACGAGTTTGCTTTAGGAAATCATTGAAATCAAAATTGGCACTCATAATCTTCTTCTGCAATTCTTCAGCATCTTCTTGGCGCATCTGTACAGACAAATCAACTAAGAATTGCATTAAGATATGCTCATTCAAGAAAACAAGAAATGGAGCTCACTCGAACTTACAACTTCTTGAGCCTTCTCAACAAAAGACAGAACATCTCCCATTCCTAAGATGCGTCCAGCCATGCGATTGGGGTAGAAAGGTTCAAGATCCTCCATTCGCTCTCCCCGTCCTACAAGCTTGATTGGCTTTCCTGATACCTGCCATCACTCAACTACTAAATACTAAATATATATGAAATATCTGTACTGTTAACTTATTATTCAGTACATCTTCTGTATCAAACAAAAAAAGAAAAATCACCAAAAAATAGCACTAAGAAACAACCAACAGCTGCTGTCACAAGTATACATCAGCTGCTCAAACAAAAATTACTTCATTCACACATTTTTTTCCAAAGGAATTTCAAAATGCAGCATTACACTATGGACTTTGAGTGCCACATCACAAGGTAATTAAAGCACTTTTATGGTGCTTCTGCAAGATTAGACCAGCCAAAACCTACAACATTTGCATTTATGAACAACATATGTTACGCACTAAATCTCTAGATGTGTGCATGATAGAGAGACAAGTGAGTCCATCTCTTGCTCTCTTTTTCAGAGCAATTTGAGAGGCCTCGTAGAACCAGATTTGGTGGGGATACCAGACCTGTGTCATAGATTATACATGTGTATGAACAGAGACGATGGAGTATATCCCAATTCAATACCTTTTGGTTTGGGGATTGAACACGTCCAAGCCCTTGGTATTAGATTTCTTTTTTTTTTAGTTTATTAATTAGACTTAATTTATGTTATTTAGTTGGACAATTTTATTTATAGGCTATTAGCCTAATTGTTGGTTTTGATTAGGGTTTTACTATTTACACGTTAAGATAGATATTTTGATGTATTAATAAAAGTTGATAACTTCTCCTTCTCCCTTTCCCTTCTCTTCTTTTCTTCAGCTCCTTCTCTTCTTCTTCTTCTTCTTCTTCTTAGCTTCTTATTTCTCACTTTTTTTTCTTATCTTCTTCTCCTTTAATCTTACCCGTCCCCATCAACTTTGATATCATAGCCCGGTTTTTTATTGTTCTAACAATCAAACGATGCAACCAAGTTATTTTTTGAAAGCCTAAAAAAAATTGTAGCACCAGCAATTCCTTCTACGATTCCAGCGCCTTTCAATTATTTCCCTGGCTATAAGGAAAGCAAAAGGAGATTAAGCAACAACAGCACTTGTAGTTGATCCTCGAACCCATTGCCCATCTCTAGCCAAACACTCTAGTCGACCTTCACACCGTCAGCCACTCTCGTTGCCCAACTCTAGCCGATCTTAACAACCACATCACTAGAAAAAAAAAATGCCTAGACCAACAGACACGGAGTCAGATTCAATCACCACAGCAAGATTTGCAACGCAAGTCAGCAACCCATCATCATTCACTATTCAAGCAGTCACTCTCCTCTTTCAAGAACTTTCTACTCTCCTCAATCCGCAGCAACAAACCCATCCATAACAACCCTCTTTGACCAGATAAGCAGCCACCAAACCACCACACAAGAGCCCCAAATCAAGAAAGCCAATTTTAGACGACCTTAACCCTATCACTGTCGAACAACTAAACAATACAAACTTCAAGTTGATTTACACAAGTATTATAATTATCTAATATTAGAGATTATTTCATGATATAGATTAGATCTGAACAATGTCCTTCGAAAATCAATAAAAAATTGTAGACAATTAGTAGTAGACCATTCAAAGTGTAATAAATGATTGAACTACCACCAAACAGTGATATTAGCTCTACTAAGGACCCAATTATATATAAAAGATAACAAAATATCCTTTTGAAATCCCTATCACAGTACCCTTATCATAAGCACAAAAAGAATATATTGATGCTACTATGGATACACAGGTTATTTTTATTAGTGACAATGAAATTTAATGAATCCTAGTTCATAGATACGATTACCTAATTCATATTATACTTGGATTATTAAAGAGATATCGCAGCAACTTGATCCTGATCTTTGGGAGTATTATCAGAGCCACTTTAAACTAAACTTGTGGGGTCAAGTTTCTTCAACCCTAGGAGAGTTGGTGGAGACACCAGACTCATGCCACATATTGCACGTGTATGAATGGAGACGACGGATGACAGCCCATCCCATTACTCTTGAGCATGTCCAAGGCCATAATATTGGATTTTTTTATTTGAGTTTATTAATTAGGCTTAATTTATGTTATTTAGTTGGACGATTTTATTTAATGAGCTATGACCTCAATTGTTGGTTTTATTAGGGTTTTACTAATTATATGTTATTTTTCTACATGTTAGATAATTTATTTGAATTAATAAAAGTTGCGGAGTTCCAGACCTCTCGCCCTCCATTACCCATCTTTTCTCTTCTCCAGCTCCTTTTTTTCTTCTTCTTGGCTTCTTCTTTCTCTTCTTTCCTATGATTTTCTTCTCCTCTACTTGTCCCCCATCAGATTTTAGGTGATGTTCTTGATCAAACCACACTAAATAACCATTTTTCTCTAAATTGATAGATTACTCAGCTGTTTTCAATATTTTCCAAAAAGGCCAAAGAAATCATATTTAATTTCCCTATAACATAATCCCGAGGCTTTAATCTCATACAGACAACCATCACAATTCCTTATCGGAAAAACAATCAATTTTAAGAAAATTCCTTGACAAACAAAGGAGATACAAAAGATATCATGAAATGAACAAACAGTTATGATAATTTCCATCATTTGTCATACAATCACAAAAAACTCATCCTCGCATAAAATCAGGCTGCTATAAAATAATGAAAAAATCTAAGGAAATTCAAACACAGACCTCTTTGACACTAAGAGCTGCACCACCTCTAGAATCCCCATCCAGCTTGGTCAAAATGGCACCCGTAATTCCAATTTCAAGATTGAATGTTGTAACCAGAGCTGTCAATGTACCCAAAGAAGAAGTGTGTCCATGAAGTAAGCATGTTCATTGTAAGTATGAGAATATGAGTTCCACGCATGGTTTAAGATTATAAATAGGACAGAGAAAAAATGCAGAATTGGAACTATTCAGCATGCATAGGATTATATATTGAAGCCCATATGGCCTACTAAGGAAAAACAAAATGCATGGCTATAAGTTTGTCAATTTCTTTTTAAATGATTCATCACAAAAATGAAGATTAACATAAGAAACTGATATATTAAGAACAACAAATTCGAGAAGGTTCTAATGGTACAAGCTTTAGGTAAAATGGGCAAAACAGTTCTTTCAGTTTCTTATACAAAATATTGCTATTGATAGTTAGCAACAAAGAAGTAGAATTTTATGATATTTGTTATGCACTTCTGACACACCTATGTTATCTGTGAATATATATATATATATATATATATATATATATAGAAAAGAAATCAATAGCTTGTGTGACATGGTAAGAGCATGCAAGACAGAAAAGGCACCTCATTAATCTGTAGATTCTATACAAGAAATAACAGTTTCTTCAGGCTCACTTAAAAGATTGTGACTAGCAGTTCAAATAATAACCAAATCATTTGACCACTATCATAGAAAGTGAAGGCCAGAGTACCTGCAGCTTCTTGCCCAGTCATTGCATCCACAACAAGCAAAACTTCTGTTGGATTCAATATCAGTTTAACGTCTTTCAGCTCATCCATCATCCCTTTGTCTATCTGTTAAATGTTACCAAAATAAAATGTATTCCAGTTAAATAAAAAACTACGTGCTGCAAAAACAGAGAATGAAAAGGCATATTTTCCTACTCTTTAGAAGATCAGACACACAAAGAAATTATTAACCTGAAGCCTTCCAGCAGTGTCTACTATGACCACATCTATGTTCTTCTTTTTGGCCTCTGATAAACCTTTCCTAGCTATTTCTGAAGGTTTAACATCAGTTCCTTCTGTATAAACAGGCACACCTACCTGTCACAAGCTACAACTAAATATAAGAAAAACGAGTAATATAAAAGATATATTATCAAAGCAAAACAACTATCTTGTTAACCACAGTAACTTAACAAACATGGAAATTAGTTCACTTCAAGTTAATGAGAAACGTCATATTTAGTATTTCATCTTGGAGTAGGAAACATGAATAGCCTTTGCCTTCACAAAATTAGCATCACTATATGGTAAGAGTGTCAATCTCTACCAGTACAAATGCTCACTTTAATTGCACATTTCACTTGACAGCCTAGGCCAAACCCAAAAGATAGGCAAATGCCTAAAACACCAAACAACAACATTAATCCATTACTCTGCAAATAGGTACTAAAGCAATTTCTTGACAGTCAGAATTCAATACCTGTTCACCCAAAATAACAAGTTGATCAATGGCAGCAGGTCTGTAGACATCTCCCGCAATAAGCATGCAAGACTTCCCCTGTGGTTTCCAACACAACCGGTGTCAACAACATAACTAAGCATACAAAAAGCTTATCAACAGCCAACTACAAACACCCACAAACCCCAGAGAAAAGGATAGAAGTTGTGGCTTTCAAAATGCACCTGTTTCTTAAGGTAATTAGCTAACTTTGCACAAACAGTTGTCTTCCCAACTCCTTGTAGGCCAGCCAATAATATTACAGTGGGAGCAGATTTAGCAAAGACCAATTCAGATACCTCTCCACCCATCAATTTCACAAGCTCATCGTGCACAATCTGCAAGAACCAGATATTCATAACCACCAATACAAACACAACAAAGACTCCATAGCTTTGCTCAACTTCCACATTAAAGTCATTAACTCACTATATAACACTCATCAAATTATTGCAAGTAATCCTCACTGCCTCCTAGGAGTTTTTATGCATGCTGGGCTAGATTCAATTCAAATGTGAAAACAAAGACAATAACTTAGACAATAGAAGAATACAGCACCAGCTGAGCCAACCAAACAATAATATTTAGTGAGCACATACAACATCGAAACTGACTGAAAATTTGTTTAAGTACACAAACATAAAGAAGGAAACTTCACTTTTATTTCACAAATCACTCAGATTAATTACATTTTAGAAGTATTCAATTCATAGAAATTTATACCTTGACTAATTGCTGATCGGGTTTCACTCCTCTAACCAGGCCAACACCAACAGCTTGGTCACTGACTGATTGAACAAACCTTCGAACCACAGGAAGGCTTACCTGTCAATAGACCAACCATAATTTGTTTTTTAAAAACATTAAAAGAAACTCGAATTCTAGTTTGCAAATTCACTCACATCAGCTTCCAGTAGAGCTCTTCTAATATCCCTCATTGGCTCCACAATATTCTCCTTGGTCAAAACCTCTGCAGCAGGTAAAAAAATTCAACCGCAAACAAAAGCCAAACACCAACAAAATGAAAATGTAACATATTTAAAACAGAAAAAGAAAAGAAACCCACAGTTTTAATCCATCTATAGATACAAAAATCAATGCTTTCCTTTTCTTATTGTTTGCTAACATTGATGTATTTTTAATAGCTACAACACACTACTCCATGCCTAAATTTGCTAGCTGTTTTTTAAGGAAAAAAAAAGAGAAAACTAATAGAATTGACAAAATAAACATGTAAGCTCAAACCTTCTCCTTTGAGCTTGTTCCAAGCAGATTCGAGACCACTAGTTAACTGACCAAACATTTCTGCTTTTACCACACCACCTCCCATTTCTCTTCTAAAAGTAACGACACTCTTGCAAGTCACCCACCTCCACATCTCTTTCTGTTCACCACAGGTAAAGAGAAAGCAAAACAAGAGAGATTTGTACATCAAAAGATAAGCCGAATTAAAAAAAAACTCCAAATTTACTAAAATGGGAGTTGTTTTCTTTTCTTTCTTGAACTTACAGTGAATGAATTTCTTGAGGAAAGCGAAGTAACATTATTGCTTGAGCCAGTCCACGAAGAACAAAAAGATTTAGTTGAATATCCTGGACAGCTTGAATAGTAAGAGAGAGTCTTGTTGTTTTTCGAGAGAGAAGGAGTAGAGAAATGGCGGGAGGCAACGGTCGATAACTGTACGGCCTCCATTGCCAAAAGGTAACAAGCTCTCTGTATTTTTTTGTGTAGAAAATCTGTTTGTTCTATCTTCTTCTTTATCAAGTTAGTTGGTTTTTATAATACGCGGACTATGGCTTTATTTTGATTTCTGGGATCAGAGCCGTGAAAATATATGACGTGGATATTTTAGATCAAAATTAAGCAATATTTGTATTTACCTAGTCCCTATAGTTTTAAAAATTAAATATATAGTCCATGTGGTTTTCAACATCACACTTTTGACTTCAATTTACTAATAAATCTCTTACTTTCATTTTTCCTTTTTTTTTTCTTAGAATAAATCTCTTACTTTTTCGGTTGCTAGAAAAAACCACAATCTAACGTTATTGATATAACCTAATTTTCATCTATTCGATTTTAATTTAATTTTATAAAAATTAAAATTAAAAATTAAAAAATCAAGAATTTATTTTGATGAAAAATATAATTTCTTACCTTATGGAAAAGCTAAGGACTAGAATATATTTTTATTATTCTCTTCTTTTCATCAAAATAAAATAATAATAATTTTTAAAAAAATTATTTTTAATTAAATTCAATTTTTTTAAAAAAAATAAGTTTATTTAAGATTTTATTTTTAATGTTCTATAAAACTCTCATATTATAAATACAGATCTTGTACATTATAAAAAAACAAAAAACAAAAAGAGACCATTACATGAAACCCCGGAAGAAGCCATTACACGACAACCTAGAGTGAAGGCTTTACCGAAAACATAAATCGATTTTCAAGCAGGGAGCCGCCAGCTCCAGATTTTTTTTTAGACTCTTCACGGGCTTCTCCATTGTCATCAACTTGGTCACACACCTTGATCTTCCTCTCTGTCGCGAAAGCCCCCCCGCGTCTCCCTCCCCTGTGCTTCTCTTCCCTGTCGGAACCTAACCCAAAGACAGCCCACAGCATTCATCCCTGTGGACCCTGCCAAACAAACTTCACCGTTCATTTTCTGGCTAGCATTCATCATCTCCTCAGTCGTGGGCAGTGGTGGTTGCGTTCTTCAGCCACCTCCAACATCTCCAATCGTAGGCAGCTTCAGCACAAAGAAGAGTTTTCCTCAGAACTCAGTTCCAGCAACAGCTTCTTCTTCGTAGTCCGGCACCCAGAGCAACACCAACATCACAAAGCAGCGACAGAAGGGGAAGATCATCCTCCAGCAGCAGCTCTGCACTAACATGGTGGACGAGAGCTACCCATTAGGGAAGATCAACAAAGTCTTCAGCATCCCCATTGTGGTCCCTTGTTTCGGCCATGAATGAGACGACAACACTAGGAGCAGCACGACAGCCGTATCCCAGCCTCCATTGAAGCAATATTTAGAAGCTCTCTTTCGCACCAGCAGCCGTGAGCAAGCTCAAGCCAACAGCAGCAGAGGAGCTCCAGCAACTCCAGCAAACTATAAGCTCCAACAAGCGACCCCACCGTGCTCCTAAGGCCAGCGTCCACCGGCTCCTCAGTCGTGAGAAGTTTCTTCTCCACCATAATCAGCTTCCTCTCTTCTCCCCTAGCCACCGGTCCAACCATCAACAGTACTAGGTGAGTTGTTGCCGCGTCTTACCATTTTTAATTAACCTGTTATTGTGCAAGCATGCATTGTAATTCACGCATGCTTGCACAGTGCAACAGCAAACCGGGATACTAGCTTAGGCTAGTGACCGGGTTGGACTGCTGGACCTAGTCCAGCCCATATTACTGGGCTACTTCTGTTCTAAAAAATTTTAAAAAATAGTTTTTTTAATTTAAATTTTAAGGATTTATTCACTGGCGTCAGAGTCAGAAATACCATATTTTTTGGGTTATACAATATTTATCAATGCTAGAGTTGGAAATATTTGTATGTGAATATTCACTAACACCAAAATCAGAAATATTATAGGAAAACCATAAAAATAAAGCAAAAACAAACTCTTAGCAATTTAAGAAAAAATCAACTATACAGTTTGCCTCAAATAAAATACTTAAGGTGTGATATTATCTTTTTTTTTTTACGTAACCAGTCTCGTACCATAGAATCTATGTTGATCAGTTAAGGTTTCTAATAACTATAATACTACGTGGTGAGTCCTCAAACTAGACATCCCCCCTCAAAGAACAAGATGTCAAATATATATTCTTTTTCCATGAAAAATTTATAAATGGTCATCGCGATGTCCGAGCATGATAAGTATTATGATATTACTATTTTTTGCTCGTTTTATGTTGCAAGTCAAGTTCCAAGTTAATTTTTAACCCAAGAAAAGAGAGTACATATGTGATGGATATTAAAAAATATAGGGTTATTTTATTTTATATTAAGGGTAAAATAATATTTTTATTTTCTTTTTAATTTAGCCTATATATAATCTCTTTGTATTTAGGTTAAAATTATTCATTTAGATTATTGTGATCATATCATGCAGAGTCAATGAAACTCTAGCCTTCTTCTCTCTTATTTTTGTATTTCTCTTTATTTCTTTGGATTGTTTAACATGGTAGCGAAGCATGGTTTCATAGAACAAGGTTTAATCTCAAACACAGCTTTCGCAGATCCAACTTCAAGAAGATATTTTTTTAGTTTTTGCAATATGGTATTTCATTTTCCTTTCTTTTGCATTATGGTTTTTTTTCGTTTGTTGATTATGACTACTAAAAGAGATGATTCGCTTCAGTTTGTAGGTGTGAGGTTGGATGGAAAGAATTATTTGTATTGAAGTTATGTGATGAAAATTTTTTTTTAGGGTAAAAAGATGTGGAGATATGTTAGTGGAACTTTTGTAATACCTAGTAATATTGATGAGGGTTATGTTACTTTGATAGATGCCTAGGAGCAAATAATGCAAAGATTATTACTTGGATTAACAATTCTGTTGAGAATTTCATAAATACACAGTTGACGAAGTATGAGACAACAAAAGAGGTTTGAGATCATCTATAAAGGTTATTCACGCAATCAAAGTTTACAAAGTAGTATCAATTAGAGAATGACATATGAGCTCTTCATCAGAAAAATATGAGTATTCATGGGTTTTATTCTGCTATGACAGATTTTTAAGATCAATTGACTCTTACAAAATTAAAGGCATGTGGTGCATATTGCTCGTAGAGAGCAGCAACGATTGATACAGCTGTTAATGATGCTTCACTGTGATTTTGAAAGACTCAGAGATTCAATTTTGTATCATTCTTTATTATCTTCTGTTGATTTAATTGTCAATGAGTTATTGGCTGAAAAAATATGTCTTTGGTTTTATTCTGAAAAGAAAATTTTTTTTACTTTTAATCTTTATGTGCTAGCAGTATCTTTTAAGTCATTCTTTAATAATCAGAATAAGCCTTACGCAAGGGTTGCCTTCAATAAGTATAGTTTTTATAAGCAGAAAGATCATTGGAAGGTTTAATGTTCCAGGTTAAGACAACAGAATCAAGCTTGGACGTCTGATAACTAGTTACAATCCTATTACTCTGGCTGAGCAATTTCAAAAGTTTATCTCCTTGCAGTCATAAACTATGTTTGTTTCTTATTCCATAGGTCAATTGTCTTATAGTTATTGAGGTATGTCATATTCTGAATAAATCTTAGATTTTGATGCTTCACATCATAGGTCTCAAGATTCTTTATCTTTTGCTTTTTTGTCTTCATCTTCTATTCTTGTTATGACTTTTGATGGCACTCTCATGTCTTTAATAGGTGTTGGTTCTATTATCACACCTATTTTTCTTCTTCTTATTTTCTCTTTTCCACCCTAAAAAATATAGGTTGGTCCACTTTGTTGTTGATATTTCAACTATAATCATTTTTCTTTTGATTTTTAATTTTTACCCTTGGCCTTTTTATTAAAGTTTTATTTTTTTTAATTTAATCATTCAATTCTAATTTGTCATGTATAAGTTTTCCCGATTTAACCCTTCTTGATTTCTTTTTTTTTTCCTTGGTTATTTTGTAGAAGTTTTGATGTTTCTAATTTCCTTATTCAATCTAGGTTTATGGTGTGTTTTTTTTTTCTAATTTGGTCCTTGTTTTTTTTTATTTTGTTAAATTTTATTTTATTTTCAATTTAACCCTCCAATCAATTTTTTTCTTATACTATAATTTATTTTTTTATTTCAATTTTCACTCTCATTCTTTTAGTTGTTATTTTTTTTTTAATTTTAGATCCTTTTGTGTAATTGATTTCTTTCCTTCATCCTTCAACATTTGATATTAGATTGACTTTTTTTCAATTTAATCCTCCAATCAAAACTTTTTTTTTTTGCCCTCTAATTTATTTTTATTTTTATTTTCACCCTCATTCTTTTAATTGCTATTCTTAAAATCTTTTTGTGTAATTGATTTTTTTTCTAATTTTATCTTTCAACATTTAATTTTTCAATGTATGGTGCTTTTGGTCTAATTACCCATCACGGGTTTGAAAAGTGAATGTTAGTCAATGTTCTTTTTTGGTTTTTTTTCCAATTTTATTGTTCAACATTTGGTTTTTTAAAAAAAAATTGTCTTTGTAGTTTTCTTCAATTTCTTTTTTATCAGGTTATCTAAATCTCTTAACTTGGGCAACAACGAGTTTTGTTGATTAATCTAGGTTGGCTTGACTCTTATTAACCAGGTTACATGTTTATCATATTATCCCGAGTTGACTCAAGCTGATTTTTTTTCTTTTTTTATCCTTCTACATACTTTTAAATGTTTGTTTTTCAAGTTATCGTGGTCTATTTAAAAATAGAAATTGTTTGTTTGCTAGTACCATCAAATTATTTTATCATCTAATTAAAATAAAACTAATTTATTAAATTCATCTGAGCTAAAACCCAAATAGTTTGTTTTTCTTATTTTTTTTAAACATACTTGCATCATCTAAATATTATTTTTTATGAAAACAAAAATATAGCCTTGTGATATAGCACGGACCATATCTAGGCATTTATAAATAACACCTCTTTTGAGATTCTAGATTCCTAATTCATCTATTCCTTATATTTTCATTTATATTTTAATGTTTATTTTATATTTTTCTATTTAACCCTTAGTCAACTAGAGTAAACTATTTATTCAATTTTGTAGATCTTTAATCATCATTTATTCATTAATCCAAATTTCAAATTTTATAATTTTTTCCTACAACTTCATTATGTTTATTTTTAGTGTCTTTTAGTTTAACAAACGCTATTTTATTTTTGTTACACGCTATTCATGTACAAAAGTAAGATTTACTGTATTGAATACCTAAACAAGTTTTATGGATTATATTTATTTAGTCTTCCTTAATTAAACATAAACATAGTACATAATATATTATTTTCTAAAATTAATTTAATTTTTAATTTCTAAATTAAACAAGAATTTTTTCAATTATTAAAATATTAGTAATTTTTTGTGTTAAAGTTATATGAATTTTATTTACATTATTACATATAATAATCTTCAATTATTAGAAACAAAGAAAAACAAAGAATGACAAAGCATGAGTTGTAAAACGGAAAGTGATTAAACATCTTTTTGGTTCACTTGAGGAGTATTTTAAAAAATTGCCTAGGTTGTTGTTAGCAATAAAGGAATCAAATCCTGGAAAATCCTAGAACAATTGTTAATTGAATGCACTAAAAAAATATTGATGATAGTACAACGGTTTTTTAGGAGAGTTTTTTAGTCATTTCTATTGAATGTTTCAAGTATTGTAGACCACTTATCGATGTTGATCGCATATATTTGTATAGGAGATATGATGAGAAGTTATTGATTGCAATTATTTTTTATGCAAATAATAGGTTATTTCCTTGGGTTTTTCAATTGTTGATGGAGAAAATCTAATTGGAGATGATTTTTATTTTGCATACAAAGATACATTACTGATGATAAAACAAGTATATGTATAATATCAAATAGACATGTAGGCATCAAGAATGGTAAAGCAGAAGTTTAGCGTAAACCTATAGGATACCATCAGTATTATGCTAAACATTTTATTAGCAACTTCAATCATAAATTCAAAGACCTGACTAGGAAAAAAGATTTGATGAGGATGTGTTACGAACCTTCAAGACACAAATTTGATTTGTGTTATGAAAGAATATGTAAGTTGAACTCAACATATAAAGAATGGCTTGAATGAGAACCACAAGAAAAATGAGCTTTATGTTATGATAGTGGTCACAGGTATGGTAATATAATAACTAATCTTTCATAATCATTTAATCATGTTCTGAAAGGTGCTCTTGCAATACCTATTTCAGCTATAGTACAATTAACATTTTACAAGTGTAATAACTATTAGGTCAAGTGGAGACGTGAATCTAATGATTACATTCAATGTGGTAAAATTTTCCCCCTAACAATTCAAATTAAGTTGAGAATCAGTACAGATAGATTAAGAGATCATACTACAATGTTATTTGATTATAAGGAGCAGGTGTTCTAGGTTAACACCCCTATTAAATCAGGTGTTGTAAAAAAAGTTAGATGGATAGTCAGATTGAATAATAGAACATGCACATGTATTTGTAATGCTAGGTTGTGTGCTACTAAAGTATTTGAAAATAATCAAACACATGTGTTGATATTATATTGGAGCGATTTAGATAGACAACATCCTATCTAGGAATTTTCTAAGCTATTTGTTAAATAAATAAATTAACTTCATTGAATTACTAATTTTCTAGCTTAACCGGTTGACTAGTTTATCTAATTGTTGGAAATGGTCAACCAATTTGGAAAAAAAAATATGATTTTTATGAATTTTTTGTCCATATATGTTTTATGCGAAAAAATATATATATTTGTCCAACTTATAGACTAAAAAACAAACTACAATTAGAATCTATAAAATTTACTATTCACACATAAGCTTACCTCTATTTCTTAATTTCAACCAATTTGCTGGATTAATTGATTACTATGAAACAGTCGATCAGTTTGTAAGAATTTAATTAAATATCATGGTTGGGAACCGCGACATCAATTATAATTTTTTCATGGTTCCTAACTGTAATATTTAGTTAAATATCATGTTTCTAAACTATGACATTAATTAAATGTCGTGATTCTCAACCGTAACATCCTAAAAGTATGTTATTTTACTAAATCTTTTTGCTTCAATATCATTTCGCTATTTATTTTCATTTTATATGTTAATTGTCCAATTTATCCCAATCTTGTATGAATTTATTTATTACTTAAATTAAGGTTTTTGGTACAAGGGTAATGCAGCTTAATATTCACTCCAAATAATATTATTAATTTCTTTTTATTTCTTTTCCTTTTTCTCTCTTAAAAAATTAACTTTTAATTACCTTTCACCAATCATTATTAATAATTTAACTATTTTCTTCTATTTTCACTAAATATAAAACTCTTTATTTTATAAATACAGCAACATGCTTAAAAATTAACTTTTGCATGCTTAAAAAAAACATATTATTAACTCTTTATCCTAATTGCCCAATTTTTTTTCTTTTTCAATTTTGATCGGAAGATGAAAATCTTGACATAAAACATCAACATTAGGCCTCCATCGGGCCTTTATAAAAGCTGCTTATCAACCTGTTTCCTTTGGTAAACCTCGCCGTAGTTTTCAGTAACATTCAGTCAGTTATTGAAGAGAAACCGCAAACATATTATTTGTTCATAGCATTCACACAACCGTAAATGGATCTTACAAAGGACTCGAGAGCATGGTATCAGCCTAATGAAACAAACTTACAAACAATTCTAAAGCGTTTCGTAGCTGCCTGGGTATTGCCGATGTGAAGTTTTCAAGAACACTCAATCGTTTATTAAAGAAAAGTCCCAAAGATAATCTATTTATTCATGACAACAACACATGTTATCAGATTTTGTAAAGGGTTCGAGAACATGGGATCTTCTCCTTAATTAGGGCTTCGTAGCTGCCAAAGTATTGCCAACGTCAATGACAAATCGGTATCTGACATCGTTTTTAGCCAAACGTTCCATTGCCGTATTAAGATAGTCCGTTGAAATAACTTCGATATCTGCTGTGATGTTGTGTTTTGCTGCAAAATCAATCATCTCTTGTGTCTCCTTCATGCCTCCAATACCACTCCCGGCAACTATCTTCCTTCCTGTTTACCCATCATCTTAGTATCCATAAGTTAACAATTATTAAATTGAATAACTGGATGTACATAATTAGGTTTTATACTGACCAGCAATCAAAGAAAAGGCAGGTAGCTCAAGAGGCTTTTCTGGTGCACCCACCAAGATAAGCTTCCCATGAGACTTCAACAATCCAAACAATGGCAAAAGGGGGTGAACTGCAGAAACTGTATCGATGATGCCATCTAATGTTCCTGCAGCAGCCTGCACATCCCATTACGTACTCTTAACTTGAAGTAAAATATGAGATTCAACGAAACAATTTACATAAACTTATCTCAATCTAAACAAGCTAGAAGATTTTTTGAGATTTTATGGGAAATGGACTTGAAGTTACCTGCATTTGCTCTTGGTCACGACTAACCAAAAATGAGTCTGCACCTAAATTCTTCAAAGCCTCCTCCTTCTTAGAAGGGGAGGTACTAATTACTGTCACTTTAGATCCAAAGGCCTTGGCAAATTTGACAGCCACGTGACCAAGTCCACCTAAGCCAACGATACCGATATGCTTGCCGGGTTCATCTAGTCCAAAATATTTCAAGGGACTATACACTGTAATCCCGGCACAAAGGAGAGGAGCGCCACCGTCAAGCGGCATGTTATCGGGGAATCGAATGATGTAGCGTTCGTTAGCGACCATGTGATCTGAGTAGCCACCGTAAGTGATGGTTCCATCATGGTAGATGGAGGCGTATGTCAGGATCATTTTTGGACAGTAATTTTCAAGATCACTGGCACAACTCTCACAGGAGTGACATGCACCAACCAAGCATCCCACGCCTACTTTGTCTCCCACATTAACCTTTTTCACCTTGCTCCCAACTTCTGTCACTTCCCCCACAATTTCATGCCTGCAGACCAACATTCCAGTATTAGAAACATAAAGTACAGGCTATTGATCTAGATTAGCAAAAATCAAACCAGTAGTTTGAATGTCCACGTAAATTAAACTTCTAGCTTAGTTAATTCATTTGCGGACGAGTGCTGCTTAATTTAGTGGCACTTGCCAAGTTGAGGCGACACTAATTATGAAAAAAGAAAAAAACAATGTGAAGTCAGGAGACTTAAATGTTTGCCGTGGATTCTGTTTTTTAAAATACCATTTAAATTGTTTTTTGTTTTTAAAATATAAAATTAATAATTTTAAAATAGTTTTGATGTGATAATGTTAAAAAATAATAAAAATTCTGAGAATAAAAAACTCAATACGTCCAACAAATAAGCAATTCAAGCTTGGTAATGATGTTCGAACCAAACTTTTAAATTATTAAGGAACTCCTATAATACCTCATCAAGTCAAGATGTTATTTGACTTATGCTACATGGGTTTTTTTTTAAAGAAAACACCATTAACTACTTTATTAATGAAAAATATCCGTCAAATTAAATAATAATAACAATAATTATTGAGCGAAATATTTTTCTATATATTTTCTTGCAAATAAACACAAATTAAAATCTTATTTAAATTGGTCAGTGTGCAAGTCAGCTTTGGCAATCCTACCACGCTAGTTCCAATCCTTTCTACCATGAAATATTGTTTTCTTTTTGGTAGGTGTCATTGAATATTAGAATAGAAAAGAACCCCTAGAAAAGAACAGGGCCGGCCGGTAGGTAAGTACTCTTGTCCTTGAACAGCACGAAAGTTTCGTCTAGTCTTACACCATTGCTGAAAATTGCTCTTAGGGTCAACATTTTAGGCGACCAAGGTGGAACTTTATCACCTCTACGCACACGCACTTAAAAATGGAGACAAATCTAGGTGGAGAAGGCAGTCTATCTTCTTCTGCAAGGGGTTCAAATAGACCCCACCGCAATGGCAGAAGCCTTGTGTTATTTTTAATTTAAATCATTTCCAGAACCTCGGATTATTAGAATCGTAAAGAATCATGACTAAAGAACCACATGAGAGGAGAAGAGGGAGGATAACCACAATCTCAACACTGCCTTGGGTTATTAAATTGCAGCCTGATAATGACTAATTGCCCCGGATTATTAAATAAATGACGCATCGTGGTCGTTCAGCATCTTGTCGAAAGAATCAAGTTCGACATGTCCCACTTTCGGTCCACAGTGGGAGGCGCTTTTTTTTAAGATATTTGAGTTGTTTTTTAAAGTGTTATTTTATTTACCGATGAGGGAAAATCATACTTGAAAAATCAGTGGAGAAATGAGCTTGCAGTAGGTCCGAGTATTTATAACCAGTTTCTGTGATTAATTTCAGATCTAATTTAGTAATTTTCGATGAAAGATCACCCTCATTACATCAAAATACATTTTTAAGAATTTAAAAAAAAAATTAAACACCTCGACCAAAAACAATTCCCATAATTATTCTAATCCATATAAACGTGTTTTTTTTCTTTTCCTTTAGTTAAGACAGATCTGATTTCTTACTATTTTTCTGAACAGATCGAATTTCTTACTCTATATTTTAGTAAGATTTACAAACGTGTAATCAAAAGTAAACGTAAATACGGGAAGAAAGGAGAGAGCGAGAGAGAGATATGAACCTACCCAGGAACCAAAGGGTACATGGAGAAGCCCCAGTCATTCTTGATACTGTGAAGGTCAGAATGGCATATCCCGCAGTATAGCACCTTGAACCTCACATCCTCTTCGCCAGTAGCCCTACACATATGCATATATACATATTTATGATATATCCAAATGAAAAATAAATACAAAAAAATGGAGATAGAGAAACAAGCGATCACCTCCTGGAGAAGTTGAAGGGAGAAAGATGACCAGATTGATCCCTAGCAGCCCACCCGAAGGCCTTCACGGGGTGTTCTTCTTCTGGTGACTTGGACATGGTGCTTGCTTCAGATAGAGAAATGTCTTCGAGAAGGAAGGCAGGAAATATATAGAATGACTTTTCTTTTCTTTTTTATGCTTGGCAAGTTTTTCTTTCTATATATACATAGGGACAAGGAGGTGATGTTACTGGTAAACAGCACTCACAGGTGGTGTCATCGGTGAGGTCGAAGGAGGCATGATTCTCGCTAAAAAAGCAAGTCGTTCTTCTTTTTGTGGGAAAACGTTACTCGCATGGAATTTTTTTTAGTCCATGAACCAGTTTCGGGTCCAACAAGGAAGCTGCCTAAGTGTTTAAAAACACAATTATATTAGAATCCAATAATTTAAAATTAAGTTTGATTTAAATTAATGTATTTAAATAAGATAAATGACTTGCATAGTCATAAATTAAAGAATCATTAGCATTTAGATGTTTTTTCTATCTTGTCACATGTAGTTTAGAAGAGTCAATAAATCAGCACAAATCTTTGCTGAACTCATAATATGTTTTATAAAATACTTATAATGATTGATAAGTCTTGTTTTACCCGTAATTAATTATGATTTTTTTCAACTTTATATTTTATTAAGTTAAAATTAAACTCAATGGTTCAAATAAATAAAAACTCTATGTAATTTTATTTTATTTTTTGTATTTAATCAATTTTTCCTTTTCCATATGAGTTTCCTTTTTAAAGAAATGATAGTAACTAACAAACTCCTGTAGACTAGGGTAAAAAAAACAAACTCCTAAGAACAGTAAAAAAAAAAACAACTTTGACAATAAATCAATCACTAAAAATAGTAAAAAAATCTTATTTGGCATGTGAGGTTTTGGCCTAACGGTGGTAGGGCCTTGTTCCCTTTCTCTGCATCTGGGTTCGAATCTTATTGTGCATGTCTGTCACCCCCGCGGTGTCTTATATGCTCACTGGGTTTACATGATGTTTAGTGGGTCGTGGGATTAGTCATGGTACGCGCAAGCTGGCTTGGACATCCATGTAAATCAAAAAAAAAATCTTATTTAAAAAGTATGGTATTATTAGGGTTTTTTTACAATATCATTTTAATCATTCTATTAAAAAAATTCTCACACAAATAATGGTAAATAATTTTATTTATACTATTATATATAATTATCTTCAATTATTAGAAAGAAGGGAAAACAAAGAAAAAATTAATTAAATGATACATTTATTCACGGTATGATAACTTTGACTTAATAACATATTATTTATTTCCAAGCTGTAGCTATAAGGACTTCTTGTCTCTTTAGATTTGGGAATCGCAAGTGCTTCCGAGATGGTAGATGATGTTGATGAAGCTGGCTGTCTTTTTCGTAGTTTTGGTAGGTATGATGTTGATTTCCCCGACTCCATTTCTATGTTGGCGTTTGTGTCCAACCCCTTGCCCAATGCTAATTGTCTGAAAATGACATCATGCATCTATCGTAAATATTATTTTTTTAAATCCCTTAATTAATTATATTCATATATTTTTGGGAGCTTAATTAATTTTATTATGAATTTAATTACAAGAAAAGATTGATATTTAAAGTCAATTTAAGTTTTAATTAGAAGAAATTAAGATTTGAAGGTTGATTTGCAATTTTAAAGAGTTAATTTGGTCAAATCAAAGACTTAATTATATAAATATTGAAGTTTGATAGGCAATATAGAGATTTCATTGAAGAAATCTAAAACCAATGACTAAACTGGAAAAAAAAAATGTGTGATTGTAGGGGTTGAAATTGACCAAATCAATGGGCAAATTGAAAAAAATTAAAAGTTTGATGATCAATTAAGGATCCAAATACACAAATCAAAAATCAATAAGCAAGATGAAAATGACGTTAAACTTCGAGGTTGATGATTGAGTTTGGCATGGGTGAAATTGCATGAAATTTAGAGTTTGGGAGACAATTACGGATACAATTAAAAGCAAATAGAAAAATAGGGACTAGAATGAAATTTGTTAGATCCTAAAATAAACCTCTAATTTCTAGAGTTCAACCTAGACGACATGTTGTTCAGCTACTGTTTAGCTTCTTCTTTGATAGTTTTTACTGATCGAGTAGGCACTTTCAAGTAAATAAATGTAGCGTTGTCAACCACTTTTAGGGCTGTAACCATCACCATTCAACATATACACACTCCCTCTATAAATATCAGCTACTACCATCAAAAGTTTACCTCTCATTTTCTTCAACAAAACTCAACAACATTTCATTCTCAAACAGCCATTACTGTATTTTCAGATTCTAAGATGATCAGATTGATACTTTCAAACAAATAAATGTAGAGCTATAGACCTTCAAATTAAGTCAGGCTGGATCCAAACAAAATGTGTGCACATTCTCTACCAAAATCAGATGGTGATAATTGTGCAAGCTCTTTAATCTCCAAGTTTGTTGCAAAATTATTATTGAAAAATCCAAAATATCCCATTAATTCGCCACAACAAGATTTTCTTACAAGCAATTCATATATTTTTTTAAAAAAATTGTTTTAAAAAAAATCCAATTATTATATGCCACCACATCATTTAGGTAAATTAAATTTGACAAAAATACTCAATACGTCCAACAAATAGTTGATTAACATAAGCAGTCGAAGAGATGTTACTTGACTGGATTTGTCTATTGTGTGCCATTTTGGGTCCATTGAAATCAAAGATTCAACAATGAATAATTCAAGCTTGGAATTGATATTCTAACCGAACTTTTAAATTAGTAAGGAACTCCGGTAATACCGTATCAAATCAAGATGTTGGTTTCCCACTCCCAACATATAAGACTTATGCTACATGGTTTAAGAAAAAAAACACTATTAATTACTTTATTAATGGAAAACTCTAATATTATAACAAATGTATCCGTCAAATTAAATAATACTAATACTTATCGAGTAAGATATATTTTTTTGTATTTTCTTGCAAATAAACACAAATTAAAACTTTATTCAAATTGATCACTGTGCAAGTTAGTTTGGCAATTCTTTTGATGTTATCGGATAATTAGAGTATATTTATTTTGACTTTTTATATATATATTTATTGTGGGGTACAACTCTTAACTGCAAAAAAATATAAAAGTAAAAATAATAAATTCATATTTTTACTATTATTTTTTTTTATGGATGAATCCTACAACTCAAAACAAACTCAGAAGCAAAAAAAAATATACATTGGGTATTTTGCTCCATTACTCTACCTAGGTTGTAAGTAGTTTAGGCACCGTTTGGAAACGCAGTGTAAATCATGTTCTATAAAAATTT
Organism: Populus nigra; assembly: GCF_951802175.1. Classification (NCBI taxonomy): domain Eukaryota; kingdom Viridiplantae; phylum Streptophyta; class Magnoliopsida; order Malpighiales; family Salicaceae; genus Populus; species Populus nigra. The sequence goes on from NC_084868.1 coordinate 8,334,424, forward strand.
AAGTTTTATTTACTAAAAATTAATTTTTTTATATGTTTTGAATCGTTTTGATGCGCTGGTTTCAAAAGTAATTTTAAAAAAATAAAAAAATATCATTTTAATATATTTCAACACGACAAACACTTTAAAAAGTAACACAACCACACTTCCAAAAATTTTCTTAGTAAAATTTCATTTCTGTCGTTAACATTGTTTCCTTTTCGTAGGTCTTAATGAACAGAACCCCATGAAAAGAACAAAAAGTCAAGGACAGTAGGTAGAAATAGCCAGTTGGTTTGCAGACCAGATCAAATGTTTCTTCATAGTAGAAAAATTGATGCAAAATTACATGTGCCGATAAATTCAAAAACCAAGCTGCCAATGATAATCCAAGACTAGATTATTAAGTTACAAAATAAAAATAGATTAAAATATTTATCCCACACACTTAAGAGCTCTTAATTTTTTATTTATTTTATTATATGGTAATTGAACTATCTTTAATGAAATGACATCTTAAATATAATCTTATCTATTTAATTATGAAAAAAATCTAATTAAAATTTAAGAAAGTGAAGAAAGTGAAGGATCATAAAAAATAGCATTTGCTAATAAAAAAAATTATTATAATTTTATTTGAAAATAAATATAAAATTGAAAGGCATTTTATGGAATAATACCATATATAATATTGTAATTATTTTATTTCAATGATTTTTATATAAAACATATAAACAAAGGTCAGATCAAAATTTAATTTGTAAGAAAAAAATATGTAAAGGTGCTTTTAGTGCTTTTTCACCTAAAACCACTCAACAAACACCCTATAAACATAAACAACCTATATCTAACATCAAAACAACCACTAATCATTAAAAAAAACAAACAAAAATCAACTTAGATTCAAAAACATTCTCATGCCCTAATCCACCTTCTAGGCAAGATAAAGAAAGTAAACCGCCTTAATAAAACTTTTCTCGAAATCCAATAACATCAAAATCTGTATGTGTATTTTTTTTTTTACTAAAATTATCTTTATCTTCTGCTATCTTTTGACGACTCTTTCACCTATCAAACCTAAAGAAAAAATAAATAAAATAAAGTTTTGAATCAAAACTAAAATTTTAAAAATTAAAAAGATTATGGAAGAAAAAACAAGTACGAGGACTAGAAATAATTTTTTTGGTGGAAATTTTAGATTGTCCATGCTATTTTACACTTTTTTTTTTTTTTGAAAAAAAGTGATCATAAAAGTTTCAACTAAAAAAAAAAAGAGTTTGAGTATGTATATAAAAAAAATACCATCACAATTGTGCGTTTGGATCAACAGCATGTGGGGTTACAGTAAGAACCTCGTGCCTTCTAGTTTATTTTTATAACTATAATTATTATTTTTTTCTATGAATAGCAGGAAAATTGTCTCCTCTGGCACCGTCGGTAGAAATTACTTGTAGAGTCAACGGTCAACATTTTAGGCTCCCATGGTGGAACATTTTACGAACTTAAAAATGGAAAGAGAATAAGACCCTCTCAATTGGCCAGTCTATCTTCTGCGGGGTGCAATGGACCTACCATAGTGGCAGCAAGGTCTTGGCTTATTATAAGAAGTCACCGTTTATTTTAAAGAATTAAATTAAAAATTAAAACTAAAAAAACAAAACCAACCTTTATATTTGTTCCCTAATGCTTGATTTTATATTTAAGTTTTAAACTTTATTTTATTTACATTTTAATTCTTATGTATCAAGAAATGAGAGGGAAAGTTAATAAAAAAAGAAAAAATATTTAGTTATTCAAATTCTTACAAGGAGGTGTGTTAAGAAATAAGAGAGGAAGTTACTAAAAAATATATTTTTGGTTATTCAAATTCTAATAAAGAAGACAGATATTGAAGTGTGTTTAAAATTATAGTATCGGTGATGGTTTAAAGTGTTTTTTACTTAGTAAAATATTAAAATAATTTTTTTATTTTTTAAAAATTATTTTTGACATAACATATCAAAATTATCTAAAAATATATAAAATATTTATTTTAAATTAAAAAAATAATTTGCTCGACATTTCCAAACAAACAGATATTCAAAACTGTTGGAATTAGCCAATACATGGGCGGATTCCTCAGCATGTGATTTGATCTCATAAGATAGGAACAAAACCTTCTCCTTAGGTTTATTACGAGGGGTGCAACCTTTAATTTTGTTATTAATTTTTTATTTACAAGTTAACAATTCATTCTTATCCCTTTTATCTTAATCCTTACTGGTTTACTCTACTGCATAATAGCCCATGTAATAAATATTTCATTAATTATTATTTATTATGTCTACAATGTAGATTAACTCTACTAGGAGTAGGATTGGTACTGAATTTATTGTTATTTTTTAAAAAATATGAATAATAAAAGAAATTTAATGTCTTGCAAGGTCGAATTTCAGCCGCCTCTGGGAATGGCGCAATTTTGCTGTGCCCACAGAACTAGTATTTGTTTTTTTTTTAAGTTTTAGTTTAACGTGGGTATCCGGGCCAGCTTGCGTGTACCTCGAGTAATCCCACGGGTCCTGAAGTTAACGACCATGTAAGCTTCCAGTGGCCATCATATGAGCAACCACAGGGCTTGAACCTGAGACCACAAAGTGAGCAAACCTCTTGGTCTCAAGCTCTTACCACTGGGTCATCACCTAGATGGTTTAGTATTTGTTTTTGTAATATTACGATAGTTGTTTTTTTTTTAATGTTTTTATTTAAAAATATATTAAAATAATATTTTTTAATTTTTTGAAATTTATTTTTTATATCAACACTTTAAAATAATTTAAAATAATAATTTTTTCCTTTATATTTTTACAAAAAGACTCTCTAAACATAAAAACAAACCGAGCCTTATTTCGTCGATGTTTCTGTAGTTGGAGGAGGAAGGCTTCTTATTATTGATGTCGACAGGGGTAGGCCTCTTAATTATTATTTTAAAATGTCCCACAATTTTAAAGCTTTCCGCTTTCCAGGATCGTGTAATAATAATCATATCTTTTCCTTGAAAAATAAATATAAAGAAAAGGAGAAATAAGAAACAAGCGACCACCTCCTAGAGAAGTTGAAGGGAAAAAGATGACCAGATTGGTCCCTAGCAGCCCACCCGAAGGCCTTCACAGGGTGTTCTTCTTCTGGTGACTTGACGTGGTGCTTGCTTCAGATAGAGAAATGTCGTGGAGAAAGAAGGCAGGAAATATATAGCATGAGTCCATGACGTTTACAAGAACAAGGAGGAGATGTTGCTGTGTAGACTGTAGACAGGTGATGATGTCATTGGTGAGCTAAGGGCATTATTGTCGCTTAAAAATTATGTACTGTTTGTTTTTGCGATTTAAAAGTATTTTTAAAAAAAATTAAACTTTTTTTCTCTTTGTTTCAAATTAACATTTTATATATTTTCAAATCATTTTAATGTGCTGATATCAAAATACCAAGAAAGCGTTGCTTTACATTTGATTCTATATGCCTAGGGAATGCTATGTGTTCTCCACTTTCGGACCTCGCAAAAAGAACGTGTTTTTTCCTCGTAGTTTCTCTCTCATTCATGGAGCGAAGAAAGTGGGCTTGGCCCCATTTACCGCTATGCTTGGGGAACTCAAAGAGTTATTAAAGGAAAGGGATGCAATCTCCCCCTTTGGCTTTTGAAGAGGAGAAGGCAGAGAAAAACGACAAAGATGATCCAAATCAGAAATAGCAAGTCCTCACCAATCAAGCAACAAAAAGATTGAGAAGAAATGGGGGCATATATTTCAAATGTAAAGATGCATGTATATCATCTAAACTTTGAGATATTGAATAATGTGTTTTGCAAAGATTCATAAGAAAAATCCCTGATGGGATCCATCAAAAGGAAGGCCACCTCAAAAAAGGCTAAGAATTGAAAATCTTTCACTTATGAAAAAAATTTCCACCTTTTCATTTTTCATCCCGAAAGTAGTGCGTCTTCTAACCCTACCTTCTTTTAAGTGCGCCTTTGAGCTCCCATCTCCTGGATAGTGCGCCTTCAAGCTCTATCATGACATTCCTTTAAGACTTTTCATCTTCATCTAGATAGGTCACCCATTACAATAAAATCATTTCTGAAAAATCTTTGTATTTTTCAAAAAAAAAAACAAATCTTCACATTCCTTTTTTCACCATTAAGCAGGTCACCTGGAATAATTAAACCACTTACAAAATTCTTCGCATTATTTTCTCCCCGGGCAGGTCACCCATTACAAAGAGACCCTTTCTGAAAAATCTTTGTATTTTTCCACTGGGTAGATCACTTATTACAATGAGACCCCTTCTGAAAAATCTATGTATTTTTCCAGTTAGACAAGTCACCCATTACAATGAGATCCCTTCTAAAAAATCTCTGTATTTTTTTCCTAGGCAGGCCACCCATTATAATGAGACCTCTTCTGAAAAATATTTGTATTTTTCCTCCTGGGTAAGCCACTCATTACAACGAGACCCCTTCTAAAAAATCTCCTTACTTTTCTACCTGGGTAAGTCACCCATTACAATGAGATATTTTTTTTTTTAAATCTTTGTATTTTTCCACCTGGATAAGTCACTCTTTATAATGAGACCTTTTCTTTGTATTTTTTTCACTTGGGGAGGTCACCCATTACAATGAGACTCCTTCTGAAAAATCTTTGTATATTTTCCATATAGGTAGGTCACCCATTACAATGAGATCCTTTCTGAAAAATTTTTATACTTTTCCACTTGAGTAGGTCACCCATTACAATAAAACCCTTTCTTTGTATTTTTCCTTCTAGATAGATCACCTATTACAATGAGATCTCATCTAAAAAATCTTCGTATTTTTTCACTTAGAGAGGTCATCCATTACAATGAGACTCTTTCTTTATATTTTTCTATCTGGGTAGGTCACCCATTACAATGAGATCTCTTCTGAATAATTGTCTTATTTTTCCACTTGAGTAGGTCACCCATTACAATGAGACCCTTTCTTTGTATTTTTTTTCTGAGTATGTCACCCATTACAATCAGACACCTTCTAAAAAATCTTCATATTTTTTCATTTGAGTAGGTCACCCATTACAATGAGACTCTTTCTTTATATTTTTTTACCTGGGTAGGTCACCCATTATAATCAGACACCTTCTAAAAAATCTTCATATTTTTTCATTTTAGTAAGTCACCCATTACAATAAGACCCTTTCTTTATATTTTTTTACCTGGGTAGGTTACCCATTATAATTAGACCCTTTCTTTGTATTTTTCTATCTAGGTAGGTCACCCATTATAATGATATCCCTTCTGAAAAATCTTTATATTTTCCCACTCTAATGATGCAACAAATTAAAAAAAAAAAGAAGGAAAGTAACGTGTAGGAAACATACATAACAATCAAAACTCTACCCTACTTTATCCCTTTACTGACCAATTATTTACGGATACACTTCACTCTAATGATGTGCTAAAATAAAATAAATAAATGAAATTTATGCATGGGTTTGGAGCAACAATAAAAGGAACAATGCTAGTCCACAATAGAAAAACAAACTACAATAAAATGTATCATCCTTTGATTAAATTAAATATTGAGAAAATATGTCATTGTAATTGTCAAGAATTAATTGGTTGTGAAGATTACAACCTCATTAATATTATAAACCAAACATTCAAAATCCAAAATCCCTCCATTAAACTGAGTCATATCATAAAGGAAAAAACCTCTAAAAACCAAAGCAAAATGATCTTCTCATTGCACCTAAAACTAAAGATATTCCACTTACACAACATACAAACCCATCTCCTCCTCCTTAACAAATTATTTACATGCACATCCCACTCTAATGTCAATGTTGATTGTACATTACTGTTTTATCCTTCAGTCTTTCCTAACTTGTTATTCTTAATTTTGAACATTTTTTTCTCCTTGTATTTTCTCATTGGTTTTAAATCTTTCAACTAAACTCAATAAAATCAACAATTTCTCAACTTGATACATCATTTATTTTTATTTTTTTTATGTTATTATTAATTACCAAAACATCTAACATGTCCATATATTACTTTAAGAATTACAATAAAAAACATATTCAATCAAGCATTCTCACATAAATTTAAATCTCAATCGATGGCATTTCACCATTTGAAAAAAAAAATCAAACATTCAATGAGTCCTTTAATTTTGCCAATTATGCACATGAAACAATACACAAATGTAAAACATAGATATGAAGTTTGAAAAAAAAGTTGAAAATAAATTTCAATTAAAAAATTTTAATCACAATTTCTTATAATATGTTTATTGTTAATTATTTTTTATTACACAATTCTCTTTCTACTTAAACCAATTGTAAGCTGATGTGTAATATTTTTTTACTAGATCAATACACATTAAGATCTTTTAAGTTGCTTAAAATTCTGTGATGTTATAGTTAATTATGTATCATTTGCTTTCCTTATCAGTTTCAATTAAATGTGTTCATGATAAAACTACGAAGTCAAGTTATATTTGATATTATTTAATAAAATAATAGTAATTGTGAATTTAAATTAAATATAACTCTAGAATATTCATTTATTTTTAGGATATGATTTTATTAGATTAATCAATATTAATTTAAAAAAAAACATTTAAAAGTTTATAATGATATAAGAGTTGAATTTAACTAGTGGATATTATATTATAACAAGAACACATATATCTGCTAGAAGGATACACGCAACTAAAAAGTAAGAATTGCACTAAGATTTGGATTATAAGATCCTTATTTTTTTATATAAGTGTTTGTGTAGGATTAAGATTTTAAATATATGTGAAATTCAATCTCCATGGCATTATAATAGGTTATCCAATAGCTAAAAATGATTGGCAGCCTCGTATACACATTTTATTTATGTTACCTTCTTTCTACAATTCACCTATTCAATTTTTTTTTTCTTTTTTTTCAGCCTTTACAACTTTATGTTTCTTTTATTGTTTTATTACGTAGTTTAGTTTAGTTGCACTTTATTTTTAATTTATTAAAATCAAGTAGAGTTTTTCGTATTTTATTTGATTTGTAAGGTTGTTATTTGCTTCTACTCAAGATTCTATTAGTTTCTCCAAATTATATATATATATATATATATATATATATATATATATATATATAAAAGAATAATTAGCATAATTGATTTAGAAATTATCTAATTAATTAACAGATTAGGATGCCAAGTTGGATCAATTTATCTTAACAAATCACTCCATCAAACAACAAAAGATTGGCATGATTGATTTGTTTACATGATAATAGATGACAAAATTGGTAATAACTTCATCAATATAATTGACCAATAATCAACATAAATAACTGATGAAGATCAATCACATGACCATTAAAAATATAACAGCCAATTGCTTACATAAAACCAATTAAACGGTCCCAATTTGACATGCTACACGATAGTTTTTCATCATTTAACTCTCCTAAAAAAAATAAAGAGTTATAAATGGATATAATCTTAATGCTTCTGTGTAACTTATATTAATGTCATCATTCTTTCACCTTCAGCTTAACCTCACACATTCTTTTCTACTAATTGATGGTGTAGTTAGGTGGTCATGACTAATATAGTCAAAATCCAAGAGGTCACCAATAGCTTCTCTTGAAGGATCTTTCTTTTATTAACAAACAACTTTATCTAACCTCGATTTGATAGCCATCCAATTAAAGATAAAAAAACACAACAAATATTGCTTACCAAAATAACATTATTATAGTCAATGAAGCCATGTATGTCGTGATCGACAAGCTTAATCAAATTCACAGTGAGATAAAGCATAATCGATCTTTCACACAAACACTAAGGGGGAAAGTACAAAAGAATCTTCCAACACCAAACATTTCAAAGGAAATGTATGGGAGTTACTAACCATATCTTGGGTATCACATAGTTGTGCATCAAACACAACAACAACCCTGGCAACATTGAAGCACAATCATATACGAGGTGTTCATTACTACACATGTATATAGGAAATATTAGGCCAATTACATGGCCCAACCATATTATCTACAACTAGATCAACTTATAATTAGATAGTTTAGTGCCCTACATATTGCCTTTTAGCAAGGCAATCTCAGTCTTCCAATACCTTGAGGACTTGTTGTCACCTAGCAAAGGAAACATACCTAGTTGACTATTTCAAAAGGTTATAATGGCTCATTAAGTGGCTGATTCAAACTCTAATGAGGAGTTTGAAGAATTTCAGTAGCATTTGATATTTGTTGTATAACTTTTAAAGAAATAAACATTTAAGGTCACTATATTAAAAAGTCCAAAGAGGCTAACAAGCCTACTATAAATATATAAAAAAAAACAAAAGAGAGAGACTAAAGCCGTCAAAAAAATAAAGAATACTCAGACCATTTTTCTAAGGTGACAACAATAGTGGATGTTCTTAAATTGAGACAAATTTTTTGAAAAGAAAAAATATAATAGAACATACCTAATTGACCACGTAGAGTTAGTCACTTGTGTTGTTACAAGTACGAGGTATATCGATCGTGATACTATCAAAGTATTGAAAAATTTCATAATAAACTTTTTTATAAAGTATATAGGTGTCTCACTTTTCATACAATTCTATCTAAAGGAGAAGACTTGGGGAAAAAGTTGAATAGATTGACACATAATAAGTGTCTAAGATCTTTTTAGCCTAAAAACTTCTTGATGAAGAATGGCATAAGCATCATCCATAACAAAAGTTATCAAACTCATTGACGAGGATAACAAATTGACCAATCACTAGTATTTCTTAGACTTGAAAAGTAGGTGGCAACCAAATCGACTAACCAAGACCTAGCTCATTAGGATGTAGTGTATAAAAACAATGGTAAGAAAGGATGATGTTAAGTCATACACCTTACTAGGAAAACATGTTTTGGGATTAAAATAAACATTATTTATTTGCTCAATAATCAACAACAACAACAACAACAAACACATGTCATAATACTAACATGTGGTGTTAACAATCAACCATAAACACGATCATTACAAGACAAAATTAAGCCTAATTCAACACAATAACAAGCTATCCACATTGTGCAATGGTCGATTTGTTGATTGATTTGAGCATAAAAAACATGTTAATATTCCTTTATTTATGCTAAATAATGGAATATAAAGGGCATTGTTTATATGAAAACTAAACAATCAGTTTAATTAAAAACAATAATTATTCACATAAAAAATTAATAAAGAAAGATGGAATGGACTATCAACTAATGAAATTGATCATTAACTAGTAAAGATAACTAAGATCAATAATCAACTATCAAACGGAGATTAAAATTCATATTAAGCAATTGAATCAAGTCATATTCAAAACATGAGTTTCTAGTAGTTAAACTAGTGGATATTACAGTATACAACACCACATAAATAAAACTGATAGAAAGATACACGTAAATAAAGAATATAAGCTGTAATAGGATTTAGAATGTAAAGTCTTTATTTGTCAATTACTGTTTATATAAAATTAAGGTTTTACATCTAAATAAAATTCTATTCGGTAAATAGCATCAATCTCGTATACTCATTTTCTTTATATTTATTTTATTAGTTTATTATGATTTTGCTGGTTTAGCTACACTTTCTTTTGAAACAGTTAGAATCAAGCAAAATTCCCCCCACATTCTATTTGATTTATGAGGTTGCCTCCTCTCAAAATTCAGTTCCTAATTATAATTTCTCCTCGCTCTGGAAAGAAGAAATGAAGAACTTGTGTATCCAGAAATTATCAAATTAATTAACAGTTGTTAATCTCTGTTCACTGACAACCTTGTCAGCCAATCACTTTTAGAAAAGAACAGGACAGGCTCGGTTAAAAACATCGTCCAACTTTAGTATTGTTACGCAAATTAGGAAAAAGCTACTGTAGAAGGGAGCTCAAGTCTGGAATTCAGTAAAAAGTTGTCGTAGAATAGGGATACTTCAATTGATCAGAAGCTGTACTATGAAAAGACTACGTTAGAACCGGTTAAGGAAATATAAACATGAAGCACCGAAAGGTTAATGAACACCCAGAAACACTCGCGAAAGCACACTGAAAACCATACAAAACATATAAAAAAGAAAACACACAACAATGCCAGCTTGTCTGGCACAAGCTGGCAGCTTGGTACAGAACTCAAATCCTTCAGCGCCAAGCTTCGAATAGTTCTGTCTTTGGATTTATGCGACCTACGATGCCAGTTCCCTTACCCTTCTCTATAGGCCCAGCAGCTCTAACTATTGGCTGCTCCTTCACCTTCCCTCTTTTGAAATATGAAGTACTCGATTGACCAGTTTGGCTCTTGCAACTTTTTGCTTGGACCCCTCCAGTTTTATATGTAAGGCCACCCTTATGGTGTTCATTTTTAAAGGCATTCACTTGAGATGCTACTTCACAAGGACAATTATCAACCAGAGATCGCTTTCCTACAGGAATGTTCTCAATAGAACTTAAGAAACTAGCAGATCCATCCACGGAATTGGAATCATCTTGAATAGGTTGAGAAGGGCTCTCGAGAGCAGGCTCTCCAGCAACAAATGACTTCTCCCATTCATTCTCCTCAGTGGCATCTTCATCCTCCTCACAAGATGGCTGGGAAGCGTTCTGGTGCCCATTTTCATCAGTAGGCTCAAGGCGGGAAGCTGGAGCTGATTCTATCACAGATTCTTCTCTTTCTCTAAGTGTCCTAATTATAAGATTCTTGAGAAAATTCATCACTTGAACAGCGTACATCAAAGCTGTTAAAGGATCAGACATCTGCAGTCAAAGAAGTAGGCTGTCATTGAACTATACATTTACCAAGGCTACAGTTTATTGGAGACTATTTGGCAGCTAGACTGAAAGAAGATTGTGTATCGTAATGTCAAAGCTATAGACCAAACAGTAATTCAGCGAGAAATTTTTTAATATCATAACTGCTGCAGTTGTTGATAGAGAAGGTTTTGGCATTGGTCTGGAGTTGCTCACTTCAAAAAGTGGACCATTGCATGTGAAGTTGCATCAAAAAGCCAAATAAGTAAGACTAGATCGTTCCTGCATGCAGTAATTCTTATTGTATGTTTTGATCAACTCATATGAGTTTTCCAATTAGAAAACAAGTACATAATTATCCTTTCACTAAGCTAAGGGATCCACTATTAAAATAAAATTCATATTCTTCAACAATCTGGTGTCAGAGCAGGATGGTCCAGGAAAGATGGTGAATGCATATATCGCCACATAGCCTAGTAGGAATTGTCTATGACACACTAAAAAGTCAGTTTATTGCATGGAATTGGCTATTGTATTTCCATATAGAAAAATAGAGAAAATTTACTCACTTGAGTCATGTTTGGTGCAAACACCATAGCAACATTGCGTGCATTCATCTTGTTCAGATGTTCCATTTGCGCAACATCAGCCATCAGGTTTACTGCCCAGTCAAGTAAAGCAGCTTCTGTAGGGGGAAGGAGCCTTGCAAGCTGAGCACACTCCTCTTCTGACTGACACTGCATTACCTGCTCTGGTGACAGAGAGTCCAGGACACCGGTTGGAAGTTCTCTAAACCATGCCTACAGAATCACCAATACATAGAATTGATGCAAAATATCTTGTCAGCTGGGGAGAAGAAACAAAGTTCATATGAATCAATGGATGCGCACAGGGGTTTGGATAGCAGACAACCTTCAATGGTTTCAAATTTCAATCCAAAAAAAATCTGAAAGCTCAACTCAACCAAGCTCAAAGCCAAACTGGTTGGCATTGGAAAAATAAAAATGTTGGAAAACGCCAAAAATCTAGTTACAGGAAAAAAGAATCAAAATCAGGTAGGAATGTTGAATTGGTAAGTGGCAACCTAATGCTTGCATGCAACACGATCTCATAGAATGAAAAACAATAAGCAAAAAGCCACATTGTACCTTTATAAGGCCTGCTAAGCAGTGCACATCAATGCCCTCTGGAATCACTCCCTTGTTTAATTGGTCCCTGACATACTCCTCCTGGCTGTTACCTGCAGTAATTCTGAAAATTCCTTCTGCCTGCACAGTCCAGTTTGAGGATCTGATGTCTGTTTATTCCAGAAATTTACACAGGCATCTAGTTTTCATATAACCAAAAACTATGCCCAGAAGTTGAGAGCCACTACACTAGTTGAATTATGCTATATGTGCACCTAGGACATAGTTGGTTCAACTATAATTCATCTGGCGCACATGGACTGGAAGAAAGGAAATGTACCTGCAAACCTCCTTGGGCATACAACTGTCTCTGCATCATCAAGAGTATTGTAGGCACGCTATTCCCTCTAGAGTCATATGAAAGCTGCATGGACTCTGTTGAAACCCCAAAAACAGTTGCACTACAAATGAAGGATGCTTAGTCAATATTTAAACATTAGCTTAGACACTGTTACAATATCAAACAGTAGAAACTAGCATCTAAATATCTCAAATAATCATGGAGATGGAGAACAAAGTCCAGAAACCTTGGTTGTTCCATGAAATTTGACATAACAACACATATAAAAGTTCAGATTACTTTTCTAGATAGACATACTGCTAACATCTAAAAATAAGTTCTTGTTTTATTGGGTGATAAAAAGAAGGAATAAGATGACAACTAACAATTCAACAGAAATACCAAGAAACTAATCTGTTGTAGAATAACCTGAATACACACACACAGACTGCACCATATTAAGGCAAAAGCATGGAGATCCTTTTCTAGTAGGCCTGGTAACTTGATAAAGGTTCAGCTTAAGTCATCAGCAGCAGTTCATCATTTTCACGTTGGCAAATGTTGGCCAATCACCTAAGTCTACAAAATGAGTAAAACAACTCTTGGCTTTAAATGCCTAAGAAATAACTAAACAATAAAGATTATCTCGGAATGGTTGATAAAATGTTTTATACATAGCAGAATGGCTAATAGGCAGTTAATGAAGACACAAGCCATGGGCAGAACACTATCAAGACTCACAACTCCACAGGATCTGGCAACAATGGTGCTAGCACAGATTTAAAGTGGCCAATGTCAAATGGTCAACACAAAGGCAACATCAGTATAAAATGCTGATGTTTCTGAAAATGAGTTTACAGAAGGCAAAAGATGAAAATTCTGTATGACTGCCAAATATAGAGAAAAAGTGCAATACAATTAACTTGAAAGGGCTTGCAAGGAGAGACAGTATTCGAATTCAAAGGTTGATGTAAGTGGAACTCTACGTATAACATGCAACAGGCTTCACCAACAGAAAATCATTGACATATTCCACCAATGCTCACCCAGTTACGCCTTATGATTCAAAGAACTACAACATTATGCACATGCAGCAGCCCCAAACATTTGGCGAACCAGAAATTTAATTGAATAGCCACCTGTAAGACTAGAGTTCTCTGCAATGTCTAAAAGACTAAGAAAATGATGAAACATGGAAACAATTAATTGTCACAATGCCAGTTGATAGGTGCTAATACAATTTGACTTGCTACAGTGATTCAAAATTTAACCATGCCAGATTGCGACTTATACTTAGATTAGTGGAGCTGTTCTCTGCTGGTTTTGTGAGTCAAGTGCACTCCAAATTCCAAATAATTTTTACAAATTTACTTTTCATGGTGATACGACCATCTGCCGAAACTTTTCCAGAAAATGAACATCAAAAGAAACATATTTAACAAAATAATAATTTTATACTACAAATAATGAAACCCATATCAAAAGTTTCTCCAAAATTAATCATCTACTAACAACCTAAGATTAAACATCTAGAAGTTATACCAGCTGTATGTCTAAAACCAAAAACGAACCAAGCAAGCAGCCAATTAATTTAGCATTAAGGGAAAAACAAAACCCAATAAATTTCCTTCCAAAACTAACCTCGCACTGGGGGCTCTCCTGGGAACCTCAGGCTCAAACTCAACCGGCAAACCAAGAAACCCATTAAACCTATCAAAAGTAACATGAGCAACATGCCTAACATTAGTTGGCACCCCAATCTCCATTCTGCAAAGGTCTTTGCTCCCAGTACTAGCAGTAACACTACACCCAACAATAGACCTCCTAAAAGCAGCCACCAGAAGTTCCACGATTGACACTTGATCCCCTTCTCTCTCCCTCTCTTTGCTCTCTTCTTCTTGGTCTAATATTTCATGGGTTCTATTATGAGGGCGGTGCTGTGGTTGGTGCTGGTGTGGGACGTCAACATCATTGGTGCTGACAACACATGGTGTAGAGGTGGAGCTTGAAGGAGAAGGGAAGTGATGAGAAGGGGATGATTGGAGTACTTCAGTCATTGTTGTTAATTTGAGAAAAAGTTAGAATTTTTTTCTCAAAAGAATTAAGTAAGAAACAAGAAATAGGGCCAGTCTTTTTTTTTTATTCATGGGATATATTTTGAGAAGGGTTTTTTCTTGAAATTTTGTATTTATATGAGGGGTCAAGCCCAGAATTTTGCTGTAGAGTTGGATTGAAGGAAAGGTATTGAGTTGGATTGTTGTAAGGTAAGACGTGACTATCATCACTTTTGTATTTTATATATTATTCTCTCTTTCTAATCTTAGCTTGGCTGGCTGGCTCTTAAGCAGCTGAAGTCTGAAATAGTAACAAAAGTTCCCATCTATGGATTTGTTTTAAAAAATAGCATGGTAAATTAAAAAAATTAAATTAATAATATAATTAAAAAGAATTACTGAAATAGCACATTTTATTGAGAAAACATTATATTTATAGCTTGTCACTATGAATAGAGATATTCAATAAAAAATATTAAATAAACATAAAAAAATAAAAAAAATATTAAAAATATATCAAAATTCTAATTATAATATCACCGATATTATAAAAAATATTTTGACAAGAAGAATGCAGGCCGCTCAGTCTTTATACGTACCCAAGTCCTCTTGGAAAAGCAAACCTGAGTTGCAGCTGCATCAACATTACATTTGTCTCATTATTCGCAATATTCTATAAAATATTGCCCCCTAGTATAGGATAAATCTTGTGATTACTACAATAAATATAAAATATTAGTGGAATAATATTATTTGAAAAAGATTTAGCAAATTAATATATTTTTACTTTGTTGTGTTTTAAAATAATGATTTTAATAAATATTATGTTTATGAAGCGTAATAACATAAAAATATACTATTATCTTACTCAATCGGTCGATCGGTTCGTAATAGTTAATAAAACAAATATTTGATTTCAAAAATAATAAGAAGAATCTCAAAATTGCCAAAATCAGAGGGTCTCAATGAAATTTTTTATATCTAAAGATATAACGGTTCGCGTAGCAACTCAGTAGATACTATAAGGAAAACAATCTTTGAAAATTCCTGAAAAAAATTTGAGTGTGATCCAACGTTCAGATCAAAAGTAATGTTCTTTTTTATCTATTATTTTAGTATGGCATGACCAAACCTCATCTTGGACCTAAACTTATCCTACTGATTCATAAATATATTTGTTAGGTCATCCACGTAATCTATTTGGGACAGATCCTCATTTAGTTATAACATATTCATGCTTAACTGCTTAGAATCACTCGTTATCACAAGTTTAACTATATCATTGACATTGAAAAACAGAGGATAACTACTGTGTGAATAATAACTTTTTAAGAATTTAATTGGAGTCTATTTTTTTAGTTTACAAGTTAGACAAAGATATATACTTTGACTCATATAATATATTTGGAAGAAAATATTCATAAAATTATGGTTTTTATGTGAAACAGTCGACTGGTTAATACAACTAGACTCAATTGGCACACCGGTTGAGTCAGATGAAAGGGAATTCACCTTGACGCGCTTCATAAGCACAACATTTACTTATCTTGTCTCGCTTAGAAACAGCGACATTTAGTAAATGTCACGCTTTTGAAATGAAATGTGACGACGTGAAAGTATGCTATTTCGCTAAATCTTTTTCAAACAGAGTTATTTTATCAATTTTTTTATGTTTATTATACTAATTTGACAAAAAAAAAATTGTATCAAATAAAATAAAATGACTCATCCAACGAATTTTGAATAATATGTTGTTCGATGGATCTTCATGGTAAAATGAAATAGAATTCTATGACATGTTTGTTCTTTTTATCAAAATTTGGCTCAACCCTCAAGGGTGATTCATCAACACGACAGGTAGGAAAACAATTTGTAAATCATGATTCGGATTTCATGTATTAAGGTATTTCTGCATCCTTCTAAGCTCATCAACCATGAATATAGATTCTCATTTCATTATCCAGTTCGTGTCGTTGTCTGGACACAAACTGGATAATGAAATGAAAATCCATTTCATTATCCAGTTGTTTTTCCTCGTTGTAAAGGAAAAACAACTGAATCTGTGATTTGATTTTAGGAAAATGAAGAATCTCACATGCCTTGAGTAAATTGAACAGGTTGTGAGAAAACCAAACAGGTCATTAGTGAGAGGTTTTCATTAACATGGAAAGACAGGTAAGTCAGTGGGGCCATCTCTATAAGGAAGGCTTGTCTTCGGTGTGAGACCAAAGTAAGGAAAGGACCACCTTAGTCCCAGGCGTAAACTCTTTATAGTATTTTACTGTAGAAATGTCAACGTTTAGGTCCCACCAGTTACCTAACATGAAGCACCATGGTTCTAACCAGCTCAAAGCTCTTAGATCTGTCCCTTCCTCGGTGGAAAACGCAGAGAAAGCTAGCTGGTAGAAGAAGATCTGTTGTTGGTTTGGGGTGGTTTTTGTTTTTAAATGTTTTTCTAAAATATAATTATTATAAAAAGATATAAATATTTCTTAAAAACATTTTACCCTATGATACCAAACACTCAGGAAAAGCATATAGGAAGTTGCCTTGAAATAATAACCTAACAGAAAAAAGAAAAGTATTTAAACAAGCCTACAAAGAGTCTGAGCAATTATGAAAGTAATTAACAATTCAATAATATAGGTGCACGAAGCACTAACTTGCTATTATGAGGACTACTCCATTCTACTTCCATGTCCCTTTCGCAAGAAAGTATGGAAACATATCATGAAGAGTGCAAATGATAAAAAGGAATCAATAAGGCGATCCATAAAAGACATAACAAGGGAGACAATAGAGATAAGATATAAAAAAGACAAATATAATTATGTTTGGTAGTTAAGTATAACATAAAAATGATTGTTTTTATATTTTGTCTGGTTACGATGGATAAGAAAAAATAAAATATGAAAAAAATTTAATTTACCCTTAACATGTATTACAATAAAAACTTATATATTTTAAAAAATAATTAGATATTTTTTTTACTTTAATTCATATTGAATGTTAAAATTAATAATATTATAATAACCTTAGTTATAATACCCAAACTAGTTCAGCGGGCCGACTCAAGATCTGAATCGGTCCAGAATTAAGAAAAAATAGAGGAAGGATTTACCCAACCTACGACCTGGTTTGACCCTCCCGACTCGTAACCCAGATCTTGCCCTAGATCAACTCGTGAGTCGGGTTTTAAAATTATGATAATTATCACTTTTATTCTTATATTGATCAGGTCAACCCAAGTTGACTATATCGACCTGTAACCCAGGCTTTGCCCTCGTTGACCCCCAAGTCAGGTTTAAAAACTATGATAATAATCATTTTTATCCTTACGTTGATTTGGATTAACCTAGGTTGACCCTTTAGACCTGTTAACTAGGTCTTGCCCCAGATCGTCTCTCAAGTAGAGTTTTAAAACTATGATAATAACCATTTTTATTCTTGTGTTAACCCTTTTGATTTGTGAATTGAATCTTGTCCTAGGTCGACCCCCTAGTCGAGTCTTAAAATTATGATAATAATCATTTTTATTCTTGTATTAACCCTTTTGATCTGTGAATTGAGTCTTGTCCTAAGTCGACCCCCTAGTCGAGTCTTTAAACTATGATAATAACCATTTTTATTCTTACATTGAATCGAGTTGACTTTTTTGACCAGTGATTCGGGTCTTATCTCGAGTTGAATCCTGAGTCAGATTTTAAAACTATGATAATAATTATTGTTATTCTTATTTTAACTCGGGTCAACCTAGGTTGACCTTCTGACTCGTGAATCGGGTTATGTCTTGGATCGATCCCCGAGTCAAGTTTTAAAACTATTATAATAACTAATTTTATTCTTACATATAATCGAGTCAACCTAGGTTGACTTTCCCAACCAATGAAATGGGTCTTGCCCCAAGTCAACCTTTATGATGCGAACCTTAGTGGAATTTAATGGAATTCACGACCCCAAGATCAATCTAATCCAAGTTTGTTGGGATTTGAATGAGCTTATCACATTGAAAGACTTGCTCCAAGGCAACAAGACTATAAATCAACTCGATCACAATGCCTACACCTGAAGACGAGCAAAGAAAATATAAATTCACAACAAAGAATGGTCAATTCTTTAAAAAGTTGAAAGTTCAATCAAGAACCAAGATTGAGCAACCAAAAAGTTGGCTACAATGCTGAAATTATCATTAAAAGTTTGATCTGAAATTATTCCTAAAAAATATTTAAACTCTAAGTCAAAACCATAGTTTCTCTAATAGGTCTCACATAAACCCAATTTAAATAATAATCAACCTAAGCTAAAACTAGCCCAATTTTATTAAAATAAACAAGTCTAAAACCCAAACGAAATGTCTCCTCTCAAAATAAATAAAATTTGATAGCCCAACTAATTAAATAAAACAAGTTTGTTGTTTTCGTATTCTGTCTGGCAGCAGCAAAGCCCAACTAAAAAAGGATAGTTCTCTCTCGTCTTAATGAATTACAAGGCATGTCATATACCGTTGGAAAGGTATAGAAGTCTAGTTTCCATCCCAACTGAAAGCACATCAAAATTTGATCTGTAACTCCAGTTATGACCAAAAGAGTAATAAAAGGTCAAACTATCCGAATCTAGTCTTCTTCTCCCAATCCTTGTGTAATGGTCTTGGTCCACCAACAAACCCCTCTTGAACATGAATCGGATTAATCAAGGCTTACACTTTATTATTATAAATCCTCTTGAAGTCCACCTTAGCCTATATATCTCGAAGAAGTCCATTTAAAGCTTCTTTGAATTTCTTAGCCCTAAGCCTAGTAACTGGACCAACTGGAACCTCCAATGAATCCTTTGATGGTTGGATTGCATCATTACAAGTCGGGTTTTAAAACTATAATAATAACTATTTTTATTCTTACATTGACCTAGGTTGACCCTTTCAACCCATGACCCAGGACTTGTCTTTAGCAACCCTTGAGTTAAAATTTAAAACTATGATAATGATTTTAAAACTATTAAAATAATCATCATTTCAACTTGGGTTGATCTTCCTAACTAATGAATTGGGCCTTGCCCTGGGTCGACCTCCAGGTCGGTTTTAAAATTATGATAATGATTATTTTTATTCTTACAATGATCCGAGTTGACCATTTCAACTCGTGACTTGAGTCTTGCCTTTAGTCGACCACGAGTCAAATTTTAAAATTATGATAATGATCTTTTATCTTTACATTAACCTAGGTTAATGGTCAACCTGATCACTGCTCATTGCCCTGAGTTGACCCCCGGGTTAAGTTTTAAAACTATGATAATAACCACTTTATTCTTATATTAACTCGAGTCAACCCAGATTGATCGTCTCAACCCATGACCTGATCATTGCCCCAAATCGACCTCCAGGTTGCATTTTAAAGTTATGATAATAATTATTTTTATCATTACATGTCTTAGTTGAACACTTTTGAAATTTAAAGTTTTTTACAATGATATTTTAGGAATAAAAAATAATAAATATTGTCTCTGGAAACTTTTTTTTTCACCTTTTATTTTGAGAAAGTACATAAATTCATTATAAAATTGTTTTTTTATTTTTATTGCCTTTGTCTCTTCTATCTTAGAATAATAACCAAACAAAACACTACCTAAAAGAAAAGGGAGGGGAGTGGAAGTGTTGCTTCAACAAAAATAGTTGTGGCATCAAAATCAAGTATTTTTCCTTTCTTGCACACTTAGCTAAAAGTTATGGCAAAATAGCACAAGCCATAAAAGTATTTGAAAAATAACATAATTTTTAGTAAAAACATGATTGGTAATAATGATTTTAACAAAGCTGTAATTGAAAACGTTGACATTGATCAAAAAGTCAAACCGCAAGCTAACTTAATTTTAATAATACATGATTGATATTTGGGGTTTGACATTTTGGTCAAAGTTATTGTTTCCAATCATGTTTTTGTTAAAACTGAGTTATTTTTTTGATCTGTGTTATTAAGCCAAAACTTATGACAAAATATACTACTTTTCAAAAAAATCCCATCAAAACCTTAATCTCAATTTTCATGTTTCCACCCAAAACTACTTTCAACTAGATAGTTGTCTAACGGAACTCGAAAATTCCATTCTGGGATGTTGGATGAGTTGTGTGCAGCAAAAGCTGTGTCATTATCCCTACCAAATATGGAATCTTACATGGTAGCACGTCGTACTGATTCATAAAGAGTATGTGTATTATTGGATGTGTTATCAACAAACAGCACATGTACGGTTAAGCAAAGAAAGATTCGCCAAGCGTTTTGTGGGGGCTATAGGACAGCCCCGAACTGCAAGGAAAAGTAAAGCGAAAGCACAGACTAGCTGAGGAAGATATATACTATACAAAGAAAGAAACTCTCCGAGGATTATGCCGTTGGGATGCTTCTGACTCGTCCACATAAAGTCACTGTTTCAAAATTCAAACTCAGTTTAGCTTGCAGCTGATTGTCAGCTAACCCGAGACACAAAAAGATTCTGTAAGAACACTTTTCCTGGTGGGCGAAACCCCATCCGAAAAAGAACTTTGAAAATCGGTTTTGTCATGTCAGAAACCGCTTAGAGAAACGAGAATGTGCAAGACTTTGGTTTGTGTTCAGTGATCTCAGATAGCTTCATCACTACATTATTCCACTGCAAAGGAACAAAAATCCCTCGAGAAGGAGAAAAAAGGACCACTACTGATTACAATCTCTTGGAAATATTAGAAAGCTGAATTTAAAATCGAACGTCCTTGAAGCCTTCATACTTGCAAACCACACCAAGAATTGGAAAGGGATTGGAGCCCCAAGATGGATAAGCTTATAAATATGAAGCAACCTGCATCAATAATCCACCCCTTTGATTGCTTCTCACTCAAGCCAAACTGGAAATTTAAAGTTCACTTTTTAAGAGAAGGAATACCAAGTGCTGACATTACAGAACTCAAGTTTTATGCCAATCTGGAAATTTCTAGAATTTTCAAGATTCATGCAGTCCGTGATAGCAATGGCCAACATTTGCTAATGTGGTAGCAATCAAGGAATGACAGGCAACCAGACTCGTAGACATGATAGAATGCTTCCCTTCACCAACTAGCACAAGGTTCACGGATGTCCACGCTTCTGCACTGGCAGATTCGAAAATGGCGGAACATATATGATAGAAAAATATAAATAAATAAAAAGATCCATTGCGGAGCAATGGGAGTAAGAATATCAGCAGCCAATCCAACTAAACAAATTAGAAAGACACAGGTGGTGGTCTGCTAAGAATGATTTGCCTAGGCACTCAAGGTATTTGATGAGCAAGACAGCAGCAAAAGGAGTCTGAATGCCTTGGCTTCACAGCGGGTCTAGCCACAGAAAAACACCAAACGGGTTAACTGTCTTTATCCCAAGTATATCAACTGGCGATTAACCCCGGAGAAAAAATCAGGCCTAGGCATGTTGATAATATTAAAATTCAAATCAATAACAGTCTAAGCCCGCTAGCTCAAAATCTAGAGCTGAAATACTAGTATGTTTCAAAAGGAGGGGGGGACAGCAAGAATCACTGGTCAAATAAAGGATTCATATGACCTTCATTGCGTCATAAAATATTAAACTTCTTCATCTCATACAATTGTACACATCTGAGTAAAAAAGCATAAGAGTTAAAAGCCATCCTAGAACGCTACGAGTACAAAACCATTCATCACTGCGTTCTGGTCACAGGTTCCAACGCTTCAACAGTGACAACACTATTGCCTCTGATCACCTGCAGCAAGAAAGTGAAACTAAATTAAAAAAAACAAGGGCCAATAATTGGAAAAAAATTATTAAGTAATGATTTAAATGAACTGGAAAAGAAAAATGGTGTACGGTGACTCACCACCATGCCTATGTCGGTTTTCTCATCACCATTCACCTCCACGGTGTTGTCAACCACCAAATTCATGAACTGGTCAAACCCACGGAGTGTTCCGACCACCATTCTATTTGCATTCAGCTTGACTGCATTTGAAAAAATAAAAAATCAACTTCTTCAAATATCATGATAAATTAAAACACAGACAAATAGTGCGTTAATAGGTAACTTAAAGGGCCAGAAAACCAGTAGGAAATAAACCAATTAAAGATGGAAATTCTCAACTGAGTACAGGGCTGTTTCCTCTGTACAATAGTTGTTTATCAACAATTCTTGCACAAGGTCTCTTATCGATGTTCTTTATTCCATTTTACATCAATGTCAAACTCCTAATTGAGTGGAATATCAGTTTTGAAGAATTTTAAGCAGCTCTGAAAACTTGCTTAAGAACATGATTGCCTAAGCAATCCCAGGGGTGAGGCTCAGATTTTATAATTATTCATTTAATTTTGCATGCAATTTTACATTTTCACTTTGACGTTTCATAGCTTCAAGATATTGAAGCCGGCATCAGAAAGCTAGAACCCCAAAAGCTCTACTGTTCTACCCTGGACGTCCAGATACAGTATCCAAACCAAACACCATAAATCTTTCCTTCAAAAACTCCAGCACGTACATTCATCAATTTAGTACTAGTAGAACATATACACCTGCTCTCATAAGCTGATTTCCTGTTCTTAAACCAATTCAAGATTTTAACCAAATTTCTAAACCCTTCAGACTTCCAAAGACCAGCCAAAAAGTAACTTAAAGATTATTTCTGCATATATGGGGAGCTGATTTCACGCCCGAGCTGTTCTTATGGGTTCTAAATTAAAATAAGTCGCTAATAAATAATTATAACAAGGTACAAAAATTAACCACAGCAAATACAGCTACAAACCAACTTCTCTGTCTCTAACAAGCTTATCAATTACTTACCGCATTAACAATGAAACATCAATTCAAGACAACAAATTTCTCAGTTGTTATCAACTGAATCCACCAACAAGAAGTTCACACAAACATTTTTTGTAAAAAAAAAGAAGAAGCAACACTCTTTTATGTTGCAAAACAGATATATTTTTCCAACAGAAAACCACTAAAAAAATTATATATAGATAAAGAATGTACACATAATATCAAACCTAAAATTCTCCATCTGATACTTCTATGATTTACCAGCATACACAAACTGTGAATAAAAAACAGAGAAAATAAAAGGGAGTTGAGGAGAGCTTACTTTGAAGCTTCTTATCCATGTACCTGTAAAAAGAAAACAAAGAACAATTAGAGAGAGAGAGAGATACAGCTCAAAACGAAATTAACCAACTAGCCACTATAAAGAAGGAAAAAAAATGCTTACTTCTTGAGATCTGGTGGCTGCCCCGATCTGCTCATGACTGAAACGAAGACTTTGATGGACTCTTTTTTTTTTTTATGTGCTGGTCGCGATAGAAAGCAGGAGAACGAGCGCTCGATTGAAGGGGCACTGCATTTGTTTGCCTCTTTTTGTAGAACCCTAAAAATTTGAAGCCCAGGATTGGGTTCTGTCTATGGGCCACAAAGGCCCATGATGGTCCAGTAAAGGAGTGACAGCGAAAAAGGGCAGGATATATCAGAGAGGGGTGTTGCGAGAATCGAACTCGCGACCTCTCGCACCCGAAGCGAGAATCATACCACTAGACCAAACACCCACGACATTTGGAAATCCCATAACATATTTAATGATTAATAATAACATTTAAAGAGTTTTTAGATGCATGACGGAAGAAAATGCAGATGATTTAAACCAAGGAGAGGTTGCATACAGGCGAGTGCTCGGTGCTGCAGGTTCCATGGTATTATATAGATGAGTGATCACAACGTATATTGATTACACTATTTGACCCGCGGGTCGGAAATTTCTCTTTAATAAAAACTTTAGGTATGCAGGTTATTTTTTTAAAAAAAATTAAAGTATAAATTAAAAAAATCATAGTATTATCTAACCAAATAAACTGATAATTATTCATGTAAATAAAAAAACTCTTTAACAATAATCAAAAGAGAAATTAAAAAAATTAAAAAATAGATGTAGGTTGGAATATTTAACATAGTTTATTTACTTATGTTTAATAAATTTATTTATGAAAATCAATTTATAATAGAAATCGATGTGTATATAAAATTTATTAAATAAAATAAAAGAAAGAAAATTTTATGCAATGCTACTCATATTAAAAATACTGTAAAAAAATAAATGTTTTTATTTAAAAAAATAATCTATAGAAAATATAAATAAATCACACTAATCTCATAAAAAAACTAAACACACTCAATATAATAAAAAATAATCACTATTTCAAAAAGACTAAATAATCCAAAAAATTTACAAGAATGAATATGAATCAAAACATAAATGCAAAAATAATTTTTAAAAATACATGTAAAAAGTAGTAATTTTTTAAAAAACAAATGAGAGAAAACAAAAAAACAAAGAAGAATGAGGCGAGGTGTTCTAGGCTTGGTAACCCAGGCCGAGTGTCTGACCTATAAAAAAAGAGCCTCCACATTGGCTTTTATTTTTTATCTGAAGTTAATGTAGCCTGCCCCAATTCTTTGCTAAAAAATAGACGACGTGTCATCTATAATTGCCTGTGGTGGCTGAAAAAATAGGACTCTTGTTTTATAAACCTAAAAATCTATTTTTAATCCCTTTTTTTTTTTTATCGAAAACACCTATGAACATCCTTGAAACCTTGTCTCACCAATCCATGCTCATACAAAACAAATGCAAAAAAGCATCGTAAAACTTATAATTAACCTGAAACCAAAAATCTTTGAGAGCTCAAATATGTTTTTTAAAGTGTTTTTGAGGAAAGAAAACAAATAATTTTAACTCTCCTTATCATATAAAATCACTTGACACAAAAAATCAATTGTTTTAGTAGTTGGAATCATTGTCAACGATAACTTTCTCTTTTCAAGTTAGAATCCGGTGACTCCCCTCTCTCTCCTCTACTGCAAAAGAACTAAAAAAAAAGAAATGAAGTACGGTACCAAAATGTAATATTTAGAAATTATAGGGACTAATTACCTAATAGCTTAAAAAAATATGGGATTAAAACGAACATTTCAAACAAATTGCAGACCCACCCACCACCAATGTTATTCGTATAGAAGCTTCTAAACTTGATTTTAAGGTTTTTTTAATATCTGGTTGATCTAAAATTTTAACTTATTATTAAAACAAAACATTTAAAAACATCTAGTAAGATCTCAACCCGATTCAACGGTTGGATATAAAATTATAGTTTTTAGAATAAAACTATATAGTAGGAAAAAATAAGCCCAAAACCAACTTTAACCTTCCTAAATAAGTGTGGAAATATTTGTAATAGTTGTTGCCTCTTATTTTGCTTGTAGAAGGTGGAAACCCCAAAAATATTATGTCATTAAATATCATCAGCCCTTATTTTCTTGTGTAGCTATGATAGAGAAGAAATTGTTATAAGAAAATGATTTTGAAACATTAAAGAAATTATTGCCGCACTTAGAAATTATGTTGCTATCTATTAAAGATCTTTGTATAACTAAAAAACTCCCAAAAATAAGTTGTTGAATATACTTGCATAACAAGAAAAAGAATCATTTCGAAATAGAAAGTTCACAGGTCGAAAGACAATAAATAACAAAATTTATATTACATTTGCTGACTTATATTGTAAGAATTTTTTGAATTCCGATTGACATGAAATTTTAATTTAATTTAAAATAATATATCTAAAAATTCCTAATAAAATTTCAGTCCAATCAAATTAAATTTATTAAATAATTTTTTTGGATCTTATCTTATTTTAAATTACTAAACACGTACTATTTGCGAGGGAATCGCAGCAACCTTCCTTGTAAACAATAGATTTGGAAAGAGTCTAGAAAAAGTATTGTGCATAAGAACATTTGTCTTTGTCAATTTAAAAATAAAACAAACTAAATTTCCAAAAAACCTTTAGACTTGTTTTCTTCCCAATGCCGGGTTCTCCTTCCTAGTACCTTCAATTGACCTAAGCCAGCATCGGACACACTTCGAGGGCCAAGCTTGTAAATAGAAGAACTAAAGGCACAAGGATGCCACGTGCACGCCAATGAAAAGTGGACAATCCCTTGCAAGGCACATGCCTAAGGAAGTTCCTAGCTATATCTCTCTAAGTTCCGGTATTCTTTGACTGCAAGAATCAATAAAGAGCCACCCTGCATAAATAAGCAAACGTGGCCCTGTGAGCATTAAATACCCACCTAACTCCAACTCGATTTGTTTATTTTTATTTTTAAAAAATATTTTTTAAAAATTATATATTTTTAATTTTTTATTAATTTTAAATTAATATATTTTTAGTGTTTTTAAATTATTTTAATGTATTAATATTAAAAAATAAAAAAATATTATTAATGAGAAAAACAACCATAATCTTATTATTAAACAAGTTTAAAATTATTTTATTTATTTTTTAAATATTATTTTTTATATTAGTATATTAAAATTATATAAATTAATTTATAATAAAAAATAATAAAATATTTTTAAACATAAAAATAAACCAGCTTTTCATATAGCAACTGTTCAAAGGACATAATTCCACCCCCGGACAAAGACAGATCAGAGGAGATTGATATTGATCAGATTGTGTGCCGTACTGCTATTATTTTTAGCAGCCCAATGAAGCTCCCCTAATCTAGGAGAGTCTAGGACAGATAGGATAGGAAATTAATGGTGCCCTGCATCCATCATTATGGAATATGTTTATAATTGTTTTTGTAAAGAAATTAAAACATCCCTCTTTTAATAAGCTCATAATTAATATATTTCATTTCTAAACGTGGTTGCAGCCCTCCACAAGAACACTCTTCATGCTGTCAATGAACTCTTGCATTTGCTCCCTTGAATGCAGTGGTGATGGATACACACAGACACAATCCAACCGTCCATCTCTGATGGTGTCAAAAATTGCAATGGAAGGCCCTATACCATGAGCAGAGGCACACCCCATGTAATCCTCTACACCGACTTCCTTCTGCAGGGCAGCATGATCATCTACCACAGACTCTTCAAACACAGATACTAAAGCTGTTCTGAGAGAAGATGATGGCGTCAAGCCAGGATTATCAATGGCCTTGCACATAAGGAAGTTGAGATCTGCCATGTCTGAGAAGTGCCTGTTGCAATTCTTGTAGCTAGCAAATGCCGCGTACGTTTTCTGGGCCAGCTCCCATAACTTTTCTCCTCCTTTAATCACATGAGCATTCAGAATAGCAGAATGATAAAATCCTGGCAGAAGCAATGATTTGGTTAGTGTAGCAAGGAAATGGCAGCAAGGCTAATGGCACTGCATGGGAACTAATATTGGAGTCATGTAATGGTCTAGTCCTCTCTCTACGCATGCAGCGGCGCCAATTAATATATGCTATCAGGCCACGAACGTGCTGCTGGGTCAGGTATAAATTAAAAAAATACCTGGTTCCATTAATATATGTCTTAGTTTTTATATTTTAAAATTATTTTAAAATTTTTATTTAATTTTTTTATTTTAAATTAATAATTTTTTGATATTTTTAAACTATTTTGATGTACTATATCAAAATTAATTTTTTAAAAAAACTTTATTTTAATATATTTTTAAATAAAAAACACTTTAAAAAATAATAACCATCACACTCCCACCCAAACAGCCCTATAATATTACAAGCAATAACTTTTCAAATATTTTTTTTATTGGCCCACCATTTGATTTAAAAAAAGTTGAAATCCTTCCATAAATGTATAAAATAAATATTCTATTTAATAATAAGGACATTTATAGTCGTGAGATTATTTTTACGAGCTCACGGATCCCATCATTTAAAAGCAACATTCATTTACTTACTTTGCTTTTATAAAATAACATAAAATAAATTAATCACAATTCTTCTACTTCAACTGCTCTCTGTCGTTTCTTTTATTTATTACCAACATTATTATTTTTATCTGGTGGGATGCTGCTCTATCAAGGCACAAAACACAAAACTCAACAATATACTGAAGTAAAGTTGTATTATACAAAGAGAAAAATAGAGTAGCCTAAATGCATAGAAAAACCATGCATTTAAGCAAATCAACAAATAGAGACCTGTAAAATTAAGTACTAATGATATAATGGAATGTTTATTTAATATCACGACAACTTTATAAAAAAACAAAAATTAATTTAAAATTAATTAAATATTAAAAAATAAAATTGAAAAAATAAAAAATAAAACAAGAAACAAAAATAATTAAATACCAAAAAAATTAGGCTATGATTTTTATTTTTATCAAGGGGTGGACCCACCCCTTTTTTTTAAAAAAAATAAAGCATATAACATGTTGTCTACTCTACCCAAACTAGATTTCAACGATCAAATGTTGTTGAAAAATCAAATCAAAGGTGTTTTACACACTCAAAAATTCATTTCAATCTTTTTTTACCCAAAAACAATTCATATATGCCTTAGGAAACCCAAAAGCAATCCAATAATATTCAAATGAAATTATCCTTATCGAATGAAATTTATTGACATCAAAATCAATAATTTTAAATTATCCAAATTGACATTAACCAATATTCTCTCAGAATTTGATAATTACTCTCTTTCATCTCAAACAAGTAACTGAAAAACAAAAGATGATGTTTTGGGTCAAAAGTGAGCTTTTTAAAAACCAAGGGGATTGAAGATGAGTTATTGAAAAGTAAGAGGATCAAAATTAATATTTTAAGTTAATTTCAAAATGACCACCTAGTTTATTCATGTTTTTTAATTTGATCTCTTGTCTTTCGTATTTTTTTTTGCTTAAAAATTAGAAGTAATTTACCTTTAATTTTGCCACATCCAATCTAGAAAAAAAAAATTATTCCATTCCACAATGAAAATATAAAAGATGAAAGGTAAAAATATATACAGTGAAAACATGAGTTGTGTTAATTATTTTTTGTGTTTATTGTTGAATTTGTTTTTTTGTTAAAATTTAATTTTTTATTTTAAATTATTTGTTTTAGTGTTTTTTAATAGTTTTAATATGTTGATATCAAAAATATTTTTTTTTTAAAAATTATTTTAATATATTTTTAAATAAAAAATATTTTAAAAAATAACTTTTACTACACTCCCAACCACCCCATTAATATAATTGTAATGAATAAACGTTATAAGGTGCCACATCAATTGATTATTTATTGTAAGAAAATGAGAAATTCAAAAAACCTGATATCGTTTATGTCATTAATTTTAATATGGATTTTGGGAATGCTCATGCTTTTCCATTTCAAATACACGCATTGATAGCCAGCTAACTTAAAAGCTTATTTGTAGGTTAAGAAATATTAATTTTAATTAAGTATTTTTAGAAGTGTAGTTATTGTTATTTTTTAAAGTGTTTTTTTATTTTGAAATACATTAAAGTAATATTTTTTATTTTTAAAAAATTATTTTTGATATTAACATATCAAAATGATTAGAAAACATCAAAATAATATTAATTTGAAACAAAAACAAAATTTTAAATTTTTTTAAAAACATTTTTAAAATAAAAAAATAAATAAAATTTTAAAATAATTAGCAAAGCATATAAAAAATATAAATATCTCGTACTACGACAATTTTATTTTTATTATTTATATAGAATCATTCAACTCTTATAGATAGCGTGCTTTACTCAATTCTTAAAAATTTGAAATGATCTTCTAAGTAAATAAAATAAAAACCCAATATATAAATGTAGAGAGTGAATAGTAATATTAAATATTCTAAAATTTATAAATAATAAACTTTAATCATTTTAATATTTATTACATAACTAAGAATATGTTTTCAGTCATGTCGGTCATTTCACATGAAATTGTTTTATACTAGATTGACGTTGAGCGTGTTTCATAGTGTAGTTGTAGGTGTTTTTGAAATAATTTTTCGTGCCAAAATGCATGCCAACGATGTTTTTTCATTTTTTAAAAATTATTTTTGATATCAGCACATCAAAACGATCCAAAACATACAAACTATATTAAATTTTAATAAAAACAAAATTTTCAAAGTTTTTAGGAACGCAGCCGCAGCCGCGTTCCCAAACGGTGCCGTAGTTTAAAGCTTAGATCACTGGATTGTCTTGTTAGGATAGCTCGTGCGTCACCCAGCCAACCGACGGCTATTATTTTTGTTTAAAATAATACTATTTTAATTTTTTTTATAAAGATCTTAATTTTAATCTGACGAACTTATTAAATTATTTAAATTTGACAGGTCAATGTCAAAAACTGGTTAAAATAAAACTAAATTGACTCCTAAAATCGAACAACTATTAATAAATATGCCATATAGCTAATTTTGTATGATCTTATGTGGAGTGATATTAAACTTTGCCTAATTATAATATATAATTCTGTAAAATAAAATAAAAGAAATCTAGCATTTGTGCAGGTGAAGTGCACTTTGCCAGTTGTTTTTTCTATTCTTGTTTATTTATCAAAATATCATGGAGAAATTATATTAATTACATGTCTATATGTGGGCACACAGTCAAGCAAGCATGTGAACAATGATCGGAAAGAGGGCTTACCAAAATGGTGATTAGAAAGAGTTGGATCAAGAACTGATCTGCAGTCAGTCAAGGTGACGACTGCATACTTTCTTTGTTTATCCACACGACTCTTAGATTTGCGTGCAGCTATTAATCCCGCACTTGCCAAAGCCCCACACAGCTTAATTCCTCTTGATCTGCAGCCCTACAAAATTTAAGACAGCTTGTTTAATTTGTCTGTGATGAAAAAATGGAGAGTTTCAGAATAGATGCTAGCAGATCTTCATAAACATAAATCCTATGTGTAGTAATAGTACGTTCATGCCTTCACTTACATGGGTTCCATGCAGAAAATAAATTAATCATATGAAACTAGCATTTGATATTTTAAGGCAACAAACAATGGCATATTGTAATAACACAAGTCCTAGTACTTACAGCAATGATCTTCTCCGTGTCCTTTTGGTTCAGCTGCAACCTTACCACCTGAGAAGATCTTGGTGACTTTGAATCCTTGAATTTCAGATTTGTTAGCCTAAGTGAATTCACCGAGTAACCAAGCATGTCAATCCCACGCTCCCACAAACCCTTCTTAGCCTTCTTATTAGGAACAAGATCCTCAATACTTGAAGTAACCTCCTCTTCATTTGCTATTTCCTGCTGCAGAGCACCTTTCTCCTCTTCACTCACCAGCACCACCAGTTCCTGTAGCAAAGACACAGCCGTGGTTCGGTCACACGCCGAGGCATGAAGCCTAAGAACCAGTACCCACTTTTCGTTAGGGAGGGCATAGGTGGTAGCAAAAAACATATCTTGAATGTCATTAATGAAAGGTGGTGCCTTGTTATGGTTATACCATGAGTTTTGGTTAAGTTCATGCTCAAGGACCAGATGGAGGGGTGAGAGAGATTGGTTTTTTGGGTTCAATGGGTTTTCGAGGATTTTGAAAGTCGACGAGAGGTTGAATGCTTTCAGTTTAATGAAAGGAGTGGGAGATGTAATGAAGGAAAATGTGTTCGTGTTGCTGCCAGAATGGAGTCTTGACCTAAGGATTGGATGAGAATTTTGGAGTTTGTGGAGAGCATTCTCTAGACCCGAGTTTCGAGGGAGCTTAGATGTGAGGATGGCCAAGACGGCTATGCCAGTGCCACCGGGCACCGCTCGGCACCAGCTGTGCTCGGTGCCTCCCACTGCTCGGCCCTTGGGCTCAGCTGTTTCTGGACTGATCAACGTCTGGCTAGACATGTAAATAATCTAGTAGAAGAAGAACAGTAGAAATATTTGCAGTGTTTGCTATACAAAACTAGGCAAGGTATGATATGATGTGGTTCCAGTAGGAATTTATATAGCGGAAGCGATCGAGCACTTAGGTTACATCAATTTTTAGATTATTTTAGTTTTTTTTATCAAAATAAATATAAACATTAATTTTGTTATGAAAAAAAACAAATTATATGCACACCATCACACCCCGAACTGATATACCTTAAAAATACTTCATTTCGATCTAATGCTTTATGCAGATAATTTCCGCATTCGTTTATAGAAATGACTGTCGTGTTTATTCAATGCATGTTGGTGTGTTTTTACCTATATTTGTCTTCAATTCAAACTGAACTCGTACATTTTATTTAACTCTACCGAGGACTCAAGTACTTTAATAACTTCATAATTACATCGTGTGGGATGCAACCAATATTATTCACTCCCTCACCAAACATCCTTCATGGCCTGCATGTATTAAAACATGTTTAACACATCAACAAGCATAATGGAAATCCAAGAAGGAAGTAAAGTGAAGATTTAATTCAAGTATTCATTTTAGTGCTCAATGTAAATTTTTAAATACTATTTGATAGCACAATTAAAAGAATATACACACTTCGCTCTGCATGTATTAAAAAATTGACTGTACTATTTATTCAATGCATGTAGGTGTGTTTTTACCTATATTTGTCAACAATTTTATGAACTGAACTCGTACATTTTATTTAACTCTAAAAGTACTTTCACTAATAGAATTTTTATATTTACATCCGTTCGATATTTGTATTATTATTATGTCAGTAATTAATTTACTGATGGGACTATGAATGAATATGCTATGTCGGTAAAAATTTTATCAATAATTTTTTATTTATTTATGAGTCTGTTGGTAATAAAAAAATATTATCACCGATGGATTTACTGACTGGAAAAGCACGCAAAAAAATTACTCGCTTCATTCTGTTGGTATTTCCCTCAGGAAGCTTGTCATATAACCAACAGAAATACCGTATGCAATTCCATCGGTGATTATTTAAAAATAAAATAAAATAATAAATATAATGCAAAAATAAATACAAAAAAAATCTTATCTTAATGTAGTTGTGAGTGAAGCTGAGAAGAGAAAAGAAGAAAAGATGAGAAGACATACCTAAGCGTGGAGGAGAAGAAAATGAGTTGAGGAGAGAAGAGAAGGAGTTGAGAAGAAAAGAGAAGAGAAGAGAAGAGAATGTTGGTGTTTTTTACATAAGGGGAAGAGAGAAGTAGAGGAGGAGGAGGTGTGTTTATTATGAAATAATGGATTCTAGTCTTTTTATTTTGGCATTTTATCGATAATTTTACTGAAAGAGAATTAAATATTAATATTTTTAACCATTCCATCGGTGATTTCGTTTGTAATATTTAATTTAAAATTTTAATTTAACCAAAAATTTTCAAAAACCACCAAATATCACTAACAACTTTTCAATCCATTGGTGATTCTGTCTGTAATATTTAATTTAAAATTTCAATTTAATCAAAAAAATTTCATAAACCCACTGTATAACATCGATGACTTTTCAATCCGTCGGTGATTTCATCTTTAAAGAATAGTAATTAACAGTGTAATTGAGAAGTGAATAGTTCTAGAGCTCCATGAAAAATACTGATTTTCATCGGTGATTCCCTTTGTAAATGACATGATGAATAGTGTCAGGAAGAAATGAACAGTTTATCAACGAGTTTACAGACGGATTTTATCGATGGTATTAATATCATCGGTATAAATAACATGTTATGATACTTTTTGGCTTTGTTTTAATTCTTTCTTTTCCCACTGTAATTCTTTTGGCATATGCCGGGAAAATATTTTCGTCAGTAAAATTCATTGTTACCGACGGAAATATTTCGTCAATGTTTCTATTTGTATTTGTTAATTTTCTAGTAGTGTTTATTCACTTCAAAACTAAATCACGTGGGGTGAATACTATGTAGCCAACATTGTTCACCCCCTCACAAAACATTGGCGATGGCTCTTTTTATTTTTAAAAAATTATTTTGGTCCTCAAATTTTTATTTTGAGCAATTTGATCCTGATTGAAAGCCAATTGATTTGGATTTATTAGGCAAGGGTGTAATTGAAAGAATAAGAATTAAAATTAAAAACACCCCAAACACGAGTGGCGTGCCAGAAGTTTCGGGAAAGACACATTTTGGTCTTCTAACTTTAAAAATAACACGAATTATACGATTTTGGTGCCTTAATTTTTTTTCAAATTCAATCTTGGTACAAAAGTTCTTTTATGTTAATTTTTAGTTCCTAGTTGAGAGAGCAAAGATAAAAGTCGCCGAATTCCAGTGGTAGAAAGAGAAAAATATCATTGACATCGATTTAGGCCACCAAAATAATTAATATTTGTGTCAAATTGTTTCATTTGATGAGGAGAGTATATGTTAAGTCTTTTTTTTATACCTTTTATAAGTTAGTAAAAAAATAAATCTAAACTCGGTTTGATTTTGGTTTCCAGAACGGGTTTTTTGAGATCATGGAGATTTATCATGGCTGCTAAGATGTTTTGGGTTAAAAATTTTAAGTCTTGATTTTTCAGCCGCCATAATGGCTGAAATCTAGGCAAATAAGATGATATGTTATCCGCCTCAGCAGGCAATGCATCATCTTATTTGTTTTTTAAAAAAATCATGACATCCACCCCAGTTGCAACTGAAAAAAAGAGCATAGTCTCGTGGGACTTGAAAAAATGGGCTCGCCTTGCTTATCAGACCCAGTTGTGCTTGGCCTTTGCTTTTTTCTTTTTTTCTTTCTAAATTATTTTTTTCTAATTATTTTTTAAAATTAATGCTTTCTTATATGGTTTTTTTTTTATAATTTGTTTATTTATATTTAAATTAATATATATTCTCTCTTTTATTTTGTTTAAATAGCCTGTTTTACATGACAATTTTTTTTTTGTTATGCACTTAAATTTTAAAGAGTTTTTCTGATTCATCTATAATTATTTTTATCTTTTGTATAAATGAAATTTATTTTTTAAAATAAAAAACTATTTTCAAATAATATTTCTAATATGTGCAATCTTGCATGATGTTTTTTTTCATTTTTATTTTATTGAATTAGTCTCTATTTCTATTACTGTTTGCTTAAATAAAAAAATTATTTTAATAAATAAATTTAGCTAACAATGTCTTTGCATGTGAGATTAAATATGTTGATCTATATTTGTCTTTTTTTTTCTTTTTAGTCATATTTATAGGTTTTTTTTATTTATTTACCGACACATATAGTTCTCGATATATTTGATTACATGTATGCATATTTGTTTTTTCACTTAAAAAGGTTTTAGCTACAAAAACATGTTGAAAAAATCTATGTGTATATTTTTTTTATTAAAAAAAAATATTTTGTAACTCGGTTAATTCTTGGTTTTGTGAAACAAAATACAATTTAATTAATTTAAAATAATTAGAGCTTTAGGAACTAAATTTGAATCATTAGGGACTAATTTGCACTATTAAGGTGGAGTTCATGTTCATTTTTCAATTTTGATCTCTTAATTTTTTTTCTGATTTAATCTATTTACATTAATTTTATTTGAAATTTTATTTTACTTAATAGTTTGTTTTAATCTTGATTTAATGCCCCTCTTGAGGTCATCGACTGCATCAATCATGACCGAATTAAGGAATTTTAATATTTTGCTTAACAAAAACCATTGATTAATCTCAATCTCGGTTTTTATATAAGAAATTAATTGTCGTACACAACTCTTCTAATGAAACATCAACGCCTTATCTCTCAAGAACTTAATCAAGCATGAGCGAATTAAGGAAAGGTTTTTTTTTTATATATATATATATACCGAAACAACCACTAATTAATTTCAATCTTATCCATATAAAATATATTGTGCGCAACTCTTCCAATCAATCACCAACTGCATTAACTCTCAAATTCTCAATTATTGATCAGCAAAATTATTGGTTAAATACCAAATGAGATATATAATAAATTTAGGGTTAAACCAAACGACTATTTGATATAATTAAATGAAACGATAGATCGTTTTAGCTGTCAGTGAAGCTGTAACAATTATAAATTGTTAACTTTTTAGAGTATATATTATCACTCATTATATGAATATATATTTTCATTCTCACTATACTTAAACAGTTTCTAAACCTATAAGTGTTATCTTGTGAGATATTAAGATACTGAAAGTTTGAATTGTAATATCTACTCTATCAAAAGAGAGTAGATTATGATAGCAAACCATGTTTGTAAACCTTTGAGAATTAAAGAAAAACTCTTGGTTTTAGTGAAGTATTTTTACTAAGAAAAAATCTTGAAGATGACATATCTTCAGGTGAAAGAAAAATCTTGAAGAGAAAATATCTTCAAGTGGTGTAAAAATCTTGGTATGGATTTATCAAGTGGCCATTGTAATGACAAGTTAAAAAATATAATATTTAAGTACGGTTTGATACTTGAGGTGTATATATAGATTTGTTGAACCACATTAAAAATAAGTTTGCAAATTCCCTCATTTATCTTTTTACTATAAGCTCTTTAATTATATTATTAATTATTATGTATTTGAATTAATTTATATTATTTGTTAATATTAATAATACACCTAATTCATATCATTTTAGGTGTTATGGCCCTCTTAATTCTTAAACAATAAGAAGTCTTCCAACAACAACAAAAAAAAATGTCAGTTTTCATGATTTCTTTGAAAGTGTCATGTCACACTCTTCATAGTGTTCCAATGCATGTTACTGGATGCCAAATGGGTAGATTCTAATTTTTTTTTATCCTCTAATATTTAATTTATTTATCAAAAATGAAAGTTCATCACATTTTTATTTAAAAACTTTTTAAGAGTACAGGGTGTATATATTTCTGTAATACTAACATATGTTTATTTTTTGAGTTAATTATTATATTTTTTAATTTAATTAATTTATTATTATCATTATTTTTAAATATTATTAAATCAGTCATATTTATTTAACCCATTCAATTCCACTATTAATTTTTAGTGCTTCTTTGAAAACATCCGGGTCACCTCAGTATTTTTTTATATATATATTACAAAATAAAAAAGGTCGCCAATCTATTATTTCTAACTGCCATCAATTCCTTATTAAAAACACAGCTGACAATTTCACTTTTTCACAGCTTACGGGTCTCTGTTTTTATCCACCGTACGTAACATTTAAAGCTTCTCTGTAAATTTATTAATTGCCTCCCACCAGCTACCTTCTTCCTCTCCTTAATATGCGTTGAAAAGTGGTGTCAACCGGCGACCAAAGAGGTCATTTTTGTCGTGCATCTACGGCTGAGCACTTATGGTATTAAATTAATTCTGTCGGATTTGACATGTCGCCTATGCTCTACCTATTCGAGTAGCGTAGTTGAGAGACTTCACATGGCCGCTGTTGGTCTGCTTTAATTTAGTTATCTGTGCTCATGCCGTCTAGTTTTCGGTTGGAGCTCTTGTCACCTGTTTGTTTTAGATCGAAAAGTATTTTTGCAGGATATTAAGATTTTTTATTATTATTTTAGATTATTTTGATATATTGATTTTAAAAATAAATTTAAAAATTTTAAAAATATATTATTTTAATATATTACTAAATAAAAATATTTTGAAAAACAACCAGTATTACAATTGAAACAAACTTATAATAACTAGCTACACGTGGTGTGTTCTACTTGTTATGCAATGTCATGATGTTGATGAAAATAAAATACTTTAAAAAACAACTGGTATTATAACTTTAAATAGACCTGTAATAACTAGCTACACATGGTGTGTTCTACTTAGTATGCAATGTCGTAATGTTGGTGAAAATAATAGTTTCTGTATTGAATTCAATGAATGCTTGGATGCAAAATGATAGTACTTCAAGGGTATGTTTGGGAATAGAATTATGATTATTTTTCAAAGTATTTTTCATTCTGAAATGGATTATAATGATACTTTTTAAAAAAAAAAATTATTTTTGAGATTAACGCATCAAAACGATCCAAAATATAAAAAAATTAATTTTTAATAAAAAAAGATTGAATTTTTTGGAAACGCGGGTTGACTCGTATTTTCAAACGCTCTCTAAATGGTGCATTTTATCACAAAAAATGGATATAATAAGAATGGTAGGGAAAGTGATTCTTCCATATATTATTGTATTGATCTTTTCCTTTTTTAAGTTATATTTTGATAATAGTTGTTTTTCACACTTATTACTTAAAAATACATCGAAATAATATTTTTTTTATTTTAAAAAAATTATTTTTAATATTAACATATCAAAACGATCGAAAATCACTAAAAATATTAATTAAAAATTAAAAAATATTTTTTAAAAAATACTTTTAAAATAAAAAATAAACAAATTCATTTTTCAAGAGAAAAAAAATTAAAAGATTATAGCCTTTTGGATATATATATATATATATATATATATATATATATATATATATATATAACAGAATATCACGGTAGGATACCCAGGCATTTTTTTTTTTTTCCTAAACCCATCAATCATTTCTATCCTTCACTTCAGCAGTCATAGTTAAAGAACAAGGAAACAAATCTCAACAGGAAACCCTCTTTCTCCAACGGGTCACAATCTCTTTTCCTTGACTCAGTCTCTTTGATAAGCTCTCTTCCTGGTTTTTCTCATGATTTACAGCCAAGCTCGTGAGTTTCGAGTATCATGAGGTTTTTTGTTGTCTACCCTATCAAATATAAGATAGTCTTGTCCCCTCTCTAATCTCATCTATGCAATCTCGTCCCTCATGTTCCGTCTCCTTGCCAACAAATATAAGATGGTTTTGGAGACGAGTCGACTCAGAGAGTAAATTAGCGGCAGTTTGGTACCGATTGAAAAGTATTTTTAAAAAATTTAAATTTTTTAAAAAATTAATATGTTTTTGATGTTTTTAAACCATTTTAAAGTGTTAATATCAAAAATAATTTTTAAAAAATAAAAAAATATTATTTTAATATATTTTAGAATGCAAAACACTTTGAAAAGTAACTGTTACTATACTTCCAAACACCCTTGTAATTTTAGTTTTAGTTTCAGAGAGAATAAGTAGCTAGATAACTGAAAATGTCTCTCTTATGTTCTTGTAAGTTTATCCACAATCGGAAAGGAAGCACCTAATCCCTTGAAAAGCTCATTCAAAAATGATTGGCCATCCTTAAAAAATTTATTAGGGTTGAAAAATAAGCTGCAAATATAGCAAAGATGTTGAAAGCAATATCGGATACAAGTTTGATCACAACAAAATAAAATAAATTCATTATTCTCAAATCCAAAACTCCAACCATTGCTTCTTGATCCGTAACCCACGAACCACCATTGAAGCAACCCAATCACCATGCCTTCAAATAAGAGCTCGATTTAAAATGTATTTGAAAGTGTGGTTGCGGTAATTTTTTAAATTGTTTTTCACTCGAAAATGTATTAAAATAATATTTTTTTATTTTAAAAAAATTATTTTTGATATAGCGTATCAAAATAATCTAAAAACACCAAAAAATATTAATTTAAAACATAAAAAAGTAAAAAAAAAATTTAATTTTTTTTTAAAATATTTTTAAAACACAAAAATAAACAGGATCTTAGACAACATGCTTATGATTTATTGTTGATCGTGATATTTTATATAGATTTTCAAGAGATTGAGATTTGGGAGATTAAAGATTTTTAATTTTAGGATTTAGATATTGACATGTGGAGAAGAGATAAGAATTCGAGGGATAAAAGACTGGAACTTTGGTTCAATACCCTAATTTTTGTTTTTTTTTATCTTTTACGTCTATTAATATTTTTTAATTGATTTTTTAGATTCATAAAAAAAAATTACTCTTAATACAAACCAACATTTTAAACGTTTTAAAACACATGTCATGATCCGGAGTGCTTAAAAACACCTTTAACACTATAAGGCTTGGGATATTGGAATATATTAATTGAACTCTTATATTGTTTTTAGCATGCATTGGATTGAATAATTTCTTTTATTTTATGTTTGGTAGAGATGAAAAAAGAAAGATAATAATACTTATGTATTGTCTAAAATTTGAAATGTAGATTTTAACATATATTTTAACCAAAAAATTTAATTTATTTTGTTTTTAATATAAAGAATACATTTATTGTTTTTAGAAAATCATTATTAGTACTTATTTAAATGTTATTTTATTTTAAATAAAATCAACAAATTCTTTTTATGTTAACCGAAAATAAAGGTAGACCAGGATCTTCTCAATTAAGGCTCTGTTTGGTAGTGCGGTAGAAAAGTACTTTTCAAAAATTTTGAAAGTTTTTTTTTTGCTTTGAATTAGTATGTTTTTGATGTTTTCAAATTATTTTGATGTGCTGATCTCAAAAATAATTTTTAAAAAATAAAAAAATATTATTGTCATGCTTTTCTGAGTGAAACACTTTGAAAAGCAACAACAACCACACTCTCAAACACCCTCTAAGTATTTCCATGCTCCTCTGGAAAACCACAACATCATCATGAATATGATGGGGACTTCACCTTCGACACTTTTTTAGCCCTTCTCGCCATATTATCATACAACGTCTCTCCATGCGCCGACCTTTTAATGGTCATGGCACCCACCACACACAACACTAGACACACAACCATCACCATTTTTTCCTTCATCATGCTATATTAGTGAATATAGCTTGTAGTTAATTGGTTGATTATATATAATATTAATTTTATTTATATAAAATATATTTATTATTAATAAAATTTCTATTTATTTTTTTATATTTAATTAATAAATTTAATGAATGATTAATAGATTTAGAGTAAATATAAAGTTCACGAAACAAAAATATTTTGCATAGAATATTATAAAGTTGTTATAATTATGAGATCCTTATTACATCAAAGTATTGTTTCCAAATGTTCCTGAACAATGTTCTATTAAGACTGAATATTAATTAGAGTTGTTGAGACCAACACAATTTATATTCCTTCCTTTATGAATTAAAGTAGATGCTCTCGAAAATTAAGGCATGAGAGATACCTGGAACTCATATGCAGGTGCTTATCAGATGACATCTATATTGAACTGACCCGCAAGAAAATTTCATATGGAGAGATCACTTATGTCTATGAAAGAACTTACGTGATAGTCGTGATCCTTAGACTTGAGATCACCAAGTTAACTTATATTGAAAGTGTTATGCTTTGATCTTGACCACATGTTGTCCTAATTTAGGGTAACAAACAAGTAACTATTGGGTATAGCATAACTATATGAATGCATTTGGGTAATCAAGAGTGGATTTATCACTCTATGTGAATTAAAAAAATTATTTCATTTGTTCTCAAATAGTATTGATTGTGAAAATTTTGACCAATATAGAATGAGATTTAAAAGAGTTTCAAATTTTATTTAAATAATCAATAACTATAGTGTGGAGAACTAAAATGATTTAACAAAGCACACATACTCCATGCTATTAATGTCCAAATCAGAACATTCTTAATGAATGAATAATAATTATAATGAGAAACTGGACACTGAAATGTTAAATCAAACCACTTATGACTTTCCTATTATTTGGAGGATCATAACAGGTTGCTAGACATTGTACTTGATCTTCAAATATAAATTAATCAATTGTTGAATTGATAATAAATTATTTTTTAAATTCAATTAATCCTATTTTATTTAGGATTATGATTTATATGTGGACTAACTTATTAGGGAACCTAATGGGTCACACACATAAGAACCATTGGTTAGAAATTAAAATATAATGATTAATCAAATGTGACTTGATTGTAAATGAATTTTATAAACTGAAGACTATAATGTAATTAATATAGTGGATTATAATTCTAGACCTAGAAAAAAAAAATCAAATAGGAAATTGATTGAATAAATTTCTAAAATTATCTTAAAATCATATGTGATATTATTTAAAGTGGAAATTGATTTTTTTTGGTCATTTATAGGGATTTTAAGTTTCCCTATAAATTGAATGTTATGCCTCTTACAATAGTACATTACATGACAATACAATAATATAGTACATAAACACAAAAAGAAAGAGTTAGCACTCCAAGGTATAACAACCTCTCTCTTCTAAAAGGGTTAAAATATTTTTCACTAATGACTCGTGTGGATTATTATTAAATGTCAGAAACTTGGACAGCTTGTTGTTTGTGATAACTTAGCCTTAAAGCAATTATTTAAAGCTAAAAAGACTATCAGATAATCTTTGTATAAACCCTAAACAACTTTATATATATCTAATGGGATAATTAAAACTCTTGAAAAACTTCAGATTTATAGTTTTCGCTACGTGCATATCTTTGGGGAAACCCAACAATGATATCAGAGCTTTTATTAGACAACTAAGGTTGTTGATTGTATGTTTTAATTATTATTATCATTATTATTATTATTATTATTATTGGCATTAATTATGAATTAATTTTATATGACCGGAACAATACTGGATTATTTTTTGAAAAAATCATGAGAGAAAAATCACTTTTTTAAAAAAAATAATAATTTTGCACATATGACCACATTTTTTAGATTGAGCTAGATTGGTGGCTAAGAAAGCCACCACTAGTTGTGCCAACACTGCTAGTTGTGTTATTAGCTAGCCAGCTCAACGTTGGATGGTGAGGCAACAATCAAAGGCTATTATCCTGCCAAGAGCAGCCCCTGAAGTAAGGGGTGGCGTTGCACGAGGTAGCAAAGGGTGGTTTGGAATGTTATTGTTGGGCATTCCGACCGGTGATGTTCTGATATTTGCTCAAAGGGAGGGTAAGCACACTGACACAATATTTTACGTGGTTCGGTAAATCCGCCTACATCCACGGGAGAGGTCTATTTTATTAGAGATAGAGAAAGGATACAATAAATACATGTAGAGGAGGAGGATTACATCCACTCTACTCAACTCATCAACTCTCTTGCTGCATTTGCAGCTGCTGCAATGGCAGCAAGGCTGCTGCCATTGGAGCCCCTCTTTCTCTCTTCTTCTCTTCTCTTCACGTTCTCCCAACTCTCACATTTTGCTCTCACATAATGCCTCTATTTA
Source organism: Populus nigra (assembly GCF_951802175.1). NCBI lineage: Eukaryota > Viridiplantae > Streptophyta > Magnoliopsida > Malpighiales > Salicaceae > Populus > Populus nigra. The sequence goes on from NC_084868.1 coordinate 8,377,517, forward strand.
TAGGCATTTCATGGCAGCTCTTCTTACTTTGTTGTCAACATTGGTGGCTGCCAAACTCCAGCTCATTCAACAATGGTGGCTGCCAAACTCCAGCTCATTCAACAATGGTGGCTGCCAATAGTCAATGGTTGGTGCCAACCATTTGCTGCACATGCAATGGCAACAACCCAACAATCACCCCCTTTGCCATTCATGTGGGGCAACTGTCCTCTTGCTTCTTCAGCACAGGCTTGCATCTTGCAGCTCTTCCAAGCTTACCATTTTGAGAGCGTCTTTGGCCGAGTTTACAGGTACTCGCCAAACCTTTCATTCATCAGAGTCACCAAAGCACACCTTTTCTCACACAAAAGGATCACTACAACCAGATGGTCTCCCACATCACATCTGAAGAGTGTTAACGCTTGTCTCTGGAACACAACATTCCCCTTCGAGCGTATCAACCATGCTCGGTTCGGAATGATTCATCAAGCCTTACATCAAGGCTTACAACACCCCCTCAAACAGAAATTTCTATTTCCAAGTGCGACAGTCATTATCTGAGTATCTCAATATGATCACGAGCTCACCACTCTTCCAAGAGTCTACTCATCCAGGAGTTGCGCCTGCCCTCTGTTCCACCCTAGGAACCACGCCTTACTTCTCCGTGAGTCTCTCGCTCTTAGTCGTAAGAGTCCAGGTAGCTCTCCACCTTCACCTATGGGGGCAGCCCATTAAAGGTTGATCCATATCTGTCTTCATACTCTGAGTATTACAATGCCGTTACCGAGCTCACCACCTTGACAAGAGTCAACTCGTTCCAGGAACCTGCGCATGCCCTTCTGCTTCTTCATAGCAGCCGCGTCTTAGTGCTCCACAAGTCACACACTTATTGTCCAAGGCAAATGTCTTCTAGCTCATTGATCTTTAGCATGGGGGCAATATCCATGAAAGTCAATCCTGCATTTGTCTCCATACTCATCATAGCCACTTCATTGGCTATATACCTGTCCACTCATATCTAGCCATCACATTGGCTCTGGGGCGTTCTGAACTAGGCTTACATTGTGGCCCACACACCTTCTCCTTAGGTGTCTCCGCTCGTCGTCATGCGGCGGTCTGAACTCGTGCTCCAATTCGGCTCGGCTCGCGACTGATGATGTGGCAGGTGGGTCCCACTTTGCTGACGTGTCTGCTGACTGGTCGATGATGTGTCTGCTGACATGGCATGCCTACTGTGCATGATGACGTCACCATTACATCAGGCTGATGTCATCATGGGCCATGCTAGTGTGCATGATGATGTCACAATTACATCATGCTAATGTCATCCCTAGCATGTCTACTGTTCATGCTGACGTCACTTTTACGTCATCCTTATCCGAGTCCGTCGCATGGGTCGGGTCAACTGGTATTCGGGTCGGGTGAACTCATCCGGTGAAGAAGACGCGTGGGGCGCGTCTGCACGCGTGGGCAGACGCCTTGCCGGAGAGTGATGGAGAGTGCGGCCATGTCCGACGTCCGATGTTGACGCCGTTTTCACCAGTGGCTTCGTCTCGTCCTCCTCTACACAGTGGTATGGTCAAAACATAATTTTGACAACTTTCATTTTTGAGCAAAGATCAAACACCACTTTAAACCATGTGCTTTGATACCAATTGTTGGGGTTTCCGACACCCCATGCGCGGACTGATGGTGTTCTGATAGTTGCTCAAAGGGAGGGTAAGCACACTGACACAATATTTTACGTGGTTCGGTAAATCCGCCTACATCCACGGGAGAGGTCTATTTTATTAGAGATAGAGAAAGGATACAATAAATACATGTAGAGGAGGAGGATTAAATCCACTCTACTCAACTCATCAACTCTCTTGCTGCATTTGCAGCTGCTGCAATGGCAGCAAGGCTGCTGCCATTGGAGCCCCTCTTTCTCTCTTCTTCTCTTCTCTTCACGTTCTCCCAACTCTCACATTTTGCTCTCACATAATGCCTCTATTTATAGGCATTTCATGGCAGCTCTTCTTACTTTGTTGTCAACATTGGTGGCTGCCAAACTCCAGCTCATTCAACAATGGTGGCTGCCAAACTCCAGCTCATTCAACAATGGTGGCTGCCAATAGTCAATGGTTGGTGCCAACCATTTGCTGCACATGCAATGGCAACAACCCAACAATGTGGTCATTTGTGCTTGAAAACAAGAAAAAAAATAAGGTGAAAGAAGGCGAGAAAAGGGAAATTAAGAAAAAAAAAGGATTGGATTGGAAGGGTTATAGGGTGATTTGATTAGTCATCCACTCGATAGAGGCTAGTGATATCGAGTTATTAATATCAACATTGATTAATCATCTATGTGTATAGAGGCTATTGATATAAGCTTTGGTTGATATCGATATAAATTCCATTAGTCATCTACTAAACGAAGGTTAACGATATCAAGTTTTTAATATCGGTATTGATTAGTCGTTCTTATGTATAAAGGCTAATGATATCAACTTTGGTTAATATCAACATAAATTTGATTAGTCATCCACTCGGTGGAGACTAATGGTAACGGGTTTCCAATATCAGCATTAATTGGTCGTTCGTGTTTATGGAGGCTAATGATATCAGTGTTACTAATATCATCATTGATTTGATTAGTCGTTCATATCTATGAGGGCTAATGATATCAATTCAACTGATATCGACATTTTAGTATGGTCCATTGGATAAAGGTTAGAGGTTTTTGCCAAGCAAAGGTTTGAGATAAACTATGAGGAATTAAGAATATTTATTTATTTATTTATGGTATGGAGATTAAGAAACAATATCTTGATGAAGTGGATTTAGAGGACTCAATCATAGTTCTAATAATGTTCGTTGACAACTTATAGTGATATAAAGGTAGGTTGATTGGACAAACCTGTTGAGTTACAATCATAAGATGAAAGAGTAGTTCTTTGTGATAAGAATACAAGAAAAAAACTAATGGTAACTGTCATGATGTGCACGACATCGAATAATGGAGTTGTCTCCTGGAATTGAAAGGGGTTTTGGGTTTAATCATAAAGTTATGATTTTTAGAGAGTCTCCACCTAATATCATGGTCACTAGGAAACCTAATGGTCTATAAGAATCTAGGTAAGGGACTAGTTGTGCAAGAAAAAAACGCATTACCCCTAGTGCACCTTACCTGTGATAAGTAGCATTGTTAATTGATTATTTTTCTAGGTCATGTTTCTATTCTTTGATCTATCTAAGATTTAAGGAAATTCTCCTTTCATAAGGAAGTCTCTATCTTATCGGGTTAAATCTTAGCCGATCTAAGACTTGAATTTTAGCATTGCACTTGTTTCCTACTTTGTATCTTTAATACCTAAGGGTATACTTTACAATGTAATTTTATACCCTCAAATAATAAAGTGTAAAACTAACTCCTAATTTTTATTGCTATTAATTCATTTAATTTAATAACAGGAATATGCATTATATTGTAAAATCCATGCCTCAAATATTAATTAAACAAAATTAATTTTTGTGAAATTTTTGGTATTTTGGTCAAACCTTAATGGATAATCATAAACTAGTTATGATATTCATTTTGTATTTTTAAAACATGATAAAAATGTAAAAATCCGATTTTGTTTTTTAAGAAAATATGAATGAAAAAAAACTTTATAATTTGGCCATATGCATGAAAAAAACATATTTTTTTTTGTATATTTGAAATTTTTTCAAGATTCCAGAGAAAAATCAGGTGTTTTTAATATCAGGTTTCTATCTTGTAGTGTAAGTCTACAACCTGATATTGTGTAAAAACTATAGGAAAAACAATATGTGAGGGACCCATAAATAACTTCAAAATGGTTCCTTAATGTTTTCAGAATTTTTAAGGATTGTTTAGCTAAACAATAAAATAGGTATAAACTGAAACTAAAAAAAAAGAAGCAGTAAGGCGTGTTTGCCAAACATGCCTTTAGCTTAAAATCAGAGGCATTAAAAATGTCTTAAGGCTATGTTTGGCAAACATGCCTTAAGGATTTAAATGAGGCCTTATTTCCTTAAAAAAAATGGCATAAAGTCAAACGCACCCTTAACTTTTTGGTTGGGCCTACAGGTTGGAGGCCTAAGTCTATGTGTACGAATTAGGATCAAGCCCAACTTGACTTGATTTATTGGGTTGACAGATGACCCAACAATCATTTTTTATACGGGGTTTGGCTTAGCCCAACCATACGGGTTTAATTTAAGTTTAGCCCATACAACTTTTTCGTAACCCTAAACTAGTGACCTTGTTATAGCCTCTATAAAATTTGAAGTATCTCACATTTTGCATGCTATTTTAATAATGAATTAACATGAAAAGAGAAGAAGAGTTACCTGGACAGATGGTGCTGGTCACTAGATGGTGGCTCAGTCATTGGTGGTGGTGCTTGATGATGGAGGTTAACATTAGTGCAGGTTCAGTTGGAGGCACTAGTGGCGGTGGAGAAGTTGCACTGGATGAGGAGAAACATTATGGAAGTTGTAAGAGGGGCCGATGTTGCTCGCTTTCCTGGGGGAATCTTGGTCATTGGTTACTGGTGGTGGCTACGGTGGTAGGTGGTGGTGGTCTAGACGGGAGGAGCTCGTGGCTGCTCACGGTAGCTACTAGAGTGGAGAAGAAAGAAAGAAACCAATTAGAGGCTTTGGTTTTTGGATTCTCTATTATTACTAAGACTTATGGTTGACATGAAGGTGTTTAAGGTGGTGGTGGTGATGTTTATTAAGGTAAGCATATTGGAAAATATAGGGGAAGGTTGGTTTTTTTGTTTTACAAAAAAAACTGGTGTAAGGGGGCTTTTCGCTTTTCGCTTTTATCTTTATTTTTTCTTTTTTCCTTTCAGTCCCCCCCTTTTCATGGCTACCATTAGGTTGCTATTTATAGAGGGTGTCGCGGGGCGACGCGACGTCGTCTAGCGACGACGGAGGCTTTCTGTCGTGCCTCCTGATGAGGGGTGTTGTGTGTTGGGAAGATTTTTGGATTTAATCATAAAACTATGATTAATGTTTAGGAGTCGCCACCTAGTATTATGGTCACTAGAAACCTATGGTCTGCGAGAGTCTGTGTAAGGGTCTGGTTGTGCAAGGGAAAGACGCATCACCCTCAATGCACCCTACCTAAGGTAAGTTGCATTGTTGTTTGATTGTTTTTCTAGGTCGAGTTTCTATTTATTGATCTTTTCTAAGGTTCAAGACAAATCTCTCTTCATGAGGGAGTCTCTACTTTATCGGGTTAAATCCTAACCGTTCTAAAGTCTGAATTTTAGCATTGCAGTTATTTATACCTTATATCTTTAATAATTGAAGGTGTACTTTATCGTGAATTTTACACCCCATAAATATTAAAGTCTACACTTAGACCCCTAAAAAAAAGGGTTGGAAAGAGATTTTTGACATGTTGGCCAAACCCTAAAGGATAATCATAAACTGATTACGATATCCATTTTTTAGTTTTTTTAAACATGAAAAAGATCCATTTTTTTTATGAAAGATATGCTTGGAAAATTTTAGGATTTGGCCGTATACAACAAAATATATATTTTTTATTTTTGAAAATGCTTTGATTTTATTTTTGAAATATTTTAGAGAAAACCGGGTATTTTAATACCAGATTTGTATTTTATAGTGTAAATATACAACCTGATATTATGCAAAATTGGTAGAAAAATATTTGAGAAAATCACAATTTTTTTTAAGGATTTTTGAAAATTTTATTTATTTATTATTATTATTATTAATTAATTAAATATTATTTAAACATGTGGGTTGGGCCAAGCATAAGTACAAAAACATGTGGGTTGGCATTAACCCAAAAAGGTTGGGCCGAACTCATCCCAAGATATTGTTTTTTAATTTGGGGACGAGCTGGACCCGGCAGCCTAGTGACGAAGTTGCATGAGATAGTGCAACGTGAATTACAATTCATGTTGCACTGTTCTCATGTGGCAGTAGCAGAGAGGGAAAAGAATAAAAAGAGAGGAGGGAGGCTTACCTAGCGTTGAGGGAACTGGTGGCCTGACTGGTGGTGCACGGTGTGGTTGGCTTTAGTTGCCGCTAGAAGAAGAAGAAGAAACAGAGGCCTGCGAAGGAGAAGGGAAGCTCGCGGTTGGAGCTGTTGGAGTGGCTGAGAAAAGTTGCTACCCTGGTTGCCCTTGGGAAGGAGAAGAGCTTCTAGGCAAGGTGGTGGCCGCTGTTTCTGCTGGTGCCGCTGCTGCCAAGATCACAATGGCAGAGAAGGGGGATTTTTACAGAGGAGAGAGAGAGAGAGAGAGAGAGAGAGAGAGAGAGAGAAGTGGTGCAACCGCCACGTGAGATGGTTTGATGGCTATTGGAGGTGGGGATGATGGTGGGAAGACGGGTGATGAAGGTGGTGGTGGCTGAAGGCTACGGTGGAGAGAGAAAGCAGAGAAAGGATCGGTTGCAGGAAAAATGAGCAGGGAAGACTGGTTTTCAGCCAACTTTGAGTTCGATTTTCTTCTCTCTCAGACCATGAAATCCACCTCTATTTATAGTCGATGGAAGAGGGCAATCTTGTCTACACAGGGGAACAAATTCCAGCCCTTGATTTGATTGGGAAGGATCCCAACTGTTGGCTCAAAGTAGGCATGATGCACTGTCAATCTGCAGCTGCAGGCTGCCTGAGGTGGCATCTTTGGAGTGGTGCCATGTTCGTTTATGTGCTAGTGAACCGGTGACGACCATACCCAGATGTAGAGGGATGTCTGGTGATCAATTTCGTGCACGGTTTGGCAAATTTGGTGGACGTTAAGTGCATTAAATGCACCTGCAAAGGAGGTGACTGGACTAGTTTTTTCGGAAAAATAAGGAATATAATGAATTGTTACCAAATGACGTGTTGTGTGGTCCCTCTTTTTTTTTTGACTCAAAATGGCGCTGTTGTAGGTTTTAAATAGGGATTTCAATTGGAACCCTGGATTTACACGTCTTTCGCACATTAGTCCCAAGTCTCGGATTTTTGCAATTTAACCCCTAATTGACCATTAAACTTTTAATTTCTTCAATTTAGTCCCCGGTTTTTGTTAATTAGACCCCTATAGTCCGTCACCTTTTGCAAATTGGTCCCTAACTGCGAATTTCTTCAATTTAACCTCTAATTGATCCCAAAACTTCAATTTTCTTGCAATTTGGTCCCCTAATTTCAATCAAATAACTTGGTAAAAATTGAATTTGGTCTCTTAAAATTCCAATCTTCTCAATTAAACCCAAATTAGGCCCCCAAACTTAATATTTCACCAATTAAGCTCTAAATAAAATTAATTTGACCCATTTAAAGTATAATTAAGTCCTTGCACTTAATTAAATCCTTCAATTGGAACCAAATTAATTCTTAAACATAATTAAAATTTAATTTGGCCCATGATTAAATCAAATTGGCCTATTAAAAATTTAATTATGTCATTGGACTTAATTTTTATGCAAATTCATCCAATAATTATTTAATTTGACCTTGAATTTGCATTTTTTCCCTCCATTTTTGGGTCTAATGGGGTACAATTATCCTTGAATCTCCTCTAAAAATTGCAGCTTGATTTCCCGGCCTGCTTTTTCCACGTTGCCAGCCTTTATTTTATTTTTTGATTTTGATTTTGAAAATAAATAAATAAATTTTTAGAGAATAACCTAGAATTGGATTATGACAGAGGGTAAGGGACATCACATGGTAATATATCATAGTTGTTCATTCTTGTTAACCCCCATTAGTCATTGATGAGAAACCCCAACAACCTTTGTTGGAAAGGTTGGTTCTATATATGTTTTTAGACCATCTTTGCAGATATATATCATAGCAGGGGTAGGATTGAAGTAAGGCTGGTAGGGTCCTCGTTCATAAAAAATGCAGGGAGAGCAAACTTTTCATTATTGAAGTCAAACTGAAGAGGAAATATAGCACCTAAAATTCCCTTTCATATAGGCAGTTTCCGCTTGTTTTGGGAAGAAGACAATGAATAATTGCCAGATGATGTGTCATCTGACTTTTTTTTTACTTAACGTTAACCGAAACACTGTTATTTTGGTTAAAACACATTATTTTTTTTAAATGAAACAATACTGTTTTGGCACTTCTATACTAAATCATGTCATAAACCCCTATTTTGATTTCAACATTTAATCTTAGAGTTTGATCAATTAATTTCTAAATTGAATTATGATTTCAAGAATTAATTCAACTTTTCCCTTGCAAAATTTGAAAAGGACACTATGATTTTAACATGTTTTTTTTAACTTGGTCTGTGGTCTTGAATATTTTTAATTTCATCCTTAATTAACCTTCAAACTTCTAATTCCTTCAATTTCACCTATATTTTTAATTGAATTGGATCTCTGAATTCACGTGCTTTTTGTAAAAAAGTCGTTGGTCTTTAATTTCTTCAATTTGACTTTTAATTGACCCTAAATTTTGATTTTCTTGCAATTTTATCCCTAATTTCACCCAATTGAGCTTGGAAAAATTAAATATGTTCCTCTAAAATTCCAATCTTCTTAATTAAGCTCAAATTAAGTTTCCAAACTTAAGTATTCACTAATTCAGTCCCTAATAAAATTAATTTGACTTTTTAAAATTCTAATTAAGTCCTTGCACTTAATTAAATCTTTAAATTTGACCCAAACTAATTCTTAAACTTAATCAAACCTTTAATTAGGCCCATGATTAAATCAAAATTGGATTATCAAAAGTTTGTAGACTTAATTTCTATGTAAATTCATCTGATAATCATTTAATTTAACTTTGAATTTTTATTTTTTTTTCAATCTTAGGTTTGTTGGGGTATAATTAGGCTTCTAATTTTGTCCAAAATCTCAGTTTGGTTCCTCCACGCGTTTGAAACTCTTCGCAACTTGTTTTTTTTTTTTGCCAAGTTACCATTCTTTCATTTTTCATTTTCTTTTGTTTTCATTTTTTTATTTTTATTTCATTTTTTTTGTTTTATGAAAGAAAAAGGCAATTTTTTTGGGAAACCTAAAATTGAGTTATTACAATGATGAGGATGGTGATTGTTTGACAACCTATTCATGATAGGAATGATGTCTATTTAGTAACTTGTTGCATGTAAAAATAGTGGGTGATTTGGCTGCATATTATATGTAAAAGTGGTGACTAATTTAGTAGTGTATTGAAGTGAGTCTAAAGACTTTTTTTGGACAGCAACTTGATGTGTTAAAGGGCTATTCCGACAATGTATTGAAGTCAATATAAGGATTGTTGTTGGATAATAATTTGGTGCATTTGAAGTCTATTTTAATAGCGTGCTCATTAAGAAAAGAGGGGGGCTGTTATGACCATATAAAAGGGTATAAGTATGAGCCAATTTGAGCGTTGTATGAGAAAGAGATTTGAGGACTATCCTTGTGGCCTAATGGGACAAGAATACACGCATCTATGTTTGTAAATTATTGGTGATATGGTTGTCAATCCAAGAAAACGATAAGTGTATTGATGTACGGGAGATTAATGTACATAAAGTATTGTTGTAAGATGAACAATTAAGAATGTGTTACCTTAGACCAAATTAAGTTAAACCAAATATTAAAGGATCAATATAGATAATGAAAATTGATAAATTATTGATTATACTTGTTTGGAATCGTAAGATTATACCTATATAGTGTTTGATTACTTAAGAGCATGCATGATAGAGAGTACAAAAGGGAATTCACTTTTGATCCAACATATGATATAGAGTAAGGTATGTAGAATAGGCTTATGCCATTAATAAAACCTTGGGGGTGAGTTATAATGGATTAGGTTATCGAGACATATTCTTGAACGATATGTAAATTTTGGGTGGAAAGATATAGTTTGAAGTTACTTTGATTAAGTGATGATATTGTACTCAATGTTAGTAGAGATTATGGTAAAGATGATGAGTTGATTATGTTATTATTGAAAAAAATTATGGAGGTTTGTTTTACAGAGATCCAAATAGATGTTGTATCTAGTACATCATAATTGTGTTGTGATAAATGTCTTATTTAAATTCATATGTTTTGCAGGTTCTTGTTCTAGGATATCACCTGTTGAGACAGGGTACTGATTTTCTAAGTTACATTACCAGGTAGATTATCATAGTGTATTTTACTTCAAATGGATGAGAATTATAATATGAATAAATATTTGTAATGTAATGGTCTCTTTATGAAAAGTTAAGGTTAAATTGTTTAATATACTTGGTAAATTTTAATAGGTGTGTACTATTATAAATTGATTGGTTGATTGACTGACCTGAGGCTTAATATTGAGAATGAGTTGTTGCATTATAAAACTTGAGTCTCTATGAGTTGTTATGTAGGTTATTTAAAAAAAGAGAATAATTGTTAATGACTCGAACAGAGAAGACTTTGTCGAAATTTTATCAAAATAAGATTATTAAAAGCATAAGATAAGAGAGTGATTATTTGATTGGATTGCCAATGCATGACAAAAAAACAATTACCCTTTTTTATCAAAGATTAAGGCTCGTAGTAATATTATGACATAGAAAATTTACATGGTTAGTTTTGTTAACTGTAATTCATTTTAGTTGTTGGTATATTAAAAAAATGTAATGTAATATTAGCTTTCAAAATATTTTATTTTGAATAAGATTTAAAATTTAGAAATTTCATTTAATAATTTCTTAAACTTGGCTTGGAAATTATTTTAAATCATTTGAATTTTTTAAACATTAAAGATTTGAAAATTATAAGCAAGAAATGGAAGGATTCTATCAATTCTTCACTTGATCTTCATTTTTTTCGACCAACAAAACAAATATTAAATTCTTAACTTCTCATTCATCATTTCTCTAATCTTTCTTATGTTTGGTATTGTGGTGTATTATATTTTTTAAAAGTGTTATTCGCTTAAAAATATATCAAAATATTGTTTTCTAGATTTTTTTTATTTTTGACTTCAACACATCAAAATCATCAAGATACACAAAAACAATATCAATTTAATTTTTAAGTGAAATGCACTTTTAAAACACATATAAAAACAAAATTTATCATATTTTTAAATATCCATTAATAAACACTCTTTTATATGACTATAATTCAAAGGGCTATTTGAATGAATAACAAACAATAGATTCTCAAACTCGAAAGATCAAGGCGAGGAGGTAATTTCTCCTAGGTGGATTGAAATTATAAATTTAATTCCGACCAAGAAAGTAAAAACTTACTTAATAATAAAGTAAAAACTATTTGACAATAAAATTAAAATAAAAAAAATTATAAAGCAAGAATATAACACTCTAGTAATAGACTCATATAGTGTATATTTATGATGGTTTTTAAAAGTATTTTTTACTTAAAATAAATCAAAATATTTTTTTATATTAGAACATCAAAATCATTAGAAATTACCAAAAAATATTATTTTAATATTTTTTAAAACTAAACACAATTAAAATACAAAAATAAAAAGTGTAGTAATTATATATATATATATATATATATATATATATATATATATATATATATATATATATATAGAGTCTGTAAACATCTATAATATTCCAAAACACTTGAAATAAAAGGAAGACACAGGGACAAAACCGTCAAAGTGCAAAACCCGAACAGCTACCATATAAGGACAATGGAGGCCCCGATGCATTTCAAACCGTTGGATTTCATTTTGATTTCGAAAGCGAGCGGGTCTCAAAATTCAAATCGCATCCCCATCTCCATCCCGCTCTCACTCCACATTTCACACCAAGAAAAGACAGAGAGAAAGGAAGAGAAGGGAGATCGCCAGATCGATTAAGAGATTGATCTCTCGAGAGAAGGCTGGATCTAGCACCAGAAGCACGCGCGATTCTCTCTCCTCCAGGAAGACAACCAAAAATGTCAGGTCGACACGACAAAGAGAAAGGCGTTAATGTGCAAGTCCTTCTTCGTTGCAGGTAACATTTTTATTTTGGTTTCTTATACTTATTTTCTTTGTTATTTCTGCTAACAAAGTTTATTATTTTTTCTGGTTGCGATGTGTTAGGCCGTTTAGTGAGGACGAATTGAGGAGTAATGCTCCGCAAGTGGTAACTTGCAATGATTACCAGAGAGAAGTTGCGGTTTCGCAGAATATCGCTGGGAAACATATTGATAGGGTTTTCACTTTTGACAAGGTGAAGTTGGGATTAAATTTGTTTTGTTTTTTTTTTAATGTTTAATTTTATTTTTAAAGTTTGGAAAATAACTCTTAGTGGGTTCTACACCTCTTTTTGGTTTTGGTGCTTTTAAGGTTTGGTTTTATAAGTGGGTCATTGCGGTTACGGGATTTTAGTGACAGATTTTACTGCCCGGGTTTGTGATTGTGTTCTTTCTGCGCTGGTAGTTTTGAAGTTTAATTGGCTATGTGAATAATGCCTAATTGTATGTTGAATTGTTATCTGCTGGATTATTTATGTTGTTGTGGTTTGCAGAATTTCTTTTTCTGATATTGAATTTGGTGGGCTGCTTTGATTTCCTTGTTTGTGGCAAGGTCTGATAATTTGTTTAATGCTGGATGTAGGTTTTTGGTCCTTCAGCACAGCAAAGAGATCTTTATGAACAAGCAGTCGTGCCAATTGTTCATGAAGTTCTAGAAGGGTTCAACTGTACCATTTTTGCTTATGGTCAAACAGGTACAGGTAAAACTTACACCATGGAAGGTGAATGCAAAAGATCAAAGGTATAATATGGGACTATCTAATTTACATGTTGGTTTGATGTTTTAAATTTACTATTGTGCAGTTGTCAGTTGATGATTTATTTATGTGATGTAAAATGTGACAGAGTGGGCCTAACGGAGAGCTGCCTCCAGAAGCAGGGGTCATACCTAGGGCGGTTAAACAAATTTTTGATACTCTTGAAAGCCAAAATGCAGAATACAGTGTGAAGGTCACATTCTTGGAACTATACAACGAGGAGATTACTGATTTGCTTGCTCCTGAGGAAATTTCTCGAGTTGCATTGGAGGAGAAGCAAAAGAAGCAGTTGCCTCTCATGGAGGATGGGAAAGGTGGGGTTCTTGTAAGAGGTCTAGAGGAGGAAATAGTAACAAGTGCGAGTGAGATATTCACTCTACTAGAAAGAGGATCTGCGAAGCGTCGAACTGCAGAAACTTTTCTGAACAAGCAATCAAGGTAACGGTTCCTTTTCTTTTCTAATGCTCAAAGGGTGATTATAATGTTCTTGTTGTATAAATAATCCGTCTTCTTTTTACAGTCGGTCACATTCCCTCTTTTCTATTACAATACATATCAAGGAAGCAACACCTGAAGGTGAAGAACTAATCAAATGTGGCAAGCTGAATTTGGTGGATCTAGCTGGTTCAGAAAATATATCCCGGTCAGGTGCTAGAGAGGTATACAATTTTATTCTGATTTTTTTTTCTGGGATGCCTAGTTAAATTTAAATTTACAACCATCTGATGCTTCGTAATCCTTATTGTTTAAAAGGGGCGTGCAAGAGAAGCTGGTGAAATCAACAAAAGTCTACTTACTTTGGGGCGAGTCATTAATGCTCTCGTGGAGCATCTTGGGCATATCCCTTACAGGTTTTTCCTGCTACCCCAGTTATTATGTTATATCCTACGTTGATTTTTCCTTTGACTTCTATTTACATTCTTGAATTGCTCCAGGGATAGCAAGCTTACTAGGCTACTTCGTGATTCACTTGGAGGAAGAACCAAAACATGCATTATAGCAACTGTATCACCAGCTGTTCATTGCCTGGAGGAGACCTTGAGTACACTGGATTATGCACACAGGGCTAAGAATATAAAAAATAAACCGGAGGTTAGTTGTACTGTTTAGTGTTTTAGTTATTTTAAAAATATATCTTTAATTGCTCTCAAGTTTTATGTAGAAGTAAATGCGCACATGACCATTGGCCATGCGCGTAATAGGATCAGAAAATTGATATAGTTGATAGAATTTGGGCGGGTAACTGTCTTTGTGAAGTTTAATAGTTTTTATGTTCCATTGTTGACAAATGTAATTCCTGAATGAAATATTCTGTTATGCAAGCTAGTGTATTTTACTGCATACCTATTTGTTTGAGTTGGTCCTCTTTGTTTGGGTTGGTTCTGCACCCTGGGATTTTTTCAACTTCAAATTTTAATGTGAAGAATGATGCTAAGATCTCAAAAGACATACATTTATGTATAGCTTAGAAGTGCACCTTGCTTTTTAGCGATGAATAGGAATATGTTGTATATATATTTTTTCTCTTGAAGACGGATCGGATTGAAATTTAGTTATGGTAACTGTTTTTTTGCCTTTCCTATTTGTATTTTCAACCTGCAGGTGCTTATTGGAGCCCTTTATATTATTGAACATTTAAATATAGCTCTATTAGGTCGTAGTTTTTTTAGTCGGTTCATCTTTTATGCCATGACTGTTTGCAGGTCAACCAAAAGATGATGAAATCAACTCTTATCAAGGACCTTTATGGAGAGATTGAAAGACTTAAGGCAGGTGAGGTGCTGCCAGGGGTGATAAAGAGAACATTCCATTGTAATTTATGTTGCCTTAGTTAGCCAAGTTGTAATAACTGTTGCCATCTTGTCCAGAGGTTTATGCTGCCCGTGAGAAAAATGGTGTTTATATTCCGAAGGAGCGATATTATCAAGAGGAAAGTGAAAGAAAGGTATTACTTCCACATTTTACAGATTAGCTTTGTTGCTGTAATTATAGTTATGCCTTCATTTGGCCATTGGATATTTCACTTGTACTAAATCAAGTTTTTTGCTCTCGTCATGTCTTTACCATGATCAGGCAATGGCAGATCAGATAGAACAAATGGGAGTTCTGATAGAAACCCACCAGAAGGTTAGTGTGGCATTTTGTTCTCTACACAAGGTGTGAATTGATAATTTTTTTGGTTTGAAACTGAAATTTACAAGAATAATCTATGTCATGCTACAAACAGCAATCTGAGGATTGGCGGGACAAATATGATGCCATGGTTCATCAATGTTCTGATTTGAGCAGCAAACTTAGTGCCACTGAGGTGAGTTGGGTTGATTTGTTGTTTAGCGTGGTTCTTATGTTTGAATGGAGTTTTATGACCTGTTAAAAACGTGCAGAAAAACTTCAATCAAACTATCAAATTGCTCACGAGTACTGAAGAAGAATTGAAGAAGTGTCGATATAATTTGAAAGAGAGGGATTTTATCATTTCTGAGCAGAGAAAAGCAGGCATGATTAACTATTATTCTTACATTTTATTGATATTTTAATGTATTAATATTGCTCTTGAATTTTCAAAACAGAGAATGCTCTGGCTAATCAAGCTTGTGTTTTACGGTCTGACTTGGAGAAAGCACTTCAGGATAATGCTTCTTTGTTTCAAAAGATTGGTATGTTGTCTTTGATGTGGTTTGAAAGAGTCAACTTTTATGGCTATGCAATTGACAGTTGTGACTATCTACGAGATGCTGTGCAGGTAGAGAAGATAAGCTGAGTTCTGATAACAGATCAGTGGTTAACAATTTTAGAACAGAGCTCTCCCAACAGATCGTTTCTCTCTGTAACATGGTAGCTACATCAATATCTCGGCAGAATGAACATCTTCAGTGTGTTCAGGACCTTGGTAATTCTTTCTTGGACAGGCATCGTAAGGTATGAAGAGTATTTGGTTACAGTTTTCCAGTCTTGTTTTTCTCACTGATTTTGCTATCTGAATTATTGTTGCATTGTTGTTATAGTACTTTATATTTGGATATTAAGTTGATTTTTTTTTTTCTTAATAATCTTACCATCCACGCTTGTCATCTTGTTTCAGTCAATTGAGGAATTGAAGAAAAAACTGTCATCTTCGAGGGCTGTGTATATTTCTCACATTGAGGCAGTGCAAAATGTGGTCCGTTTGCACAAGGCCAGCTCTATAGCTGGCTTAGAGGAAATTTCTTTGTTTGCTTCTTCCAGTGCAGAGTCTATTAAAGATGTAGGTTGCAATTATTTGAATATTTTGTTTTATCATTTTTTCCTTCTTTAATCATTCCATCAACATTTATGTATTTGTTTGATTTTCTTTTCAATTCAGTATCTAGCATCAGAGGCTGGACAGGTTTCTTTCATATTCGATGAGCTTCAGAATACTCTATCAACTCACCAGGGGGAAGTAGCTCTTTTTGCTAGGGAAATGCGTCAGGTTTGATCCTTTATCTTACCTTGTGTTTTTTGTAATTTTTATTTTGGTTTGGGCAGCCAGTCCTAATTTCATTGATACCTAGTGCATGTAGTTTTTTAGTTCTTAATATTATCCCTAAACACTTAATTTATCCGTAACTTGGTCTTTGTACTTCCTTCATTATAAGCTTTGAAAACCTGCTTACTGTTGTCCAAATGTGTACTTGTTTTTACCTATCCTAGTTGGATCTTTCAATATAACTTTTGCTGTTTCTTATTTCTTGTTACTTTGCTTTCATTTGGGTCAAACAGCGATTCCATGTCAGTAGTGAGCAAAGAGAGGAGGTTTCTGAATACATGAATGGATTTCTTGATAAGATTTTGGAACAATGCAAAAATCTGGAAAATCATGCGGTGCAAGCTGATGCAGTACAAATGAAAAATATTGATGATTTTCAGAAGGCTTATGAGGTGCGACATGGTATAGTAACTAAAGATACGAGTGAATATGTTGTCTTCTGCCTTGCCAACTGAAAGCTTGATCCGTGCAGGAGCAATCAAAATCAGATGCGGAGAAGCTTGTTGCTGATATCAACCATCTTGTTTCCAGCCACCTTCAGCATCAAAAAGAGCTGGTATTTTCTCTCACATCTTTAATTTCATACTAGGTGTATTGTTCAGATGCTGATGGTTAAGTTAATAGGTGGATGCAAGGCTTGCTGATCTCAGAGAAACTGCCACCGGAAACAAAGCAGTATTGGATGGACATGTTTCTTCGATGGAGGATGTTTCAACAGATGCAAAACGAAAATGGCAGGAATTTTCTATGCAGACAGAGAATGATGCTAAGGATATTGCAGATTATTCAGCTACCAAACATTGTAGAATGGAGTCACTCTTACAGCAATGGTATGTATCGTCTTTTGCTTGTAGTTGGAATCAATATCTTTGATTCTTTGGTTGGAATTGATAAAGTCTGTTCCCTTTTCTTTATTTTAGTGTAAGCACTGCTGGATCAGCTTTCAAGCACTGGGAGAAGACACTTGACTCTGTGAATGAGATGGGAAACAATCATGTTTCAAAATTGGTATCCCTTACGAGGTACAAATGCCATATTCTCTCGACATCTTCATTGTTTAGTTATTCTTGACACATTCACTGTCTCATAGAACCTACATGTGCATCTTTATAAGGATTGTGGTTTTGGCTCTGGGCATAGAATGCATGGGCCAATATATGATGGCAGCTTTGCTCTTGTTGTTCTGTTGTTGCATCTAATTTTCGTAGTTGTGTCATTAAGTCAATTCCTCAATCTGTCTAAATTCATCCCTTTTCCCTTTCAATGCCCTGGTGAAGAAATGCATCTGACAGCATAGAGCAGCATGATGCGGAGGTTGGTTCTGCACGGGTTACAGCTGAGCAAGATGTGGCAAAGAATACCGAAGATGTCCTTAAGCACATTAACAGTAAGTTGTATATCTTTCCTTTTTTTTTCTTCCTGGAGTATAATAATCCTAACCTTTCACATGGTTAAGATTTCATTGAAATATTATATGATAGGTAGTTAAATTGATTAAAATAAACAGTCTTGTGGCAATTCTATGGAGAGTTTTACAGTGATTCTGAATGTGTTTGAACTGGCTTTTTAACATACGCGTGCAGATTTAGTTATGCATAGTAGTTGAGGATCAGTGCATTTTGACATGCATTCACATCGAGTTTGTTACTTTATGATTAGGGGCGTGAATTTAATATTGATGTGAATCTGTTTACAGGAGTGTCAGAGGAGGAGCAAGGATCTGTATCTAAAATCTTGGAGGCTGTTAAAGCTCACTCAAACACGCTGGAGACTTTCAGGGAGGATCACTCTGGTGAAGCTGCAGCTATCGATGATAGAGCAAAGGAAACATTTGAGCAGCAATATATGGTAAGTTGGTCGAGCACACCTGCGCCCCTATTCAAGTAGTTGAAGGGGAAATAGATCAACTACAAGTTTTAGTAAATAAATGAGAAAACTTAGTGTGATCTTCTTCAGTCTTGGAGATGCACTATTCACGTCATTAACAATTTAAGTGGATGGTGGTGTGTGATTCTGCTTGGATCTTGTTGAAATTTTGCCAATCAATACTGGAATAGACTGATGTGTTTTGAAATTCTTAAATCACATGCTCTAGGGGGTCTAGTCATGCTCATGCATTTATTTCTACTACCGTGTTGAATTACCAAATTGAACCCCATTTAGATGCAAAAAAGCATCATTCATGTTATGAGCATACCTGTTGTTTCAGCGGAAAATGTTTTACTTGGGCGTAGATAGAAGGATGAAAGTCTTGCTTGCTGAGCTCTGTTGCCAGACATGTAATGAAATTAACAAATGCATGAAACTAACATCCGAATGTTTGCATCTGAAAGTTTAGGTGACGAATAACTGATTAACTGTTTGGGTTATTTTTCTGTGTCAATTATTTATCCATGGTAGGAGAGAGTATCTACTAATAATTTACAGCTTTTTTGTTAATGCTTTCGTTTACCAAAATCTAGCGTGGGGTGAATTTATGGCCTCTACAAAATAAAATTACAGTCACTCGATACGTCTCTTGATCTAACGTGCAGGATTATGAGCCTACAGGCGCAACACCGTCGAGAAGTGAGCCAGATGTTCCTAGCAAGGGGACCATTGAATCACTTCGGGCAATGCCAGTGGAAAATCTTCTCGATGAATTCCGAGAAAATAATACATATGAATCATTTGAGGTCAAAGAACTGAAGCCCTCTCTAATACCACGGTCACCCCTTGTTCAACTGAATCAGCAATAGAGTGGCTGTGTTCCATTAATGTCCTTCCAATGAATGCCGATTTGTATACACACATGATGGAAAATTGCAAGGCTGCAGGAAAGGGTGCGGTGGGGAGGGTGTATTGCTAGTTTCTTGTCTAGATTAATAACTCCCTTCTTGGGATTTAGTAATTTGTAGCTTAACAGAATGGATATTGTAAAGTGAGGCATAAAACTACACATTTGGGGTTCCAAGTTTTATTTTCACAGTGGTGGCTCTGCTCAGTTCAGTTCTGCTTATGTAAAGTAACATATTGCATTCTTTGATCACTCAGAGCAGAAATTGAATTTTTGTTGGGCAGGTTTTATGAATCCTTCTGGTTATGAATGCTTTTGGGTCGATGTACCTGTTGCTTTTGCTGTTGAATACATCATATTTTGCAACCTTTTCTTATTTGCATCAACTGGGTTTTGAGGGTGGGGTATTTAACAGGGCTCCCTTGCCTGTAAGCTCAACTTGGGTACATGAACAGTTCAACAATATATTTGTAGCTATCATCAACCTCTCTCTCTCTCTCTCTCTCTCTCTCTCTCTCTTCTTTCTATCAACAATTAACTACTGCTATAGAGATATGTTCAAACTACATAACCAAGCCATCCTTTTCTCTAACCATGGAATGCTTCGTTTCTTCTCAGCTTCTACAGCTGCTGCAGCCATCTCAGACGCCGTACCGCAACCTCAACAATCCACCTTAGATTCCAATGCCCAAATGAAAGACATGATGGATCCTGATTTTTTTATCTCCACACTCTTCAAGTGTAGAAACATATTCCAAATCAAACAAGTTCATGCCCAAGTAACTACCACTGGTATTATTCATGACCTCATTGTTGCTAACAAACTCCTATACATATGCGCAAAACACAAAGATTTGGTCACTGCTCATCTTTTGTTTAATAAAATGGAAGAGAGAGACCCAGTTTCTTGGAGTGTTATGATTGGTGGGTTTGTAAAAAATGGTGATTATGAACGTTGTTTTCAGACTTTTAGGGAGCTTATTAGAGCAGGGTCAAAACCAGATAACTTTTCATTACCATTTGTTATAAAGGCTTGTAGGGATACAATGGGGTTGATTATGGGCAGATTGATTCACTCCACGGTTTTGAAAAATGGGTTGCAGTTGGATAATTTTGTGTGTTCTACTTTAGTGGATATGTATGCCCAATGTGGCATGATTGACAACGCTAAGCAGCTGTTTGATAGAATGCCTAAGAAAGACCTTGTAACTCGGACAGTCATGATTGCTGGGTATGCTGAATGTGGAAAACCAAACGAATCATGGGTTTTGTTTGATCAGATGAGAAGAGATGGTTTTGTGCCCGATAAGGTTGCGATGGTGACTATTGTAAATGCTTGTGCTAAATTAGGTGCTATGAATAAGGCTCGGTTAGTTCATGATTATATATGTGCAAGGAGATATTCTTTGGATGTTGAATTGGGGACTGCGATGATTGATATGTATGCTAAGTGCGGAAGTATTGATTCCTCTAGGGAAATTTTCGATAGGATGGAACAAAAGAATGTGATTTCGTGGAGCGCGATGATTGGGGCTTATGGGTACCATGGACAAGGCAGGGAAGCTCTTGATTTGTTTCATATGATGTTGAATAGTGGATTAATACCGAATAGGATCACGTTCATTTCCTTGTTGTACGCTTGCAGTCATGCAGGTTTGGTCGATGATGGTCTTCAGCTTTTCTCTTTGATGCCAGTTAGTTATGGTGTGAGGCCTGATGTGAAGCACTACACTTGCATGGTTGATCTCTTGGGGCGTGCTGGGAGGCTAGATCAGGCATTGAGATTGATTGAGAATATGGAGGTTGAGAAAGATGAGGGGATATGGTGTGCTTTCCTTGGAGCATGTAGAATTCATAGACAGGTAGACTTGGCAGAGAAGGCAGCAAAATTGCTTCTCTCGCTACAAACTCAGAACCCGGGGCACTACATATTGCTTTCTAATATTTATGCAAATGCTGGCAGGTGGAAAGATGTGGCAAAGATTAGGAATCTGATGACCAAAAGGAGGTTAAAGAAAATTCCTGGTTATACTTGGATTGAGGTGGATAACATTATTTATCAATTTGGTGCTGGAGATAATAGTCATCTTCGATCAAAGGAGATCTATGAGATGCTGAAGAGTTTGAGTCAGAAATTGGAATCGGCTGGTTATGTCCCTGATACAAACTCTGTGTTACATGATGTTGATGAGGAGGTTAAGCTTGGAATTTTGCATGCACATAGTGAGAAGTTGGCAATTGCATTTGGCCTTATTGCCACCCCCGACGGAACTCCTATCAGGATTACAAAGAATCTGAGGGTTTGTGGCGATTGTCACTCATTTTGTAAGCTCGTGTCAGCAATCACACAGAGGGATATCATTGTACGCGATGCTAACCGATTTCACCACTTTAAGGAAGGGATTTGTTCTTGTGGAGACTATTGGTAAGTGGTTCAAGGACATAGGCTTTTCTATTTTCCTTTCCTTTCCTAAGCTATTTTCCTTCTGCAGTGATTTTGAATTTGCGAAGAGGGAAAAAAACATAGCTCTGTATTTTTTTTAAAATTTTCTAGAATTCCTTCACAAGATTGTGAAAAAGATCTCGCTTTCTTGTTTGTTGTGTGGATTGCAATTATAATTTTTTTATATTAATTAGATAGTGTAAGCATTAGATTAATATAAATTATATTTTAAAATTTTACGTAACAATATAAATTCTGAGATTGAATTAGATTTTATCTAACTGCTTAAGCTTCAAAGTTAAATTGATTATTTGATGCAATATTAATGTTTTATTAATCAAACGATCAGGAATTTGAGATTTATCACCTATTCTATTTTCCATCGATAAAATTAACTGGTAAAATATTATTTGAAGAGTTCTCAAAGTAGCTGTTAATCCAACAGCATATTGGAAGACGTATGAAACAAATCTCCATGTATCTTTTTTTGTGTGTTCAACTTGTTTGCTTTCTATCTTACATACCAGTATGGGACTTTTATGATACAAAAGTGTCGGCTCAGTTAATTTATTGATGATTCAACTGAGTTCCAGAAAAAAAGAGGGCCTGCTCTCCATTTCCTAAAGAAGAAAGTTGCTTTTTATTTTGATCTCTATGTATGCTTTGTAGCTGGATTGGCGGTTTATTAAGCTGACATTTTTGCAGCAGCTAGTGTCCATTTGAATTGCAAAGTGATTGCAAACAAGAATACACTGCATGTCGTGCCTTTGGCAGAGGCAGTGATGGTACAGAACTGGTAATTGCATGCTTTGTGGTGCCATCATTGGTATCTAACATTAATATGGCTATGGTAAACAAGATCAAAACCATACATGCGCCGTCATAGGGTTAAAAATCTGAGCTAGCTAGGTTAATGGAATGGTTTCCTTGAACATTAAGAGTTTGATGGATCCACGATCAGTTACTGCAACCAGCGGCTTCGTTTCTGAGTTTTCTTATTTTGGGCCACCTTGAATTTGTGAAGAAATAAAATGGTGTCTGGGTTTCCCAAAATTTGTGAATTGCCACGTTAATCTATTGTAAATTGTCCTAACTTAATTCTGAATTATTTCTTAAAATTCATTTATTTCCAAAATAAAAGTAAAATAAAATAAAATAAAGGCTGATAATACGGAGAAAGTAGGCCGGGAAATACAACTGCAATTTTAGAAAAAATTCAAGGCCTAATTATATCCCATTATGCCCAAAAATGAAGAAACAATGCAAATCCAAGGTCATATTAAATAATTATTGGATGAATTTGCATAAAAATTAAATCCAAGAACATAATTAAATTTTTAATAGGCCAATTTGATTTCATCATGAGCCAAATTAAATTTTAATTATGTTTAAGAATTAATTTGGGTCCAATTGAAGAATTTAATTAAGTGCAAGGACTTAATTATACTTTAAATGAGTCAAATTAATTTTATTTGGGGCTTAATTGGTAAACAAATTAAGTTTGGTGGCCACCACCTCATAAACATAGATTCTTTTGTCACATTGCTTGTTAGGAGTAATACCTTTCGAGTTGTAAGCTTGAATCATTTTCGTTAAGAGACAGATTTTGCACAAAAGGTAAGTCAATGTCCCTTCTCATTAATGCTTGATAAGTTCATTATATTTTTTTGAAAATACAAAATTCACTAGTCTATTTCTTCCACGACCTCTCTAACAAAAGGTAAGAAGGCAAAGCCGCGGTTCTCAATTTTCCAAAAAAGGCATTGGTTTCAGCTAAACTTTGGCGATAGCGAATGATGTCCCCTACCACATTTCACGTATTGATTCTAATAATCCGAGCATGTGCAGCAGCTTCGTCCATTTGCTCATCTATCTTGGTCATCTTTTCTACGAGCAACATATTGGTTTTGTTCAAAGCAACGTTGTTGGCGTCGATTTGGTCCTTGTGTTTTTCCATCGTTGCTACCTTCTTGTCCAAATACTTCACATTTTTGCGTTCCTTGTCAAGTTTTATCCTCAGAACTTTTATCTCATTCTTCTTAAATGCTAATTCTGCTTCATCAATCTCAAAACCTTTTCTTTTACTTTCCTCTTTTGCAATCCCAGTCAAATGGCTTTCCAACTCTACATATTTCTTGTTCAAATCCTCATACTTCCCAATTCTATCCATTAGCTCAAATTGAACTTGTGCAAATTTCTTTTGGTAACATTTTGCACTTCCTTGACAGTCATTAAAGTCAATCTTCAATGCTTCAAGTTTAGAGCAACTTTGCATCCAATCCAAGCTCATCCCTCCTAGCTCTTTCTCACTTTCTTCCCTAACAATCTTCTCCTCACCTAGCTTTAACTTAAGCCTTGTTATTCTCGCATCTCTAGACTGTATTTGATCATCTAGAAAAGCTCTTCTCTTATTCCCTTCCAACATCATTTCTTCCAACATTGCTTTGTCTTTTCTGCTTTTGCTCAACTCTATTTGAAGTTTTTCCACTTGTCTTCTCAGCTCCTCTTCACTGTTGACCTTTTCCTCTTAATAGGATCTTCTACAGTTTGGGGAGATTTGACTATTACACAAGGTATGGCTGAAGTAACCAAGTCTCTCCATCTTGCATATCCTTCACTTGCATTTGGATCCCTCAAACCTTCCATCTCAACCAAAACCATATGCTTCCAATCTCGTTTGATGATCTCCAAAACTTCTTGTGCAATGAGATCTTTGAACAAACCAAGGAATTGAGCAATTCCCATAGTACTTGGAACAAATTGCATGCCCTCAAGTTGTCTTACCACAACGGCATGAGCATAACTCACATAACCTGTAATCCCTACCAATGGCACCTAATGTCTTTGCCCACAACTCATCAGGACTTTCATTGCCGTTACCCATAGGGCTCTCCACTTGAAATCACTATTAGGCAAACCTTCTAATTTTTCAAACTAGCCTTGGTTGTCTAGATCTCCCCATTCTTCTTCTTCTACTATCTTCAGGGGTCTTTGGTTGAACTACCAAAAATTATTGAAGACATGCTTTTTCGTTTTAATATGGCTAACCATCCAGATATACAACAACTGCGTGCAACATCTCATAGCTCCTTTTCTAGTCCTCCTGCAATGGTTAAGTGTCAGGATGGTTTCAGCTAAAATAGCAGCCAGTGGATGATTTGTGTATTCTCATACTCTACATAAGCAGTAGCGACATCCAGACTTACCAAACTTGTTTGGCTTGGGAATAACACAAGGCTAAATATGCCCAAGGCAATCAATATCTTTTTTTTTCTTATCCTGACTTTTTTTCCAGCTCAATTTCTAGTATCTTCCATTTCAGACCGGTAGCGTTCTTCTCTAAAAACTTTTCCAAGTCGGAGATTCTGAGCAGCCTTGACAGTTTGGGGATGATCTTGTTAGATCTCAAAGGAAAGTAAACCTTATGCAGATGGTTTGAAAACTAAGTCAATATCCCATATTACTCCATAGTAGGACATAAGTCTATGCTCCTAAAAAAAAAACATCGATAGTCTGGATCCCAAAAGTGAACTAGAGCTCGCACAGCTAGGCTTAAAACTTCTACCTTTGCAATCTCTACCAAGCGTCCATATTTCCTAAGAAATGCAATCTCATCCACATTCTGGAAGTGAACTATTAACTTGTTCACCTTATTCATAATGCAATTCAGGTTCTTGATTGACGATAGCTTCTTAGCATCACTTTTAGGGCAGTCTCCTTCAGTCAATTGTGACAGTTCAAAATTTTTCCCATATTCCATGATGGAAAATTTAGCAGTGGTGGCCATTTCATTCACAAGTCCTGTAGTTAAAGATGCATTGGGTTTAGACTTATTTTGATGCAAAAAGATATTATGAAGCATACACCCTAAAGATATGTTCTAGTTCCTTTATGTGAGACATATGGTAGGTTTACTACTTGGTCTCTAAAGAGAGTCTCTTGTTGTCCTAGTGATCACCCTCGTAAAGGCAATATAGGGGCTCAATAGATAATGGGATGACACATATACCAATCACTACCAGTTTAAGCAGTCAACAAATAGTTGGGGTTTACACAAACTTAAACCTTGACTCAAGTCATAAAGCAAGCTGCTAGTCCCCCACTTAACTTAAAGTTTAATGTGTGTGCCCTCAAAAAGATAATAATAATAAAAGTGATGCATGACATGATGCCATAAGATCTTACCCATATCCAATATACCATGCATGACAGGATGTAAAGACGCATACTAAAGCTTTTAAACAAAGTATTATTCATTGCAAACAAAAAAAACAACAAAACATAACATCAACAAAAAAATTACCAAGCCTAGTTCAAGGGTCCCCAGTGGATGTCGCCATCCTGTCGCACCCTCGCGTGAGCGCGGCGTCGCGATGAACCCTTCCTGGAATGAGGAATTTGATTTCGGGATTTTTGTTTTTGTGAATAAGGGAGTCACTGCCTAGTAATATGGTCACTAAGAAACCTAAATGGTCTTTCAGAGATTTTATGGCAAGGGATTGGTTGTGTAAAGGGAATATATTAGCACCCCTAGTACGCCCTACCTAAGGTAAACTACTTAGTGTTTGGTTTGCCTTGCTATGGTGTTGGTGGTCTCTTATCAGTTTTCCTAGGATATGTTTGCTATAATAAATAGGCTTGGATTCAAAGTCTAAAAGTAAGAATCCTTGGCCAATATAGATCATACCTTTGGATATGTTTACAGAGTGCCAAGAAGAAATCGATGCAAATCTCTTAAAATCTATGTTCAATTTGAAATAAATTTATAACCTATGAATTAAAAGATAGCTAAGATAGAATCTAAGAAGATTCAATGTGCTTTAAAAGCTCATTTTCCCCTTAGTATTTTAAGTGTTCGCGACTCGTAAATCGCAAGGAAGAGGGATAAAAATTTAGAAATTTAAGAAAATTCAGAGCGTTTTAAAAGCATATTTTTTCCTTAGTATTTCATACTCTCACGACTCGTAAACCGTGGAGTTAAAAAAATTGAAATGTCCTCAATTATAATCGAGGCTTCTTTCAAGGATGTGTGATGACTTATTATTCCTAGAAAAATATTTTGGATATTAACCACTTGGGGTTTCTTTATCCAAACATTAACAACGATAATAATAAGTTATTCCCAATAATATTTTGGATATTCGTCAATTTGAGATTTCTTTATCCAAACATTAACGGTGAATAATAGATGAATTTTCCTAAAAATAAGATTTTTGTATTTTTGGAATATTGTCCAACACCCTTTGGAGTTTTACAAACATGTTGTAAAATCCAGAATGCAAAAAAATAATTTTTGTATTTGAGAAATCCATGCTAAAACATATATATTTTTTAAAACTTTGAATATTTGTTTTTTTTTTAAAGAGGAAATTCAAAATATGTTAGGGTATTGGCCGTATGAATGATAACATTTTTTTGATATATATATGTATATTTTCCACATTGCGTCGAAAACCGGGTATTCTAAATATGAGGTTTGTATTTTTCAACATAAAAATACAAAAAACAAAACAAAACAAAACAAATACACGAGAAAATCAACGATCTTACTCGTTTTTTTTTTGGCTGGGTTTAGCTCGACCCATGTGGCTGGGCTGAATCCAGCATGCCTAGTCGGGTCACTGGCCCAAACCAGTGACCCGGCTGGGAACAAAGGCATGCATGAGTTTCCTCACGTGTGCCTTGGCTGATCACTGTTCAAGTGAATTAATTTTCACTTGAACAGTAACAAATGCACTAAGGATGCATGCAGAAGTTGGGAATGACAAACCTAGAGGCGCAAACGAAGAAGCTGCAGCGACGTTGAGGGCGTGATGGCTGATCTATCCGTGTTTGTCTGTTTCAACCCTTTTCCTTCTGTTCTGTGTTTGCGTTCGTCTCTTGTTTTTTGCATCTTCGTCCCTCTCTCTCTACTGGTTCCTGCACTTTGTTCTCCCCTGTTCTGCAGATTTTACTTGTAGAAAATGGAGCAAAGACTGAAAGGCAGTCCCTGCTTGCCTTAATCTTTTCTGTTGTTCCTTTCTAATCTCCTTCTCCTTCCTCTCCTCTGTTCTCTCTTTTGCCTTTTTTGTTTTTTTTCTTTGCCTAGTGGCGTTTGCCTCTCTCTTGTTTCTCTTCTCTCTCTTTATTTTTGTTTTGTTTTTTCTCCTCTTTTTTTTTGTCCCCTTGCATTTAGATCAATAGAGGAGGCTTATATATAGCCTATATGCAGCTCCATTTAGAAAATAAACTACACTAATCAGCTCAAACAAACTAGGAAAACATGTTATTCTGATTGATATTCTGATGATTCTAGTGGTTATTTTCCATGATTAAAGGATGGTGTAGCTCCTTTCTGCCCTCCCACGATTGGTAACGTGAGGCCAACTATTTCCTTCGGTATGAGGCAGAAAAAAAATATGGTTTTGCAACTCTAAAAATCAAGCGTGATGATAAAAGAAACCAGCAGGAATTTGCAGAGAAAAAAGAAAAGAAATCAGACTGGAAGGTTTGTACAGAGAAAAAGGAAAGAAATCAGATGGGGGAGGGATTGTTCTCAAAATGACAATGAACAATACCTTGCTAATTAAATCCTATGGGGCTGTTACATACGCAGTATGGGTTTAAAAATGAAAGATTTGAACGCCGTCATTTGAAGAAGCAAAAATATTCCCATAGCGTGGTAGCAAAACAATTGAAATTATTATGAAGTTTTTTGATCCAGTCATTGTTTTTTTTTCAAATCCTTCAACGTAACTAAATAACATCCCAAAATTGGTCATTAATTAACTCGATAAATCCTTGAACATTAAATTGGGTCCCTCGAATCAGACCTGCAAACTCGGGCTCGAATCCTTCTCACGACAGGATTCTCTACTTTCACGCTAGATATTCAAACATGAATATCTTGAGCTTATTATCGAAATCAAGCGATTCAAAAGCCCAAATTCATCTACACACACAGAACTGCTGCAATTTTCATGAGGGATCCAAAGTGAGATAAAATATTTTTGAAGAATAGAATTGCAAAAACTCGGGTTGGAATTCTTCTCGCGGCAGGATTTTCTGCTTTCACGCTAGATATTCAAAAGAGAATATCCTAAGCTTCTAATATCAAAATCAGGGGATTAAAAAACCTGAATTCATCTACGCATACAGGTTTACAACTTTCATGAAGGATTCAAAGTGATATAAATTTGTTTTGAAGAACAGAATCTGGCTGCAATCTGGTTGGTCAAGATGATCTCCTAATCTGATTCAGGAAACTGACAATGCCAAGCATCCCAATCTGACTGAGAGTCTGCCATAGGACCCAATAAAGATGTAGGTCAATTCTTTAACATGTCTTGAGTGACAGAATATAGCTGGGATGGTCAGATATTGCATGAAACCAAGTCAGAATTAAAGCCTAAGTTGGAATAAAATATTATGACAGCAACATAATCAGTTTTTTTAGTGGAAATTTCGAGGGATTTATCCGACCTTAAAGGCTAAATAAAGAAGGAATGAATTTAGCATTATGAAGACTCCTAATCAGTCTAAGAAACCTGATGATTTTAGCAGCAAAGGGGGGAGGATAAAGAGGACAGAAAATCGCTCAAACAGGGTTTGAAAAACATTTCTTTCTTCTCTACTTTAGTCAATTCCTCAACAATCATTAACTAAACTCTTGCATTTGGCTCAAAAGAGGTATATACCATCTCCAACACGTGGGGTCCAAAAATAAGTAACAACATCAAGGATTAAAGAGAAAAAACGTGCAAATCTGGGGCTCAAATTGAAGTTTCTTCAAGGACCCAATTGCATAAACTTTAAAGTTTGAAGTCGATAGGGGTGTAGATTAGATAAATCAGAAAGAAAAGGACTAAACCAAACTTTGCCAAAACAACGCCGTTTTGGTTACTGTTTAACTTCTCATTCAATTTTCTCTGAAATGATAGTTCAGAGAGGCTAAGTTGCAAGTGCATTTAATGCCTTTAACATCCATCAAAGTTGACTAAACTTGCACGCAATTGATCACCTGACATTTCTCTACAACCACATATGGCCCGTTCAGGCTGAATGAGAAAGAAACAGCCTCAGCGGCAGCCTAAAAAGGCTAACTCAGGTAGCCTTTTCTTGCAGATTTGATAGCTCACGATGTACATTTTGATCCAACGGTTGGGATCCTTCACAGCCGAACCAAAGGCCAATATTTGGCACCATTAAAGAAAAATTATCCCTCTTCCACCACCTATAAATATATCTGGATAAGTTTTGGTAAATAAATATACAATTTTTTTAAAGATTAATTATTAACTTATATATATATGAATTTTGAAAGTTAATAGTAAAGTTTTAATTCAAATACATCACCTAAAATATTAAAAAATAAATTTAAAAGTATATAAAATTAAAGTGAAAGTGAAAATAAACTCACTATTGAAGTTACATCCTTTAATGTTTTGTGGAATATAATTCATCTATAATCGAATCTGAATTGATATTGTAACAACCCCTCAACTGTGATAAAATAACAATCTCATGTCAACTGAAAAACAAAGTAATAAAATTTTTTTCATCTCTCAATTCCTCCTTCCTTCACTTGATTCTTTCTTAGATTAGTGTTTTATAAGTTGGACTTTGTAAGTTTACAAGGTTATTCTCTCATTTTTTTTATTTTTTTTCCTTGCATTTTTTTTATGTTTTTCCCTTTCTTTTCTCTCTTTCTCTCTCACCTTTTGTTTTTTTTTTTTGTATTCTACTTCTTCCCAGTTGGCAACATATAAAAGAAAGGAAGAAATGATTTGTTTTATTTTTGAATGGCAAATAACTATTTTACCCTTAATAAGTTGTTTTACTTTTATTTGACGGTTTTTTTTTGTTAGCACTAACAAGCTCCGCTCATCCTAAAATTTTAACCATATTTTATTCAATATATTTTAAGATCCCTCGTAAAATTTCAGCTCAATCTGATGGTCGGATTGAAAATTACGTCCAATAACATAAAACTGATCAAATTGTGATTTTTCATCAAATTTCTGAATTTCTCCAAAACTCCTGAAATTTTAACTTAAGCTAAAGCATCATATTAGAAGGCTTCACGTAAATTTTCAGAATTTTTTGATAACTCAATCATGAATTATGGATTTTTTTCCACATAAAACTAGTAAACAAATATTGATAAAATCTTGACCCGGACTATAGTCCACCCAAGCTTTTAACATGCCTTCACCCTTGATTACATCTCTTCAGTTGCTCTGGGGTTCTCCATCACCTCTACTTGGTTTCAGTAAATTAAAAAATTGTAAGAAGATGAGTGATTACAATTGACAAACTACAAAATTCAGCTCTATTAATTATGTCTATAACAAGTGTCCATACCGACTTGCCTCTTTCTCTTTCAGTTCAAGTTGCCGTCAAATATTGTCTTTGTTTTAGTTTCTTTTGCTGGAGATCGTTGTTTTCCATGCTCTGGCATGTTTCTTTTTCTCCATGTGGAATGAAGGATGGCTCTAGGCTAACATTTCCCTAAACCTATGAACATTTTAAGTGCAGTCTTTCAATACACAAGAGGGCTCTATATCCAGCCATAATAGAAAACTCCATGAAGCGCTTAAAAAGGATTCTCTGCAGGGGGTGAATGCTCTTGAATCTGATGGAATTAATATATCCTGTAGTGGGAAATTGACAATGAATACTACGCACAAAGCTCTTAAATGGATTTGCAATGTCCATGCGGCCATGCCTGTCAAGATAACAGCCTTCCTTTCAGCTTAGCCAAGTTAATTGACTTGAATGTTACCTCTCATCATTTCGCTGATTTTTTTGTGTGAATTTGCTATACCGACTCTTCTTTTTTCCGTCGTAAATACTCAATGAAGATGAAAAGTCCTTACAATTATCATGATTTTATTTTACTTTTTATTCAATTGACAATTATCTTTTTATCAATTTTCTTGGTTTATTTCATTAAACTTATACATTATTCTTTTGATTTATAATTAAATCTTCTTATTTATGCTCAAAAAGACAATTAATGTTAATAATGCCTATACAATTATTTGTTTTAATTACAGTAAGCAAAACAATAACCTGACTCGTAGATGAAATGAGCAGTAATCTCGTAAGAGAGTTGGATACAATCACATTTGTTGGGTCTAATCACTTAATAAAAAAATAAAAAATCTAAATACTCCTAACACTTTTATATATAAAAAACTCTCTAGCACTGTCAGCATGTTTTTACAATAATTAGATTCAATTTAGAGATTATATAATTAATATTATATAGGTATCGTTTCTATTTTTATAATGTTGAGCGTCATTCTCGTCCTACATAATTGAACTGAGAATTAAAAATTGATCATAATTGATGCAAGATAGAGGTCAAGCTACAAGTTGAAGCAAGGTTCTGCGGACATGGTCATAATTTGTGTCAAGTCCTCTTTTTTTTGTTTGTACGTTGAGAAAATCATGATACGAGAGAAAATTCAAGATAATGTTCTTGCTAGCCTATGACTAGATAAAAAATGTCATCCTAGTGAAGGAGAGATTTGCTCACACTTATGTAATATATATAATACCAATCAGCAAGTTATGATTGGTTGGCTGCTGACAAAGATTATAGGAATTAATGGTGGTATTTATCGGAACTTCTGCTCTTTTAGCTATTTTTTTAAAAAATTATTTTTGTTGTATAAAAATATTAAATTGATGTCTTCTTTGTGTGTTTTTTTTTTATGAATTTAATGTGGTAATTTTAAAAATAAAAATAAAATTTAAATATTTTCAAACAAAAAATTATTTTGAAAAACTTCTTAAACTGCAATCTCAAACATTCTAAATCTAGGTAATTAACTACAAGGTCATTGGAACAATTTATTTAGGAAAAAGAAATAAATACAATAAGACAGCGATACAATAAAATTTCTTTTTATTGTTCTCCAAACACCAAAAAATAGTTATATGTGTATAATATTATATTTAAAATATTTATATTATGTGTATTTACGTTTTAAAAACATTCATTTTATATAGTATAGTTAAATACTGAAAAATATTTTTTTAACTTATTTTTCATGACTCTCAAACAGTAAAATAAAAACTGTTTGGTGTGTGGCAAACCTGACCACCATGCACCTCAATGCTGAAATAGAAAGAGAAACAACAATTCTCCTAAATCTAAGGTTGGCATGGTTGAAGGAGAAGACATCATTGTTGGGGTTGTTTTTCAAGTCCTATGGCGACCAATGAGAGAAATTGGGTGGTAGACTCTGGTGCTACTAGGCACATATATATAAATAAAAAATTCTTCTTCACCTATACATGTTTTAAGGATGGAAAATAAGTACACCTTGGAGACTCAAGAACTGCAAATATTCTTGGAAAAGGCAAAATTTTTTTGAAATTGACTTCGAAAAAAACATTAGCTTTGAATGAGGTGCTGCATGTCCTTAATATAAGAGTAAACTTTGTCTTTGTGGCTTTTTTGAGAAAATTTAGGATTAAAGTGTCATTTGAATCTGATAAGATTGTAATGACTAAGAATAATATACTTATGGGGAATGGATCGATATTGTAACCATGAACCTTTTGTACTCAATGTTGCTAATAAAATGAATGAAAATGCATCTTCTTCTGCTTACTTCCTTGATTTTATTGATCTATGACATGCTATATTAGGACATGCTAGTTTATCTTATTTTAAAAAATAAATTCTTTTGGTTTAATTTCTGGCTTAAATTCTTTATCTATGAATAAATGTGAAATATGTGTTGAAGCTAATATTATTAAGAAAGCTTGTGAATATATTAAAAGACAGATTGAATTACTTAGTTTAATACACAAATTTAAAAATTTAAAACAAACTATGACTCAAGAAGATAAGAAATATTATGTGATCTTAATAGATGATTTTAGAAGAAAAACTTGTTGAATTCTGAAACCTTTGTGTTGAAATATTATTTTTTAAAACAATATCCACGCAAGTTATATTTTATTTGTGGTTTTTTATTGAACTTTCTCACAACAAAATCTTGTTTTAGTAGTTAAAGCAGAAAACGTCGGTAGAGCTCCTATTTTGGTTCTATTCCCTACTTTGATTGGGTCTATTTTTATATATGCATTTACGACAAGAGAATTAGAGAGAGGTTGCAGAATCATTTTCGTATCTTTGATTGGTGTTGCTCTCATATTATATATATGCATGCTGTCCTTGCTAGAAGATTCGAAAATGATGTTGCAACAATTATTTTCTTTCATCTATTTTTTTTTGTTCCTTTTATTTTATTGTGTTCTATTGTGTTTTTACTGTAGATTGTAATAGTGCGTGTGCAATTTTGATTATGGGGCTGTTGGTTGGATGGGTAATTTGAGTTTTTTCATGGGTGCGTGTCTTGAGACCCCTTTTCTTTATGTTAGTGCTTAGTGACGTGGATATTGTTTTCTAACGGAGGCAACATGATGCTGTTTTTTAATGAAGCTTGCTACGTACTGAGAGAGGTTTCTGGGGTAAACATGGCATGCTGTCATCTCAAGAATTAGGAACTTTTGTAAATGTTGGTGTTGTGCCTAATATTACCATGACTAGTCATGAATCTGAGAAGTTCTCTTTCAATTTATTTGGTTGCTACGTGTGAGTTTGAAAAATGGACAGAAAGGGTGCAGTCACTAGGGTGTAATTCTGCTTTTTCCAGCTTGCAAGCCAAGAGACCATCGATCAGAGCAAAACGCTTTGAGAAGATGGAAAGCATTGGCTTATATAGAAAAGCAGACCCGGAATCCTTTTTCTAGAATTATATTTTCTCGTAAAACGATGGAGATAACATATTTGGGAGCAGAATAAAGAGCATTGCACACCAGTGCCTGCGCTAGATCTGCAAATTTTTTGATATCATACCATTACATCTCTTCAGTTGCTCTGGGGGTCTCCATCACCTCTACTTAGTTTCAGTAAATTAAAAAATTGTAAGAAGATGAGTGATTACAATTGACAAACTACAAAATTCAGCTCTATTAATTATGTCTATAACAAGTGTCCATACCGACTTGCCTCTTTCTCTTTCAGTTCAAGTTGCCGTCAAATATTGTCTTTGTTTTAGTTTCTTTTGCTGGAGATCGTTGTTTTCCATGCTCTGGCATGTTTCTTTTTCTCCATGTGGAATGAAGGATGGCTCTAGGCTAACATTTCCCTAAACCTATGAACATTTTAAGTGCAGTCTTTCAATACACAAGAGGGCTCTATATCCAGCCATAATAGAAAACTCCATGAAGCGCTTAAAAAGGATTCTCTGCAGGGGGCGAATGCTCTTGAATCTGATGGAATTAATATATCCTGTAGTGGGAAATTGACAATGAATACTACGCACAAAGCTCTTAAATGGATTTGCAATGTCCATGCGGCCATGCCTGTCAAGATAACAGCCTTCCTTTCAGCTTAGCCAAGTTAATTGACTTGAATGTTACCTCTCATCATTTCGCTGATTTTTTTGTGTGAATTTGCTATACCGACTCTTCTTTTTTCCATCGTAAATACTCAATGAAGATGAAAAGTCCTTATAATTATCATGATTTTCTTTTACTTTTTATTCAATTGACAATTATCTTTTTATCAATTTTCTTTTTGTCAAATGAATCATAAAAGATGGTTTTGGTGAGAAAAAAAAATCCCAAAAAGTTTCCTGTCACGTACGGCGCACAAACATTATCTTATATTCTTTATTGATTTTTCGTGTTAAAATTACCAAATATCATTTATTTTTATTAAAACTTTCTTTTATGGTTATGATAAACTATTATTCACGAACATTTATTTTGGTTCAGAAATGTCACGGAAAGAAGGAATGTATTAATATGAAGAAGGTTTGATTAAAAAGATATTTTGTTTTTTTAATTTTATTTTCAAATTGTTCAATTTTTTTTTATATTTGTTTTGGGTGCTTGAAGTTTGTGTGAATATACATGTCTCAGAAATCTATTTTTTTTAAAATACATTAATAAAAAAAGGAATTCTAATAATCATTAAACGTATATACACACTATTCTTTTGATTTATAATTAAATCTTCTTATTTATGCTAAAAAAGACAATGGTAATGATGCCTATACAATTAATTATTTGTTTTACAGTAAGCAAATAGATAATTAGAGAGTTGGATACAATCACATGTTGTTGGGTCTAATCACTTAATAAAAAAATAAAAAAATCTAAATGCCCCTAACAGTACTTTTATATATAAAAAACCTCTAGCACTGTCAGCATGTTTTTACAATAATTAGATTCAATTTAGAGAATATTCTATAATTAATATTCTATTTATTGGCATCGATCGTTTCTATTTTTATAATGTTGTGCGTCATTTTCGGACTCCATAATTGAATTGAGAATTAAAAATTGATCATAATTGATGCAATGATATACAAGTTGAAGAAAGGTCATGCGAACATGGTCATAATTTGTGTCAATTAAGTCCTCCTTTGTTTTTTTTTTGTTTTTACGTTGAGAAAATTATGAGACCAGAGAAATTAAATTAAGGATAATGTCCTTCCTAGCCTATGACTAGATCAAAAAATGTCATCCTAGCTAGTGAAGGAGAGATTTGCTCACACTTATGTAATATAATACCAATCCGCAAGTTATGAGTGGTTGGCTGCTGACAAAGATTATAGGAATTAATGGTGGTATTTATCTTGACTTCTGCTCTTCTATTAGCTATTTTTTTAAAATATTTTATGTATAAAAATATTTAATTGGTGTTTTTTATGGTATGTTTTTTTATAGTTTTGATTTGGTGATGTTAAAAATAAAAAAAAACTTGTTTTAATATATTTTTAAACAAAAAATTATTTTGAAAAACTTCTTGCTTAGAGACTGTTTGGAAACACGGTTAAAACAGTGTTCCGTTAAATTTTAATTTTTTTGGCTAAAAATTAATTTTTTTATGTTTTCAGATTATTTTGATGTACTCATCTAAAAATTAATTTTTTAAAAATAAAAAAATATCATTTTGATATATTTTTAAATAAAAAACACTTTAAAAAATGCTATTATAATCTCAAATATACCCTTACACTGCACTCTCGTAAACATTCTAAATCTAGGTAATTAACTACATGGCCATTGGAACAATTTATTTAGAAAAAAAGAAATAAATACAATAAGACAACGATACTAATAGAAGTTCTTTTTATTGTTCTTCAAACACCAAAAAAATAGTTATATGTGTATAATATTATATTTAAAATATTTATATTATATGTGTACTTACATTTTATAAAACAAACTATATATATAAATATATGATATAATAATTTTTTTTTCCCTATCTCTACACTTTTTATATCTTATTTTTTTCTATATAAGTGATCAAATAATTATGTTTAATGTTTTATATAAACTTAAAAAAAATCAAAACACCCATTTTCTATACCATAGTTAAATACTAAAAAATATTTTTTAATTTATTTTTCATGATGCTATCACATGTCAGAAAATAATATAATTTTTAGAAGATTTTATAAAAAAACCACCTTAAATAAAAAACACTTTGGCCAAACATAACAAGAAAATGGAGCAACTAAAACAACAACACCTGATTAAATCCTTAAATCTAAATCTTGTCACGTTTTTTATTTTAAGATTAGCACAAAGAAAATCTTTTGTTTTTCTCCCAGACTGGCACAGGTCGCACATTTCTTTTATTTTTTTTCCTGTCTGGCACAAAAAATATAATAGCTAGGGTGATGCA
The DNA here is from genome assembly GCF_951802175.1 of Populus nigra. NCBI lineage: Eukaryota > Viridiplantae > Streptophyta > Magnoliopsida > Malpighiales > Salicaceae > Populus > Populus nigra. Next base: position 8,414,633 of record NC_084868.1, read on the forward strand.
TCTACTGCTTTATAGTCGGTACTGATATTTATAGAGTGAATCGAAAAAGAGAAACTACAAAATTGTTTAGTCTTAGTCTTAGTCTTAGTCTTATCCTCTCGTAATGTTAGGGTAATATTACGAGAAGATAAGACTAACTAAGATTGGACAAAACACTTTCGTAGTTTCTCCTTTTCGATTCACTCTATAAATATCAGCACAGAGTACACACTCTACAGTAGCTGCTTCCTATGCTTGCTTCACACCTTAACTATTATTTTGGAAAAATTTAAATTTTTATTTTATTTTTTTCTTTGTTTTATTAGTATTGTTTTATGTTTTCAAGTTATTTTAATATGTTGATGTCAAAATAATTTTTTAAAAATAAAAAAATATTATTTAAAAAAAAACACTTTAAAAAATAATCGTTTTCATACTCTTAAACACTCTTTACAAATTATATCGTGCTTGCGTGTTAGAAAAAATAGTTCTAAATAAGTAGCAAAGCGAGGAACGACATTTGAATCTTTCAAGTATTAATTTGAAGTTCAAAACCCTTGCCTTTTTTCTTTTATTTTTAAACTAAAAAAAGATAAATTTCTTGCTCATGGCAAAGAATAGGGAGAAGAAGTTTCGGCACATTATTTTTCTTCCCTTATTCTTTTCAGCTCCACAATATAAACATTAGGTATTTTTAGGATAAATATTCTAAATACCACTAATGATTTTATATCTAAATTATTTTTTATATCAATCTTATTATTAAGCTATGCATGTGAGATTTTTCATCGCCTTGCCAAACCTAAGCGTGCAAGTGTGTTGTTGTCGCCAAACTCAGGTATTGTCGCCAAGCCTAGACATCTTGGGTGTGGCGTTAGGCGCCTTGGGTCTGGTGTGGTCGCCAGATCTAGAAACCTTGGATGTGTTGTTGTTGTCGATCCCAAGCGCATGAGTCTGATTTGGTTGTCAAATCTAGATAACTTGAATCTATCATGTTTGTCAAATCTAAGTAATATAAATCTGATATGATTATCAGAACCACAAGACATAATGAGCACTCAAGTCTACAATAACATATGTTTAACATTTCTTTCTACCATTACTATAACTATTTATATTATTTCCTGATCGACAACATGTTTACCATATCTAAGTAAATAGCTAAGCGAGGACGGATATTTGAATCTTTCACATATCAACTCGAAGTTCAAAACCTCCCAGAATAAAAACTAACCATCCGCCAAGTCAGCAAGTAAACGGCAAATCCACAAACTAATATTTGTAAATGTCAACATCGTCTAATTGGGGACTTCTTAATTATCCTTTTCAGTCTCTAAGAAGAGCCTAGAAAACCTCTATATATATCCACTCTCCAAGCACGTAAACTCTCATTCCTAGCTCTTTCGTTATTATTCATTACAACCAAAAATAAAACTCTCTTCCTTCTCTGCTCTCTTTGTGATACCTGGTTTTCTCTCGTGGACGATAATCATATATCAATGATGGCTATGCCAAACACTCTCTCAGTTCTTGCTTTGTTTGCTTTGTTTTTTGTGCTTAGTAACAATGGAGCCGAGGCTTCTCATAAGATTTATCCTCAGTTTCAGACTCTTAGTGTTGAGAACGTGAATCAAGTCCATAGAACCGGGTATCACTTTCAGCCTCCTAGGAACTGGATCAACGGTACATAAGCATCTTCTTTTCTTTATTTTCTTTCTTTCTCCCATACAATGCAAATAGTAATACCTATAATATATTTCTTTAAAAGGTAAATAATATACGTTGCCTTTTTAATCTTTTTTTATGACCTTTTTGTCTTGTCTGTCTTAGAGTCTTAAGTGTAGTAGGGATAAAGCTTTAATTGTTAGTCAAGATTTCAAATTTACTTATATTACTCTATTTTCTTATCATGAATTATTAATTTAATTACAGTGAAGATTTGAATTTTCAACCTTTTTTTTTTTTTGCAAATGTATTTAATTAATAATTAAAATTCGGGGGGTAGGCAGTACTAGTAGGGATAAAGCTATATATTAAGGTGTCCATATTTTGTCATGTCTCTCTGTTTTTGTGAATGAGATGAAAACTCCTTGGATATTAGACAAGAAGATGGTTGAAATTTGGACATTAAAGATGAGGTTAGTGGTTATGGAGGCAAATTAATATTTGCATTGCGAATGTTCTTTTTCGAACAAGAGATAGGGATTTATATCGCCAAGGTTGACATTGAAGGCAAAACCTAATTATGTATATAATCTATGTCTTTTTGTTTCTTTGTAATCGTGTTTATTGCCTGCATAAAATTGGTGGGTCCTTCTTGGGCTTCAAAAATAATTGGCCGGGCACCATTAATAGAGACAAAATGACTCTTTAGTATGCACCATAAGTATATTCAGACAGTTTTCCTATGACTCTATAGTATCTATTACTTGAATTTATTGCGTTCACATCTTAGGAGAGTGAGATCCAAACTTCACCTTAGAAAAGGGGAAGAAGCACACGCTTTGATGAGCCCGGCTTAATAACTTGGGCATAAGTTGTTAAATAATTATTATGAAGAAAACCAGGGAATCTGGTGGGATAATCCTATATGAATCATTGCCAGGACAGATTATTAATTGTTTTCAATGGCATGACATGAGGTTTTGATGTTTTTGTTTGACTTTAAAAAAGGTTGTACCATTTTTTACTTGCTGGGAACGTTCCTCACTAGTTCTGTTCAGCTGTTGTGTCAAATTCTATGCATTGATTAAGGTTTGAGTGAAAATTGACTTCAACAATGATGGCTAACTTTTGTTTTTTTGTCTCCTTCTTGGGTCCATGATGCTTTTGGGTGCGGCTCAAATTGATTGGGGTAAATTTTATCGACAATAGATCCAAATGGTAAGCCAATTCAACAAGAACCTGATTGGTTTCATGGCCAATTCAACAAGTATATTCAGACAGATTTTGAATCAATCCTATTCCTGATTTTGATTGTTTTACGTGTGCTATTTTGTATGAGCAGCACCTATGTACTACAAGGGGCTATACCATCTATTCTACCAATACAACCCCAAAGGCGCAGTGTGGGGTAACATTGTTTGGGCTCATTCAGTTTCAAAGGATTTGATCAATTGGGAATCCCTTGAGCCTGCACTCTACCCTTCTAAATGGTTTGATAATTATGGATGCTGGTCTGGTTCAGCGACAATCCTTCCAAACGGTGAGCCTGTTATATTCTACACGGGTATTGCCGATAAAAATAACAGTCAGATCCAAAACTACGCAGTACCCGCAAACTTGTCGGATCCATATCTTCGTGAATGGGTTAAGCCCGATGACAATCCGATAGTGAACCCGGATGTTAGTGTAAACGGTAGCGCGTTCCGTGATCCGACAACTGCTTGGTGGGCTGATGGGCATTGGAGGATTTTGATAGGCAGCAGGAGGAACCATGTAGGGGTTGCATATTTGTACAGGAGTAGGGATTTGAAGAAATGGGCCAAGACCAAACACCCGTTACATTCAGTTCAGGGTACAGGTATGTGGGAATGCCCAGATTTTTTCCCTGTTTCATCATTCGGTGAAAATGGGTTGGATCCTTCAGTTAATGGACAAAATGTGAAACATGCATTGAAGGTTAGCTTAGACTTGACAAGATACGAGTACTATACACTGGGTACTTATGATAATAAGAAGGAAAAGTATTTTCCTGATGAGGGCTTAGTTGATGGTTGGGCTGGTCTTAGGTTAGATTATGGAAACTTTTATGCTTCCAAGACATTCTTTGACCCAAGTACGAATAGGAGGATTTTGTGGGGTTGGGCTAATGAGTCTGATGCTGTTCAACAAGATACGAACAAAGGGTGGGCAGGAATTCTGGTAATACTTGGTGGAATTTATTGTTAACTATTTAGAAGTCATTTTTATTGGTTGATAACATTTTACGTTTTTTTTATTGCATTGCTGTAGTCGATTCCTAGGAAGGTATGGCTAGATCCAAGTGGAAAGCAATTGCTGCAGTGGCCTGTTGTAGAATTGGAGAAATTAAGAGGGCACAATGTTCAACTGAGCAATCAAAAGCTCAACCAAGGTGATCATGTTCAAGTTAAAGGCATCACTGTTGCTCAGGTTTGTTTCTTTGTTTACTTTATATTTTTCTTTTTAGAAAAAAATTGGACATTTAAGTTCAAGAAGCAATTACTTAAAAAATATATCAAGTCAATGTTTTTTTTTTTTTTTTTTACCTTGAATGGTAGCGAAGTTAAGCTAAGATTTTGCTGATTAATTGCTCTGCATATATTTTACAGGCTGATGTTGATGTAACCTTTTCTTTCCCAAGCTTGGACAAAGCTGAGCCTTTTGATCCAAAATGGGCTAAGCTTGATGCACTTGATGTATGTGCCCAAAAGGGTTCCAAAGCTCCTGGTGGACTTGGGCCATTCGGACTCTTGACATTAGCTTCAGAAAATCTTGAAGAATTCACTCCTGTCTTCTTTAGAGTATTTAAAGCAGCAGACAAGCATAAAGTTCTCCTGTGCTCTGATGCAAGGAGGTTTGTGTTATAGCTTCTCTTCTCTTCTCTTCTCTAGACACATGTTCTCATCCTAATTTTGTTATCAACCTCTACTGAACATGGTCTGTATACCTGGCTTCTTTAAACAGCTCTTCCCTAGGTGAAGGACTATATAAACCATCTTTTGCTGGATTCGTTGATGTTGATTTAACCGACAAGAAACTTTCGCTCAGAAGTTTGGTATGATGATCCTTTCATTATCTTAGTCTGAAACAATACTTGCTCTTGTTATGTTCTCATTTACGTAACTATCTTAACATACTTTTGGTTATTACTCTTTCTTTCCAGATTGATCACTCTGTTGTAGAGAGTTTTGGAGCTGGAGGAAGAACTGCCATCACATCCAGGGTTTATCCAACTATTGCAGTCTTTGAAAAGGCTCACTTGTACGTGTTCAACAATGGCAGCGAGACCATCACAGTGGAGAATCTTAATGCTTGGAGCATGAACTTACCTGTTATGAATGTCCCTATAAAGAACCGAGGGGGAGAGAATCCACGCAATGAATAATAACAAGGAAATGAATTAAGAAAATCTAATCTTTATTTTAGGAAGGATAGTTATTTGAACATTGCGGTGTTGAGATTGTGTGGTACACCACAAAGAATAATCCAACCCTTTTTGTTCTCGTGTAATTCTCATGTATATAAATAATCCTCGTTTTTTCTTTTTTCTTTGCAATTAATCTTTTTATTTTTTATTAATATTTTCTTAGGTCTTTCTTGAACAAATATATTTCTATACGAAATATAATATTTTATAGAAGTATTTACTAAGACAACCTAGATCCTCGCATACCTTATGTTAGATAAAAAACAATCACTTAAGGTCTTGAAGAAATATTTAAAAAATCGCAAAATAGAAGAAATATAAATGAATGGAAAGGAAAAAAAGAATTGATTAAGGTCTTGAAGAAATATTTAAAAAATCGCAAAATAGAAGAAATATAAATGAATGGAAAGGAAAAAAAGAATTGATTTTTGTTTTCACTTTAAAAAGATTCTATGAAATATACTTATTTCATACATTTTTAATTTAGATAGAAATCAAGAAAATCTAAAGTATTCATTGTATAAATAGCAAACTTTATTTAATTTTTTTATATTATTGAAAATTCTTGAAGAGTCTTTTCAAGAATTCATCTATCTCACTAACAAATAAAAAAAGACTTAAATGATCCTATATTAAGAGTTAAATTAACAAAATGAGAGCGCTATAATAAATGCAAAGGATCCACATGCTCTAAGACTTTACTTTACCATGAGTGAAAATTTAGAGAGTTGGAAAAGCAAAAACCTTTAGGGTTGATTATGTAATTAGATAATTAGAATTGAAAATTATATTTGTATTGAATGATTTATTGGATGTTTTGATGATTTCTAATTTATTAACTACGACTTCTAACCAAAAGGAAGTTTAGCTTCCATTCTCCAAACTTTTACAAATGAAAAATCTTTTTATTTTATCTTCTTTTGTTTTGTCTTTTACTGGCTCTTATAAAAACAAAATTGATTCTTAAGAACCCTCACATTCTTATATCATGTTGAGGTATTATAGAAGAAAAAACTACAAAATTTAATCCAATTTAGTGTAATCAATTAACATGTTGGTTAATTATATTATAAAATATAGGAAAACAAAACATTTCCGTATAAAATTATAGATAGTCTTTCTAATAAGTCCTTGGCATGCAAAATTGATGAAGCTATTGTGAAGGCTAGATTCGATACTTTTAATTTCAAACCTAGATCTTTATTTAGTGATTAAAAATTAATTTTCAATCAATATTTAATTCAAAAGGGCAACTACTGAAAATATTGTATAAAGAAGAAACTGTTAAAATCATTGTATAAAGTAGATTTTAGAATTAAAAAAAAATACTTGAATTATATTAAAGATGTATCCTAAGGAGATATGATTTCATTTTCTTGGTTCATTACTTTGTGCTTATTTAAATTCCATTACCTTTTCACATATGCAGATCTTTGCTTGCTTACATGACTTTGTACTATAAATATTGTAAAGAGTAGACAACTATCATAACCTGATTTTGATCTCCAATTTCAAAATATTTTCAAAAAGTTCAAAAAATGTAAAAAAAAAAATGTAAAAAAGCATATGTTTTTGATGCATTTATTCCTATTTTATAATTTTCAACGTTTTTTTTAAATCAAATTCTAAAAAATATGTTTTTGATGTATTTACATCCATTTCATAATTCTTGATACTTTTCATATCGAATTGACATTAAGTTTTCTTTTCTAAAAAATCCAAAAATAAAATCAAAAGTAAAACAAGGAGCAAAATAAACAAATGAGTTAAAGTTAAAAACAAGAAAAATAAAGGATCAAAATAAAAAAGAGTACCCTAGGGACCAAATAGCTAACGAGAAGATGACAAGATTTGGGCATTATATATAGATGAGTGACATGTAGAGAAAAGGAGGCAACCACACACATAAAAAACATTATTCATCATCTTTTCCACCAAAACCCTAACCAAAAAAACATCATTCATCTTCTCTTCCATCAAAACCATAATAAAAAAAACATTATTCAACATCTCTTCCTCCAAAACCCTAGCCAACATAAATATTTTTGAGATAATATGAGCTAAAATATAAAGAAATAAACCCTAGAAGAACACTATTTATATTCTCCTACTTTTCTCTCATAAAAACTCTAACCTTGTCTTTCTCTCTTTAAAATCAAAACTTCCCCATTGATTTCTCTCACCTATGAACTTTATTTTCAATAAAAACACCACCATTTTCTTCACCTCGAAGCCCTTTATAAAATTCCTTGATCAATCAAAACCAACAACCTCTGTATCATCTCTCAATTGAAGAAAAAAAAAGAATAACCTCTATTTCATCAAAAATGAAAGAGTCGTAACCATCATGGCTCTACATTGTTAGATCTTCGTCATTGATGAGAGGTGGCCTACACCTCCATCATAGAAAGAAGGAGCATGGTCTAGCACACCCTACGGGTTCCTCCACATGTTGTTCAGACACTAGTGGCACGTGGAACAAAACATCAAAGCTGACAGCTCCTTCCTAACATGTGGCAATCATACATCGCCATTGATTTTCTTCTTTCCAACAAGTTTTGCCATTATTCCATACCCTTTCAATCCTTTACCCTTAGAAAGTCCATTTCAAACCTAAAACCTTTCTTGAATATTTATCTTGCTTTATTATCGATTTTGATATGTTTTGTGAAGAGATTCTACGAGGTGCGATGTTTATTGGATTAATTTTGTGTTGGAATGATATTGACCAAATCTTTTAATCTTGCATACCCATTCTCATATGTAAGGATTATGTGGAATAACATGCTTAGACTTGATTTTAGCTTTGTGTATGTGTTTGTGTTTATTACTTATTGTAATCTTATGCATGCAAAATTAGGGCTCTTATGTGTTTATAATGCATTTGGTGGATGGTTACCCTTGTTCAATTTCATCCATTTTATTAGTATCACATGATCCTCATCATTCAGAACATAAAAAATAGAATTATCACCATCAAATTATACATATGGTCAACCCTCTCACATATTAAAAAGTAAAAAAAAACATATTCTTGCACTTTTTTTTTAATTTACACATGTTTAGCTAACTATTGATGTCATTTTAGTATTTTTATGTATGCATTTAAAAAAATCTAAAGATATTTTTCATATTGCATGCATCTATTTTGAGTTTTATAACATATTTATAAAACTCATAAAAGTTTGACCCAAATTAAAAGGTTTTCAAAAAGTCAACATCCCAAAAATTCTTTTCTTTTCAAACTCATGATGAATAAATGTTTTGTTATCCACTCGTAGTATTTGAGATGATAGATTTATAGAGAACTGTTATTTTGAATATTACGGAGAATAACACCTCTGCTTCTTTGTTTCAAATATACCATCATTTTAAAATTATTTTTTCGATCTAATATTCATCAATGATACCTAAGTGTCATTCAAAAGTTTTAATAAAATTATCAATCTAATATTCATCGATAACAAAATGATGAGTATTAGTAAAAAATTTAGTCTAATATTTACCGATTACATCTAAGTATGAATCATGAGTATTAAGCCTTTTATTCAACAAACATTGCGAGTGAAACTAGGTGTTATAGGAAAAGTGAATCTCATCGAGGCACCATCTATAGACCTTTCCTAAGATTTAGGATGGGTTCAATGAGCCCAATATAGGCCCATGAATCCTTTACTAACATGACTTGATTGGCAATTAGTCACAGGCCCTAATCAGGAGTGACTGGCCTTAGAAATATCAATTCACCACGTGTTACTGAAAGATAATAATTGAGAGGAAAAAATGAATCGGAACATAGAATGACTAAATTTAATCCTCAACCAAGAGTTTGACTTATAGCAATAAACCTAGTATCACCATATAAATAGACCACTAATAGATTAGACACAACAAACTATTAAAAATAAAAGACAAGATTAGTAATAAATATAGGATACTTTACGGTGATAGTATCTTCTCTCCAGCATGATTAGTCCCTTACCTCAGATCTTTGAAGATTAGTTAGGGTTTTTAATGATCATAATACTAAATGGTGACTTCTCTTTTTATTTTTACCTCATTCTCAAACAAGCTTTTATTTTTATAAGCTCAATACGATGTCAGGTGCAACAAATTATATTTCTCTTGTATTAAAATTTATTTTAAGTTGAGAAATCTATTTCTTCTAGATTTTATCTCAATTATTGATTTCTTTTTTATAAAGATTCTTTTCTAGGTTATGTCGAGTATAGCAAGATGAAAGCCTTTTCTATTCCTAACTGGAGAATATTGATTCCTTAGATTTACTTGGATATAAGATGTACAAGTCATATCGTGTGTGTTTGTTATTGGTGAAATAATATATCTTTAGAAAAATAAATTGTCCTTTAAAAAGTGAGTGAAATTAGACATCGTAAGTGTGCCTTATTTTTACTAAATAAATCAAAATTTTCTTCACATATGATTGTACACTATAGAATATTAAAGGGTAGAGAAATTCTACTCCAGTTTTCTCTTGACACCTGAACAATCATATACACCAAATTAAATGAGTCCTATTATACACAGAAGGACTACTTTAATATTAAATTACAATAAACCTTTTATACTTCACTAGCTTTTATAAATTAAAAAGTTGAGGAAATTTACTTAATTTCATATTAAAATTGTCTTTTACGACAAGTTTGGGCTTATTTTCATGCGTTCGAAAGCATTTAAATATTGTATGCAAAATAGATGAGATTTTTCAACCGTCAAATATCAAATTAATGGAGGATTAAAATGCTCAAATATTGATTATATTTGAGAAGAAATTGATAAAATTAAAAGACTTGAAATTCAATTGATCATAAGGTAATATATTGGGATTAAATTGAAGTTTTTTACTTTTTATTTTTTTTTATTATATATAGATGAGTGACATGTAGAAAAGGGGAGGCAACCACACACATAAAAAAATATTATTCGTGCTTTTCGGGCAACGTGTGCAAGGTCGTCTAGTGATCAAATGCCGCCTTCCACCATAGCGTTTGATTCATCTCGGCATCGTCTCCACGATAAGGCAGCATGTGTATCCAAGCATCTTCTAGTTTAGCTCTCGGTGACCTTTTCTTTTTCCCCCCTTCTTTTATCTCTCCCCTTGATTTATTTGCTACACTTAAAAACATTTAAAGAAGCCCTTTAGTTTTTTATTCTTTTAGATTTGGTCTCTATTCTTTTGATTACTATTTGTTTTATTTGAAATAATTTATAAAATTTGAATTTTTTTCAGTCTCACCCCTTCAACTTTTTTCAACTTTCAAATTTGGTCCTCCGTCTTTTAATTGTTATTTGTTTTATTTGAGATATATTCTTAAATTGATTTTTTTTTTACAATTTCATCCTTCTTAAGTTTTCTTCCTCTAACAAATTTGGTCTTCATTCTTTTTATTATTATTTTTTTTACTATGGTAAGTTTTTAAAATTTATTTCAATCTTCAATATTAAATTGGCTGAAACTAGACATCTTGATTGAGTTTGGATCTAGAATTCCGTGGGTTACTTGTTTTAGATATTAACTTAAAGTTTAGGAGGTTCATCTATGTTTGTTTTTTTCTTTTTCTTTTTCTTTTTAAACTCATGTTTTTTCAGTTTTATCTTTTAAAATTTATTCAATTAAAGATTGAGCTCCATTATTTTGATTTTTTTTTGTTTTTTATAGAATTTTTCACTAATTTTTAAAATGACATGGATTATCTTAGTTCTTTTTTTTTTTGTAGTTCTTTCTTGAATTTACTAGCAAATCTTTTAAATTGATATTTTTTTATGATTCCATTCTTTAACATTAGATTTTTTGAAAATTAATTTTCTTTTTCAATTTCATCCTTCAGTGTTAGGCTACGTAATTTTCTTCAATTTCCTTTCTATTCATTTATCTCGGTCTCATCACCGATACCATGAGTTTGATGAGTTAGCCTAGATTTTCTTGGTTTTTTTTAGAATTGTTTTTTTTTAATTTAATTGTTATGTCTTGTCCTTCAGTATCAGGTTATTTTATAATTGAGTTTTGTAATATTTTTTGATTTGTCTTCTATTAGATTATCTCATTTGCATGATTTGAGTTGTAGAGTTTAGTTTACATACCTGGTTTGATAGGATTTTTTTTATCTTTTTTTATTGTTTTTTTTTCAATATCTTCATTTTATATTAGATTTGTTTGCAACTAGACTCATAACTTGACTTGACTTCTTTTTTTATATTCGAGGAAACTCTATCCTCTAAAAAGCACACTTTATGAGTTCAGATGAGCGAATAAAATCTTAGTTGTTCCAGGTTTTTTTGACTTGACTTGTATATTTATCATACTCATTTTGATTCTTATTTTTTAAAAAAAAAATTAAAATATATTTTTTAACGGATAAAAAAGTATTAGGGAACATGACACAGCACGGGTCAACAGATTTAGTAATTACTATATTTATAAACGTTTATGTGAATATTGTGATTTACAATCCAAATAAATAGCAAAGCGAGGACCGATATTTGAATCTTTCAAATATCAACTCGAAGTCCCAAAATAAAAACTAACCATCCACAAAGTCAGCGAGTAAACAGCAAATCCACAAACTAATATTTGTACAGGTCAACATCGTCTAGATGGAGACTTCTTAATTATCCTTTTCAGTCTCTAGTAAGAGCCTAGAAAACCTCTATATATATCCACTCTCCAAGCACGTAAACTCTCATTCTTAGCTCTTTCGATATTATTCATTGAAAAAAAAAAAAAACTCTCTTCTTTCTCTGTTCTCTCTCTTTGTGATACCTGGTTTTCTCTCGTGGATGATAATCAAATATCAATGATGGCTATGCCACACACTCTCTCAGTCCTTGCTCTGTTTGCTTTGCTTTTTGTGCTAAGTAACAATGGAGCCGAGGCTTCTCATAAGATTTATTCTCGGTATCAGACTCTTAGTGTTGAGAACGTGAACCAAGTCCATAGAACTGGGTATCACTTTCAGCCTCCAAGGCACTGGATCAACGGTACATGAGCATCTCCTTAATTTTCTTTCTTTCTCCCATGCAATGCAAATAGTACTATCTATAATATATTTCTTAAAAAATATAATATAGTATAAGTTGCCTTTTTAATCTTCTAGGGAATGACCTTTTTGTTTTGTTTGTCTTGGATTCTTAAGGGTAGTAGGGCTCCATCTCGATTCAGTTCTTCTTCCTAAGAAGATGCTATTAATTTGACATTCTTTCTTCCTTTCTTTTTGCCTGCATCGTGCTGTTAGAGAATAATATAAATCATATCCTTGAACCTCACCTAAAAGCTTAAGCTTTTGAGTTGAGATGGTTCTTTGACATGGTATCAGAGCCTTGATGACCAAGTGGTCTCGAGTTCGAATCTCATCATCCCCATTTATTTGATAAAAATTAAACACAAGGTAAAATGGGTCTGTACAAGTTTCAAGCCCAAAGAGCTTTCACTTGAGGGGGTGTGTTAGAGAATAATATAAATCATATCCTTGAACCTCACCTAAAAGCTTAAGCTTTTGGGTTGAGATGGTTCTTTGACACGTGCTTACATAGTCCAACTCCACAAGCCCTTGTTCTAAGAGAGATCACTTTAATTGTTAGTCAAGATTATTTCAAATTTACTTATTACTTTATACTCGCATATTTTTGCAAACTTATTTTGGACAAAGCTGTTAAGATGTTCTTTTTGGTCTTCAAGAATATATTGCTATCAGTCTATTTAATTCTCGTCTCCTGTTGTACTCTTTTATATCTGTCATGTTATTATTAATTCATTGATTATATATATAATTTCATCAAAAAATATATGGTTTTGAGGTTGTGATTCCATGTATATAATTTCATCGAAAATGCCATAAGTTAAATTTGTACACGACAATATGCGGGTTGGTGAGGTTTTGGACAAACAGGAAAATAGCACATGCAAGGACGAAGCCAGGAATATTTTTTGTTCTGGGCTACGAACAAATAAACATAAATTATTTTTCAATATCAATGAATAGACACTTTGGTTTCAAGCCTTGAATAGACACTTTGGTTTCAAGCTTTTTATTTTCCATCACTTCACTAATGATACATGGAAATTTTCACATTATAAATTGAAGGATGAGTTAAGAAACCATACTATATACTGAGGGAGTTAAGCAAGTGACAAAAGATGTGGTAAGTGCGTGAAATATTATGAAGTTCGATTGAGTATTTATTTATTTATTTTTATTAATATGAATAATTAGGTCAGCTCACGTGTAGCTCGACTAATCCTACGGGTCTTAAAGTTAACGACTATGTAAACCTTCAGTGACCCTGAAATTTGTGGGACTCGAACTAGTGACATTTAGGGAGCAAACCTAGAGCTTGACCAATTAGGTTACACTCCTCATTGTTGATTGAGTATTTATTTGTTGCTATGAAATGGGGCTAAAGAGAGAGCGTCTAGGCACCGCACCGCGTTCTCCCAAAATTATTATTATTATATTTTGTTAAAAATTAATTTTTTTAATATGTTTTGGATCATTTTGATGTGTTAATCTCAAAAATAATTTTAAAAAAATAAAAAAAATCATTTTGATACATTTGGACACGAAAAACACTTTAAAAAACAACTGTAACCACATCTAAACTTATTTTTTTAAAATTTTATTTTTTTTAAATTAAATTTTTTAGCGTTTTTCTATGAATCAAATATATATATAATGGGATATATAAAATGGGTTCTTTTCTCCGGAATAGAAAATCCTAGAGATTTATTCAATGAGTAAGAAGAAAAATTGGATGCCAAAGGCTAAGAAACCCAATGAAAAGGCACGAGGCTAATAAAAAATAATGTAGATGGGACTATTTACATGTATGGATTTAGAAAAAAATAAATAAAAAAAATTATAAATGAGATATTAGGTGTTTTTTTGGATCTATTTTTCTACCTGGGCTATAGCACACCTCAATCTTCTATGCTCCTCCGCCCCTGAGCACATGTCTTTAGATTTTCTACAGAATTAACCTTTTAAACTCCGAAAAGGTGGCACCGAAAGGTGCTTGGATGCGCGGAAGTCTTTCTTGTCCATTCAGCATCCTACATGCAGCCGTGCAAAAATAGTGGGCTATCGGTGGTGCTAATCCTTACAAGGACCACTTTTTTTTTCATTTTTTCTTCTTTGCAAAGCTGACGTGCTGGTCTGTGATCCTTTCCTTGTTGACACTGAGGCAGTTTTGTATTGGTTACTCTTTAAATAACACTAGTGCTCATATATACTTGAAAAGGGTTGAACAGACTTCATCATGTTGGTTTTCTCTTTAAAAATAGAAGGAAAGATTCAAGAAGAACTGGTTTAGACTGGGGCATATGCTGTTAAATAATTATTATGAAGAAAAGTAGGGGATCTGGCGGGATAATCCTATATTAATCATTGCCAGGACAGATTGTGGCCAGCGCAATATTAAGATTTTCAATGGCATGACATGAGGTTTTGATGTTTTTGTTTGTCTTGAAAAAAGATTGTACCATTTACTTGCTGGGAACATTCCTCCCTAGCTCTGTTCAGCTATTGTGTCAAATATGATGCATTTATTCATTTTTTAGTGAAAATTGGCTTCAACACTGATGGCTAACTTTTGTTTTCTTCTTCTTTTTTCCTTTTTGGTCCATGATGCTCTTGGGTGCTGTTCAAATTGATTGGAATAAATTTATCAACAATAGATCCAAATGGTAAGCCATTCCAACAAGAACATGATCGGTTTCATGGCCTCCAGTTTTTTAATCAATCCTGATTTTGATTGTTTTATGTGTGCTAATATGTATGAGCAGCGCCTATGTACTACAAGGGGCTATACCATCTATTCTACCAATACAACCCCAAAGGTGCAGTGTGGGGTAACATTGTTTGGGCTCATTCAGTTTCGAAGGATTTGATCAATTGGGAATCCCTTGAGCCTGCAATCTACCCTTCTAAATGGTTTGATAATTATGGATGTTGGTCTGGCTCAGCGACGGTCCTTCCAAATGGTGAGCCTGTTATATTCTACACGGGTATTGTGGATAAAAATAACAGTCAGATTCAAAACTACGCAGTACCCGCAAACTTGTCAGATCCATATCTTCGTGAATGGGTTAAGCCTGATGATAATCCGATAGTGAACCCGGATGCTAACGTAAATGGTAGTGCATTCCGTGATCCAACCACTGCTTGGTGGGCTGATGGGCATTGGAGGATTTTGATAGGCAGCAGGAGGAAACATAGAGGGGTTGCATATTTGTACAGGAGTAAAGATTTTAAGAAATGGGTCAAGGCTAAGCATCCGTTACATTCAGTTCAGGGCACAGGTATGTGGGAATGCCCAGATTTTTACCCCGTTTCATTATCCGGCGAAAACGGGTTGGATCCTTCAGTTATGGGACAAAATGTGAAACATGTATTGAAGGTTAGCCTAGACATGACAAGATACGAATACTATACAATGGGTACATACGATAAGAAGAAGGACAAGTATTTTCCTGATGAGGGCTTAGTTGATGGTTGGGCTGGTCTTAGGTTAGATTACGGAAACTTTTATGCTTCTAAGACATTCTTTGACCCAAGCACAAATAGAAGGATTTTGTGGGGTTGGGCTAATGAGTCTGATGATCCTCAGAAAGATAAGGACAAAGGGTGGGCAGGAATTCAGGTAATGCTTGGTGGAATTTATTGTTAACTTTTTAGAAGTCATTTTTATTGGTTAATAACATTTCATGTCTTTTTTATTGCGTTGTTGTAGTTGATTCCTAGGAAGGTATGGCTAGATCCAAGTGGAAAGCAATTGCTGCAGTGGCCTGTTGTAGAATTGGAGAAATTAAGAGGGCACAATGTTCACCTGAGCAATCAAAAGCTCAACCATGGCGATCATGTTGAAGTTAAAGGCATCACTGCTGCTCAGGTTTGTTTTCTTTCTCTGTTTGCTTTATATTTTTCTTTTAAAAAAAATTAAACATTTAAGTCCAAGAAACAATTACTTAAAAAATATATCAGGTCAATATTTTTTAAGCAATTGTTTCTTACTTTGAATGTTAGTGAAGTTAAGCAGAGATTTTCCTGATTAATTGCTCTGCATGTATTTTACAGGCTGATGTTGATGTAACCTTTTCTTTCCCAAGCTTGGACAAAGCTGAGCCTTTTGATCCTAATTGGGCTAAGCTTGATGCACTTGATGTATGTGGCCGAAAGGGTTCCAAAGATCCTGGTGGACTGGGGCCCTTTGGACTCTTGACATTAGCTTCAGAAAATCTTGAAGAATTCACTCCTGTCTTCTTTAGAGTATTTAAAGCAGCAGACAAGCATAAAGTTCTCCTGTGCTCCGATGCAAGGAGGTTTGTGTTATAGCTTCTCTTCTCTTCTCTTCTCTAGACACATGTTCTCATCCTAATTTTGTTATCAACCTCTACTGAACATGGTCTGTATACCTGGCTTCTTTAAACAGCTCTTCCCTAGGTGAAGGACTATATAAACCATCTTTTGCTGGATTCGTTGAAGTTGATTTAACCGACAAGAAACTTTCGCTCAGAAGTTTGGTATGGTCCTTTCATTATCTTAGTCTGAAACAATACTTGCTCTTGTTATGTTCTCATTTACGTAACTATCTTAACATACTTTTGGTTATTACTCTTTCTTTCCAGATTGATCACTCTGTTGTAGAGAGTTTTGGAGCTGGAGGAAGAACTGCCATCACATCCAGGGTTTATCCAACTATTGCAGTCTTTGAGAAGGCTCACTTGTACGTGTTCAACAATGGCAGCGAGACCATCGCAGTGGAGAATCTTAATGCTTGGAGCATGAACACGCCTGTCATGAATGTTCCTGTAAAGAGTTGAAGGGAGGAAGAATACACTCAATGAATAATAATAATAATAATAATAACAAGGAAATGAGCTAAGAAACAATAATCGTTATTTTGGGTAGGATAGTCATTTGAAAACTACGATGTGGGGACTGTGTAGTAACACTGGAAAAAACAATCCAATCCTACTTGTTCCTATGTAATTCTCTTCTCATGTATATAAATAATATTTCTTTTTTCTTCACAATCAATTTTTAATTTTCAATTAATATTTTCTTTGATATTTCTTGAAGAAACATATTTCTATGAAGAAAACTTATACTTTCTCAAGGATCCTTTCTTGTATTATGTTTGGATTTTAAGCTCACATCAGTCTTTTTTGCTTCATGCAAAGAGTTTCTTCTTATTATAGTTATATTCTCACTAATTAACTAAGAGAAAAACTTGGGATCACACCCCTAACAATAAAAGAATGTCTGTTCACACACCCCAAGATCCAAGAACACCTTATTTAGTCATCAAGTCACCATACATGAGCACCATAACTTCTTCATCTATTTCCATATATATATATATATATATATATATATATATATATATATATATATATATATATATATATATATATATATATTTTGGTAATCCGGGGTGTCCGGGCCAGCTTACGCGCACCATAACTAATCACCGGACCCACTGAACACCCTGCAAGCCCAGTAGGTATGTAAGACACCGCGGGGGTGACAGGCATGCACGCTAAGACTCGAACCCTAAGACTCGAACCCAAGTGACAGGGGCAAGGAAACCTTGCCTCTGCCGCTGGGCTACAAGCCTTGATGCTCTATATTAATTATATTTAGCCATATATTAATTATATATGTTGTATATTAAAGATGCAGAGCCCAGTTAGATATGATTTTATTTAGTCACCATACATGAGCACCCTAACTCCATACCTTATTCACGAAGGTAAATTTATTTGCTTGTTAAGAGGATAGCAAGTTACAAATCCTAGTATTTTGTTTCTATAACTATGACATTCATAAATAGAGTAGTTAATAAATGAAATAATTAATGGTAGATTTGAATGTAATTTTTTTAATAATGACCATCGAAGCTAGAACTCATTGAACACTATGGTGTAATTTTTTAGATGATTTATACTTGTCAGGATCCTTTAATACATCATATTAGATATAAAAAGATTCAATATAAGTCTCATAGGAATATTGAAAAAATCATGAAATGGAAAATATCCAAATGAATGGAGAGCAAAAAACAAAGAACGAATTCTATTTTCACTTTAATGTTTGGAGCATGAAGATCTAAGAAGGGAGAGAGTCCACTTAATGAATAGAAGAAGAAGAAGAAGAAGAAAATATAATATCTTGTAGAAGTATTTACTGATAATTTTTTAGACAACCTATACTTGCTCAAGAATCCTTTAATATATTATATTAAATATTAAAAAACAGTTAGTTCAAGTCTCAAAGGAATATATTGAAAAAAATTACTAAATGGAAGAAATTTGAATAAATTGAAAGGAAAAAACAAAAATTGAGTTCCATTTTCACTTTCAAAAAATGTTATAAATAGATCTATTTCATAAATTTTTTATTTAGATAAGAATCAAGAGAATTTAAATATTCATTTGTATAAATATCATCATCTATATTTAGAAAGCTATATGCTTTGGAAGAATCTTGTATATATATTTAGAAGTTGATCTTGAAGAAAAGTTATAGGCAACTTTTTATACTCTATATCTATCAAACTTCACTTAATTTTCTTATATTATTGTACTTGAGCAACATTTCTCGCGCACTTCTAGAACCTGAAATTCTTGAAGAATCTTTTTAAAAATTCACTTATCTCAATTAGAGATGATCATTTTCGGTTTGATTCGATTTTTATCAAAAAAAATAATTAAACCAAATTTTTTATTAAAAAAAACTAAAACTGGTTTAAACCAACCGGTTTCGGTTCGATTCGGTTCAATTTTTATGAATAAAAACCGGTTCAAACCAGTTTGGCTCGGTTTTGGCTCGGTCTGGCTCGGTTTTGGCTTGTTTTTTCCGGTTTGACTTGGTTTTTTTGTTTTGGCTCGGTTTTTTCGGTTTAGCTCTGTTTATTTCCGGTATTTTTGGTTTGGGTTCGGTTCGGTTCGGTTTTTTCGATTTCAGGCTTATAAAACTAAAACCGAATCGGTCGGTTTTTTTAAAATTTTAATCGGTTTTTTTAGTTTTTTTCCTCACTCCTAATCTCAATAACCAAAAAAAAATAGATTTGAATGATTCTGTATTAAGAGTTAAATTAGCTAAAGGAATGTGACATAATAATTGCAAAGGACTCACGTGGTCTAAGACTTTACCATGAGTGCGATTTTAGAGAGCTTTGGAAGCAAAAACCTTTGGGGTCAATATTGTTATTTGATAATTAGAATTGAAAATTATCTTTACATTTAAGATGTTTTATTACATGTTTTGATGTTTTTATCATTTCTAATTTATTAACCACATTTAGCTTCCATTCTCCAAACTTTTACAAATGAAAAATCTTTTTTTTTTATTTTTTTGTTTTTTTTGTTTTTTTACTAGCTCTTACAAAAGAAAAATTGATTATTGAGAACCCTTGCATACTTATATAATATCGAGGTATTATAGAAAAAAAAACTACAAAACTTAATTTAGTTTAGTGTAATTGATTATTTAATATATTGGTTAGCTATATTTTGAAATACAAGCAAAAAAAACAAAAAAAAACATTGGCATATAAAATCATAGGTAGTCTTTCTAAACAATCCTTTTATTTTGCATACAACTTTGATAAAACTATTGTAACGGCTAGGTTTTAGACTTTTAAATCTAACCTATATCTTTATTTAGTGATTAAAAATTATTTTTGGATCAATCTTTAATCCAAATGGGTAACTAACGTAAACAATGGATTTTTGTAATATTTAGTAGAGTTAATATTATATTTTTGTGATATGGCCATCAAAGCTAAGACTATTATCTATAGAATGGAATTTTAAAAGTATTATTTTATTTTATTTTATTGCATATCTATGTAGAAACATAAATTTTCTACCAATCATATTTCGTCATGTGTTGTTTTATTCTTTAAAAGAAAGGATAAAATAAAATTGAAATAAATGACATGAAAAATAAATGAGCCTTCATATAAAATAATGTTATTATTGAATATGTTAGAAAGACTCTTGAAAGAATATATTACATAAAGATTGTACCCATTCATATATTTAATAAAATCATATATTCGTACACATGTGCTTGTTTAATTTCAGGTGTTTAAAATTGTGTCTACAATCTCAACTTAAGACCATGGATTGGATATACATATTTTTTTTAGATGAATAACTGAGCTTTCAAATAAAATAATGTTATTATTGAATCATCAAAACTATTTTAATATCTATGAAATAACTCATATCCATAAAGCTTTTATGAATTTATAAAATTCATACAACCTTTTATTTTTTTTCATTTCTTTTTTTTTTTTCAAACCATTCTTTGAATTCAGCTTGATCTTTAATCATAAAGATTGGAAGTGGCACTCAAAATTAAGAGGCAGTGTTAATTGCCAACTCCTTAGGTTTTATTCATTAAGAATGAAGATCAAGAAGAAAGTATTCACTATAAAAAATGAAGGGTTTTCTTCTTTTTTTCATGATTATTGATGAATCATATGCATAAAAGGATGCATGTACGGTTCTTAAAGAATATAATTTGATCTCAATTAACAAACTTTATAAAAAAAATATTTTTTCAGGTAGTAAGATCTTCAATCAATTTATTGTTTCTATAGTAAATCTCAGCATGGAAAGTGAGATGAAAGATTTGTACTTATTTATAAACTCTCCTAGTAAATGGATAATACCTAGGAGGCTAGGATAGCTATTCATTAAAGAAATAAAAATAATATTTATAATATAACATCTTTCACAAACCATGGAGAGATTCGAGTATGAATAAATCATGAATATGGTCTAAATAATGAAAATAGTAAATATCATGCCCCGAATTAGTAAATTAGAGGTACTCTTTTGTACAAAATAAAAAAATACAAGTAAATCTTCATAAATTTCATTGAAAATAGAAAATACTTGTATATTTTCTAGTTCATCGAGCTTTGATTACTATGAAATAGAAACTTTATAGATGAAGTTTGAAGATTGGTGGATGATATTCATATCTATATATATGTATACAAATGATCTAATACAATAAAAAAAATTGATTTAGCCCTGTGCAGTAATCTAGTATACTATTATATTTGTATAGATTTTGTAGAGGGACGCATTTTCTTTGTGTCCACTAGTTAGGAGTTCCAGCTTCTTCATCTGGGGTAAGGCAGCTCGCAAGGCTCGTAATCTCGAGGTTCTGTTCTAATCTCATTTATGCAACATTTTATCTACACAATAAAAGTTTTATGATCTATAGCATACACTACATATGCAGTTAGAAATAAAAGTCCTTGGAAATGGTTTGCTTGCTAACATGTGTTTAGAGAGAGAAGGGAAAATCACATAAAAAATTAGATCACAATCACATAAAACACCGCATTCGATTAAGACGAGGGAAAAATCAGAAAACAGAATATATTGTAAATATCAAAATAAAGACAGCAAAATCTTAATAATATTCATGTAGATTAATCACAGGTTGTCTTAGTAAATCCAGATTCCACAACAATGACAAAAACAAGTCCAAAATCTCACTCTCGAATTCATCCGAGGCACAAATGCAGTAATGATCCTTTACTTGATCTTCTTCTTGGGCCTCAACTGCAGGAAGTAGAAACAGAGGGTTTTCCAGAACATGAGATTCTACATAGTGGAAAATAAAACAAAAACATAGACTAAATTTTACATAAAAAAACCTGATTGCTATGACCGCACTTCTTCTTCCTACAGTTGACAGCCCTGGGATGCAGACGAGCATAGCACCTGGTGAAAAAAAAGGATCAATTAGCTGGTGAGGCGCAACTAATACAGCTAATTTAACATTAATCTGTTCTGAGAACAAATTGAGCAGATGGACAAACAAGTCCATATCATACCCCATATAAGAACGGAAAAGAGAGGCAACAATAGCGGGCAAAGAAAACTTCATCCAAATTCAAAATGCAATTCAGTTGCAGCGCTCAGTTTGGAATTTCAAAACACAACAGACAAGTGACAGCTCTCTAAAGGCATTTCATGTTTACCCATATGATAAACTCAAACATGCTAGTTCAGCACTATACTCTTTCATCTCATCATGATAGCAGATGTGATGACTGAGAGATTTTGAAAATGAAGCAAAAAAATGAAATTGAAGACCAAAGAATTAGAGGAAGAAATTTGAAGGTTTGATAACTGTCCATGACAGTACGCAGGACAATCTCCCTCCCTTGTGCACCGGTATATGATACAATATACATGTACACATAGAAAATTATGAGCCACCCAAGGAAATCAACTGGGGTAAATGACCCAGTTGATCAGGAATATAAAATAGAAAAGGAAATCAATATCAGGACTAGGATGCTATCTATTAAACCTAACACAGTAAAAGAGAGTTCAACTAAGTCCCTCTAATGACACCAGCTAAACAAAACAAAAAATAAACAATATAGCTGAATTTGGCAATTAGAGTTAAAACATGCTTATCACCAAAAAGAGAAATGATTATGATTAATGGAACATAATATAAAACAAGCAATCTGCTTTCCAAACAAGTCATGGCGTGACTCTGAAAAAAAGTTCAGAATAAAAAATATAAATATGTTCTCCAGCAACAAATATATGATATGAGATCCATTTTCACAGTATCATAACAACACATTTACTAGAGAAGTGTAAAGAAATTGCATTATCCCATAAAAACAAAAACATTTATATAAAAGAAAAAACAAAATATTTAATCTACACAGAAGAACAAAATGTACCAACCATGAAAATCAACTGGCCGCATATCAATACCAGCTGATAAAGTTGAAGAATGGAAATCAATATCGGGAACTTATATAACCTCTAAAGCACTCTTAACAGCAGTAGAGGCTAAGTTAAGTCCCATAGAAATAACAATACCTCAAAACAAGCAAGACACACAAACACACATATTTTTAAATCCCAAACATTCAAACATCACAAGCACATCTTAGGCATACTCAATTCATATTTTGCAATCATACTGTGATTAGAAGCTAAACTAAATTTTTAAAGGGCTCTTATCTCTTTCATTGCTTATATTTTAAGATTAAAGAAAATTATGATGCAAAAGCAGTCAGATAACACTTTGCAAAAGAAGCATAAAGCAAGACATTAAACTTAATGGGAAAAAATCAAACAGCGTACTTGCGGCAAATCATCTTCTCTTGATTGTATTTGCGCGCCAAGGCCATCAAAGAAGGCTCGATAATTCCTCCTCTAAGCCTCAACACTAAATGAAGTGTTGATTCTGAATGAAAACACAAACCAAAATAAATTAATAATCATTTCATGAAAAAGCCAACTTCACAAATCAGACTAACAATCAATTCAAAAAAAAAGAGAAAGCAACCTTTTTGAATATTGTAATCAGCCAAAGTTCTGCCATCTTCCAGCTGCTTTCCAGCAAAAATCAACCTTTGCTGGTCCGGTGGAATCCCTTTTCCAACAAAACAAACTTACATTTTTACATTTACAGTTTTGAAAGAGTAGGAGATTATAGGGGGGGGGGGGGGGGGGGGGTGGGGGGGCAAGATGTACCTTCCTTGTCTTGAATTTTGGCCTTGACATTATCGATGGTATCACTGCTCTCAACCTCAAGGGTAATGGTCTTGCCAGTTAGGGTTTTCACAAAGATCTGCATCTTTACTTGCTCTCTATCTTACACTCTTGAAAATGAGAACGGCTGTGTTGATGGGTGTCATTAGGACTTTATAGCATGCTCAGCTAGGGTTTTCGTTTGGGGAGACTGACGGCGAGAAAACTTCGGCATGGTTATGGGCCACATGGGCCTTTTCACACTGATTCGGTTTCTAGCAAGTCCAATGTAGTGGTCTCAAATTCGAAAGCCCAACACGAACTCGTGTTAGTTGCCTCTACTTGTAGCCGCGGTTGGCAAGGGTATTCATGAATTGAGCCTTTATTATATTTATATTCTATCCATTCAAATATTCAAATATTATATATAATAAAGATGGTTTTAGGACAAAACAACTAAATAATGTAGGATTGGTTTCACTTATAAATAGTGAACTAGATTAATATATTTTTTACTTGTTTTATAACATTTTTATTTTGTAGATTAATTAGTCATCGCATGTCTTTAAATAGTTAAAGATCACATAATCAAGCTATGATGGGAATAATATTATCTTTTATAAAATAAATGACATGTTGTTTATGTATTTTTTTCTTTACAATAAAAAAAGAGGAGGTCGGTCACTTTTTATTATGTTTTATAATATAGGATTGGATTAATGGACTGGTGAAGGGGCACTCTTTTCCTTTTTTCTTTTTTATTTTTTTTTATGTTTGGATCAGTTTACGCGTACCTCGACTAATTTCTCGGACCCTAAAATTAACGATCAGATAAATTTTCAGTGGCCATGAGATTTGTGACGCTCAAACCGGTAACTTTTAGAAAACAAATATAAGATTTGATCACTTGAATTATATCCCTCAACATTGGAGCACTCTTTTTTTTTTTTTAGTATAACATGAGTGTCCAGGCTAGCTTGCGCGCACCTCGACTAATCCCACAAGCCCTAAAGTTAACGACCATGTAAGCCTCCAGTGGCCATCATATGAGCAACTACAAGGCTCGCATATCTTTAAATAGTTAAAGATCACGGGATCAAGCTATGATGGGAACAATATTATCTTTTATAAAATAGATGACATGTTGTTTATGTATTTTTTTCTTTACAGTAAAAAAAAAAGATGTCGTTCACTTTTTATTGTGTTTTATAATATAGGATTGGATTAATGGACTGGTGAAGGGGTACTCTTTTTTTTTTTTCTTTTTATTTATTTTTGGTGTTCGGATCAGTTTACGCGTACCTCGACTAATTCCTCGAGACTCTGAAATTAACGATCAGATAAATTTCCAGTGGCCATGAGATTTGTGACGCTCAAACCGGTAACTTTTAGAAAACAAATATAAGATTTGATCACTTGAATTATATCCCTCAACATTGGAGCACTCTTTTTTTTTTTAGTTTAATGTGAGTGTCCAGGCCAGCTTGCGCGCACCTCGACTAATCCCACGGGCCCTGAAGTTAACGACCATGTAAGCCTTCAATGACCATCATATGAGCAACAACAGGGCTCGAACCTGAGACCACAGAGGGAGCAAACCTCTTGATCTCAAGTTCTTACTACTGGACCACCGCCTAAATGGTTTGGAGCACTCTTTTCTTGTATAAGGAGGAGAAGGAGAGAGAGGATAGGAGAACATGGAGAGAAGGGGAAGAGCTTTGCAAATCCTAAATGAAACGGAGGAGAAAAAAAAAAGAATTGATCAACGATTTCAATGACTTTTGCAAGCTTGGAAGGAATAGGGGGAGGGGAACGACGACCAGCCTAAGGGGTTGGAAGAAATGAAATTCATTGCTAAAAACAAAAGGAAAAAATAGATTAATAAGAAATAGAAGGATTATATACCCCTATAGAAAATAAATTATAACAAATTATAAATTTTAATTTTCAACAAACCCAATAATAAAACTTAATTTTCAACAAACTCAATGATAAAAGATGAAATTGAAAAAAAATCAAACAAATAACTCAAGTTAACTTGACACCCACGATTCAAATCATAAGACCAAGATGACAATTGAAATCAAATTAAAATAAATTATGAAATTTAAATCTTAATCAACTCAATGTTGAAAGATGATATTAAAAAAAAATCGATTAAAAAAAGCAAAAAAAAAACTCAAGTCAACTAAAATTAATCCGCTAAACTCATGACTCGAGTCATGAGATAAGAATAACTTCATAAAAAATAAACTGAGACAAATCACAAAATCTAATTCTCAATCAATTCAATATTGAAAAATATAATTGAGAAAAAAAATTTTCATTAAGAAAATAAAATAAAATAAAATAAATATATAGTCCAGAACATGAATATATGATAACCTTATAAAAAATTAAAATGAAAAAATATAAAACTCAATCTTAAATAAATTTAATATTAAAAGATAAAAATAAAATTTTAAAAAAATATTATTCTAATAAATAATATTGCGTGAGATAAGGTATAGCAAAAACCCGTTCTCCTTTAATTTTTTTTGTTTTTTGGTTAATTGTTATAGTCACACTTATTTCTATAATCAGCAGCCAAACAAGCATATGTTATCACACCCAAGAAAGGAAAATAAAGATATCACAATTTAAATATGTCACATAGATACAAGCACTCACAAATGCAAACACCACCCAAGAAAATCGTCTACAAGTATATGTATTGTTAACTAACGGACATTAAATAGTCTTTAAAAAAATAAAAATAAAAACTGAAAAATTGGAAGCAAATATTACAGGGAATTTGCCTTCCGTTATGGTTGTTTTTTATTAGGCACTTAACCATTCCAAAACATGTACTTGCGAAGAAAAGATCAATTATTCATATTGTTCAAGCATGACTAGAAAAAATCAACCTGTTGCATCACAGTGGAAAAAATCAGTACTATCCAAATGATCTGGAATACTGGTAATTTGATCATACTTTTGTAGCAAATCTGACTTACAAATCACAACCTAAAATCCATACGATTATGTCGAAAGGGAAGCCATCCTGGGAGTCACAATCTCAAGAAGTCCCTTTGGATTGTCCACATGAACCCAGTGCCCTGAATTTGGAAGAACATGAAGCGAGAACTTCCCCTCAGATTCATCCCCGGTCTGGCTAGAAAGGCTTTCAAGTCGCTGAATTAAATCTGGATCCCAGCGGTCACTCTTCTCTGCAACTACTAGCCCTATCTCCATTCCTTTTGGTGGATGTTCCAGTAGAGACCAATATGAAGTCTCCCTACAGAATTTTTATATTCACTATTTAGACCGTCAATGTCATTATTTATATTCCGCAAAGGAAGGCATTTAAATTTGATTGATTCGATAAAAAAAAATAGAGGTTGACCTGTAAGAGTTGAACATCTGGATAGCACCTTTGAGATCAAAGGCCCAACTCTCTTGCTCTCCAGATTTCTTGAGGTTGCTTCCAATCCATTCTGATAATGATTTTGAGAAACCAAGTTGAATCATGTGGTTCACAAGCCAGCTGAAACCATAATCATCCCGGGTGGGGGGGGGGGGGGGGGGTTAATAAATTGATTTACTCTCCCAGATGATGTTTTCTAATAGAAATTCCATTCCAAGAAATACCACAACTTGTGCATTTTATCCACAACTCATAAAAGATAAGGAGATTTTGGGCTTAGCTGAAAGCTTCAAGCAATACTTGATCATGCAATTTCATGCTAAATGTCCAACATTACATTGTCTAGGCTAGGCTAAAGAGTGGAGAAGGGAATTAAATAAGCAGAAACAAACATTATGCCTGGTCTTGATTCAATGTGACAGATGTGGAATGGAGCCTAATTAAATAAAATAAAATAAAAGATAAGGATGGCAATGGATACTCACGGATTGGATTTCTAACATATTCAAACTTATATCCAAAACAAATAGCCAAACTCTATCCATTACCCATTATATAAGAAATTTTAACATCCATACTCAGTTCATCAAGCTTCAGGCAATTGTTACCTGATTCTTATTTAGTAATCCATATATAATAAAAGAGTATTATATATATAAAATACCAATGTATATATTTTGGTTTGGGTTTGGATCAGATTTTGGGTTGAGTTTAACAATATTCATACCCTAACTATTAGCCATTGAGTAAAAAATTTTAGATATTCATACTCAATCTGAAACAATAACTATCCAAAAAAACCCACTCACTCGGGTTAGCGAGTATCCATCATATTTGAGTTAGATTGTCATCCCTAGAAGAAAGTATTAAATAAGAGAAAGTTCTCTCATCTTGTTGGAAGGATATCATCACATAATTATCTATGATTGTTTATGTTGTAGCAAGACCATTTCATTAACATGGAGGGAAGTGGCTAGTAATATTAAAAGGATTCCTCTTTAGATAATAACTATTGTAACTGGAATTTTTGTGATTGGTTTAATACATATTTTCTTATATGGCAAACTTTGTATTTAAACATCTGTTAAATTGTTTGATGTCGTGAGTCCTGCACTTCTACTGGAGTTCATATTCATATCAGAGATGAGGGCCCTTTATTAACAGATTCCATATGAATTTGAACTCCAGAAAGTATAGTAATTCCAGGCTTTAAATAATGGTCTATATCACATTAGTGAATACATGAGTGCAGCATGAGCACCTATTTATCTGCTCCAATTCCAGGGTTCTGTCTATGAAGAAGATTAAGAACTTTAATTTCCACCTTAACTATAACAATTATCATATATGAGAACTAATCCTCATTTCGAAATTGGATTACAAAATGGTAATCTAGTTCCAAAAACAACTATGCCGATGCCTGCATCTATATTTCTTAAATAAGGTGATACTTGGCCCACAAAATGCAGCAATCATGCAAGTAAAACCAAAAACAAAAATAAAATGTCAGATCAATAACATGATAGAAACATTTACCTTCGTGATGGGATTGGTGAGGGTAAACTATGCAAGGTCCTCAAAACTTTTTCAACTTCTCCATCACTATATTCAGGACTTACTTCTACAGGCACAGAATCCAGTACCCACAGCTGTTCTGCACAAGGAATTAAACATAAAAGAACAGAAATGACCTCATGCCCAAACACGACAAGAATTTATCAAACAAACCCAGAAAGATTTATATACTTAATTGACCAGTATAAGACACACAGAACACACATTCATCAGTAATGACAGATGAAAATAACTAACTACAAGAGCAGAAGTGAAATGCCATCATTCAAAATCACTTCACATGATCAACTTAAACAGCAGATACGATAGCTAAAACAAACAAACAGTGAAACTATATAATTCATCTCATTATTCAACATACACACACTTCACCTAACAACCCATGAAAACATCAGATCCCTTCAAGGATCAACATTGATTCAAGTTTTATACCGATATATAGCTTACAGTACAGCCAATTATTGAGAAATACATGCAAGAAAAAAAAGAAAATAATCCGTCAATTCATTTCACAAGAATGACAAAACGCCCACTTCAATTTCCACTAGAGAAAGAAGACCACACCAGTTTGATAAAAAGATAGTAATGAATCTTCCAATGAAAAAGAATACCTGTTTAGGAAAAGAAACAGAATGACCATAATCACCACGAGTGCAGCTCTCAGCAAATTGCAAAGCAACTTTGCCTCCCATAGAATGACCAATAACAACATCAGGCCATTCCCAACCTTTCTCTTTCACCAAATTAGCCACATCCATAGCCGCATTAAACATATTATGAGGTGGGTCTAATCCCTCTATATCAACAGATTTGCCATGGTTCCTCATATCCACAAGCACCATCCTCCACTCTATAGTAAATAACCAAATCAAAATCAAGAATCCAAAATATAGACAAAGAACAAAGAAAGTAAGAGAGCGATGGAGTGTACCAGAAAGAGAGGAAGCGAGATTGCGAGAGAAAGAACGCCAGTTGCGACCAGAACCTAAGAGCCCGTGGAGAATGAAAGCT
Organism: Populus nigra; assembly: GCF_951802175.1. Lineage (NCBI taxonomy): Eukaryota > Viridiplantae > Streptophyta > Magnoliopsida > Malpighiales > Salicaceae > Populus > Populus nigra. The sequence goes on from NC_084868.1 coordinate 8,444,264, forward strand.
GTAGGAGCGTCAGGTTTGTTGGGTGAAGATTGGATTTCTTCGAAAGCTAGGGTTTGGAGAGTGCGGGTATTTTTGTAATGAAAAGGTGGAGTTCGAGAGTTGATGAATCGAGTTACGAAGTTTAGACACTGTTTAGTCTTAAGAGTAGCCATTACCAGAGTTTGAGGTGAGGTCCGCCCTTTTCTTGGAGAGTTAATTTTCTCCTCTCTTTCCGAGACTCTGTCAGTGGGGGACGGTGGTTTCTCCTCCTTGAACAAAGCAGAGAAGGATAAACGATGTCGTATCCTCTTAAAATTATTGGATACGCATTAGAAAGAATGGTTTTGTTAGTCATGTAGTTTTTTTTTTTTTTACATTGGGTTTACATGTAGTTTTGTTCAATCCTTACTTTTATATTAACTAAAATAATTTTTTTTATTTATAAAAATATATTTTTTTATTTATTTTACATGTATAGTTTAAATTAAACATTTTTTTTAAATTACAACTAAAAATGTTATTTTTACCTATTTTTTTTTTAAATTTCAACCACGAAAACTATTACAACATTAAACACATACTAAGTTGAGACTCCATTTATTCGAACAAAGACAATTAAAAATGTCTGGTTCATTTGGATATGGAGGTGAAGATGGTATGTTTTAGGACACTAAACTTAATGGTGTAAACAAATTAATAATTAAGTAGGAATTATTCACCAATTTCAGATTTTATAAATTAAGGTTCTTGAAGAAAAATTTAGGGGAAATGCAGAAATTGTTAGAATCAGTTTAATTAAGCTAACAAAAGATGTTCTGAACATGAAAAACACACGAGATTGTTAAACAAAAATCATTGACTTAAAAGCTTGAGTGACCGGCCATGTGAGGATGGAATGGGGGATGAAAGGAATTTTGAAATTTGGGTTGATGAACACTTATAATATGTGTAGAATGTGGACAATGAATGAATGAGGTAAGAAAAATCAGCTAGAAAGAAAAAGGGAATCCTTAGCCCCCTTAGATTAAGCTCGGCCAAGAGCCAAATGGAGGGAAAAAAAGAAGAATTCTTGTGTGTTATGTATTTTTATGCATGAACCAGTTATAGTAGAAAATCCATTTAGGATAGCCGACGAATCCTGGACAGATTTGTCACTCCCATTCTAGGGGATATTCGGGTCAGAATGATACAATTTGGGAAGCATCTCTCATAGAAATTATAGCTTGAGATGTTATATTTCTAATGAATCCAACCTCGTTTGATTTGGAGCTCTAGAGCTCCAGATATAGGTAAATATATGAAGAAAGGTTGAATTGTCATCCCTGTTGGCAGATTCAGCGAGAATTGATAAAATAGGGAATGTTATTCGCAATAGGGGCAAAAACCGGTTTCCTTCCCATTAAATTTTTTGTAACATCAAATCTTAACACTGGAAGGGGGTAAACCACATTTGAAAATGAAATTGATGATGTGCATAATGATCTAAAACAATGAAACGTAAAGAGTAAATGTTGTGGTTGCCTTGCCATTTGCAAAATGAAAATTGGACTTGAATTAATGTGATTTACTTGTGAATTCATGAGGAACCGCGAGGGAGTACAACAACAACAAGGGAGTGCAAATCGAGCATCGGTGGCAAGTAGGTGTTTCACACCTATACTTTCCTTAGTTAAGAGTGAAACTAGTATTCTATTTTATTTTAAAATTTAATAGTTGCGAATAAAGTTGAAGAAAGGAAATATATAATAAAATGGACATGGATTGAAATTTGATTTTAGTTGTGGACTTACAGACTTCAATTTCAAATAATGAACTATAATGATGAATCCAAAACAACCACCTCTGGACTTGATTAGTTGATCCCAAATATGGGCGGCTAATAATGTTAGCAAGTTTTGCTAACATCGGCATGATCTTAATAGAAATATAATGAATGTTGAACTTGATTAATTATTTGGGTTAAGAATAGTTAATGATACCGGTAGACAATGTCGATATCGACAAACCTAGGATAATTTGATTAACTTCCCAAGAAAAAAGCTAATGATGTCAAAAGATCTTAGCATCGGCATTACTGGAAAAATCTCCAAGATGAGGCAAAAAATAATTGATTTACAATTTCGGGTTGGAAACAGTTAATGGTAGGGGTGAGCATTTCCGGTTCGGTCCGATTTTCATCTAAAATAATAACCAAACCGGGCTTTTTTTTTTAAAAAAAAAAACCGAAACCGAACCGAAACCGGTTCAAACCGACCAGTTTCGGTTCGGTTTGGTTCGGTTAATTGAAGAGAAAAACCGGAAAAACTAGTTTATTTTTTTTGGCTTTTTTATGACTTTTGATGGGGTCATTTAAAAGGCTTGAAAATTTGTAATCGATATAAAAAAACCTATATTCATTGTTTAACTTTTCTTTACCATAATTTATCTCAAATTACAGGAGAAATATCTTTTAATTTGCACCCTAGTTTTCTCAAACCAATCAACTCTAATCAAAATGCAAAATAAAATTATACAACAAATAACATTTAAATCAAGAAAATAACACATCTGATAAAACTAAAGAAATACAATCTGCAGGAGTCCTTGAAATTGAAATAAAACGCATCAACAGTCTCTCTCCCAGCACTCACAAAAACAAAACAAAAGGAAAGATGCTGCTATTTTAATATTATTGTTAAGTAAACCATATGCCTTCAACATTTTATTGCTTGTATTTTCTCAGAAACCAAGTGAGAATAAACTGCAAAGAAAAAAACCAACTATTGAGGCGCGCAAGCATGAACATTAAAAGTTCATCTGGTTCTCTTGAATAGTTCACCTGAAAAGTTTAACAAAATAGGTTAATATAAACTGATAAAAATTAAAAGAAAAAGAAAAAGAAAAAGAAAAAGAAAAAGAAAAAGAAAAAGAAAAAACAATATAGAAAAGAGAATAGACAGATCCAACTTGGAGAGACAAAGAACTTGAAGGAGCGACTGCTAGTTTTGATTTAGAGACAAAAAGATTGAGAGATGAAGATTTGATTGAGAGATTGAACAAGAGGGAGGGGGGGCGGCGGCTGAGTTTGCTAGGGTTGGAAGAAGAAACTAACAAGTAGATCTGTATATGGGAGAGATGAAGATCTGGTCGAGAGATTGAATAAGAGGGAGGGGGGCGGCGGCTAGATTTGCTAGGGTTAGAAGAAGAAACTATAAAGCAGATCTGTAGATGGGAGAGAATAGAGATGAAGATTTGATCAAGAGGGAGTGAGGGGGGGCGGCGGCTAGGTTAGAAGAAGAGACTGAAATGTAGAAGTAGAAGTGTTGATGGGAGAGAACAAAGAAGAGATGAAGATTTAATCAAAGAGAGAGTCAGGGGGGGCGGCGGCTAGGTTAAAACTTAAAAGAAGAGACTGAAATGGGTTAGGAAGGTATTTATAGTACCGGCTTTTTTATTTCTATTTGAACCGGTTCGGTTCGGTCCGGGTTAACCGGTTCCTGCATTACAAAACCGAAAACCGAACCGAACCGGGATTTTTTCTAACTATTCTAATCGGTTTAATCGGTTTTTTTTTTCGGTTCGGTTTTTTCGGTTAATTTTTTCTCGGTTTTCTCGGTTTATTCGGTTTTCCGGTTTTTTTGCACACCCCTAGTTAATGGCACTAACCGGTAAGTTAGTGCTGACATTACTAAGGATTTAATTGGTCGGTCTTGATAAAGACAACTAATGACACTAATAGAAATTATTAGTGTCGACAATAACCTCCATAAACTTGGGATATGGTTGTAAGATGGATATACCCGGTGAAGAATAATGGATAATAATCGTAAAAAAAAGCCATAAGTGGGTTACGGAATGATAGGCTCTAGATGTAGTAAATGAAAAATTTAGGTGTAGGTTTCCAAGACAACTATGATTGTGTACTATCGAGTAATCAATTATATATGTATATACATGTATTTGTGACTCTCCCTCATTCCTGTTGTATTTTTAATTTTAATATAATTTTTTTCATATTTTGATATTGCATGTCCTTCACATTCACGCCAGGAGTAGTGTCCTAGGTTTCTAATTCTTTTTGTATGAATTAGGAAATTCATGTTTCTAATTCCTTTTGTATGAGTTAGGAAATTAGTGTATCTAGTTCTTTTAGTATGAATTAGGAATTAAAAAAAATATCAATGTATTTTGCCGTAAGTAATTAAATGACTCGAATTGTATTAGTATCTCTTTATATTAATCATAGAGATTCAAAATTCTTACTATTTTTATGCTTGTAATATTAATGTTGTTTATCCATGTTTGACTACCATTTTGTATGCGTTTGTAAATGAGAAGGAAAAATGAATATGTGAGCTATCATGATTGTAACTAGTAATGATTGTGGTTACGATGCAATATGAATATGTTATGATTGCAGAATGAGCATAAAATATGTACAAGATAAATTGTTAATAACTTGGGATCTTTCCAATATAGGAGAGATTCTACCGAAATTTTAGTAGAAATTTTGATAAACTTTAAATATGTCGGCAAAAAAAAAAGGAAAAAAAATTACCAAATCATTACTAGTCATCATTTCATATGCTGGAAAAAATAACAAAACTCACTTTTTTTAATGCAATAATTAGCTTTTGATCTAGCACGCGGTGAACCACAAAATAGAGCCTCATGACAATTTTAAAGGGTTTTGTTAGCTACATTATAAACAAAAGCAAAATAAATAATTAATAAGGATGTTGTCACGTGGATTGGTAGAAAAATGTGTTTTTTTTACTAGTGATAGGATAAAAATATTTATTGTGATTTGAATAAATAGATTATAAATATAAAAAATCCAATCTTTTCATCCTTATTCCACTATTTTTATATTAAAATAAAAAAGGATTTTCATATAAAAATACAGTAATGCTCATTAAAAACCTATAAATGCTTAGTTTTTCATTGTATATTAAAACCAAAGTCATTGTAGATCAAAACAGTGAAATGATGATTCTATCATTTAAAGAAAAATCAGTAAGTCTTCTATTAGTAGTAGAACAATCTTTAAAAAGTTATATTTGAATTGTACAAGGACAGAGAGGCTTTTTTATATTTTATCAGCATAGTAAAATAACTTAATTATTTTTAAAAGATATGTTTTTTTTTTTAAAAAAACTTGGCTTTATAAGCTTTTTTGTATTTTTATTTTTTTAAAGAACAATAAAATGATCCATTTACTCTTAAAAACAAAAAAAAACATGAACTAGCATTTAAGGGTTTTTATGTCTTTTCATCATTTTTTTATTGTAATAAACAAGTTGACTGAGGAGCACTTTAGTAATAGAATAAATATAAATATTGGTTTTTTTTAAAAGGTGGTTGATAATGGGTTGAAACCAAGTAATTTAGACGACATGTAAGGGCTAATATAGAGGCCAAATAGTTGATTATAGACCAACGTTCGAATTATCTCAGTGACCTCTCCATTCCAGAACAACACGTGTAGTTAACGAACCACAAACTTAATGTCAATGATCTTTTTTCTTCTTCTTTCTCGCTTCCTGTCGATTTCCATGTCTACCCCTGTAATTTCTCAAACAATTCTTCAATTTTTTTCATTTAAATCTTATCTTTATTATTTTGATTACTATTAATTTTATTTAAAATAGTTTATAAATTGAATTTATTTTTCAATTTCATCTTTTTTTTAATTTTTTTTATCTATCATATTTAGTCATCATTATCTAGATTGTTATTTCTTAGTTTTCTATCCTTAGATTATGTACTATCGAGTAATCAAGCTAAAAAGCTACAGTTGGATTCTGGATTTTTTTCATTGATATTTCCCTTGGTCCTTCATGGTTGGGAGGCAGGTGGTCAGTCAATATTCCATCTTTCATGGTGAGGGTGGACTCGCAGAAGCACATTGATTTCTCTCTCACAAGTCCCTTTGGTGGTGGACGTCCTGGTAGAGTGAAGCGAAAGAACCAGAAGTCTGCAGCCAAGAAAGCATCTGGTGGAGATGGAGATGAAGAAGATGAAGAATGAGCTGTCATGTTCTTTGACAGTGAATTTCTTTAAGTTATTAGGGTGTTACCATTTTGAGATTACGTTTGTCATTGTCTTTGTCTTTGCCCTTGGAATCTATTGTTTTCTTGATAAATCTAGCTAGCCCTTGTTTTGCGCTTGAACTAAATTTGTTGTATTTTATCGTCCCTTTTGTTTGGATGTTGAAAATTCGAATGTTGGTGGAGATCTCACTCCAACTTGCAAAAAAGCTTTACTTTTGAAGATGGCGAATGCATGAACATGATCAGAACACTGGAATGATACAGGATGACTTGTAATTGCATGATCTTTATTTTCTTTTTTAAAGAAAAATCAGAGTTTCACCGGGCAGCAGGAGAATTCCTGCCTCCAGATCATTGGGGAATCAATCTGCCTGAATCATGCCTGGAAATCTCCGAAGAATAACGTCCTTGATCGTAAACAACTGTCTTCTTTCTTAATCCTGCCTCTCCAATCTCTTGCAGGTGGGACCACCCAAAACTAGGACAACAATCTACTGCAGTTCTTGGAAAAAACCACCGCAAACAAAAAATATGATTTGATTTGCATCATAATGTAAAAATGATTTGGAGAAGTGAAGATCTTAATGGAAGAGATGATCAAAAGTGAGAGACATGGATGAACATTTTTCGTGTTTCGATCCTGTTGTTCTTCACTAGGCTTCAAATTTGTACACGAAACTAAAATTTGCAAAGGAGTCAACTTGTACAACACCAGAATAGCAGAACTTCCCAGACTCTATGGTTTTTACAAAGCAAGAGCTGGGCCCATCATTCCTAAGAACGAAGAAAAAAGTGAACAAGTGCTCACTTTTTGATACTCTCATTATGAGGAACATGCTTCGAGTTTTGGAAGAAGACTTCTCCAAGCATCTGCAATGCTATTTGCCAAACGTGCCTGTCCTTTTGCAAATTCATGGAAAGCAATCCCCATATCCAATGTTTTCTGTTCCTGAAAGCGCACAATTTCTTCGTTCATCAGTCTCACAATTGTCTCAAACCTTCTTGTCGCTTCCTCACTCTCTGCTTTCAGCTGCATGAAAACCAACTTTTAGTCAGATAACTAAGAGATAACTAAGTGGTTGTTTGAAAATGGTGCATGTTGCTTTTTAAAATGGTTTTTTTTGCTTGAAAATACATTAAAATATATTTGTTTTTAATCTTTCAAAATTTATTTTTGATGCCAGCACATCAAAACGATAAAAAAAACACAACTTAATTTGAAGCAAAAAAAAATATTCAAAATTTTTCAAAAACACAGTTCAATCACAATCCCAAACACCTCTAAGATTTCTAAGGTGCACATATGCTACTAGTAAGATAACTTGCCTCCCTGTATTCATGCTCCGCTTCTCCCACTTTATCAGAACGTGTTAGCATAAGTTTGTCTCTGCGGTAATAGATATAAATTAGAAACTCCAAATATCATCTGGCTATCAGCAAAAACTGACCACCTAGGAAAAAGGGGAAAAACTAAACAATAAATGACCGCTTCAGTGACGCATCAAGCTTCAGGATTTCTGAGCCTTTCTTGAGCGTTCCCAGTGGAGGAAATTTGGCTACCATGGCAAGTCGTAAATGTGAAAAAAATGTAACTATTCACTATATCCACATTGTATTAGATGCTAAAAGGCCATCTTTACTGTACTATCTAAACGCAGCTTTGTTACCGATTGAAATATGATAACAGAAACTTATGAGTATGGAACCTAATCAAATACTTTCATTGCTGCTTCTTTGCTAGACGACACTTGTATTTACAAACTTAATTCAAGTAGCATCAGAGAAATCGTAGCTCAAGTCATTACAAATAAAGAATTATCAGAGTATATTAATAGGAATCGAGAGAAAAGGCAAGGTTCTGTCTCTAGCAATGTTTGTGATCATTCCACATGGTACCATTGAAATCACGGATAAAATAAAGTTACAAGAACAAGGAAAGGAGTAACCAGGACATACAGATTTATCTCTTTCAACTTCATTGTTTCAGCCAGTTCACACTGATGCCTAAAGGCATTGGCCCGCTCAGTGATGGTAGCCTGTCAGAATACCAGGATAGCAGAATCAGCTTCTAAGACAAGTCTACACACACAAAAACAAAAAAGGAGGATACAAAAATAGGAAAAAGGTGGGGAGAGAGAGGCAAGCCAAACTTGCCTTAATAGATTGAACAGCACGAACATAATCTTTCAATGGTTCTTCAAAATTCATTAAAAGTTGATGTGCCTGGAAATTTATAGAACAATGTCAAGGATTTAAAAAGAAGCTTTTTAAGTCCATCAAAAGCCCATGCACACACAGAGAGCATAAAAAATTGCTGAATCTGGAAATGAAAGGCATGAATTGACTAAAAGCCTACCTCCTTCTGCAGCTTAACTGATAGTGCCTCTGATTTAGTTCCAAGGTCAGAAAATGCCTTTCCTAGGATATCTCCTTCACAAGCACCAAGGAGCTTTGCTGCCTTCCCGAAATCCAATAGAGATTGCCCTAATTCTGACAAAATATATGGACAATCAAGCTATAAGAAATGACTGCCATAATATGTCTAAAAGAGGTGAAACATGAAAGAGACATGTCATGGGTTAACATGTAACAATAACATAAACCATCGTTACCTCTATGTCGCTTTACAAGACGATACGCATGCTTCTGAGCTTCAGCCAAGTGGTTTTCAAGCTCGAAGATGTAATGTTTCAGCTTTTCATATTCAGGATTCGATTCTTCAACAGGTTTTTCCTTACCAAGAACAACATCACTCACTTTAGATTGCACGTCCTGCAAAACATTGGGACCATGATTGCCAAACTGACAGTGTGCTTGTTTGAATGGTGTATACTGTAAATTTCAGTGCACAAGAGTAGTTGACTACTTTCTCGTGTGCTAAACTTCACCAACAGGTAGTGAAAAGGATTTTTAATAACTATAGAGAGTTGGATCTGAGGAGACCTGAAACCAGTCATCTAGAAATATACACTAACCCAACCTGAAAATTGTACAGTGGAAGTGGTAAAAAACTATCTTAAAACATCCACACAACAGAAGCAAAGCATCCAATGAACTATGAAATGATCATCCAACTTCAGTGATATGCTTTCGAACAAGATGGATCTAATGTCTGATTAATTTGGTAATTAACATATTATATAAGAGAAATCATAATAGGGAAACAAGTGTTCAGATGTTACGTGACATTGTTCAAGCACTAGAAAATTAGTGCTGAATCTCACGGGTCGATCAGCAAAAGAAGACACGCTAACTCATCATACCTTGAAAATTTGCATAAAATCAGCAGGTTTCTTCTTAAATATACCAGTCTCTTGAGACCTTAATCTCTCCATTGTCTGAAAAATAGGTAACAAAATAATATTATATTAAAAACTTGCAGTTGTACCCTATAGATATCTAACATGCAAGAAAGAACATGAATCACAAAAATTTATAATCAACAACATACAGGTTAATTTTTAAATTACATGCTGGAACTAACATTATATGAATCAATGGAGCTGCTACATCCTATTTAATAACCCAGAAAGGAATTCATCATCAAATCATGTAAGTAGTTGCTTAAGAATGTTTTTATCAATTGTCTATAAATAAACCATTTCTCCATGTAAAAAAGGGAAAAGAAAAAACTCATGATAAAACAGATAGCTTGTTAGCATTGCAACTCTTCAGATGATTTGTGTGAAAATGGTACATGTGCAACAGTGTTTGCTTCTGGTAGAGTGATAAATTTGGGAATGATACAGGAGAAAAAAGATGATCATCAGATATGCAGTCTCATCCACATGACTCCTGATGAAAGCCTTTAACCTGCCAGTGCCATTCACTGTGCTTTCTGGAAAGTTACTAGGGAGAGGAATTCAAGTGAAAAGGTGTGGCAACTAATCCATATTCCATTTTACCCATGTTTTTTATCCTATCGTTTCATCCCTTTTTCCCTATACATGTCTCAAAACATTTTATCAATTAGGAAGAATTTACCCCGGCAAAAGGATCCACTCCACGGGAAATGAGAAATTGAATGATTTATGACATTCACCGCGTGCTTGCTGCTACATTATAGATAACTTAGGAGCATACATGCTCATTCCTTTATAAGAAGTAACTCAGTTATTTCACAATATTGGATGAATTATTGATCCTTAGGTTAACAAGAAAACTAGAGAAAGATAATATAGAAACAACTACTAATTTCAATTGAGTATATCCATAAACTCTCACAATCAGCACCAGGAGAATGCTAATGGCTAAACAGTAAATGATAGAATCTCACCCACCTCTTCATCGGCCTGCAAAAAGGTCCTTAAATCCTCACTTTGCTGAAGCTCTTGATGTGAAGCTATCCTATTAACAAATATGTCCAGCCCTTGTCTCCTCATCTCAATAAATTCAGCACTAAACCGAAACTTCTCTGCATCACCACCATCAAATAAATTTCACATTATTATCCACTGATTATTTATATATTTATCTTTTATCTTTTTAGCAAATTAACGAAAAGTGATCAATTCCTTACCGACAGCACTCTTTTCTGGAAGAGGAGGAATAAAAACACCCTTGAACTTGTCGAAAAGTCGATCACGCAACCAAACAAAATCGCGGTAACGCCGAATCACAATCTTCTCGTGCCCTTGGTATTCCGGTAAATTAGTCTACACGCCAAAACAATTTAATTATAAACCCTAGGACCTCCATCAATTTAAACAAGTAGACGAATACCTTACCTTGGTGATAACGCGATAAGAGATGTAAGCCTGAACGCCATTCCCTAATTTTACAGGATCTGTCACCGAAACCGATAGATAAGGCTGCGATGACGGAGATCTAGGGCTTGGACTCCCCGATTGCTGTTGATCCATTTTATTAATCTCAACAAACAAATAAACAAACACACAAAAAAATGAGATGCAATTAATAAACTGTGAGAGTATTTGTAAACTGATTGAGCTACAGAGAAGACGATAAGGGAAGTGGCAGATTTCGTAATTTACCGTGGAAAACATGGCCCTTAGTTAATTATATTTATTTGAAGAAGCTGGGGGTTAGTTAAGAGAACTGAACACGGCGCGCTTTTTTATGAGCCGAACAGAAGCGGTTGTGTTTATTGATGATGCTTAAAATGCGCAGGGGTGCGTACCCAGCTGGAGGATCCCGCCTGTTAGAGAGAGGTGTCAAAAATGAGAGGGGCACCTTACAGGCTTACACCCAGGCTGGGTGGTTTAAGCCGTTGTTTTGTTATTTTTTATTTTAAGTTATTATTTTTTTGATATTTTTAAATAACTTTATATACTTAAAAATAAATTTTAAAAAATAGAAAATATTATTTTTATATATTTTGAAATAAAAAACAATATAAAATACGTCTTTTCATGCATTCGTAACACGCGGTGCGATAATTAGAAGCTGAGTCGTGTTGGATGGTGCAAGGCGACACCGTTTCCACCTGCCGAAGGGATTTTTTTTGGTCAACGAGGGTCGCGTGGCGTGTAGATTCGTGCTTTCATGTGGGCCCAGCTAACGAGACGTGTATTCTACATTATTAATTAAGGTCTAAATTATAATTCAGTCCTTATATTATTGTACAATTATTAAATCAGTCTTCAAACTCGTTGATATTATAACTTTACCACTTCTATATTTTATAAAAAATCACAGTCCACGGAGCCACCATTTTCATTGAAAATACTAAAAAATACAACCCAAGCCTTCATCTCTCTTTGCCAACCAAACCTCTCAACGTTTCTACTCTCAATAATGAATCCTCTCTATTTAAATCGGTCTCTCCTTGCTTTCAAGTAAGTCATCGTTGCATTTTTCATGTCTTTTTTTTCTCTCTTTATCATATTTATCTAATAGTGTGCTTGATTTGATTGTTGGGAAAAGCCAACAATTTTTTTTTTAATCTTGCAAAATCCAGTTGAACTTGAAATTGATCTGGCAGGGTTAATGGTTTTTTGTTTTGTGCGGCAATTTTCTACTATTCCAGGATTTAGGCCATAATACATCAAAGTAGGGTGAATTAGGTGAAGCAATAATAATAATAAAATATATCAATTAATTTAAATAAACACAATTAAGTAACAATTTAATTATATTGCGTAAGTAAAAAGTTATGGGATAAAAATTTCAAACTCATTTTTACATAGTTCGACAAGTCTATATTCACACCTCAAGTATCAAAACGTACTTGAGTATTATATTTTTTCACCGGTCCAAACTTAAAGGGTATAATAGTCATTTGACCAATCTACACCAATATTTTTACACCACTTGAAGATATTCCCTCTCCAAGATTTTTTTTCTTGGTGAAATTCCCTTACCAATACCAAGAGTTTTATCTCAACTCTCAAAGGATTACAAGGATGATTTTGCTCACAACAAAACTCTCTCAAAATAGTAGGTGATACAATTTAAACTCTAGTATTTTTATAATTCACTTAATAGCACCTAGGATATTTGAAGGTATTTAAGTATAGCGAGTATGACAATAAACACTTTAGTGCTAGAATATAAAGATTCAATTTACCACAACCTTAGAATATGATATGATTAATAAGCTCTTGCTGGTTTTGTTTCCTAAAATTAACTAAAAAACTTGCGTGTGAGATTCACAATGCAAAATGCATCGGCACTGTAAATGGACTACCTTTTCTTGTTTTTTTTTTTATTTAGCCTTTATTGGATCAAATTATAAGCCAATTTATAAAAGGAGGGTGGGGTTGAAAGATGGGAGACTAAAGTAAAAATACGTAAGGAATATGTGGCTTTAAAAAGTTTAGGCAAAATATTTATTGTAGATCTTATACTTTATAAATTATACATATTAGGTCCCTTCAATTTCTGAAATTAAAGAAAAAAATATAATTTTGGTCTCAAACTTCATTTCCTTTATTTTTTGACCCTTAATATGAGAGAGGTGAGAGAAAGTCACCGAAACCCGATGGTAAAGAGAGAAAATTTTTGTTGGCACCAATTCCGGCCACCAAAATAATTGAAATTGGTGTCAAATTATTTTTTTTTTGACGAGGAAAGCTCATATTAAGGTTTTTTATACCTTGAGATTGCCAAGAAAATCAAATATGATCTTGGTAAGATTTTTGGTTCTGGGTTTTAGGATGATTTTTTTTTTTTGTATTTTTAGGTCATGAATAAGCTTATCAAGTTGTCTATAATGTTTTCTAGGTATTTTGGGTAAAACAAAAATAGGTTAAAAATTCAGTTTTTGGGTTGAAAAAACCACCAACTCTGTTTTTCCTGCCCCTAAAGTGGCTGGAAACTAAGCAGTACAGATGACGTGTTATCTGACTTTTTTTTAAAAACAAATTAGGATAGACAACCCAGATACATAGAAAAGAGCCCAATCCACAGACTACAATAAAATAGGTTAGGCGGGTTGATCTAGCTTGTTAGGCCTAATACCGCTTGACCTTTTCTTTTCTTTTTCTTTTAAATTATTTTTTTCTATTTTTTTAAAAAATTAATGCTTTTTATATGTTTTTTTTTTTAATTTTTTTAATTTATATTTAGATTAATACTCTTTCTCTCTTTTATTTTGTTTAGAGAGTCTCTTTTAAATAACGATTATTTTTTTTTGTTATGCATTTAATTTTTGAAGAGGTTTTTCTTGTTCATCTATAGTTTTTTTTTTAATCTTTTGTATAGATGAATTTTATTTTTGAAAATAAAAAAAATATTTATTTTCAGATAATATTTATAATATGTCCAACCTTGCATAATATTGTTTTCCCTTTTATTTTATGCAATCAAAATAATGTATGTTTCTATTTCTATTATAATTTGATTTAAAAAAAATATTATTTAAATAAAAAAATTTAGAGAACACAACCAGGTAAATGTTCGGTCTTACGATGTTAAATATCTTGATTTGCACCTGTCTCTCAATTTTTTTAGTTATTGTTTATGGCTTTTTTTATTTATTTATTAACACATATAATTCTTAATTTATTTGATTACATGTATGCATAAACTTTTTTATTTTCACTTTGAATTTTTTTAACTATAAAAACTTGTCAAAAAAGCTTGTATATAAAATTTCTTTTGTTGGAAAAAAATATCCGACTTGCACTTTGTAACAGGTCAAGTATCTAGCTAGTAGCTTCTATAATATATATGTTCAGAAAAGAATAAGAGCTATTTAGAAGTTTCCAAAAGAAACTAGTCATTTCTAGCGTTAGAATCCCACTGACAGCTAAAACGGTCAATCCAATTAGTGTACTGGTTCCTGCTGAATTTCAAAGTGTTCATTCTTGATGAACAAGTGGTCAATCAGTTCATGCAAATTTCTAGATTTGACATATTTTTACTTGGAAAATTCTTGAACCAATATCAATCCTATAAATGCATGTACAGTGAAGTGTGTGAGTTCATTTTAATTGTTCTATCAAGATAAGATATAGAGATTTACACAAGAACTAAAAAGAATACTTAATTCTAAGTCTTCACTTGCTTTGCATCTTGGATATTTTCATTGATTTCTTCATGAAATCCTTCATGGTTATTTCTATAATCTTCATATAAACTTGTTTTAAGACTTAGAATTTATATAATCATCATGGTTATTCTTAACCAAACATATTATTAATTTGATTTTTAAAATAAGAAATTCAACACATTAAAAAGAAATCAAAATGATGATGATGATATTAAGGTGATATTAGTGATGAGATGGTGATGTAGTGATGATAATATTAGCAATATAAGATTGTGTATATAAAAATCAATAAAATAAAATAAAAAATCACTTTTAATTATCTTATAAAAAATAAGTTTTTTCTTTTTTAAGAAAAAGACAAAACATAAAATAAAAATAAAATAAAATATTACTTTAAATCACTACCACTACCACAATCCCAGACAGGTTCAAATTGTTAGCTCATTTAATAATTGAATTTGGTGGATCTTCACCATACTAAAAAAATAAATAAATAAATTTACTCAACTATAAGGATACCTTAATTGAAAGGAGAGATGCCTTAATTTTATGGGAAAAGAATCAAGGTTTTTGGTGACTACCAACATAAGTAAAATAAAATTAAATAAAAAAGAAAATAGAAAGGAAAAAAAAAAAGGCAAGTCAATATGCTTCCTCCTGTAAGGTAAGGTATGGTTGGGATGTTGATGATCGAAGTGTATTATTATATATTATGAATGCATTATATATTATGGAGGTTATTATATCAATAATTGCTATGAAATAAATGTTTTATATTTGATTATTTTATTAAAAAAAAATGGTTCATATTATGGTTGGAATGCTAAAAGATGAAGACAAACCCATGCTAGGTTATAAAGCATGGTTGGCCCTTGCTATGTCTATTGTGCTATGTTGTATTGTGATGTGCTATGACATTAAATACTAGTTAATTAATATGTTTAAAACAAAAATGATTAAATTAAGTTAATTATAAAAATATTGAAACTTTTTATATTTTAAATAAAATAAACATCACTTCATCTAAAAAAAATATTACTTTTCATACTTAATATAATTTTAAACTATTTTTTATAAAAATCAATTAATTTTTAAATATTTAACCAAATATTTGTTTTATATACTTTTGTTTTGAAACGAAACAATAGAATCTTAAAAAAAGATTCTGAAAAACACTCTCGACTTTAAAACTTAAAAAAGAGACAAAATAAATAAAATTAGAATAAAGAAATAGCTACAACCTTTTCATTTTCCTTCCTAAAATCAATGGACCACATACCAATAAATGAATCCAAGTTTTTTTAAAAAAAAACAAAAAAATCAAAAGAGGTGGATGAATCATTATGCATATAGACTCAGTACATGTGGATGAGAACAGCACGCACACGTACAATTACTATTTTCTTTTTAATTAATATGGATGTTCAGGTTAGCTTGCGTGCACTTCGACTAATTTTATGGGCCCTGAAGTTAACGACCATGTAAGACTCCAGTGGCCCTGAGGTTTGTGGGACTCGAACTAGCGACCTCTAAAAAGCAAACTTATAGCCTAATCAGTTGAGTTACACCTCTGAGGGTTCGATTATTATTATTTTGATTAAGGTTTAGGATTTTTTCTATTTTTTAATTGTATAAAGTAATGACTAGAATGCTCTTGAAATATAAAAAAAATGCTTTGATTCAGGGCGATTTGGTTTTTTTGTTTTTAAAAAACACATTAAATTTACTTTGTTGTCTCTTGAAACAAATAAATCTTAACTAAAGTCTAAGGGCTTATTTGTATTTTCCTTTCGGTTTTTCTTATGATTATTGGGTCAAGATAGGGGCAAGTTTGTCTTTTGTTTTGAAAATAAACAGTAAATTTACTTAGTTACCCCTTTAGTCAAAAAAATTTAAACTATTATTACCATTAAGTAAATTATTTAAATTAAACAATTTTTCAATAAATTATTTTTTATATATATTTGGTTACCTCTTCAATTAAAAATTTTAAACTATGATCTAATAGCTTATTTGTCTTTTCATTTTGGTATTTTTGTAGTTATGGGCTCAAGATAAGGGTGGTTTTGTATTTTTAAAAAAATATTTTTAAAAGAAAGTTTACTAGCTCGTTATTTTCATGCGTCGACTTATTAAACTGCTCTTCACGCTTTAAGTATCGCATATGGAGGATCTAGTGGTGGGAATTGCCTACTCACAGCGGCATTAGAAAGATCATAACGTCCTCTTCCAAATGAGGTGGCATGTGTGGTGGTCCGATGGGTGGTTTTGGCTCTGAAGATGTTTTCTTCTTTTCTTTTATTTTTTATCTCTCATTTTCCTTGGAAAACGAGTTATTCAATCAAAAAATCCATGTTGTCTTCTTATTTTTTCTTGATATTTGATTCAGTCATTTTGCTTTTGATTATATGATTTTTGTCTTAATTTCTTTTAAAAACTTTAAATTTCTTTTCAACTTCACTCTTGATTGAAATGTTATCTTTTTATCCTCTTTTTTTTTTTGAGTTTTTATATATATGTGTGTTTCTTTTGTCAAATGTTTGATTTTTTTTTTGTAATTTTACCCTTGAATCAATTAATGTTATTTCCCCCCTCATTTTTTTTTGTTTAGCATTTGGTTCTTATTATTTTATATCACTATTTTGTGGGCCTTTTATCAAATTCAATTTCTTCTCGATTTCATCATCTAACATTAAAATGTTATTTTCCCTCTTATTTTGTTTTGATTTTAAATTTGATCTTTTTTTTGGGTTTTTTGTTTAGATTTCTTTTGTGAAATGTTTGATTTTTTATAAAATTTAACACTTGAATCAATAAATTTTATTTACCCTCTTAGTTTTTTATTTAGCATTTAGTCATCATTCTTTTACATTACTAATGTTTTTGGGGGGCTTATTTCAAATTGATTTTTTATTCATTTTCATCATCTAACATTGAAATGTTATTTTTCCTTTTATTTTGTTTTGGTTTCAGATTTGATCATTTTTTTTTAATTTTAGATTTTTAACTTGATTTCTTTTGTAAAATGTTTGATTTTTTTTTCACCCTGATGTTTTGTTTAGCATTTGATCCTCATTCTTTTATATTACTAATCTTTTTTGGGATTTTTTTTTAATTTTTTTTCAATTTTATCCATTTCAAATTGAGAGTCATGGTTATCGTTAGTAGAGTTGCACTAGGCTTATGATCGAGGTGATGAGTTTAAAATGTTGACTCACGTGATATTAGTCTTTTTTATCCTTCGACGCTTTGTATTCTATCCTTTTTTCAGATTTCTATAAAAATTATCATGGCCTTATGCATGGGTTGCATGCCAACAAGCGCACTCAGATTTGCTTGGGTCATTTCTTCCCTTTTGATTTTTTATTTCCTTTGTGATGCCCTTGGTTAGATTAAAATGTATTTTTGTTGTTTTTTTTATTTTTAATTAACTTTTTTTTTTACCATGATTACTTTTTTTTAATTTCTTTATTCAATGCATCTGATGTCGTGGGATAAGAAAAATTTATTTAACTTAACTAAGTTTATGACCCAAATCTCAATTTTTTTCTTTTTTAAAACACGTTTGCAATCTTATGATATTTTTTTTAATACAAAAAGTAATAGTCCTAGACTAGATCCAATAAGACCTACTATTCAACCGGTAAGATCAAATTTTTATTGAATGTAAAAAATATATTCAAATGTTGTTAACATGTTTTCTAGAAAAGAAAAATTTATAAAAACAAGAAAAATTTGATATTGGAGTCATTAAGTCAATTGGATCCAATAAAACATGGTAGTCTAATAATTTGATTTAAACTATATGCAACAATAGCATATAAATCATAAGTCAAAACAAATGAGTCACTGATATTACACCTACAAGCATAAAACAAAATCGTTGGAAAATCACCGCCACTCTATTGTGGACATCACTTACCATAAAAAAAAAAAAAGAATTGAGTGTTTGTCTATATTAAATAAATCAATTTTATTTAATTAAAGAATAAAATTTATTTAAAAAAACATAACAAAGAATAACAAATAAGAATATCTTAGGTAAACTAATTAAATAAAAAATAATAATAAAATCAAGGCTAGAGAAAGCATGCAAAAAAAAAAAATCAATCTCCAATTAAATAAATATTGAAGGATGAAATAAAAAAAAAACATTAGCTTTTAAAAATGATAAAAAAAACCCAAACAATCCTAGGAAAATCTCATGAAGCCAAGATAATTTTCAAAGTCTGCAACCTGTGAAATCTTAGACGCGGGTATAACGAAGGTCAAATCCAAACCAATTAAATATTGAAGAATTAAATCGGGTAAGAAAATTCTAATTTTAAAAATTTTGCGAAGCAAAGAAAACAACAATAGAAAGAATGAGGATTAAAGCTATTAGGAAAAGAAAATTAAAGAGTGTGGAGTCTAAAAAAATACAATTCTAAAAATTATCTCAGCCTAAAAAAATAACAATGAAAAGATCAAAGACTAAATTTTACAAAACAAAAAACTAATTCGATGAATTGTTTTTTTAAATAGAACAAAAAACAAAGGGACTAAATAAAAAGAAATAGAAGTTTAGGGTCTAGCTTGGAAAATTGGGTGGGAGGGCACAAAAGCCGAGAAAGAGAGATGAAAAAAAGAAGAAAAAAAGAACTGGCCGCCGGTGACAAACCGAAAATCTGTCGGTGCACACGTCACATATCCAATAAAGGGACACCGAGACGATGCTGATGATGCCCTGGAATAACTTTTTTTTCCATTCTAATCAGTCATACGTGCTGAAAAGTCATGGCACGGGCCAAATTTTTCCTTTTTTAAACAAAAAACTTAAATAACCCCACCCCTACTCATTGATTAAAAAAAAAAAACCATGAACATAACGACTAAAAACACCCTTTAATTTTAGAGTTAAATCATTTTGCACCAAGGGCGCAAAAGTTGTTTTAATGTGTAACATAATTGGATATTATGAAATGACCCTCTATCTATTTGTTTATTTTCCTTCCAAGAACAAGCAAATATTTTTTTCTGTGCACCAAAAGTATGTAAAAATGCAAAACTAACCCTAATGATAAGAAAAAAAACAAAATTTAGAATACCAAAATTATCATGTGCAAAAATAATTATACCATTAAAACTTAGGCAAGGTTTTTGTACAAAAGACCAGGGTTGAAAAAACATCTTTGCTTTCCTCAGTGACTTGTGTATACACGCGCAGTGTTTTTTCAACCTCTTTTAGTTTTTTTATTTTTCAATTTTTAATTTGCAGATACGAATTCTCGAACCGAATGTAGACTTCGGCAGGAACCCAAAAAATAACATCAGCCACGACATCCATGACACCGACCCCATCGGACCCACATACCTTTCGGCCCCCACAAGCCCCCCTTTCTCTCTCCGTCTCTCTCCACTTTTCCTCTCCCACTTCTACTCCTGCGCCACTCCTCTCCGCCACATCACTCCCCACTAATCCCTGCTCGCCCTTTTTACTATATATATATATATATATATATATGTTTTTTTTTTTGTTCTTTTTTCTAAAAAAATCTATAAATACACATATAAAATCTTGTATCTACCAGCTCTCCGCATTATTAATTTTCCATCAATTGAAAAAAATCGGATGGACCCCGCCTCCCGTTACCGTTTCCTCGGCATCCCCTCCTCCACTTCCTCCTCCTCCTCCTTGGCCGACGGAAACGGTGACAGTAACGGTAACGGAGATGAGCTCAACGAGGATGATATTCTCTGGACCAACGATTACACCGATCAAAGCCTAAGCAATTCCTCCTCCTCCTCTCCAACAACCACCTCCGCCAACAACCTCCAAAGTAAATCTAACCACCTCACAGCTTTCCCTAAGAACTCGGGCATTCTCGCGGCGTTACCAGAAACCAACCACAACACGGTTCTCTACCGCAAGCCTTCACTTCCATCATCATCATCATCGTCTTCTTCTTCGTCGTCTAGAGCAATCCCATTAATTCCAAGATCACCTCACGTGGCGGAATACGCGTCACAGTCGGTACCGATAAGGAAATTGAACCAGTCGGCCCCGATGAATGTGCCGGTGTTGTCGATTGCAATGGCGAAACAGAGGAATAGCAGGTTTAAGGAGGATGATGATGGTGAGTTTGATGGAGATGAGGAGATGTTGCCGCCTCATGAGATTGTGGCACGAGGGTCGAGGCGGTCGCCGAAGACAACATTTTCGGTTCTCGAAGGGGTTGGGAGGACGTTGAAAGGAAGGGATCTGAGACAGGTTAGGAATGCTGTTTGGCGTCAAACTGGGTTTCTTGATTGATTTTGATTATTCATTCTACTGCTATTGTTATTGGTGATGTAGTTTTGATTTATTTTGGTGGGAATTGCAGCTGTTACAATTTGTGGTAAAAGATTTTGGAAGATGGTAATTAGAATTGAATGAAGTTTTTCCCCCAAGCATTAGCCTATCCTTATTGTGTCATCTTCATTTTAGTTATCTTTATTTATGCTTTGCCATGCTTGTTGCAAAACTGGGATTTTATTTGTTTTGTGCAAAGCAGCTTCTTGTTGAATCTATGGGCTCTTCTTTAAGCTAGGATGATTAATTTTCCTTTGTTTCCACCATGGAAATTGATCTTGTTTAACTTATGAATGTTTTTTTTTTCAAAATAAGTTTGCCTTTTGACTATAAATTGATGAGATGAGATGAGAGTGACTGGTAGGACTTTCTTATACTAGCTTGGTTTCTCATTGCTCCCCAATTCCTGTTTTCTTGTATATTCCTGTTGTCAAAATGGTACTAGTAGGATTTTCCTTGTTTTTCTTTAATGTTCTTACTGCAATGCGAGGGAACATTCTTTCTCGGTCAGACTGATGAAAACATTTCTTCTTCCATGATGCTTTTTTTTTTCTTCTAGATTGGTATGTTGTGGAATGTAGGGTCTGAGCATGGCTTCGGAGATTAGAACAAACATGCTGAAATTTGTAATTTTTAATTTAGGAAATGCAAATAGGTGAAATCAACTCAAATAAACTGTGTTGGTCTCAAGCTCGTCGTGAGAAATGATTTGAAATACATATGAGATTGACCATTGCTGCTAGCTGTTGAAACACTTACGTCCCAGCAGGAATTATCATTTATCACACACTGCAACACAGTTTTGAGGATGAAGCAATTGCTTTGCAATGGTTAAGCATAGGAATAGTAACTTTTGAGGGCGGTGATGATTTTGAATTTGATGGAGATGAAGAGATGTCGCTGCCTAGAGAAATTGAAGCAGTTGTCTTCTGGTGCTTGAAGGGGTAGAGAGGGCTTAAGGAATAATTTACATTTTCCTATTCAGTTTATTAGGCTTTTTAGTTTTTCTATTTTGTATTATTAAAGTTTTCTAGTTTTAGAACAGTGGATACCACAGTAATAGCTTTTTGACAAATGAGACTTGAATAATAAAAATGAAGTATTTTATGAGTTTTTCTATTATTTATAGTATTCTTGGTCTCTAGAGTTTTGACTTGTAATAAATTCTAATATCATTTGCTTTCATCCCTTGTTGTTTTGACTTGTAACAAGTTACATCATCCTTTGCTTTCATCGGCTTTAGTTGGTATCATTGTCCAATGATTCCCAGGTTTTTTGTTTGCTATGTGCTGCTGAATCACCATGTTTTGAGTTTATAGAAAAAGACATGTTCATGGTAGAGGAGGATGGTTTCTAATTAAGGTTTTGCTCTAAGAACATTATGTTAGAGAGCTTTTCTTTTTTCTTAGAAAGTAAATATTTTTCTTGGTTATTTTTAGTTTTTATTTAGTTTAGAATTTTTCTTCTTTTTATTTAAAGGATATAATATTTCTATTTAGTATATTATTAGGTTTTTTTAGTTTCACTATTATTAGAGTTTTGTAGTTTTAATATATTAAAGGATGTAATGTCCTTCTACAAGTGAATGAAAACCAACTATTTTGTTATGATATTCTTGATTTTTTAGGGTTCTAACTTGTAACAAATCTTGACAGTTTTTTTTTAGAGTTTTAGAGCGTATTTGGTAGTGTGGTTGCGAGTGCTTTTCAAATAGCTTTTCGTGCCGAAATGCATGTCAATGATGTTTTTTCATTTTTTAAAAATCATTTTTGACATCAGCACATCAAAACGATCCAAAAAGTACAAACCACACTCAATTTTAGCAAAAAAAAAAAATTTAAATTTTGATGAAACACAGTTACAAACATAATGCCAAACGATGCCTTAACTCGAAACAAAACTCGAGAATTTCCATTTTTGTTTAGTGAGAGGAGCTGGGAGTTTGGAGATTGAAGTGGAAGTTTAATGTTAGGTCTCCATCTCTTTTAAAGGCTTGCGGTGCTTTTAGCAAAGCTGTAATGTGGGTATTATGCTTGGCATAGTTTTGAAACTCGACCCGACGGGTCGACCTGGGACCCGGCTGATCTGGGGCCGGAATCGGGTCGAGTTGAAGAAAAAATAGAAGGAAAAACCCGGTGTGACCCGGCGGGTTGATCCGAAGACTCGGTTGCAATTCGTTGACTTTTGTTTTTTGTTTTTACTAAAACGATATTGTTTTGATTTTTGTTTTTAAAGAATTGACCCGGCCAACCCGGTGATCTGGTCAAAACCCAGAACCTGAAACCTCGATTTTGAACCAGGCCAGCCACCGAGCCGGGTCTTAAACTATGGTTTGATTGATTGATTTTTTTTTTAATTTTTTGTTTTTGTTATAATGAAAAGTGATCTTGTGTCCTTGGTAAATAGTGTTGTTTCCAAATAAGTTTTCATGTTGGAAGGTAACATCACCATCTTGACTCCCTGCCCTCTGCTGTTGCTGGTATCATTCTGATGAATGATGATTTTATTATGTGAAGATCTACTACCATGTCAATTTTAATAAGGATATGATGGACATGTCGATCCGGACAAATGTGTCCTGGCTCTGTATGATAGCGTGGTTCAACTCGCTTTCTTGCAAGCAAATTATACTTGCAAGCTAAAAACTTGTGGTTGTAGACATGGTTGTTAAACTCGTGAGTTGGCTCGTAAAATCGTATGATTTTATGAGTCAACACAGATATATAATGTTAAATCGGGTAGAAAACTTGAAAATTAGCAAACTCGGTTAAACTCAATCAAACTCGGTTAAAATCGGTCAAATTTGAACCGAGTTTAACAAAATTAACAAAAACTACTAACACTATTCTTTTGCCTTCGCCTTCGCCTTTCTTGAAAACAACTATTATTAACAAATCACGTGCTTTAGTTTTCAATGAGGTAGAAGAGAAAGTTAAATCAAAGTAATTTTTATTAAAAGAAAGCGGGGTGGGAGGAGGTGGAGGAGGGGAGGAGGATTGGAGGAGAAGGAGGTGTTAAAGAGTGCAGCTTTTGTGAGATCTGAGGGTTCAGTGGGAATGGCAACCAAGTAATGAGTAAAAGCCATGGAAATGACACTGAGTTGTTTGTCCTGACAAAGAGATGAGCTTGAAAGTGAGAGAGGAGAAGTAAAAAGAAGACTGATAATGATGACGATTATTTGAGAAAGAGAATGAGAGAGATTGTGATTTTTTTTTTTTAAAAAAAAATTTAAAATTATTAAAAAAAATCAAAAGCTTTTCAAATACAAAAAAAAATAATACGTAACATCAATGATTTCAAATAAAAAAAACAATTCTAAAACTAAGGTAATGGAAAAGGACCATTTATACTATTAGAAAGACAATCAAAATAGCAAATTAAAAAATAATATAAAATAAATATATTGTATTTATATTTAATATAAGTTTTAGTTTACATGACACACCATATTGTTTGTTTTAAATTTATTAATTGTTAATTAATAAAAAATTATTTAAATTATGCATGAATTTTTATTTGAACCATGTATTTAAAGATGCTTGAATTATATATGAATTTTTATTTAAACCATGTATTTTTAGGTACTTGAACTATCTATGAAAAGAAATTTTCTTACGATTTTACAATCCGAGTTTATTTTATATTTTCCGTGTCGTGTTAAAAATATATTTTTAACAACCTTTACTGAGAGTATGAATAAAAAAAGAGACCATTTAATCTGCAGCTAGAATTGCATTGCACTCTGTCATGTGGTAAAAAGAAAATTGAAAAATAAAAATAAAATAATAAATCGTTCATATTGTGATGAATTTTACACACCACTGCTTTTAAAATAAAACAACACAGGCAAGTAAAATGGCTAAATACAAATCAGTAAGATGTCGAAGGTGACTTACAACTGACTTTTTAAAAATTTTTAATTTTTTTTTATTGTTTTTGTTTTAAATTTATATATTTTTTATAATTTCATATTATTTTGATATATCAAAAATAATTTTTTAAAAATAAAAAATATTTTAAAAAACAGCTGCAGGTATAATTGCTTTGCTGAAGCTGAACGCCTGAACCCATGGCAGCCACCAGACTCCACAGCCTTTAACCCGGCAGTTTCTTCCGCCCCGATCTATCCAGGTTCACACCCAAAGAAAAAGCCCAAAATCCACCCAAAAACCAAGCAGCAGCAACCTATCAAGAAAGGAGGGAAGATTAAAGAAGCAAATCCCATGTTTTGCATCCTTTCAAGAAAAGGGAGAGTTTAGATTAAAAAATGAGGTTAATCTTAAGCTTTAGTTTTGGTTTTTAATTTTATATAATATATTTATATGTAATTTTTTCAAAATTTTTTTTTTATTGATCTAGAATGTAAGTGTAATTTTTTTAACTAGAAGATATGATCGCAATTCAAACCAAATTAAAGGATTTTAAATGTAATTTTTTTTTATGTTAATGAATATCTTTATAGTTTTAACAAAACATACTTTTTTTAAAAAAAAAACATGTTATGATCTTAAAAACACATTTTAAAAGAATATATTAAAATAATTTCTTAATATTTTATATGTGATTGAAGAAAAAACTTATAAATGCAATAAAGCGTTGTTGCTCTCTACTTGGCTAGCTATTCTTGCAAAATGAATAATAAATACCGTAGCACTCCTTTGATAGAGGTGATATCTCTATTGAAACTGGGAATGCTCAGATTTGGAAAAGAATAACTACAGGAGATTAATATGATAGCCGCTGAAAAAAATATGTTATGGTGTTTGAAAACGTGATGTAAAGCATGTTTTTTTAAATTTTAAATTATTTTAATGTTGTTATCAAAAATTATTTTAAAAAATAAAAAATATATTATACAACATGGGAGGAATGAAAAAGATAGATGATAGACAACCCAACTAGAGATAAAGAAGCCAGTAGGTGATGATGATGCTGTAAAGTTTTTGAGACTCATGAGGGAAGACAGCGTGGTTTATCAGTCAAAAAAGACACGCAACAATTTTTGCTATCAATTTTTAAGAAGTGTTGAATGAAGCTCGTGTGAGCCAAGATTTGGTTGAATACAAACTACCAATTACTTGTATTTTACAGAGGATGAATTGGACCCTGAGAATATTGGACATCAAATGTAGAGACATGTTCTATCACCAAGGTGTTTTCTGCTCTTGATACAGTGAATAACCTTTCAATTGAAGGAAAAAATCGGGGAAATCAGACAATCCGTTTTGCTCCACCTCTTGATACAGCGAATTGGGTTGATGAGAAAGTCCCACTTGTCTTGAAACCAAAGTAATTTTCTCACTTTATTTTACCTCAGTAATTTTTGTTCATAATATTGGGAAAATGATTCTTTTTGTAATGAACTCGGTTTATTCTTTTAATATCAATATGAGAATTATGCATGTTGTCTACTCTTATTGCCTCGACTTGCTTCCAGGAAAATCAAAAACCTTCGAAATATTTGGCCTCATGCTAACGGATAACACAGCAACGTTGGCATCTCATTACAAATTAAACCTCTTAGATGATAGGCAACGGCTCAACGAAGATAATGAAGAATCAGAAGAGGCATTGGTAGCAAACTTCAAACATCAGGGGATTGAAGAGGCAAAAGCTCTTTTACAGCAACAGATATGATTCAAGACAGTTCCTTGCATTTATAAAAACCGACCACTAACACTACATTTCCAGAAAAATATAATCAGAAAACAATATCAGACTTCAGCATGCATATCATGATTGTATCAGAGCACTGCTTGATTCAGCAAAGATCAGAACATTTATGAATGAAGATAATGAAGGAGACATCATTGATTATACAATGACATGTTTAAAATTCAGACAGACCAAAAAATTCTGATTGCAAATCTCAAAAATTTCATTAAGAAGGATTGGAGTTTCAGACATCCAAGGAAGGATAAAGCAGCACAAGCTCTCAAGCCCGGCAAAGGCGAAAGCTCTTAGACGGCCACTGCGAATGTTTTGAGAAACAAGCCTTTGGATTTATCATCATCAACAGAAACCATGCGAAGAGAAATAATTTATCAGGTTACCTTTATTAAAAAGGGTATTATCAAAACAAATCACAGATTAAACACTTAGACGGCGAAATGCAATAAGAAAGTGAAGTTTCAGACATCCAAGGAAGGATAAAAGCAGCATAAGCTCTCAAGCCTGGCGAAGGCGAAAGCACTTAGGCGGCCACTGCGAATGTTTTGAGAAACAAGCCTTTGGATTTATCATCATCAACAAGAAACAGAAATAATCAATTACATCAGAGAAAAAACATCAGAATACTGGGGTCAAATCCATGTTGATAACACATAGCAGCATCATTAACGACGATGTAACAGAGTGGAACTAATATAGAATGTGGAAGCGAGATCTCAGACATCCAAGGAAGGATAAGAGCAGCATAAGCTCTCAAGCCTGGCG
Organism: Populus nigra; assembly: GCF_951802175.1. Classification (NCBI taxonomy): domain Eukaryota; kingdom Viridiplantae; phylum Streptophyta; class Magnoliopsida; order Malpighiales; family Salicaceae; genus Populus; species Populus nigra. Next base: position 8,471,496 of record NC_084868.1, read on the forward strand.
AAGGCGAAAGCACTTAGACGGCCACTGCGAATGTTTTGAGAAACAAGCCTTTGGATTTATCATCATCGACCACAAATTAAAACAGCCAAAATAATAACTTGCAACACTAAGATTACAAAACAGGTAATATAGAAAACGCGCAAGTCAGACAATTATAAATGCCTCAAAATGTTGAGTTCAATATGGATTAATTTCCATTCACACATCTAATTGAATCATCATACTTGCCAATTTCTTGAAAATTTTAGCCAAATAAAAAGTAACCCACATTAAAAAAAGGTAATTGAGCAAAAAAGAAGAGCTTTATTGTTTCCCATCTAATTATGAGTCATTCATTCATATGGGCATCAGTGGACCCGCAGCTCCCATTGATTGGAACAAGCATAGATAGGAATAGAGTTTAATACTATCACGTACCTAGCAGTTCAAAAAACAGGACAAGCAAACAGATCCAAAGACAAAGAAAATGCCTCCGGAAGATAATTCAGGACGGAAGACAGAGAAACTCGATAGGAAAACCCTATGGAGAATCTCCTAAAAAAAGTTTAATATTGCGCAGCTATGACTCAAAACGCTTCCATTTTACAAGGAAGGCGATCTTAAGGGCGGCGCTTAATAGAAGAAGGAAACCCTAGAAAGAGAGATATTTCGAAAAGATGGAGGAGTAAAAACCCTAACTAAACTGGTGAGACCCTAAAGCTGCCTGCTATGGAAGAATAGACGCGATATACGTGGCTATTTATAACCGCTTCTTTGTCTAAGTGTCTTGTGGGCTTTATGGGCCTAGAAGCCCAACGAGAGGCTAACAATTATTGCTGTTATTATTTTCAAGATATGCGCGATTAATTAGGAATTACCATATTTATTTATTATTAACTAATTTTTTTTTTTGAATGGGTGATTATAAGTTGTACCAAAAGAAAGTCGAACAATAAATGGAGCATGAAAATATATAAAAAAAAGTTATGAGGATATTCTATATAATTGAATTTGATTTGGTAAAGGAATAATTACAAAAGCTTTCCCATAGTTTAATTTGAATTTTATTTTTTCTCTACATTTTTATAAATTATATTTTTTATTATTTATTTTACATGCTTTTATAAGAATTGGCATCCTCAGTATTTTATTTTTTATTTAATTTATAATATAAAGTGTAATTTATAAAAATAGAAAGGAAAAATAAAATTCTTTTGTAATTATCCTTTTAACAGATTGTATTTTACTATTTTATTTAAATTTGATTGACGCAATCAGTATTTAATAATTGACGGCTATGCTTGACTGCAAGCAAGTAAGAAATGCCTCATCCTTCTTCGTTTTTTCATAGTTCTTCCTACGTGCGCATAACACTGTTTTTTTCAATCAATTCAATTTTTTTTTTAAAATATCATTTCCTTAGTTTTGTTCTAAAGAATTTTGGCATGTTTGGTGTTCCTTAAAGCATATTTGACATTATAGTTGCGATTGTTTTTTTAAAATATTTTTTAAAAAATAAATTAGATTTTTTTTATTTTTAAATTTTTTTAATATTAACATATTAAAAAAATATTAAAATATTAAAAAATTTAATTTAAAGTAAAAAATAATTTTTTTAAAAAAATATTTTAAAAATATAAAAACAAATAAAATCTTTGTTGTTGACTAGGGTAAGAACATTTTTGGTGGTGGGCTTTGTGCAATGGTGGTTTCGTGGTCCAATCTCCTTATGGACTCCACTTCAACATATCATTTTCATTGTAGTGATTGCGTGTATACTTAACATGTTAAGCCCACTAGCCACGAGGCTCACCATACAAAGCAATGTTGCACAATAAAGAAATAAAGTAATCTATATATCTAGTATTCACAAGGACTTTACTCTTTACACAAGATTTTAAAAGAAATTTTATTTTTAATTCCAAAAAAATCATACTATATATCTAATAAATTTTAGGATTATATAATTACAGTTTCAGAATTATTAAACTTAAATCTTAGAATATATTGTTCCTTGATAGCTATATACGAGTTTATCCATCGAGATCATCAAAGATACTTCCACTTATGTGTGTGTGTGTGTATATACAGTAGTGAGAGAGCAGCTAGTTCCATGTCTTAATTAGTTCACATACCTGTTATTGGTGAGAAAATCATATGTAGTTTCTTAAAGAACATATAGAATGAATAAGGTTGTTTAATTCTTATAATATATTTGGAATTCTTTTGAGTGTTAAAAATTGAATTTCAAATAGAATTCAATCTCTAAAAATACTATAAAAGTAAATCAAAAGTTAACCCTCTTATTTATTATTTGAAGAATGAGAAATTTAATATTAAAACTAACTCTTTCAAAATACTTATCTAGTCCATTATTTTCCCATAATCATTGAAGAAATAAGATGAAGGTAACGAGAGTTATATTGAACAAAATGAATTAAATGTTATCTTTTTTAAACATATGAATTCAACTTATATATCAATTGAATTCAAATTAAATATTATAATTGAATTCAATAAAAAAAAAGGATGGAGTCGCTATCAGTATTTTGACAATTAGAAACCTTAACTAGTCTCAAAGTCTAAATAAAGGGACTAGTTGTGTATAGAGAGCATGTACATCCCTAGTTAACACACATTACCTAAGGTAAATTGTATTGTTTGTTTGTCCGGTATAAACTAAGATGTTGTAGTGTTTTTTAGTTGTTGGTCTGTTTAAGGTTTAAGAAAAGTTCTTCTTAGTAAAGAGGTCATTATCTTATCAAGTTAAAACCTACCCTTTCTAAAGTCAAAATATATTTTTGTATTTTAATATTAGAAATACATCTTACGTATAAATGTTTTGGTATTTTTAAAATGTAGGTCAAGTTCTCATGGCTTTAATAAACTTGTTATCAAATCTAAAAATGCATGTAAGAATAAAAGACTATTTTTGTGATTTTTTTAATATGCTAATATATAAAAATATAATTTATTTTTGAGAGACTTGATTATATGCAATTTAAAATAAAAATTGTATTTTTGAAAGAAATGTTTTTTGTTGTTGTTTTTGTGGAAGGGAGCCAGTTTGGAAAAAATACATCGCATACAGGCACAATTCCAAATATTAAATACATAATGGTAGAAAAAAATGGAGAATTCAAATCAATTGCAAAATGATCTTTCAAAAACTAAAATTTATTAAAAACTATACGAAGACCGTGTTTGGCAAGATGCTAATAAAATGTTTTTATCAAGGCTATTTTAACTATGATATCAATTCAAAACAAGTTATTGTTTATCAACTCAATAACAAACAACGTCAAACATCCACACATATTTTATTAATTTTACCTACTTCGTTCAAATTTCATACTAATCCAAATAAATCAAAATAAATCTAAACATAAACCATGCACCATAATGTCCAAAAAAGCAATCTCAATACAAGAAATAACCTCACAATTCAACACAAATAACCATATCATTTCAAAATAAAAAACACACATTAAATCAAATTAATAGGGTCAAAATATACCAAATATTATACAAAATAATAAGTATTTAGTTCTAAAATTTCATAATTTTAGAACAATTTATCCAGTAATGATTTGAGTTTATGAATCGGTATTTTAAGGTGTTTGGAATGTCTAATATATACTAGAAGACTGTTGGAACAGTGAATCCGCGTGTCTATACTTGTTTTTTGAAGTGTCCACTAAGTTGCATTAATGGTGTTAATTTTGTAGCGTGTATATGAGTATGGTTTGAGAGACTTCAATTTTGGTTTGCTCGGCAGAATTAAATATTTGAGGAGGATGGTCCTCGTTAGATTAAAGAATAAAATCATATAATGAAGGACCATTGACGAAGACCGATGTTGACCTTCAAATACGCTGTCAAGGTTTTGTGGTTAATTATATTGATTTATTTTTTATTGACCAGAATATTAATAATAGGAAAAATCCTCAAACACCACGGCCAGAGCAAAGATCTTATATGCCGACATGCATGGGTTCGTTCTTCTTCAATTTCAAGTACCAGTTAAGGGATGAGCCAAGAATTATATAAATATATAATATTTTTTAAAATAAATTATTAATTTATATACAAGGATTTTTGAAAGTTAATAATAAAATTTTAATTCAAATATATTATTTAAAATATTAAAAAATAAATTTAAAAATATATAAAATTAAAGTGAAAGTAAAATTAAATTTATTATTAAAGTTATATCATTCGATATTTTATAAAATATAATTTATTTATAATCAAATCTAAATTAATATTATAATAATTCTTAAAATAACAATTTTATATTACCTGAAAAACAAAATAATCATCACACACCACCACGGCCAGAGCAGTTTTGTGACGATTTTCAAGGCAAAGATCCTTTTTGTAAATTAATCGAAAGTGTTTTTTTAACCTTCATGAATTCAAAGAAAAGTACTCGAAGGTTATAAAATAAATAATTTTAATTAAAACAAGAAATTTGTTATAAAATTGAATCAAAACTCTTAAATCTTTAAATTATAAATTATACTATATTCTTTCTTTAGAAAATTGTTTTGGGTCATTTTTATCATCAGGTATATTTCTAGCTTAAAACCATTTAAACTTATTTTTATCATAAGTTATTTTACTGCCCCGAATCGTGTCTGATTTTCAGCCTCGTCCATACTCGGTATGAACACGGGTTGCCATGCGTCTTCCTTCGAGAGTTTTAGTTGACTTATGCTTGACTTGATTCTTCCCACCTCTTTCCACGGTCGATGATAACAGAGATATTTCGAGTGAGATTCTGCTGTTTGTAACTGGGACCATCATGAGCCGAGGAGACTCTCAGGTCAATTCGGAAGCCCCCACTTTCTCCGAACCTCAAATATAAAACCAAACGAGAAGTCGATTCATGCGTCCCTTGACTGAATGGCAAGTGTGATCAAATGGAGTACAGAATTTTGAAGTCCGTGAACCTATTCGTTAATTCACATGCGACATATGTAACTTTCTGGAAAGTGAAGTTTTCTCGAATAAAAAAAAAATAATATGTAGAAGAGTAAGTTTAAACTGAAATATTACAATTATAATAAAGCATAAAATGTTGTTCATTAATTAAGTTCTCTTCTTTTATTTTTGAAAATTTAATTTAAAATTATTTATTATACTTAAATTTTTAAATTAAAATAATTTTTTAATAATTAAACAATTAAGAATATAAATTTTTCATTTAGTACTAATAAGAGATGACCTTTGAAATAATGTGTAATTAGAGAATTTAGTAGTTAGTCAATTGCATGCAAGTTGTCACAAGGAGATTTTTTATAATGATATTTAACACAATTTAGTCCTAAATTGGATGGAATTTGACTTAGTCTCCAAACCATATTGGGTATCAAATTATATCGGTGAAAGTTGATCTAGTATGACTCAATTGGCCTTATAGGTGCACCTATAACTCGGTTCATTTGGCAAAACCCGATTTGATTTTTTCTAAAAAAATAATTTAAAAATTATTTTGATATAATGTTTGTTTTTTATATATAAAATATTGATCTGATGACATTTTGAATTAACTTGGTTCAAACTGGTTTAGTCCACATAAATTATGATCTATGTCATAGCTCTGACTTTGTTAAATAACCTCACCTCACTAAATTTATTTTTTATTTAATTAAATAATTATAAAAATAAATATTTTCATGAAAGAAAACAGATAGAATTTTAAAAAAGAATTGTATTTTAAAAAAATTATTACACGTTATCAAAGAATCATCTCAACTCAATAGCTTAAATTGTTAGATGAGATCCCGTGATATGATTTATATTATTCTCTAACACAACCCCTCAAGTGAAAGCTCTTTATGCTTGAAACTTGTACAGACCCACATTACATTGTGCTTAATTTTTATCAAATAAATAGGAATGATGAGATTTGAACTCGTAACCACTAGGTTATCAAGGCTCTGATACTATGCCAAAGAACCATCTCAACTCAATAGTTTAAACTGTTACATGAGATTCTAGGATATAATTTATATTATTCTCTAACACACATAATTAGATAATGATGTTAAATTTATTTTCCAAGGACCACATAAAAAACAAACAACAAACTGTTGTTGATGATTTTGATATAGCCTTTTATACTTTCTTTTCCTAAAATAAAAACAAAAAAAATATTTAATCTAAATTGATAATGGTCAATTATTCAAATTTCATTAGTCATTTAGATATCCCAAATTAAACATTTTTTTTAAATATATATATATATATATATATATATATATATATATATATATATATTATTTCAGGTGATCATCATTTCCTGAAAAAAAATAAATAATAATTAGGCCCTACACCAAACTACTACATCAACTAAGACCAGAATCTTACCTATAAGTGGTGGAAGCTAAATCAATCTTGATCAAAGACAAGTTAAAAATAGAAAGCGGAGGTTACACAAATTATGATAAATTAAATTAAAATATACATGGGAGCCTTGTTTTAAATCACATGGGTATCGATGATGGTTCAAGGTCATCTCCTATCTCACATTTAGAACCGTGGTTTGCTTCTCCTCCGGTCGAAGGGTCTACTTTGGTTATGCTTTATTATTATATTATATTAATTTACGGTATAAACTAAAAGAGGTCATGTATCACCTAACAGAACATTATTAATTTTAATTTTTCTTTATATATATATATATATATATATTTAACTTTATACTTTAATGTTGTTTTTTTAATAAACAATTTTTTTTTCAATTTTTATCATTCAACATTAGATTGATTGAAAATTAAACTTCATAATTTATCTTAGATTTATTTTTATGAGGTTATTTCGGTCTCATAAATCAAGTCGTGGGTTTAGTTAATTAACCTAGTTAACTTGAGTGTTTTTTTGTCTTTTTCTAATTGATGTTTTTTCAATTTTATACTTTAGCATTGAGTTGATTATGAATTAGATTTCATGATTTATTTTGGCTTGCTTTTTATGAGGTTATCCTGGTCTTATGACTTAGGTTACATATTTTACAGGTTAACCCGGGTAGACTCAGGTCGTTTTATTGTGTCATGTTTTTAGATTGATATTTTTTTTTCTTTTCATTTTCAACCTTTAACATGTTTATTGAAAATTGGGTGTCATAATTTGTTTTGATTTACTTTTTATGGAGTTATCACTGTCTCATGATCTTGGTCATGAGTTTGGTAGACTAATCTGGGTTGCTCAAGTCATTTATTTTGTTTACTTTTTATAAGGTTATCTCGATCTTATAACTCGAGTTATGAGTTTGACAGGTTAACTCGGGTCAATTTTTTTTGTTATTTTTAATTAATTTTTCTCAATTCTATTCTTCAACATCAGGTTAGTTGAAAATTGAGGTTTATAATTTGTTTTGATTTGCTTTATATAAGGTTATCATGGTCTCATGAACTAGGTCTCAGATTTGACAGGTTAATCCAGGTAGGCATGGTTTTATCCAATACGTTGCTGTTTCAGTATTATTGTTTTTTAAAACAAATATTGTTTTGAATTTTTGTGAATCAAACTACATTTTTACTGGTTGTTTGGGTTGCCTTTAAACCCATTACGTCGATCATATTACATCAGGTCAACCTCAACACGGTTTTTACTAGAACAATATGGCAATACTTGGATGTTTCTTTTGTATATTCTAAGAAATTTTGATCTGACCTACGACGTAGCATGAGTCAAGAATCTAGTTTAGTTCTAACTAGTTAAGTTGCCCGCGCTACGCTGCGGGCCAACCTTTTTTTTATATAAAAAATATCAAAAAAATCTAAAACCCAAGAACATTGGGTTTATCTCTAAAAGGAGACTCAAGTGCCTGGGGCTCAATGTTGCAGCTGGACCCAATGCTGTTGGGCTCAAAGTTGTAGCCAGACCCAAGAGTGTTAGGTCAGGCTGCAACTTCAGGCCCAAGAGTCTTGGGTCTGGCTACAATGATAATAATATTTATAATATTAATAACAATATATAACTTGTCTAGCCTAAGTTTATATATTTTTTAATCTTTTCAAAAAAATATTTATGGTTTTTTTATAGTAATAATATATTTTTTTTGAATTTATTAATGAAGAAGATGATGATGATGATAATAATTTTAAATTTTATTCTTCAAATGAAATCTATAGTTGTTTTTCAATATTAATAATATTGTTGTCAAATTTATTAATTATTTTATTAATAATATTAAATATAATAAAAATAATAATATTTATAATACAAATAATAATAATATTAATAATATTAAACTTACTCAAGTTTAAGTGGGTTTGGCTGCAACACCAAGTCCAAGAGCTTTGAGCCCCTCTTAAATGCTAGATCCAAGAGTCTTGAATCTACCTGCAACGTTGAACCCATTAGACTTGGGTCAGGATGTCGGACCCATTAGTCTTAGGTCATGACGTAGACCTATTTGCCTTGGGTCTGGATGCTTGACCCATGTGCCTTGGGTCAAGCGGAATTGCAAGATCCAAATGACTTGGGTTTGCGCTTCTACCAATCACAAGCAACTTGGGTCAGACGCCCCTTTCCAGCCCCAAGTTTCTTGGATCTGGAAAGGGATGCCAGGCCAAGTTAATAATAATAATAATAATAATTGATTTTACTCTTCAAATTAAATCTATGTTTTTTTTATAGTAATAAAATTTATTTCAAATTTAATAATATTAATGAATTTAATAATATTTACAATAATATTAAATTTATTTGGCCCAAGTTTTTATAATTTTTAATCCCTTCAAATAAAATTTATTGTTTTATTTGATAGTAATAATATTTTTTTTTCAAATTTAATAATAATAATAATAATAATAATAATAATAATAATAATTTTAATTTTACCCTTCAAATCAAATCTATGGTTGTTTTTCAATATTAATGATTTTTCTTACAAATTTATTAATTATTATATTAATAATATTAATTATAATAAAAATAACAATATTTATAATACAAATAATAATATTTTTAATATTAATAATAACATTAAACTTAACCAAGTTTAAGTGGATCTGACTGCAACACCAAACCCAAGAGCTTTGGGTTCCATTTAAATTCCAAACCCAGAAGCCTTGGATCCGGCTTCATCATCGGACCGGGTTAGACTTGGGTCCTGACAAAGGGCCCAAGATCTTTAGGTCCTGACGCCATACCTAAGATCTTTGGGCTAGATGGAGCTACAAGAGCCAAGAGACTTGGGTCTATGGCCCTGCTACACTTAAGTAACTTGGATCAGGCGTTCCATTTCAGACCCAGGTTTCTTGAGTTTGGAAGGGAATGACAAACTTAAGTCAATAGTAGTAGTAACAACAACAACAACAACTAATTTTATCCTTAAAATCAAATCTATATTTTTTTTTATAGTTATAATATTTATTTCCAATTAATAATATGAATGAATTTAATAATATTTATAATAATATTAAACTTGTTTGGTTTCAAGTTTTTATATTTTTTAATTTCTTCAAATAAAATTTATAGTTTTTCTTCGATAATAATAATATTTTATTTTAAATTTATTAATGATAATAATAATAATATGAACAATAATTTTTAATTTTACCCTTCAAATCAAATCTATGGTTGTTTTTCAATGTTAATAGTATATTTTTATAGTTTTTAATCTCTTCAAATAAAATTTATGGTTTTTCTGCGATAAGAATAATTTTTTTTTAAATTTATTAGTGATTATTCAAATGTTTTCAAATTTGTTATTCTTTTCTGCGGTGGTTTCCAGACCCCAGGCGCGGGTTAATAGACTTAGACAAATCCAGGAGCGCGGGTTTGCAGCTCTAGGAGGGGTGTGTGTAGACCTCAAGCCCGGGTTAGCATACCCAAGCATGCTGGTTTGCAATCAACGGGCGGTTCTGCAGACCTAGGCGCGCAGGTCTGCAAACCTAGGCGAGCTGGTCTGCAACCCCTGGGGGGGTGTAGACCCTAGGCTCGGGTTAGCAGACCTAGGCGAGCTGGTTTGCAATCAACGTGCAGTTCTACCGACCTAGGCGCGCGGGTCTGCTACCCATTTGTGTGGATCTACAAATCCAGGAGAGCGGGTCTGCATAGCTAGGCGCGCGAGTCTGGTCCTACCGTCTAGGGTATGACAGTCCCAACACCAGGTGTCTGGTAGCCATGCTATGCCCTAGTGCCCGGGACTTACAACTTGACCATGACCCAATAAAATCTGAACTGACCATTTTTTTTTCCCAACCATTATTTCAATGCCAAATTGAAAAGACAACCCCATGCCCTCCCACGACATGTTTCGCAAGTTTATGTGGCAAGAACAATCCTGTTATTACACTATTTCAATCCACTGTGTAAAAAATAAAGGGGTATTGATGCTTTTTAGTTTAGAGTGTGATATAATAAACAATTCATCACCACTTGTTCAATGTTTCATTGATGAAAGAGTTCAGCATTGAAAGAGTTTTGGAAAGAAAAGAGTGAACCTAAACAATATAATCCATAATAAATCACTGATTTTTTTTTTTTATAATTAAAGTGATTATCATGGATGGATTGATGGTTACGAGACAACTGATTACATGAGGTATGATCTTAAATATTTTTATAACATATTCAGTGACAGAAGCTGGAATTGTAGCTTTCTCACACTCTATTTTATTATCAAATACTGTAATTGTTTAATCCTTTTCAAATACATTGACGTCTATGGGTTAAGTCACTAAGAAATTAAACTACATATCAAGATTTTTGTCTTTTTCTTAATATTCTAACCAAAAAATCATTGGTCATGGTACTTAAAGAGATATAATTATATTACGAGGACGATTTCACGGTACTTAAAGAGATATAATTCATTGATTGTCAAGTAGAGCAACGTTCAGCTATGGCATCACCGTTGGAGGCATCCATCCTTTAGTTATTTGAAATATATATTAGCTAATTTATTTTCAAAAACACATGACTAAATTATAAGAATGCTGCTTTTTATTTGTATAATTAATAAAACCATCAAATAAATTATAATAATTTATTTTGTGCAGTCGAAAATCGATATATCCAAGAACGATTATTCATTATTTATATTAAATCTGTATTAAATATTGATAACAGCATATATTAATTAATTATGTAAACTAAATAACATTGATTTAACTCAAACTTATTTAATCTATTTTAATAGTATTCTTACATTATTATCAATTATCTACATAAATTCAAATCCCTCCATATTTACTGAAATTCTTAATTCAAAAATAAAATTGACAAAACATAAAACATACTCATTATATAAGTTATTTATTTCATTATAAAACACCTAAATCACAAAATTCAAATTAATTTCACTAAATTACAAACAAATATAATTTTTCAAAATCTTAAATAAACCCTAACATGTACATTCTACAAAAATATACAATAAAAATTAATATTTTAAAATTAAGTTCAAACAAAAAATGGATAATTTTAATGTGATGAATTCTAAAAAAGAATTGAACAAGAACAAAAATGCTGACAGACTAAGTGTTGAAGAAGCCGAATTGTGATAGAATATAGAGGGTTTGCTTTTTTTCATAGAGAAAAACAAGGAAGAAGAAGAAGAAATAGAGGAGGGGGAGAGGGGAGTTCGCTCGCCAGGTCATAATTTAAATATTTCCATTAAATTTACGGATGGATATCACTGATTTGTTTATTGTGTCGGTAATACTATCAATAAAAATGACATGTCATTATAACTTTTTGTTTCTTTTAATTTTTATTTTTTTTTTCTTACTAGAATTCCCTCGGTATATACCAATAAAAAGTATTCGTCGGTATATACCGAAGGATATAGCTAAAAACTATTTTCTTTACTTTCATGCTTGTGTTTGGCTCGGGGTGTAATTTGGAAATGATTCAACTATTTTGGACTCTGTCTCGCAGAATATTATAATTACAGACATGGCATAACAATATTTTCAGTTTTGTTCCAAGTGTTTATGTGCTTTGGTGCATGGCCCATGATAATTAGCGAGGCAAAGGCAATGCTTGGAGGTGCAAACATGGTGCCCACGAGAGAAGGGACTGTATTAATTTTAGTTTGGAAAGATGATCTATGTTATAAAATACCTTTCTTAATAACTTTACCACAGAAAGATATATTTAGCTGCTCTCATATATCGTTTATGGAGTGTTTGATTACCGTCTTTATCACTATATTTTCTTAGTGTAAATTGTAGGCAATTTCTTTTTTCTTTGTCTAAGTTGTGTTTGATTACCCTTTTTATCAACATGTTTTTGTTTGAGAATTACATGTTGAATAGTACTGGGTAGTTTTTGCTTAGAAGTTTCAATATAGCCTTTAAAATTCCAGCTTGGCATGTGGGTTTGTTGGTCAAATAATTGGCGTTGGGGTTGTTCTTAGTCTTAATTCAGAACATTGGTGCACTGTAAGAAGAGTAGACTTGTTTTAGTTTTTTTTTTCCCCTTAAACGTCTAAGAAAATTCCAATGAAATATTCCATCAATAATTCCGTTAATATTAAAAATCATTAATTGATGAAATTACCAACAAAATAAATTTTTTGACGCGAAATCTTCTGATGACTGGATTCCATTAGTGATAAAAATTTAGACATATATTAATTTTTTCTAACTTGGTCCAAAAGGTTTTATCATGGATTTTACAGTATTGAAATTATCTTTTATCTTATTCCCTTTATGTAACATAATTTTCACATATTTTAAGATCTTATTATAACTGGTGTCATTTAACCTATAATGTAACTTGATGGTAAACATTTGTGTATTGCTCATAATTTACTATGAGTTATATACCCATCTCATAATTATTCATCGAGGTCTTTCAAAAAATAAAAAAACTTAGCTGTATTTATATTTGATTCTTCATCTTAAGGGATGTTACATGACCCTTTAATTGGATAATATTCTCGATTCATTATCATTGCATCCATCACCATACTCCTATAAGAATTATTATTATCATTCGCAAACTCATGTATGTTTTTAGAATTAAAAGTTGAGCCAACCATCTTTTCTAACATGGTTATGTATGGAACATAGGGTTATTCATGTGCAAACCAACATAAGTATTTCTTGAGGAATCCTTTTTTAAATAGATGCGTCGTCATAAAATCTTTATGGTTAAAATTTTTATTCTTATACTTTGCACATGGACATCTAATTACACTTCCACTAATATTCTTTGGATTAGAAAGTATGGAATTAATAAAACCCTTAACCCCTTTAAGATAATCTTGCCTATACAACCTTTTAGAAGAATCCTGATACTTTCAAGAATAATCATCTATTACTTATGAAACCTATTCTAATATTGATGACAATATTTATTTATAATGTAACTAGAAATTTAAAGTTCAAATAATAAAAATAATTCACAATCCAATATTTAATTATCATTTCCACACAAATTTATTTTTGCGTCAATATATGAACAAAATAATAAAATTAACAACAAATAACCAGTACTTAACTAATTTTCCATAATTTGTTCAATTCAAATTATTCAACCTAAATTCATACCTTTTAATTATTGTCAATTCCAGAAAAATAAATTTGCTCAAATTTCTAACTTTACAATAAAATTTTAAAAAAATATAATTGGTACCCATTAAATAACCCATCATTTTTTTTTATAACACACCTAAGTTACGAAATCAAATTTCATTTCATAAAATGAAAAATGAAATAAATTTTCTCAAATCCCAAACAAACCCTAATATACAAATAATACATTAATACAACAAAATTCTCTATGAAAAAGCTATGAAACACTTAAATATAAGCAAACTACAAACCCTAACATACAAATAATACATTAATACAACACAATTCTCTATGAAAAAGCTATGAAACACTTAAATATAAGCAAACTATAAATAGTACAAACAATTTTAATAAATTAACCTAAGACATAAATAGGTTATAAAAAATAAATAGCTTTATTTACTTGGTATAGCAAAACTTCATAAGAAAGTAAATTATAGAGATGCTGACACTATTGATAGATTTAGATTGACACTAGTAGCTAGTCTGGGTTAGGGGTTGGGGGTGTCTGCTAATGTTTTAGGAAGGGGGGTGGAATGTCCTTTGACAATTCCAATGCTAAAAGGTCAAATTTTTGACAAAATTGTTGTTGAAATTTATTATTTTCTCTATTTTGTCAATTGGGGGGGGGGGGGGGGGTGGTGTGTGGAATGTCCTTTGGCAATTGTAAAAGGTCAATTTTTTGATATCTTTATTGTTGAGATTTCTATTATTTTCTTTATTTTGTCAAAATTCCCATAGAAATTATCAATGTTATAAATTTTGCTATAATTTTCATCTGCAATTATTGATAGGATAGATTCTATCACAATCTTCATCGATAATTATCGACGAAAATTATATATCGCTATTTATGTCGGAAATTATTGATAAAATATTTTTTATTAGTGTTTTCATTATTATTTATCAATTTTCTGATAATTTTCATTGAGTTCATTTCTATCATTATAATTTCCACCATGCATGGATATGGATAGTTATTCAAACAAGTTATTGAGTAATTAATTTAATCTGTAGACAAAATCTTGCCATTAGTTTAGATTTTAGATTTGATTATAAATTGATTAACATGATCAATTTCCATTATATTCTTTTTTAATCTGAAAATTATAATTTTATTACTTTCCAAAAGAATATAAATACATTACAATTTTTACAAGACACATGAAAACTATAGATACGAAAGTTGAGATAATTTGTATAAAAAACATTTAGCATTTTAAACAATACATATCTATTCCCTTTCCTTTTAGCACCAATGACAGTCCAAGGATTTGAAAAATGGGAGGGAGGAAAGGAGGGAGGGGGATCTAGAGAGGGGCTAGGTATTTGTTGAGTGATGCTATATTCTTGATTAAAAACATGATAAAGAACTCAACTTATAGGCTTCAAATTTTAATATACATGCATGTAGCTAGGGTTTTCATGACTGCAAACAGTCTGCAACATCGCATCTATCAAATAATCACCCTGCATTCCCGGCCCGATCCTGTGGAATCCATCTCACCATGTGTGTGTATGCTTTCTTTCTGATAACATTAATTCCTGTCTGCAAAAGATAAACCAAGCTCAATTTCCTGGTCGGGCGGTAATATTTGCTCAATTTCCTCGTTGGTTGGTAGGAAATTATACACACATGTCTCTAACTGGGGACGAAATATTTATATGCAGCCTTGACAGAGATATCTGGCCAACCAAAAACTGATGCAGAAAAAAACACTAATAAATTGAAAAGCACAGGGCCGGGGGCAAAGCTTCAGAGAAGGAGCATAAGCGCGTTAACAAAACAACAGGTAGCTTCTTCGAAACCAAGATGAGCCTGACATCATTGTATACTTGCCTTGTAGTCATTCGCTAGCGAATTAGTTAACCTGATATAGTCAAACTATTTGCTCCTTTTCTAAAGTTATCACCTCAACTCGGTATAATATAATTGAATCAAATATGTAATGTAACGAAAAAGGTTATAAAATTATTTATATATTTTTTATTTGGTTGTAAAGCATAGATCAGGCCTTGACATAATCTTATTTTAGTCCTCGTATTTTTTCTAAAATTTTACTTTCATTTAAAACTGGTTCTTGCTTGAATATAGATATATCTACGTACTATCAAACTATATATTTGCATTGTTTTTAATTTATATAATGTAATTAATGAATAGTTGTAACCTTAAGAATTATACAAGAATATAATAAAATATTACATTACATGAAACCAAACAGGCCGTTAATATCTTTTTGTAGATAAGTGGGTAAAATATTATTAATATAAGCAAACATAGATTTTCCCATCAATATTTGTTAATGACATGCCACTAATCATTCTGCTTACTTATTATTATTTTTTTCTGGATGTGCAGAGTGCTAAAATTTGTCACAAACTTAATCGTGAAATAGTCTTGATTTGGATCGATAATTAATCATGATTAAGTCCATGATAAATTCTTTAGAACGAAACCAAAATTTGTTCTTAATAAAAGTCAATGTGGATGCTGCACCAGTCACGCTGCATATTGATGGAATGTGCATGATAGTACTTACATTGCGCCAAGGCCATTTTAGTACTTGTAAGTTAAGAAGGCAATATCTTCATTTTCATAATAATAAGCCTCACTTGCATCAGCTTGCATGCATTTTTTTCTTACAAGATCAATAGACCAACATGCGGCAACACGAAAACACTGGACGAAAAGAGATTTGTAAATATCAGACAAATTAGATTCTTACAAAAAGAATAGTGGCGTAATTAGAACTTGAGACCTCATCACACGAAATGAATATTTCTCAGAACACACGATCGAACAATCCCTTGTGGTTAATTATTGAGCTGTGAAATAAGCAGTCATCTGTTGTTTTGTGCGAAAAAAGAAAAGAAAAACTTAAGGCAAGAAATACAGTGATTGGATGAGGAACAAATTAAAAAGCATGTTATGTGAACTCGTAGAAATAAAAATTTCCAAAGGAAGACGGGTAGCAAAGAAATAAGTCAGGATTCACAACGAGAAGAAAAATAATATTGACTGATTCTATCGTGGGTCCTGTACGGATGTATATGAGCTATGGAAATTTCTCGGTATTCCCCTGGTGCCTCTCTCTTTCCAATTTCACTCGGCTCACATCCCTCTTCTGCTCTCTTGCCTAACTTTCTTGATCTCTAAGAACTCGTTATATAGACGTGATATTGACGTAGCATATGCAATATAATCAAAATTATATTACAACATATTCATTGCTATATTTTGATTACCCTTTATTTGTGGTCTTTCTTAATTTGTCTTTGAAAGAGAGAGATTAAAATGGTTTTTCCACCAGGTTATCGTTTCTTCCCTACCGAAGAAGAGCTGATCTCGTTTTATCTTCACCACAAGCTAGATGGCGGGAGTGAAGACCTTAACCAGGTCATTAACCAGATTATACCGGTCCGTGATATATACGAGCACGATCCATGGGATCTTCCACGTAAAAGATCTCTCCTTTCAGTCTGGGTCTCGTTTCTTTTTTCTTTTTTTTTTCTTTTTCACCCCATCTTTCTGTTCTTGGTATAGTTTTTGCTGAACTGGGTATGAAAGGAAAGTGATCTGTGGGAAATGGTTTAATCTAATTTCTATTTTTTTTTATAATGGCAATTTTTACTACTTACACATACCATATAGCATTGATAACACCATAACTGGCCATAGATTGGTTGCACATATATGAAAGCTATCAAACATGGCATTTCTTGTTAAGCTTTCCTCTGGTTGTCAATCTGAAAGTGTTTTTCATCAACACAATTTCTATTCTATATTTTTTTTTTTGACGCAGAGGAAAATTTTCCCCATGAAATATACATATTCATTGTGATATTTTTTTTTACTCTTCCATGCAATTCTAGGCCAACAAAGACGTATATTTTGATTCCTATGTATGAAAGATGAAGCTCTAATTTTTTCCCAATAATTAAATATTAACAAAGAAAAAAAAACACATTTGTAATTTAAGGGATGGATTAACGTATTCTGCAAGTAAATTGAAAAGGAAATTCGAGGGCAGGTGTTACCAAGATTAATACAAGAGATTCTTAATCATGGAATCCCATGAAATTTTATTTATTTATTTTTGGCTTCGTGCTAGTCACTAGATATCTTTGTTTTGAACAGAATTTTCAGGAGGCTTGCACCATATTAAAGATCCTGAGCAGTGGTTTTTCTTCATTCCAAGACAAGAGAGCGAAGCTCGTGGAGGGAGGCCTAAGAGACTAACAAATACTGGATACTGGAAAGCAACTGGCTCTCCCGGGTCTGTCTTTTCCAACAATCGCAGCATTGGTTTGAAAAGAACAATGGTTTTCTATAGCGGAAGGGCTCCAAATGGAAGAAAAACTGAGTGGAAAATGAACGAGTACAAAGCTGTAGATCAAGATAAAGCATCCTCATCAACTAGCGCAAATCCAAAGGTGAGTTATCTACTTTAAATATAGGAAAACGAACATGATACTCTTCATTTTCGCTTGAAATGTTAGTAATTAATTAATGGAGTAACTAATTGACTCAAGGGGAAGCAAAAAATCTACTTCTTTTTAAGTTTTTGTGCGAGACAATTGTATAACTGATCGATCATGATTTACAGCCAAAGAAAACCATAGATTAAGCAATCTAATAACGACGGTCTTGATTAAACATCCAAAGGATCAATCACAACAATCTAATAGGATCTAGGTATATAGCTGCTGAAGTCACACAATAATTAACTTTATTTTATGTGAAAACCTTGTGAATTTGTTTTGCTGATAATCATGGTCTGAAACATGGTTTTTATTTTCCCTTTAGGTAAAATTTCTACAAGAAAACTGATGATACTTTTGTTGATGCCTCGTTTTGCTCCAAATTGAGTCTTAGAACGCTAATTAAGACTATAGTATCTTAACGATAGAAATATTCACAAGTTAAGTGATGAACATGCATGTATTGTCAATAGTTCTACCTTTTATTTTCTTGATGAAAAATTGTCAATATTTCTGATATGGATAGATAGACAGATAGATAAAAGACAAACAGATCTTATACAATTTTGCTGTGTGGTTGCAGTTAAGGCATGAATACAGTTTGTGCCGGGTCTACAAAAACTCAAAGTGCATGCGAGCATTCGACAGACGGCCGGTGGGCCTTGAGGTAATCGAGCCAAGAACTCAACCAGCCTCTGGTGGCAATGAGCTAGTAGCATCTGATCAAAACCATCCAACAGTGGAGAACACAAGCTCACCTGACAGTTCATGGTCCGGAGACCAAGGCAATCCCTCTGGAACTGGTGAGAGTAGTAGCATGCCAATGCCTGTCGATAATGATATGTGGGATGTGGACTTAGATTGGTACTACGGTGCCGGACAGGATTAATCTGCAGCGTATGTAAATGGTGATTCCATGAGAAAGGCCTGAAACCTGCTAATCTTCATCCAGAAAGAATAATAATTTAAACTCTAATTATGTCTTCAAACAAAAGCCTAGCTCATTTTTAGAGCGTGTGTGTGTATTTTGTTTGTTAATTTGTTGTACTATAATTGTATCTTCAAGAAAACTAAGATTACTAAGGCTTGAGAGCAAGAAAAATGCTTTTTTTTTTCTCTTTCGCTTTTTTTGGAAAATGGATCTCACATTAACTAAAAAAATATAAAATAAAGCTAAATATAGGATTGAGAATAACTATCTCACCATAATTTTTTTTCTTCTTATGGATACCAATTCAATTATTAAACTACGTACTTCTTCATGTGTTATAGAGTTTTACTTTAATTGTATCCGCAGGAAATGTAAGAATATATTTCTAGATGTAAGAATTAAATATATGAGTTTAGTATATGTGTTCTAGATCTAATTAATTGGAGAGATCAGAGATAAAGGTTTCATCAGCTGTAATAAAAAGTGTATACTAGCTTTTAGCTAGATTATTATTATTATTATTATTCAATTTAAACGTTTAATCATCTATTATATGAAATTCAGATAATACTTTTGTATTATATTGACAAATATATTATTTATGAACTAAAAAAATGTACAAAAATACTTTTTTTCTTGATTTAAGAATTGAAGTTACTTCGAAACCTTAAAAATAGTTTTATATTATATTCAGTAACAATAAATAACAAAGCACATAAATCTTCCAGACTCTCGGCACTACATGGTGTATGTATTTTGTTTCATTTTTTGATGTCGAATTTTATTCCATGCTCCGATGTTAACGCCACAGATTCTTCGTTTCGTTGCTTAGTACATAGGTTTAGTTGAGTTTGAAGAGACATAAAATTAAAAAAGACAACAGAAAATTAGGTTTTTCTTCCATGTCTTTAAGTTACCATAATTTCCGTCAAATTTCTTTTCTATAATTGATTACGTAAATAAAAACACTTTATTTATTTTTTGATAACAACAAATTGAGGTCAGTAATAATTAAGTTGCCCTTCCTGATTATTTATTTTTCTACTTATTTCTAATATTAATGCTTTTAAAACACACACACACACATATATATATATAGGGTTTTACCTCTTTTTTTTTTTTTTAACATCTTTTATGCTTTGAAACCACGTAAAAGGGCTTTATTTTTTAAAGAAAAGCAGTGTAACCTCTCCTTTTAACCAAAAACAAGGTTGGAGCTCATTATTTTCTTGATTAAGAATACATTTTTAAACATTAAACATTATTTTTCAAATCATACTCATATCTCGGGGTGGGCAAAAAAAGAAATATAACAAGCATTCCCTTGATCCCACATGTTACAATAATACACCATCTGCAGCATAATACAACAAATATAGTACCAAGCATTCCCTTGATCCCACAATATATATATATATATATATATTAACATTAGAGGTTTGTATTTGCAGATCCCGGGGTGGGCAAAAAAAGAAAAAACAAAGCATAACAGAACCCACAAGGGAAACAACGAAGAAAATGAGGTTGCAAATGGCAATAATGAAGGGGAGCTAGCACGGAAAGAGTGTCCGAGCGGCCACTTTACATTTATGTGACAGTTTCCTTGAAATGTATGCTCTCTTTAAGAAAATCTCCCTGCCAACTGCAACACACTCACCTCAATAATGTTACCCTATAGTCAATGACTGCATTAAACATGGCATAGCATCGGTTAAAAAAGACATGCATCAGAAGGGCTTGTGCGTGTCTTTTTAGACCCCTTTAAAACACCAAATTGCATCATTATTTTCATCGCCATATATATATAAGGAATCCTAGGTTAATATTATTTTCAAGTATTGTTAGCCATTGATTTAATTTCTCCCATCTTCAAATATGTTGTGCTTTTTATGGATAAAATTTAGATTGCCAGATTTAGAACAAGGCATGAATAAACTGATACCACACAAAAAAAGAAAATACACATTAATTTGCTAAGAACCAAATATACTAAAAGTTAATTTCATTGTTATAATTGCCATTAAATTCAAACTCTTTCCATCCAATATACATAAAGCAAAATAAAATAATACAAAATAGTCTTAGTATACAACTAGTCATCTTGCCACGCTGCATTGTGGGAAAGATTTCTAGTTAATTTTTAATGCAAAAGAAGAAAACAATGATATTTATGGATGCATTTTTTATATCATAAATTTATTAAATGAGGATTTAAAAGATGATATGTGCGTTTAATACAATAAATACAAAAACATATGAATTAATAAATTATAAAAAAATAATGAACATTAATTAACAAAAATACTAAAGTCCATGAAAAAGGTATTATATATAGAAATGACTTGATTCACCATGGATTGAAAAAATAAAATTACTATTTTGTCATTCTAAAAAAATCTAAACTATCTAATATATAAGGGTAATAGAATTTTTTCATAGGATCCATTGGATATTATAGAATTGATCGGGACAACTCGATCTTTTCATATTTTTTACACAATGTAATTACTTAATTGTTCTTAAAAGCAAAAAGTTATTTAACCTGGATCGATTTAGGGTTTTTTTTTAATTTGACTTTACATGACACAATTAAATGACTATATTGCCCTTAAAATTAAAATTTCTTTCGCTTGCCTGCATATGCTTATTCATACTTTCATCATGTTTTTTGTGATAATAACATGGTATGAGGGGCAATATGGTATTTTAATAAATATAATAAATAATAAAAAGAAAAGAAAAGTGGATGGCGCACGTGTTGTATACGCTAGCAAGTAAGTCGCCTCGCCGTGTTCAAGTGATGTTAGGGACAACTTATGGTGGCAAAAAAGGCATTTCTTGGGGTATTCTGAATCATCACAATAGGGCCTACATCCCCAAGTAGCACGTTTGACATAATTCCCTCTGGTTAGGCATCGTTTGGCATTTCTTGTTTGTTTTCTTTATTTTTCTCTGTTGCTTGATTTTCACGTCTGACCTCTTAAAATTTCATTGCAGCTCTTTGATTTTTTTTCCCTTTATATTTGGTCAATGTTTTCAATTGATATTTTATTATTTTAGTAATTTATAGAACTAAAATTTATTTTCAATTTCATCTTTGTTTACTTTTTTTATCTATCAAAATTGATCTTCATTCTTTTAGTTGCTATTTTTCTTACTTTGGTAAATTTTTAAATTGATATATATATATATATATATATATATATATATATATATATATATATTAATTTTATCATTTAACATGAAATTGAGTTTCTTGATTGAGATTGGATCTAGAACCTAACAAGTTGTGAGTTTGAGAAATTAACCCGAGTTTAGGAGATTTATTCGGGTTCTTTATTTTTTTACTTTTTTTAAACTCATTTTTTCAGAGTCATTTCTCAACGTTTGGTTTAATTTGAGATTGAGCTCCGTTTTTTAAATTTACTTTCTATAGAAATTTTTGCTAAATTTTAAAATAACACAGGTTATCTCAGGTCAGGATCCTTTTATTTGTTATATCAATCTAGGTTTATTGGAATCGATATTTTTAGTTTTTTTTATATGATGTGTTTTTTTATTTGTGTTTTCTACTTTTCTTACTTCTCTTTCACTTAGAAGCTCTCCCATTCTTATTATTATTTATAATATTTATAATTGTGATTTTCTGTCTTAAATTATGGACAGATTTGTAACAAGATAACGAATTTTATCTTAAAAATGATCTTCTATCGGTAATAGTCGTTTTACAAATTTAATGCCTGAAGTATTTTCCGGGCTGCATCACTTTCCTTCAACTTTTTCTTAGTAATTTTCAGTATGGAAAGCACACCTTTTGTCTTCCACGAGGACAACAAACTCTATCATCATGTGTACGCGTAGATTTTGTGTTAATGGATCATAAAGATTTTTGCATCGAGTCCAGCTAGCCCGTCAACTGTCAGCGTAGATAGTCTCCGATATGAGGCGTTTTCAACCTCGACCTCTGGTTTGATACTTTCTATACACCTTTAAACATGGCAACGTGTGAGATGAAGCCTCTCTTCTTTTTTTTTTACCGAGTTTTTGCGAGAAGCATTTGCGTACTTGGACAGGATGACTCATGCGCACTCCAGTGGGCCATTCGTGTCTATAATTTTTTTTAATTAAAAAATATTTAATATATAAAAAAGATTAAATTGCCCTTT
Source organism: Populus nigra (assembly GCF_951802175.1). Taxonomy (NCBI): domain Eukaryota; kingdom Viridiplantae; phylum Streptophyta; class Magnoliopsida; order Malpighiales; family Salicaceae; genus Populus; species Populus nigra. The sequence goes on from NC_084868.1 coordinate 8,494,598, forward strand.
ATAAAATAAAAAAACTAAGTGATTTTATTTTTATTTCAAAGATAAAGTTGCCATTTTATTGTGTTTGAGAAGATGAAAAAAAGATAAATACATTTACTTGTCAACTTTAAATTTTTTTTAATTAGAGGGTAATTGAGTAATTTTACTAACCTTAAAAAAACATGTATATACCCCCAATTAATTCTTTAATGACTAATAAAGATATCATTATATTGTTCCAGTGAACAAGACAAATGAACCCGTGTCTACGGTATTTTTTCATGCCCAATTAACTTTTATTAATGTATATGGTATTTTGAATAATTTCAAGCAATTAAATTTTTTGCTATTACATTTATTTTTCTTATGTGTGGTTATTTTTTTAAAATAAATGTAAGAAATATCTTTTAAGTAGTATATATGCTTTGTCATGATTTTAAATTGATATGTATATATGTATCTATACACACATACACACACAAATGACAATAAAGCCCGAGAGCTCATTAGACCATTAATAATAGACTAGACACACCTATGATTGATGGAAGTATAAAAATTAAGTTATAATCTTGTGATTATTAGTCTATAGTTTAGTTTAAATAAGCATGTATTTTATATAATCAATTTAACATAGTAAGAGAGATCAAGGCAAAACCTAACATGTTGAGCATATATATAACCAATATAAGTGTAAGATATACTTGTTGAAGATCGTATAACTAGAATTGAATAGTAGTTTATTGTTTTCAATTATCAATCTTTTATTTTTAAAGTTTTATTGCTCATTACTGAATATATGCATTCAATCTTTTAGAATTTCAATATTTCTTTATTTAGGTACACTTTTAAACATGGACCACAAACATAAGAAAATGTAACTCAATATCTCTCTATAATAGCAAAACCTAAGCTTTAGAATGGAAAAAAAAAACTTAGAAAGAAACAAAGCTTAAAACAAAAGAAGATAATCTAAAAATTGAGGTGAAGAAGAGTCTAACAATCTATAGAAAACACTATTTTTCCAGCCCCTTTTTATAATGAATTTTGGAAACTAAATTGATGCGGAAATAATTCTTGTAATTACTAGAATTACAACAATTAATTCTATCTATTTTTCCTTAGTTATCCATCATAAGATCAAAATTAACGTAACAGTTTTTTAGCTTTAAATTATAACATTTTATGTATAAAAAGTTGTTTAGGTTAAATAAGTAGAATGTTCATACTCTTTTTATTTGTGGGATGATTATATATAATTGTTTGCCAAAAATAACTCTTTATTGACCAAAGAATTATTTTATAATAAGTTCAAATCTAAGTAAAATATATATTAGCAAAACACAAATCCAAATGTGAGCCTAGCAAAGAACAAGTCCTAGGGACTCGGAGCCCAAGGCGTAAGCCCATGTTTGAGTCGAGTTAAGCATTCATGTAAGAGTTAAACCCAAACTACTTTGCTTATGGTCATTTATAACTCTTTAAAACCCCACTATATAAATTGTGAGATAATATTGTATTTTGTTTCTTATATGGGATAAAGGGTTTTGAGTTTTACAAAAAAAGAAGCACCAATCATGGGTTTTTTAATATTAATTGTTTATTCATCCATAATTTATTTTAATCATGTTAATGTTCTTTGTTAAAGAACTTTCATTGAAGAATAATTTCCAACAAACTTTTAACCCTAAAAATGAGTGGATCTCATTTTTAGTTTGGTATGAAATGCGTCCATTAACCATAGTTTAAAACAAAATTTCTAACAATATCCTACATTAATTGAAATTGTCTTACAAGTATTAAAGATTTAAAGATTCATAGAGAGAATAATTTAATGAATCATTACATCAAGATAAATAACTTTTGGCTTTGCACCTTTCTTAGTGAAATACTATTGAATTTACTCAGCTAAATAGTGAACATGATGTATTTAACTATTCATTTTTTTTTTATATAAACCAAAACAATAGTACTCGTATAGTTCTCTACCTAGAGATTGTCTTTAATTCTCACAATTCTATTTGTTTTGGCTTGGAACAACTCTTGATTTTATAAATGTATTCAAGAATTCAATCCTTTATATATATTCTCAAATAAACAACCACATTTCTCATTTATGTAGGTGATTTCTCATTCAAAATAATATGATATACTCCACTTGGTATATATAGATATAAAAATCATTATTAACACAACTCACCATTTATCAAACTACAACTAACACCTTTTTTCATCATCAAAATAATTAGGAAATAATAATTTCTGAGTGCAATTGAGAATATTATATGATTTAGTTCTCCATTTAAACCTAGATATTAAGATCTCCATTCAACTAGGTATGATTATCATCATTACAACCTTTCATTTTTAAGGGCTTCAAGCTCATTTTCCTCAATGAATTATATATAAGTTCTCTCAATAGGCCTTTAGTCAAAGGACTCACAATATTTTTCTTGGACTTTACATAATAAATAAAATAATATCATTCAAGAGAAAGTATTTGATGGTATTGTATCTAAAAAGTATATGCTTAGACATACCATAATATATACTACTTTGTGTCATCTCAATTACTTGTTCGACTATCACAATGAACATAAATCATTAGTGCTAGTTTTAACCAGCATGAAATAACATTTAAGAAATTATAAAGCCACTTGACTTCATCTTTAACTTTATTAAGAGCAACAAACTCTAATTCCATCATGAATCTTGTAATACATGTTTGATTATACTTTTTCCATGTCACAACTGTTTCACTAAGAGAGAAGACATATCCATTAGTAGATTTCAAGGCCTTAACATCGGATATCCAATTGGCATCATAATACCCTTCTAGTATTGTCGAGTAGCTGGTATAGTGTAAATTATAATCTAAAAGTGTACCTCATATATTTGAGTGCTTTATTTATTTCCTTCTAATGATTCATACTCAGAACAACTGTAAATCTATTCAATTTGCTAACTGAGTATGCAATATTTGGACATACATAGTTCATAACATATTCCAAACTTCTAATTATTCAAGAATATTCTAATTGATTTATTCCCTTACCTTTATTTTTGGAAAGATGTATACTTATGTCCATTGGTTTTTTAAAAGTGATATTGTCACATTTAAGGAATTTTTCGAGAATTTTCTTAACATAACGAGATTGAGATAATACCCATCTTTCAAATGTCCTAATATTTTTTATTTCTTGAATGACATCTATAACACCAAAGTATTTCATGTAAAACTTATTAATTAAAATTTTCTTAATAAACTTGATCATATGATCATTATTGCCTAAAATTAGAATTTTATCAATATAGAAACATACAATAATATAACCTCTATTTAGGTTTTTCACATTAATATATTTTTCAACTTTGTTGATTTTAAATTTATTTGGAAGTATATCCATGTTAATTTTTTATGCCATTACCAGTGAGCTATTACGCTTTCTTCAAAGGATGGCTGCTTCCAAGCCCGCCTCCTGGTTGTCATTGTTCGATTACTTCCTTTAGTTGTTTCTTTCAAACCATATAATGATTTGACAAATTTACAAACTTTCTTTTTCTTATCCATTAATAACAAACCTTTTAGGTTGTTTTATGTAAACCTCTTCACCAAGGTCACTATTTAAAAAAGTTTTTTTTTTTTATATCCATTCAATGCATTTCAAGCCTGTTAATAACTACAATGGCTAATAACTTTCAAATGATAATTATTCTCGACATGGGTAAATATATGTCAAAATAATCCATATTATCTTGTTATTTAAAATCTTTAATAACTAGTCTTACTTTGTATTTATCAATAGTTTTATTAGCTTTTATTTTTCTTTTGAAGATCCATTTATTTTCTAATGGTTTACTTTCATGTGGGAGATCTACTACTTCTCATGTATGATTATTCATAATGAATTTAATTTTATTATTGACTTCTTATTTCTAATAAGAAGCTTCGAGATATGACATTGTCTTAGAGTTAGTCTGAGGTTCATTTTCTAGTAAGTATGTTAGAAAATTAGAACCCAATATTTTGATCATTTTTTTTCCCTTTTACTCCTTTTAGATTCAACTTCATCATCTTTCATTGATGATGATTATATGAGCTAGCTTCAATTTTTCTTTTAAGTGAATAATTTTCTTGTTCATTCTTAAATGGAAACACATCTTGCATTCCTTTATTCTATTATAGTATTATGATGGATATCCCCAATACTTGATATATGTATAAAAAAACTTGATATGTATTATTATTGTAAGCATATCTAATGAAAACACAATCCATAATCTTTTTAGGTTCAAGTATTGTCACTTTCACAAGACAACCTTATAATATGAGATATTTGGAAGCTCTTTTAACTTTTCATGATTCATATGGTGTCTTTTCTAACTTATTATGGATTACTTTGTTAAGTATATAATTGACATTCAGAATTGCCTCCCTCCGCCTCCCTCCACAAGTTTTGAAGTGCTCATAAATTTATCAACATGAAATTCATCATTTTATAGTGTTTGGTTTTTACATTATGAAATGTCATTTTATTGAGGTGAATAAAGAGTAGTGGTTTGAGGGATACTATCATTTTGGGAACATAATTCTCTAAAAAATGTTTAGTATTCTCCATCTCTATCACTTCTTATTAACTTTATTTTCTTAGTAAGTTGATTTTCAAATTTATTTTTATAATATTTAAACATTTCAAGAATCTCATATTTGCTTATAAATAAATAGGTATAGCAATACCTTTTGCAATCATTTATAAAAGTAATTAATACCTTTTCTCACTTATAGTTTGCACAAGTTTTAAATCACCAATATCTAAATGAATTAAATCTATAGATTTACTTTTTTTTTAATTATTTTTAAAAGAAGGTTTTGTGAATTTTGATTCTACATAAACTTTACATTTGTAATTTTTCTCAAAAACCATACGTTGTAATAATTCAATATTAATTAATTAGCCTTTATAAAAAATTATATTTCATATGTCCCAATCTAGGAAGTCATATATCATAAGACTCAAACAAGTAAGAAGAATAAGCATCTTATTATTATTCATTTATTTCTTGGTTATCATGGTCATTACATTAACTTTGAAGAGACCATTACTAAGTTAACCATTTTCTCAAGACATTTTATTTTTAAGAAGTATAAATTTATCACTCTCAAATACCATTTTAAAACCATTTTTGCTCAATAATGCATCAAACACTAAGTTTTTTCTCATGTCAACAACATGAAGTATATTGATATTGTTAAGGGTGACAAGATTTTTGAAAGTCATTTTTTGTATGACTTTCTTAACGTCTATTACCTTGAAAGTTAATGAGTTTTTCATGTACAGGTGTTTACCATCTATTTTTTTAAAATAGAAAATTTATTTTCTTAATGCATACGTGTCTTGTTACACTAATATCAATCCATCACTGCTCATGATTGTTGATTAGTTTCATTTAAAAAAACAATAACAAATAAATTCATTATCAAAATTTTATTGGTGAGGTGATCAACTTCAATGATATTGACTTGAGTGTTCTTTCTTTTTTAGGGTTCCCTTATTGAGCCCTATTTCTAAATCCTTAGTCAGATGTTTAGTCTTGTTATAAATAAAGCATTTACTATTGAACTTCTTAGCAATTCATTTCCCCTTTACCGAAAGCTTTTCTTTTAATTTTTATTATGAGACTTCACTACTTGTTCAATAATATTTGTTTTGGGGTTCATACTGGAAAAGTTAACTCTGTTTTCAAACAACTTACTATCATGTTCCATCCTTAATTTTAAAATGAGGTCTTCAACTCTCATTTCATTGTGCTTATAATTAAAGTAGTTCTTGAAGTATTTCAAAGATAATTGTAATTTTTCAATAATTTTAGCTACTTAAAAGGTTTCAATAAGATGATATGAAACTTTTAAACTTGGCTTATAGTGATCATTAAATCGATAATCTTGAAATCTATAGATTTTTAGACTTTGAACTTTTTAATAACAATATTTTCAGCCTTATACTTTTTATCCAAAACTTTTCATTATAGGTTTCCACTCTTGATTATACTATACGTATCATAGAGCTTGTTGTCCAATTATTGCACACAAAATCATTATAATTCCCATAATGCCACAGTGATGGGATCTAAATCACTATCTAACAACTTTGATTATTTTTTTTTAGTCAAGAACTTTGCCAAGTTAAGGTGATAAAATAGAATAACATCTTTGGCTACTATGTATTGAAGTTCAAAACTTTAAACTTTTTAGATTTCTCACCATGCTCTATAGAAGATGGTGGAATCCTCTATATTGAAGTAGTGCTTGTTGAAGTAACAAATGTTTGAATAAAACATTTGATAATATTTATTTAAACAATAAAAAATATATAAATAAAGATTTTGGCTTGTTGAATACAAGTATGACAATAAATAAATAAAATACAAATTAACCATAAAATTAAACTAAACAATTAAAAAAATACAAGTTTTGTAACTATGCAAATTTATACTCATCATGTTTTAATAGATTTAATTCAATATGGTATCAAATCAACATGCATATAAACTTATTTAAAAAGATTGCATGAACATATTAAACTAAATTAAAAAAAATTATTACTAGTTTGCAAAGTTCAATAAACTAAACAAATAACTAACATTTCTTGGTCTATAATTTAGTTTAGATAAGCATGTAATTTTATGTAATCAATTTAATCTAGTAAAAGAAATTAAAACAAAACCTAGTATGCATATTGAGCAAACAATTGAATATGTATAACTACATTTTAAACATAAAGGATCCTTGCATGTATATTATCATAAACAAAGCCAATATTACAATTAAAGTAAAACTAGTATAAGATACTTACTTGTTGAAGATCCTATAGCTGAATTAGACAACAATTTGTCATTATCAATGATCAGTCTTTTGTCCTTAAGGTTTTATTGCTTCTCAATTGATGCAAACAAGATGTATGTAATTAACCCCACAAGATTCAAACAATTTCTTTTTATTTTAATGCACTTCCAAACAAGGTTCATAAACAAAAGAAAATGTATCTCAATATCTCTCTAGAGTAATAGAAATTAAGCTCTAAAGTGGGAGAAAACCTAAACAAAATAGTAGAGATCAAAATAGAGGAAGATAATATGAAAATTGAAGTGAAAAAAGAATATAAAAATATGTGTAAATCACTCTTTCTTCATCTTTTTTTTAAGTGGATTTTGAAACCAAAACTGGTCCAAAATTAATAATGGTATTTACCATATTTAATTCCTGTCATTTTTCTTGAATTACCCTATATAAAACAAAAATTAACCTAATAAAATTTTAGCTTTAAACTCTGATGTTTTATGTATAAAAAATTGTTTAGGTTAAATAAGAAGAGGAAGAAGATCATTCAAACTATTTTCATTCATAGGATGGATATATAAAAATTGGTTGAAAAAAAAATATTTATAGGCTAAAGAATTAATTTATAATAAATTCAAATCCAAGTTAAAAATTGATTGGAAAAAAAACCCAAACTGAGTCCTCTAGACTTCAGTTTTAGGACCCAGAGCCTAAGGTATGGAGCTCATGCTTGTGCCTAAGCCCGGGCCAAGTCAAGCACACGCCTATGAGTTAGACATAAACTATTTTGCTTAAACTTATTTATGACTCTTCAACTTCTTACAATATATACAACAAGACAATCTCATATATTTTTCTATTTGGGATATAGGGTTTTGGGTCTCACAAAAACAAATAAATCATGAGTTCTTTGAGATTAATTTTTTAATCATTTATAATATTTTTAATCATGATAATATTATGTGTTAAAGAACTTTTTGTTGGAGAATTATTTCCAACAAACTTTTAACCATAAAGGTGAGTAAAACCCACTTTTAATTTTACATCAAAGTGTGTCCATTAACCATGATTTGAAACAATATTTTTAACAAATCTAACCATAAAAATATTATATAAAGTATTATGTGATAATCCATCCACATAGAAGATCTAAAATATTATTATAGATTAGAAGACTTTTTTTATTGTCCAAATTCTTACTTTGATAATCATCTAAACACTTAATTAATTAGGATAAAAGGTATGTATTTCTGCAATATTTACATTTAGAATATTAATTATTTTTACAATAAACTGATAAATATGAACCTAAGACCTCATCTTTTTATTTATGCAAGCGTTTCATTTATTGGTATGAAAACTAGTTTAATATTTTAGATAGAATTATTTTTATTTCTTTTTAATATGGAACAAAAATCTTGTTGACCAAGTTATCATGTGTTAACAAAACTCATATAATATAGTGATAGACCCAAAATAAATTTTAAATCTATAAAAATTCATTTGAGTTTATTTATTCAATTTCAAATTTGTTCCTTTGTCATATGTTGAAGTTTGTTAATATTTTAACACTCTTAATTTATTCTTTTAGATCGTTAAGTAATTTGAACACCACAGTCTCTAGGTGACTATTTTAAAGACTCTACTAACAAATTGTATAAGAAGAGGGGTGGAAACCCTGAGTAATATACTAGATAGCTCATGTGAAAGGGTATACACCATGGTTGAAGAAGAATTTTTAAGGATGTAGAGAGGAATCATGAAGGAATCCATAATGAAAAACTTTTTCTATTAGGCTAGGGGAAACCTATGAAGGATTTCATACTTAGAAAAATTTATAAGTGGCTAAGGGAATTCAAGAAGGGTGAGCCTATACTTAGAATAATTTCTAAAAGGTTGAGAGGAACCCAAAGAAAGTGAGCTTATACTTAGAAATATCTTTAAGAGGCTGAGGGGATTGAATCCCTATCGATGCCCATACATAGAAAATTTTCTAAAGGAGCGGAGGGGAACCCAAAGAGGGTAAACCTATACTTAGAAAATATTCTAAGAGGATGGGGTTGATGAATCTCTATTGATGCTATTACTTCAAAAATTTTCAAGAGGCGGAAGGGACGAATCCATGTCGATGTCCATACTTAGAAAGTTTTCTAAGGGATGAAGGGGAACCCAAAAAGAGTGAGTCTATACTTAGAAAATATTCTAATAGGATAAGGGGATCGAATTTCTATCGACGCCCATACTTAGAAAATTCTCAAGGAACATAGGGGAACTCAAGAAGGGTGAGCCAATACTTAGAAAACTAGTATTGTTTTGTTTTTTAGGTGGAGCTATAATATTTTATTTTGATAACATTAATATTGAAGAAAAATATCACAAACATATATATTTATGTGATGAAAATAAGATAGATTTTTAGAAAACTTTTATACATTATCTTTTACACAATATTAATGTTAATGAAAATATAGTATAAGTCTTTAGAAAGTTTTTATACACCTAAAGACTTTCATATATTCAAGGGTTTTTAACCCTGCTAAATTTGAATTTATCACATGTCTTATTTTTTTATTTGTATTTAGAAATATCATTAGCACGACTAAATAATTTCTTAAACATATTATAGTTGAAAGTCTAAGAATTTCCAAAGAATCTCTTGAAAAAATTATGGGTCCGGGTCGCTCCTTCGTGCGGGGCAACAAAGAAAGTTTTCCTTGGAACAATTGCATGGAAGATTCCAAGCAGCCATGGGTGCATTTCGCTCCTCTCTCTCTCTATATTTAGTGTTATGAACGTTAGAAGTGATTCCGGCCCCTACCTAACTTTTATTTCATAAAAAACAAAGGAAGAAAGTTATTGTTAGTTGTCTGATGGATATGCCAGGGTTTCGTTTTTACCCAACAGAAGAAGAACTGGTCTCATTTTATCTGCGTAACAAGCTTGAAGCAAGGAGAGAGGACCTGCTACGGGTAATGGACCGTCTTATACCGGTCCTTGATATATATGGGTTCAATCCATGGGAGCTTCCACGTAAAGATCTTTTAATGTTCTTAATTTCTCACCTTATTAGTAATTTTCATTGTTCCTAATCCATTTCCACCTCTCTCTGTGTTTAGTTATTGTAAATAATGAAGTATATTGAAGATGAAGAGAATATATATTGTACTTAGCTTAGTATAAAAGAAAGTAAAAAATTACCATCGTAAGCTCCTGCATATAATTAAGCATGGAATTAATTTCATAAAAAGAAATCTGAAAGCATATCAAGCTCTCTTTCTCATCCAAATACTTTGATTATTCAGAATTTTCAGGTGATTTGTGCCATGGAGACCCTGAAGAATGTTTTTTCTTCATTCCAAGGCAAGAAAGCAAAGCCCATGGAGGGAGACCAAAGCGACTCACGGCTACTGGGTATTGGAAAGCTACTGGCTCTCCAGGTTTTGTATACTCTTCCAAAAGTAATCGTTGTATTGGCGAGAAAAGAACCATGGTGTTCTACAATGGAAGGGCTCCAAATGGACAAAAAACTGACTGGAAAATGAATGAATATAAAGCTATAAAAGAAGAAGAAGCATCCTCTTCAAGTGGTGCATATCCAAAGGTGCAAACTATATGCCACTATACTGTATACATATTACGATGGCTTTGCGTCTTTTTATGACTAATTAATCTTAATTTTAGTATGTTATCGGTCAATGTTATAGTAAATCATTATGAAGATTTCACCTAATAATTTAGCTTCTGATTTTAGTAGTTATATAGTCTCAGTCCAATTGATGAAGTATAATATAAAACCATTCTTGAAATTTAATCTAACCCTATTGAGTGGTTTTCAAACAGAATATGATGTTAATGTACCTGATCTTAAATCAAAATGAGAATATTTCTTTGATTCTAAAATTCCCAATTTTCTATTAGCACGGAAAAGTAAAAGATCTTATGAGGGGGAAAAGTTAGCATATAATGTTATGTGCCATGTTCTGCCATAAATTTAAGACCCATTTCTTTCTTAACAGGTAGGATACTGCATATATTATGGTCATAATGCTTCTTCTACTCTTTTTTATGGATTCAAGGTCATAATGTTTTGACTATGCAAAACTCTACCTACTTCACGCAATCTCCTGGTTATATTTTGCAGCTAAGGGAAGAATTCAGTTTGTGTCGTGTGTATAAGAAGTCCAACTTCGTGCGAGCATTTGATAGACGGCCATTAGGAGTGGAGAATATGGTTCAGATGAGAGCTCAGGCAGCCCCGGATGATGGGGCCACAGCATTTCATCAAAGCCCTTCAGCGGGGGGGATAACATGCTCACACGATAGTTCAACCTCAGGACACCACGGCCAGCCCTTCCAAACTGGAGAAATCAGCGACATGGCTATTGTTAATGAACCTATCTGGGAGTGGGAGCAATTAGATCAGTACTGGAGTAAGCAGGGACATTCAGATCAACAATGAAAAAACATCATATCTGGGTAGCTGAAGAAAAGGAAGTGCTCGTGTATTATATATATATATATTTATGGAAAACCAATAACACTCCAGGGTTTCAACTTCATATGGAACAAACTTTGGAGCTAGGGCAGAATTTCTTCTTGTTGTGGTGGTTCTTTTTTTTTGTTTGTTCAATATCAAGGTATTTGCAATGACTCAAATGTAGCCTTTTTGGCTACGCATACCATGCCAAATACCTAGTGAATATATATGAGAAAAGGGAAGATTATATGCTTGTGCATTTTCTGAACATTTAACCTATCGATCAGTGTTAACGAAAGGGTAACATAAAGGAAGAAGGTCATGTAGATGAATTCTCCTGAATGCGTAGAAATTTACCAGTACTAGTGAATTGGGACTTCGGTAAATGCTGTAGCCTTGTTTGCCATGTGCTACGAGGATTTAGCTATTTCACTATATGAGACATATTGTTAACGAAGCACATCAACATGCTTAATGCTCCGAGAAATCATTAAAAACTATAGTGTTGAAATCCGATTTGATGGTCGACTTGGTCTAATAATCAGGTTACGGGTTATATAGATTGATCCGGATCAATCTGGATCAACCCAAAAAAATTAATTAACCTGGATCAACCCTTAACTTGGCAGAAGAGGATATCTCCAAGGGCCACTTCTTTTCAGCTTTTCGTTGATGGCATCATGGCAAGGAAGAGCTCCAAAATTAGAATGAAGGGAAAAACCTGTTAAGGTTCCAAGGTAGTGTATAGAACTCCTCACTCCTTACTCCTGGTGTCTTGACTAAAATATCTGAAGCTCTCCCACCAGTGCAGAGTGACAAGAGTTCTCTTATTTTCAATAATGGGAAAAGCTGATTTATGTTTTTAGTTTTTTATTTTTTTTCATAACAAAAGGTGGAAATTTATGCATAAATTTTTCCATAACAAAAAATAAGAAATTTCAAGATATTTTGAAGATATAAAAACAGCATAAAAGTTTATTTTGAAAGTATGGTAAATTTATTTTTAAAAATGATTTTTATTTAAAAATATATTAAAATAATATATTTTTTATTTTTAAAAATTTATTTTTAATATTAAAATCAAGATAATCTAAAAATATATAAATCATTCATTTAAAACTAAAAATAATTAATTTAAAAAAAAATACAGTCGAATTGCCAAACAAGAAAAAAAGGAAGAAAAAATAACCGAGATCTCTAGACGCTATTGGATAATCAACGTGTCAAATGAAAACACTCCACGTGCATCCCGAAGTTCTCGAAATATCTTGACGTTTCTCATCTCACGGAAACCGCTCTTATTTTGATCCTCATCTACTCCCTTCCCCACCGACACTTGAAAACTCAATTCTTCACTTCATTTCCCATGCAAAAAAGATCGAAAACAAATCACTTTTTCCTTCACTTTCTTGCCATCCAAACACTGCATGGCCACTAGTTCATAACTAGAAAAAGAAAGATTTGCTTAGATGTGGGCACAGCCTTACGGGAATACAATAGACATCAAAATACCATGTTTAAATTGGAGCTTATCATTGTACTAGATAGAAATAAACAGAGACGGAGACGGGCCTTACTTGCACCTCTGAAATTCATGGCAGCTTATAAAGAGTTGAGAGAATTGTAGCTGAGTTATAAGGTAAATGAAGAACAGCAACGAACAACACAGCCGCTTGAATTCTACAAAATCTGTAAAGAGAAAAAAAAAATGTAGCCGGGTCTCAGCCGGCTTTGTCCAGGTCGACCGGGTTTCAAGTTAATTTACCAGGTTGATCGGGTTTTATCGGCTTAATTTTTCAGCGGATTTTTACTCAGATCAAGACTGGTTTCAAACTCGACTTGGCTGAATTCCTAATCAACCCGCCAATCAAATCAGGTTTCAAAACTATATTAAAAACCAAGGTACTCGAAAAGTATTTCATTGCAAACAGGTGCTAATTTCATCGCTATGAACTCTTGATAAGAACTGTCTCCTACATGGGCCCCCCATAATCGACGAGCTTCATCAGAAAGTTTTTGTATGATTTAAGCATAATGTTTTTTAGAATTCTCATGAAACAGCTGATGATGGAGCTGAAGTGACCGAACACGGTAAACTCTCGACATGATACGTGGTATAAATATGGGGGCGTCTTTTTTAAATATATGTCAGGATGAAATTATTATTATTATTATTATTATTATTATTATATAGCCAGTTTATGCGTACGTTCATTTGACAAATAAATAACCTTGATTTTGGGATCAATTACATAGAGACCATTTCTTCCACCTCCATATATATGTTTCCATTTACATGAGATAAAAAAGAAAAAATAAAGAATTGTGCTTGTTCGAATATAAAGAACATTAACAAATCAGGCTTCAATCACCACTCATCTTCTAGGCTTTCACGGTGAAAACACATGACTGTGCAGACAAAATTAACAAATGATACGAACTCAATCCACACATAACTGCTGTTTCAATCATACGTGCATGCCTGAGGATAATAGGAATGGCTTCAGCCCCTAGCCCCTGTCAGGAATTTAGCAGCATCTATCCAGCTGCAATACAAGATCTTGAAATGAACAAAATGCTGTGAGAGGAGAAGCCATAACAAGAGCAAGGAATGACTAGCTAATTAAGACATTTAACGGAGCGGCCCTCCATTGTATGCAAAGCTAGGTGCGCATGATAGAAGTGCCAGGAAATCAGGAAGGTTTTCGATCCATCAAAGATAAGAGTTCATTTTATTTGGTAGGTCAAGCAAGAATTTTGAAAATGTCACTTCTCCATCCCCTTTTCTCTCCTCTGTTTCTTCCTTCATTGCAAATTCCCCAACCACATGCAATGAATATTTTCATGCATGACATTTACTCATTAATCAGAGATTCCTCCTGATTAAGAGGATGAAACCCATATACAAAAACATGAACCTCATGTTCTAAAAAGTGATTCTTCAAAACCTCTAATTGAAAGAATATCTTCAAAATATGATTCCCTATGCCATAAGCATGGAGTTCTAACTTGTAATCCATCGATCTAATCCAACATAGGATAGTGACAGCGCTCCCTCCACAGCCCTAGAGTTAAGGTAAGAATTTTCAAAAAATACAGCCTTTATTCTGTCAGCAAATCAACTAGGGTTTCATAGGTCAGTTTGGAGGGTTCAATTTGATGGGAATCACACAGTGCGGATCACACTATTCTTTAGATATTCTAGGATATATTCCAACCCAATTGCTGCAAGATCAAGATAGTTTATTCATCTCCACCTTCCCCTTGCTTCAAGAACAACAAAACCTCACTAATTAGGATTATTATAGAATACAATGATATCTGACAATTTATTTTATGTCTCAAATCCAAACATCACCAAAGAAAATGTGAGCCAGCCAAGACAAATAAGAGACCAAGCTCCACTTTGTTGCACTTGTAATTAAATTGTATCAAAGCACCTAAGAATATACAAGCTCCATTACCCAGTAATAGTAATAGGTATGGAATTGAGCTTGCTCACGGTTATAAAACTGAGATAATATTTATTACGACAGATATAACTTTTTTTTCTTTAAAATTTATTTTTTATTTAATTATATGATAATAAAAATAGATATATGTAAGAAATTCATCAAATAAATATTAAAAAAAGAAACTTCTTAATGTTATAAAACAAATGCTACAATGTTTTTTGAAAACAAATTAAAAGTGAATAGTATTTAAAAAATAACATCCGAAATAAAAATTTAATGAATTATAATTAAAATCAAAGAAAAGAAAAGACTAACTCCTAAAAAAAACATGCTACTTGACTTGGGTAGGCCAGCATCACTGACCCATTAAAAAAACAAACCATATGTGTGGGCCTACAAAGCCAGGCTCACGCGCCTGACCTGTTGAAAAGTAAGCACAGCATGTGTGCTTACAATAACAGGCCCCTACATGTTTGTGTTCCTAAGCAAAAGGAGTGAGCAGGAGACGCTCACAATACACTTGACCAATTGGTCTTCGATCCTCGAGCCAAGATGTTCTTTGCTAGTTATTCAGAGCATCCATCTCGTGCCTAGCCTGCTCACCAACCTGAAGTTCATACCTTGTATTGCACCACTGCTGATCACTTTGATATTATCTCCCTCTATTGCACTCAAGTCTCCAAGGGGTCTAGAGGCCTAGCCATGGACGATGTGCTAGGCCATTTTTTAAGACCTGCGCCACAATACCTAAAGCCCTCTCTAGCTAGTAACCTTGTGGGCTACAACTTCCCGAATTTTGTGACAAAAAATCCTAGTTTTGATGAGACCAAGACCTTTAAAAATGGACGGAGAGCATTATTATAGTTGTTATTCTTCTTTTCATAAAAGCAGGTTTGAAAACTATAATAGTGGGATTTGTTTTGATCACTTTTCAACTTCGGCTTGGATCCCTTTTTCCGAGAGGAAATATGGTCCTAATTGGTACAAGGTTTGCACTTTTAGGAGTGCATTAGAGGGTGAATATCTTGAGTTTTGGAAGGCTGTATTAATTCGCATGGTGGATATCAAGGCTTTATTTTATGCACGATGAGTATTTTACCATTGATGCGTCATTCTCTAACAATACCCTATTAAATGCAACCCTATTCATGCTTACCTTTATATATAAGGTTTTCAAATGTTTTGCCTCTCTTTTATTGGAATTTTTCAAACACCACCATCATAATCTTTGGTGTTGGATTCTTGAGAGGTAAAACTACACCGTGTTTAGTTCTTTCATCCTATTTATTCTCCAACTTTAATACAAAAATTACCACTATTAGATTTAAACACTTGAACTAACGTAGGCATTAAGAATGAGTCATTTATGACATCACATGTTTAGATAGCCTTCTTTTATAACTAGCTTCTTAGGTAACAGGGTAATCATATTACAATATTGCCTAGGTACTCCATCTATCTCATATGTGTCATGCCCTTTTTTTTATCTATATAAAGCTACAAGAATTGCTTCATGAAGTCTTTCTTTTTGGTGTAGATATCAATATATGTTCAATTTTAAATTTTTTATGGAAACAAATTTCGTTATCATATTATTATTGAATGTATATTTATTATATTGATATTTAGAAAAGAATATTTATTTATCCTTGTAGTATATTTATTCTCTAAAAACTTAAGGTTTTTGGTCTCTATCAGATCTTGAATTACATTTCTAAATATAATACAATTCCTGATTGAATATCCTATTATGCCATGCCACTTATTGCAAGTTTTTCCTTTTTATTCTTTTTTAATAAGGGATTTATGCTTCGTATTAAACCTAACCCTCTTATTTATAGGTAGAAAATCAAAGATTTGGTCAATCTTGTTTAAATTAAAAGGCTAGTACCTTTTTTGTTATATTTTAATGACTTAATTATGCAATCCAGCTCACACCAAAAGATCTATTAGTAGTTCTAGTATGCCTAATCACAAGGGCTAGATAAAAAAGTTCAAGGAAGCCTTTAATGAATTTTTGTAAGACACATGGGTCAGAGTGGACTAAAAAAAGCAACAACTTTAAAAGAACAAGCCTTAATAAATTTGATTCATATTCAAGATGAACTTGAGGACCATAGGCCACGACCTAGAGGGCAATTTCAATATCATTGAGCTTGTTTTGTCAAGTATTTTGTTTTTCCTAATCCAACAAGAAAATCATGAAATATTTGGTAAAAAAGAGTCTAATATATCAAGGAAACTTAATTGGAAGGAGAATTCTACTTTACCATGGATACTAAAGGGGCAACAAACTAGGAGTATTAGAGCAACAAAAAATTCCTAGTTTATTTCTCAAAGAGAAGTGGCGGCATGTAAGGATTTTACATCTAAACAATTATTTCTTTTGTATTATTTTTAGTTATTAGTTTTGACACCATAAGATAAAAGATTCATAATATTTATTTTATTATTTTCAAGTTATTTGGTTAGTTTTTGGGTTATTTTGAGCTTAGTTTTAAATTGGATCAATTAAGCCCATTATATTATCTTTGGGGTTTATTTCCAAGAGTAAAAATACTCTTTTGTAAAACTTAATTTTCATATTGAAATGCACATTAATTGCCGTATATTAAAGCATAGAGAATATGGATTTTTATTGTTTGGTTTTTTATTAAACTACACTCTTCAAAAAATTAATCAATCTTTGTTGTGATTTTATACTTCATTTGCATCTCTCCATGTGAGGACGTTGTGTGGGGGTGGTTGTTATAGTCTTGATACCTTAAGGTAGGTCGTCCATTGTGTCAAACTCAATTATCAATCTCAAGCCTGAATTAGGTAGATTATGTTCACGGATTTAATTAAAAATGTCACTAGGGTTTGCATCACTTGACATTTTTAACATTTTTCTCTACTAAGGTGTCGCAACCTCACGGCGGAGCGGCGATCCTCGATTGGTTTCGGGGTCTTTGTTTTATTGTGAATAAGGGAGTCGCCACCTAGAATTATGGTCACTAGAAACCTTGACTAGTCTTTCAAAGATTCTAAGGCAAGGGACTGGTTGCGTAAATGGAAGGTATTAGCACCCCTAGTACGCTCTACCCAAGGTAAGCTGCTTGATGTTAGTTTGCTTTATAATTGTTATGGTGTTGGTGTTTGGATAAGTTTGCTATAATGAATGGATTTGGGTTCACAAGTCTAAAAGTAAGAATCTTTGGCCAATATTGATCATACCTTTAAATATGTCTACAAAATACCAAGGAGAACCAATGCAGATGTCTTGAAATATGTGTTTGATTCAAATTAAATTTATTAAGGTAGAAATCTAAGGAGATTCCATGTGCTTTAAAAACTCATTTTTCCCTCAGTATTTCAAGAGTTTACGACTCGTAAATCGCAAGTAGGAAGGATAAAGATTTAGAAATCTAAGGAAATTTAGAGCGCTTTAAAAAGCCTCTTTTCGCCTTAGTGTTTCATACTTTCACGGCTCGTAAACCGTGGAGTCAAAATTTGAAATGTCATCAATTATAATTGAGGCTTATTTCAAGGATGTGTGATGACTTATTATTCCTAGAAAATTATTTTGGATATTTACCACTTAGGGTTTCTTTATCCCAATATTAATAATGAATAATAACAAATTATTCCCAATAATATTTTGGAAATTCATCCCTTAAGGATTTCTTTATCCAAACATTAGCGGTGAATAATAGATGAATTCCTCCAAAATAAGATTTTTGTATTTTTTTAGAATATTGGCCAATACCCTTTGAAGTTTTACAAACATGTTGTAAAATCCAGAAATGCAAGAAAACAAATTTTTTGTGTTTAAGAAATCCATGCGAAAACACATTTTCAAAAATTCCAATATTTTTTGTATATAAAAAAGGCATTCAAAACATGTTAGGATATTGGCTGTATGCAACACACAAGAAAACAAATTTTGATATATATGTATATTTGCCGCAGTTGCGTCGAAAACTGGGTATTCTAAATACGAGATTGGTATATATTTTTTTACAACATAAAAAATTCAGACTTTAAAAAAAATATTCCAGAAAATAAATCTCTTTCTCTTTGTTTTATTTTTTCAAAAAAAAAAGAATTAGGTTTGGCCAGGTCACTTGCCTCAGCAGGGGACCCGGCAGGATACAAAATTAAAACAACTATTCAAATGAATTATAATTCACTTAAACAGTAACCACAAAAGATTGCACAGTAACATTTATAATTAAAATGCAAGTCAAAGAGAATGCATGGACTTACCTGGCGCTGAAACAGGCGAAGGAGATGGCACTGGAGTTGCTGCATCCAGTCGCTGGCTACTGGTTCTGGCAAAAAAAAAAAACAATGGCCACGCTGGTTTTGGCCTCTTTTCCTTGCTTCTTCCTGCTTTCTTCTCTTCTCTTTCCCTTCTTCTCTGTTTTACTTTCTTTTTCCTTTTTTCTCTTTTTACAGTCGCGAACAGAAACTCCTGTTCTCTGCGTTTTATCTGCACGTCTTTGGCTTTTTTTTCTGCTCTTTTCTCTTCGTTTTTCTCTTCTTTTTATGCTCTTTCTTTCTGCTTTTCTTTTCTTGAAAGCTGGCGCTGAGACGGACCAAAATGACAGGTGCTGAAGCTTCTGCGCTCAGCCAATGGTTGCTGCTTCTGGGACAGCGAAACAGATAGGCCAAGCCGGTTTTGGTCTCTGTTCATTTTCTCTCCTTTTGCTGATGCTTTCTCGCAAGATGACGAAGATGATGGCGATGAACGCGTGTTGTGCTGGTGGAGTTCTCGCCCTTGCCTCTGTGTTTTTCCTTGCTTTCGACAGTGTCCTTCTTATGGCTTTCTCTGTCTTGCCTCTCTCTTGTTTCTTCTTGTCTTTCTTTTCTCCTTTTTCTCTGTTCTCTCCTTTCTTTTTCTGTTTTTTCTTCCCCCTTCTAGGTCAGCAATCGAGGCTTCTATATAGCCTATACATGGCTTTGTTTAGGAAACAAATATTACATTAACTCTAGGGTGTAATATCAGGTGAGCAGAAATAGGAAACCAGAATATTTCTTTCCTAGTTAGAGGATGGTGCGGCTCTTTTCTTTCCTTCCATAAAGACAGCTGCTCCCTTTAAAATGAGGCAATAAAAACATGGTTGCAGCTCCAAAAATCAGGCGTGATGATAAAGGGAAAACAACAGGAATTTGCAGAGAAAAAAAAAAGAAATGAGATGGAGGGTACAGCGGCAAAGCCTTATTTTCCTTATTTGATGTGGTAAAAATCCTGTCATTTATGATGATCCAACCGCCTCTCCAGCTTTCAATATCCTTCTTCAATTCAATCCCTCATTTTAGCACTTTTCGATTCAGTCCTTGGTCCAAAAAAAATCCTTCGAATCAGTCCCGCGAACTTGGGCAAAAAATTCTTCTTGCGGCAGGAATCCCTGTTTTCACACTAGATATTCAAACGGGAATATCTTGAGCTTCTGATATCGAAATCAAGCGATTCAAAAGCCTAAATTATCTACGCATCTAAGACTACAATTTTTATAAAGGAGTTAAATTGAGATAAAATCGTTTTAAAGAACAGAATCTAGCAGTAATCTGGTTGATCAAAAAGGATCTCCTGATCTGATTTAGAAACTGACAATACCGAGAATCCCAATATGACTGAGAGTATGACATTAGAATAAATCATCACAATTTGTGACGGAAATAGAGTTTTTAGTGCAAAAATCGGGTCGAGATCCTTCTCGCGACAGGAATTCCTGCTTTCACACTAGATATTCAAACGGGAATATCTTGAGCTTCTGATATCGAAATCAAGCGATTCAAAAACCCAAATTATCTACGCGTCTAGGACTACAACTTTGATAAGGGAGTTGAATTGAGATAAAATCATTTTAAAGAATAGAATCTAGCAGTAATCTCGTTGGTCAAAAAGGTTCTTGATTTGACAATGTCGAGCATCCAAATCTGACTAAGAGTCTGCCCTATGATCAGTGATCCCTAGGACCCAAAAAAGGTGTAGGTCAATTTTTTAACATGTCATGAGTGACAGAATATAGATAAGATGGTCAAATATCGTACGAAACCAAGTCAGAATCAGAGCCTAAATTAGAACAAAAAATTACGACAATAGCAGAACCATTTTTTTAGCGCAAATTCTGAGGGATTTATCCAACATTAAAAACAAGATAACGAAGGAACGAATTTAGCATTATGAAGACCCCTAGTTAATCTAAGAAACGTGATGATTTTGGCAGCAAAGGGGAAGGATAAAGAGAGCAGAAAACAACTCAAATAAGGTTTTGAAAAAATATTTCTTTTTCTGCTTTTGTCGATCTTCTAGCAAACATGAGTTAAACTCCTTCACTCAGTTCCAAAGAGGTATACAACGTCTCCATCACGTGGGGTTCAAAAATGAGTAACAACATATGGTATTACACATTAAGGGTTATCTAGGGATAAACTCAACCATATATGTCGCGGCGTGCACAACGTCAAACGACAGGTATGCCTTCTATAATTGAAGGGTGTTTTGGATTTAATCATTAAATTATTATATAAAGGAGTTCAGGAGTCGTCACCTAGTATTATAATTACTAAAAAACCTAATGGTCTGAGAGATATGGGTAAGGGGACTAGTTGTGCAAAGAAAAAACACATCACCTCTAGTGCACCTTACCTATGGTAAGTTGCATTGTTGATTGATTGTTATTCTAAGTTGTGTTTCTATTTGTTGGTCTTGTACAAGGTTCCATGTAGATCTTCTTTCGTAAGGAAATCTCTACCTAATCGGGTTAGATCCTAACCGTTCCAGGACTTAAGTTTTAGCATTGTATTTATTTCATACTTTGTATCTTTAATACTTGAGTATATACTTTATAATATAATTTTATACCCTCAAATAATAAAGTCTATAACTAATTCCTAACATTTATTGCTATTAATTCATTTAATTTAATACTGGGAGTATGCATTACGTTGTAAAATTCATACCTCGAATATTAATTAAACAAATTAATTTTTTTTGCTATTTTTGAAATTTGTTCCAAATCTTAATGGATAATCATAAACTGGTCATGATATCAATTTTGTATTTTTAAAACATGATAAAAATGCAATTTGTGTTTTTTGTAAAATATGCATGAAATTGTTTAGAATTTGGTTGTTTGCACACAAAAATAAAACATATCTTTTTATTTTTTAAATGAAAAAAGGTTTTTAGAATTTTTGGAATTTTTTAAAATTTCAGAGAAAAAAGCGAGTATTTTTAATATTGAATCAATGTCATATAGTATAAGTCTACAACTATGGTATTAAGTAAAATGGATGGAAAAATATACGAGGCGTCTATAAATAATTTTAAAATGGTCCCTGAATGTTTTCAAAATTTTTAAAAATTATTTAAGGGTTGTTTTGGCAAAAAGCATAAAAGATAAGAATATAAACACTATTGAAAAACCAATAGGGCATGTTTATCAAACATGTTCTTGACTAAAAGTCAGAAGCGTAGAAAATGCCTTAATGCCGAGTTTGGCAAACATGCTTTTAGAACAAAATATTACTTATTTTCTTTGGTAAAAATCGATCATGTCAAACATTGTCTTATTGAAGAAAAAAAAAGGGTTTAGGCCAGCCACATAAGCTGGACTTCCTAACCCAAAAACTGAAACCCATAAACACGACTTGAAACAATATATATATATATATATAAGAAAACAAAGATCAAAGGGTGGGGGTGTTTGAATTTGCTCAAGAACACCAAAAACATGCGAAGAAATCCATAGATCAGATTGAAATAAAGGCACATAGTCATGTAAACCCACAATTTAAAAAGGAATATGAGGTCGAATCATCACGATAATCAAGCAAATGTAACAATTATTTGATTTTATGAAAAAATAAAATAAAATAAAATAAAAAAGATTAAAAAAACCATTAAATCGGTGTTTTTAAGCCATAAAAAAACTTAGAGTAAATATCAACACACATGCATGCACATATAAAAACCATCAATCGATTGAAATGAAATAGAAAACATTGACATAAGGCAAAGTAAAATGGATGAATGTCAACCTAACAAAGTCAAAAACCTAGAAACCCAACAAAAAGTCTAAACCCAGAAAAATACAATAAAACTCAGAAAAGCAACCAAAACTTAGCTACCTAAACTTAAGCATGCTTACCACGAATTGATGGAATCATCAAAACAATAAGAAATAGAAGATTAAAGGCAAAAACAGCAAGCAAGAACCATAATGACAACAGGCAAAAAAAAGATTCTCCCTATGTATAGATCATAAATATTATTTTAAAGCTTAAACAACATGTCTATAACTTCAACAAACCCAGCAGACTAACGTAAAACAAACTAAACCACAACAATATCAAAACCTAAAACATATTGTCATAACTTCAAACAAGAATAACCTAACATCAAAGCATGCAAAAATAACATTCTATACTAACATTTGTCATTCCATAATCATATTCTAACACATCAAACAAGGCAATAAACAAAACTTGAGCATATACAAAGTTATATTCAAAGCATTTTAAAACAATAATCATGGCCATCAAAGTAATAAATGACTTCAGATGATGCACAACAAACTTTGTAACCAATAATTTAAAAAGACAAAAAAAAAGGGGTGTGCTCATTGAGCTTCATCTCCTCATCAAAGTTTGAAGGTTTACCTAGCAATGAGAAAGTTGATTCATTCTCTGGATTCTTTACTTTTTTCCTCTTGATTTTTAGTTTCCTTTCTATCTCAGATTGATTTAGATTCCTCTCCTTTCATTTTAAAGCACAATATTTGTTATCTTTCTTTCTTTTCTATTCTAAGTATTATATTGATTTTATTTTTTTTTGTATTTTCCTTCTTCTTTTTTTCTCTTAATGATTTTTTCTGTAATTTTTTCAGATCCCCTATTAGTGTGCTTAAGAACAACCTTTTATAATAAACTAAAACCATAAATGGCAAAACCATGGTGGTTTTGCCAATAGTTTGTTAAAGAAGATTCTTGCTCATTCTCTCCCCTAACCTCCCTAAAAAGGTGCATTCTGGTTCTTTTTATCTTTTTTTGTGAGCTCAAACTTGTCAAGAGAAGATAACCATGAAGTTTAAACAATCATGGCAGTTTTCTTCTTCAATCATGGCTGACTAAGTGAGTTACTTTGGAGAGATAATCGTGATAAAATATATGTAAGAATGGGATATGAGTAGCTAATTTTCGTAGAGTGTATCTATACCATGGGGATCAAATATCATCTGATTTGAAGGTTCGAAATTCCATATTCATTTATTAAAAAGTGAGCCCTTGATCAGCTTAAAACTATAAAATACAAAGGAAGTTGATTAGGGATAAGATGTTATTGAGTTCATTGAGCCAAAGCCAGTATAAACATATGAGGAGGATAGGTCATCCTTATAAAAGATGTGTTTCCCAGCCCATTAGTGGTGGTTTGAGCCTCTAAGATGGTAAAAAAAATCATGTTTATTCATTTGAAGGTGGCAACCCAATCATTCTTTTCGGCTGAAAAAGAAGACAAACAAGGACTAAACGATGTATCATGTCATTTAGATTAAACCAAAGGAATTAGGGTTTTCTAATTGAGATTTTACAAACTTTAATTGGGTCCCTATTATTTCAATTCTATCATATGCACCCTCAATTGATTCTAAAACTTTTTAATTTTTGCAATCACATCCTTGGAAACTTTGATTTGATTCCTTTGATTTGAGCTTCTTTTTTAAATTAGTTCTTGGTTTTTAATTTGTTCAATTTGATCCTTATCAACTATCAAACTTTTAATTTCTTTCAAATTGACCTCTGATTTGATTGATTTTGGTTCCCGAGCTTACATGCCTTTTGCACTTTGATTCTTAGTTTTGAGATTCTTCAATTTGGCCCTTAATTGACCCTTGAACTTTTATTTTCTTGAAATTTCACCTTGATTTCATCCAATTAAGCTTGTAAAAATTAAATTTCATCTTTCAAAATTTCAATCTTATTAATTAAGCTTCCAAACTTAATTTTTTACTAATTAAGTCCTTAATAAAATTAATTTGACCAATTTAAAGTCTAATTAAGTCCTTGCACTTAATTAATTCTTTTAATTTGTCCTAAATTAATTTATAAACTTGATTAAACCTTTAGTTAGAAATATAATTCAATCAAATCAGCCTCTTAAAAATATAGTTAAGTCCTTAAACTTAAGTTTTATGTAAAGTCATCCAGATTTTCAAGTTAAACTTGAATTTTTACTGGTTCTCACATTTAGGTCCTTCAATGGTGCAATCGAGTTTCTAGAAAAGGTCAAAGATCCAATTTAGTCCCTCCATCTCTCATTTGTGCATGTAGATCATTCTCCAACCTGTTCTTACCAACGAAATCGTTTTTCTTCTTGCATCTTTTTATTTTTCAATCTTTTTATTTTTCTTATTTTTATTTAAAAGAAAAGGATAATTTTGGAGGAATCCAAAATTAAGTTATGACAATGTCTACCTCTAAAGGCATTGGCTCCTGATAATAAGTGCCAATAATATAAGCTTATTTTTATTTCCTCCCTTAACTAGTTTTGTATCAAACCTTAACTCACACACTTTCTTAAATTCTATATCTTTAAAATTATTTCTAAGCCTAATTTCCAACTCTGTTGGGCATTAGATACAACATCAGTCTTTGGAATCTTTTCTTTATATTTAGATCTAGCTTATATGAACCTGTTTAAATATTCTTTAATAAACTCCCTAAAATATTATTTAAATTTCATTAAATCTATTAGCTTAAACTAGAGTTTAATTTTTGAAAAGTGAGCTTGGAAAATTACTTGCATTTCTTTCCAAGTATGTATTGAATTGGGTGACAAGTTAATATACCAAAAAAAATGCCCTTAGTCAAAGAATTAAAGAACAACTTAAGTTTTAAATAATCACAGTCTGCAACCTATTTAGTCTAGGAAATGAACCTTACAATATGGTCAATGGTAGTGAAATGCCCTTGTCCATTAAACAAAGTAAAGTATGGGAATTTAAAAAATGCATGATATGGAAACTCATATCTATGTATTCTAAATATGGTCTATTGTAAGTTGGTCCATGTACTTGTTGTACCCTAAAACCATAGACTTTCTCCATTATACCCAAAATATATTTTGAATCTAATGATGAAGTGATTTGGTTTCCTCCCAACTCTACCGATGTCCATTTTCATTTTCCACCTAATTTATCCATTTTATCTTTTCACTCTTATAACTAGAGCTTGCCTAACCACTTTGTGATTTCATTGGTTTCCTATAACAGGGATCTGTTCAGTGCAGGATTTGGATCATATAGAGGATTCCTACATTAGAGGCATTGTATTATACCTTTCAACGTCTCAGTAAGTATCAATGTATAACTTTTTAGGTGGTTTTTCTTTATTGGGTTGCCCTATCACCCTTCATAGCTTATTATCCAATTCGGTTTCCTACTTTCACAACCACTTATTTTGGGATTTTGTACACTGTCTTTCCCATTAT
Organism: Populus nigra; assembly: GCF_951802175.1. Taxonomy (NCBI): domain Eukaryota; kingdom Viridiplantae; phylum Streptophyta; class Magnoliopsida; order Malpighiales; family Salicaceae; genus Populus; species Populus nigra. Next base: position 8,520,826 of record NC_084868.1, read on the forward strand.
ATGTCTAAATTCTGTTATAACTAAATCAACCTCTTTTTTTAATTATAGCTTTTAAATAAGAATTGCATGTCCATCGAGGTTCTTTTCAACCCCATGTTTATTTCCTTATCAAAAGCTTACAACATAGCTAGTTCATGCTTAATCTCTTTTACTATATTCTATCACTCTTTAATTTTAAGCTCTAATATTATATAAGTGGTTTGACTATTGGCCAACATTAAGTCTCAATAATGATTTTTAATAAGTTTCATGTTCATTTTGTATTACTTTTTATCTATTTAGTTATGACCTAAAACTTTACCTCAATTAAAGTACGAGCTTCTTTGAACCTAGTCTCAAAATGAGCCTATCTTTTTTTTACTATAAATAAGGCACATGTTTCAGTAACTTCCTCCTCTTATGAGGCTTTTTTTTCTTTGATTGAAAGGTTCACCTTTTCCTCATCATCCCATATTAATTAAGGTTTTGCTAATCTTCTTGATATCATTTTGTTAAATTCTAATTCTCTCTCTTATCATGGTCGTCTAAATATGTTATGGGTTCCAAGTGTATGTCTCTATTAAGAAGACTTTAATCAATTAGAGTTAAATATAGTTTTTGGTATAGTTAATGGTATGGATATAATTTCCATTAATATATATATAGTATACAAATAAATTTTGAGTTAGGTATAAGTCAGGTTTAAGGTCAGGTAAAGCAATATCCATTACCCGTCCAAAACCCAACTTTTTCCTTTCAAGTTTTACTCGAAACTAACTTAAAAAATAGATATTCATAAAATATAAAATATATTTGAATCAGTTTGGACATGTATCTATCAAGTTTAGATGAAATTGTCATCTCTAATCATGTGTTTTCTTTTTCACCTACCGCTATATTGAGCAATCAATATCAGACTATGACCCCCTGGTAAATCTCATCATAGGGATGTCAATTTAATTTGAACTTTATGGATATCGGCCCAACCCAAATAGGCGAGTTTTTTATATATAGTTATATTACATGATGGATAAGAGTAAGCTATGAATATTGTTAAACTCGACCCGAAACTAACACAAAATATATATTTATATTATATAAATGTATTTATAGAACATTTATATTTTTTAATACAATATAATATATACATATCTTAATATTGACATAAAACACACACACACACATATATATACATACATACATACATGTGTATGTGTGTGTGTTTTATGTATATATTAAATTTTTTATTTTTATTGAAGAATAATAATAATCAGATAATAGATACTCATATGGATAGTCGAATCTTGCTGGATAGTTTATAAATATTTAAATTTTTTTTCAAATAAGTAATGAGAAAAATATGAATATCAATACATCTGATGTGTGGATAATGAATATAGTATGGATATCAAGAAATGCAATATGTAAATACTCATGGTCATCCTTACCTGCACATGTGGCTATATTCATAATTTTTAAACTATCTTATACTATCATTTTTAAATTCTGGTTATTTTTATAAATTATATTTTTTATTAGAATTCTAGTTATGCAAGGATATGAAGCTATATAAATTGTCATTGAGCATTCGTTAAGCAATGAGAAATAAGAAAATATCAAACACTTTTGATAACATATATATATATATATATATATATATATATATATATATATATATATAACAACAGCAGCAGCAGCAGCAAGGCACTCGCACTCGTTGGTTATTCTTTCAAGTTGTTTATTTCTTGAAATGAATAACATTCCATCGATTCCATATTAAGCTACAAAGCCAAAGGAAGTTTAAACTCTAAACCTTCAAGAGTTGTAACTTGGTCAGAAAAGCAATAGCAATCCAATCCATCTCCACAGGAGACCAACGCACATTATTGATCCCACCCACTGATCCATACCACATTTCAGGTTCCGCCTGGCCTGTAATGTTTTCTGGTCCGCTTCCAGCCTTACTGGCCACATCCCATATCAAAGCCCTTGAATCATCACCTACCGAGCATATCTTTCGTCCTGTACATGGAGCCCAGGATATAGAATTCACACTGGCCCTATGCTTGCTAAGCTCCATTAAAGGAGTTGAAGGAAAGCGAATGTCCAAAATTACAACCTTGTTACTGTTCATGCCGACTGTGGCTATAAATCTCGGGTCACTTTTGTTCCACTCTAGCCTTAACAAAGAACAATCCTGCATTGGATTTTCATAAATTATTGTTGATCTCTCTTTTTTCCTTAAATCGCAAACCCTAACTGAACCATCACCTGATACCGATGCGAAAATATTGAACCAACCCCATGAAATATCATTCACTTCTTTATCATGTGCAACTAATTGAGCATATACAGTTTCCTTCTCTATATCCCAAACAACAATGGTGGAGTCAACACTCGAACTGACCACACGATGAACATCAAAATCAGCCCAATCAAAAGATGTTATGGCAGAGTTGAATTCACTACACTTATTGCCATTTAGGAGAGACTTCAACTCAATTCGGTCATCGTGAATTTGCCATATGCGCATGTAGTCCCCGGAGGTGATGATGATATCAGGATTTGCAACATCCTCGGAGGGGAAGAACATCAGGTTTGTGGGTGAATAAGGGTGATCGAATATTAGGCGGCTATCGGTGGTGAAATCAGAAGTGTCGCTGTTGAATTGAACAATTTCCACCTTGTTGCTATAGTCTTCAAGGAAACTTCCTATGGCAAGACGTGATTTTTTGTCACGTCGGGCAGACCAGGCTAGTGAATATATAGGCCATTGAGCTACGTAAGTGCAGATGACTGGTCCTTTCTGTGAAAAGCTTTCCATGGTTGCTCTGATCGATTATTGACAGGTGCACATAAGAATGCCCTCCGGTCCTATGTCTCTGCATGATATTAGAATAAATAAATCGGAAAATCAGAATCTGAATTTTGAAATCTTCTAAATCTATTTTGCAACTTGTTTCACTCGAAATCACTCTATGAAGTATGCGAATGTTTATTTTTTAAAGTGTATTTTATTCAGAAAAGTATGTCAATAATTTTTTTTATTTTTAAAAATTATTTTTGAGATCAGTACATCAAAATAATTTAAATACATCAAAAACATATTACTTCAAAAAAAAAATTCAAATTTTTTCGAAAGCATTTTTAAAAAACACTCTCAAATAGCCTTTAAAAATTTTAACAAACTCATTTATAAAAGTATATAATCTCTCTAGAAAATAAAAATTAAATGAATTTAAAATTAGTTTAAGGATCTCTCAATCTATTTTTTTCAGTGTTATTAAAGATATAAACAACCTCTGTTGAGTTCATATCTTAAAGATGAATCTATAGATATTAAAATTAAAGCTATTGGTGTTTGAAATCTAACCACCGAGGAGTTTCCTCTCTCCTCAAAACTTTTAACAACTTTCTTTATTATTTATCAAGATTTATAAACTAAAATGTAAAATAAATAAAGTTTAGATTCTAAAAAAAACTAAAATAAGAGATGAATCATAAAAAAATAATTAAACATGATGGCTAAATTACAATTTTTCATATCTTTTTTGACAAAAGGCCCTATTTCTTTTTTAATATCAATTTTAATCCTTTTATCCTCTTTTTACTTGTTTATTTAAAATATATTAAAACTCGATCTCGTAAAATTAGGTATCAATTTAATGCTAAAATATTTAATGATATGGAAGGCAAGTAAGATAAAAACAAATTGAAAAATATTTTAATACATGACACAATGAAAACAAATAGGACTTAAAAAGACTGAATTAAAAAAAAAAGTGGATGAAATAGACAACAAAAGAATTTTGAGGGACATATATTAAAAAACAAGTGATTGTGAACAACGAAGTGAATAGGAAAATACAAGATGGTGAATAGGGGATGCACAATTAAAAGCCTAGCTATGGTAGTATATAGTTAACTAGTTATTTCACTTATTGTCACAGGTTAGATTTTTTTTTTTTCAACAAGACAATATTTTCTATGTGTTTTTTAACATAAAAATCTCAATCAAAATCAAAAAGTTCATGTATGTGTTTAATTAAATAAACTAAGAACTATTCATGTAACCAAAAAAATTATAAAATCTAATTTTTAACCAATCAAAATTAACTAATCACACATGTGACTCGGGTCATTGATTTAATTGGGTTAAACAAAAAAATTTCAATAATTTTTTTATATCAAATAAATACCTATAAAATTAAGAACCAAACAAATACCGAGGCAACATAATAAAAATATCAAGCCTAAACAAATTACGTTGCTCAATTAATAATCCTCAAAATATTAAAAGATGAAGTTGGAAAAAATTAAACAAGAAAAATGAATTGAAAGATGAAATTGAAAAAATTAAGCAAGATATTATGTTGTGGGTCAAATAGATTTTTTTTAGCATAAAAAAATGTCTAGGTGTTACTAATGTGTTTTCTAGTATAAAAAAATTTAAACCGTATGGAGGTTGACCCGATCAACTTAACGGGTTGAAAGACAACCCTAACAACCGTTAAAAACATAGTTCCACTAAAACAATTCAAGACAACATCTTTTAAAAATAAGTATTGAGATGAAAATATATTGGATCGATCCGGGTTAACCTGCCAAATCCGTAACCCAGATCATGAGATCGGGATAAACTCAAAGAAAACTAATCAACAGCAAATGTGAAAACTCAATCCCCAATTAAACCAATATTAAAGGATGGAACTGAAAAGGAAAATCAATTAAAAAAAGACCAAAAAACAAACAACTCGAGTTAATCTGTCAAAGTTGTAACCTGGATCATGTGACTAGGATAACTCCATAGAAAGAAATCAAAATAAATTATGAAGCTCAATTCTCAATCAATCTAATGTTAAAAGATGAAATTGAAAAAATAATCAATTAAAAAATATTAAAAAAGGACCCAAGTCAACCTGGGTTAACCGACCAAACCTGTGACTTAAATGAGACTGTGATAATCTCATAGAAAAAAAAAATATGAAGCCTAATTCCAAATCAATCAAATATTAAAGGATGAAATTGAAAAAAAAATCAACTTAATAAAAAAAAGAGAAAAAACCTGATTTCTTTGTGACTTAAGCATCAAAGGGCTCCATGTTCCAACAAGAGACTTGTTTTGTAGGAAAGCTCGTAGACGTGGTCAAGCCTAGTCACACCAATAATAGACTTGTTTTGTAGGAAATCTGATTTCTTTGTGAAACTCTTTCAAAACTTCATCAATGACTTTGTCTATAGAAAAAACTAAACAAAATCTAGTTTATTCCTTTTCATTCCTTACAAAAGAGTGATGCTATGAAAAAAATTCTTTCTATAACCTTTTGTGGATCTATTAGGGTGTTGTATCACAGCCTTAAACCTTGTTTCCTCCCAAACCTTTTATGATTTCTGTATTAAGTTTATCTTTTATTTCAGTGTTATCATTCCATCTAAAAAAAGCATGACTGATCTCTTTTCCATCTCCTAACGAGAAGAGATCATCGATTCAACAAAAATCCAATTTTTATGTTAAGTTTTTCAAGACTTCATTAGTTCAAATTAAAAAAATGAAGAGAAGTGTAAAAGTTAAAACCCAATAGAAATGCTTAAAATGAACAGCAAGCATGCCTTTTAATCCAAAATTAAAAGTTCCTCCAAATATTTCCCTAGCATTTGTTTCCTTATGAAAAATAATTATCAAAAGAATATTCTAGTGATTATTCAAATTTTTTACCAAGATTTGATTAAACTAAAAAGAAAATTCTTTTGAAAGTAAGGATTTTATGGAATAGTAATTCAGATTTTTTCCCAAAACTTAAAGTTTCCTCAAATATTTCTCTTTCATTACTAAAAATATTTTTCCTATTATTCTCTAATTCATCCCATTATTTTCTTCCTATTCTATTTCTCCTCTTGCTTTTTACTCTTCATATCTCACAATCAAAACCTCCATCCTCCAACATCAATAACATTCTCTTATTAAAAAAGTAGTGCTTTTCTATTTTTTATTTATCTCATTATAATATTCTTATCATTATTTTGTGTAGATATTGTGGTTGATTATTTTGTTGATGTTATTATTAATTTTTATATAGTTTGTAAGAGTGGGTATATATGATGATGATAAAAGATATAGTAGGTTTATGATTTTTTTTAATTTTATGATTTTATTTAATATTTTGGATTTGTATTAATAAGATGAATTTGTGTAATTGATTTTTTATTTTATTTTTACATCTTTTCAAATGCATATAGTATAATTTAATTAATTATAATACACATATATTTGTATAAGTGTATGTATGTATACATGTGTAATTTATTTTCAAATTATCAATGGGATTTGAAATATATATTTTTAAATAATATTTTTTTATGTAAAACCATACCTTTTTTATATGAATATGTAAAATCATACCTTTTTAATATACTTTCACATGAATGAAACAAAGAGAAAAAAAATGCAGTAATTCATTCATCTATTTCGATACATAGCAAAGTTTAATTTTCTCCCCATGACAACCTCTTAATATAGGACACTTAAAACAAGAAAAAGTAGGTTTCTCTGATAAAAATAAAAGAAAAAAAATCATTATCCCAATTTATCTAAGAGCTTCATTTTGAACATATATTTTTTTAATATATTTTCATAAATGCTTGATGAACCAAGATTTTTATAAATTATGGGCATAATACCCTTAATCTCTTAAAATACATTTAGTATAGATTTTTGATATTTTTTATTTGAAAGAATTTCTTTCAGTCTATACAGACATTTTTCTATATTTTTTCCGACTAATACCCCATTTTTTATATGAGCAAAACTCACTAGTTTACCTAAACCGAGAAATTAATTAAAGTCTTCGTGTATTATAATGAACACTGGGGGGATATTGATAAATCAAGATTTTATCAGTATGTTTTCATATATCTTTTTTTAAAAAATATTGGATCAAGAAAAACATATGAGTATAATTTTCCTGCATTCTCAAGCGCGTTGGGCTGACTTACGCCATCACCAAACATGCTCCCATGGAAGGCGTGTTGGGTTTGGTACTGGGCAGACCCAAAAATTATCGGGTCTGAAGCTGGCCAAACCTAAATGTCACTGAGTCTGGCACCTACCATACTCACATACCACCTGGGTCTAGCACATGCCAGACTTAAGCACTATCTAATTGTAGCGTTTTTCAGACCTAGCTCTTGGGTCTAGCAGGTGCTGCCAAGCCCACTAGCTTGGTCTGGCGCACTGCCAAGCCAACACAGTGGGTCTTTTGCGTGTTATTCGAGGGTGTCGAGCCCTAGGGTTTTTGTTATCACACCCCGTGTATTGCTAGATTTGCTACACCGATGGATTCAAATATAATACTTAAATCTAATACTATTAATTTTATAGATTTTTACATAAAATCTTAGAGGAATTATTTCTCTACAAATATGCTTAATTAAACAAGTCTATACTCCACCTATACCATTAAATATATTAAAGTCTCTCATGGCTTACTAATATGGCTCACGATACAACTTAAAATATTATAAAGGTGGAATTACACTACAACCCTTTCTCTCCATAAAATAACAAGATTTATGGGCTATAAATACACCATGAATCCTTTAAATAAAAATTCATAATCTTTATTTTCTATTGCATACATATTTAAGAGCATCTATCTTTGGAATACTATTGTACTTTCTCTATAAAAAGATACTTACGTAAGCATCTGAGAGTCCCCACATCCATCAAATGAGACTTTTTGCAATCAAGTACAAGCTATCAACCACCTTGATCTATCAAGCACCGAGTACAAGCCCACATCCATCAAATGAGATCTTTTGCAATCAAGTACAAGCTATCAACTACCTTAATTTACCAAGTATCAAGTGCAAGCCTACATCCATCAAATGAGACATTTTGCAATCAAGTATAAGCTATCAACCATTTTGATCTACCAAGTTATCAATCATCTTAGCTACGAAGAATAGATGGGATTGGTAGGACCATTTGTTTAGCTGATTATCCAATCCGGGAGCCATATTCTTAAATTATAGGAATTGATCAGAACTCTTATATAGCAAAAGAAACCACAAACTTCCTTTAAAATCTTTTAAAGGAAACACCAGTTTTAATTTTAAGATGCAAAGTGAAGTTTTGTTTTTTTAAAAAAAGAAAACAAATTATAACAAAGTGAATCAACACGAAACAGAGGGTGTTTCTCAATAAAGATTTCATTTCTGAAATAACATATGCATAACTCGTAACCTTGCAAAGCTCTTCTGGACGAAATCAAATAACACGTTAAAGAAGCTAGTAAAGGCAACTACATTATGTGTTCAACTCCCATAAACACTAAAATGAAAAATAATATAAATAGAGAACTTGTTTGCTATTATCTCCCTTTTATTTATTAAATAGAGCTCAAAACAATTTTCAAATATAAACATACATGCGTCGCGATATCACAGGACTCCCAGCTGGTAGCAAGAGATAGAGAGAAACTTACAGTAACCAAAGAGACCCAAGAGCTGGCCAAAGAGACCCAGGACCACCGCCGACTGGCCCCTGCAAAGGGAGGAGTGAGGAGGTTTGTGTTTTTTGGACAGATGCTAGGAAATGGGCAGCTGTTGAGACAATAAATAGCATAAAATGCAATGTATTATTCCGTACCTGTGTTTTTGGCAAAAAAAACTAGTTGGTCCTTTTAATTTAAAAAGCCTAATCCATTTATAACTTAGTCCTTCCGTTAAATGTCCGTTAATAAGTTCTTTATTTGTCACCGATTTATTTTTATTTTTTCTCAAAATACTCTTCTGACTATATGTTAATGGAAAGAAACTAGGGATAGTTTGGCCATTTTCTAAAAACTAACGAAGGTATAAGGAACTAGTAATTATAAGCGGTCAAGAATAGAGGGACTGAGTAATTATATGTCTAAGAATAGAGGGACTAAATTATTATTTACTCAAATATGATTCCAATTTAGAATTTTAGATGGGAAGGTAAGGTGAAGCTATCGGTCAAGTACTCGCGAGGGAAAAGCAGATATGGGATGGTCACTTTACTTCGGAGTCAGGCGGCACGTTTCGACTATCTACTTTCTTTTCATTTCTTTTATTCTACCCCCATAATTACATTTTAAATTTTAATTTCATAAAAACTAAAATAATTTATTTTTTATTTATAAAAATCTATTTTTTATTTATTTTACATGCAAAATAACTTATTTTTCATTCATAATCAATACAGTCTTCAAAGATAAAATAAAAAAAATATAAAAATAACTCGAATCGACTTAGATTAATAAGACAAAATCATAACTGGAGTTGTGAAATATAAATAACCTAGAGAAAACAAACCAAAACAAATTATCAAACTTAATTTTTAATGGACTCAATGTTAAATAATAAATTTGAAAAAAAAAACTCGAATTAATCACTCAAACTCTGGGTTTAATCCATAAAATTAAGATAAATTGAAAAAAAAATTAAGAAATTTAATTTTTAATAAATTTTATATGGAAAGATATAATTAAAATTTTTTAAAAAATACAAATTCAAGAGCTCGACAGCTCACGGAATGTGCCTGTCTAAAGTAAATGAAGACTCTGTAGACGCGTAGGAGGGTGAAGATGGATTTGATAAAGAAAACCATAGCTTCAAGTGACTTTCTTTAACTCAGCAGCAAACAAAAAATAAATAAATAAATAAATAAAAGGTACGAGAAGCCAAGATCTGTTGAAATGTCAAAGCACATGCAGGCCGTTCTTGATGAGCTCAAAAACACATTTGACCCCGTCAAAATTGCACCTTAGCTACTCATTATCCTTAGAAAAAAAAAAAAAAAAAGATCCCGAAGGCTACTAATGGACATATACGAGAACTACGAGAAAATTGCAGCAGCAAGGGTATTGGACACTAGAACTTTCGAAACCCCAACTCGCCGCCATCCACCCTTTCTTCTTTGATAATCATTACTTCATCCTTCTTCTATTCATAGTTATATGGCCTTACCTAGTACAGTTGGGATGACCATGTCAGAGCTGAGAAAACTAGCAGAGCAAGCACAGGCCAAACTCCTCCGGGTGCTGGAGAAAGCCCCAGCTGACGCCGAGCTCTCATGCTAATTCGGCAACCATCCGAGAACTTGGCTTCCACTCCTTCAAACCCTTCCCTCACCGAATTCCCTCTTTTGTTCTTTTCTTAGAACTTGAACTCTCAGACCATGCACGATGAAGGGAATATTAACGGTTTTATTATTAACCAGAGCCCTTTTCCTAACCCTAAATTTATCCTTAACCAAACTTTAAACTACTTTGATCTTAAATTAACCTCGAACCAAACTCCTAATCCCAATCTTCAATCCCTTAAATCTAAACCCCTAATCTCTAACCAAACTAACCTTAACTTTAAATATAAAATTTTAAAATTCAAAATCTCTAACCGATAATCCCTATCGGTAATTAGTATGATATTTTAACATTGTTGTTGTATAACAATAACATGTATAATTTTTAAAAGTTGTTTTTATCTGTTAATTATAAAGATAATTGATGTTGACTAAACAATGTGCTTTTTTTAATATGTAAATATTTTATTTGAAATTATAAATAATTTGCTTTTAATGTTTACATGTTTACTTGTAAATTAACGATTTTAAATTTTTTTATCCAAAATAAGTATAAAAATTCATAATATGTAAGATAATATTAAAATCAACATGATAATTAACCAAAACAATATTACAAAAAAAAAACCTCATAACCATATAAAAAAAAAACACAACATAATAACATATCTAGCAATAACTAAATGAGCTCGCTTCATCAATAACGCGACTTTCACTAGTCATTATTTTTTTGTTAAGCCGCTCCTTTACATTCCAATGTCATATCTTCCCCCTAACCTTCTATTTTATTTATCATCTTAATTTTTTCGATTTGATTTAGTCTCTAATTTATGTTTTTATTTTTCTTTTTTCAGTTTTTTTTTTTTTGTGTTCTTGATCCTTTCTCTTGATGTCCTTCTAAATTTAGTCCCTTTTTTACCTTGTTTTTCTTCATTTTTTTCCCTGTTTTTCTCATTCTTCATCACTTATTTTGTTTCTTCATTCAATCTATGATCCCCCTTCCTCTCTCCTTATTTATTTTTCCCACTCTTTTCACTTTTTTCCTAGATTTTTTTTTCTAACATTTTTCTCTTGCTCATTTTTCTTTTGTTTCTTGCTCACCATCATTTTCTATTTTATCCTTTAACTCTCGCTTAATCTTTTCAGTTTTGTTTTTATAGATATGCGAAAAAACTAAAATTCTTTAAAAATATATAAAATGGAAAATCTTTTCAAAATTGAAGAATTTTCAAGAGATATGCACTTTTGTTATGATTTTTAAATTTTTTTAGAAATAATTTAAAATATGGTTTGTCAAAATTAAGTTATAAAAATATCCTTAAAAATAACATTATAATATAGTACCAATAGTAAAAAGTAAATTCAACCCCCACTTTAAATAAAAAAAAGAAGATAAATATGAATAAATTAAAAAATAATTAATTTCTAAAAATAGACTATTATTTATAATGAATTCTAAGACAAAGGTTAATCTTTTTTTATTTTCTTATTTATTTTGAATCACATATAAATTAAGAGACTTAAATCTATCTTAAACTATATAATATTGTATTGGTAGCTTATTAATGTGAAACCTGTAGATATAAAAATCTATAAACCTACAGTCAAATCGACCCTTTCTAAAAAAGCTAGATTCAGGTTTGTGATTGAGTTTGACACAACGATAAAATATACTGAGACATCAAAACTATAAAAATCAAACCCTCACTTGATGCCCATAAAGAGACGCGAACGAGTAGTATGAAAAATACCGCGAAACTTTGTTAATTCTTTGATAAGTTATAGTAGTCAATGAAGAATTTATTTAAGAGAATTTCCTCTCATAAACACAATAAATTATTCTGAAATCAAAGTTTGTATCCAAAAAACCTAAATATAAGCTAAATAACCCTATTTATAATAGATAAAAAAAATCCTAAACAAGCTTCATAAAATACTAAAAGAGTTCTAAATAAAATAGAAAAAAAAATCTTAAATCAACTAGGAAACTAATATGATCCCCTCACAGTAGCTTTTGTAACTTTTCGAAAGGCTTTTTGATGTCCGATCTCTATCAAATTTCAACCATATAAAAAAAGGCCTTTTAAATTTTGTAGAAAAATTTCAGCTTTATCTAACGGTCAAATAAAAAACTATACTTGTTATTGTAAAACTATGCATTATTAAAAATAAAGTCTCTAAAGCAGATGGATCAAACCCCTTATATACATTAATTAAATTGACTAATGTCTGATCATTACTTGTTAAATATGTAATCTTCTTAAAATTAACATTGGCCAAAACACTCTGAATAAGCCTGTTGAACGTATTTTTTAGCTTTTTTCCCTTGATCTTATAATTGACCCAACTAGAACTTCTAATGGATTACATCATCCCCTTTCCTCTCAAAAAGATTTTGCCTCGAATCATTACCTACATCAAATAAAGAGAGGTAAAAGAATATTAAAAGTAGCATTAGCACGATATTCACCTAGTATATTCACATTATAGGCATTGTCATTAATTCTTTCAAAAATTTGAAACGGATCATCTCCTTTTAGCATAAACTTAGATCTCCTACGTTCAGAAAATCTCTTTTTGTGCATATATACTCAAACTTAATCACCTAGTTCAAAGATATTGCTTTGAATACATATTGTGTTTTTATATATATACTTCTCGTCATATACTTTCATGAATAGCCTTCACTATTTATGTTTTTCTATTGCCATTAAGACTAATTCTTTCATCAATAGGTAATGAAATTAAATTCAAAGGATTTAAAGGATTAAAGCTATAAGAAATTACAAAAGGAGAATAATTAGTGGTAGAACGCAGATCACTCCTACTATATGCAAATTCAACAAATAACAGACAATCTTCCAAGTCTTCGGATTCTTTTGAATGATAGTTCTTAAAAATATAGTTAAAGTCATATTAACTACTTTAGTTTGACCATATGTTTGTGGATAACAGGTAGTAAAAAATAAATAAAAAATTATTACTAACTTACCCTGTAAAACCTTCTAAAAATAGCTAAGAAATTTAACATTAATATTAGAAACAATGCTTCTAGGAACGACATGAAGCCAGACTATTTCCCTAAAGAATAAGTTTGTTATAGTTGCATCATCAGTTTTATGACAAGATATAAAATATACCATATTAAAAAACCTATCTACAACTACAATAATATAATCCCTATCACTTTTTGACCTAAGCAAACCTAAAATACAATCCATAAATATATAAACCCAAGGTTCCTTAGGTGCTATTAAAAGAACATACAAACCATGAGATAGAACTTCAAACATAGCTTATTTACATGTTATGCACCTCTTATAAATTCATTGCAAACACCTCTTCATCTTAGGCCAATAAAAGTGATCATGTAAAACATTTAAAGTCTTAGTAACCTCAAAATATCCCATTAAATTGTCCTATGAGCTTTACAAACAAGCAATTCACACATAGAACAATTAGGTACACAAGATATTTTTTCTTTAAACAAATAACCTTCAATCTTATAAAAATTATTAAATGTCAAATTAAAGTGCTCATGCAAAACATTTAAAGTTTTAACAACCCCAAAATGTTTCATTAAATTAACTTCATAAGCTTTATGAACAAGCAATTCACTCATAAAACAATTAGACACACATAATATTTTTTATTTAAGCAAATAACCATCAAACTTATAAAAACTTTCAAATGCTAGATTCTCACTTGCTTTATAAACCTGGCTAAAATCATCATCATTATTATATAAATCTTTCACATACTTGTGTAAGATTTATATAATAATTTAGCACTTAAAGTTAAAATAAGTACATATTTATTACAAGCAATTCACTTCATAAGTTCTAATAATTTAGCACTTAAAGTTAAAAGAAGTACATACTTTCATGATTGTGCATCAACCATTATATTTTCCTTACACTGCTTGTATTTTATCATATATAGAAACATTTATATGAGCTCAACCCATTTAGTATGTTTCAATGATTTATGATTTAATAGATCATGAATTCCTTAGGCTATGAATAATGTTGTCAAGTCTCCAATACCCTCACCAAAATGTAAAGCTTATTATCATAAGTAGGATAATTCAATATTGTATCATTGAGTATAATATTCTCTTCATTAATTTTATGAGTTTTTTTTAGGGGTTTACAGTTTCAATAATTTATAGTTCATATTTTACATCATCCATATTCACCAATTATTTTAAAATACTCGTAACTTGAACTTCAATATAATAACTTTTGTCATTGTAGTTGGCTTAAAATTTTGCATAATAAATTCATTGTTGTAGCCGTTTTAAATTTCACATATGAATTACATCATCATGGTCAATTTAAATTTCATATATTAATCTCGCCATTGCAGTTAATTCAAATTTCACTTATAAGTTCCTACAATGAAAATATATTTCTTTTCATATCATTTTTCCCACCTCATAAGAGTATTTTCACTTAATGTCTTTACCCTACTCTAAAGACATATTTTATATGATATCACTTTCCTGCTTGTATAAGTAATTTACATCATATTATTTTCCCGCTCCATAGTTATAATTCACATAACAGTACTTTCATGTCCTGTAGTCATAATTCATATAATTTTTTTTTGCTCTGTAGGCATAATTTACATAATATTATTTTCTTGCCTCGTAGGCATAATTCACATAGTATTACTTTTCTGCTCCATAAGATTCATGTAATATTACTTTTCTACCTTGAAAACATAATTTCTTATGATGAATAGTTTTACGCAATACATATTGATTTTTTTTTCATTTTAACATTACAAGAGCAATTAATTAATTAATGAGGCAAGGAGATGACCTTTACCTAAAACTTTTGCTAGAAGTGCTCATGAAAAGATTAGTTCTGCTTCGAATACCTCTCCTAAAATTCTTAATGGTAACAAATTAATATCTCATTTGGCAAAACATACATATATTCATACATTTAACAACAAATTTAGTCGGACACATAAATACAGACATTACCATAAACAATTGCACAAGGCTTAGCCTATTTTGACATTTTAACATACACAACTTAATCTATTTTTCAACAATGACATAACCATATTTGACCAATCATTTACCTAAAACTTCCAGTAACATTAATACATATACACATTATTTAGCTTAATAAACAAAACACACACACTCACATGCTTTTGGCCATGACAACATACCCTCGTATATTTAAAATTTTAAACATAACTAATCAAAAATAAGTTTCCAACTTTCCCTCCATTTTTACAATTATAAAATTTTAGGCATTTTTAGCAAGATTTAAGACAAATATTTTTTAACATTGTTTAAAACACCAATTTCACACATGTTCATCAAGTTTCCATAGTTCTCCTCTAACTTGTTTAGCCACATAACCCAATACCTAAACGATTTATTTTACATGAATCATAATTGAGCTCAAATACATTTCCATCATCATTCCAAACACAAACATCTATTAGAATATCAAATTCAATATAATTTGTCAAATCTTCCACCTTATTATCTTTATACCAAATCACATAACTTCCATACAATTTATAAAATCTTCTACATTTCCATCATTTTATCAACACTTAACTTTTATAATATTGTTGGAACATAAATTCAATACAATTTATCCAATTTTTATATTTTCCTCATTCCACACATATAACCACATTAGTTAAACTTGTATTAATCTACCTTATAATCATTCACAAAAAATCCTAAATATTTTTAGCATCATTAAAGTTCCAAAACAACACAATTTATTCATATTTCCATCTTTCCTAAATCTTCAATTCACAGTCAGCCATAAAAACTCAAATTTTCCCAAAACATACACAAACATGGTTCACATGTCAAAAATAAATTTACAATTAGGATGATTAAATTTAAGCATCCTTAACATCTTTAAAACATCAAAACTTACATAATTCCACCTAATTTAACCAAATTCCATAATTCCAACATTCCATTATATAACAAAGATAATTAAACTCTTAACAATCCTCATTAGAATATTCAACACAAATCCTAAGCATTCTGAAGCATCATTAGAACGTTACAAGCAACGCAATTTAGTCAAATTTTCAAAACTCCAAATCCCAATCCTTGGCCGGCCACTAATTGTCTAGATTCCTAATTTTTTTTTTAATTTTTTCTTAATTAATCTCTAATCATGTCATCCCAACCACAACTAAGACAAAAATCAAACAATTTGACATTTCTAAAAACAAACACTTATAAACCCTAGAATTCACAATTGGGGAATTTTCAATTTTTTTATATAATTGATTTAATTCAAACCATTATTATGCATGATCATAACCCAATAACAATATAATCAACTCAATTAATACAAAACAACATGTTTAAATCAACTTCCTAACTTTCCATCATTCAATTATTCTTAGTTACCCTGAGTACATTTTTAATGAATCACATTAAAGCATCTAAAATCAAACTCAAACAATCCTAGCATCATTCAAATATCAATTATCATACAATTTTATCAATTTCTCAATAACCCAAAAAACACCCATATAGCCAGCCACGCATATAAACTAATTTCTCAAAATTAATTTCATTTTGTTCCATTTACTTTTTAATACAACATTTCCCATACTAAAAAAATCAAAGAATCGATAATTTTTCATTTTTCTACCAATTTACAAAAACCTTAGAATTTAGAATTTGGGGATTTTCTTCTCTTCCCCTAAAAACAATAAAAAAAAGTGAAATAAATTAAAGGTGAGTTCCTAACCTTTGCTAGTTTTACTCAACTTAATGAGTTCTTGACAAAAGTCCCCAAGAATCTCCTCTTTATGTTCTCAATTTTAAGCTCTCTCTCTTTAAAATCACAAGCTCCTAACCTCTCTTTTTATAATCTTTTATAATTTGGTTCTTTTCTTTAGTTGGAATCACTTACATTCACTCCTCCATTCCATATTTTTTTAGAGAAACAAGCATAAAATTAAGAAAAGATAGAGGAATTTTTAAGTTTTCTTCCTTTTCATGGCTGGCTGTTATTTAAAGGAAGAAAGATGATTTTTTCCCTCTATAATTATGACAATGCCACTCACTGATATCTTATAGGCATTTTTTTATTAAATCCCCGTTTATCGGTATTTTTCGTGTGTAATTTTTTTTTTTATCCAAGTTTCAAACTAACTTGCCTGCCCCAAATTTTTCACCATTGGTCATAGTGAAGTTTCTCTAAATTTTATTATTATTATATTATTTATTATGCTATTAAGCACGAGTTTACTTTGATCATTTATAATTTCACACGTAAATTTATACTTCAATTCATTTAGGGTTTTATACCTATTTACTAAGAACTTTCCCAACTAATCACAAAAATCTTCTTTTAATTTTATTATTTTTCAGTTGAGGATTACTCTATTTATCACCAATTTAAAATTTTAGGCTGAGGATTTACAACGGTACATGGTTCTATATATATGTGTGTGTGTATGTGTGTGTGTGTGTGTGTGTGTGTGAGAGAGAGAGAGAGAGAGAGAGAGAGAGAGAGAGAGAGAGATACAACTATTTATCGAGGAATGTTTTTACTAATATTTCTTTAATAGTATAAACACAATAATTAAAACACAACATAACATATCAATATCAGACAAGCCTAAATTAAAAAGGAGAATTTGTTTCATTTTCCTTTTTTCCTCCCTTTTTGTAAAATATAATAATTATATAAATATGAACCTACTGATTTGGCTGTCCTAAATCTCTTTTTTGTTTACAACTTTTTACAATTTATTTGGAAGAGTAACACCATAACACCAAACACAAAAGGCAATGCAAAGTGACATTCTGTGTAAACAAATTTCTTAGTACATGCACTTAGTTTAGAGGTGGATATAGGTTATTTACATAAGATCTAAGTTTAATGAAATTCAATATCCATATATATAAAAGTTGATAGAAAATATTTGAATGTTAAGCACAAATAAAAAAAAGAGAGAATTATGATAAACATTGTAAAGTTTGTTTTATTCGTAATGACATTTTCCCTTTAATATTTGAAAACTTACAATTTATAAACAAAGTCAAAGCCTATTTTAAATTTTGATTAAAAGATGGAGAAATTTATATATATTGATAGCTAAAATTTGCCTTCTCTCTTTTCAACCAAAATCCTTAATTCTCTTCTCTTTTTCAACCAAAATTCATATTCAAAATACAAAGACAAACCCCATGCCAAATTAATCAAGATACAACATCTTCCACATGCCAACACAAGTTGGATTTGGCTTAGTTTTGAAATCAAAACCCATCAACAAATAAAAAAATCATAGAAAATTAATAATTTATATGAAATTATAGAAGATAATAAGATAAAAATAAATAATAGTCAAAATAATTGGGATCGAAGTTAATATAAAAATTAAATTAAATTAAATTTTAAAGAATAAAATAAAAAAATAATTTAAAATAAAATATATAGCAATTAAAAAATTGATAACCAAATTTGATATAATTTACAAATAACATGATATTTTTTAGTTTTTTTGCAACTCTATAAAATATATTTCTCCAAAAATAAAAGAAAAATATTTTCTTAGAAACCAATTTAATTTTTTCTTTAACTAAAAATTATTTTTCATTGACATATTTTTTTAATGGTGAACAAACATGAGAATGTTTAGACAAAACAAACGGGGTTGAGGACATAAAATTTATTGGTTGTGCTAACATTTAATGTAGAAGAAGGGTTGATACCAATAAAGATCTTCATATGCAATAGTTTATTTAAACTTCTTTCCCTTTAAATTGTTCTACATTATTTATCTTGTGAGTTGTGATAAGAAAAGATTCTCAGTTAATGTAACTTGTATAAAAAAAACAATAATAATGATAGAAAATAAAATGTGTATCAACTTAACTTTCAAAGGATATCCATTTTCAATAAAAAGCTTAATTTATTTCTTAACTAAAAATCTATATATTTTTGTCCCTCACTCTTTTAGCATGACCTTTTAACTTTTAATAATGTTGATAAAAGGTATGATTTTTTATTAATTTGCTAAGAATTTTCTTAATATTGATGGTTTAGAAGAAGGGGTTAGTTGAGGTGGTGGGAGAAAAAGATAATTGTGACTCTAATGTTTTTTTTTTATTATGATATTTTAGATATTAAATCAATTATAATCACAAAAATATTTTATAACTTTTTTGTTGAATGAATTATGTGTTTTTTATGCTATCAGTTAATAGTAGTATTTAAAATGTAATTTTTTTAAATATAAAAGTAAAAGTACAATCATAGAATATTTATCATAATTTTTCAAGGAAAAAAAAAAAGCTAATCCATACCGACAATCGCCCCAAAAACCCACCCATTTAGCTGCCCCGTCAAAAAACAAGTGTGAGCCGTGGCCCGTGGGCACTGGGGCTGCAGTCTGCAACAGTGATGATACAAAATGCAATTATTGAAGGAAAAAGAGGGCATAGAAAAGAAAAGCCCTAAAACATAATGCAACACAACAGCAACAGCAGCAGCAAGAAGTACTGTTTGAAATTAACTAACGGACACACGACACCAAGCAGGTGGCTCCTCCTCTTTCTCTCTGGTTTTGGGACACATCGAACTCTCTTTGTCGGAGACCAGAATTAAGAGAGGGTGCCGTGTTTCTGTTTCCTTTTTTTTTTTTCCCCAGCTTTTAATAATAACCCACTAAAAAATAAACTAAAACTAAAGCTCTCTAAAAATTCTGTCTTTGGACTCGTACTTAGAGACCAGCCTTAACCTGCACCCCGCTCTCTGCTTATCATAAGCCACTCCTAATAAAAGTCTCTTGCATGACTCTGCTGTAGTGGGTTCTTTTTTTCTTGAATGTGAGTATCAAAATACCTTATTTTTACTCTTTTTAACCTGTCTTCACGACTTTCTTGTTTCTTTCTGTGTATCAAGTTGGGTAAAGATCCCCAGTTAATGTTTTTTTTTTATAACTTCTATCTGGGTTTTACTGGGACTTAATTATTCATTTCTGATGTTCCTTTTTTTGTGGTTTATTAGGGTTTTATTGATGATCAGCTGGGGTTCAAGATTGTAGCTTTGCTTAATGAAGTTATTTCTTGAATCAGTTTTGACATAGTTAGGGTTTCCAATTGTGTGTTTCAATGCAATTATATTGATGGAAGAACAACTCTCTCTCTTTAAAATTGAAAAATTGGGTTTTGTTATACTTGTTAGTCTTAGGCAAGGTGAAGTGGTTGTTTCAGTGATGTGAAGTAGAGAGCTGTTCAGTTCAATCTGAAAAAGCTTGAAACTTTATGCATTTTATCAATATTAGTGTTATTGTTACGTTCCTGTTATATTTCTTGTAAAGTTCAAAATTTTATGTCGAGCATTAATTAAGCCTTGCATTTGTAGTATTTGATTGCGCGGTAGTTGTGAATGAAAAGTTGATTTGCATTTGTTGATACTGTTATAGGAAAGATAGATTCTCGATATATCTGGATGGCGTGGACAGAGAATGATGCTGGTAGTGTGAGAGAGAAGGAACTGATTGAAGATAATGGTTTCTTGAAAGGATCACAGCCTTCAACTGGCACTAGTGGCTCTCCTGTTGTTTCATCTCCAGTGCAGAAGGGGTTTGAAGGGAAGGATGCACTCTCTTATGCCAATATTCTTCGGTCCAGAAATAAATTTGCAGATGCTCTTGCTCTTTACGAGAGTGTCCTGGAGAAAGATAGTGGAATTGTTGAGGCTTATATTGGAAAAGGAATATGCTTGCAGATGCAGAACATGGGAAGGCTTGCTTTTGATAGTTTTGCTGAAGCTATCAAGCTGGACCCACAGAATGCATGTGCCCTGACACATTGCGGTATATTGTACAAAGATGAGGGTCGTCTGTTAGAGGCTGCTGAGGTATGCTCATGCCAATTAATTCATCTTCTTCATGAGAAAAAAATATCAGTAAATAAGATGTCCATGGTAATCAGAAGTTAGTACACCCAGTAAGCTTGTACTAAAATTTTTTTTACAGGTTGGATATGACTCTGTACTATGCAAATTGTAAAGTATTCGAATTGCAGTTTACAAGTTACTATTTCTCCTTTGTTTAGGTGTTTTACTCTTGAATTATTTTGTAACTCATCACCATCTGCATATTAGATGCAATGAAAATGTGGATTGGTGATAGCTGATACTAATCACTAGTTTCTACATTCTTTGCATGATAAATTGGAACTGGGAGAGTTTATAGTCTGTGCTCATAGCCCAGCTGTCCATGCATGTTTATGGACTCAGACGGATGCCTCATCCTGCTTGTGTTGAATGTAAAGCTACAAGTAAATACTGTTCAATGGAAGAAAATAGATAATTTATTGTTTTTTTTCTATTCTGTTGTGCGACACTAACTTTTAGTTCTCCTTTTGATCTTCTGTATTTTCTTGTTACAAAATGTTCTGGGTAGCTATGAAATTATGGTCTATCAAAGCCAGCCTGAGAGCTGCAATGCATAAGGATGTTTTGACCATGTTTTACCATAATATTGTTGTGAATACCATTCTACAAGTATTGAAACTATGTCTTTGCAAATCATGTGTGTTTATATATGAGTTGATCACACTCGGGTTTGTTTGGCTTTGCAACTATTTATGTTAAAAGTTGACTTGGAAGAGTTTATTGATTTTTTTTGTAGTCGTACCACAAGGCTCTGAAAGCTGATCTTTCATACAAGCCAGCTTCAGAGTGCCTAGCCATTGTTTTAACAGATCTTGGAACCAGCTTAAAGCTCTCTGGTAATACACAAGAGGGAATTCAAAAGTATTATGAAGCTCTTAAAGTAGATCCACACTATGCGGTAACTTAATGTCCTTAGTCATTCCCACTCCCAAATTTTTTTGCTTCAATGTTTGTTTTCCACTCTTCATGTATAAACAGTGAGACTTCTTATGTGCAGCCTGCATATTATAACCTTGGTGTTGTATACTCTGAAATGATGCAATATGACACTGCCCTTAGTTGCTATGAGAAGGCTGCAATGGAGAGGCCCATGTATGCTGAAGCATATTGCAACATGGGTGTCATCTATAAAAACAGAGGTGACTTAGAATCAGCCATTGCCTGTTATGAGAGGTATCTCTACTGCTTATCAAACCATGCTATTGGGTCCTACATGTAAGGTGTATATGCCTTCGGTTTGCTCTGCCTCTGCTGATGTTTGTTGCTTAATTACATTGTTGTTACAGGTGTCTAGCCGTGTCACCAAACTTTGAGATTGCAAAGAATAATATGGCAATAGCATTGACAGATTTCGGAACAAAAGTGGGTTTTTCATCCTTCATGTTTAGTCTTTTGATAACTGTGAACTCCCATTTGCAAAGTCTTTCTTTAGATTCAGTTTGTTTTATTTACCGTCAGTTGTGTCAATGAGAAGCTCAAGTAGCCTGTCTTTTCATGAAAATTTACAGTAGAATGTCCTTTTTCTTATGCGTGTTTGATTTTGGATTTAGTCATTTGTGTATTCAGGTTAAACTGGAGGGAGATATCAGCCAAGGTGTGGCATATTACAAAAAGGCTTTGTATTATAACTGGCACTATGCTGATGCTATGTATAATCTCGGTGTTGCTTATGGCGAAATGCTGAAGTTTGAGATGGTGAGTGATCTTTGGGAATTTTATCATGTTCTTGTCTATGCATGCATTTGTATGTCTGTTCCTCTCCCGCAATGAGATTCAGCAAATTTACTGCAGCTTGTAAACAAAGTTGAGTTTGGAATTTATTTTTCATTGATGCTAGGTTATATGTATAATTATGCACGCACAATTTTTAAGCTATTTTTATTTATTTTTTCATTACAGTAGTTTTATCATTCAGTGATTCAGTAAATCTATTCTATTTGAGCAGGCAATTGTGTTCTATGAACTTGCTTTCAACTTCAATCCTCATTGTGCTGAGGCATGCAACAACTTAGGTGTAATATACAAAGACCGAGACAACCTTGATAAAGCCGTGGAGTGTTATCAGGCAAATTCTGATACTTGTGCAGATTCTAAGTTCTCACTCCTGTGTGTCTGTGGCTGAAACCATATTTGCCATTGTTTTTATTTTGCAGTTAGCTTTATCAATCAAACCAAACTTCTCACAGTCATTGAACAACCTTGGTGTTGTCTACACAGTCCAGGTCTGAGATGGAGTCATGCTTGATGCACATTTTTTTATGTGATCATATGTCTGTCATGGTTGCTGACCAGATCCTTTCTGTTCTGTAGGGTAAAATGGATGCTGCTGCAAGCATGATTGAGAAAGCTATCATGGCAAATCCCACATATGCTGAAGCATATAATAACTTAGGTCTCTCTCTCTCTCTCTCTCTCTCTCTAACACACATCTTTGTCCACATGCCCCCTTGTGAGAAAAAAAAAGGGTTACATTGTAAATCTGATGAGTTTGTTTCTGGGATATTTGTCAACTTCTGATGCAAGTTGACGGTTTGCCTATTTTAAATTTGATTCCAGTAATATATGGAAACAGAACCCCCCCCCCCCCAAAAAAAAAAAGGACTTAATACTGTTTTTTTTCTTTTAAATATCATTTTGTTATCCTCTGTGTAGGAGTTCTTTATAGAGATGCTGGCAATATATCTATGGCCATTAGTGCTTATGAGCAATGCCTGGAGATAGATCCTGATTCTCGCAATGCAGGCCAGGTGCTTTCATTCTTTTGGTTACCTCAAGTTAATGCTAAATGCTTGTGAGTGCCGTCAGATGTCATAAATGTCAACAATGTCACTCCATATGTTTGACAACAAACCCCCCCACCCTCCCTTTTTTTAAACTGGCCCAATGACATGAATAGACAATCTAGTTTAGATGTGGAAGGCTTTAACTATAACATTAAATGGAGAAGGAATTGAACATTCTTTCTGAGAGATGAATGGGTTTATGTGTTGAGTTATGATTGTTGTCAAAGATGAAAACACGCTTCATGTGGTGTTCACTTGGTTTTATTTTTACGTGCACATGCTTTACATTGGTTGTGTGGAATTATGCCTAACAGCAGGAAAGATGTGAAATGTTAATTGGCTTAGTTAATGGAATGGTGTTTCTCCTTGGTTAAAAAAAAAAAGATATGAAATTAATGATATGGTTTTTCTCCACATGTTCACTCATCAATGAAATTTTGTACTGTTTGAATGTCTTAGACACAGTCAGAGTTGATACCCAATCATCAAATAGCTCATGTATTCATACACATTTTCTGTACGATGGGTGTCAGATCCTCTTTATGTGTCATTGCTGTCTCTTAACTGTATTTATAAACTTTCAATGGCAGAATCGGTTGCTTGCAATGAACTACATAAATGAGGGACATGATGATAAGCTTTTTGAGGCTCATAGGTAGGTTTAGCTCCTATAGACTGGGAAGTTTTTTTCATTCCAATCCTTTTTGAATCTTATGACGAGCTCACTGCATTAAACTCCTAATGAAGCCATTTAATGTTGTATGTTCTTTTGGAAAATATTCTGAATCCTGATATGAGGTTTGGAAGACTACAAGCAAAACACCATCATGATCTAAAATAATTTTTTTTTCGAATAAAGAATTACATGTGTTGAAACATTTGAGGAAGAGCTTTATCAGCATTCAATTGAGAATGTTCTTTGTTACGTCAGTTTTATACCTTCTGTTCATTGTAGATTTTGGCATTGGATGATATATCCTCATCTGTAAGCTACTACAATTGTATTTCCATCTACTTTTACATTACAAGAATGCACTTTATTCTTTTTGGGCTTTAGAAATGATTTTTCTTTTGGCATTTTCATCAAATTACATGGCTCGTGGTATTATATTTTGCTTCTTGTTGCTTATATATAAATTAAATGCTATAATCTCATGTTATGTTGTAAGTTCTTGACATTTCATAATACTGCCAATTTTTATTTTTACCTTTTAGCACTTAAAAATCTTTAAATTGAGTTTGGTGAGCCTTATCTGAAGTCAATTGCCTACATGCAGGGACTGGGGTAGGCGCTTTATGAGATTGTATCCACAGTACACTTCATGGGACAACCCAAAAGTTCCAGATAGACCTCTTGTGATTGGATATGTGTCTCCGGATTATTTTACTCATTCTGTATCTTATTTTATTGAGGCCCCTCTTGTCTATCATGACTATGCAAATTACAAGGTGGTTGTCTATTCAGCAGTTGTGAAGGTATGCATACATGGTTTGTTTCTGTTACTTGTTTATTGATTTGTTAGTCTACACAGTTGTGTAACTTGGATGCTGTTTGCCTCAATTAAAGCTCGTGATTTATTTTTTTTATAAAAAGAATCTGGTTTTAAACATAACTGATGGTGAGAGATAGCTAATCTGTAGACAGGAATCTTATTTGAAAGGCTAAAAGGAAATGGATCACCTGAGTTTCCAATGGTAGATTATTTGAGACGTCCAGAAAGTGTGTCAAACTCTCTACCCCTTCTGCCATTATTTCTTCATTGGTTCTTTGCTTTGTCGCTCAGGAATGAAATGTGCAATTTTTGGGGGGTTATTTTGGATGGCACATTTAGGAACATGCTTATGCTGTACATGGTGCAGTGCTACTTCTGGTTTTAACTTTGATTCTAGGGCTTTCAGTTTCTTGGTTATCACTTGTCACTTATGTTGCTGTTATTGCTGCCATTTTATGCACTTCCTTTATACCACTATTGCTCAGCATTATTGCCAACCATTAGGTACTATCTTCATTTGCAATTATTTTCCACTCTGATGGTCAAGTCCACAATCTGTAACATCCACACAACAACTCTGTGCACTGGATGCTAATCATCACCATGATTCCACGTAGTCTATATCACTCAATTGGAGCATTCTGTAGCATGCTTACAAATACCGCCAAGACATTCACGAGCTACTTTGTTGATAATCTGGATTTTCTTTTTCTTGTAATTTCAGCCTGATGCAAAAACGAATAGGTTTAAGGAGAAAGTCTTAAAAAGGGGTGGGATGTGGAGGGATATATACGGGATTGATGAGAAGAAGGTTGCAATCATGGTCAGAGAAGATAAAGTTGACATATTGGTAGAACTCACTGGACATACAGCTAACAATAAGTTGGGAATGATGGCATGCCGGCCAGCTCCTGTTCAGGTATGCCTCAGATTGCTTTTTTTTTTTGGGAAAGAGTTTATTTATTTTCGTGTAGGAGTTCATTTCTTAATGCTATGTTTCTAATAATCCATTCATAGTATATCTGTGTTTAAGAAGTTGTATATGCTCAAACTTTTATGTAAATAATGAGTGGTATATATTTTCTGTATAGGTTTTGGATTTATTGATTTCAGCAATCATTTTGCATTCGAAAGCCAGTTGGTCTATTGATTGTATTTTTGCTTATATATACAGCCACTTCTATGGATAGCACATTGAATTGTGGAGTCCATAATGGCTCTACTTGTATTAGCACTTGATATAGCTTGAAAAGGCCAGCCTTCTGTACACTTCATACCTCCCTGCTGCAAATATACTTCTATTTTGTTTAAAATTGTAAAAATACATACATATGTAACTCATTTTCCTGAACCTCCAATAATGGGAATATTCTTTTTCCAGTGGTCTGATGGTCGATGATGTGAGTATGAGGAACTTGTTAGATTTGCGCTTGTAGGTAGCATGTGCACAGTTTCTTGAAGAGAAATATTGGAGTAATCCTGGTCATACAAATTTGTTAAAGTCTAAGATACTTTTTGATTGGTTCATCGTTAGCATGTCATTGGGATCTGATTGAGGGTTGGATGATTATAGAAACCATGAATAATTAGCTAGAAAATTATAATTATAAACGGATGTTAAAAGCACAAAACTGTTATACAAGTCCCAAAAGAGAAGGACAAAAACTCAAGAAGCATTTAAAAATATGCTTAAATGTAGACAATACTAGCACATGCCAAAAATAAAAAAACCGCCTGTGCTGTGAATGTCTCAGATTCTGTTCCTTTTTGCCCAAGTTAGATTTTTTTTCCATTTGAATTGTACTAGTAAAAACAGCTCACTGTGGGACTTTGTCTTTTTGCCCAACTCAGATTCGGTTTGTCTTTATTTTAGGTGACTTGGATTGGCTACCCAAATACAACTGGCTTGCCTACCATTGATTACAGAATTACTGATTCATTCGCTGACCCTCCTGATACTAAACAAAAGTAGGCCCTCTTATTACTTTCTTAAAGTTATTTTTCTAAAATATAGCCCAGTAGAATGATTTATTTTATGTTATCTGTGCATGGTATGCTTGTTCAATGACAGGCATGTTGAGGAGTTGATTCGACTACCAGAATGCTTCCTTTGTTATATACCTTCACCAGAGGCTGGGCCTGTTGCTCCAACTCCTGCTCTTTCGAATGGCTTCATCACATTTGGTAGCTTTAATAATTTGGCAAAGGTATTGGTTACTTCTGTGATTAGACAAGTAAACCACTATCAATACTGGAAAAATTATCTGATTGCTTCTATATTTTGTGTCCTTTTTTGCCCTTTTTGTTGTTTCTTCACATTCCCCCCCCCCCCACAGATAACACCTAAGGTATTGCAAGTTTGGGCTAGGATACTCTGTGCAGTTCCAAACTCCCGCCTTGTGGTGAAATGCAAGCCATTTTGCTGCGATAGTGTTCGACAAAGATTCCTTACAATGTTGGAGCAGCTGGGGTTGGAACCACTGCATGTTGATCTTCTGCCTCTAATTCTTCTTAACCATGATCACATGCAAGCTTATTCTCTAATGGACATTAGGTATGATTGTCGGTTTTAATATACTTGCAACCACCTTTTGTTTGATCTTGAAGATGTTCAGAGAAGCAAAATGCGTTTTTTGCTCTTTATATGTTAGGTTGATACCTCTACTTCTATCACCTGTCTTCTGGGATTTATTTGCATTATTTAGATATACGTACTTTTCTAGTACACTTCTGGTTTGGCATGTGAATCTTCTTTAGGGTTCTGTCTTATTTTTTTTATATGATGTAGCTTGGATACTTTTCCATATGCTGGAACAACAACAACATGTGAATCTTTGTACATGGGAGTTCCATGTGTTACCATGGCTGGTGCTGTACATGCTCACAATGTTGGCGCGAGTCTTCTCAGCAATGTCGGTGAGGACCTTTCATTTCAACTTTTTATTTCAAGCCTATCTTAAATTACTATGGGTTTGTATGCCTCATTGCATTTGATGCCCTTGATTTTTCTGTTTACAAATTGCTTGTCTTGTGATCGAAAGTACGAAAGTAGGTTTTGAGTAAAAACTCTGCTTTGTGACAGTGGATAACATTTTTAAAACCATGATTTTGTAAACTCAATACACTTGAAACCATGGTTTTGAAAGAGCTATGATTTGATGCTTTTTCAAAACCATGGTTATGAAAACTCAAATCCATTAACAGAGCCAATATCTAAAGGGGAAAAAAGGAGGTCATCAACATGTGTGCCTGTTAAATCGAAAATGAAACATAACTTTTGGATTCATGTGTGCCTGTTAAATCGAAAATGAAACATAACTTTTGGATTCATGTGTGCCTGTTAAATCGAGAATGAAACATAACTTTTGGATTTATATGGAATCTTATGGGATAAACTCTGTTGGAATGAGAATCCAATGTCACTTTGCACTGTGGTGATTCTAATGGTGTCACAGTATGCATTTCCCACCGCATCTGTGTTGTTTTTTAAGTTTTCACTGTTCACCAACAAATTTCATCTATGCTGTTTTCTGATATTGAAATTGTCATGATTAAGATTGAAGCCACCGGGTTGGAAATGTTATTAGCTTCTAAAATCTGAAGCATAATTTATTTGAAATGAACTGAAACGTTTTTATGCATGCTTATGAAAATTTTCTTTTAGCCTTTTTTTAGCTTTGATTGAGGGTGTTCAGCTTGTTTTTAATTACTGTGGATGTTGTGACTGATTGTAATGCAGGGTTAGGACATCTGGTTGCAAAAAATGAAGAGGAATATGTTCAATCGGCACTGCAGCTGGCTTCAGACATTGCGGCTCTCTCGAACTTGAGGATGAGTCTCCGGGACCTTATGTCTAAATCTCCTGTTTGTGATGGACCAAATTTTACTCTTGGTTTAGAGACAACATACCGGAACATGTGGCACAGATACTGTAAGGGTGATGTGCCATCTTTAAGGCGGATAGAATTGCTACAACAGCAGGAGGTTCCCAAGGAGGTACCTATCAAGAACACTGATTCAACAAGGATTACATCCTCAAGAGATGGCCCTCCAGAATCCGTCAAAGCTAATGGATTTAGTGCAGTCTCACTGCCCAAGGTCGATCATACTATAAACTTAGGCTAGCTGAGCTGAAAATAAATTATCTAGTGAAACAGGTGTCGAGACTGCCTGGAGTGCAGTGCTGCGTGATGGATAAAAACGTCAGCATGTATAGTATCTGTAACTGTATCTGCTGGGATTTGAAGCTGGTATTGACTGAGTTGGCAATCCCCCGTTACTTTGCAGAGGGTCAATTTTTTTTGGTAAAGAAGTGGCAATTGTTTGGCAGTTTTACATTTCTTTGGACCAGAAAGAAATATAGTCAATTGGGAAGAGATGATTTGTAGGTATCTGTATCACATTTTTTTAAAGCTTGAATCATAGAAATTAGTGGTGGCTTGGCTCTTTAACCTTTAGACTTGAAAGCACTCCCAAAGCTCTAACCCTTGGGCTGGGCAGATCACCATACAGGGAGTTGTGGTCTCGTTCCAGCTGCTGTGTATGGATGTCAGTCTGTGATCTCTTAACTGTGAACATGGTGAAATACAGCAAAATATTAATACTGTGATTTACTGATCCAAATGTTGCTGCCTATTACAGCCAGATAGTTGTCAAGAGTGGATAGTTCTTGACAGCTAGTTGTCTGAGAATTTGTTAGTTTTCTTATTTTTGTTTCAATTGAATCTTTTGCATCATTTGCTGTTCCATTGCTTATCTATTATTATGGATGCCTTGGATCGAAATTATTTGCCAAGAAACAATTTGTTCGGTTACCACTAGATAATTTTTTTGTCTGGGCTATTTCCTGCTCCTAAAAAACCATCTAGGCTGCAAGAAACATTTTGGTATTAAACCCGAGGTTAAGATTTGAAATTCTTGAGTTTTAAATTAAATTACATTGAAAGTTAATTTAAAAAAAATTCAGAAAAAAAACAAAAAAAACACTCAAGTTAATCTTGATATTCAATCCAGATGAAAAAAAATTATTATTGAATAGCGAAATTAAAAAATAAATAAAAAGGTTTTTTTTTAAAAAAAAATTAATGGACATGGACCCAAGACAAGCCCGCATGCGGGTAAGCCTTTTTTTCTTCTTGTTTTAGGGGGGTGGATCGCCCTTCATATATATATATATAGACGAGGCATCATTAGTTGAGTAATAGCCTAGATTTCGGTCAATACTATGGTGCCTGAAAAAACATACTTAATGATTACTTTAAAAAATAACAGACTTTGCTAAAGCTTATAAAATGGTACATCGTTGTAAGCTTAACATCCTTAGTTTTGCAGAAACATGGCAGCAGATAGTGTTAGAAGGGGCGAGTAAACAGAAGGAAAATAAAAGGTACTCCAGGACCTACATTTCATCACATTCTGATTGCCAGCTTTCTTCCATCATTGTTTTACTTCTGCTAATGTAAGCAATCCAATCGCTACGTTTCATCATATTTTTTATCGATACAAAAAGTACTGAAAAGAACCAGTTGCTGCAGGCTTCTGATACTGGAAACAGATCATCTGCCTTGATAATTGCCATGCAGTACTAATCTTTGACAGATGCCCGCAATATCTTCACATCATGGATAGGCCTGTGTTAGGAAAGAGTGTCATACATGAAAATGGAATTACCAGGAAAATATTAAAAAATAATAACAACAAAGAAAGTTTTTACCTATCATTATTGTCAGTTTGGACACTACCGAGTCTCTTGATTATTTCCATTCCCCTGCATACTCTTCCAAAAATGGTGTGTTTTCCTGGATAATGATATAAAGCAGACGAAGCATTATAACAACAGTAGGATATATGAGCACAGACAGATAGGAAATAAACAATGGAAAAGTAAACAATTCGATAACTTTAATGTCCAAAATACTTCAATTGAAATCTGATTTCAGCCAAACCACAGGACTCATTGTTGCTAACTTGAACTTTGGATCAGTCAGGCTTCTTGGTGACAATAATTGGAGCTTCAAAACACTTTCAAAACAAGAATGATACCATTGTTTAGTTTCTGGGATCTTTGCTTTCCTACACAAGCTTAGAAACTCTACTGGATCGTAGATGCGGTGACAAGATTAAAATCAATGAAGGATATAAAAGTGATCCAAAATTGGTATAAGACCATGTTTGGAATTCCAAATAAGATTAGCATTCTCTGATTAGCTTCCTTGAAATTTGACCATGACATGAAAGGGGTGACGGGTGTTAATTAACTACAATCCAAAGTCCATAACTGCTGGATCTGGGATCCAAGTTTCACTATTCTCAAAACTATTCATTTATCATATTATTGTGGAGGTGACAAGCCAATCTAACAAAGTCCACATGTGTCAACAATTTTCTAAAAAAAGACAATATATAAACCATTCGAACAAACGGAGGAATAAAATTACCATCTAGAGATGGAGTCGGCGACAAAGTGATGAAAAATTGGCTTCCATTAGTATTTGGACCAGCATTTGCCATAGATAAGATCCCAGCTCCAGTATGCTTTAACTCGGGGTTTATCTCATCCTCAAACTTATCACTATAATTCACAACATCATAATCCATTCTTTTTAAGCAATTGTAAAAAGAAAAAGAAAAGAAGAAGAAGAAGCAAGCAAGCACATTAGAACCACACAAAGCCCTAGACAATCAAACTAACCCATAAATGGATTTTCCACCTCTTCCAGTTCCTGTTGGATCCCCACCTTGCACTATAAAATCCTACTCCAAAAACCCACCAAGAATTATCAAAAAAAAAAAAAACACAAAAAAGACACTAAGGCCTCTTAATTCCAATAAAACAAAACATGAGTCAGTTTTTATATTTATAGTACCTTAATAATGCGGTGAAATTTAACGTTGTCATAATAACCTCGACGAGATAATTCAAGAAAGTTCCTGCAAGTTCTTGGTGCGTGCTTGTAGTATAACTGTCCATCACCAAAAATAATAAAATTAAAAAGTGGTACGAAATAATAAGAAAATAAAAAGGGTAGAGAGAGAGCGAAGCACCTCAACAGTGAAAGGACCCATTGATGTCTCCAGAGTAACCTCTGGAGCTCCACCTTCTGCATCCGCCGTCATCTTTCCGCACAAAATTCTCAGAGAGACGGAGAAAATGGAGTTTTTCAGTTCTCACTCGGTTATCCAGCTTTTAAACTGGGCATCATTGTTCGGATTCGGGCTATAAATTAATTAATGGGCTAAGCCATAAGGGAACCAGCTCTCAGATTTGTTAAGAGAAAGCATGAATTTTCGGCCCAAGAAAGGCTGGTCTCACCATTTCTTTTTTCTTTTTTCACGAGGATAATTGTTTTCTATAGCTTTACTAAGATTTGCCTGGTATATTTATTATAGATTTATTTAAATGGTTTCTTAAAAAATTATTCCCTATAAAAAATAATTTGATTTATCAATCAATCAAAAAAAAAATAATAATTTTAATAAAAAATTATTATAAAAAATATTCATTTTTTTTTTGCAAACGTTAACATCTTTTAACTTTATTATCATTATGATTTAAGAAAATTATATTATATTATATTTTTATTGAAAAGAAGTGATTTGAGGCATTCTTTATCAACATAATCTTAATTTAACTTATTTTTATTGTAAATTATTCATCAAATATACATTTTGATTTGTAATTTGAAAATAAAAATTATTTTTTTGCCAATAATTTAAAACTAAAAATTAATTTTAAGATGTTAAAGAATAATATAAATCATATCTTGGAGCTTCACCTAACAACTTAAGCTATTGGGTTAAGATGGTTATTTGACGTGATATCAGAGTCTTGATGACCAAGCGATTATGAGTTTGAATCTCACCATCCTCATTTATTTGATAAAAATTAAGCACAAGGTAATGTGAAACTATGCAGGTTTTAAGCTGAAAGAGCTTTCACTTGAGGGGGTGTATTAGATAATAATATAAATCATATATTGAGACCTCACCTAACAGCTTAAACTATTGAGTTAAAATGATTTTCTAATATAAGAAAACATCTATATAAAAATGAGACATTCTTTAAAAAAAAAATATTTATTTAACATAGAATATAAATTTTAGACAATAATATAGAAAATATAAGCCCTTCAGACACAACAACAAAGCTAAATCTCCTAATAATAATAATGGGCATTTACATATTATATTTCTTTAAATTTATATAATATTCATTATCTAACAAGTAAATAAATTAAATAATTATATTTTATTTTAATATCTGAATATTTATTATTAAAGTATAATTTATTATTTAACTTAATATATATATATATATATATATATATATATATATATATATATATATATTTGAGTTGGTCCAAGTCTTTATATATTGGGACTCGGATGAAATTGTCAATCCTGCTCCAAAAACATATTCCCGGTTTTAAAACACTCCCACTTCTAAAAATTACAAATGGAAACAAAATAACAAAGGATCTATATCAACGTTTCTCTGACCTTGGGGGACTAAACTAAAATTTCCAACAAATTGTGATTGTGCCGTTTTCGATATGGGCAGCGGAAGAAGCTCGAAGGTGGTGGTGTCATTTGTCGATGAGGAGAGGAATAGTCAGGCTACCATAAAACCCGCAAAGCTTAAGTGGTTTATTCAGGTAAGCCTGCAATGTTTGAAACTGGGTTCCACGGCGTCATAAAACGCGCAGTTGTAATTGGAAATGGATTCGCAGGCGCCGAGAACCAATGCATCGGCCTTCTTCGCGCTCTTGGCCTTTCCTCTCGCTATTCTCTATACGTAAAACTCCAATCCCCTCACTCCTTTGATCCCTTCTCGTACGACACCTCATGGTAAATAATTAACACCTATAATTTGTGCAGCGAGTTATGAGGCCAAGAGGGACAGTTAATGAGTGGTTGCATTGGCTGCCAGTTTCTGTGCACAAGAAAGTGGACAATGTTATAAGAAGAATCTATGATGATTCGAGGTGTTTTCTAGGGAAAAAGGTGATGCCTGTTTTGGTTGAAAATGGTGGGAAGAATGCAGGGTTGTTAGATGTATTGGAAGCTGATGCAAATCAGATTGCCAAAATGGCTCGTGATACATTTGATAGGTATGTATGTATATAATTTTCTTGGAATCCTTCATTTATTTTAGATTGTTAAGTAGAGTAATGCACTTGAAATCAGTATATTTGATCTTTTTAAGGAAACCCATGAAGGGAATGGATTTTGTATGCTCATAATATGAATTTATGTAAGTAAATTGTAAGCTATGTTGGTGTTTTTAGTGATTATAGGTTCTAGAAATGGTAGTTCATCATTTAATGATTGCTTATTGTTTTCTTTTAATTCAGGGATGGTCCATTATTGGTGGTTGCGTCTGGAAGGGACACCATTTCTGTTGCAAGCTCTATAAGACAGTTAGCTCCAGAGAATGTTTTTGTGGTTCAGGTTGTAGCTTAATTTATCCATCATGGGTCTTATTATTTGTATTATATTTTGCATGCGATGATATTTGTCTTGAAATAGAGTCATACAGTTTGGTGTTAGAGGAATTGATTTCATGGATCCCTTTTCCTTTTGTTTCTTCTATTTGTTAAATTAGACAAAGGGTTCTCTTTTCTATTTATTTGCTGTGATGTTTCATTTAAATTTTCACTGAAATGCAACAGATACAACATCCAAGGTTGAATCTGAATAGGTTCGATTTGGTGATTACCCCTTGTCATGATTATTATCCGTTGACTCCTGAAGCTCAGGAGCAAATCCCCTGGTTTCTTCGCAGTTGGATAACTCCACGTGAACCACCAGACAGCAATGTGGTATTTGTTCTGGTTACTGAAATGCTTGCTTAGATTGGTTCAGCAAATGAAAATAAAATTGGATAGCTTTTGACTGTTAAGTTACTTTTGTAGTTAGTTGTTAAAATGCTATACGAAACTTATGGATTTGGAATTTTGGATCTCTCAGGTTCTCACTGTTGGAGCTCTTCATCAGGCTGATTCAACTGCACTGAGGATTGCTGCTTCTCTCTGGCATGATGAATTGGCACTGCTTCCGAAGCCCATGCTTGTTGTCAACATTGGAGGGCCTACTAGTAAAATGCTGTGCATATGTGTTTATTATTTGCATGCTCTCATTTTTGGAACATTCCTTTTGGAATTCCTCTTTTTTTGTCAATTTTTTCAGAGAAATTTTGTTTAGTGTATGTTAATATATCCAGGAATGACATGACATGACATCGATACATCGATCAAGAGATTGGTTGACTTCTTTATATGTGGAAGACTAATTTTCACCTTAGAAAAGTTATCTGTAGGTGCATTATTATGAGAATATTCTTGATTTGGCATTCCTGACCACCTCTTGTTAGATGATGTTGTTGTTCTTGTGGAACCAATAAAGACATAAAAAGGGAGGAAGATACCATTCAACTGCAACAGTTATCAGAAAAATGACGTTGTGGTCAAAACTGCAGTTTTCTTGTTGCTGTTCTGACCCAAAACGTCCTTTTGTACATGATAGAAGAACGATTTCCGCTATGAGATTGTTTCTTTTTTCCACTTTCTATGCAAATCCTGGTGTTTTACTACTCGCTGTAAACAACTAATTTAGGTGTTTCTTCAGTATATCAAGAACATTGAAATAATTGGAATAAGTGGAGCTAGGGATGATGATTCTTTGTCCAGCTCTACTCTGGTTAACTATTTACACATGCAAACCTGGGTGTGAGCAACCCAATTCATATCATTACATCTGATGCAACTCACAGTAGTTAGAATTTGAGTGGAGCTTGTTTGGATAGATGGGTGATATACTGCATAGAAAGGGGGGTTTGGTTGTGTAGAAAGAGAGTCTTGCGAGCACATGAATATTTGTTTGGGAATGCTAGTCTGCTGCAGAATTTTGTGTTTGTGCATTGTTGCTCAATTTTTTTCTCATACAGTAAGTCATGGAATTTGTTAGGAATGTCTATTCTGTTGCCACTAAATTACTGTGACATCATGTGGCACTTAAAACTAAATTTTTGATATCATGGCAACTTTGATATCTAGAATTTCATCTGCTGATTAATAACACCTGAAAGAGTCACTTATTTGTTTGAGTGAACTATATTTTCTTCACCATGTATTGGTTGATTCAAGTTTTTACCTGATTATATAAAAGTTCTTTATCTCAGTTTCTTGTTTTACTAACAGGAAACTGTCAGTATGGTGAAGATCTTGCAAAGCAATTGACAGAAATGCTGCGAAATGTTCTTTGGAGTTGTGGGAGCCTTAGAATATCTTTTTCTAGAAGAACCCCTGAGAAGGTTTATATTCTTTAAGCAATTTCTTGTGCTGATTCTTTTCATTAGTGCTAACTAAGTTGCTATGTCTTGGCATGTATTGGCAGGTGTCCAAGATTCTATTGAAAGAATTTAGTGCAAACCCTAAGGTTTACATTTGGGATGGTAGAGGTAAGACGTGGCTGTAACCTGAGAGGATATCTTCAGTCTTCTCCCACTTGGTGCAGTTTTTATAGTAGGCAAGAATTACTCATCCAATGATAACTGCTTAGGTCCAAATCCACATATGGGCCATCTAGCTTGGGCCGATGCTTTTGTTATCACGGCTGATTCAGTAAGCATGTTGAGCGAGGCTTGCAGCACTGGGTAATGCATGTGGATGAATCTCTAGGCATTGCTTATAGTGCTGTTTTATAATGAAGTTCATGTGCTCGTATAAATTTGGTTTGTGCTGCAGGAAACCCGTCTATGTTGTAGGAGCTGAACGGTGTACATGGAAGTTTGCTGAATTCCAGAAGAGTTTACATGAAAGGGGAGTGGTTAGACCATTCACTGGCAAAGAAGATGTATGTAGCCAGCTGTCTCATAATGACCATGTTCTCTGCTGCTGTTTTACTTGGTGAAAAAAGTAAACATATCACTTAAAGAAAACTGTATTTTGTCTTTGAATTTTGCTAACTGGTTATCCATGCTTCCTTACATTTTCTGTTCACAAAACTAAATTGCATATACACACCATTAGTAATGAATGCAAAATCATGTATCATTTTTGTTAGTGGAGTGAGCCATCAGGGCTGCTGCACAAACAATTGTAAATCACACCACATCAGTGTTGAACAAGGTTGACGTTAATTTTACTGATTTATCGTTTTACAGATATCCGAGACCTGGAGCTACCCTCCACTAAATGACTCTGCAGAGGCTGCAAGTCGGGTGATTGAGGCAGTTTCCAAGCGTGGATGGATCACACATGCTTGATGGGTTTTCTAGTCTCAGGCATGAGCATAATGAAGTTCACACAGTGCATAAAATTGCCTGCATAGTCCACACTTGCTCAATGTTTGAACTGCTTGTTTAGATACAACAGGCTGCATTCACAGAGAATTGCCAAATTGCACTCATTGTAAAAGTAAAACTAATTCTTTCGGTTGATTTTACTCTACCTTCTTTGTCTGATAGGTTTTAGTTTTCAGAAGAGCCATACAAGTGGCTATGTGATCGCAGTACAGAAGTGCTGCATGGAATACAAAAACAGTGACAAATGAATTGTACCACATTGTAATTAAAGAAGAAGACAGAAGAGTATGAAGTTTTTCCCTGCTATAAAATCAATCGTACCACTCTGGATGGTTGATAGCGAACCTGATTTTACTATCCCATTATAGTTCATTGCTAAACTTCAAACAATATCTATCACTTAATATAGCAGAAGGTGAATTTAGTATCGCGTTTATGCAGTGAAATTATGGAGCACAACAGAGATTTTATTATGTCAGTTTAACAAGGAGAGGGGAAAACTCTAGCAATTAGACAATTTTTCATTATTCTGTATATGCAGAGTTTCAGATTCACGTCACCAAACCATGCACGGGTATTGGCCTGCATGGCTCACGGCATTATTGGCAAAACGATGACCTAATTTACAGCAAAAATGGCTCATAATTTGACCTACCACCACAACGTTAATCTTACCCTTCCTTTTGCAAAACCTGCTATAGCAAAAAGAATAATGATCTGAAGCGGGTGGCAAAGATCTGTACCTTCAAATGAAAAGGTTGCTGCATGTGTGGTTTGGTTGGGTGATTTAAAGAAATTACATATTAGTCATGGCAGATTAAGTATTTAATTAAAATTTATGCTATGGTATTTTATAGATCCCCACTTCTTCTCATCTTTTCAATGTAAATAAACCAGGGCATAGCTCAGGATATCACAACAAGTGTCAAATTAAAAAAGACTCTAGTATCACTATGGCTACCGCTGATTATCAAGATCTTTGACAAACACAAATGACTTGGAGATCCCATCATTTTTAATCAAGAAGTGTTAATTGATCAGCTGTCAGTGTTATTTGTTCGGTTGACTTTCATTTTTCGAAGAAGAACTACCTAATCTTGATGTCCATGCTCATGCATCACCTTCCTACTTGCTTTGTTATGGAGCCTGATCAAGTGGAATATAGTTAGCAACAACTCCTCTTAGTTTTAGGTATAAACTTTTTCTTGTGTAGTTCTCTATATAAGGTTCTTTCATCCAGCCATTTCCATCACAACAGCTTCGAGTCTCTCACCCACTAATTTCTCATATCACAACCTTGACCAGTCCTCCACTCTCTAAAGAGATTAAGAAAAAAATGATGAGGGGGTCAACAGAAATTGATATGCCAGAGTCAAGCTCTGTTTCTAAAGGAAAAGCACCTCTCATAGCTGCTCCTATGAAGGAAAAGGGAGGGTACAAGAAGGGAATCGCCATATTCGACTTCATTCTAAGGCTGGCTGCTATAGCGACTGCTCTAGCAGCTGCCGCTTCCATGGGGACTAGTGATGAAACTCTTCCATTCTTCACTCAATTCTTCCAGTTCCAAGCTAGCTATGATGATCTTCCCACTTTTCAGTATGTGCTTTCACCTCTTACTTTAAATAGTAGCTAGGGGATAGTATAATTTTAGTGTAATTTGCTTAGAATTCTTACACATAACACCGTCTCCTTTTGGCATAATACTAGTTACAAAACATAGCATGAATCAACATGGTAACACATTAGAAGGTATGGAGATCTCTAAAGGAATTCTAAGGCATCTATGGTTGCAGGTTTTTCGTCATTGCAATGGCAATAGTTGCTGGCTACCTTGTCCTTTCACTTCCATTCTCCATTGTAGCTATTGTCCGCCCGCACGCTGCTGGACCAAGGCTCCTGCTGATTATTTTGGACACTGTAAGCTCTCTTAATGCTGTGAAATCAACATCTCACAGTGAACTCTCAAATCCTCAACTCATTTTAACAAAAATAAATCTCTACCCTTTAATTTCTCGCAGGTGGCACTGACTCTAAACACTGCTGCTGGTGCTGCAGCCGCTGCCATAGTCTACTTGGCCCACAATGGCAACTCGAGCACAAATTGGCTTGCTATCTGCCAACAATTTGGTGATTTCTGCCAGAAAAATAGTGGAGCTGTGGTGGCATCGTTCATCACCGTTGTCTTCTTCGTGTTTTTGCTTGTGCTGTCAGCTTTCGCTCTGCGAAGGCATTAAGAGAAGAAAGAGCAGAGCTTGTTTGGTGTTCATGTTGTTAATTTATTATCATTGTCAACGTTGTTATTGTGTAATCATGAGATTAATCATTTGGGTAGTGTCACTTGGTTGAATCTTGGCTTAAATCAGACTGTACGGATCCTACCTCTACCAGATTGGTGTTATCTCCATGGCTGCAGCATGGTTTGATCAATATATTGTTTTTCAATGGATACTTTCTGCTCAACACCTCAAACATCATTGCTTATTATAAAAATTATACAAATTACAGAACACTTGAAGGCACAAGATCAAAGAAAGCAAATAAATAAAATGACTTCAATATCTAACCAAGAACTTGGATCATCGTCGACCTGTCCATCTGCATAAACAGAAATGCTAAATATATAACCATGCTCAGCATAGCTAGATGAGTAACTCCTGTCCAGCTCTGAGCTCACCTCCAATTCCTTAACATATCTTAAATATGATTCTTTTAATTTAGTTATTAAACTATATAATTGTCTTATTAAAACAA
Organism: Populus nigra; assembly: GCF_951802175.1. Lineage (NCBI taxonomy): Eukaryota > Viridiplantae > Streptophyta > Magnoliopsida > Malpighiales > Salicaceae > Populus > Populus nigra. The sequence continues at coordinate 8,561,160 of NC_084868.1, forward strand.
CTTAGTGAGATATTGAACATCTGTGACGTGACAGAGGTGAGAAAATCATAATCAAAGTAACATTTCACTCTTATAATTATAATCTTCTTCTTCTTTTTTTTTTTTTTAATAATTCACGCATCATAACTAATACTTGAATTCATTGAACATACTGCAAGTTCACTGAATACCCTCATAATTATAATCTTAAACCACCAAAATAATGTTTGTCTCGAGTATCATGAAAGATTAAAATGGCCTTTTTAGATAAATTTATGAATCTTTTATATATAAAAAATTAATTAGGTGAGGATTACACTAATAAATTATGACAACATCGCGTTTCTCAATTCCATACTGTAGTATTTCTCTCAGCGTACTGTCTAAGGAATAATGTTTTTTTATGCTGATAATTACATTTTATTCTCTAATTTATTCTCTAATTTTTTTAAAAAATGTTTATAATTGATCCCTATAGCTTTACGTATTTGTGGTTTGGGTTTAAATTTTAATTTTCTGATGATTCAATCCATGTGAATTGAGAAAGAAGTAATAAATTTACAAGAAAAAAAAGAGAGAGAGAAAGTCTTGCTTGGATCCCTTTCCAGCCAGAAAAAAACCAATTTTAATATAAATAGGGCTGTCTTTGAAATGAAAGTTTGATGCAGGTGGTATTGACCTTCAAACATGCAAGAAAAAAGAAAGATCAGAATTCAAAATATTTTTTTTTCATTTTAATTTTGAGTTTTTAAATTGACGAGAAGGTACTTTAAAATTAGAAATAGGGTTATTAACCTTTAAACATGCAAGAAAAAAATAAATCAAAATTCAAAATATTTTTTTTATTGTGTTTAATTTTAGGTTTTCACATACTACAAAGTTTTTAGAATTGAAAATAGGGGTATTAATCTTTTAAGAAAAAAATAGATTAGATTTCAAAATATTTTTTTTATTCAGGTTGATTTTAAATTTTTAAACTAACTAAAAAGTATTTTAGGATTGAAAATAGAGTTATTAAAATTCCTATAATGTTTTTTTCCTTGATATATTTAGATGAATATATATATATAAATAAATTTTAAAAGTTTAACCTGAATCTTATTTCTAGTCACTAGTGTTGAACAGAATTGTTTCAATGGATTATGCTTCATCTACACTATTTAAAAACCTTTAGCGAATGATTTGTAAAAAAAAATAAATAAATTTTACGCAAGCGAGCACAAGTTTTTTTTATAAAGAACTAGAGCAGTCATGTGAATGTGAATAGATTTATGAATTTTATAAAATTTAATAATATAATTTTTTTTTGAAACAGTATATATATATATATATATAAATATATATATATATATATATATATATAATAAAGTCAAGTTTAATAAAAAAGACACTCTATCAAATCCATAAACTATAAATTACTATTATAATTCATAATATAATAAATATGAGTGAACAATAATTTCCCTCACACTATATAATAAATATGAGTGAACAATAATTTCCCTCGCATCTTTTAAATTTTCTGTTAATAATAATAATTATTAGAAAAAAAAATTCCTCTTAACCTAGGAATTGCGACAACCATAATTACCTCATCATACTCATAAAATGGGTTATTGACTCCATAAAATTTAATAATTTAGTTTTTTTAAATTTTTTTTATTTAATTTTAATTTTTTTAAAAACAAATCATATCGTGATGCTGATATATTTTTCTAATACCAATTTAATGCTGAGATAATTTTTTGATACTGCGATTACCATATAAAAGAAAAATTAAAATAAATTATCAACTTTAAATCCCCATAAACACACCAACTAAATTAAAAAAAAAACTCAATAACAAAAAAAAAGAAGTTAAAATGCAAAAATAAAAATAAAAATTGTATTACTAAAAAGGTGGGAATCAATGTTTTCCACCACACTTTTTAGCTTTATACTTTATACTTAATACTTAATATTTAACATATACTTAACTTAATATAAGATACGTAATACTTAAGGTGGTCAAAAGGTACAGAAGGTGTTTAATAAGAAAATTATATGGGGAAAGTCTTCACTAGGTACTAATTGAGCAGTTGAAATTATTTGGTCAACTTGCTGCCTTGAGCTGGAGACCAACCAATTTACGTTCCTCTGCTTCCTGTTGATTTTAAATCAAAAGTGATAAAAAAGCAAGCTTTAAATAAAATGGAAATGGTTAGCAACAACTCCTTATTCCTGCAAATAAATTACTGTTTAAGATAATTTCCCATGGTACAAACCAACTCCTCTAGTTCTCCATATATAAGGCCCTGCACTACACGGCCTATTCCATCACAAGCTTTTGAGTCTGTATCCAGTTTAGCCATTCTCATCACAGGCTTGAAATCTCTCCTCTCTCTGTCCTTCAAGCTAAAATGTCAGCTAGAGTTGATATTCCTGCTGATACAAGCGCTGCTGCTAAAGGAACAGCACCTCTAATAGCAGCTTCCACCCATGTAAAGGGAGGATACAAGAAGGGGCTTGCTATCTTCGACTTCGTTCTGAGGTTAGGTGCTGTGGTGACTGCTCTAGCTGCCGCTGCCACCATGGGAACTACTGACCAGACCCTTCCCTTCTTCACTCAGTTCTTCCAATTCCAAGCAAGCTATGATGATCTTCCCACCTTTCAGTACGTCAATCTTTTGTTTATCCTTAACTCGTGCCAAGATTAACATCTGCTTACCGTTGTTAGATACCACATCACGGTTTTTTGCCGTGAATTTATTGTTACGCTGTATGGAAGCATTGAGCTCAAATCATTGAAACCAACTGTTAATTACTGCAGGTTCTTTGTGATTGCAATGGCAATAGTTTCTGGCTATCTAGTCCTTTCCCTTCCGTTCTCCATTGTCGCCATTGTTCGTCCACACGCCTCTGGACCAAGGCTCCTCCTCATTATTTTGGACACTGTAATTTCTTACACCTGTTAAATAAAATATTATCGTTTTTTGTTTTCCTTTCAGATGTTGACATGAAAAACTATATTTCTCTGTGCTTACAGGTCGCCCTAACTCTAAACACGGCTGCCGCAGCGGCTGCTGTCGCCATAGTCAACTTAGCTCAAAATGGCAACTCAAGTGCAAATTGGCTTGGTATCTGCCAACAATTTGATGATTTTTGCCAGAAAGCCAGCGGGGCTGTGGTGGCCTCCTTCATTGCAGCTGGTGTGCTCTTGTTTTTAATTGTGATTTCTGCTTTAGCTCTCCGAAAGCGTTGACAGATCAAGAGCTACTGATCCCGTTTTCTTGACTTTGCTTCTGGCCTGTTATGATCACGATGATGATTGACTGATGAACCTTTCTTCTCTCTATATTTTTATTTTCTGGATATTTGATGAAATTGTATGAACTTTTTATTGTATTGGGACAATCTGAAATGAAAAAGATCATTCTGTTCTGTGTCAGGAGACAACATCATCATTTGACAATTTCATTAAAATGTTACGTAATGTCAAAAGCACCGAAAAACATGGAACAAAAACACAAGATTTCAATGGAGATCAGACTCAATTACGAATTAAGGAAGCATGTCATCTTGTTTCCCAAGCAATATCCAACTACTAGAGTTTTATTGAACTAGCATATTCATTAAGCTAACTCCATACTCACTCATTGAAGGATTTCACCACCACCGGTAGAAATCCCAATCAAGATCTTCGAGCCATGATTTGCTGCAAATCACACAAGCATGGTGCATGTTTTTGGGATATTAATAACTCATTTATTTTTGTGTTTTAAAAATATTTTTTTAAATTTTTTTTATTTTTTAACTTTAAATTATTTTTCAATATTTTTAAATTGTTTTAATATATTAATATTAAAAATAAATTTTTTAAAACTAAAAAAAATATTATTTTAATATATTTTTAAATAAAAAATATTTTAAAAAATAATTACTATTATATTTTCAAATAATATCAATTAAATTCCTGTAAATTTCCTGAAAGACACACCAAATACCCTTCATAAACCATAAAATGTTTATGTACAACCTTTTTACCTGGATTCAAAATTACAATAGAAACCTCCTTTCATTATGCCTTAACTTATAAGTAGGGTTTTTTTTTTTGATTAAAGTGCTTGGAATCAATTCTTGACTGCAGGTTTAATTTGAATTCAATTAATAAATAAATTAAAGATATATATTTAGAAGAAATAAAATTTATTTTATTTTATTTACAGTATTACCTTTGTTATTTTAATTTTATTTCTTTAAAAATATATATTTTTAAATATAATATAAGTATTTTGAGAATTTATAGTATTTTTAAAAATTAAATTTTATTTAAAATTAAAATTTTCACATTGAAAAGGATTAAAAACATTAGATTTTATTAAAATCTTTACGATTACAGATAGTTACACATAGCGTCTTTTATGTAACTCACCCTACTACCCCACATATTTCCTAGCAACCCAGCCAGGGATGAAGCAAACAGCCCAATCCCTTAAGGCTAGTTTTGTAATTCAACCCTGCAAAAAATATATAACAGCGTCACTCAAGACAAGAGATTAGCAGCAAAAACAAACTAGACAGTAGAGTGTATCTTCCTCTCCCTTTTCTTCACTGTCAAAAGTCACAGCCCGGCTACACACGCATCTCCTCCTCTCTCTCACTGTTAGAAAACTAGAGCAACTTTTCCCGGGAAAATCGAAAGGAAAATCTGATCGTTTCAATTAGGGTTTTGAAGGAAATGTCACAGACAGGGAAATTGATGCCACATCTGGATCAGCAGAGCACCAAGGTGCTCAATCTCACTGTGCTCCAGCGAATGGATACTTTCATCGAAGAGATTCTAATCACAGCAGCGCATGTCACTTTCTACGCTTTCAATATCGAAACCAATCAGTGGGTATGTACTTGCTTACTTCTTACTAGTTTCAAATGCTTGATTTTTTGTTTTCTCTTTTCATTTAATTATTTCTGATTTCAGAGCCGCAAGGATGTTGAAGGATCTCTCTTTGTAGTCAAGAGGTACGGTATTCTTTTTTTAATAATTCCTTTTTGTTACAAGTTTTGTGATTACTATATTAATTCTTTTTATTATTATTATTTAGGAATACTCAACCGCGGTTTCAGTTTATTGTAATGAACCGGCGAAACACAGGTTTCAGTTTGTTTATTTTGATGAGCATTTTGGCTGTTGTTGATGAGTTAGTGGAGTGGGTTTTTTGAATCTTTTTGGTTTTCATTTTTGTGAACAGAAAACTTGGTGGAGAATTTGTTAGGGGATTTCGAGTATGAAGTTCAAGCACCTTATTTGTTGTATCGGAATGCATCTCAAGAAGTTAATGGTATTTGGTTTTACAATCCTCGAGAATGTGAGGATGTTGCCAACCTCTTTACTAGGTAGATAATATTTAATTTTACTTGAAAAAACTATTTAGGTAGATTTTGTTTTATGTTTTACTTAAGATTTAAATATTATGAATTCCTTGACAAGCTTTAGAGCTTGGGTTGTGAGTGCATGATTGGGTGTTTGCATTATTAGTAGCTTGTTGGATCTAATAATTAGAGTTTGATTATTTTTTACAGGATACTTAATGCTTACTCTAAGGTTCCTGCAATGCCAAAAGCAGCTTCAGGCAAAAGGTATTTTGTTCTCTTATAATTGAGTTATCTAGAATTAGTCATTGGATATCTTGTATGATTGATTCATTTGAATTACATGCATGACCTGCTGACTGCTGTTAGAACGTTCATTTCTATGGGAATAATTATGCCTTTAATTCAGCTCAACTAAGAATCAACCCTGAATTGATTGGAATTGGCAATTGCAATCTTAAGATAGTTGATTATGAACAAAAAAGAAAAAAGAAAAAAAAAAGAAGACATGATCACTTCCTTGATATCTTTTCATTTTTTTTTAATAATGAAGAAATATTGTGTGTTGGTAAAATAAGGAAATGATATTTTCATTTACTTTAACTTTACACCTCAAGCTTGTGTATAGAAAATTTTCTTCTATGAACATAAACAGCAGTGTATCTCCTTGATCACTTACCTGATATCTTCTCAGTTTGTCATGGGTACATTTGCATATTTTTCCTCTGGAATTTAAAAATCTCAATATAACTACATTTGTGTAATTGCAGATGTTGCATCATCAATTTGATGTTTACTTTCGTTGATTGATAAAATCGAGTTTTTTAGTACTTCACCTAACTTACTGCTTGCACATACTGTGTATTACTTAGTGAATTTGAGGATCTTGAAGCAGTCCCAAATATGTCAGTGTTTGAAGTTCCCTTGGAACCTTCATCAACTGCCTCTGCTGCCAATGATAGTGCTGAAGATTCTTCATTTGAGAACTTTTTTAGTGTAAGTGCCTTATTCCATTGCTTATACTTAAGAGTCAATTTTCATGTACAAGAAAGCTGCTATTCAGATTTTATACTTGTTCTCCAATTATATATTTGAAAATTCTGCCATTTGTGTCATTTAGGACATTTATAAGCTAGATACTGTACATGGTTGGCTTATTTCAAAATTGTATGTTTTCCTACTGAAAACTATCAATCCAATGCCTGAAAATACACTTGCATTATTGTCTATTGCCTAATTTGTGATCCCATTTTGTTGATGGAGTTTCTGCTGCTGTCAGAATCATAGTATTATTGTTGTTGTTGTTGTTATTATTATTATTAGTAGTATTATTTAGCACTAATTTAGAACCAATGTTCATGTTTCTTGATATAAACATACATCTCTTTATCTGTTTTCCTCAAAACATGTCCCCTACTCAGGAATGAATGCTGCATCTGATGCTTCTAGATGTAATTTTAAGGGCTTGTTTTGGTTTTCTCAGAAAATAGGAAGCATGTTAATTGTTGCGTCCCAATGTCCCATCATTGGTTCCATGGACTCAGGGATTGGATATGGTGCAAAGTAATGATACTAGGCACTGCAGCAACCTCTTGCAGAAGTGATGCTGTTGCTTAATAAATATTGATCTTTGGGTACAGCCTCGTCTAGAAAAAGAAAGATAATTATGTAGGAGTTATAAGAATTTTGGTCACCTTAACTCAGACTAGGGCAAAAAATTGAGATAGCTGACTAAGCCATGAAAAACCGGAAGTTTATGATTTTTGCCGAAATGATATTTATGGAACAAATATATTTTGGAAGCTTCCAGTCTTATGTAATTAAGCCAACAAACCCACTTGCTTGCTTTTATGCTTTTATTTTCTGATTTTGTAAAATTTTCTCTACCCTACCCTTTATTTTTTACATGCCTAAGAAGTTTTTGAACATTATTCTTCCAGACTGCCATGAATATTGGAAGTACTGCTTCTACTGTAACAAATTCAAGGCAGCAATATCAGCCTTCTCCCACCATTCTGTTATCCTCCCATACACCTAATGTGGTTATGCCTTCTGCACCAGTTCCACAAATACCATCTCTTCCTCTTTCATCTGTAACCACCTCAAAAAGCGTCCATGGCACTCCCGATCCAATCAGCAGTGGCAGTCATGTCACTAATCTTGTGAAGCCCTCATCATTCTTCACGCCCCCTTCTTCCTCATCTGCATTGATGGCACCCCATCTCTCCTCGCCACTGTCTAGTGCTCCTCCTTCACTTCTTCAACCTCCCCTAAATCTGCAACGACCATATGGCACCCCAATGCTTCAACCCTTCCCACCTCCTGCACCACCACCATCTCTTACTCCTAGCTCTACTGCTGCTCCACCTCTTATTAGCAGAGACGAAGTCCGTGATGCACTTCTAATGCTTGCTCAGGTACTTGATTTTTGTTCTTATCCTTGCATCTCCCTTCATGTCATTTGCTTGCTTATTCAATGCTAGATTGTATTTTTAATATCTGTACAGGGCAGAACTACAGCCTTGTGTAAATAAATAAATAAGATAAGATAAGATAAAAAAAAGGTGCTACTTTGCTTGTATGCTCAGCGATTTTGAAATCATTGACTCTCCTTTTGAGAAAAAAGAAAAGAAAATAGAGGAGAGCATCTGCAACAAGATTACTGATTTGCTGATTTGTTCTGATGCCAGGATGATCAATTCATCGACATGTTCCATCAAGCACTGCTGAAGGTGCACCACCATCCATGAGGTGTTGAAGGGACATGTAGACTTTCCCTTTTGACACATGTCGCAGATACAGAATGGTTGTAGCATGAGTTCTCTGTACAGCTGAAATAATGTGGGGTATAGCTCTTGGTCAGATGGATGTCACTATTGGTTGGTTCAATGTAGTGCTGTAACAGTAGGGATAGAGAGAAATTCAGCCTCAGAGGTTGAGCATGTGATTTAGGACACTGCTGGTTATGTATTATTGTTTATTAATAACCCAAGGACTATATTTGAGAAATTAAGTTTCTGACTTCCACACTAGTCAGGTTTGATTAAAATTTCTTGATTATATTTTTTTAAGCTAAAAAAAAACTCTGTTTTTTAGCAGGAAAAATAATTAATTGCAAAGGAAAAATATGACGACGCTTGTTTTAGGGGAGAGCTGGTTAGAAAATGTTGCAAGGTTTTTATTTATTATTTTTTTTTATAACTACTTGAATTAACTATTATTGATTTGATAATATAATGCTTTGAATCAAGGGATAACATGTTTTTGCAAGATCTTTAAACTATCAGTCCAGGATTGTTTATTTTTTTTTTCAAAAAGCAGAAGCAAGAACAATCATGAACTCTCTTAGGATGCGTACTTTTTTTGTTTATAATTCACGTGTATGAAAAATCACTTCCAGTGGTTTGTTTTTTTATTGTTTTTCATTGGCAAAATCACTATTTAAGGCTTGCATCTTTTTCACCGCCATGGATGCCTGTAAAGGCAGTGACAACGAAGAAACTGTAGGTTTAAGTCGTATAGACTTTTTTGTGACATAGTATAAAAGAAACTCCATTTTCTTAAAAAAATAAAAATAAATAAAATCCTTGAAGGTTGATTTTCCAGTCCCTCATTTGATAAAGAGACGAGGAAGGGGGTATCACGAGTGACACATATCAGATAATAATTGACAAATATCATTTGATAATAATTGAGTGACAAAAGGTTTTGATCTATCCAGCTCTTGGAACCAAAGAGAAGCGTATAACATTGGTTGATGATTGCTTTAGGATTCTACTGGCAACTGAAAGCGGCGACCACTCATCAGTTCAGACCACTTACAAACGCTTCCAGGCAGCCATACAAATCCACTAATTTGCAGCCATGAAAATGCATTGATCGCGAATCGTGCAACACTTGTTTCAGACGTAACGCTTTTATCAGTTTCCACTTGTAGTGGATAGTGGGGTGCAGCTCGATTCCAAATCCATCCAGTCAACACACAGACATGATCATATGCTTTTAGGATTAGACAGCAACATTTTACTGGATAAAGATCCCTCCCTCGTGTATCATGAAGAACTAATCTGCTACTTCATCATGTCATCTGCAGTCACGCAGAATACCAAGATTATATCGAAGCCGCTTTATGCCCATCTGCCTTTGGTTATCAGGAAATGAGGAATGGGGAACAGTAACTTGAGAAAATCCCCATTTATCATCGTGACTGTCAGGTATAGCTAAATAGTTAATTACACGCGTAGGGCTCTTCACCCTGCAACTCTCCTGGCTGGCTGCCCGTACCTCTCCCCTGCAAAGCAAGTTTTATTAGAATGTTGTTTGAAAAACATCAGAAAGCACTCCTGAATGACATTCGAAAAAAGAATAAGAGAAACATCATTACTGTTATGGAATCCACTACACAATTTGACATCAGAAAAATTCAGTGCAGGCCGTCGCATGCTCACAGTGTTTGGGAGGGGAGAAATTGAGACGGGGCTAAAACGTGCATGGAACCTGATTTTCTCCTTGGGAGAAAAGCAAATGGAAGGCACAATCAACAACGGAAGAAATGTTTCCTTCCTGGTCCATCCAACAGCAAAACCATCTCCAGAAGAGGGGAGAACGGGGAAGGAAATTCAGCCACATCATTGAATGGATTTGCAATTTTTCTTATTGTTTTGGTTTGTTTTCAATACTGACAGGAGAAAATTTTCAATAATTCCTCCTTCCTCTAATTTTCAAAAGTCCAAATAACGGGGGGAAAATTATGTTCTCTTTTTATACTCTCACTACTTTCTCCCTTCCTGTTCGTTCCCTCACTATTCTCACCTCCCAAAGAGTCAGTGACATAATCTTTTTTTTGACAGCAGCCATATTTCATGAACTTTATGGCCTGATATCAGAGGCAAAAAAGCTAGTCTTCAAACAGAAGGATCTAGGGATTTTCAGACCGAAATTTAAATTTTAATACATTTTCATAGCAACTGAAGCGGTGGGGAACAAAAACTGATGAAGATGATACACAGAATACACAAGGGATAGAAGAAAAGCCTAGGTTGAAGAAAGAGGGGCAAAATAATAACATGCGATAAACTCCTTTACCTTTCTTCGATGCAAATTATGCACCAACACCGCTGTATCCTTGGTTTCTCGCTCTGCATCCTGCTGTGTCCATCATGCCTTCGGCTTCTTCATCAATCAAATTGAAAGTTTTACAGTTTGATGGTGACTTATTTTGAGGAATCTGTGCACCAAGAGGAGAAATGCCATGAACAATAGTATGAACCTTAATTTTGTTTCCTTATCTCCACTTTTGCTTCCTTTTTTTTTTTATTAAAAAAAAAGAAGCAATAGAAGTGGATAACCAGTTTCATAAAAAATTTGCTTTCTCAACTCATCGCAATTACCAACATGTAGTCGATCACATCTTTCTATATATAAAAAAAGTAGCACTGCAAAATTATTCAACCATTTACATAAGTAACACATGGTCTACCATTTCTGTCCCAGGGAAACAAGGTGGTAAACCTAACTTCTGAAGCAGTAATACACGTCCTGGAAAATACAATAAAATAAAGAAGTCAGCCAAATCAAGATTCTATGATATACTGAGATCCAGTTAGCTATCCTTGTATAACCTAATTATTGCTTCTGTAAGAATTTGTTCTAATATTGCTTTTAAACGTGGGGGCACAATGTTCTTTGCTATTGCTGTCTTCACTATCAATCTCAATGCGTTCACCACAACATGTAATTTGACCTGAAGTATTATAGGCATGAAAAGTTATTACCAGCATGGCTTGCCACATTGACATCAATTGCTGGGAAAGAAGGGAGAAGTACAAGGTGTCCACACCAACTCAGAGGAACAGAAGCTTACATTGTTCATACTAAACATCTTCTTACACCGTTTTCCAAGAGCATTTTTGGCACCATGTGGACCTATTGTACAGAAGATAATCCATCATCCACATTCTTATAGAGACAATATGATCTATCCAGCATTTTTCAAGTTTTTTTCTGTTTTCTGCATGCAAAATAAATACTACATCCATGTATACTTACGTAGATGAGGAAACAAAAAAGTTCAAAGAAAACTCGAGTGCTCCTTTATATCTGCAGGTTAAGAAAGCTGCTTCACTTCTTGACAAGTATGTCGTCATCCACAAAATGGAAACCAAAGGAATGGTGCTGAAACATAGAAAAACCTGGACAAGTTGGTCCTCAACTGAAGCTAATAGGTTTGGTAAAAAAGGATATCATCCAACAAATTCGGAAATGAATGAGGCCATACGCAACAAGATCGCTACCTGACCTGCAAGTCCATTCAAAAACTTGAGGCATCCCAGTAAAACAAATGAGAACCGCGGATCTAGTGATATGAGAACTGGAATAACTCTGAATAACATCAACCCTTGAAACAAAAGGGGCAACACTATGATGGAACACATGTTTCTTTAAGCATATTGAGTTTTAGTTCTCACAGATTCAAGCAATGATGATGTCACCACCGCATTAGCACTGTCTATTACCAGTAATCCCCACAAGAACATTTCCCATGTTTGAAATGGTGAAATCTGCTAGTATCTCTAACAATAATTTCTCTGTTATTGATGTCGGATATGAGCTTGATAGCAACATGGCAGTCACTGCAGATACGCAAGTTCTTCATTACTCTTATTGGCGAACCAGGTGGAATGTTCATTAGACCAAAAGCAATAGCCAATTTCTCACTGTGGTTGACCAAGCTATTTTCTTTCTCTTCACTGTCCGTATCATGAAAAACAGTGGCAGTATCTGGCACATAACCCCGCAACCTCATCTCCTCCATTAGTTCTTTCAAATATAAATCAATCTCCTCTGACATAGGGTGAGATTTGTCACCCATAGAGAACTGGAAAACCCGATTCTTTACTTCCAACCAGCTTACTCCTGGTTCCTTCTTAACGTTCCTATCTCTCATTGTTGTCCTTACTTTGGAGACATCCTTCCACCTCTTAGCAGAAGCATGAATGTTTGACAGGAGGACATAAGTTGCTGAATCCTGAGGATTAAGCCTAAGAATTTCTTCAGCAGTCCTTGTTGCCATGTCTGCATTTCTGTGGATTCTACACGCAGATAACAAAGTTTTCCAAATCACAGCATCTGCTTCAAGAGGCATTGATCTTATCATGGCCTCTGCTTCATCCAAACATCCCGACCTACCAAGTAGATCAACCACACAAGTGTAATGTTCCAGTCTAGGCTTCAATCCATATTTCTCTACCATCAACTTGAAAAATCCCATCCCTTTTTCCTTCAATCCGTTATGACTACAAGCATAAAGCAAGCTTAAGAAAGTAACATCATTTCCCCCCACACCCTCTTGCTCCATCTGCTCAAATAAATGAACAGCTTCCTCTCCTCGCCCATGAAATCCATAAGCAGCAATCATCGAGCTCCACAAAACAGAATCCGGATGTTCACAGTCCAACAAAGCTTTCATTGAATCTTCCAAACACCCACACTTTGAATACATACTGATCAATGAACTAAGCACTGCAACAGCAGAATTAGCTCCAGCTTTGATCGCTTCAGCATGAATCTGCTGACCCTGAAAAAGAGTTGCCAGTTCAGCACTAGAACTAATTACACTCACCAACGTAATCTTATCTGGCCTGAGGCCAGACATTTTCATCATATTATACAAATCCAAAACTCCCTCAAAGTGCCCATTTTGAGCATTACCTGCTATAAGTGTATTCCAAGCAACCACATTGCGTATCGGCATAGCTTTGATAACTCTCTCTCCTTCTCCCAAGCTACCGCTTTTCATATACATATGAGCCAAAGAACTCCCAACAACCAAATTGAATTCATACCCATATTTCATCACACAAGCATGAACCTGCTTTCCTGCATATGAAGCTCTCAAACCTGCACAACCTCTAAGTACACTACCTAAAGTGAACTCGTCAGGCAAAAACCCCAACTCATGCATTTCTCTAAACAGAAACAACCCATTTTCGTTAAATTCAAACTGAATCAACCCAGAAACCATTGCATTCCACGTAGCAACGTTTCTTTCAGGCATTTCATCAAACACCTTAATCGCACTGTCCAAATCACCATGTTGCACATGACCGTTTATCAAAATGTTATGAGACATAACGTTTCTCATTGGCATTGCATTAAAGAATGCTATAGCTTCTTGTATTTCTCCCATTTTGAAGTACATGTTCAGTAGGTGATTTCTCACAAACTTGTCTTTGAAGTAATACCCAGAAGTGATAGCTAAAGAATGGAGCTGTTTTGCTATCAATAGGGACTTTTTGGGTATGAAAGATTGGATGAGATAAGAGAATAGATGCTGGTCCGTCCATATTTCTGCATTGTATGTCTTAAAGGCTTCTTTTATGCGTCCTGCAGAGCAAAGGCTTTTGAACTCTCCTTCAATATCATAAATAGATGAGGCAGCGTTCTCTGTGCTTGTAGAGAACAAACGGTGGAGGTGACAAAACCAACTTTTTTCTCCTCCAATTCTTCTAGCAGCTATAGCCATTGACAGACTCTAATATAGGAAACCAAGGGTTTTGTAGGAGAAAAAGTTAAAAGTTTGACGGTGAAGTTTACTCGAAGGCATGGTGGTGGTTGTGGCAGTAGCCGAGTTACAGAATGATTAAATCATTCTGTAAAAGTTTAGAGTTTGATTTGATGGTGAAGTTTACGCAAATTTGCAAAGTTTTTCTTTTATTAGATCTACAGGGTGAGTGAAATTAAAATAAATATTTATATACTTTCTTTCAATTATAGATATTAAATCTTTATATAAAGATTACCAAATTCTCTAATAAATATTTTCTAAAGTAATCAAATTTGTTCCCATAAAGTAATCTAAATTCATCTATTGTAAATCCCATTTTTTATTTTTTATAGTATTTTCTCTTAAAATAATCAAATTATTTTTCTTTTTATTCATTTAGGTGAGGAGTTTTTGAGTTTATAATTGTAATTATTTTTTAAAATATTTTTTATTTATAAATATATTAAAGTAATATTTTTTTATTTATTAAAAATTCATTTTAAAATCAACATATTAAAATAATTTGTACATATATAATCATATATGTGTGAATATATAAATAAAAAATAAATGATAAAAAATAAAAAAATAAAAAAAAATAATTAATAATATTTAAAAATTAATTTTTTTATAAAAAATTACAATTAATTTATCTTTAATTAAAATTAAATAGCCAAAAACAAAATCTGAAAATTAAATTAAAAAAACATAAAATTTTATATAATTTATCTATATTAAAGTGTGAGAGATAATTACAGTGAAGACTTGCGTAATGATTAATTATATAAAATCTAGCGATCCAATCAATTGGACACGACTGATAACCACCTAACCATACCGACGATGGCCACATTCTTCTAGATTGCAGGAAGACAGAGCCATCGTTCCTGTGAACGTACGTTTCTCCACGTCACCGATAAAAAATTCACTGCCACGTCACCAAAACCTTCTTTTCTTTTCCAATGCACCCTATAGCTCAACATTCTTTCTCCTCCTCAGCGTCTCTCTACTTCAACTCAATTTTCCTGGGAGCCAACCGCACAAATTTTCCCGCTGAGTTTCTCACTTTTACTCTTACATGGAAGTTAAATTGCAGCATCATAGCTTCTTATATTCAAGGTGCTCAATTCTGAATTCTATATTTTTTCTGGTTCATTGCAAGTTTTCTTTTTTTTGTATCATCAATTTTGACCGTGTAATTGTAGAGTAGCTAGGGTTTTTGGAATCTCTGCTTGTTTGGATGCCGAGAAACTGAGAGAAAATAAAAGAAAATCAATATCCAAAACTAGACTTTCAATTCCAGTTGTGAATTCACTTTCCTTTTCTTTTCTTTTTGAAAGACTGTAAATGTTATACTGCTTGACCGGTTCGATTAAGGTTTTGTGCAGCTATAATGGTTCGTCTTGCGTTGAATTTTTTTATTGTGTTTGCTGTTGGGCGTGTAAATTGGTTTGCTCATGAAAAAAGATAAATTCTTGGATATCATGGTTTTCGGCTATATCTATAAAAGGAGAACAAGGAATTGGGGAACTTGTAGGAAATAAATGATGATGTTAGAAATATTAATGTCTGGCGTGCTTTCATTACAACATTAATGTGGTTAGAGCTAACTGTTGAGGTTTCTACTGCAGCTCTTCAAATCCATGGCTTTCACAAAATTCTATTGTTCCCAGTATCTCCTGCAAAAGAGTAGCTCATTTGGATTATCTACTGATCAATTGGGGTAACTCAAGGAAAAGATGCCTTGTGAAGCTTGCATTGCGAGGGAATGGTAACCAGAGTCTTAATTACCAATTGATTCGATATAAGAAATTTAATCTGGCATATCGTAAGACAAGAAGGATGGGCCACCTTTTTCCCCTATCATCTGCTGATGATGGTGTAACTGTCAATGGTAGTCCTTCTGCTGGTACCAGTAGTGACGTGGAGGAAATGAGACTTAAACTCAATCAGTCACTACAAGGTGATGATTCAAGTGATAAACTTGTTCAATCTTTACATGATGCAGCAAGGGTTTTTGAGGTGGCAATTAAAGAACAGGGTTTGCTACCGAAGTTTTCCTGGCTTTCAATGGCCTGGCTTGGTGTAGATAGGAATGCATGGCTGAAAACGCTGTGCTATCAGGTTTGTTCTCAGCCCTAGGAAAGTTATTGGATAACATGCATCATCCACACACCCTTTTACTTTCCTTCTCTGCTGTAAGATATGCATGTCTGGTTTTATTATATTAAATTGACTTGGCCAATCAATCTTATTGAACATATATACTAGGTCATTGACTACTGCTAATCCCATGATGTTACTAGGCTCTGTTCTTGAGAGCATTCCAGTTGGGTTGCATAATCTTTTGTTGGTTTTTGGCTATATCAGTTTAACAAAAAGAAAAATTGTGATACTTTATCATTGAGGACAGTATTATTGCGACTTTCACTGGATCATTGTTAGTTCGTCAAACATGATTTCATGCCACCTCCCCAAACTCTTAATGTTGATGCTGACATTCTCTTTTATTGACACTCTTGCGGTTCTGCTGCAAGAGTCCTCTGCATCTATCATCAAAATTATAATTTTTTTTGTCTGGGGCAGCACTGCAATAAGTACATCTATAGTTCATTGCTGCTGCTGAGGCCTTGACCTCTACAACCTTTGTTACAACTACGTCCACCACCATCCGATTTCTATTATAACTTCTTGTAAAGGCTATTCAAACAAATAAAAAATTCATGTGAAGGCTGAGGTACTCATCACTGTTCAGCTTTAACACAAATCAATGCAATTATTATAGTGCCCTTGCCAATTGTCATTTTGACAACATTAGATAATTTAAATGTAAGTGATATGTGATCTTCATTAGATTATTCATTTTGGTGAACGGAGCTCTTGTTAAGTTCTTTGGAGTCTGTTTTGAGGCCCAGGGATGATGCATTTCCTAAATAATTTAATAGTCCACGGTTGGTTGGGGTGGTGTTCGTGTGGGTTCATTGTGATTGCACAAACATTTTGTTGTAACTTTTCTTATATCATCTATGTTTCTGTTCTTGGTAATTTCCTCAAATAAACATCTGCACTAACTTCTCTGCATATACTTGATAAGTGATGTGAGACTATCATCCTTTAAGACATCCAAATTTGTTATTTTTAAAATTCACTTTTCTCAACATGTATATTTAGTTTCTCTACAACAAACAATATCATACTTATTTCATCCTCATAGAAACTTTTGGCTCCAAGTTCTCTAAATTTTCATAATTTCTTTCAAAATGCTTCCTATTTGCAGTTATTGTTGCCTTTTTCTTCTTCAGTATACTTTTTAGCAGACACATTTATTGAATTGTTTTTCTGAATGGTGTTCTGAAGATTTAGGCATTTGTATCGGTGTACATATCTGCTGGAAGTCTTACAAGCAATCTTTTGACCTTTGAGCTCTTCGCTATTTTAGTCTAGAACATTATTTAGCATTTCTGATGTTTCATGTATTTCTCAGGCTTCTGTTTATTCCTTGCTACAAGCAGCACATGAGATTTCTTCCCAAGGTGATGGTAAAGACAGAGATGTGAATATTTTTGTTCAAAGGAGGTGATAAATAATATCTATTTCAGATCACCATTTCTTGTTTGGCTGACTCCTGTTAAAGCTTCCAGAATCTTGCCTAATTTTGGTCTTATTTATTTAAAATTTTACTCCCATTGTTTGCTATGTGCGATAGATATATACAGCAACTAACACATTGCACATCTTTTGTTCATGAAATAAGGATCCAAGACCTCTTTCCTAATTGAATCAATGATCATTTTTGTTATTGAATTTTCAAAATTACTTGGAGCAGAATACTTGGTCATATATGGCCGACTTTTACAACATACTTTGATAAGATTGTACATTAAACAGATTGGTGAAAGCTTGCCCATTGTTTCCTGATAGATACTATTGCTAACCATCCAATCAAACTTTTGGATTTCGAAGTTTGTCCAGTAGGCTATAGTTCCTTCTGTCCTTTACATATTGCATCGGAGACCTTTGATTCCACAATTGCCATTTCTGTGTTATTTGAAACCAACATTAATTGTGTATTTTCTGTGCTGACCTTCTGCATCGGTTTCCACATACCTATGCTTTTACATCTGTTTTAACTTTTTATGATGCAGTTTTTTACGGCAATCTGCTCCCCTAGAGAGCTTGATCAGGGATAAACTATCTACTAAACAACCTGAAGCTTATGAATGGTTTTGGTCTAAGCAAGTTCCGATGGTGGTGGCATCTTTTCTTAATTATCTTGAAGAGGACCCATGCTTTACTTCTGCCACTGCTGTGTATGTCATCGTCTCTCTCTTACTGCTTTTTGAGGTTTCCAGTAATTATTGCAGTTTTGATATCCTTGTGAGAATAAGGTTATTTTGATTTACTTTCAGGTTTGGCAAAGGCTTGTCCTCGATTTCAGGCAATGGAAGTGATATTTCACTTCTTTTACTGGCACTGACATGTAATGCTGCAATCACAAAACTTGGCACCACAAAAGTTTCTTGCCCACAATTCTTCTCCATGATCTCAGATATAATTGGTAGATTGATGGACATGCTGGTTGATTTTATTCCTGTACGCCAAGCTTATCATTCTATAAAGCATATTGGTCTACGCAGAGAATTTCTTTTCCATTTTGGGCCTCGATTTGCGGCATGCCGAGTAAAAAATGATCGTGGATCAGAAGAGGTGATTTTCTGGGTTAATCTTGTACAGAAACAGCTCCAACAAGCCATAGATAGGGAGAAAATATGGTCAAGACTAACTACTTCTGAAAGTATTGAGGTTAGTGCCAATGGCTTATGTGCAAGTTTAGAGTATAGTTGAGGCTTTTCATTACCTGTTAATTTAGACCATGCTAAAGTTTAAAGTGCCAATCATCAGTCTCATGCTAAAGTGCCAATCATCAGTCTCATGCTCCCCATTCTGAACATATACTGTATTCTGGGAGAAGGATTGGATGGATAACCAAAATAGTTATTGGCATGTGGTGTTGTTTTGGTTTAGGAATATGGAAGCAAAGGGGGAAGGAGGATAACAGTGAAATAAGGGGGTCTGTCACAGTACTGAAGATAAATGCATAGTATGTAACAGATACAGTACACTGCAATCAACCTTCTTTCACTGTGGGTTTAATTCTGTAAATTGCATAATTTTGCTACTTTTCCAAGAAACAAGGGTACCTAGAAGCAATTTACTGATGAAAAGAAAATGCTCCAATTTTGTGAAGACGTGCTTTCACTTGCAAAAGTTTATAGAAAAACAATTATAGCATAAAAAATAAACCTGGTTTATGAATTGTTGAGGTCTGAATATCGAATGTTAACCCTTTTTTTATGATGATTATTGGGCTACACTAATGGTTTTGTCTCCTCATAGAAACCCCATCAATTCCACTTTTGTTGCTTGGCCTTGAACATATTTGTGATTTCCCCTTCCACTCAAAAGAGGCAGTTTGCTAGTCTAAACAGGCATTGGCTACAGCACTTAGGCATGCTTGCATATGAACGGTCTATAGATGTACATTTATCTATTAAATTAACAATAAATGAATAGATATTCCTTTAATCATGTAGAGCTGTTGTTGAACGCAGGTTTTGGAGAAGGATTTGGCTATATTTGGATTCTTTATTGCCTTAGGAAGAAGTACACGATCCTTTTTATCAGACCATGGATTTGATGTTCTAGATGATCCTATTGAAGGCTTCATAGGGTAGCTCTTCTCTTTTCTTTTCTTTAACAATAATTAATAAAATTTGATTTAGATTTCTTTTGCTTGGATGTCTATCATTTTATGAATTTTCTTGCAGGTACCTTATTGGGGGTAGTGTTTTGTACTATCCTCAGCTTTCATCAATAAGCTCCTATCAGTTGTATGTAGAGGTGAGTCAGCGTGCATGTTTACTAACATTATTATTAAACATTCTGTCTCATAGTCAATAACATGATTTTCAACTCCATAGGTAGTTTGTGAGGAGCTGGATTGGCTTCCTTTTTATCCAGGCAACGTTGGCACCACAAAACTGTCTCTTGGACACAAAAATAAACAAAAGGGTCCTCCAAATGCTGAAGCTATCCCTCAAGTATTAGATGTCTGCTCTCACTGGATGCAGAGCTTTATTAAATACAGTAAATGGCTACAGAATCCATCCAATGTGAAGGCAGCAAGGTTTCTTTCCAGGGGGTAATTGAACTTATCTGCCCTAGTTATTACAAAACAAAGAGTAATTCTTTGATTTAACAACATCTTCCACTTTCATTGTTTAGGCACGCCAAATTAATGGAGTGCAGGGAAGAACTAGGAATGTCTTGGTAAGCTAATGGAAGCAAAACTTGGAGTTTTTCTCTGATGTGCACATGAAACATGCTCATAAAGACAGAAAACTAGTCCTAAAGTTATGAATGAGATGTGTATTCTGTGATAAAAAAATGAAATGGGCTTCAACATGATTAAAAACCTTTAAAAGTGCTAGGAATGGATAGAAATCTATAGAAACCAAAACTGATCCGCCATTGGAATTATCTGGCATTTAAGTCAATATCCAAGCTTTTATTGAGATTTTGACTTGAGCTGTATGTTCTGTCAAAGACTTGTTTCATTTCAATTCATTTTGTTTGTAAGGAGATGATTTCTACCATTGTCAGTTATGTTCGCTTGAAATGTTTTTTGAAATGATTCATAGTTGTGGATTACAATTTACACTTAAAAATTGTGATGCAGGAAAATGACAGAAAGCAATATCAATTATTCTGTTGAGATAACAAGACCTGAAATTAATTTGATGACTTATAAAGAGACAGATTCATTCAACAAGGTTTTTCTCCTTCCTTTAGTTCATTTCTTTGTGGCCTATTCTTCACAGTTCATTTTGGAACTTGGAAGACTCAACTTTCCATGTGAACATATATGTCACAAGGATCTGTTTTCCTGTGGCGTGGGTCTGAGAAGATAGGGAGGCTGTGGCTGAAAGGAGGATAAATTTGACAAGGGTAATTTGGTCTAATCAATGACAAAACATTTATGAGGATGTGAAAACAGCCTCATTCATGGCATAATGCTTAAAGTGAAAGAAGTACTTGGTTTCTTTGTTTTCTTGTTGGGTTGCAGCTTGCTCCTGTAATTGATATTTAACCTCTACACACGAGCTTCCATTTAGACCAGTTGTCCATGTTGTTGTTCCATCCTATATGCCAATAGAATGATTGTGCTTTTCATTTGGTGTCAGGCATTGGAGAGTGTTGAAGGAGCTCTTGTGAGACTTGAAAAACTACATCAGGAGCTGCCTGCATCAAGCTCTAATTCTGGGAAAGAGCATATAAAGGCTGCGTGTTCTGATCTTGAGAAAATAAGGAAACTGAAGAAAGAGGCTGAATTTCTGGAGGCATCTTTCAGAACAAAAGCAGCTTCGCTTCAGCAGGTATGCTATTAGTTTCATTGTAATACACCCTACAGCTTATTAATGACCACTGACTGCATTCCATTTGATTCACTGCTGGCCTGTACTTGCAAATGATTATGCTGCATTCTTTATTCCAAAAAGGTGCACCACAATTTCTTCATCATGTGTTCTCTTAAAAGGCAGCTTTATACCTCCGTGTTTAACAGATAGTTCTCATCTTTATTAAAATTTGTATATCTTACTAATACTTAATTGCTGATTGGATCATCAGGGAGAAGATGAAAGTAGTCTACAATCTTGTATTAGTGAGCAGCAACAATACTTGAAAGGGAACGGGAGGAAGAATGCTGATGTAAGGCTAGATAGAAGTAAAAGGTATTAAACTTTTTCTGTAGGTTTAAGCTCTTCCCAACATGTTTGAGTTTCTTGTTTCATGCTATTGTCTGATTTATTTCCTGCTCAATAGTGATTCCTTTCTTTTCTTTTTGAGTTATCAGTAAATTTCAAGGACTGTGGAACTTCCTTGTGTACTCTCCAACCAAGAAGCCTGGCCCTGATGTGGCAGTTGTTGATGCATCTGTATGCCCTCCCTTCACGATATGTCTACAATAGTAACTGTTTGTGGATGGCGTCTTTTTTTAATTGTATATGTTTGTGAGTACTTTGGAAGTTCCACTCTCAAATGTATTAAGCAAGTTGAAGATTTTTTTCTTAATGAAAGCTTCTTGATTGCAACTAGCTTAAAACTAGATCCTTAGAAGAAAAACTAAAATGAATTACATAGCTTTATTTTCGGAAAGTAAAAATAAAAGCACTCCTCATTAGCCATTTGATAAGCAGATGACCTTGAGCTGTTTTTTTCTTCTTATTTCTATGATGTCCTTTGACCTTGAGTTATTCTTGTTGAGGTGCTGCATTCAGAGAGAAAAATTAAGGCACTGGCAGATATTTTTGTCCTATAGGATGTTATTTGTTAGGTATGTTACTGTGCTGTCCTATTGAATTTAGTGCCACAGTTTGGTTCTGGAAGCATTATATTTCCCATTTTGAAATGCCAACTTAAAGGTAGAAAGTCTGGTTCATGCTAACAATAATAGTTGGAATTTCTCTTGGATATTAAATAAACTGACTTGACTAATTCTTACATTTAGACTGTTTTGATTATTAGCAAACAATTAATCGTACATGATGAATGATCTGTGGAATTGAATGGCAACATTGTCTATTGGTTAGAAGTAGATGGTTAATTATCCTGTTTTTTGAACCACTTGTTGCTTGTAGTGCCTATAGTTAAAGGCCATCTTTTTACTAGTTAAATGGAGGTGGTTCAAGAGTATATCCCTTCTACTAGGAGCTCCCTATTAGCAATGAAGTAGCTACTAAAAGCAGACCAATAAATATGGGAAACTTTTTGTAGACCTAACTTTATTTGTTTCCTTTTGTGGATAAATTTTGATGCACTTCTTCATATCTACCTCTTGCCAGAAAGAAAGAAATTATGAATTTATACAACTTGCAAAACTTCAATTGCAACTCTTTCATGAGAACATCATATAGTATAGTTCGGTATTCCACATTGTACATGCTGGAATTCTCGATCTTGATGTTGTTGAGTGGAAGTATACTAAAGGAGAGAGGACTAACAGTGCCAAACCCAGTTATTAGGACTCCTTAATGTTTAACATTCTTGAATAGCAATGACTGTCAATACTTTCTAAATTAAGATTATTAATAACATTTCTTACCTATTTAAGTGAATTTTATCAGCTGTGGCTTTTGGTTCTCACCTATTCTCATGCTAATGTTGTGCTCTGAAGTACATTGTTTTCCTTCAGGAGTTGATTAATTTTTATTAAAATGGAAGTTATGTAAAGTTGGTTTGGTAAATGCAGGGAGATGCAGATATTGGGCAAACTACTACAAGTATGGGTATTGGAGAGTTGGAGTCAAATGAAATTCGTCGCTTTGAGCTTCTAAGGAATGAACTGATGGAACTTGAAAAACGGGTTCAAAAAAGTACTGATCAATATGAAAATGAAGAGGTGTGTCTCATGCTTTTTAACATCTCCATTGTAACATTTGAATGTTACAATGGTTTTTTTCCTCCATGTAATAAATTCAATGCCCATGCTTGTACAGTTCTAAAAACATGAATATACCTGATATGGAATGTGGGAAACAAATTTTGTAACATTGTAAACTGGTTATGGTCCTAGTGAAGTGGGTAAGGACTTTTTTGAAGTAGCTGCTTGCTTGGCTTAATTTGTACCTCTATGGTTGCAAGTCCATAATTATTATTATTGCTCCAAGCAACGACTCCTTGAGACCTTTTTTTCTTAAAATAGAATGTAACTTACATTCTAGGATTACTTGGAAATGATTGCTTTTTGTTATTTTATATAATATCAACAAGGTTTATTTATAATGACTACTGCCAACTATGTATTCTTGACATTATTCTTATGAGATTCTATGTAACTGCTTAAACTTTGTTTTATTTTTAGGATATTAAGGTTACAGATTATGGTGCTAATTACCATGATGAGGCTGCAAGCTCTCAATTAATCCAGGTTCCAAGGAATGAAAATATCATCGAAAAATCAATTGTTAAGCTAAAGAAAACAAGCACGGTACGACTAGCACTTTCCATTCTTTCGTAATTGGTATAGTATTGTATATCTTTCAAGCTCAAGCATGTGCCATCACATCAATGAGTGGACACGATTTCCTAATGTGCTGCGCTATGTTGGTATTAATTGAATTTTTCTTTTCTTGCACCTTTGTGTTTCGTGATCAAAATGATTTGGTTGGGTTGATGACAGTGGACATTTAATTGGTTCATTGAAAGCTAGACGAGTAAAGTCATTCGTAGGCCAAATATATTAACTAAAATGAACACATTGTTTCTGCTGGAACACTGAACATCTTCTTGTACCTGTATAGGTGTTTGTGCAGGAATGCTAGGCATGCTGAAACAAATGCAAAATAATGTTCATTTCTTTGAATTGTTTAGAAGAAAAAAAGATCATTAGGATTTGAAACTCACTCCCATTTAAATCTCTCTATTCTGTGATTACTACATGATGTATCGCATTTAGGTTTTCAATTTTAGAACTCAGTTCCTGGACTGTTTGCACCTCATTGATAATATATATAGTTAAATATGTGCAGGATGTGTTGCAAGGAACTCAGCTTCTAGCTATTGATGTTGCTGCTTCAATGGGGTTGCTTAAAAGGCTCTTGATTGGAGATGAGTTAACAGAGAAAGAAAGAAAAACTCTCCGGAGAACTATGATGGACTTGGCATCAGTGATACCTATTGGTGTTCTTATGCTTCTTCCTGTAAGTGCCATCATAAAATTACCCTCATAAACAGTGTATCATTTTAGTTGTTTCATTTTCATCCTTTCATTAATCCTCAAATCACACAACTCTTAAGTATCATGACTTCTCATTGATTCATCTGGCAAGCTTGGTTTGTCACTTCTCCTTCTATTTGTGGTGAAATTGTTTCTGGTAAACTAAATGAGTAAATGGTGCCTTAGAACAATCCAGTCATTTAGAAATACTCATCCATGTTGCTATGTGGGAGGTTTGTATCCAGATATATAGAACTTGTAATTATCCTTCATTGCAGCTGCGTTATTTCTGTGGCACAGCTTGCGGATCACCCTGTTCATTGTCATACTGTCTAAGAAATCCAGTTGTCAACCTTAATATATTCAGAAAGTCTAGACCCTGACCAAGCTTCTATCTGGTATGTTTAGGCATAGTACTGTGTCAAAAATTGTTAGTTCTTGTGCAAGTTCAAAAAAAGGGGGGATGGATGCCTAAAACGTTCCAAGCATAAAGAGCTTGGTTAGCTTCAAGTGCACTATTAAACTAACTACAAATTGGCCAGGTTCGTTTCAAGTTCATAATCTGATTTGTCTTTCGGATCTGGGTTGAGTCTGCACTTATTTTATCGCAACTGATTGAAGCTGCACCTCCACCATATAAAAGATACTTTGAATTTTTTTGAGTGCAGAATTTTGCGTGTTAATTATATATGGTCCTCAGAATTGGGTTTCTTGTAACACAAGGAAAACTGAACTGCATTTCCACAAAAATCTCAATCCAAATCTGTGATTGCCCATTTTACATCTATTGGCACTGCTTTTTCCACCGTGACCTGATGTAGAAAGGATAATTTGTGCATCTTAGGTTACTGCTGTGGGGCATGCAGCAATGCTGGCTGCTATCCAGAGATATGTGCCAGCTTTGGTGCGTTGTTTCTGAGCCAATAAATTCCTTTTTTTATATTCTTATTTAGATGTCAAATCTCCAAATACCAGGTGCTTTTATAATATGTTCTTTGGCAGATACCATCCACATATGGACCAGAAAGGTTGGATCTCTTGAGGCAACTTGAGAAAGTGAAGGAAATGGGAACGAGTGAACTGGATGCCAAAGAAAATGGAGAGGTACTATCCTGATCAGAAGCAGCCCAGATTATGTACAGTCCGACAGTGACCAAAAACCCTTCAAGATTAGGTAACTGGTAAATTACACTATATAATATCACCTGTTTCTGAATCCCATTGACAATAAATTAGCATATAGGATTTCATTCCATGTATCTGGTATTCCAGGTAGGCACCAATGACTGCAGTCCTGTGGAGCATCAACCGGAGTGCCGGGCTCTCGATGACGAGATGGGTGACCGTCGTACCTGAACTGTGACAGATGCGTGATGTTTAAGAACCGAACCTTCCTGTCTCCATAATCCATCTCTTTGATTACAGTAGAAATTATTTGGTTATACGCTGGCTCAGGTTCCAGCATCATGTAGTTCGCCTCTGGTTGTATATCAACATCACATCGGCCCCCCTCAGCCCACGTACCATTCCTGCAATTTTTCATATTAAAAAAAAGTATATACTGACATATTACCCCAATGCATAATCTGGATTGAGATAATCCACGTCCGCACGAATATTTACCTGTAATGTACTGGGGAGTAGCCACGAAAGAAAACACGTGTCCCTTCAGGGCTTAAATTTTCACCCCATGACTTCCATGTCTGGAGAGATTTTTGAAATGCTTCCATCACATTCAACGACATGTTAACCTTACCTCCGTCCTCGAAGTAGTGACCCCTGCACATACCACATTGTCAGCGTGACTTTGTGGTCAGCAATAAATAGGAACTGCAAAATAAGGGATAAAATCTCATACATCTTGACGGTTTTATCTTCATTCCACCAATGCCCTGTGTTGAACATCAGAACGTCAGCCCCTTCCCAGTTCCTGGAAAACCAGTGCAGGTGGTCGACCTTAATTGTCATTTTGATGCCAGCTGGTGAATTCCGCGGTGGGCGGCCGATGAATACCAGAAAAGGTGCCCTATAGTATTCAACGGTGAGATTGTATTCGCTGAAGCGCATGGAGAGAAATCCTTTGTGTTTTGTTATTGGGTTCCCGTTCTCTTCATATACTGAAGACTTGTTGGAAACCCCTTGAGCAAGCATGCACAGGAAAGACTCCCACTGGTTTCTGCCAACAGAGTCCCCAGCAAATACAACCCTTCCATTTCTGCCTCTGTTTAGGATTTCACTTGCATTAAATCTGAGTAGAAACAGGAGGAGTAAGTTGAGGAAAATCTCAATACAGAGGCTACAAATTGTCTGCATGCATGAGCTTATTGAACCAAATAGCTGGTGAGTGCCGTCGCGCATCAAGTGGGAAAATGATGGCCAATATTCACCATTCCCTGTGTTATGCCTACAGTGGCTCTCAATAACTCTTACGTGCCGTGCAATCGATGGGGTTGAAATATGTGGAAAATGATCCTAATTGACAGTTTTAGGTACAACTGTAATGGCGGTTAGAGAGTTTATCGATCTCATGCCCTTCACCCTGTAATGAAATTAAAGGCAAGGCTATAAAGCTCCTGCTTTTCCCATAACGGGAACCCGTCTAAAGTACTGGTCTAACGATAAAGTTCATCAAAACTCATGAAATTTGGATGCCAAACTCAAAAGTTACTTCACTTGTATTAATTAAGGTTCCCAATAAACTTAATAAAGAAAATCCAATATTGAAAGAAGCATCCATGCATGCATGACAAGGCTTGTTAAGCTTTCATGATATAAGCTTCCATACCTTGGCAAATCACACCCTTCTGGCTGCCATCGCCAATTCAGATAGTCTACGTCCTTTCTTCCGTTTTGAACGCACCGAAAGCCTGGATCAAGAAAGGGGCAGTTCTCAGTGTAGGATAGATTCTTGTAACTTTCATCCCAAACCCATCTTCCACGAGAATAATCACAGGCCGACTGTGATGAGTCTTTATCGTTCTTTATGAAACCAAAGCGAAAGACAGATCGCGGATCGAAAGAGCCAAGAAGATTAAAGACGAAGAATGAAGACGCCACGACAATGACAAAAGAGATTGCATAGACAAGTTCTCTCTTGATTACGAGGGGAAAATAAAGAAGGTGGTGTTTTTGGTTTGTGGGCTGGTGATGATGATCCATACAGAGAAGAGAGAAGGAACAACAAGTCTTTTTATTTATAAATTCTTGTTGTTACTAACTTTGAAGGTGTCTTGGAAGAGAAAGAAGGGATGTATGTGGCTGCGCGCGCGGTGTTGTTGAATAGATGGCAATACAAGTAGGAGAATTAGGGTTCATTGCAGGCATAGCAGTTGTAGGTGTTCTTCGTACCACAAGATTGGTATTGGGAGAGCACAGAAGCTTTCCCTTCAATATGAATAGCCATAGGGAAAGAAGAAGCATCCTCTATTTTGTTTGATCAGTTCTGGAACCACCCATTTTCTTTTGGCTTTATGCTATATTCAGAGGCTAGTATGTGGTTTTGGCGGCTTGTAGGGAGGGATTGTTTAGAAGGAGTAGATAGGCTCTTGGCAATCGCGCTTGCCTATCTTTATTCTTGTTTAGGAATATACAACGATGAGCGAGATTATCCATCATCATATTTCTTCAATTCCATGCTTCCTTACACACACGTAGGTATTGCATCTTCTTGGTGGACTCTGAGTGTCTATTTAATATTTTGTGTTTTTATTTGTTTGAAAGTATTTTAAAATTTTATTTATTTTAATTAATATTTTTTTAGTTATTTTAATAATTTTAATGTATTGTTATAAAAAATATAAAAAAA
The DNA here is from genome assembly GCF_951802175.1 of Populus nigra. Taxonomy (NCBI): domain Eukaryota; kingdom Viridiplantae; phylum Streptophyta; class Magnoliopsida; order Malpighiales; family Salicaceae; genus Populus; species Populus nigra. Next base: position 8,589,615 of record NC_084868.1, read on the forward strand.
TATTTTTAAATAAAAAACATAATGCAATGTAATACCAAAACATAAACTAAAAAAAAAAGAATCAGTCCTACTCAACTCATACACATATTTTGTTTTGATAAAAAAAAAAATACAATATATTATGTTATTACTCGCCCAATTCTTCTCATGTTTATGGAAATTAATAGAAATCAGCATTAAGTGGTCGGATACCCGACCCTATTCAATATAAGTTAGAGTTTTTAAACCTAGTTTGCTACTCGATTCGATCTAAGATTTTGATCATGGATTTTGCCCTGATTATTAGCTTACCCGGTACAATCTCAATTTATTTTATAAATAAAAATGATATTGTTTTGGTTAAAAAAATAATTAATAAGTTATAATTGAATTTTTAACCAGATCTTACCGGGTCAATTAGATTACCAAATCAACCTGTTAGATCACTTGAGTTTTTAATTTTCTTTATATTTTTTTTTCAAATTTAATCCAGTTTTATTTCTGAATTAATTAAGTTTTAAAATTATAATATAAATAGTGAATTGGTCAAAATATATAATGAGATTACGTTTGGATTCCATGGTGTTAAAAAAAATTATTTTTAAATTATTTTTAATATTAAAAATAAATTTTAAAAAATAAAAATAATTATTTTAATAAATTTACAAATAAAAAATATTTTAAAAAACGAATTTTAAAACCTCAGGCATCCTCCTCCGAAACAACATCGTACTGGAGTGAGCAGAGGGAGGGAGTCTGCCCTTGAGAAAGTGAGAGGGAGGTGGGGTTTAGAGAGAGGAGAGGAGGAAAAATGAAGGTGAGAGTAGTGTGTAGAAAAGTGTACGATTACATACGCTACGATTTAAGAGAAATAGCTTTCCCTTCTTCTCTACCTGATCCTCCTCATATCCAAAAACGTCCCAAATTAACTTGGCGCGACAATCTTTTTGTAAGTTTTTTTTCCCTTTAATTTTCTTGAATTCTATTCTATTTGGATAAATATATAATAAATATAAAAATAATAATAGATATTGAAGAAGGCAACAAGGCTTTATTGTGCTAGCTGGGTGAGAGATATTGGTCCTGATCTTAGGCCTAATGATTATGCGAAAGATAGTGAAGCCAATGGTGAAGCTAAGACCACTTCTTCTACTCAAGAGAAAGAGCCCTCTGTTGTTGAAGATCTTGGTCAGTTCTACTCCCTATCTCTCTCAAATTGGGGAATTTATGGATTAGTATTTAATTTGTTATTCAAATGGAATGGGTTTGGGTGCAATCACATTGTATGGTATACTACTGATTTATGCATATATTGTGTTCGAAGTATTGGTTTTGGGAAATTGAGGAGTCTTTTTTTTTTTTGTTGATTTGGAAAGTGGCATTCATATTCTATGGGAAATGTCTACTTGCCAATATGTCTTTCTGTCTTTAGAATTATGTGAGTGTCTTCTTGGGGAGTTGAATTTGTGAGTTGTGGACTCCTCGAATCTGATGGGATATTGTTGATTTGCTGTGTAGTTAAGTAGGGGTGGTTCTAAGATATGGATGAAACAAGCCACTTTTCAGATAGAAGGAAGCTATAGTGCTTGTGCTCCTTTGGTGTTTGGTGGTTTATTGGTCTGGGACCTTCGCTATTTGGATCCTCTTCCATACAAATCTTACTTGGGCTTTTTCTGTGATGCTGATCTCTGGAGTTTTTAGCATTGCCCAAACCAGTTGTGACAGCTACTCGGCCTTCCTTAAGATAGTGATTAAAAGACCAAATCCTTCTTGTTTAGTGTTGAGTTCTTAACATTTTTGTTCCTTATAGTCATTGCGTTGTAGGTAGATTGTTTTCTTGAACTACATGACATGAAATCCCTTTTATCGCTCCATCTGTTTTTATTGCTCTATCTGTTTTCGTTCTTTTTTTTCTTCTTAATTATTTCTTATTCTCTGATTTGTTGCATTAAATCCTGACATTGTTTAATAATCTTTTTTTTTTTAATGCAAATGAAATTAACAGCGGTTGCTGCAAGGGGAGGTATGGAGACATTGAGGCCAGCTTTACAACGTGTGTACATGACAAGAGCTTCTGCTTATAGAGATGCTCTTAAAAGTTTTATACAAGGGTATCAGGAGGGTGTCCAGCAGGTCATGGAGAAGAAAGAAGAATCTAAAACTCAATCAGAGGGCAATGCTCCCAAGAAATCTACTTGAGCCAGTATTCTAGTGTGATACAAGTTTTTCCCCTGGACATCAATCATGAACACAACCCATAGAGCTTTGCTACAACTTCACTTTTGAAAAGTTACCATCCTAGTGAAAGAATGTAAGAAATGTTTCGAGCATGTTCTATCTATTGTACAATAAAACTATGAATATGCTGGATCTTTTGTGCTTGTACCATATGAAGACTGATATCCCATATACAATGCTGACTGCTGAAGTTTTTTATCTTTTGGATTTGGCTTATCAAATTGAATGGTTTTATCTTTGTTGATGATTAACCCATTTAACTTTTTGAATCATTTCGAGCATCTGATTAATTTTATGGATAACCAGAAAGACAAGTTTGTAAATACATGTGGCATGTGGTGTGGAAGGTCGTGATTCTTATCTTTTATTTTCTCTGTACTGGAACAACAGGCATATTCCATCCTGGTGTCTGCACTTCTATACAAGGGATAATATATGGGGAAGCAGTTTTTCTTTTCTAACAGACTTTCTATTGTTATTGCTGCTGTCATAAATAGCTTCTGTTGTTGCCGGCTCTACGTGGTATGGTTCAGCAACCGACCTGGACTGGTTTTTTCAGTTCTACTCATTTGAAATGGAATCGAGGACATGTGTTGCAAGAAATTTATCGGAGAGTGGATGTTGGGTCAGCTGACAATTTAAGTTTATTCAAAGCTTGCTCTTTTGAAGTTTAACTCTCCACATTTTGACCTAAAAGTGTAATTTCTCTATAAAGGGGATTCAAGAAACAAGATTCTGGAAACTTAATGTAAACTGAGCATGGATCTTCTCTCAGCTCTATTAAAAGGGAATGACATTAATAATACACTTGTACGTCTGCCCTTTTGTTTTTCCTCACTTTTCAATGCTCTTTTTTTGCCCTTCTTTCTGCTGCTTTCTCTCCTAACAGACTGAAGATCTTAGGAGTGCAGAAGCAATCAAGAAGCTAGTTTTGTATCTTGAATGCAAAAGAAAACACACTTGGTTGTCTTATGTGGGTTATTATTTGAGAACATGCATTTGATTGGTAAGCACCACCATAGAATGATTAAACTTTTGTGGTGCCTCTTGTCAATATGCTTTTAATTATCTGGTGTAGTTAGGATCATTCCTCGTCATACGATAGTGATTTTTGTCGCTTTTGGTGGACTTTCAAGTCAAATCGTATCAGACTGGGCCAGATATGGCACGGTATCATTTTTAGCTTTTGGACAATCAGATGATGGCTGAATATTTGGCTCAAATGGCACAAGTGTTAATGCATTAGGTGCAATAGATAGGGAGAAAATGAGAGGGAGGAGTAAGCCTGATTTGGGTTTTTCTTTGAAGTCTTTTCACGCACATGGCCTCTGCTTTAAGTCTTCTCGAGATGATAATTAGTCCATCACCAGTAACTGGCATCTTTCTGCATATCTTTCATGGATCCATGGCTAAAATAAATTGATGTATTTCTTGTCTTGCAGCAAGATATCTATTGTCTGAGTGTTCTACTGGTGATAAGCTGATAAGATTGGTTTGCCAACCTTTTAGAGTTATTGTGTTAAAATATATAGCTCTTACCAAATTTAAGATTCTCTCTGCATTCTGTGCTTTTCAGGATGACCTTGATGGTGTCAATACTAAATCAATGACACCGTCAGGTTATTGCAGTTGCTTAAGGTGTTCTGTTCTCTTTGGCAAATGTCGAGGGAGGTGAACTTGAGGTTGATCCAAGAACTCTGAAAGCAAAAGCTTGATAAGGAAAAAGCTAAGTGGAACGAAGAAATACTCACGTGTGTTTCTACATTTGAACTGTACCGAGTCACGCATGATTAAATTTTTCATATACATGACAAATCCATCATAGAGGACCAGTCCCTTCATTCCCTTGATAGGCCACTGCCTGGATACCAATGATAACAACACTAATTCGGGGGCCATCGCACTCCCAGAGCACTAAACACTGGACACCATAGCTAGAGGAGGTCAATGGTATCTCTCTTGTTTGAATCTTAATGGGCCATGATAATCACATTACACCGTTATTGTTCAATCACTCAGGTAACGCGCATATCTCTGCATATCTTTTCTTGCTCAATTTACTGGCCAATTATATGGGCCTTTCGTTGTTCACTTACAAGTTGTGTTGTGTTGAGCATCCCATCACATAAGCATGTGGTCATCCTCTGCACGTACAGAGAGATCATTGTCTATGAGTCTAACTTTGTTTTGTTACCTGAATTGATAAAAATCTTCGGTCACATCTTCTTAGATTAGCCGCAGACAGTAATATAATACATGTTTGAGTCTTACTACTGTTCATGTCCTGAATTTTACTACGTTGTAACTGGTTTAGTTATTCATCAGGATATTTGAATTGACCTAGGAAATAAACCTTGAATCATTTGCCATCAGGTTGTCCTCGCACGAGGTGTCTTTTCCACGGGGGAAAAAAGGTCGCATTTAAGTTGTGGAGAATGGATGCGGTTGGCAAAATGAGAAAGTTCGAAGGTGAGATAAAAAGTCAACCACCATAACGCATGATCTTCTGTTAACTTAATTGCATGATTTGGTTACGTGAAGCCAATCACTTGCCTTATCTTTGCTTGGATAATATCACCACAATCCTGATAGAAATCAAGATCTTCATTTTCCCCAGCAGCTTTCTTGTGGCTGAGGTTTTCTGGTACCTGTGTGCAACTGCATTGGCAAATCTTCGTTTCCCTTGGTGGTTGTTTCGGTGGTGATAAAAACATCTTAAAAGTAATCACTCTCTTAATCAATTGAGACGAGGATTGCAGTGTTGAGTAATTGAATAGTCCTTGTGAAGTTGGAGGTTAAATTTTACATAGAGCATTGACAGTAGATACAAAAGGACGTCAAGTGTTGTAGGAACTCTTGGAAAGTGTAGAGCTTATGATCAGCTAACAAGGCCAAGGGCATTGCCCTTCCTTCTTGTGAACTGTCACAAGAAAATAGAATTCTCTCATTTGCAATCCAAACCCTATCTAAAACAAGATATATAGAGATTTGATTGCTTCGCCATGCAAGTTGATTCTGAGATTTGAATCGAAAGTGTCTCAAAGGCACTGTTGAAGTGGGAGATCAAGAGAGGGATAGTTGCCTGTGTTTGTATCATCAAATTGTTGGACAGAGGATTCTTATAAAAGCTTCATCATTGAAGCAAGTCTCTCTTTCATGTGCTTATAAACTGTGGGTTTGACTACTTTTTCAACCTCGTCCTCTTCTACTACTATTATTTATTCTGCAATTGAGCATATTCTTGCTTGCTACCTTCAAGAATGATACCTTGACAGACATGCATTTGAGGATTTGTTGCTCGTAGTTTGTTCAAATGTTGGCTACACAGTGACGGCCGGAGAACTTTACTAGCATTTCCCCTGACTTGCAATGAATTACAATTTTCAGATGTTAATTTTAAAAGAAAAGGAGACGGAAGAGGGAACATGCTCTCTCTCTCTCTCTCTTAGCATCTCATTATCTAAGCCACAGTAGAGCATCAAAACAGCTTAGAGATAGACTGATGTGAAGATGAGAAAAAAGAAAAGCAAAGAGTGGGCTAGGACTACTGGGCTGTCACCCATCTATTCAAAATCCACCCACCACCATTATTATGATTATGAGCAGCTTTGAAAAATCTTCAGGCAGAATCTCAACAGTGTCCAAATAGATTCATTCATTCCCCTGATTTCTTAATTTGAAAACCACCCCCCACATAATGTTTTCTCCCATTTTGCATTTCTGATGTTAGCATTGGCCCCTTCCTTCCCTTTAGGGCCCTACCTCCCATCCCTCCCCCTTCTATGGTGGTAGGAGTATTTCTTTCCCACCCCACCAGAAAGTCTATTATCCTCCGATCTGCTTCCTTCGCTCTCCCCCCACTACCTAGCTAACAAATCTGCACCTGATATTGAGGGATATTTTCTTCTTAATAAATAAAAACAAAATAACACTACATACATATATTTTTTGACCTCCCATGTCCGACCTCCAAGTGGGGGTGGGGTTTATGAATTAAGTTAAATCCAGGGATGTCACATCCACAGATCTTATCCTCGGCGATTTCTCATCTGCTTGACATCTCGGGAGAAAGTGCTGCCCTGTTACAGTCACACACTTATTTTCTTGCAAAATTGTAAAATCAATTATTGATTACAATTTATATACTAATAATAATGCAAAAATAAAGTGCTTTCTCTTATCTTTTGGAACACCCCCCCCCCCTCTCCCCCCTCGTTGACATTCAATTATTTGAGCCTTGCTCGGATCATAATTGAGACGCCCTACAGTGTACATTATCATTCTCTGTTTGATTTAATTAGTTGCTCGTCTTGGTCGGCATGGTTTTCGTGCAATGATTCAACTCTAAGCTAGAAAAGGCACAAACATAATTTACTTCTTGTATGTTCAGGGCCCCATCCGTGACATTTACGGATTCAATTTGAAAAATGTTGTGGGCAATCGCCGCTCGTGAATTCTTAGCTGAATTAATGTCTAAAATAAATGGTATTTGAGTGATTAAACTTAACATAACAATCACGACTTTACTTGTGTTTGGCTAGTAGTGTAGGGATCTTTTTAAAATAAATTAATTAATATCTAAAAAAATTAATTTGATATTTTATTAAAAAATATGTAAAAATAAAAGCAGCTCTACTTTTAAACACAATATTCGAGGATATTTGGTTTGGAGATGGCTTTGTTTTCTTAGTGGGGCTCATACAAAAAGCATGTAACTTTTGAAGGTGTGATTTATATTTTAAAAGAGCTGTATTTTTAGAAAAAAAAACCACAACACCTCCAAAGTACCAAACACAAACATCATCTCTTATTTTATGTGTTTGTATAGTGTTTTTAAAATAAAAATATATCAAAATATTTTTCGTACATCAGTTCATTAAAATCATGAAAAAACACTTAAAAAATATCAATTAAATATTTTTTAAAAAATAAATACTTTAAAAAATAAATTAAACTGCATTAATAAACATAATTTTAGAAGATTCTAAAAAAAAAAAAAAGAGTTTACTTAGTTTTCAATGTTATGTTGTGGTTCTAATGTTCACACGTAAACAAATTCTCATGATATAGAAATAGACTAATAATGCCATTTGGACATAAGCCAGGGTCGACCTGCTTGGCATCACTTATCACGCATCCCTTTTTTTTATTATTATTATTATATAAATAATCTGTCTCATGTCAAGAATCCAAAATTAACTAGTAGGAAAATAAGTTCGGTCACATCTTAAACTTTTATTTTAACTAAATTATAAGGTCATGTGGGCTTACCATTTGACTATGAGTAGTGTTTGAAGAATAAGCAGGTTGGGAGTAGAATTGCTGGTGAACAGGACCCTGTAGGCTCGACAGAGATGAACCGTCAGGTGTTGATGGCTCGGCCTCGTCGAGCTGGCACTCCAAGTTCACCCCAAATAGCCTCAGTCTCCTCGAGTTACCTGGCTGTGCTGTTTGGTTCTGTGCAGCAGACACTGCAGCAATAATGATACAAAACCATAAATGTATGACAACAGCCCTCCACTACTGCCACCAGTCTCTGGTTCAGCAAGAAACAGTAACATTCCTTTTTCACACACACAGGAAAAAGAAGAACAAAAGACAAAGATTGGGTGATTATTTCTTGGTACCATTGACTACGTGGACAAATTATCCTCATCGATCCTTTCGTTTTTGGCTGCTTTTATTGAAATGCTTGTTTCCCAGAAGCAATGCCATTAGGAGTAAAATACATACCTCTTGCGTACGTACGTAGCTAAGTTAAGAGAAGACAGTGACACGCAAATATCAAGAGTGGGTTGCAGGAGGGTAGAATAAATTTACTTCCTTTCTTGTCTGGCAAAAACAGGATAACCCTTTCCTCTTGTTTCTCTCTCAGTACTAACAAATATTAAATCAGCACTAAAATACAGAAGACAAGCTCTTAAAATGACCCCCGAATCCATCCACATTTCTCCAAGCTGATTGGAAGGTGTTTGTCACACACTTTAATGCCATTACTTGGTGTAATAATAGAAAATATGTAAATGAATTGCAAGATGAGAACTTCCTAGAAAATCACCCATTTCAGTATCATGCTTGTCTTCATAGAATGATAAAGGAAGAAACAAAGTTAAAATGCGAAGCATATAGATAAAATATACCTGCATGAAGACAGTCAGATTGGAATGGCACAGTTGTAGCACTCACATTAGCCCCATGGCCATGTTGCATATTACTACCAGAAAGATGATAAGGCCCAGAAGATGATGGAGAAGAATATAATCCTCTTCTCCACGCCCCACCGCCACTACCCTGCACCATCACCCCACTATTATTAGCACTACTACTGCTACTCATATCACCTCTCCTCCTCCACCCTATGAACAATCTGTCACCATCCGTTCGGTGCCGTTCAAACAAAACGGCATCACCTGCATCGAGTTGTTTTTCTTTCACATACCTACTCCACCCTTTAGTCAATACATAGCTTTGACTACTGTTCCAATATGAGTACCTAAACCTCCAATATTTGCCTGACTCGTCTTCGAAACTCAGTAACAACCCTTTATCCACTGAGTCACCACTAAGTGGAAAGTACTTCTCCGCATGTTGTTTTGGTATTACTAGACGGTTTAGCTTTCCTACATCACTTGGTGTTAAGGGTTTCTCAAACATGGGCTCTTTATCTAGTACTAGCCCTTCTTGTTCGTGTTCCCGTTGTGCTTCTTCTTGTTGTTGCTCATGGTCTTCTTCTTCATCATCTTCTTCGTTGAGATTGAAACTGAGATTTGGGTTTTGAGGAGGGAACATGGAGGAGGGTTCTTGAGGACTGAAATGGTTAAGCCAGGAGTGATGGTGATCGTGATGGTGGAGATGGGGAGGCCAAGAAGAATTCGGGGGTTTGTTTGGTCTAGAAGAAGAAGTGTTTGGGTTTGGTTCCATGATGGATTCTCGTTGCTGTGCCCACCAGCTGAGTGTTCGCTGAAGGTCTGTGGAGAAATGGTTTATAGACATTCGAGAATTGAGAGGGAGGATTTTAGTGCTTTGGTATGTAGAGAGAGAGAGAGAGAGAGAACTGTACTGAGGAAAGGTGAGGCGTGATGATTATGGGATTGATGTAGGAACTATTTGATGTAGCTAGCAGAGATATGACAATGAGGGAGAAAGAAAGAGAGGTGGGAGAGGGAGAGGCAGAGGCAGAGGCAGAGGGAGAGGGAGAGGGGAATAGGCACTCATATAAGTACGATAGTACTACTACTTTAAGGTTTTGCGTGATGAGGAAAAAAAAATCAATCATTATTTTCAGTGTAATTTGATACACTACTGCTCTAGCTAGCTAGACATGTCTCTTGGCTTACAACTCTTGACTTCTCTTTCTTTTTATTGCTTTTGTTGGATTTTTTTTTATATGTCTTCGAATCGAGGGTCTTGTTTCTTGTATGGTAAATAATATAATCAATCAATTAAAGAATTACAAAATTAGGCAGAAGAAGATGTATACATGATCTTGATGGACATATATAAAAGAAGTATTGTGAAGAGAAACAAAACACAGAGACTCTGGCTGGCTACATGGTGAATAATTTCTGTGTCATTAGAAACAACCCACGTTACTATATTGGCAAAACAAATCAAGGTGGGGCCAATCTTGACGTGTGCGTATATATAGTCTGTGTACTCTCATCCAACGGCCTGTTTAGCACCTTTGCCTCTGCAAATCTTCATTGAGTGGGCACACGGGATAGTTACCCTTCCAGTAACTTCAAGAACAAGAACATCTAGCCATGGTTCTGGTATCTACTAGTCTCAATCCTTGGATCCTGTACGTAGAGCTTGTTACGTGACTACGTAGGTGGGCGGGCGGGAAGGCTACAACTATAACCATTCCTCTCCAATGGTGAATGCATGGCATGAGATAAAAAGTACAATATGTCACAGATGGAGGGTTTGGTAACTTTCATGGAGGGAGAGCAAGTGGGGTGTGGTCCTAAATATTTACAAGGTGAATTCTCTTGTTGGGTCTCAAATGTGAAATGTGTAAGAGAAGAGAATAGTGTTTTAGTCACGTGCATTCCTAGTTTGGGAGAGAGTGCGGTAAGAAATCCAGAGATCCTCTCTCCTCCCTTTCCAATGAGCAGAGGGATGAGATAAGATTTGCCCATCTGGAGACCTTTTCTGTCAGTCGTGTTCGAATCCTCTCCTCACACACACACACATCTCTCTCTCTCTCTCTCTCTCTCTCTCTCTCTCTCTCTCTCTCTCTCTGTCGCATTTATCACCCAGACAATGGCTCCCTTAGGGTCGTCTCTTGCTCTGGGTGCCTCTTACTCGTATTTATTTCCTAGTATTTTATTTATCGTGAGCTAGATGTGTCTTTTCTATGAGTTTCAGACAAAACCCACCTCAATTTCCAGGTAGATTCACACACCCTTTGCTTCCCTACAAAAGGGTAGACTAGTTGTTATTAATTACTTAAGTAATTATTGGGGACATGCAATGAAGGTTGTCGTGTTGTGTGCTATACATTATCTAATACCAGCAAGATGCTTGTGCCTTCTTACTGCTTGTCTACCATCTACCAAGTAGCTGATATATTATTAATTTTATTCATAAATATATATATATTATTGGACAGTCACGGCCCTTGATTGAACGGTCCAAATCATTGGAAAACAGTATTGATTGATTATTACCTAGGCAAGTGTAATGATAATGAAATGCATCTTCAACCTTTTGTTTTCAATTTCTAAAGTATTGGTGATTTTAACCTTGAATGTGATTATTTTATAGATAATTTTTTATGGAATAGATGAAGAGATAAGATATATATATAGGAGGGAGAATTTACAACAAGAAAGAATAATCGATGTAGCAAATCAAATACACCACTTAGAATAACCGTTTTTTGTCTTGAAATTAGCATTTAATTTACTTTGAGTTATATGCTAAGGATTTTTTTAATGAAAAATCGAGGTAAGGAATTATTTTTCTTAGTAAATATATTAATTCCTATCATATTATATGTTCACATGAAAACATCTTGCCTTTTTTTTTTAATGAGACCCAGTAATACATGTTTATCTCTGTTTTTACTAGCTAAATAACTTCTAATTAAATGGAATCCACAACAAGAAAACACTTTAAGATTTTGCTATAAATTTTGAATGTTAGAATAAAGCCATTGGGCATTATATATATATATATATATATATATATATATATATATATATATATATATATATATATATATATATATATTTGCGACCATTTTCTAAAATAATTCATAACCCAATTTGACCCCTCATTTTTTGTATAATTAGAAAATCTAAAAATATATCTTTTCAGCAATTTTAGTCATTTCATTATTTTCATCATTTTTTTCATAATTCATTTTTGGATCATTCCCCAAATTCATCTTTTTTTCTTTTCAAAATAAAATAATAATAACAAGAAGACTGATATTTTGAAAAAAAAAAATCAAGCTGCAATTTTGAATGAAATCAGAAGCCTAATTATATCCAATTTTACCTAAAAGTAAAGAGACAATGCAGATTCAAGATTCAATTTGATCATTATTGGATGAATCTGCATAAAAATTAAACTCGGTGACATAATAAGATTTTTAATAGGTCAATTTGATTTAATCATGGACCAAATTGAGAATTTAATTATGTTTAAGAATTAATTTCAGTTCAATTAAAGGATTTAATTAGATACAAAGACTTGATTATACTTTAAATAGGTCAAATTAATTTTATTAGGGGATTAATTGGTGAAAATTAAGTTTAGAAGTCCAATTTGAACTTAATTAAAAAGATTAGAATTTTAGAAGATTAAATTTAACTTTTACCAAGTCAATTAGTTCAAATCAAAGGTAAAATTGCAAGAAAATTAAAGAAATTCGCAGTTAATAACGATTTTGCAAAAGACATCGAACTATGGGGACTCTATTGATTGAAATGAAGGGTGAAAATTGAAGAAAAATGAAAGTTTAATGGACAATTGAGGGTTAAATTGCATAAATCCAAGACCAAGGACTAATGTAAAAAGGGCGCTAAAATTCAGGACTGACATTGAAGTTTAGTAGGGGTAAAATTGCATAGATTTGAAAGTTTAGGGTCAATTAGGAGTGTAATTGAAAGAAATGGAAAGTTGGAGGACCAAATTAAACTTTGGCCAAATCCTTAAATTAAAACCTTAAGAGCCAAAATGATGTTGATTCATTTAAATGAAATGACACGTTTTAACCAAAACGACACCATTATAACGGAACAGAATCAAAGAAAAAAGGGACAGACTAGATGACGCGACTGTTCATCTTCTTCATCATTACTCTACCCGAAAGCTGCTCGGGTGGCCTTTTTCTCAAGACATTTAATACCTCATCTCTTTGACAAAAACTTGCACGCAAACGATAGCCTGACATCTGACTACACCCTAGTATGGTCATTTCTGACCAATTGACGCCACAATGGCTGTGACACTGCCATAAAATGGCCAACCCGACCAGCCCTTTCTGCAATAACTCTTCCAAGTCATGATGATAACTTTGAGCCAACGATTGAGATCCTTTCAGGTCGAATCAAGGGCCAAGATTTGACACCATTAAAGATAAAATATCCATCTTACACCCTCTATAAATAGGGGTGGATTCCATGGCTTAAGGGAGGAAAAAATTGGGTCTAAAGTTGACCAAAAAACCAGTCTTCCCTTATTATTTTATCTGCCATTATCATTTTTTTCCTTCTCCGCCGCTATGACTTCGGCTTTTTCAGCCAACCACCACCTCACCAACAACGTGACCATCGTGGCCCAGCACCATTGCAACTCCATTTCCTCGCTTGTAATTGGAGTTGCCACTATGAGCTCCTCCATTCTCTCATACACAATAACCTTTGCAAGCTTCTTCGTCTTTCTCTCAGATCAGCAACAACCCTTGCATCTTCGACCTCCAATCACTAGCAACAGTGGCAGTAACTCCAGTAGACTGATAATTGCCATCATTTCAGTTTCTTCCTTCTCTAACACTGGCAGCAGCTACTCCAACCACATTAGTTGTTTCTCCTTCTTCTCCCTCTAACAGCCAACACTTCTCACTATCGTCTCCACCACCAATCGACAGCTAAACCAACCGGCCACTCCTTCCACACACGGTAGCCTCCCCCTCTATTCTTCTTCTTCTTCTTCCCCTCTCCTGCTTTCACGCTGCATGTGAACAGTGAAACGTGAATTAAAACCATAACCTAGCCTTTTCCATCTCAATTCATGATTTCCCATAAAAATCCCAAACATCTCTTTCACTAAGAAAACTCCAATCTCACCTCTTTAATCTCCTCATGATCTGATCCAAAAGCCATTATCTCAGATTCCACCCGCGACAACCCTGCACCATCCACCAATGAAGGTTAAATCAACACAACCTCTTCTTCCTCTTAGCGAACAGCAACACCACCTCTTCCACATCACCAAAAGTGGCAGCCTATTGTAATGTCAGTGGGTATAGCAAATAGGCTTTTAAGCGTGAAGATCACCATCTTTAAGATATTAATTGCCCTCACTATATTTGCTGTAGGGTTAAAGTAATATACCTTCATGATACAACAAAGCCTTAAACTTATAGACAACAACTTTTATAAATTTATTAAGAAGTTCTATTTTGTTTCTGATAAATGTAAATAGAGAGTTTGTAGAGAAAAATTAGGAAGAGAATAAGATTGTTTCTAATTAATTTCTATCAATATAAAACTAGTATTTATAAATAAAATAACACCCTTTTAGATCAATGTGCCTGTAAAATTTAGAGACATAAATTTTCATACCAATACGTGTGTAGAGTTCAAAATGCAACTCTTCATTCAAATTATTTAAACAATTTGGTAGGAGGTGTCATGCATAATTATTAGATTAATTAATTTCAAAATTTTAATTAATTAACTTAAATTAATTAATTCTAAAAATAAAAATAAAAATGCTCATATGTAAATGCCATCATATATATCTCAATTTTAGCTTTCCCTCCAAATCTTCCCTCCAACATCCAAATTTATTGATTTTGTATCCATCGTATTATAAAGTACAACAAATCCTCTTACCTTTCTAATGTGGGATAACATTCTCTTTAACAACCTAACGTACAAGTTATATTTTAACAACACCTATGACCAAATACTCCTCAACAACCATCATTGGTCAGCCCTTCTCATCATCACCATTAACCCCTCTTTTCCATATAACCACAGCTACCACCTATCAAAATCACAACTCAACAGTTACCACTAATTTTTTTAGCTTTTTCACTTCCTCACCATAATAGTCACACCAACAACCCATGGTAGTAGTGACTCCCGTAAAGACACACCATAAAAAAAAAAGCTAATAAACATATTCTCACTAAAGCAAGCCCTTGATTGACCCAATACATTTTCCCTTAACCACCATAAGAGCCACCTCTGGTTCTCCTCTCATACTCAAAGTGACAACCAAGAAGTAGAAGGGAAATTATTAATTTGGGTTTTCTCTTTTCAATTTGCATTTATTGGATTAATAATCAAGCTTTTTCTCTAAAAAGTAAAAAAGAAAAGAAAAAAAAAAGAGGATGAATTATGTCTTCTGCCAAATCACTTTATTATGTAGGTTATAAGTGGCGAGTGAATCGTACACACTCCTTCTAAATGATCAACTAACCAGCATGTGAGTCGTAAACGCATCACATGTCCTAGTGGTGTTTTCTAGTGATTTCTAGTGTTTTTTCACCTTGAAAGTCAATTTCAAACCTCAAATAAATATTCATGTGATTTATATATTTAATTCCATGTATTTGTACACTTGATTTATGTTTTGTATAAGTTATAAATTGTTTTAGCAATACATTTCTCATAAAAATATAATAAATAAAAATGGGGGCAAAGCCTTTTTTTTCCACTCTTAGGGTCCAAAACCCAATTCTTATCATCTGTATGGGTCCAATACCCATTTTTTTAACAACCTTGATGAAATCTCTATATTTAGGGATAAACATCAATTCTTTTGACATGTCTCCTTTTAAAAGGATCGATGTCCAGATTTTAAAATCAAACATGAGTTACGCTCACTTTTAGCAATTTCAATGAAATTTTCATTTTAGGACTTAACATCAACATCTTTGACGAGTCTTCTATTTTTAGAGATTAATGATATTTTTTGACATGTGTAAAGAATGAAATCAAATTTTTTAGAAATAAATTGAAAATAAACTAAAAACAATGAGAATAATTAAGAGCAATGAAAAAGATAAATTTAGGTGAAAACTCATAATAAAAGTTGTTGTAAAGATGACATGTTCTTTCCTTGAACATAACTAACCCCTTACCTGAATTTCTAAAACCAGTATATATTTTAGAATCCCTAATTCTCTCTAATTACTAGGTGACGACTCTTAATTATCCACGATATATTCTTAGTTCCCGCCGCGACGTTCATCGAGGTGTGACAGTAAGCATATGGGTTATGGGCTACAAATAATACGTGGAGCCTAAAACACTAAGACTATTATTTATAAGAATTTAAACAAGTATTGGTATAAATTTAGACATTGCTTTTTCAGATAAATAATTAGATTTGCATTTTAGTAAGTCAAGCATTTTTAAAATTAATTCAAAATTATAAGATTAGTATAATTGTCAATAAAATTATTATTATATTCCATCTTTAATAGTAAGTTTTTTTTAGTTATGGAAAGCAATATGTAGGATTTTATATAGAAATGCTACATAAGCTGACTATGTTGAGTGTTAATATAGTTTTTGGGAATAACATACATTCATCTAAAAAATTTAATCTATAAAAAAACTATATATGTTTTTGGTTAGTGATTGACTACACATTTTTTTAATATGAGCTAATAAAACAAAAAAAAATTAAATTTTATTCTAAAAAAACATTTACGTTTGCTCTCACCTCCGTCTAGTTGTTTCTCTCTAGCATTCAGTCAGTATATAACTTTGACCGCTATTTCGTATGAGTATATAAACCTGTAATTTTTTGCTAACTCGTCTTTGAAATCTCCAATATAATCAATTATTTAGTAATTTTACTATATTATTTCAATTTCATTTGTGTGGTTATAGTTATCATATTTATATTTGTTTGTATTTTTTCTATTGTATTTAGACATGAATAGTAATAAATCTCATTCTCATGGAAAATGTTTAACTGAAATTTTGTATAATTTCTTATAACATTTTGTTTTTGCACAACATGTTATTAATTTTAATTTCTTTATTGATTGGAATTGAATTTATATTTTTTTTCTTCTTGAAACTAAAATAAAAAGGTAATAAAATTTTTAAAAAATCTATAATATATATAGTGTTTTCTTAATCTATATATCATATTTAAATTCTTAATTACTCTAAATTATTTAAAGAAATAATATTGTATCACTTGATTTTATAATTTTATTATGAAAGGACTTCCTTGAAAAATAATAAAAATTTAAATAATACATAATTTTATTGATTAGTATTTAAATATATAAACACATAGTTAATCTATGTGTCATATA
Source organism: Populus nigra (assembly GCF_951802175.1). Lineage (NCBI taxonomy): Eukaryota > Viridiplantae > Streptophyta > Magnoliopsida > Malpighiales > Salicaceae > Populus > Populus nigra. The sequence continues at coordinate 8,606,353 of NC_084868.1, forward strand.
TAATCAAGATTTCTTTGGTTTATTATTGATTGATTGATTATTATTTTTTTTTTTAAAAAAAAAACTAAATTCATCCTATTAAACTTTCATGATACAGAGAATGTTATTGGATTGCCCTAAACAGAAATTTGCCACACCTCTCTCAAAGATGTTGTTCAGGCTTTCATGGTGGAGGAATGCTTGACCCTGAAGAAAGTGTAGGTTTCATGGATGAATCTGCCATGCAATCCGTGAAGGGTTTTTGTTGCATTATGAAAGCTTCATAATTTTATTTTATTTTTTTTGGGATATTTAAGGAAAGTTGTCACTGATTGCGATAAAGAAAACAAAATTAAAAATTTCTATATCTGGGACCGAGACCTTTCTTCACTAGAGTCCATGAATCTCTTTTTGCACTCAATATGCATATCTGCAAACATTCTTTTCTTAGATCATCAAAGATGATCGATGATGGGTCTGTTGAAAGTTTATGAGTTAACACACAGAAGGATAATGACTTATATACTAAAATTAATTTTTAGACAATAAAAATAGCATCCTTTTTTTTTTTTAATCTTAGGATGGTGTTATTCTCACTCCACAATTTTTGTTAGTTATTTCCACTTCAATAATTTTAATGAATATGTTTCTTAATTACTTCTTAATCTTATATATATATATATATATATATATATATATATATATATATATATATATATTATTAGAAGAAACTAAAATTAGTAGAGGAATTATTGTAGCAACAAATATTGTAGTTCTAGACTTATTTACATTGTGTATCAGAACAATAAAATGATAATTTTTCCCTTGGCCTGTGAATTAACATTATTTACACAGTAAAATGACTAATTTATATTTTAAAGCAAAAAACATCAAACTAAAATCTTGAGGCTCTTTTGACTTTTGTTTTTTTAAAAAAACACTAGTAAAGTGATTAAATCACTATTGCATGCAAACACTTTTTTTTTTTAATTTCATACCTCAATATTTAATCTCATTTAAGTTTTATGTTAAATTTAATCTTTATTTTTTAGTTTGATATTTTTTTAAAATACTTTTTTATTGAAACTTTCATTTTAATTTCATCCCTCAATATTTTGTTGTGTGAAAATTTAGCTTTATGAGTTTTTTTTTGTTTGCTTTCTATGGAGTAATTCCGATCTTAGGATCCAATTCACGGGTTTGAAAAGTTAGTCTGGGTTGATTTAGGTTTTTTAGGTCCTTTTATACAATTAGTTGTTTTTACAATTTCATCCTTAATATTAAGTTTCTATGAGATTAGGCTTCATTATCTTTTCTTTTTCTTTTCTATGAGGTTATTTCAATCTCATGTACCGAGTCATGGGTTTGGCGAGTTAATCCAAATTAACTCAAATCAATTTTTTTTATTTATCTACTATTATTACCTATTTTTATTATATTATTAAATTAAATGAGTTTATTAGATCCAGTCAAGTCAATGACTTAACTCTCAAATTTCTCTTAATTTTTTAAAATCTCTACCATCACTTAGCATCATTTTTTTAAGTTAGAAAATTTTTGGTCTGATCATGGCCTTACGTAGGCCACAAATCTAAATATATAATACTAAAATATTAGTAATTATTTATAATATATAATATATAATATTTGGTACTTGAAAAATGTATGGTCGTGATTTGTTGAATAACTTATCCATAAAATTTAACATATCTACCAATTTGCTATCAAGTGTGTAAGAAAAAAATAATTTAAAACCTTATACTTTTAAAAAATAATGTTTTAATTTATAGATAATCTACTCTCTCTTTTTTATTCATTTTATTAATATAAAAAGATTTAAAAAAAAAATTAATTACTTTTAAAATTTCAATAATGGTATGGACTCACACTTTGTGTAAAAAATAATGTTGAGGAGCTGCAAACACGTTTTAAGAAAGGAAGAAAAATTTACGACTTAAATCATAAACCCGACTAGATTAAATAAGTTGATTTTATTTAATTAGTTGATAACAAAAATAAGCAACGACATCATATGGACTAATTGTATTTTTTTAAGGTATCACAATAACCTGGAAAAATATATTTTTAAAAGGGGACAAATGATGTAGCTCCATTCTCAGCTCATTAAATACAGAAGAAAGAGAAAAGGTGAAAAAAGACATAAAACAATCAGCCTTGGTCATCTCAAGTTAGCATGACAAACTTGTAACCTGATAATCAGGGCCAAGCCAACCAGGATATCCCACCAAACCCGCGAGCTAGATTATGAGATTGAAATAACTCGATAGAAAAAAAAAATCACAAAGCCCTTTTTTTTAAAAAATGTCAACAACAATAACTGTCAAACTCATGACTTGGATCATTAAATCCAAAGCACTCTTATGTAGAAAAAACCATGAAACTTAATTCCCAATCAATCAAATACTGAAGGATAAGATTGAAAAAAGAATTTTCAATTATAGAGAAGAATTAAAAAAATAACAACTAAAAAAATGAAGATCAAAATTAAAATACAAAATAAATTCTATAGTTGATTAAAGGGTGAAATTGAAAAGAAAAATTAATTTAGCAAAAGAACACAAAAAAGATCAAACAAAAGAAGATCAAAATTGATAGAAAAATTAAAATAAATAAAATTTTGATGGAGGGTGAAATTGAAAAGAAAAATAACTTTAACTAAAGGAAAAAAATTCAAAAGAATGAGGACTAAATTGGTAAAAATAATATACCATAAATTTGGATTGAATGATGAAATTGAAAATGAATAAAACTTTTATAAAAAGGCCAAGAACAAAAATTAGAAATCAAAAGAATAAGAACTGAAGTTGAAATACTAATAATAAAAAAGATTCAAACTAGCATTTTCAAGGGAGGAGATAGAAAAGAAGAAAAACAAAAAGCCCTACCGGTGACAAACCACTCAACCACCACAGACATGCAGCGCCTCCAAAGAAAGAAGACATAATGACACTTCCAGTGACATGATGAAAAAGGGATTTTGATTACTAGGAAGCGCCGCACGCGCTCAAACAATGCGATGTGCCAACCTTTTTTTATTTTCTATATTTGTTCAAAGAACAAATTTCCTATTAGTTTACATATTATCTCAATAATGTTCTTTCAAGCTGCTTCATGTGTTATGAACGCAACTTGTTCGAGCAAACATCTCTAAAAAAATGTCAAATCTCTGTAAGCGTATTTCATATCTTTTTTGTCAATAAATTTTTATATGAAATTGGAATTAATATTTGCATAAACACATGATAATCATGGTTTTTCAATCCATATAATTTGCATTCCTCCAAGCACAAATCTAGCTATGTTCAAAACATATCCATCAGGAGATCACCAACTCTTAAGTGATTCATATACATGATATTATGCTTTTTTGTCTAAGGTAAATGTAGTTTTGGGCTTTGCCACATGTACCCTATCATTAAGTAATTATATAATTTAATGATCATAAAACAAAATTATATTTATTTTAGCTTTTATGTTGTCTTTTGTTTTCCTTTTAACATTCATTATCGTGTTAAAATATTTTCCAAACACATTCTTCTTAATATGCATGATATCCAAATTATGGCAGAAGACATTAGTTTTCTAATAAGAAAGCTCCCAAAAAATACTCTGTTTTATCCAATTATGGATCACACCAAAACTAGGAAATTTCTGCTTACCGGATTGAAAAATGAATACAATATCCTCATACTGTGATACTGCATCATATCATTCTTCACCCTAAAGTACCAAAGATGCAATATTCCTTTCAAATTTACCTTTTAAGAAGTTTTTTTTTTTTTGTATCGATGACTACTTTTTAAGAACCTTTGATGACAATCAAATAAAGAAGTTTTACCATCATTCGTTAAGGTAAAGGCCTTATTGTTTTCCATACAATAAGGACAAGATAATTTTCCATGTGTACTCTATCCTAAGACCATCCTACATGCAGAAAAACAATTTATAGCCCATATCAAAGTTGTCTTCATTTGAAAAATTTGTTTCCTTACAACATCATATATCAAAGCCATGAATGACCATAACTATTTCAACTCATCAATCAACAGTTGAAAACAAATATCTATATTCCTACTTGGACTATAAGGACCAAGTATGAAAGTAGATAAGAACATGAATTTTAGCCTCGTACATATCCTCAAGAGCAAGTTGTAAACTGTTAGTATGACCAACCAACAAAAATACGATGTAACAAATGATCCAATTAGATTGAACCCATTTGTACGTAAACCAAGATGCACGTTCTGTGATTCCATTGAAAACTAAGAATGCATCCTATTAAAGTGTTTCCAAGCTTTACCATTAAAAAGGTGCACCATAAGTCCATCCTCTGCATCATGTGAATAATGTAATGTCATGTGCTTAAATATTTTCAGATATATATAACCTTTGCAATCTGGGAGTGATTGGGAAATATCTTAGTTTTTCTTATGCGACAAGTGTTCTTCCTCTACCCGTATTGAGTTCCAAGCATGCCCACAAGTTTTCACTTGGTTAAATTTACATCTTCATCGTAGTATACATGCAAAAAGTTAGACATATATCAATTTTTTGATATCCTAAGCTAGGGGGTTTCATTATGGATTTTGTATCATAAAAGTTCTCTTTCAGCCTATTTCTTTCAAGTAAAATGCTTTTTCCCTTTTGATTATGCTATCATAACCAGCCTCACTCATATCATAATTAGACTTGATGGTAAACACTAGTATAATAGCCAATAATTTATTGTCATCTGTGCACCCATCCCATAATGGTTTATAAACATCTTTTAGAAATTCAACAAATCTTTACATTTGGTTCTTCATCTACACATAAACCTTCACTTGAATAACCATGATTCAATCTCATTGCATCCATCACCATACTCTTATAACGATTACTATTATTATCTATAACTAGATGCTGAGCCAACAATATTTTCTTACATGGTCTTATAAGGAATATAGGGTTCTTTATGTGCAAACCAACACAAGTATGCAGAGCCAACAATCTTATTATAGAGATGCATCATCACAACATATGATTGATGGAACTTTTTTGCTTCTTACACTTCATATATGGGGTGAATCTCCACTAATATTTTTTAGATTTGAAAATATAAAATTAATAAAACCCTCAACCTCTTTACAATAACCCTTTTTATACAACCCTTGGGATGAATATCGATACTTCCAAGAACGATCATTCATTACTTAGGAAATCTATAAAGAATAATGATGATAACATTTCTTAATAATGTAACAATTAATTCAAAATTCAAAATTTTAATTAAAAATGAATTCACAATCTAATAATCAATTTTTTTTTTTTACAAAAATGCAATGACAGTTACATTAAAATGATAACTAAATAAATCCAATTAACAATACTTAATCGGTACCTAACTAATTATCTATTATTTGTTCAATTCAAACATACTCAATCTAAATTAATATCATTTAATTGGTATCAATTCCATTAAAAAAATCAATTTCCCTAAAATTTACAACATAACAATAAAATTGATAAAATGTGATTGTTACCCATTAAATAACCCACCATTTCTGTCATTACAACACACACTTAAGTTATGAAATCAAATTCAAAATAAATTTCTTCAAATAACAAACAAATTCAAATTTTTCCAATTACAAACAAACCCCAACATATAAATCAAACTTTAATTCAATATGAAAAGTTGTGAAACACTTGAATATACAAGCAAACTACACTACAAATACTCCATCTCAAATTAACACATTATTTTAATACATAAATGGATAGGTTTACTTCATATATGAAATATTTAGAAACAATAGTACCAAGACAATGATACTGACACTAAAGAGTGTTGGGTGGCCAAATTTGTGATGATAGGGGCCTAGACTTATGGTAAAATAAGGGAGGAGTTGTTGTTTAGATTTGCAGTTCAAGAGAAATAAGAAGAAGAAGAAGAATGGGGTGCCATGACATGGAAGGCTATGATAATAAAGTTTAGTCTGAAATCTCTCTTTATACTGAAGATGTGAATGAGCACTAAAAAAATAGATGATCATGGGTCTCCACATGTGAACCACGTAAGTTACATTCCGTGAAGGTGATGATCTGAAAAGTGTATAGTCTGTCCATAATATGCAATCCTAAAGAGGCAAGTCATATTATGAAGAAGTGTCATGAGACATGTCCTGGAAATCAAAGAAGATGATGCATAGTATTCTTGGGCCTAGTATCTCGAAGTGCCTCCCAAGCTGAATTAATAGTGAACCGCCGCTTAGAATGACCTATCCAAACATAGTGATCCGGGCAGCTAACCCAGATGTGAAATCTAATATAGTCCCATATCTGCTAGAGTTCTTGATTACTTGAAGGAAAGGCTCAACCACTATTTTCAATAATGTTTGCAACCTTTGCTTTTTAAAAAAATCTAATAGATAATAGAGCACTGAAGGGCAAAAGGCCCAACCATCAATATAATATTATTTTATTTTTTTAATTATTTTATTATGTCAATAATTCCGTCATTAATTAATGACAAAATATTCTTCATCTGTAATTTCATTAGAAATAGCTAACAAAAATATATATTATGTCATTATTATAATTAGACATTACCGTTGATGAAAAATATTATTTCGATAACTCCATTGTTATTTTACAATTTTCTGTAGTGTAAAAATAAAGTAATATAATATGGTTTAAGATTCTGATTCTTACCATCTACCATATTCTTCTCCGCATTCAAATAAAGCAATTGGGTATAGGAATTTTGTTATTGACCCTAACGGCGCACACAAATCACATATCCATATAATTTACATGGACAATTAGGATGTACGATTGCACCCATATGCTTGACACTTCTCTGAAGATAGTATGTAATTTGGAAATTATAATTGAGATTTCTGGCCGGATGTATAGGACTTGTAGGAAATTAATGACAGAGTACTAATTGTTGATACCATTTTTAGTAGAATCATGTAGATATGCTACGGGGAAGGGAGACCACTTCGGGATTTGAATTCAGTGATGAATTTACTAGGTATTGCGGTTGCTGGAAAGATTTGATGCTCTGTGTTTCTTCTTGGAACTGGAAAGGAATATTTCTGATAAAAAAAAATCTCATCCCAGAATATATCTCTCGTCTCTCTTCAGTAATTCAAGACACCCTAATCAAAGGAGATGTCCATATTTATCCAATATCGAGAAACTTGGAATGTATCGATTAAGCTATCACAGGGGTAAGTTTCTTGAAATTTCAACACATTTGAAACTCTCATGTTTGCAGACAATCTTTTTAGTGGATCTTTTAATAAACTATATATCTTCCCTGAAACCAATTTTACATGTTAAATTTCAGTGGATTATTAAGAGAATGATGAATTATTGACAACAAAATTATCGTCTCTATGAGAATATATCTACACCTGCGTTTATTAATTTTATTTGAAGGCTTTGTTAATTGATTTATTAACATGAATACATTTTATATTTCGTTTTATGAATAAAATAAAAAATATTATTATAAAAAATGCCGTGTTCTTTTAGAATTTATATAATAGATATTGGTCCATGCTATATCGTGGATTGACATAATCTTCTTCCATCACAAAAAAGAAAGAATGTTGAGACGACATAATATTTAAGAAGAAAAACAAATAAATTGACTTGACTCAGGTTATTGACTTGACTATATTTAATAAGCTCACATAGTTTCAATAACATGAATAAAAAATATAATGAAAAAAATAGCAAAGAAAAAAAGTAAAAAAATTCTACAACCTGATCATGATATCTGGGTAACTCTATTGAAAGCAAATTGAATAAAATAATGAAACTTAATTACCAAACAATCCAAAGTTGAAGGGCAAAATTGAAAAAAAATTATTTTTTTTAAAAGAAATAAAAAATAAATTCGACTCAACTCAGGTTAACCCATTGACCTCGCGATCATAGATATAAGATTGAGATAACCTCATAGAAAAAAAAAAGTGAAAAAAAATATAGAGATCAATTCCTAATAAATTAAAGTTGAAGGATGAGATTGAAAAAAATTAAGATTTAATAAAGAACCTAAAAAAAGGTCGTAGCCAACCAACCCAAGTTAATATTCAAAACACATGATCTTGGTCATGAGTCCGAGATTAATTCTATAAAAGACAAACCCTAAAAAATAACAAAATAGAATTCTCAATAGCAAAAAAATGAGGGATGAAATTGAAAAAAAAAGCAGCAAAAAAAAAACAAAACAAAACAAATAGTAATAAAAACAAAGGGGGTCAAATTTGACATAAAAATAAATTAAAATCAAAATCAAATGGTTAAGGGACGGAATTAAAAACAAAACTCAATTAGAAAAAAAGAATAAAAAAGAAATAAATAGCGATTGAAAGAATGAAAATTAAATTTGATCTAAATATTAAATAAAATCAAGTTATAAGGAATGAAATTGAAGAAAAAAAATCTATAAAAGATTAAAAAACAAAATAAGTAACAATAAAAAAAATTAGGATCAAATTGTATGAAAAAACAAATGAAATGAAACTTTTGTATTTTACTGAAGAGAAGATTAAGAAAAGGGGGATGAGAAAAAAAAATTCACTAGAGCCACACTATCGGCCTATCACCGATACTCACCTTGTCGCTAGTAAGATCTAGGTGCGTCCCTCCTAGTGTGTCTATGTAAGGTGTTGTTTGACCGTCTAAGGAGCTTATAAATGGTGTTTGAAAGGCATAGGCTTCTTCTACTCATTGCGTGTGCATTCTTGATGCCAATTACTTTTTTCTTTTAAAATATATTTTGTACATGGTAAAATACCCAATTGTCCTTGAGGCTATTTGATAATTACAAAAACAAAAAAGCCATAATAAAATGACTAAAAGACCCTTGAACACAAGTTCAATAAAATAAAGTTTTAAGGGTAGTTAAGTAATTATATAATGCAGAAAAATAAAAAGGTCCCTTGCCCCCTAGTTATGTTTTTTTTATTTTAAGGGTAAATTATTGATCATATTGTGCAACGTACAAAAATATAAAGAAACAAGTTTACTCTTTTTATAGAGAAAAAAAAAAAAGCATTAAAAACATTATTACGTGGCAGCTAGCAATCAACAACACAATAAGTTCTGATCCACAGTATCTTATTGATGGAACTTAGTTATTTTTTTTTTTTAATTCCACATGTTCTTAGGTCCTTAACAGAAGTTTTAAGCCTTACATTGAAACAAGAAAATATCATAAAACATGGACAGCTACAAACTAATTGTTTTCTCACAATTTAGGATTCTTAAGAATCTTTGAAGGGACCACATTGCTAGCTCTTGTTAATAAATGATACTTATATTTTATTTTGAATTAATTAAAATTCCATATTATACTTTCATGAGTGATTCTAGTAAGAAAAGAGTTATTATAAATAATTAAAAAACATTTTATATATATATATATGGAGTGTTTTTTTTAAAAAAATTCATTACTCTATTATATTTTTTAAGTAGATTTTTTTTATTAATATGTGAATAGTAATAACAAATACTATAGGAAATATTTAACAAGAAAAAGAGATATTGTGATGAAAACTTTCTTTTGAGAAAATAAAATTTGAAGAAGATAATCAACACAACGATGAAATTCAAATATACTGATTAAAAGAAAGGATAATATTGGTTTGTTTGTCATGGGTTTTAACCAAGGCAGGTGGGACTTATGGGTGACAATCTTATTGTATTTTTTATTAATATCATTTTTTTAATTTAAAAATGTTTAATTTACCCATAATAATGGTACCTAGCTCCTTCAAACCGAGGAGCCAACTGCGAAGAAGGCATGTTATTTATCAAAATGTTTTTTTTTTTTTAAAATAATAGAGGAGATTGACCACGAATAAAATATATACATGGAGGAGATTGTTTTTCAAAGGAAATACAATAGTAAAATAGGGGTAGTTATCTCTTAATTAAACTCTCAAGGACAGAAATAACCAATATCACAGAGACATCATGGATATATAAAGCTAGGGTTGAAAGGTTTATCTCCTGCCTTTTTATTCAGTAGAATGTGTTTTAGGTGCTGAAGCTTAATTTATTTCAAAAAATTGTGCAGATCTTTGAAGTGGGGGACCTTAGACCTTATAATATGAGGATTACACCCATGGACCATACATTAAAATACAGTTCGCACATAAAATCATGGCAACCTGGTATCTCAGACAAGATTTTGGTGGGTCTGATCGGTTTGCAGCAACTTTTGTGCAGATTCATTGGATCTTGAACGCTACGCCCCTGCTCTCATGAACAGTTTCAGGAGTTTTTACCTTTTAAAACAGATTGATTTTATGCCGAAAAAAATAAAATTAAAAGGAACATAGCAACGCCTTGAATATTATAAGTATTAGCTAGTTTATTAACTTAATTAATTGTTTTTAAATGAGCGTATCGTTTTCTTCTTTGTTTGGGAATTAGATAATGACAGGTCGCGCCACTGCTTTTTGGAGATGACAAGCTACAAATATATGGTGGGTGATGGGAAATGTTTTGACAAAAGATTTCACTCATATTTATCAACAAGCTATAATTATAAAAGGAGAAATATTTTTAACCTTATAGTAATTGGTCTTAATTGGTCTGATCAGGTTTTGAATTTATTATTTAAAAATTACCAGTTTAAGTCGCACAAACCTCAAGATAATTAGAGATTTATATAGTCGTTAACTTCAAAACCTGTAAAATTAGTCGAGGTATATACAAGCTATCCCAAACACCCACATTAATATTAAAAAAAAAACTATTTTCCTTGTGTGATCTAAAACATTCCAATGAACCAAAAACAAGTGCAAACTTACACTTCCTTCCGTCCAAACTTGTGATTTCGTGCGAGATGCATTTGTATATGTTTTTTAATAATAATAATAATAATAATAATAATAATAATAATAATGATTGGAATTTTGATTCTGATTTCTCAATTTTCAAATGATTATATATATACATAAAACAATGCCACTTAAATTATGTGTCATTAGCGCGCTGCAAGCGCTAAACCAAGACTGTCGGGAACTGATAACAACAGCTGATCATTTGGGTACGCGGTATGCTAATTTTTGAGCAATAGCTGGCCTAATGCACCTCCTAAATATCTTAGTTTAATCAATCTGGAATTATTGTTTACTCACATCTATTGTTAGGTGGATTATTTTTCATCCACATCATTGAACTATGGAATATAATAATAATTTATAGTGTTTTACTTTTATTTTTTGTTATTGATTTTTTTTTTAATTTTATTTTTTAATATTAGTGTGGTTGAGAATTTGACTTCATAATTTTTTTTTATTTTTTTTTATAGGTTTAGTGTGATTTGTAAATTTATCAAGGTAACTCATATTGCTCCAGTTTAAGAGTTTGGTGAGGTGTTTTTTTTTTTAATTGACCTTGGTAATCTACGGTGTTTTTGCTTCTTTTTTTCCTTTTGCTATTGAAATTTTGTTATGATTTTTTAAATTTTTTTATTAATTTTATCTTTTAATATTGGAGTAAAGTATTTGGCTTTGTATTTTTTTTTTGTTATTTTGACTTTCTACAATATTAGTGTAGTTTGTGGGTTTGTTAGGGTAACCTAGATTGTCTTTATTTACAGGTTTGATTGGGTGTTTTTTTAATTGAACTTAATTTTTTTTTATCATCTATTTTTTTTTATATAGTTAAAAAAAAATTAGTTTCAAACAAAAATCATATTATTAACTTTTATAAAATCCATGGACATGTTCACATATTTGGCTGGTTGACCTAATTTGTAGGTCTGGTGATTACAACTTTTTTTTAATTATTTTTTTCAATGTCATCCTTAGATATTGAGTTAATTGAAAATTCAGTTTTATAATTGGTTTCATTTCAATATCTATAAAGTTATTGCAGTCTAAAAAAACATCTCACTATTGGGTTGGTATTTGATTTTGTGATCATCTTTTTTTATTCTTATATAATTAAAAACAATAGTTAAGAAAAAAGTATAATTCCACTAGAGTTCATAAATCGCTTTACAAGTTTCATGTGCTAGTTTAGGTTACCTGGTTCATAGGTTTAACAAGTTGGCCCAATGATCAAATATTTATTTTTGTTTTTGGTCTTTTAATTATTTTTAATTTATTTATTTTTTTAATTTTATCTTTTAATATTGGGTTGGTTGAGAAATAGACTGCATGATTTATTTATTTTTTGCTTTCTATAGGGTTGTCACTGTCTCAAATAAATATCTATTTTTAAGTTGATACTCAATTTTATGAGTATCTATTTTTATCATATAATTAAATAAAAAAAATTATTAAACTCAATATAATCCATGACCTACGTAGCTTGGGGACCATGATCAATCCAATCTATCATTACTTCAATATTTAAAAATAAAATTTATCACCTTAAAGTTTTTTTAAAAGTTAAGTCATATTTTTACTAGTCATCAAGATTGTATTTAGACCCATGAAATCAATCGATTTAAATCAAACTAGCTTTCATGTGGTTTAATTGAAATTCAAGTTAGAAAAAAAAGTTGAGTTTAGAAGTTACAAAATTAACCTGCTTGACCAGTTTTAATAACTTTATCGAAAAATTCTTCACACTCTTAGCATTTGTTTTTTTAAATTTTTTTAAAAAATTAATCTAACTGTGGTGGAGTACATGCCAATGAACTAGTATAAACTAAGAGAGTAGCAGCAATAGTTAATATATGAAAACCAATTAACAAATAAAGAGGGGTGCAAAAACAAAATGGATTAGGACATGAGGTATAATAATTTATTAGATAATTACTCCTCGTTGGTGTTATTATATGGATTAGACCAAAAGTTTTTTTTTTGTATGTAAAAAAATTGTCTAGGCAACTAGAATTTTTTTTGATAATGTTATCAAATTCGACTCAATTGATTAATTTTTAAACCTTTTGATTTAACTTTTTGTCTAACTCAAGCTTCAAATCAAAACTTTTAGGAGTTGTCTAACATGACCTAATCAACTTGGATCATCAAAAGAAACCCAAACAACCAATAAAAATATAGTTTAACTTTTTAAAAAAATTAAAAAAACATTTTTTTAAAAAAAACATTGAAAATACAATACATTGGATCGATCCGGGTTAACACGTCAAACTTACAAACCAGGTCATAAACCCTACCGAGTTTAATAACTTTTTTTCCATTAAACTTTTTTTTTTATTACATGATAAAAAAAATTGATGCTCACCAAACCAAGACCAAAATATTTATTTAAGATTGCAATAACTTTATAAAAAGCAAACAAAAATAAATTAGAAAATTCAATTCTTAACATTTTTTTATTGAGAAACAAAACGATGCTATTTATGCTTTATAAAATAAATTAAAAAAATATATGAGTTGTTAACACTAATTAAATATTAAAGTAAGAAGCTAATCTTTATAATAGAAATAAAAGATATTTGCACATGCAATTATTTTACACCAATTTTCCTTTTTATTTTCATTTTTTTTATAGAACAAATCAAAATAATTATTTGAAATATTATGCAACTAAATATATATATCAATTATTATTTTAAAAACAAAGCTAATTAAAAATAAACAATTAATGAAAAGAAATAAAAAAGAAAAAAGAAAAAAGAAAAAAGGGTCATGTATTGATGGATTAGACCCAGATGCTCTAATAAAAAGCACAGACTACGTGATGTTTTTTAATGTTTGCCTCAAACACATTTCTAATTTGTTTTTTTAATTAAATGGGCAATAGGTTGCTTGTTGGAACGCAACTTATTGACTATATGGTGATTAGAAAATTAGGTAGTTTTGTTTTTATAAAAAAGTTATTTTTAACTCAATTGTTATTTAAAATACCATTAAAAACCTCTATAAATCACCCATCAAATCCTTAAACATCTCAAAATTACAAAAAAAAATAAAAAATCAACCAAATAAAAAAACAAAACAAAATATAATCTAGTTGTCAAGTATGTTTATCGGGGCGCCGGGGGGGGGGGGGTATTAAAAGAACAAGTAGCAATTCACCAACCTTCTCTCTTTTGTTATTTTAAGATGATTTTCTCTTTTCTTTCTTAAATTTATTGACTGAAATGTTAAGAAACAGATTCTTAGACCAAAATTAAAGTTGCAAAATCTAAAAGGACTTTAATATTAGTCATGGAATTTCTTATTGTTTTATGCTTCGGTTTTTTATTATTGATTTTTTTTCATTCCTTAATAAATTTTAATAATTTGGCTATTAATTTGTGTATAAAAAACTGCAGTTGAAAAAAAAAATCCAGATTGAAAAAGAAAAAAACCTTTGGATACCATAAATTGCAACAGTGTTTAAAAAGTTTTGGGTGTGTTTGATATTGTGATTGTTATTATGGTTGTGGTTTAAAAAAGTTATTTTATAAAAAGTATTTTTAGCTGAAGTTGGTTTGGAAAAATATATGTTTGGTTAAAACTGTGGTTAAAATTGAGGTTGGCCAAAAAGTAGTTTAATATGTTTGGTTAAGAATGCTTTTGAAATTGAGGTTATAAAATAATTTTAAAAAATATATAGTAATATTGATAGTTTTTAATTTAAATATTATAGATTTAAGTATTAGTATTATATCATGAAATAAATAATACTTTATATAAAATATTTTTTTGTTCCATTAAACTATCTACAATTTCATCACGTATAAAATACATCCGACAAGAACTATATTTTTCACAAATTTCTTAAGAGCGCAAAAACATCAGGTAAAATATAATCAGAAATAAAATTAGGATTGCGATCAAATTTTGCAAATGTTATATCATCAAGTGATCTTCGTCTAATTTATATAGTGTCATTAAATAATGTTTAACATTAGTTTTTTTAATAAAACATAATTAAAAATATATTTTTTTATTTATTGGGTCGGACCCAGTTCAATAGCTTGAATCGAACCGGTTCAACCGAATAGTAAAGCATGCTCTACTGTTCATACATTTTATTCTTTACAAGAAGCAGCTCCTAGCTGTTTCTTGGAAACCTGTGGCACACCACAGTTATAAGTGGGTTTCATGAAAAAAAAATTGATTTTTTTACCTTATTAAACATTAATAATTATAATTATGAATGAATTTCATCTACAGTCACATTACCAAACACCCACTTGCTATATGTTGCAATTGTAATAATGGTTGAGATTCCTGATGTTTCTCAAGTCAACTGCAACTATCCGCGACTTGCACTTTCAAAGTGACTTGAGTGACCAAACCTCCATTTCCAAAATCTGAATGGTGGACTGACCTGTCTTATTCTTGCCCTAACTTTGAAAAAGTTTTCAAAGCAATTTGAAAAGGACATTCGTGTCACAGTTGGGCTTTTATCCTTGTTATCCATTATCAAGCAGACATTCCTCCTCCCGGAGCAACCATATGCCACCATCTCATTGTTTCAAAAGTGTCCTTTAACTCGGCGAGGCCCCTTCTGTTTGGCAGAGGAGGGCTAGCCCTTGCATTCGAAGTCAGACCTGGGAGCATATTTTCCTTCGCAAGCAACTATGAATCGTTACCAGATGAAGGTGACAGGTGAATTCAACCATATATTTATTCAGAAAACGTTATTTATTCTCATGCCAACAATGAAAGAACGGCCTCCTGATCGCTAAAAAAAAGGGAGTTTTTGTTTTTCAGTATCTTCAGGATAGAAAAAAAAACATCCTGGTTCATATGCCCAAATATCAGACATGATAGGCAACTGGACCAGACCGTCGAAGTATGGTTCCATGCTCCTAGTTGCAAGAGTACTCCTCTTAACCAACCCAATGGGCCTATATGGTTCAATGTTCCTTGTTGCAAGAACGTCCTAAATTTAATTTTAACCGCTCTCAGGAACCTGGCAACGTGTTTTTTTTTTAATTCAAGTGGCATAGCCATTCTGCAATGATGCTGACCTCTCCTTTTCGCACATCTTGAAGCCATTTTGGATCTTGACTGGTTGCAAATCTCAGGTCCACATGGTGAGCCCCTGCAAGAAAATATAATTTGTCTATAAGCATTCCAATCATTGGCGATTTGCAGAATGATAAATTAAAAAAAAAAAACCTAGGGGGCATGAATGCCATCAAAGAGAAGGGGGAGAGCATTTGGGGCATGCTACTTGTAGATTTCAATATGTGGATATGCTGTCGCCAGGAACTAGTTATCTCAATAATTTATATTAAATTCTTCATTTCAAAGATCTCTGATCCACTGGCCTCCTGTTGCTATGATGGCAACTATATGCTTTTGGATATATTCTCCAGCACCCTGTCATAACCAAGAAGCAAATTATATATAATCTCTTCAGCATAACCACATGTTCCTTTTAAGATAGAGATTAAAATATGAGAGAGATCATGCCCCCCACCACTCCAAGGGTCTCTCAAGCCATTAAAGAAGATAAAATTGCTGCCAAATCTTCTCAAGACCCTTTTAATATCCTGTTCAAAGCAGTCATGTATGTCATCAATGTTTAAAGCTTTGATATACATCAAGATTATTATTATTATTATTATTATTATTAGGATTTATGCTGGTCTACTATGCAATATTATTACGAGTACCACCAATATAGCATGCCTGCCCTCAATGCTATAGAAAATGATGCACTCACATGGCCACCAGACTCAGCAGTAATCCAATTAGGTCTCGGCTCAACACCAAAGAACCCTTTGCAGAAAGTAGCCGTATCATTGTAGTTCCACTCAGAAGCTGGAAATATGCTGTCCTTATTGCATTACCATCTCTTGGCATTATCATCTCTGTACATGCCGCAAATCAATTCCAAGACAACATATTTCTTCAACACACAAGGAAGGCATTTCTCTAAATTTCTGCTTCTGCTTTTTAACCTAAAAAATAAAAACTTGGATAAATGGAGAGGGAGTTCTTATCCTTTATTGCCCAAAAAATCTCCGCCCTCGAAAATGGTGAATTGTTGACCTCATCAAGGGCATCAATTACATTCTGTGTTGATGGGCCATGCAAAGATGATTAGCGAAAACTTTATGAAATCCAGTTTTTACGTTATAGACAAAGGGATAATGATGGTGATGATTCCTGGTAAGAACAAACTTCACCATGCGAGGGGAAATGCATTTCTCGGATGCTACGTACCACCTTATGGTTCACGGAATGTAGTTTCCCTTTCCATGCCATTGTTGTTCATGTGATCGTCTTAATTATCTCTCTTCCAAGTTTCAATAATTCAGTAGCACTTGAGAAGGGATAGACTATTAATTTTACACTATATAATTTCAACATTTATTCAATCTCTCAAGTTTGGATCATCAATCGCTTTACACATCTGCAAAGGTAAAACGCTTTTTTGTCATGGACTCACAGTACAATTGCATAAGCATCGTTCTACCCCTGTAATTAACATGGACGAATAACACAAAAATAACTATTGTAATGGCTAAAATACTAATGCTCCGTTTATTTGCAGGAAAGTTGTTTTTTTTTAGAAATTGAATTTCGGAGAAAGTGAATTTCTAGAAAGTGAATTTCAGGAAAGTATTTTCTGATATTTGGTAGTGTTATGAAAAATGAACTGGAAAACACTTTTCAGTATTTGGTTATGTTATGGAAAATGAACTGGAAAATAATTTATTAATGAATTAATTTTTTTTTAAGTTTATCTAATATATATAAAATATTTAATATAAATATTTAATCACTTACAATAAAAGAATGAAATCTAAAAAGTATAATGATGAATTTTTTTTTATATAATATATATTCATACATAGCTTATTTTATAAAATATAATTATATATGTCATATCATATTATATAGAAATAAGCTTCTGAAATATTTTTTAAGTAAAACCTATTACTATATTTTTTTCAATTTTAAAAGCTTAAAATAAGTTTTTTTTTTCATATGAAGAAAGCCAAATTAGTTTATGGTAAGAGTTATATATTTAGGTTTTTTTTTGTGTGAAGTTTTTTAAAAAAGATAAATAGATTCAAAAAATATTTTGATGGGTTTTTTGGATAATTTTTTTTTTTACGGGTAAAGGCAATTATCCCTTTAATATATATCGAATAAGCATCAAGAAATAAATATAAATATCTAACATCAAACAAAGTCATGCATAAATATTAAGTTTCGATGTCATATACATACATGTTAGTTCAAATTACAAACATAAACATGCTATACCGAATTAAACAAGTAAACATATTTGTCAAATAACAAACATAGTCTGAACCCAAATTTTAAATATAGTCAAACCATTTTAGCAAGCAGGCCTGTAGTAGTGTTGGTTCATAAAATTTTGAACCCAAATTTTCCTCAAATTAGTATTTTTTTTCCATAAATGCTTTTGTCAACATTTTATTTTGGACCAAATGATCAAATGTCTCCCCAAGAGTGATCTCATCAAAGCCTTCAATTTTCATCACTTCCACATACAACGCATTAACATCAAGTTGATTTTTACTGAGGCTTTGAATTGCAAGTGCTACATCTCCAGTCTGTTTAGACAACTTTTCAACACCATCATCTTCATACGTGCGATTTCTCTTCCTATGTTGCCTCTTTTGTGTACTAGAGGAAGATGTCTCTTTTCCCTTAGAAGTTTCTTCATATTCCCCTTCATTTTTCAATTGAAATTGATTGCTCTTCAGTGTTCTCTTTCATGTTGACATCAGCATATGATTTGGCATAATTTCTGGTTGCCATGTCTTTTCCAACAACAATTAGCATTGCCTCGTACATATCAAGTTTTTTGTGGAGAAACTTGTCATGATTGGGATGTGTCTGTTCATAAAGTTTAGAATATGCAATTGTTTAGTTCATTGTATAATATTTTAGAAACAAAAGTAAATATAAAAATTACAAAGAGTATAATATTTATCATACCTTTACTTCTTCATCATATACATCTTTCGAAACCGTAATCATCTCCAGACAATCATCCCAGCCAAATCCACTTTTATTTTTAAGTTTGGTTATTATTCCCCATTCTTTTTTCACAATCTTGAGATGATTGTCCACATGCTTAGGCTCGCATTGCATGTTGAACTTTTGACTGATTTCTGTAGCCACCTTAACAAAAGATTCTGCTTTAAAGGTGGAAGAAGGTTTGCTTCCTTTAAGTGCTTCCTCAGCTAATATCTCAAGTAACATGTGAGACATAGACTTAGACCATGTGAAGTGTTTGCCCTTGCATTTTTTATTCTCTGTGGAACTCATTTCTACAAAAAAGGAATTACAAATTTATACAAAATAAAATCATATAATATTTAGATTTAATAAATTTCATATAAAAACTACAATTAATATTTAAAAGAGAATACATTAAATACATAAGAACTTATAATAAAATCAACATCTACTCTAAATACATAACAAAGATAATACAAACTCCAGCAAGACATAATAAAAACAAACATACATAATTAACACTCAATTACTAGTTTCTTTGAGTGTTATAATCATTCCACATGGTTGATGCAATCATTTCTCTTTTTGTTATCCAATCACTATTCTCTTCCCTTTCCTCCCGTTGATTTAAGTTGATTGTTCGTCTAATTGGTTCACTTTCCGAACATATTTCTTCCATAAGAAAGTCATAAGGATCAACTCCCATTATGTGATTATGAATAATACAACATGCAAGCACTACATCTACTTGTGTTTCATAAGACTAAAAAGATTTTCCATCAATTGATCTAAAAGGACTCTTCAAAATACCAAACCTTCGCTCAATAGTGGTTCTCAATGAAGAGTGTCGAAGATTAAATAGCTCCTTTTTATTTTCTGGTGAATGTTCTGTAAACTCATTCAAATGATATCGAACTCCACGAAAAGGAGAAATGATTTCTTTTCGAATACCATAACCAGCATCACCGAGATAATATTTCCCTACAATTTTTTTTTAAAAACCTATTACTATCTTTATGTAATAAGACATTTTATATGTTTATTGCATATAATACATACTTTATTATATACCTTCTGGAATTTTTAGATCATTAAGTCTTGATAATGCATCACCTAAAACCCTTGAATCATGGGCACTTCCTTCCCAGCCAGCTAAAACATATATAAACTTCAAATCAAAAGTTATAGCTGTTAAAACATTTTGTGTTGTTCCTTCTTTTCGACCTCGAAACTTTCCTTGAATCTCAACAGGAACATTTGCAGGAACATGAGTACCATCAATTGCTCCCACACAATCCTATATAAATATGAAAAAATAATTTATAACATTTTCTTCTAGATGTAATTAATTAATGTATAAAAATATTTGTATTGTTTTCATACCTTAAAATAAGGATAGAATCTTCGATTATTCATTATCTCTACTGGAACTGTATCTTCTGGATTTTTAATATGGTGTTTTTATAACTTAAGAACTGCTTTTAAAACAATTCTAAAGTAACGATGGATAGTTTCAACAGACCTATAGTATATGTTGATACACGACGTCGGGCGACGGCTCCCACTTTTTTGCTTATTTTAACAAAAAGGGTTTTTTCTCAATTTGGGGAAATAAAGATTTTATTGGAGTCGCCATCTAGTAATTTGAGGGAACTAGAAATCTCAAATTAGACACTGCTCCCAGAGATTCGGATACGGGGTTAGTTATGATTACGGGAAGGTAGACATCACCCTTAAAACATCCTTTCAAAAGAAAGGTTACCCTTACTTGTGTGTTTTTTATTTGATTCAAATGCGATTATATTTTGGGCTTATTTGTAAATTTTTTATGATTAACGTCGGTCCCTAAAAATAGGAGACACGTTAAAAATGACATCAGTCCCTGAAAATTAGGAGACTCGTCTAAAATATTAACGTTTATCCCTAAAAAGGAGAGTTACGTCTAGGTTACCAAAAGAAATAATGGATATAATCCATTATATTTTGGGTTTATTGGTAATTTTTTTTTAAATGGTTAACGTCGGTCCCTAAAAATAGGAGACGCGTTAAAAATGACATCAGTCCCTAAAAATTAGGAGACTTGTCTAAAATATGACGTTTCAACCCTAAAAAGGAGAGTTACGTCTGGGTTACCAAAAGAAATAATGGACATAATCCATATTTGATATTTATATTTTTGACATCGGTCCTTTTTTTAAAAAAAGAGACGTGTTGACTTTGGGTTTTGTATTTTTTTACAACATACAAGAAAATTTACAAGCATTTATATATATAAAAAAATATCAAAAATACCAGTAGAAACCCAAAAAATTACCTGAGTGCCACTGTATAGGTAAAATACTGAAATACCCTCGAAGTTCTTCGAAAATTATGAAAATGCCACTGGCGGCGCGTGTGGCACACGCGCAGCTACTGTTGGCGGCGGGGACATTTTCCGGTGAGATTTCTGGACAACCGATGGTCGATCCTGGTAGATCTGATGTCGAGGATTCTGATGGTGGTGGTCTTGACGGTCGTTGATGGCTGATGAGTGAGAATCGACGACTTGAAGCTTCGGTGGCCGCCGACAATCGCGGCCCTTTTCCGGCCAAATAGGGCGGCGACAACGCTGGAAAAGACCGATGTTTTGCTTTTTAGGAGGTTGGCGACCTTTCTGTGGTGGTTTTGAGGCTTGAGACGGCCGGAGATGGGAGATAGGGGGAGAGAGAGAGAGAGTTGCCGGCGAGAGGAGAGAGAAGCTCTGGGTTATGCTACGGTGTGAACGCTAGCACGGTACACCGGTGTAGCTGAAGCCTGTGATCCGTTGGACCTCTGATGAAAATATCGTGCGACTGTGATTGGCTTGATCTGCAGGTTGAACGGACGGTCCGGATGAACATAGGTTTGATCTGGTGTGACGCGGTGCACCTAAATCTCGGTACACCGGGTGACGTGGCGCAACGGGATCAAAGCTTAGATTATTTCAAGGTCTGAGATGTGTTTGGGTTTTAATCTAGTGTGGTAAGCCCTATGGTATCCTATTAAATCAATGGTTTAGATCTAAACACTATTAGATCTAACGGTTAGGATATATTAGGTATTTTCCATATTGTTTTTTTTTTTAAATCAATATCCTACTCTCGTGAAGAAATATTGTTTTTTTTTCTTCCATCTCCCTCTCTGGCGTACTGTCACTGGCTATTTATAGCCACTGACAGGGGACATACAAATCTCAAATTTCCATAAATCTTATTTTTTTATCACTGTTTGCTTTCGGCACAACTGCCTGTTTGACAAAAATTTTTATTTTATTTTATTTTTTTATTATGTATAATAATATATATTTATATAGGTAAAATTAAAAACTCAAATCAGTATTAGAAAAAGCCCAACTCAACCGCTAAAAATCAATTTTAATTACCGAAAATTATGTTGAAACATAAAAAATCTTTCAATGGATATAAAACCGGTGGACCGAGTTTTGACAAAAAAAATAACAGTTTTGACCCAAAACGGCATGAAACTCATTTTTTATCCTGGTCGTCATAGTTTGACCCGTATTGACCCGGTGAACTCGGTTTTGGTCAAAAATGACGGTTTTGACCCGAAATGGCCCGAAACTCATTTTTATCCTGGTTGACATGGTTTGACCCGTATTGACCCGGTGGACTCGGTTTTGGTAAAAAATGACGGTTTTGACTCGAAACGGCCCGAAACTCATTTTTTTACCCTGGTCGACATGGTTTGACTCGTATTGACCTAGTGAACTCGGTTTTGACCAAAAATAACGGTTTTGACCCGAAACTCATTTTTTACCCTGGTCGACATAGTTTGACCCGTATTGACCTGGTGGACTCGGTTTTGATGGAAAGATGCGGTTGACTCGAGAAAAATATATTTTTGAATTTTCCTTTTTCTTAATTTTTTTGGATTTTTATAAATAATAATAGAAATAAAATAACATTCGAGAAAATTTTGGTGGATCCAAAATTGGGTTACAACAGTTGCCCCCTCTTTACAATGCTTACGGTGCAAAGGCATTGGAAAATTCATTTTCTTTTGACTTTGCATAGTAAGTTTTGTAAAGAAAAACGATGGAAGTGTTGAAAAATACACAGATTTTTCAGTTGGTCTAATTCTTATGGGCAACCTGCCCAAGTGAAAAACATGAAAGTGTTTTCAATATTGATCTTGTGAAATACATGAAAGTGATTTCAGATTAATGTTGTGAAATACATGAAAGTAATTTCAAAATTGATTTTTTTGTGAAATACATGAAAGTGATTTCAACCTTAGTCTTGTGAAATAAATGAAAATTATTTCAAAATTGGTCCTATTTTCCAGGTGACCACCCCGATGATAAAATGCGAGGAAACTCGCAAGTGGTCTAATTGTTCCAGGCGACCTGCTCGATAGTGAAAAGGAAAGCAAAGAATTTTGTGAGTGGTCTAATTGTTCCAGGCGACCTGCCCAATGATAAAATGTGAAGAAACTCGCAAGTGGTCTAATTGTTCCAGGCGACCTGCCCGATAGTGAAGAAGAAAACAAAGAATTTTTCAAGTGGTCTAATTGTTCTAGGTGACATGCCCGATGATAAACTGCGAGGAAACTCGGAAGTGGTCTAATTGTTCCAGGCGACCTGCCCGATAGAATGCGAAGAAACTCGCAAGTGGTCTAATTGTTCCAGGCGACTACCCAATAGTGAAATGCGAGGAAACTCGCAAGTGGTCTCATTGTTCCAGGCGACCTGCCCGATAGTGAAATACTTGAAAGTGATTTCAATATAGTTTTGTGAAATACATGAATGTGATTTCAGCAATGAGCTTCAGGGTTGATGAAAAACTTCTAAAGGAAGTCATACCTGTATGGTTGAGATCTGATTTGTAAATCGATCTCCGAGATGATGACATCTTCTCAAGAAAGTCTTATATCTATGGTTGAGATCTGATCTTCTGTAAATCGATCCCAAAAGATGATGAAAGCTTCTCAAGGAAGTCCTGTATGTACAGTTGGGATTTGATTTGTGGATCCCAAAAATAAGGAAAGCTTCCCAAGGAAGTACTGTATGTACAGTTGAGATTTGAGCTGTCGTTCAAAACGATGGTAGGAGTAAATTCCTTATAAATCACGCAGTATTTGGCAAAAGACATCATCAACTTCTTGCATTTTCAATACTCTCAAAGTTCTTAACTTTTGAAGCTTTAACCATGTCTTCCTCTTCTTCCAATGCTAACCCAAACCCTGTTCCTGCAGTAGAGCCTACAGTTTGGCGTACTACCTTTAAAGTGAATGGTCATCCAGTTACAATAGAGGATACTGTAATGGACAATGAAGATATTGTTGTAGCCATGGCTAGAGACATGATCCTACCTCGTGATGAAATAATGCTGGCAGTCAGGACCGATATTGAAACAGTGAATCAGTCACTTGCTCTTAGTATCAGAGCTACTACGTCTTTGGTGAACGTTGCAGAGTGTCTTCATGCCAGAAGACTTGAGTTGAATACTCAGGTTCTTGATCTCCATCATCAGATTGAGAATTTAACGAATAGACTCCGTGATGAGAGATGTCACAGAAACAACTTGGAGAGGAGAAACCAAGAGCTGAATACACGTGTTGACTTTTGGAGGAACTATGTTAACACACGACACCTCGAGTTCGAGGAAGAGATGGAGCGTATGCATAATCAATTTGAGGAATTTCGAGGCATGATTGATCATCAAGATGACAATATCCCTAATCTTCCTCGCACTGTTTAACATTTGTACTTGTAAACCCTTTTTCCATGAATAAAAATCCATCTTTCTTGTCTTCATTTATGAATTTTGCTTTTGTGGAATTGCCATGTTTGATGTGATTTAGAAGAATCTTCATTTCATCTGAATCTCGTTGGATCCCAATGGGAATTTTGTTTCGTGAAATATCTGCAAAACAAATATGCAATGCTCGTGAAGTTAGATGATATACAATGCATCTTACCTGTTTTTGAAACATAGGTCCCCCCTCTTTGATGCTTCATCGTCATAGGGTGGCTTTGTTTGCATTCCAAAGCCTTCTTTGTTCTTTCGACGCATTGGCTCATTCATGTGCTAGCCATCCGCTCAGTTGTAAATGCAGTGCTAATCTTGGGCTGTCTGCGATGATTACTACTCTCGCTGTTTATTAAGCTTGACAATGCCCCCAAGTGTAGTGTTGCTTGATTTATCATGAAGAAGCTTAACAAATCGTTCATCTCCTGGATTCTTTCAAGAATTGTTCTCTGATTGATTGTGCGCATCGTGCCAACACCCATCAAGATTGTCAATCAGTTATGGACCTCCAGTTGAAACATACCCTTCAAGTATATGCGGTCATCCACTTTCATGGAATTGTCATGTCATTCAGACCTGCATTTTATACTTTGCAGTAAAAAGCTCATCGTTGTATGCGCAGTTTCTTTCTCAATAAGTTTTTCTCAACTGATCTAACCAGATTGTGAAAAGAAGTGTCTCGGCCTCATCAATGATGTTGCTTTTATCACCCACACTCATATGGTGCAATGCGCATTTGAGCTTCAAATCAGATGGTCCCACGATCAGTCTAGGTAGGTGTGGTGCATCCCTCCAACATTCATTCAAAAGCAATCATGTGATAACATCTTTCAATAGTCATAGCCATATTGGAGACGATAAACTAAGATGAAGATATGAAGATGTCCTTCAGGTACATCTTTGCTCTCAATTGTTGTTGGGGTTTACTGGATCATAAATTGTTGTTGAACATCATTGCCCTCAATTGATCTGAATGTGCTCATTCACTGATTATCTTTCTTTGAACCATATTGTCCTCAGTTCATTGATTCATCATTTGATCATCTCTACCCCCTAGCTGATTTAAACACTATTTGTTTTCCTTCTCGGAGCTCCATTGTATTGCTCCCAAGAGTGTCGAGGAGAATTTCTGTCAGGAATTTGCAAACTTGGTCGATGTTTTTCATGTTTGAAAATCTTTCTTATTTTGGAATCAAATCTCACATTTCAAAGGTCATGGCTATTCAAGTCTGATTGTTGAAATGAAATCAGAGATATGTCAATTTTTGAAAGTATTTTTGGAAATCAAGCTTTATTGGTCAAAGATCCAACACACGCTATTCAATGTAGTCCTTTGATTGTCTTGTACTTTTGAGAGAGAGAAAATTGACTCGTTGTAAGATTAAAATGGCTTTTTCCATGGTTCTTTATATCCATTTTAAACTCTAATTTTGGGTATATCTTTTGATTGTCTGTGATGAGGTACCCGAGTCAAAACTTGAGGCTTTATCAAGAAAGATTGTTTCTTTTTCTTAGCAACAATTTTATCAGCATGCATAATAATCAGTAGCTTGATTCATGAAGTCACGACCTGTATGAAACAACTCTTTAATTTTTGAGATTGCCATTTATCGGTTCAGATTGCTTACTTGATTAAAAATGACTTTCTAAAGCACGTAATGTAGGCTATGGTTCATGGCTATGAAAGAAAGGAATTTCACAAGCTCAAAAGGTGTTTGATGGCTTCAAGAACCTAGGATCACCATCAATTACTCATCAATCTCTTTTCCTCACGTTGTCTTTGTAGAGACAGTGACATATAACCTTGTTAATCTCAAAAATCAAAATTTGTTTAACATAGGTCATAACGCAAATCCAACTTTCTTTGATGAATAGCCAATCTAATCTTTTGAAGATTGTAAAGGCTTTATCATAGACATACCAAAAGACATAACGCTCAATTTTTCATGTTAACTTTTGGCATTTGTTGTGTCTTTATCAATCTTTGGCTTTCTTCTTCTAGCCCTTTCTCAATCATTGGACTTTTGTTCTAAGCCTTCCCTTTATCCATCGACTCTAACATTGTCTTCTTTTTTTCTAGGAAAAGATTCTCATTGCCCCCCAGTCTGGGGTGTGATCTTAGTCAGGGTTTTTTATGAAAGAAATATTCTATCAGCTCAAAATGGGACTGCAAGGGATATATATTTCAAGAATTGTGAAAGGATGAAACAAAAATGGCCTTTTCTCATTTCAAGCAAGGTCGGTTAGAACCGATAAATTTTGACCCCATCCAATGTAATGGTTGAGACTTGTAAGAATCATAATTCACGAGTCCATAACTAATGAATCCACTACGTGTCATTATACATATTGCTAAAACGTAGCTACATGGTGTGTGGTTCAATTTCATGTGTGAGCTCAAAAGTTTCTTGGTCACCTCATGTCATTTCAACAAGCATCTAGTCATTCAAGCAAAATAATTTTAATCTTCAAGATTGACTAATCTTAAACGTATTTTGGAGCTTGATCAAAATATTTTGTCAAAATAACCTTTGAAAGAAACATCTCATGCTTTCATAACAACAAAGGGACAAAGAAAAGACATGTTTCGTTAAAAGATGAGATGTGATCCCAAAATAAAATGCAGAATGACAAAACTCATAACAAAAAAGATCGACAGTTTAACACTCTTCTTGGATAAGCTTTTCTGATGATATCTGTGTTTTGCCAAGCATTTCGATCACTTGTCATTCTGAGGATGTTGAGGTGACAATATGGCCGATGATGTCATTTTTCACAAACTCAACTTGATTCTTGAAATTCTTGCAACTGTTCAACTGAATGGCACAAAATCCCCCAATGATATTCAAATATCTTTTCTAGATTATACCACCTAGAAAACAATGGTTGTATGGGATTTGGCGGAGTCAGGGCAATAAGTCCAGAGTCTAACAGATGTTGGTAGACAAACTCGAGTGGTCGAGGTATGTCAATCTTAGCAAAGACATTTGAGCAATTGATGATACAGTAAGACCTGGTTGGACCACATAATTAAGGCTTCCCATCGTCAGAGTCATCCTTTGATTCATCTCTCATTATTGTTCTAGAATTCTTAGTAGAATCTTCAATCATTCCCCTCTTCCTAGCTTGTTCAATTCTTTCGACAATCCTCACAACCTCATATCAATCTTCTCATGTTGTTGTGGTTATTTGTGGATTGGTAGAAACTTTCCAACAGCCAGGTAATCTTGGTAGCGTATAGAAACATGCAGCACCACCACTGCCGACGTGTGGAATCATGCATTGTCTCAACTGGAAGAGAAAATGATTAATCTGAAACCCTTTTGTCTCCTCTTCGATTCCTTACTTGCAGTACAGCAAACAAACACCTATAGTGGGAATTCTGCTTTGTTAAAGTTTCAATGTCTGCTCTTGTTTTTCTTAGAGCAGCATCCGATATTGTTGGACCGGAATGGTGTTCACAATAGAGATGTCTGGAAAGAAGGCCAATGCACCAGGAACAGAAAGCTAGCAGCTATTATGTGCTCTTGGAATATGCGAAGGCTTTGAACGACTATTAGTGCAGTTGAATGAGAACAAGGGTTGTCATTAGTTGATGACTGAAGGCATTGCTGTCATTGTTCATGATGAAAAAGGAGAGGTGCAACTTCAATGGAACGTGGATAAGTAGTGTTCCCAGCAAGAGACTGTGCAAACGTTCCCTTTCCATTCTTGAAGCTCAACACTTATTCAAACAGATTTATGAGTTGAGCTACTTCACCTTTACTGCTCTCAACTTCCTTTTGATAACGAGCCTCTAGCTAACCCCTGTCTTGATTTTCCATCTTCATCAGTCCATTAGACCTCAGGTAGGGGAACGTATGTTTCAACCATGCGCATGCTTGATAAATGAATGAAATGCACAAATGGATGTAAAATGCCATATGTTTTATGCATGCTTGTTATTTGTTTCAAAGTTTCCTTATGACGAGGAATAGACCAGATCAGATTCTCTTAAGAAAGTTTTCACTGAGGACTCCAAACCTACAGGAACTTGAACCGATTTGGGGGAGAAATTTGATGCCATAAATCAGAATCAAAATAAACATTTCTCATAACAAAAAGATGATGAAATTGTCTTTTATTAATTGATATTAAAAGTACAACAAGTCAATATTTCCAAAACCTTGGACCGTCATATGCTGAGATCTCATTAATTCCATCTCTGATTAACCCAAAAAACTGATGGAATTCATTTCTGGTCATTGGCTCACCATCTGCTACTTGTTGGGCTAGGCCTCGTAATCCTAAAGCATAATTCTTGGCATCATATGCTTGTACATGATAGCGCATAGCTTCAGAAGCCCAACGTTCTGCTTCTCTTTCTGCATTTTCTTTTTCTGATGATAAGGTTTGCTCAACAGAAAGCAAATGGTCGACATGCTCGTCTAAATTGGCAATGACTAAATCTTGATTTTGATGTTGCTCTTGAAGTGATTCATTTTTCTCTTCCAATTTTAATACCATTTCCCCAGCTTTTAATGCTCTTCTAATCCATCTCTTCATGTTGACATCTTGCTTCCTTTTATCTTCTGATAAAAGTACATATTTTTCTTGTAATTGCTGGAACTGAAGTTGTTAATGTTGTAGCTGAGCTGACAAGTCATCCTTTTCTTGTTTTATGATAGCCAAAGTTTTTCTCTCGAGTGGCTAGATTAGATTCTAACTTTCTTTTTTTATCCCATAACTCTTCTACTTCAGCATTCAAACTTAGGTTATAAGATTCTTGTTGGGCGCGGACTTCTTCGTGTATATCTTCAGCAGACTGAATCAAAGACCTGGGTGGTCCTTCAAAAGGAGGAACTTTGTACCCTTTCCCTCTCTTCTTTTGCCATATTGGATATCCTTCAATTGTTTTTCCTTCTACTCTCTTAGCAGAAGTAACCCTACCAGGATGTTTCCATGCCTTCTTCACTGACTCCAATAATTTCTTCGAGGTCTTGAAATCTTCATAAAATGTTCCTAGTTTAGTAGTCCTTGGAATAAACTGCTCAAATCCAAACTGTCATAAGACCATGTTGGGACAGTAACTAATACAGCAGCGGGCTCCTATCAACGGGACCCATGGGTACTCACCACAGTATGCCAGATAAGATTTGAAATAAGAGTATCGACTTCTCTAATGAAATGGAGATTTACTTAGACTCAAGAACATTGATTCCCATGTGGTTCTTCCTACTTCATGCAAGTGTTTTTCAGCAAAATTCTCCAGTTGAGAATAAAGATGCCATGGGGTACCAACCAAACCTGAAATCTTCCCCTCAATCATATGACTCACAGTCCAGACAAACAACAACTGCAACCAACATCTTAAACGACCCCTTCCGACTTTTCTATAATAATTCAAGGATGAGAAAGTTTCTGCCAATATTGTTGTAGTCGAGTTAATTTTAAGGGTCACCACATTTTTAAATACATTGACAGCCTCAAAATCGATCATTCCCTTTGCAGATGGGAAAAGAACCAAACCATATATGCCTAGGGCCAAAATTCTCAATCGAATTTTATTGCTTTCATCGTGTAATCTCCTCTTGAATATGGCTTCTAGTTCATTCCAAAACCAACCCTGGCTATTCCCTCGTTCAATTGCATGTGATTTTGCTAGTTGACAGTCTGTCTGGGTAATCCAAGCAAAGTTAGAAAGTACATGCTCTATAGGTGTGTAAAAGTACACCTTTTCTGACTTGGGACAATTTAGCAGGGATTCATACTCCAATTTAGTAGGAGTCATATCCACAGTATCAAATGTGAAGCACCGATATTCTGGATCCCAAAACCCTATCATGGCCTGAAAACAAGCATGTTGGACCCTAGTTTTCAGTAAATGTGATAGATCCCCATATTGTTTCTGAAAAGTGATTTGATCATGAGAGGATAACTTTTCCCAGCAGTCTAGCAGTTGTCTTGTGCCAAGTGGTCTGTCATCTAATTTAACATGCGCTGGCAACTGAGACTCAAATTCTGATGGCAAACAATCCCCTTCATCATGTTGGCTCAATTCTGATCTGGTCAAAAATTCCTCAATAGTAATGGGTTTTTCCATCTCACACTTCCTGTAAGGATCAGTGGAGATTTAATGAGCATATGAAATGTATATGAACATGTATGTTCATGCATTAACATTTGTTTGTGTCCTAAAAGGTATATCCTACTTGATAGGATCTAGCTCATAAGGTTTGGCTCAGTTTAGTCTATCCTTAAATATATTTTTTGGTTCTTAGATTGCCCGAATTACTCGTGAAGTAATCGACCTCTTAACCTTATACAACATGAGTAGGGGAGAAAGACTCCACAGTACTAGTTGCATAGGGTGAGTTACAATCCAAGCAAAAGTTCAAATGAGCATCAGTGGACATAAGTCACACTTGCCACTTGAATCTCTCTTTTCTAACCTTAAACAGGACGAGCTCGGGTCCAGAGCTTTTATGGGTTCACAGTAAAGTGTGTGAAGACACAAATAAATAAACATGCATGCATGTGGCAATATGGAAAATGGAAAAGAATCACAGTAGATATTGTATAAAATAAATGCCCAAAAATAAATAGCGATAAGAAAGAGCAAATGAAAAGCAAACACAAGCAGTTGGCTCGTCCCTAAGTCCCTAGTGGAGTCGCCATTCTGTCGATACACGACGTCGGGCGACGGCTCCCACTTTTTTGCTTATTTTAACAAAAAGGGTTTTTTCTCAATTGGGGGAAATAAAGATTTTATTGGAGTCGCCATCTAGTAATTTGAGGGAACTAGAAATCCCAAATTAGACACTGGTCCCAGAGATTCGGGTACGGGGTTAGTTATGATTAAGGGAAGGTAGACACCACCCTTAAAACATCCTTTCAAAAGAAAGGTTACTCTTATTTGTGTGTTTTTTATTTGATTCAAATGCGATTATATTTTGGGCTTATTTGTAAATTTTTTATGATTAACATCGGTCCCTAAAAATAGGAGACACGTTAAAAATGACATCAGTCCCTAAAAATTAGGAGACTCGTCTAAAATATTAACGTTTATCCCTAAAAAGGAGAGTTACGTCTAGGTTACCAAAAGAAATAATGGATATAATCCATTATATTTTGGGTTTATTGGTAATTTGTTTTTTTTTTAAATGGTTAACGTCGGTCCCTAAAAATAGGAGACGCGTTAAAAATGACATCAGTCCCTAAAAATTAGGAGACTTGTCTAAAATATGACGTTTCAACCCTAAAAAGAAGAGTTACGTCTGGGTTACCAAAAGAAATAATGGACATAATCCATATTTGATATTTATATTTTTGACATCGGTCCTTTTTTAAAAAAAAGAGACGTGTCGACTTTGGTTTTTGTATTTTTTTACAACATGCAAGAAAATTTACAAGCATTTATATATAAAAAAATATCAAAAATACCAGTAGAAACCCAAAAAATTACCTGAGTGCCACTGTATAGGTAAAATACTGAAATACCCTCAAAGTTCTCCGAAAATTACAAAAATGCCATTGGCGGCTCGTGTGGCACACGCGCAGCTACTGTTGGCGGCGGGGAGATTTTTCGGCGAGATTTCTGGCCAACCGATGGTCGATCCTGGTAGATCTGATGTCGAGGATTCTGATAGTGGTGGTCTTGACGGTCGTTGATGGCTGATGAGTGAGAATCGCGGCCCTTTTCCGGCCAAATGGAGCGGCGAAAACGCTGGAAAAGGCCGGTGTTTTGCTTTTTAGGAGGTTGGCGACCTTTATGTGGTGGTTTGGAGGCTTGAGACGGCCGAAGATGGGAGATCGGGGGAGAGAGAGAGAGTCGCCGGCAAGAGGAGAGAGAAGCTCTGGGTTATGCTACGGTGTGAACGCTAGCACGGTACACCGGTGCAGCTGAAGCCTGTGATCCGTTGGATCTCTGATGAAAATATCATGCGGCTGTGATTGGCTTGATCTGCAGGTTGAACGGACAGTCCGGATGAACATATGGTTGATCTGGTGTGATGCGGTGCACCTAAATCTCGGTATACCAGGTGACGTGGCGCAACGGGATCAAAGCTTAGATTATTTCAAGGGCTGAGATGTGTTTGGGTTTTAATCTAGTGTGGTAAGCCATATTGTATCCTATTAAATCAATGGTTTAGATCTAAACACTATTAGATCTAACGGTTAGGATATATTTGGTATTTTCCATATTGTTTTTTTTTTTAAATCAATATCCTACTCTCGTGAAGAAATATTGTTTCTTTTTCTTCCGTCTTTCGTCCTCCCCCTCTCTGGCGTACTGTGGCTATTTATAGCCAATGACAGGGGACATACAAATCTCAAATTTCCACAAATCTTATTTTTTTATCACCGTTTGCTTTCGGCGCAACTGCCAGTTTGAAAAAAAATTTTATTTTATTTTATTTTTTTATTATGTATAATAATATATATTTATATAGGTAAAATTAAAAACTCAAATCAGTATTAGAAAAGGCCCGACTCAACCGCCAAAAATCAATTTTAATTACCGAAAATTATGTTGAAACATAAAAAATCTTTCAATGGATATAAAACCGGTGGACCGGGTTTTGACAAAAAAAAATAACAGTTTTGACCCAAAACGACATGAAACTCATTTTTTATCCTGGTCGTCATAGTTTGACCCGTATTGACCTGGTGAACTCGGTTTTGGTCAAAAATGACGGTTTTGACCCGAAACGGCCCGAAACTCATTTTTATCCTGGTCGACATGGTTTGACCCGTATTGACCCGGTGGACTTAGTTTTGGTCAAAAATGACGGTTTTGACTCGAAACGGCCCGAAACTCATTTTTTACCCTGGTCGACATGGTTTGACCCGTATTGACCTGGTGAACTTGGTTTTGACCAAAAATAACGGTTTTGACCCGAAACTCATTTTTTACCCTGGTCGACATGGTTTGACCCGTATTGACCTGGTGGACTCAGTTTTGATGGAAAGATGCGGTTGACTCGAGAAAAATATATTTTTGAATTTTCCTTTTTCTTAATTTTTTTGGATTTTTATAAATAATAATAGAAATAAAATAACATTTGAGAAAATCTTGGTGGATCCAAAATTGGGTTACAACAGTATATACTACTAATAACACAAAATCTTTGATTTTGGCCTACAATTTGTAAGAACACAATTACTTGCTCCCTAATAGACACATTTTGAGTAGATCGTAATAGGTCATGACTTGTGAGAACATCACACAATCTATATAAGACAACAGATTTCATATGAATTTGTATAACGCAATGTCTATCACATTGATTCAAAATGCTGTCAATATAGAATTCTCGTTGAGCAATTGCATTTATACATGGTTCTCTTGGTTTATAAATTCTATTTCTTTCTTGTTCAATAATAGCTACCCTTGTAGCTATCACAGTTACAGCTGCTCTCATACATGCTGCATGAATTATCTTACTATCCATATCATGAAAGTGAAGTTTTCTGATAACAAAACCTAAAAATTTGAGGAAATAAATATTAAAAAATGCATATAAAATACTTCCACAATCAATACAATAAATTATGTTGAAAGAAGCTGACAATATATAATAATTATGGCAATGATATTTGATTACCTAAACAAACAAGGTCTTAAAATATATTATTTAAGACCATAAAAGTAAATTTCTCAATGATAAAATCGTTTTCATAATTATACAATTCATAAGTTTACAACGATCAATAAACAACGATCAATAAACATTGCGCAATGAAATCCATATAATTATCGGTATAGTCCCACAAATTTATTCATATATAAGAAATATAATCAAACAATAATCATATATTAATCAAAGCAAACTAAAACACAAATTTATATTTATTGTTTTGTTATAATTCCCCTTATTAATGTAACATGTATTTAAACATCCTACTTCACACGGTAATAGTGTAATTATTCACAATGATAATATGACCATATGTAATTCCCCTTATTAACTCTCGCACAAACACATGGAAAAAAATGGGAGCTCACATTCTCTGGTTAAAACTCTCATCATCTCTTGCATTTCCCTTACAAACATGCAGCCTGCCCCGTGTTTTGCAGGTGCTCACGAGACTGAATTCAATGGCTACCTTCAACGGCTCAATCTACAAAGTCCAGCAATCAGCTATGAAAAGACCCGTAATCCTTCAAAGCTTCCTTCCCCTGACTTCACAAGTATCAAATTAATCTTATAATTCCATTCCCCTCTCCCATTCCCCCTCCCTCTCGGTCGATTCCCCTCTTCCATTCCCCTGTTCCCTGCTCCTTCTCCCTCTTGGTCGATTGCCCTCTCCCATTCCCCTGTTCCCTCTCCCTCTCGGTCGATTCCCCCTGTTCCCTCTCCCTCTCGGTCGATTCCCCTCTCCCATTCCCCTGTTCCCTGTTCCCTCTTTCTCTCGGTCGATTCCCCCTGTTTCCTTTCCCTCTCAGTTTCTCTCATGCCCCTGTTCCCTGTTGATTTCCTCGTGTTCCCTCTCTGTTTCTCTCGCCATTTATGCACAAAGAAGCAAATATTGAAGACAAAGAAGCAGGACAAAGATTCAAGGGACAACAGGGCTCCTCTTTCCCAGTTCTCCTCCCTCTCCCCCCTGGCTACTGTTCAAAAACAAAGAGAGCAAGGGTTGATTTTTCAACGCTTCCACCCGGGATATGGTGGCTGGATCCGGGGATGGGGTAATAGGGAGGGGCTGCTTTTTGCTGGGGAAGATTGATTAACACAGTTTGGGGATTTTTGGCATGCCTTGAATTGGTTTGTTGGGTTAGAATAAAACTGCCGAATGTGAGTGTTTTTGAAGAAAACTGTCATGGAAATTGTGTTTTTTGTGGCTTTGCTTAATGAATTTTAGCTGTGTTATGGAAATGTTAAGGAAAACATATGATAGGTAACAGATTTATAGAAATGAAATGCCATAATTTTTACAGATCTACGAAGAAGATAAGAACATATAAAGGAAATAGAGGGAAAAAAATACCTGAAATTGTGCAAGCGAAATGCTTCAATTGTCCAGAGAATGCTTCTGTAATTGTTCCTGCTTCCAATCGTTTTTTACGAGAGAGAGATAGTGATTTGTGAAAATAGGTGTATTGAAAAAAAGGAAAGTGTTTTCCTTTCTTTATCAGGAGGAAAACACTTTTCTTTGATAAAACGGTGTTTTTTTATTGATTGGAATTAAGTTTTCATTGACTACTTTTCCGTAATATTGCCAAACATGGGAAAGTAAGGAAAATGAACAAACAAGGTGTATCATGTGTATCTTTTTGAATGATATGATATAAGAATTTTGATAATTAAATAGTTATAAATTTAAATTTTATTATTTTTATTTATTTAATAAAAATTAAACACAAGATAATATAAATTTATATAAATTTCAAGTTCAAAGGTTTTTACTTAAATGATTATATTAGAAAATAATATAAATAATATCTTAGAATCTTATCTGACAGTTTAAATTTTTGAGTTAAATTAATTTTTTAGATTGTTTAGTCATTTACCCAGAGTGAAATTGATTTTTAAAGCTGGAATTAATTTTGATAATTAATTTTTTTCTCTTTTTTAATGAATATTGGAATACAGCACATATAACCGTAAACAATATTTCCATATTTACACCGTTAACTGTATATAAATCAATCAACTAATCTATTTTTAATATGCAGTAATTTAAACAAAAAAAAGTAGTTTCAATAATTAATTTGATAAGAGAATGGTTACTGGAATTTAAAAGAAAAAATTATTTTTTTGATAAGATGATATTCTCAATCAACTTATATTTCAATGGAGATTTGTTTTTAAGATAATTTTTAAAAATACATCCTTATAGGGGTGTTTAGGAAGTGATAGTTATTATTTTTTAAAGTGTTTTTTATTTGAAAATATATTAAAATAATAATTTTTTAAAAAAAATTTATTTTTAATATTAATATATCAAAACCATTTAAAAAAAAATTAAATTTATAAAACTTCAATTGCACCGCTGTCCGAAACGGGCATTAAATCAAAGAAACGAGGAAGCAAACCTTCTTGTTCATATTACCAATCTCTAAGAGTTATGTATTGAAAACTAAACTATATATATATATATATATATATATATGTCAAATAATT
The DNA here is from genome assembly GCF_951802175.1 of Populus nigra. Lineage (NCBI taxonomy): Eukaryota > Viridiplantae > Streptophyta > Magnoliopsida > Malpighiales > Salicaceae > Populus > Populus nigra. Next base: position 8,643,124 of record NC_084868.1, read on the forward strand.
TGTGAGCATTAATTATAATTAATCTTACTGAATTGCATCAATGATGAGTACCCCTTTAACCGGATAAGCAGGAATGGGACTTAAAAAATTTGAAGGAGTTGGATAATCTGTAATATATATATTTTTTAAAATCCCTGTATTATTATTAGACCTTAATTAGATCGAGCTGGTCAGGTAGCCATCAAATAATAAAGCGCGCTAATGTAGTTCCTGCAACGAAGAAGACACCAACTATGTAATTAAAGGAATTGATTAATTTTTGATAGGTTGCAATGATTAAGTTTATGGTTCTTACTTGCATATTTTAAATGACTTTCGAAGTATATATTTCGAGGCCTCCAGGTTGGCTTGCAGTGTCTTCATTCTCCTGCCATGATCCTTTGATCACCTCGTAACAGTCTCCCTCTCACCCTGAATTCGTCTCCCCATGCAGCCATTAAAATATTCATTGCTCCGAATCTATACGTCCTCTAGCAGGTTTTTAATAATATTTAATTATGATCACAATATTAATATATATCGTCTAGTTACCATTATAAATTCTTAAGGTTTGTTAAGATTGGGCCATATAAATACTTTTGACTGCTTTGCAGATTATGACATGACCTTAGCTTAAATCTCATCATGGTGATATCTTGGTGTCTTTCAGCAAGGAGAAGAAGGGGTCAGTTTTAAAATTAATGAATAACTGAGATAAAAAGAGAGAGGGGGGGACCCTAGAGTCTTGAGTGATGATATTGTTGAAGCTGTATGGTGTGATGTTATGTTCTCAAAGTTGAGGATTGGTGAAGAAGATGCCAGGCTCCAATGGTGACCTGCGGATATTTCAATCTGAACCATGCTGCCAGCACTGCAAAAACCCAGAAAAAAGTTTATTTTTTTAATTATGAGTGATGATACATGAAAAAACTATATAAAACATATACACTCTTAACTCATCAAGTATTTGAGTGAAGAACTTTTCTTTGTAGAGCTCATTTGGAGTAGAGGGAGATCGAGAGCTTCTCTGGTTGAGTGAATTTAGAAGGGAATCCCGCTATGGGCTTGGCAAACGGGATACCGAAGAACAGTACTAAAGAGAGGAGAGGAAATAATAGAGCTAAGAACCCAACAGCCATTTTATATATGGTTTGTGTCTAGCTGTAGAGCGAGAAGACATTAAACCTGGATTTTCAACTTCGATAAATGCAAGAAACAAAGAGGGGGATCTTAAGAATCTACAACTTGAATAGAATACGCCATGGAGCTACAGGTTGATTGTGTTGGCGCGCTAACATGTTGAGAACCATCTTGTTGGACTATTTACAAGGGGACTGAAAATGATGTAACATTTTAAATAGATTTTAAGATTGTTGTTTCTCTTTACTATAACGATCTGATTTCTACAATAAATAAAACATGTATATAAATCAATAATTGAAAAAATAAGTAACTTTCAATATTTGTTAATATAAAATAGACTTGAAGAAGTAAAAACAATAAATAAAACATGTATATAAATCAATAATTGAAAAAATAAGTAACTTTCAATATTTGTTAATATAAAATAGACTTGAAGAAGTAAAAACAATTTATTGTTTGTTCTCTTGTGCTAAGAGTGTGATTACAATATTGTTTCTAGACTTAATCTTTTATTCTTGTCAGCTCAACTAAGAATAAACGTCAAACCAAAATTTATTTGTTACTTTATATATAAATTTTCACTAAAATAATATAAAAAAGAAGAATATTAGAAAGACCAGAAGCTTTTTCCATTATCAAAACCATGTCAAAATTGTCTCTTTTTATAAGCAAATAGCTAATTAATTTTAACAGAATTTTTAAAATAAAAAGATACAACTTTCTAGATTAAAAGGATATAACTCTATTTTAAGTTGGGTTTTAATAGATACAACTTTTCATTCATACTCTAATAATCCCTCATATGAATGCAAATTATCTTATCTAAATAAAATACAAAGTAAACAAAAAAAATAGAGAGTAACAATGAAAAGTCACTGCATTGGACAAGGTAGCTTCTGGTCTTGAACCTTCCCTTGTAAAAACTATCATATTTATTTGGCTAACTAATGAATGTGATATCTTGGGTTGTTCAGCTTTTTGTGTGAAACTACACTATAGATACCACATAGTTTATTTTTTTATAATTTTGGTTATCACGGTTGTGTTTATTTTAGCCCCAAACACATCATAGTTTCAGTGAGTGTTTAAAAGAATTTAGCCTTTTAATTTTCATAGAGATAGCCTCATTTCATACTCACATAGGTGATTATTATAAAAAATATCCTACAATATCCCATTTAAATTTCTCAAGCTATAAGAATCATTAAAAACTTAGTTTATCCTGCAGGTAGCACTTTTTATTATAAAAATAGATAAAAGTGCTACTACTAAATTGACACATGATTTGGTTGTTCTGTTGAACTTATGTTTTGAGATCTCTAATAACATGATTGAGTTGCTTTTATGATAATTCTTTAAATATAGGCTTTAATCTCATTCCTTTTAATGATTTATCAATTTGTTTTTTTATAAAGCATTTTATTACCGTATTTATGATATTATCATTTATATAGTCGATAGAGAGAATTTTATTTGAGAATAACTATTTTATAGTATTTCATCTTTGATAAAACATTAAAATAACCATTACTGAATCTACACGTACTCTAATAGATTTTTAATAATCTTTAATTATGATCACAATATTAATGTCGTCTAGCTACTATTATAAGGTTTGTTAAGAATGGACCATAGTAATACTTTCAGCTGTTTTGTAGATTATGACATAACCTTAACTTAAATCTCACGATGATATCTAATTGTCTTTCAAGAAGGAGAAGAACGGATCAAATTATAGCTTCTAAGGAAGCTTTTAAATTATCTCGATTCTCGACATCCCCTTTATTCATCGACAGTGCTCTAAAAAATAAATATTTATTTTGGTGTCGAAAACTTTTTTTTCTCTTTTTTTTTTTATGTTCTCTTTAGTTTTTTTTTTGTCTAACCCTCTAAATTTACAAAGAAACTTTTCAATTTGTTTTTTCTTTTGGATTTGATTCTTATATTTTTTTATTACTATTTGTTTTTATTTGAAATATTTTATCAAATTAGGATTTTTCTTCAATTTTAACCTCTTTTAATTTTTTTTCTATCAAATTTGATCCCTATTTTTTTGATTTCTATTTGTTTTATTGGAGATAATTATTAAAATTGATTTTTTTTTTACAATTTCATCCTCCTTTAGTTTTTTTATTGCTATTTTTTTTACTTTAACAAATTTTTTAAATCGATATTTTTTTTAGTTTCATCTTTCAATATTAAAATTGGTTGGGAATTGATCTTCGTACTTAAGCCCGGGTCTCGGATTTCACGGGTTCCAAGTTTAGGAGATTAACTTACGTTTAGGAGACTAGCTCGGGTTTACTTTTTTTTTAATTTCATCCTTCAATATTTATTTAATTGGAAATGGAGCTCCGCTATTTTTTTTATTTGATTTCTATAGGATTTTCACTAATTTTAAAATTGACATGGATTATCTTGGTTTTTTTAAATTTGCCTTTCTTTGTTAAATTTTGCTTTTTGAAAAGAGATTTTGTTTCTGAATTTAATTAATTTATTAAATATAAACATGAGATGCTAACTTCATGATATTTTGTTTGGTTTGCTATCTAGATCCTTGCTCTTACAATGCGTGTGACTTCTTTTAGTGTCGTCATGCAACCTTTTCATAATGACAGTGTCTATGGCGGAGTGATAAAGAGTCTTAAATGGACTTTTTTTCTTCTCCACTCATGTATGATATCAGCAGCTTATTTTTTTGTAGTTAATTATTGTTGATTTTTTTTTCTGCTTTATTAACTGTTGATATCTTTTTTTAACCGATCTTATTAAACTTACTCAAGTTAATGACTCGAGTTTCATTTTTTTCTTCTTCTTTAAAAACACTGACGCCTCCTGAATATTTTTTTTAAGTTAGAAAAAACTTGACCCAGCCTGCAGTGTAACACAAGCCCCCTATCTAGTTATCTTCTGTGCTAAAAGAATTAGAGTAAAACCAACTTCCTACACTTTTAAAATGAAGATTGAAGGAGCTATTTTTTTTAATCTAAATTCTATCTTTCATTTTTTCTGACTAAATCAATATTTCATTGATTTTAAATTGATCTTCATAATTTATTTCAGATTGTTTTCTATGAGATTATAATAGTATCAAACAAACATAACAATATTTGGTTAGTTCTCAATTTTACGAGTATATATTCTATTATCATGTCATTAAGTAAAAAAATATAAAAAAAAACAAAGTTGTTAAACCTGGTCGAGTCCATCACGGGTTTGACAAATTAAGTTGTGAAGCATGAATCGATCTAATACATCACTATTTCAATATATATAAAAAGATATTGTCTTGATTTTTCTTAAAGTCAAACCATGTTTTTTTTATCAATCATCTGGGTTGCTTTAGAACCTGTTAAGTCGATATGATCATATATGGACAATTCTCATATAGAGATAACTTTCACATAGGTTAATTATAAATTTAGGTTAGGCAAAGAGTCAAGTCGAAAGATTTTCAGGGTGACCCGTTGGGTCGCGCCCCTTTTCTTTTCCTTTTTAAATATCATCTTCCAATTTTTTTCTTTTAATTGAATCCTTTTATGTATTTCTTTTTAATTTTATCATTAAATATTTAGTTGATTTTAAATTAATCTTTATAATTTATTTATTTTTTCTTTTTATGAGTTAGAGTAGTTTTAAAATAAACATCCGAATATCTGATTGATACTTGATTTTTGCGAATATGTATTTTTGTAATCAAATTATTAAGTGAATGTATATATATATATATAAAAGATGCTAGTGGAGTCCATGATATGAGTTGTTAGTTTGGAGAGTTAAGTTATGAAATTTGAATCAATTCAATATATCATTATCTCAATATTAAAATAAATATATTTTAATTTTTTTAAAACAAAAAATATTTTTCATTAATAATTCAAGATAATTATAAACTCGAACTAAATAAAAAATCAAGCTAGAAAATTTGAAGATTAACACGCTGTTTCAAATCCGAAAATTGTGCCAAATAATTTCTTGAGGCTTAAAGATAGTTATCTAAATTCAACCGCTTGAAGTTATTGAAACAAAAGGGTATTTGATTTCAGCTATAAGAAAAAGAAAGAAAAACCATTTTTTCTCCATTTTGTTGAATGCCGTGGTCTCCTTTTCCCGATCTAGCGATCTCTATCGCACTTCATATCAAAGGGGCCCAAAGCTTCATGCCCACCCCGAACCAGAACTCCACGATAATTTATTTACAAAAATATTCTAAGTTGCCAAATGAGACAATTCCCGAACAGATGACAACAAATGCCAAATTCAGAACACAATTTAAATAATTACAAGTTAAATTGTGTATTTTGAAAACATTAGTCCATCTAATTTTAAAATCATAATTCATTCATGATACATTCATCAAATTTGAATCATAAGTGCATGAAAAAGAAATGCCAAGAATCTAACCACCAAGATCCGATATATGCACGTATAAATCTGTAACATGGTTACACGAATTCTTATTCGAAAACACACTTATGCCACAACTGTTTCTAGGAGTGCTGACGGGCGGTGGAGATCTCTTCTCTGGGCTTGTAGACGGCGTTCAGTATAATGCTGTCATTAAGGTGAGTTTATGTTGGATGGCAGAAAAGTGGCGAAGACGGTTGTTCCTCTGAAAATGGTTGTTTTGTATGGTGTTAGATTGGCAGTGAACACAGGCTATATGAATCAAAATGTTCGATGGTGTGATCTATGCTCTTAAGAACCCTATTATATGACTCGATGTGTTTGGAGATGTTGCTGAAATTAAATATTCTTGACAGGTGCGCTCGTTTTAGTTCTTAACTCTCTAACACTCCCCTGAATGTTTGTACCATGGTCTAATCATACCGACAAGCAGCCATAGCTATGAGAAAATCAGGATTATGATATGTATCCAATCTCCATTTCTTGTCTTATCGCTTCTGATGTAAGTTTTATTGGTGCAGTAAGGAAAAGCTCATTGCCTCGAAGACGGATAATCTAATCAACAAAGGATCAAGATTATAAACAAACATGGGATTGGATATGGAACAAGAGAAACAAAGATAATAATTTCTAACAATACAAGGACGAAGTTACAATGGGTCCATATAGTTTCTCCTTCTCTGTCACTTTTTTTTTTTTTTTTTTTTTTTTTTTTTTTTTTTTTTTTTTTTTTCGTGGGTGTCCGGGCCAGCTTGCGCGCACCTCGACTAATCCCACGGGCCCTGAAGTTAACGACCATGTAAGCCTCCAGTGGCCATCATATGAGCAGCCATAGGGTTTGAACCTGAGACCTAAGAGGGAGCAAACCCCTTAGTCCCAAGCTCTTACCACTACCTTCTCTGTCACTTTACACCACCACAAGGGTACTTGGTATGCTGTCTGTATCGATCAAAAATCTCAAAAGTACACAAGCAAGGAGTAGTAATAGTGCAAGTCATCAAGACAAAAAAGAAAAAGAAAGCTCTCTCTTTTTTCCTCCTCAAAGCTCTCTCTCACTTCCTCTCATTCTTTCCCATTTCCCAATTCAAATCTCTCTCAAAACTACAGTATACTAGATCATCATCTATCTCTCTCTCTCTGTTCATTTTTCACCCTTTCAAAAACTCTTGATTCATTCAATTTCAAATCTTTATCATTATCACTAGGCAATCCAAAGACCAATGAACCAGAACGGCATTTCGTTGCTTAATTCTACCTTTTTTTAGCTCCCTTGTAAAGAGCCCAAGTTCAAAATCTTGAACTTTTTAAGCTACCAATCACCTAATGAAGAGTAAAGCTCTTTACTTCTATTGACTCTTCAAATATTTTTCTTCCTGTTATTGCAAATTGGTGAGTGAGATCTATAAGGGGAGCATTTGATAATGCTAAGGCAAAAAGGAAGTGCCACAATGGAGGAATTGCTGCCTGGCAAGATAAGAAAAAGAGGGTGTTCCTCGTCAGCATCATCATCCTCATCAATAATTCAAAACTACAGATTCAAGAGAGCAATTTTGGTAGGAAAGAGGGGTGGATCCAGTACACCAGTGCCCACATGGAAGCTGATGGGGAAGAGGACCCCATCATCTACACTGAGGGCCATGGAGTCCTCACCAAAGTCAATAAATGGAAAGGGAAAGCAGCAGCATGCACCAGTGTCAGCGAGGAAGCTGGCTGCTACCCTTTGGGAGATGAATGAGATGCCGTCGCCAAAAATGAAGGAGGAAATGGTGGAGGAGAGGAGGTTGAGGAAAGAGGGTAGAGGTAGAGAGAGGAGGTCGGTGCATTCAGGTTCTTTGCCTCCCCATTTGTCTGATCCCTCTCATAGTCCTGTTTCTGAGGTGAGTTTTTGTTTGATTATGCGTTGTTATTGATTGATTTTTTCATGTTTTGTTGATGGGATGTTAGTCAAAAGTTTTATTCTTGGTTTCTTATATATGTTGCTTTTGATTAAGCAGAATGATGTGGAAGAAGGAAAAAAAGGAAAAATGGATTTGTTTGGGGTTTTTTTTAAGAATTTGTTTAAGTGGAATTTGATTGTTAGGTAAGAAAAGTGGGGAATTTGAAAAGGTTTGAGCCTTGGAATCTTAAGCCATGTGTTAGTTTGGTTTCTATAAGGTGAGTGGTGATTATATTAGGTTTGGTATTGTGGGTCTCTCTAATTAATGTAAAGCTTTATGTTTGGTCTTGGCTGATTGTATTTCTTAATATAACAATGATTGAATCTTCTTTGTTTGAAAAGTTAGTTGTTTATATTGGTTGTGGATGAACATAAGAATTTTAGTAGAATACTGATGGTGTTTTGCAGTGTATCATTTGTTTTTTCTATTTTGGCTTTCTCAAATTGAAATCTTGCATTGCTTTTGAATTGTGGCTTTATAATTTCAAACGTAATTCAATAACATCTAAATATAGAGCAAACAACTGGAACTGATATGGAGATTTGAAGGCCTTGAAGCTGCTGCCTCTATATCCAAGCTAGTTTTGCTTAAATGTGGTGCTGTTGTTTGAAATCATCGTTTTGCAGAGGATTGATCGATCTGGAACTGGCAGTCGCCATAGAAGAACATCATCGATTTCTCAGAGGCTTAGGCTTATGGACCAGAGCATTGGAGCATTTGATTCTGTTAGCAATGCCAGTTTAATGGAGGTACGCCCAATTAATAATGCCAGTCCTTTAGAGATGTTATAATGTGTCTTGGAAAGCAAGAGTGTATGCTTTTACTGTTTTTTTGGGTCAGGAATTATACTTTCCAGTAGTTTGAATTGGAATCTTGTTATGTAATTTTCCATGTTGGGCATGTAATCTAATATCCTGCAAATAGATGATGAGTTGTATCTCTTACTTTTCTTTTTTAAACAAAACTTGAGATTGTTAATTTATCACTAGTCTTCCCATGCATTGTTCAGTTTTGAATGTTACTTGTATTAAAACACAACAGCAAGGAAATTGCAGTTACCATTTCTCTTATGATGCAGATTGAGACTAGATCTCGAGCCCAAACTCCTAGTGGATCTACTGTTGGAGTCAGACCTCGTCTGAAGGATGTTAGTAATGCTCTGACTACATCAAAGGAACTGCTTAAAATTATCAACCGTGTATGGGGCAATGAAGATAGGCCCTCATCAAGCATGTCTCTGATCTCCGCCTTACATGCTGAGCTTGAGAGGGCTCGTTTGCAGGTCAACCACCTTATCCAAGAACAGCGCTCTGACCAGAATGAGATAAACTATCTAATGAAGTGCTTTGCTGAAGAAAAGGCAGCGTGGAAAAACAAGGAGCAGAAGGTGGTTGAAGCTGCTATTGAGTCCATTGCAGGAGAACTCGATGTAGAGAAGAAGCTGAGGAGACGGTTTGAGAGCTTGAACAAGAAGCTTGGGAAGGAACTGGCTGAGACTAAGGCATCTCTATTGAAGGCAGTGAAAGAACTTGAAAGTGAGAAGAGAGCAAGAGCTGTAATGGAGCAAGTATGTGATGAACTAGCCAGGGATTTTGGTGATGATAAAGCTGAAGTTGAAGAACTGAAGAGGGAATCTGCAAAACTTTGTGAAGAAGTTGAAAAGGAAAGGGAGATGATGCAGTTAGCTGACGTGTTGCGTGAGGAGAGAGTCCACATGAAACTTTCAGAAGCTAAATATCAGCTTGAGGAGAAAAATGCAGCTGTTGATAAACTTCGGAATCAGCTTGAAGCTTTTCTTGGAACCAAAAGAAATAAAGAAAAAGGGCGCTGTTCTAGTCATATAAATGATGAAGAGATAGCTGCTTGCTTGAGTAAAAATCGTTTTGTTTCCCATCGGAATGAAGTAAATGAGGAGGATGGAGAAGTAGATGATAGGGTAGTATGCGAAGAAGGCTCTGCCGAAAGTGATCTTCATTCTATAGAATTGAATATGGATAACAATAACAAAAGCTACAAGTGGACTTATCCTTCTGGAACACCTCGTGATTTGAGAAAGGCAGCAATGGATGAAGAAGACATCAAAGGGAGGAATTCTACCTCTAGCAAATTGCCCCGGAGAAGCAGTTCTCTGCAAAGAAGTGTGTCAGATGGAGTGGAATGGGGCATCCAAAATGAGAGGGTCCCGTTTCCAGGAGACGGGATAGATTGGGGGAGGTTTTCTGAACTGGAGAGGCAAGGGCAAGGAAAAGGTTATGGAGATGAAATGCATGGACATCAATCAATGAAGGGTCTTAGGGACTACTTGTTGTCTGTTTCTAGGTTCGATTCTCCAAGAAGGTATCCTAGTCCCATGCGACAAGTAGGGCAGCTGCGGTCCTCACGAGAGCCCAATCTAGCTCAAGAGAGACCTCCTGTGATACCAGGAAATGTTTCGAAGTCAAGGCTATCAGATGCCAAAGCTGAAGGCGTGAATTTAAGAAAATCCAAATGGTGAGCTATGCAGAGTAGTTTTCAGGCAAGGCTGGTTAGATACCTGATGCAAGAAGAATATTATAGTGAGAATTAATCCCCGGCTTGCCGTTCTAGAATCACTGAAGTTGCAGCAATCGCTGCTCAACATTCACTGAACTGGTGTCAATTTTTAAGAATGCTTGTGCCTATAGAGTTCTTTTAGAAAAAAAATGATGGTTGTCATTCGGCCAAGTGACTCGTACAAAAACTTCTGGCATAACTTACCTCGACATGCCAGAAGCATCAAATATAGTTGCTGATATGTAACCTTTGTTTTCTTTTTCTCCTCGGCAGCTTCTTTACCTGCCTTGACCATTTCTGAAATTACACCAGCCTCTCATGTTATTAAGAATTTGCATAGCCCTAAATACACTTTCTTGCGAGGAACTTTGGAAGAGATCGGCATGGAATTTGTATGGCGTCAGCTTAAATTATGATGCATGTACGTGATCACTTTGCACCTGCTAAAGCATGAATTTACTTTATTTTGCGTCAAATCAGAGCCAAGAGCGGTGAGTTCTGTTAAATTTTGAGGCAGAAAGTAGCCAGGTAATCATGAAGTTCGGTTGTCAGAATAAAAAGCAGCCACAGGATGGGTGCAGTCCAGGAAATCACGCCTCTCCCAAACAGCTTTTGTGTCCCCAGGGCATTCATCATGAATCAACTCTTTCTAGATTCAGCTGTTTGATGATTATCTGTTATGAGTTTGTTCGGAAACATGGCTGACTATGTTTTATATATATATATATTTTAAATTAACTTTTTTATATTTTTAAATCAATTTGATCAAACCACTCAAATCAATATTAGCAACTTTTCATCACATTGCGCGAAGTGTATTCGGCCAAAGGTGACATTCTAATTTAACCTGGGACCTACCCTGTGCATCAAAATTGCCCAGAAAGGCTATTACACAACACATTCAGTTTCTCTGAACCTAGTTATTTAGGTCGGCAGATAAGTCTTGTACTGCACCGTGTACCCATGGAAAACTGGTAATAAGCAAATTCTAGTCATACCCATTAGCAAGACTAGGAAAGGTTATTCTAGAACTAACATGTTCTTCACTGCTACGTCACCCTGAAAGCTCTTCAAGAGCTTTAGTTTTCATTTCTGCTGCAAACAAACTGGGTTCTGATCCGTTTGCAGCCACACTGACATGGTTCTTATCGACACCGCTCTCAATTCCGCCATATTGTGTCTTTGCTAGAATGATATGTCCAAGGTCTGCAATAGTGGATTGAAGATAATGATTAGAGTTCCGTAAAACATGGCAAGAAAGAGAAGATAATATTTTGGCTAATCAGTTCAACATAAATCAGGTCTAGGACCTGTTACAGGAACAGAGGTGCTAAACATTTACATTTCGGACCAATTAAACAATTATGTAGATAAATACTAAGTGAAATGAATCAATACCTAGATCAGCTGAGATAAGGCATTCTCCTTGGTAATCAGGACCAGCCAGGATGGTCCCTGATGGTGAAATGATAACACTACCTCCAGCGCATGTGATGTCATCTAAGGATGCATCACCATTTATATTCCCAGGTGGCAAAGGATAATCTCTCCTCCTACAAAATTGATTTGCGGAAAGAACAAAGCAACTACCTTCTAGGGCAATGTGGGTCATTGATGCTCTCCATATTTCTCCTGCATCAGCTGTAGGTGCACAATATATTTCCACACCTATATTTATGGTACAAAACAGATTTAATGAAAGATTGAAGAGCTCCAATTGGAAGGGAAAAGGCATAAAAGAATGATTGAGTGGCAAAATATAGAATGCAATTTGTCAACTTTGTAACGCAGAAAGAAATGGAAGCTACAATACTAAATAACAGGAGAACTTTTAAAGTAACAAGGAGACGAGGAGTACCTTTATCATACAACTCTGTTCTCAGAAGTGGTAATCTATTGTCCCAACAGATGAGGCCACCAATTTTTCCAATTGAGGTCTCATATGTTGGCAGTGTGGATTTCTCTCCAGAACGCCACAGTGCACTTTCTGATGCCGTTTGTATTAGCTTGCGGTGCTGTCCAAGACACTTTCCCAGGGAATCGAAGAACAGCATTGTACTATAGAGATAACATCCAGCTCTCTCCACCACTCCCATTACTAAGTGGACCTTATATTTACCAGCAAATTTTGCAAGCCTGTCAACTTCAGGACCTGCAAATCCGCATCTCCAAACAAAATGAAGAAATAGAATTATAAGCTCAAAACCTAGAAGCTTGACTATTTATTAGGTCAGCTTGTTTTCAGCTTCGGCAGCTGCCTCAATTCAACACTAAAAAAAAAAATCAAAACGCAATGACATGATCAACAATCAACCCACCTATTTTTTTATTTCCTTTTCCACTTATGTTAAACAATTTCTGGAGCATGACAAGAAAACACTATTGTGTCCTATAACTAAGTTCTTGTTCTGCTAGAAAAAGTAGTTGGCTGGCAGATAAGGCACAGATTGGCAGAAATTACAGAAAGTAAAGGGCTTTGTGATCAAAAGGCGCTCTCACCGGGCACATCAATAGCTGAGGCATAGTACTTCTGCAAATCACCATCTGTTTCAGGTGAATTTGTAGCATCAAGCTTCACACACGTAGGATAACCACCTACAAATGCCTCTGGAAACACAAGTAATTGTGACCCATATGCAGCCGCGCCAGCAATCAATCTTTCTGCTTTTTCTGCTTATCCAAGAAAAAAAGAAGGAAAGAGAGTTACAAACAAAAAACAAAGCATTCTTTATCAAATTACAAAATAAAAAGAAAGACAATGCGCAAGCATAGTTCAACATAAAAGACACAAAATTGTGAAACTCAAAAAACGACAGCTCCAGGTACCCAATGTTGCCGGAGTGTCAAAAAACACTGTCGATGCCTGAACCACCGTTGCCTTCACCGGAGACCTCGCTGCCGGAACACCACCTGCGGTTGGGAGAAAATCATAAGCAGGCATATCACCATCTGGGCTCGCCATGCAAGCGGGTTTTGGAACCGAGTCATGATCAACGGAGCCCGTTTTGGGAATGGGGCCAGTCTTGGACGATTTAGTTTTAGTGGGTGTCTCGGGGGCGGGAATAAGATCGGGTCGGACATGGTGGACGAGCCAATGAATGGCTTCATCGCAGGAGCCGAGACCTAGTTCATCTTTGATGCGGTAAATGGCAGGGCTACAGATGGCGGGCATACGGATACGAACCTTTTTAGCCTGTGACTGTGCTACGATGAGAGGACGGGGTCCTCGCTTCTTTACTTGCTTAGCCTCTGCATTTTTTGCGAATTCTTCCTCCATGAAAGACCAGCAAGTTTTACTTCAGCAGTACTTTTGACTATTCCTCTTGAGTGAGTATGAACTATGTCGTATGACGCAGATACAAATGCTGTCTGTCGGAAAACTATTCCTCTTTTCCATTTTTATATTGTGGCCTTGTGGGGGAAGGGTGTTGGAGTCTAGGTCCCTCGTTTGGTGTCTTTGGTGTTGGTAACAAGGTGCATTATGTTTTATCCTTTTTTTTTAAGAGAGATTGGGCATTGTGTTGCACTATTGTGCACGTCTGGAAGCATATTATTGGGTTGGTTAAGGGGTTTGGTTTGTTTGATCTACCTTTTTAGTCTTTTGCATGTTAGGTGCTTGGCGAAGATTTGGAGAGAAGTTTCTTCTTTTTTAAAAAAAGATGTTTGCTCAATTCTAAGCTTGTTGCATGCTCAGACTTCAGTTTCTTTTTTTCGGGTTTTGAGAGCTGGGGTCTGGTTAGGGGTTTTGATTGGTTTAGACTGTCTTTTTCTCTTCAAGTAAGGCGTGTTTTACGAAGGTTTTGAGAGACGTTTTTTCTTTTTTGAAGATATTTGTTGGGATTCATGCTTGGTGTGTGCGGAGACTTTGATTCCTTCTTAGGTTTCAAGTTGTTCATACAAAAGGACATGTTCATCGCATGTTGTTTGCGGGAGTGATTGATGGAAGGAACTCTGGTGGGCAATGTCTTTGTGTTTGTGCTTCCTGTTGAGATGTTGCTTTGGTGCCTTTGGCTTGATTGCTTTGTTGGAGCATATTGATTTGTTTTTTCTTCCTTTCTTTCTTGCTTTGTTGGAGCATATGAAATTTAATTTGTTCTTAACTGTGTTTCTGCTGTTCTATCTACAGGGTTTTGACACACAAATCGAAGCCTTCTTTGGTTCAAACCAAGTGAGTCCATGACTACTGTTGTGGTTGCTTTAGGTTTTCTCTTTCTACTTTTATAAATACATCTTCTTTGATATTTGTGTTCTATTGGAAATTGGGCGTCCTTTCTCACCACTCATCCATAATTATTTACAAAATCGATGGAGTTTATCTGGCAGGCTTACTTCTCTTAAATTATACGTACTCCTCCCTTTGTAAAACACGTTTTCATCTTGTTTCCTTTTTTCCCCTTTGTTCGCCATATTTCCTATTGTTTGATTGTGGATGACTGCTTGATTTGGATTCTTTTCTCCTCTCATTTTTCGTTGGATTTTGTTGTTCCCAGCCCCAGCAGACCAGGCAGTACTGCTTGTCCTTATATCTTCTTTGTGCTTTCCTTCTACGTTTTTTCGTTGGATTTTGTTGTGATAGGTTCTGCAACTCTTCTGGGGTTTTGCAGGGCATCTAATTATCTCTTTATTTTCTAGCATTTGTTTACGTTCTGCGTATGATTTTTGTATTTTTCTCTCTCTCTCTATGGAATTGGGTTCTAAGCTTGATCATCTAACCTCTCATGCATGTGCTGATATTTTTTAACTGTTAGGTGCAAATTCTTAAATTTCGCTTCTTTTTTGGGTTTCTTGATAAAGGTTACATGATCTGTTTCATTGGTGACACAACGTGTGTTTAATATTTCCTCTCATTGCAAGGAGGATTTCTTGGAGTTACACAGCCAAGCAGGTCTGCTCTCTATTCTCCTTGACTTTTAAAAAAAATAAATCATGATATTGTCTTTTTTTTTTGGTCTCTTGTATGTTCTTCAGTAAGGTATGTTTCTCTACATTATCTTTGTTTATAGTTAGTCTTGGCAATTTATTTCAAATTTTGTAAGTCACATTGCTTTATTCCATCAACATCCACCCATAAACATTTTCAAGTATATTGACATCTAGACAATAATTGTTGGTTGTTCTTGAGGAATTGTCAACTTCATCTCTTTATTTTAGTAGTGCAATATTATGGAACCACTGAGTCTCAATAATATCCAAATTTAAATAGGTGATTGCCTCCCAACAAAATAAGGTATGCTCAACATTGGAAGGAGCTGCAAAATAAAAAACATTGTCCAAGCATGTACTTAGTTTTTTTTTTTCTTCTTCTTTTACTATCCCATGTTGCCAATTGTATGTTTAGTTATGTAACCACGTGATCACAGGGTCTACTTTAGCTTGACTTTATTTATCATGTTATATTCTTCTGTATTTTTTGTTTTTCTTATTTCGCGTGTTGAAACTTAATATTTCCAATCTTCATCAATCGCTATGGAATTGCGGCAACAACTACTCTTACCAAAAAAAAAGTTATTTTGTTTCATTATTGTCATTGCATATATTAGTAATATAAAATGTTGAAAAAAAAAGTCATTCAAACAAAGATGTTATAAATTCTACTGAAAAAAATAAAACAAGATGAAATTGAACCACAATGGAATTACTTGACAATTGATATTTTAGTTATTTGAACTCTAATCATACTATATATCAAATTTGAGGTCATTTGAACACCGTCTAGTTTGCGTCAAGTATTGAAACTTACTTTACTACTATTGTAATCGATTTGGATAGTATACTAAAGTGTTATTCGAGATACTTGGGTATCAATCAAGTCATTTTCATAATATTTTCTTTTGAATTTTTTTTCATGTCCTAAAAAACATCCATATCTCGTACGAATTCAATCGCTACTTCTGAAATTGTAATTGTAGTTTTGTATTTACTTATTTTCATATATTTCTTACTTCCTAAGTCATTACACATATTTGGATTGCACTACTATGTTATTCTATTTGGTTGTCTTGAATTTTAAAGTGAAAAACTCAATTGAGTGAAACACAAGATAAGTGTATGCACATGAGGGAGTGAGTGAGGAAATAATTCTTTCTTTATCACTAAAGTATCTTGTAGATTTGAAGATATAGGATAACACCAACAAAAAATGAAAAGGTTGAACATTGTAATATGGAATTTTGAGTATAAGATTGAGAGAAGGAAGAGATATGATGCTAAAATTGATGGTTTGAGAAACAAGGCTGGTCATAGTGGAAATATTGTTAAGAGGCGTGAAATAAGGGTGTTCAAAAAAACCAAAAAACTGATTAAACCGAGAAAATCGAAAAAAAAAATAACCGAAAAAACCGAACCGTGAAAAAAACCGATTAAAATTTTGAAAAAATCGACCGGTTTGGTTTTGGTTTTTTAAGCCTGAAACCGAAAAAAACCAAACCAAACCAAACCGAAAAAAACCGAGCCAAACCGAAAAAACCAAGCCAAACCGAACCAAAACCGAGCCAAACTGGAAAAACCAAGCTAAACCGGAAAAAACCGAGTTAAACTGGTTTGAACCAGTTTTTGTTCTAAAAAACCAACCAAACTGAACTGAAACCGGTTGGTTTGAACCGGGTTCGGTTCGGTTTCAGTTTTTTTTTTAAATTCGGTTTGGTTACTTTTTTTGATAAAAACAGAATTGAACCGAAAATGAACACCCCTAGCATGAAAGGTGTGTTAATTCAGATGATGAAGATGATGATTTTGATAGGATGAGTGATGAGAATTATGATAGTGTGCCTTTAGACTATGGAGATCAATTTGGGAAGCCTAGAAACCATAGGTATGGAGGAGCTATAAGAGATAGACAATTCAGCTAAGGAGATGATTTGGGTAATTTTGGGTACCATGATAGGATAGATAGAAGTTTGGATAGTACGAAGATGAAAATTCTTTTTTTTTAATGGAAAAATGATCCTAAAACATATTTGGAGTGGCAGAAGAAGATGGAGCTTTTACATGATATTTTGAATAAATTTGTGTTTTGTGTGATGCAACACTTTTCTTTTGCAGGGATAAGGAACAAATTTAATTTATCAAGGTATAACTGACATTGTGGCGTTTTTCTTATATTCTTCATTCATGAATTGATATTCATTGGGTAGAGGCTCATTTTAATAGTGTTGAAGCTTTGATTCAGGTAATCTTTATG
Source organism: Populus nigra (assembly GCF_951802175.1). NCBI lineage: Eukaryota > Viridiplantae > Streptophyta > Magnoliopsida > Malpighiales > Salicaceae > Populus > Populus nigra. The sequence goes on from NC_084868.1 coordinate 8,660,302, forward strand.
TTATACTTCTATCAAATCTAATTATTTAGCTTTCCGAGATTTTTCTCTCTTGCGTGTAGATTATATGACTACATAATTATGTGGTTCATATCATTATCTTGTATACCAATTAAGTTGAAGGAACAAGAAAAAAAACAAAACCCAAAAGATAAAACTATCCTAAATTTTGGATTATTCTTAACTAATAGTTCTTAAGTTTTAATATTTTTATTTAAGTACCTAGAATCATTATTTTTTGATTAATTTCTATCACAAGTGATTGTGTAATAACATTTTGTATGACCGGAAAAAAAAATAGACATTATTGTTTGTAAGAGATTGAGAATTTGAAATCAAAATTGAGGAAGTAAAATGGCAAGTTATTGTTTGTAACATATTTTTTTTTTTAAATGTGTTACAGTTTTTCAAGAGATTTGGCCATAAGAATTTTTCAAATTTCCTTTTTGTTTCTTTAATTTAACATTTATATGTTTTAATCCAAAACTTTATTTTATATACATTGAAGTCCTTGAGTTTGAGAGAGGAGAGAGAGAGAGTCACCATAAAAATTACAAAGGAGAGAGAACGTTGTTGGTTAGCCAAATTTCAATAATAAAAAATGATAATTTTGGTGTTTATGAGTCCCATTTGACGATGGAAGTTCCATTAAGATCTTTTTAATCCTTCATCTTGTCTGGAAAAAAAATAGATCGAGATTGAGAAAGAATTTTTTTCCAGTTTGATTTTGTATTTTTGAATTGGTTTTTGAGTGTTTTAGATTGATAAATTGATTTTATGAGATTCTAAGAGTTTTTATTAGATGTTTTTAGGTGAAAATAAATTAAAAAATAGATTTATAGATATAAAATAACCTTAATTTTTTAACAATTTATATTGTTGCTAGATTCTAAAAAGGGTCATCACGCGTCGTCTACCACTACAGAGATTGTGCGTTCTATTTCTTCTTCTTTTAAAAAAAATTTGGACACATAGTTTAGGCTTGTGAGCTTGTTTTTAAAGAGCCTACGAGCCTGACCTATTTTTTTCTTTTGGTAATTAATGATTTTTACTGCATATTGCTGGCATGTGTGGGGAAATCTTTAAAGAACTGAATTTAAGATATCAAAGAACAACTACAATTATCTTTATAGCTTTTATCTTATATTTTTGTAGCTTTTATCTTATATTTTTAGTTCAAGATTCACTAATCATTGGGGGAAAATTTATTTTAATAGTGTTAGAGGTAATATATATGTCATATTTTTTATGGAACTTGATTTTTAATTTTTCAAGATTAATATGTAAATCTTAATCAAGGATTGCGAGATGAATATACATGGTTTCACATCATTTTCATTACAATTAAAATTTTCAAACTTATCTTGCACAGTATCGAATACATTCGAGATATCAAAATATATACACTTTCCATAATGACAAAACGGCACTAAATTGATGTTTCCTTACCGTTTATTTTAACGACGTTTTTCGTAAAAGAAATAACAAGTGAGCATAAACAGGTTCCTACTGTGTGTCAATAGCATGGCCATCCAAGTAAGAAATGGCAACTGCAGCATGGAAAGCTGCTCCAATAGAAAGGACCTCCTCATCTATAACAAAGTACGGGGAATGCGATCTCTTCACTGATTTCACTGTTTCATTCTTTGTTCCAATGAAGAAAAATGCAGCTTTCATCTTCTGTGAATAAAAGCTGAAATCCTCTGCTCCCATAGTCATTGGGGCAAGAAGCACGTTAGATTCTCCGAGCAAAGCTTCCCCCACTTGTTTGGCATGTTTGTACATGGCTTCATCATTTACAGTGGATGGGTAAGGCCTCATTTTTTCTTCCATGAAATCTAAAGAAGCAGTACACTGGTGAACAGCTGCTTGCATCTCTACAATCTGTTAGCCACGTAATGTTTTCATTAATGTTCATCTCAGATTAAATAAGTAGCTACTAAGAAATTAAGAAGTCTTAACCCTTGCTTAAAAGAAAATTCTAATATTTTCTACACTCTTTGAGTGGATGCGCATTTACCAAGTCTTTTTGTTAATTAGATTATTTGTTCCTTGAATCACTGAAACATGGTTACCTGCATTAGCCTTTGCTGAAGGGAGACTAGTCCTTCGGTAGTCATGCTCCGAATTGAGCCTCCGAATCTCACCGTCTCTGGGATTACGTTCCCAGCTTGGCCAGCCTCAATGAAACCGACCGAGACCACCTATACGGCGATGGAAATGGAAAAAACTTTGACATGAGGTATAACTATCCTTTACTGAAAAAGTTTCGGTAGATCATATCACAACATCAAGGACCATATTGCTTGTTCCCCAGATCAATTGCACATCAATATTCACATATTTTGGAATCACCTAAGAATGGGGAAAAAAGTTAAAATGTTACCCTGGCATCAAGAGGGTCTGTTTCTCGAGAAACTATCTGTTGCAGAGCAAGAATGGCAAAAGATGCAGCTACAACAGGATCTCTTGTATCCTGGGGACGAGCAGCATGTCCACCTTTCCCTTTAATTGTAGCTATAAACCTTCCTGAAGCAGCAAGCATTGGACCGGGTCTTGAATCAACTGTGCCAACAGGGATTTCTGGTGCAACATGCAGTCCAAAAATGCCTTGAAAGTTGTCAAGAGCGCCTTCTTTTAGCATATGGTAAGCACCGCCATAACTTTCTTCTCCAGGCTGGAAGACAAGCTTAACAGTTCCCTTGTGAAAAGATTTCAGAAGCATAAAAAATCAGTAAAATAAAGAGTGGATGAGAATCCTGAATGTTTGTGACTGTGCATATACCTTTAGTTCATCCTTCATGCGTTGAAGCAACTTAGCAGCTCCAAGTAGCATTGTTACATGAGCATCATGGCCACATGCATGCATTTTGCCATTATTCTTGCTTTTATGCTCCCACTCTACCATTTCCTTCCAAATGATAAGGCTGAAATAGATTAGTTAACACCGTCTCTTAAGGTTTGGAAAGGTCTCAAACCAACAGTTAGTGTTAGTTACTGGCCTAACTTTTGTGGGGAAATGATAACCGTACAGCAATTTTTTATCATGCAATGAAAACATAGAAATTATTAGATACTGCCGGTGTATTGCTCCGCCGTTCAAATAAAATGGGACCTAACATGATAAATATATGGAGGTTGCATTTATATGGGTGGGGGAGCATCCACCATGAAACCATGCAATTTTGTTTCTTTCAAGTCCTTGTCCTTCCATATTCTTCCATAAACAGAATTAGAGGCAGAAGTAGGGGGGCAAGCAGGACCCGGGCCTCTGCAAAACATTTTAAAAATTTTTATTTCATAGTAGTTAAATGTGTGGGACAATAATGGTCCATTCCTTTAATTTCTTTCACTTTATGCTTAGTTGCACGAAGAAAGAATATACAGACACAGATGGACCTTTCCTTTACTTTATGCATAGTTGCATGTGGAAAGAATAAAGAGACACGACTTTTCCCAATTCAATTGTCTTTGCCTCCCCTCGCTCTGTGGAGCCGAACACAAAGGGTAAAAAAATAGATACAATAATACAAATGCCGAGGCAGAGCCGCGTAAACTAATTTATCTTCAATCAAAACAAGTTGACTAGTAACCCAAACTTAAAATCTTTTGTTTAAACTTAAAATCTTTTGTTTTTTTCTTGTTTTGGGATGTTTGTCAATAATTTAGTGTGTTTTTCCTTAGTTCTGCTTTAATTTTTCTTCTAAATTTGCTAGTTTTGCCATTTTTTCCTTCCAAATTCTAGTTAAAGATGAATTTTTTTAATTAATTAGATATATTTTATTGATTTGTTTGGATTTTTTATGTTTTATTTTTTGTTTTATGTATTCAATGTAAGTTTTTTTTAAAAAAAAAGAACTAATAATTACTTTTTTTTTATACATGTCAACTTTGCTTTTATATGTTAGTTTTGTGGTGTTTTTTTTTCTTCAGAGTGCTAGGTCAAATTTTTTTCACTAATACATTAGATGTATTTTATAGGTTTGGTTTACATATAAACATTTTTATATTTATTTGTAGTTTTGGTTATTGCTTCGGTAGATGTCATTTGTATACATTAGATTCTTCGAGTGCTAGGTCAAATTTTTTTCACTAATACATTAGATATATTTTATAGGTTTGGTTTACATATAAATATTTTTATATTTATTTGTAGTTTTGGTTATTGCTTCGGTAGATGTCATTTGTATTTATTTTTACAACAAGAAATATTAAGAATTCTTAATGTTTTGATTTTGGTATGAATTGATTTTAGTATGAAATGAATAAGATAAGAAAAATTTATTCTTTTTTTTTAGGAAAAGAGAAAAAATATTGATAACTCACAGCCTAGTTAACCAACTCTAGTGTGTAATGTTGAAGTTAAGGCTAAGCAGCCCCAACATACTTTAGTTTGCAAAGAACCTGTATTGATTAGTGAGTTGTTTTCTACTAGAATTGACATTGCTCATTTAATTTAAAAACCAAAAAATCATCCTTAAATTTAGGAATACTTAGTTAATCAACAAGATGAAATTCAAAGGAAATACATTAATTTGAAGTTATATCAACCTTTGATATCTAAATATGTGTTGATTGGTAAAAAAACACCATCGTCAATTTTAGTCTCATTGATTCAAAAGTTTTCTATAGCTTGAATATTCAGATAAAAATGTTGCATTTTATTTCTCTTGCTATCTATTTACAAGTCATCTGGAAAGTCAAGATCAAACACATTCAATATTAAAGGATTTAATTATTGGAAGAAAGTTAATGATGAAGAACGATGTAATTTTTTAACTCATATGAGAAAAAGTTCTAAATTCTCAGCTCATAGATTTGTTGTTAGGTGCTTGGAAACTTTGAAAAAATAATCATGTCATATTGAGAATGAAGTTGAAAGGTAAATTTCTCAAAAAAATTCTAAATAATCGATTCCATATTAAATATTGTTTGTTGGTTTAAATTTCAAGCATGTGATTTTGGAGAACATAATGAATAGCTAGAATAAAAAGACCAGGGTAATTTTTCTTGAAATAATGGAACTTTTAGCATCATACAATGAACAAGTAGATACTCTTGTTTTGAGTAATACTCCACAAAATGCTTAATAAACCTCACATCAAATTTAAAAATAAATTTTACATGTCTTTGTTAGAAATGTTCAATTTTCAATTCATCATGAGATCGGTGATATAAGTTTTTTTTAATTATTGATGAAGCTTGAGATAAATCTAAAAGCAAACAAATAGCTCTTATTACTAGGTTTGTTAATAGAAGTGGATTTATTCGAGAATGATTTTTTGATATAATTGATGTCAAAAATACAATTGCTTCAACTCTTAAGGAAAAAATTTAATTTTATTTTATTTCATCATACTTAATGTTCAAAATATTAGAGGTCAAAAGTACGATGGTGCTAATAATATATGTGGAGAGTGGAATGGTTTGCAAGTTTTTTTTTATTAATGATTGTCTTTATGCATATTATTTACATTGCTTAGCTCGTCAATTACAATTGGCTCTTATTGTTGCAACTAAAGAAGTATGTAATGTTAACATTTTCTTTCAGAATTTGACTTTTATTGTCAACACTGTTAGTGCTTCTTTCTAGTGTCATGATGGATTACGGGCTTTTAAGCAACTACAGTTGAACATTTAGTTGATATTGATGAGATTGAAATAGACAAAAGAGATAATCAAGTAAGTGGTTTGCAACAACCTAACGATAGTAGATGGAGTTCGTACTTCAAATCAATTTACAGTTTGAACATTACTTCAGATGGATCTACTTATTCTCAATGTGGTGATACAACTTTTGCATTTAAGTTGATAATGTCATTTGATTTTGCATTTATCTTACATATAATAAACAATGTTATAGGAATTATCGATGTGCTTTACCAAGCTTTGCAATAAAATTCTCAAGAGATTTTAAATGCTATGCATTTGGTGACTACCATAAAAACTTTGATTTAAAAGTTAAGAGATGACAATTGAGAATTTAATTTAGAATGAAGACATTTGAATTCCTAATATGGATGCTTGTTTTTTTAATGTGGAATGATCCTGCCATCAAAAAAATTTAGTAACAATTGAGCATCATCGATTTTATATATTTATAGCTATCATTAATCAACAACTGCAAAAGCTAAATTATAGATTCAATGAACATGGGACCAAGCTTCTTATGTTGAGCCAAACTTTGGATCCTAAAAATACTAACAAATTATTCAATAATGAAGATATATGCTTGCTTGTTGACATGTTATATTCTGAAGATTTTTCTAACCAAGAAAAATTCATTTGAGATTTCAACTACAACATTATGAGCTTGATGCACCCAATCATCCAAAGTTAAAGAATGTGTCATTGATTACTTATTTATACCAAGGAATCTTTGAAACTTAAAAATCAACAATTTATCCACTAACTGACAGGTTGATTTGGCTTATTTTGACAATTCTTATTTCAACAACTATTGAACGAGTTTTTTCAACAATGAAGATTGTTAAAACAAGATTTTGTAATCGGATGGAGGATGTTTTTCTTACAAATTATATGATTGTCTATATAGAAAAAAGAAATTGCTAAAAGATTTACAACTAATATGGTAATTGATGATTTCTATTTACTGAAAGAACGACGAGCACAATTAAAATAAAAATATAAGAATCTTTCTTTATTATTGTTTACTTTATTTTAAAATTTATCAAACATAGATAATGCTTCGTTTTAGTTAATGTTTCTTATATACTTTATATATTTATATTTGATAGGTATGAAGACCAGTAAAATTAAAGTAGTGGACACATTATGGAGACAAAATTAATTTTATAATTTTGACTTAATTTGGTATTGTTCTAAACTTCTTACCCTATAAAAAAATTATTATATATTTATTTATAATAAGTTTTTTTGAATAAAACTAAATCATGTCCTATTAAAAAAAATATGCACTGTAAATTAGTTTTTGGCTTCCTAACAAATAATCCCAATCCTAGCTTCGCCATTTTCTTTTCATATTGCACCCAATTAAGACTATTGTGTGATTAACACTTTCTAGAGATTGAATAGCATTTCCTGTTTTTGTGGTTTAACTAAACAACAATGACCAACTGGTGCCTTCTTGCAGCAGCTAAGCATAACTAGGACTGCAACATGGTTTCTTGAACTGGGGAAGATTGAAAAACTCGACATAAGTGCCTTTTGCTATTTTAAGGGTGAAATTGCTTAGTTTTAAATTTATGGACTAAACTGAAAATCCCATGGCGTTTGAACGCGTGACATCTGTATAGTTGACCGTGTTTTTGGAAAAGGAAAGAGAAGAGTCGAACAAGACAAACCTGAATTGGGAGGGCATCCATGTCTGCTCTAAGCCCGAACCACGGCTGCAACCCCGACCCAATTGAACCCACCACCCCAGTCTTTGCAAAAGGCCACTTGTATTCGATCCCAAGCGAGTCAAGTTCCGATCTTATGAGTTGACTCGTGTTGTATTCTTCAAAAGCCAGCTCTGGGTCCTCGTGGATTCTCCTTCTAATCCGTTTTAACCACTCAAAGAACTCTGGTTCTCTTGCTGATTCAAGCAGCTCTCGAGTGAGGTGACTCAGCTTCGATTCAGAACGAGTGTCTAAAGCCCATGTTGTCTGACATGTTGATAGTATCATTAACAAACAAAGCCATGCCATTAGATTAGACACACCTATCTTCGATTCATGTGAATCTTGAGACTGTTCGGTCGTTTCCGAATTCGTTTCTATCTTCACTAGGCAGGAGGTCTGCAATTGCAATGTTGTTGAACTTGATGGCGACGGACGGATGGTGTCCCCCATTAGATGGCAAAATATTGGAATAGTTCTTAGTTTCTTAATTAGGTGGAGTGGCTAGGCCTAGGCGTACGATATGGATGGACTCCTAATTATAAAGATCCAGTCGGCTCATAACCCTGTTCATGTCATAGGTTGTTGGCCTACGTGTGTATGCTTTTTTTAAAAAAGAAATTTATTTTTTTATTAAAAATTATTTTGTTATGTTTTCATATCATTTTAATGTATTGATATCAAAAATAATTTTTTAAAAATAAAAAAATATTATTATTTTAATATATTTCTAAGTGAAAAACATTTTAAACTGCAACCGCTACCACAATCTTAAACAAACTCATAGTTAAGTCGGGTAACTCATGGGACCATGGATTAACCGATGTTTATTATTTTTTAAAATAAAATTATATTGGATAAAATTTTAAAAAATAATATCGTTTTAAATAAATAAAAATAATGTTGATTAAGTCTCACTTGAATTACCCAAATTTATCTAAATTAACTTTTCATGATTAAAAAACAAACTTGCCCTTAACAATGTTTCAAATCGACAAGTAATTAAGTTAACTTACTGGATTAGGCTTTGAGTTGATTTTATCAAATCAAGTTAGATTTGATAACTATAATTAGATTTATGAAATATATGGGTACTAAATTTAATGGGCTACTTTTGATATTGACTTAATTAAAATTTAAAGATTTATTGATATGCTATTATTTTAGATCCAACATTCTACTTTGCTCCAGAAATTAAATATGTTGGTTTAATTGAAATTTAAAAATTTATTGATTGGCCAATATTTTAGATCCAACATGGCCAAGAAATTGAATAAATTTCTTATAATTTCATCATAATTTTAATTTTTTTAATAAAAATACACAAACATTTAAAGAATTAGGAATAAAACCTAAATAGATACGGGAGAACCAATTTGAAAAAAAAAAAACTAAAAGGAAAATTAATCTATTTATCATGTTGGGTTTGGATAGAATCTATTATTTTATATTCTTGTTTTAATTTTAATTTCAGGTTTCATAAAGTTTGATTAACAAGACAAAAATAAATACATGATAATATAATGAAATTATTTTTCAACATTGGATTTATTTATTTGAACAAAATGTGTTCCTTAGAATATATCATTTCAATATATATATATATATATATATATATATATATATATATATTACTTTATCATGGTTTGTTTAAAAATTGTGATTTTTTTAAGTGATTAGTGATGATAAAAAAAAAAAAAAAAACAAATACATCCATGTCTTTTTGGTTATGCCCGAACAATGCATCCTCTTCACCACACCTTTCGATCATAGCCTAAATGGTCTGCCAAATTTAGTGATAGGTTTTCTTGTCCTTTTTTTTTTTTTTTTTTAATCTTGGTTCAATACCAAAAACAATTCCTAGCTACTTACACTCACCTTAATATATTTTTGTTCTTAAGATATTAGTGTTGCACCAATAAGGAGCACATCAAATTTTTCTACGCAGAAAATGCACCATTTTTCTCGCTAATAACCACCGCTAATCACCAATTCTTTAACCAATATCACAACAAGCAAGGTAGTACTTGCAACACTATTCACAATGAGATACCTGCAATTAAAGGTGTTCAAAAAAACCGGCCAATCAATTAAACTAAAAAAACCGAGAAAAAATTAACTGAAAAAACCGAACCGATAGAAAAAACCGAATAAAATGATTAAAAAATAAAAAAAATCACCCAGTTTGGTTCGGTTTCGGTTTAAAAAAGCTTAAACCGATTGAACTAGACCAAACCGAACTGGTTTAAAAAAACGTATAAAAAGAACAATTCCTAACCCTAAATCACTTTCCCCCTTAACGGCCGTCAACCCCCCTCCCCCTCTAGCCTTCCCTTTTTTCCCTTCCCCTTGCCAGAACCTTAAATCACTTTCTCCCTTTCCAATTGCCAACCCCGCCTCCCCCTCTAGCCTTCCCCTTTTCCCTTTCCTTTTCCCCTTCCTCTTCCCCTTCCTAGAACCCTAAATCACTTTCCTCCTTTCTAGCCGCCAACCCCCCTCCCCCTCTAGCCTTCCTCTTTTTCCCTTCCCCTTCCCCTTCCCAGAACCCTAAATCACTTTTCTCATTTCCAGCCGCCACCCCCTCTCAAGCCTTCCCTTCCATGTCCCCCTTCCCAGCCTTTCCCTTCCAGTTTCTCAATCCAGATGCGAGGGAACCATTATTCAAGAAATACTGCCTTCGATAGTGATACAATATAACTTATACTAGTTCGATCCTTGTGCTGGGCGGAGGCAAGCTTTGAGATTCTCTACATACCCCAAAAGAAAAGGCTTTACTAAAGCCAATACAACATTCACAGCTGGCAAAAGAGCTAAAGACCCAAGAAAATTTATGGTCAATCAGCTCTCTCGGGACCTCCCTTCCCTTTCCCCTTCCTAGCCCATCCCTTCCCCTTCTCAGCCCCTATGTGGAAAACTTTGATTGCTGATTGCTTTTCTTGAATTTTTAAGTGGTTGTTGTGATTAATAGCTTAGATTGATATTTGATGTCAGATTTTTCCTTTGATTTAGCTCAGTAATAAAGATGAGTCTGGTTTTCTGGTTTTTATGCTAAAAAACCAATCCGAACCGAACAAAACTGATTCAATTTGAACCGATTCTCGGTTCGGTTCGAGTTATATTAATAAGAAATACTATTTTTTGATTCGGTTGAATTTTTGGGTTAAAACCAGACCGAACCGGACCGTGAACACCCCTACCTGCAATACCATATTTTATAAGATGAACACCAATTTTTTCACAAATAGTATTCTCCACTTACCACATGGTTATCCACTCATGGTAAATAGCAACTTTGTGCATCACGAGATACCTATAATATCATGTTCTATGAAATAAGTGTGATCAAAGTCTATAAATACAAAAATTCAAGTTAAAGATAGAACAAGCTAGGCCAAGTCATATAATTTCACTCAATTCCAACAATAACAAGCAATCATACCACAATTCTAGCAATTATAAGCAATTATTCAATGATTTCACAAACTATAAGCACCCTTACAACAATTATATGAATCATAAACAACCTTTCAACAATACAACAAGTTTTATTTACTCTCTTATACATTGTTCTACTCTTATATTTTACTAACCTAAGCATTAAAGGGTCCCTTATTCTGACAATGAACTTGTTTTGTAGGAAAACTCAGTATAGTAACCCCACCAATCCACTAGACCAATGATAAACCCAATCACTCTAGCAGTCCAATAGCACATCCTATGGAAAGCCCAATCCAGTCTAAAGTTTTCAAGATTTCATTAGTTATGCCATTTGCAAGAATCTAAACAAAAGCTAGTTTCGTTTGGTTCCTCACTAAAAAGTTCTTTCTATAGTTGATAAAACTCCATGATATAAGAGAATAATTAATCTCCCCATTATAGAAACTCCAACTCCCTTATATATTCATTAACTCTCTTATCAATTACAAATGCTCAACAATGTTGTTCTTACCATACAAGAACAATTTAGCACTCAAATACAACACACAACTTCATCTTTATTACATATATTAGGTGGATATAGATAACTTCAATTCTATAAAGGAACAAGACAAAACAACATGCAAACTAGATATGACATTCCAACTTTACAAAGAAATAATTCTCATTCCTCAAATATTTAACCAGAAAATGTTAAACGTGAAAGATCTACTCAAATTCATTTTCACAAAAGCCCTAATCACTAGATTTTACAATTAGTCTTTATAGGAATCTTTATATACTATCCCCAACATGACTCTTTTTAATGTGAAATAAGCAATGGAGAACTATATTTGATTAGAAGAAGCAAGTGTCACCAAATAGAGACATCCTTATTTTTCAAATGGTAAAATCTCCACAGTCTCACTAGTCTTCTACGAGGGCATATAAGAGGATTAGTAATGGATCATTCATGATTGTTTAATATTTCCTAAACACCTTACCATACCTATTACCATTACATGTGCTAAAATGTTTGTTGTCTTTCAGATAAACGATTTTATATGATATTTACCCTGCATAAAAAGTGGCATGAATACAATAAATTCTAACAAGTTTTGTCATGATCATGACACTGAGAAATGCCATGCCTTCAAAAAAAAAAAAGATAGAAAGATTTATATCCAGGAAGACATCTCTAATAATTTATAAATAAGGAGATACAACCTGAATAAATAGGGAAAAATCCCTATGATGCACTACTTGAGATTAGATAATGTTTAGAAATTGTTTTTCCACTATCTTTTGTACTTTTGAATAAAAGCAGTTATGTTTATCCATATATCTAATATAAAATCTCCATAATGAAATCTTCAATGTCTCCACCAAAATCTCCACATGAGATGATTGTTAAAATCTCAATGTCTCTATATAATATTTCCTTACACGATGCTTTAATACTAATTTTTATAATCACAAAGCATCCTCTTATAGGAAAATACTTGTTTGCGAGAGAAACTCTCATGCAAACATGTTAATAAAAGCTATAAAAGGTAGTATTTATAAAATAAGTATTTTGTTTCCTTATATTTTTGCTAGTCAAGTCTTCCAAACAAAAGTATTTAAAATGCCTAAGGGAAATTATGGAGTAAAAAAAAACCTTTATACCATTCCGGCTAAGATTGAATGACGTGTTCTCCTCATGACACCATTCAATCCTTGCTTGAATGGTTTGCCACCTTCCAAGATACGTTATCTTGCCTTTTCTTCTAATTTGACCTTTAAAAAATTATTTAGACCTTAGCTTGATAATATAAAAAATCTCTATCTACTTGCACCATAATATATTCTCATACCTTTATATGTATTTTATTCAGGAGATGTCAATGTTGCACCACCAAGGACACTAACATTTTTTTATGCAAAGAAAGGACTATTTTTCTCGCCAATAACCATCAATCAACAATTATTATCATACCCGGGCATTGCGACAATCAATTAAAAAAAATTATTGTTGAAAAGAACAAATATCTGGCGTCTTATTCTTTAGAGAAAAATGTCTAGTTTAAGGACTCTCCATCTAGTATTATAGTCACTAAAAACCCTAACTGGTCAACAAATATTCTATGATACGAGACTAGTTACACAAAAAGTAAGATACTATCATCTTTTTAAGTGTCCTATCTAAGGCAGACTATATTGTTGGTTTTGTCTAAAACTGCTAAGAATTTGTTCTTTTTTTTTTGTTCTTCTTATAATGTTCCTTACTCTAGCGTTAGTGAATGTTTACCTATAAATATTTTCAACTCTGGTGTTGTTAAATATTGCACAAACCTAAAAGTATGATATTCCTGACTCTAGCGCCAATGAATAAGTTCATAAAATTTTGAATTTTTAATGAAGAAGAAACAATTTTTCTATGCATTTTTTTTACCTTTTTTTATTATTTGCTTTTTTAGACAAGAATTAAAAAAAATTCATTGCATAATAGATTTGTGTTTAACATTAAAGGTCCACAGATTGAGCATACAATAGAAAAAAATAATACGCAAAAAGAAAAAAACGAAACAAATCGTGAAAGGGCCACAAATAAATCAATGAAGATCCTTAAATTGTTCTAAAATTTTATAATATAGACAAGGAGCTCGTTTGACCAGATATCAAAACAAAAGGGGGATTAAAATATATGGCAAAGATATAAAGGTGTTTTTGTCAAACACACCCTTAGCAAACAATAATTTAGGCCTAAGGCCTAAACCCGGCCCACCACTATTTTTCTTCTTCCTTCTTTTTTGTTAGTTGTAGGTGTACGTGTACTGTTCATACATGCTTACTACATTATAGGTGTAATTAAAATACAAAGGAGGGAAACAAAAGCAACTTACCTGGTATTGACCTTTCAACTGGAGCTTTTGAAAGAAGGTTGTTTCTAGGATTCTAGAAGCACTAGGATTAATGTTGGCTTTGGACGACCCCTTCTCTGTTTCTGTCTTATCTGGTCACCCTTGTTATCATTTTGGGTTCTTTTATACTCTCGATCCCCTTTTGTTTTATCTGTGTTTTTTTTTCCTTTTTTCTGGTTTGGCCTTTCGCTGGCCTTTTATAGGGCCACAACAAATATTTGTTCTCTAATACGTCTCTTCCTTCCTAAGAGGAGGATAAGTCTTGTTAGGAGGTTAGTCTTTTGCTGGGACTTGGACACCAACAATCCTGCTATAGTTGGACTGTTAGTGAAGGGTTTAGATCCAAACTCTAGTGGCGTGTCGTGGGAGACCTGATTGGTTTGGGAATTATGGTAGACCAAACAATTTACATTTTCCCCAGGTTGAGCTAATACAATTTAGGTAATATTTTTTTTAGGTGGTTTTTCTGTCTCGAGAGGAAGAAGACGAAGAAAAAGGAAATATGAAATGATGTTATTTTTTTAGTTAAGGCAGTTGGCAATTGGAATTATGACATTTTGCAATCAAACCCCTGATTTCATTAATTAAACTAATTTAAAGTTTAATGAAGTCCTTAAACTTATCAATTCTTTTAATTTTTGACCAAAATGACTCCCAAATTTATAATTTCACCCTGATTAATCCTTAAAACTTCCAATGTATGTTGTCTTAACCCAAATCTCAATTTTTCTTCATTCATTCCATTTTCTTTTTATTTATATAAAAATAAAAATAAAATAAAATAAAAAATTAGATTATAACAATTATCATCAACTTTTCCACCAATGTCATGATAAGTAAGGTACTTATGACATTATTAACCACAAGGTGTTGCAATACCAGTCTCCATGAGACGAGCACCAATCTCTTTGCCAATGGTGTTCTCCATTCACCATAAGGCTCTTCATCATTGATTTACTTGTGGTAAGTTGTAACTCTATGCACCATAAGGTACCCAAAACATTACGCTCCATAAAGTAATTGTGACAAAGTTCTGTAAATATAAACATTCAAGTCAAGCCATGACAAGTTGGGCTAACCTAACTTTCAATTCCTACAACAATAAGCAATCATACAATAATTCTAGCAACTATAAGAAAGTATACAACAATTCTAAGAACCATAAGTAACCATACAATAATTTTATTAACTATAAACAACTATTTAACAATCCAACAAGTTTTCTTTACTCTCTTGTACATTATTTCTCTCATACAACTATACAACAGTTCTAGCAACAACAAGAAATCATACAACCACAAGTAATTATACAACAATTCCCGGAACAACAAGCAACTATACAATAATTTTGAGAACCACAAGCAACCATTCGACACACACAACAAGTTTTATTTACTCTTTTATACAATGTTTTGCTCCTACTAACTTAATTATAAGAGGGTCTCCTATTCTGATACAGGATCTGTTTTTTTAGAAAAGCTCTAAATAGTCACTGCACCAACCTTCTAGCCCAAGGACAAGCCTAGTCATTCCAGTAGCCTAAGATCACAGCCCTTGGAAAGCTCAATCTAGTTTGAAGTTTTCATGACTTTATCAATTTGTATTTTAGATTTCATTTTTTAAACAATCAATTTCAAGCATATTTTACTTTTTATAATAAAATCATAAAACAATCCTCATTATTTAGTTTAGCACTAGCCTCAGTGTTCACGCTTCACTATGGGGTCATACTAATTTTTTGTTTCAAAAATGATGTTCAGATGTTGAAATAGGGCAAAACATTAGATAAAAAACCAGTCATAACAAACTTGTAACCACAATAATCTAGGTTAAGCCAAGTTGAGAAACCCCCCCAAACTCGCGACCTAGATCATAAAATTAGAATAACCCAATAAAAAATAAAAAAAATTACAAAGCTATTTTTTCTTCAAACAAAGAAGATTGTGTTAACTTTTCAAACTCGTGATTCAAGTCATTAGACCTAAACACCCAATCTAGAAAGTTCAATTCTCAATTCATCAAATATTGAAAGATGAAATTGAAAAAAAATATTATATTATATAAAAGGATTTAAAAAATATCAATTAAAAGAATATGGATCTAAATTAAAATACAAAATATGTTTTATATTTGATTGAAGAGTGAAATTGAAAAGAAAAATTAATTTAGTAAAAAGACAAAAAATTCCAAAGAATGAAGGCTGAGATTGACATAAAAAATAAAAATAATGTTTTTATTGAATGATATTGAAAAGAATAATATCTTTTACAAAATTACAAAGAAAAAAATTAGAAATCAAAACTCGCCTGTGAAAGCTGGACCACCACCAAAGACACGCATTGCAAAAAGAAAAAGAGAGCACACAACGACGCTTCCAACAACACAATAAAAAAGTATTTTTGGATGCTGAGAGGCGCCGCACGTGCTTTTTTTTTTTAATTTAGTCAAATATCAAAGTGTCCCTAAGGTAACTTTCTAATTACAACAAAATAGTTATGAAATAAATAAGAAGCCCCTTGACCTCAAGCGTAATTTGTTTTTTCTTTCAAAGGTATTTTTGTTGTGACATTGTGCATTTTAATTATTTATTATATTTTAGATTTTATCAAATACTAAATTGCCCCCAGCTTAAACTATGATAACCAAAAAAACATAATGAAAATACTAAAAAAATTTGAAATCTAAAGAATGAGGATCAAATTGGAGAATATAATATTTGGTAAATTAAATTAAATGATGAAATTGAAAATAAACAAAACTTTTACAAAAAGAAATGAAAAGAATAAGGACTGAAGTTGAAATACTACCAATCAAGAGGGTCAAGCTGTAATTTTTTAGAGAGGAGAGAAAAGAAAGAAAAAAAAATGAAAGGCTCGCCTGTGATAAGCTGGATAAGTTGGACCACCACTAGAGACACACATTGCACCAACAAAAGGAGTACATAACGACGTTTCCAATAATACAATAGAAATGTATTTTTGGATGTCGAGAGGTGCCACACGTGCTTGTTCTTTTTTTATTTAATCAAATATCAAAGTGTCCATAAACTGACTTTCTAATTACAATAAAATAGTTATGAAATGACTAAGAAGCCCATCGACCTCAGGCTTACGTTTTTTTTTCTTTCAAGGGTATTTTCGTTGTGTCATTGTGCATTTTAATTATTTATTATTTATTATATTTTATCAAATATCAAATTCCTCCCTACCCCAGCTTAAACCGTGATAACCAAAAAAACACAATGAAAATATTAAAATATCTCTTTGCGCCAATTTTTTTTTCTTCCATTAATATTTAAGTCGTTTCATTGTTCAATTAAGATATGAAAATACTTATTTGTACCTACTCTATTTAATAATGACAAATGATTATGTGAAAAGTTTACATTGCCCTTTAAAATCAATGTTAAGCCGTTTTCAGGCGGAGGGGTACAAACATCATCACATTGTTGAGTGAATATTATTTTTAAATGTAGAGCTATATTGTTTTCTCAAGGGGAATTAACTCTTTTTAATGTTATTTGTACAATGCATTTCATTAGTTTCTTATGTGATCATCGGTTGGTATTCATTCAATATTGTTTAGATAAATTAATTCCTGATATTAAATCTAAATAAATATCTACAAAATTTCAAGGAATAAACAAATGATTAATTATATCTCTAAAGATTAGTTATCTCTAATATCAATGAAACGCAAAAGGCTCAAATATTTTTTTTTCGAGATTTTTTTTTTATTATTCTGAATGATCACAGTTTTTTGAGAGAAAGATTCTCCTAGGCCGGCTGTTATTTTGTGCATAACTAAGTCAATCATGTCTCATATGAAATGAATTGTATTATCCTATTTTTGTGTTCTATTTATATGATAAGAAAAACAGCACAAGTGTTAAAGCCAACATACGATGTATGACCGTATTAATACTAATACCGTGCGTATTAGTATGTCTGCACATGCACGTATAATATTCCACAACCCACCCGTTCGGAAAGATCAGAAGATACGTTTTCGTCCTTTTGTCAGCTTTAAGCTATGAGAATCTTTTAATTAGAGGTTTATATATATTTTAAAGAAAGAATATTCTCGAGCTAAAAAAACATTGATCCCAAACTCAAACGATCTGTCCTTACTATCATAATTAGCTTAATTATTAATTAATTACCATAGAATTATTTGAGAATATTCTTCATCTGCGAATATAATATGAAATATTTATCTTTTACGAGTTAAATATAAGTAGTTTAACTATTTCATTAATTTTCTTAATAAAAAAAAATTAACTATCACAAATACTACTAAACATTTAAATGATCCTTATAATTAATAATTATTGTCTCAAACTTTCATAGAAAATTAATAATTAATTACTTTTCTGCTGAAAAGGAAATATACGTTCCTCAAGTCTTTATTAAAAAAGAAATTGGATACCATAAACAAAAGGGAGGAAGAGGAGGGAAATGGAGAATAAAATTGATTTTTTTTAGCTAACCTTTTTATTGTAAAATTCTAAATCTAATATATATAAGTGGGGCCGTGGGGGATATTGTGCTTCGAAATAAGTTTTATAAATATAAAAAGGATTTGGATCCAACAAGTTTATGTTCCATATCGAATGATTTAGTGACACCAGAGATTTCTATTGTATCGATTTCTTACAAAGGAAATTTTATAGTCTTAATTTAGATAAATATTGAATCCATGTAATTTATTGTGTTAGTCAACATATATAGTTTCTATGTCTATAGTCAACTAAATTTACCATTAATGTTTTTTAAAAGGTATGGGGTGAAAAAGGTTTAAGTTCTAATGGGTTTTAATCTTAAAAAAAATAATATAAAAATGATTAAATTTTTTGTAAAATAAAGTTTTTGAAAAATTACCAAGAAAGTTTTCAATTCCAAAGACAATATTAAAAAAATTGAATTTCTTTTCTATTTATATACATCTAGAGATTTTTATTTATTTAAACTGGAATAATTTTTGTACTTAATTTATTTTAGATAGCTAGGAAATTATTTTTATTTTTATGAATTTATTAATATTTTTAAAAGAAATTAATTTATTCATACGAACTTTCATGAAAAAATTAAATTGAAAGATCATCCTATGAAAACGTTATACTTTTATTCCGTCAATGTGTTAAATCAATAAATCTATAATTATTTTCTTCATTAAATATTATTAGAACATCTTTTTATTTATAATACCCAAATAATCATTATAGTACTTTCTAATTATTTTTTTGACATCTTAAAATAAAATTGAAAATCTTTCTAGTGTGAATAAAAAATTTAAAAACAAAATTCTTTATGTATATAAATAAAAAATAAAAAATTACTTTAGAGATTCTTTTTATATAATTTTATCAAATTCTTAATCAAATTTGTTAAGTGTTACTCCATTTTTTTCAAAGCCAAAATAAAGAGAAAATCTGGTTAATTAGGAATAGAGGGCCTCCATTATCTTAAAGATCATATCATGTGAACCCAATTGCTCAAATTATTTTTATAAATCAATACTACAAGAGCTCTTAATATCATTAAACTCGCATCGTATTATTTTATAAATTATTTATCCCTATATCCTTATAATTATTGACAATTTTAAAGATTTTTCATGACATTGTTTGGGTTAATCATTTGTCCCATTATTATAAAAGATTTTTGTTAGCTAGTGCTTATCGAATCTCAAGTTATTATCACCATCTCATGTCCTGTGCTAGCTATAAGAGAGATGAGGCCTCTGTTATCTTGTTCATGTCCTCTGCTAGCTATTGCTTGCATTTTATAATAGATATAGACATAATCCACTCTTTCCCTCGCTTCTTCGATCTTCCGCCCTGCTGCCTGTGCGTGTGCGCTTCTGAAGCAATGTCAACCACTGCGTTTATCTCCACCATAGCCAGAAGGTACGTAAGATGCTAGTGCTTCAGATTACTTTCGTGATAATAAGAAATCTCGAAAAGTTGAAGTTTTCTTAGTCTTCTTCCTATTAATGGGGGACAAATAAAATAAAATAAAAAAGTATTCAACATAATTGTTAAGTTTGACTTGGAAGGCTGTAAAACGAGATGTATTCCATTGCAATTCTCAACTCCAAAGGAATTCCTCTTGTCTGTACTGTTTTCCAAAGAATTGCTTCTCCTTTATTAATTTCTTCTTGCTTTTTTTTTTTTTTTAATTTAAACAGCTATAGCTACAAATCAATTTTACCCGTTCAAGCCAAACCTTTTCCTTCCGAATTCTTGACTTCCATGTTTTGATAGGCCGAGTTAATTTAAAACTGCATTGTTTCGATATTTTTTAAGAGAAAAATTAAAATGAAGTTGATCTCATTTTTTTTTAATAAAAAATCAAATCAAATTTTAAATGAGTAAACTAAATCACTAATTAATTAAATCAAAGTTATTAAATCTAGTTTGATTTGAAACTTGGGTGATAATCTAGATTGGTTAATTTTGGTAGGTTTAAGTTAATTTAAAACTGTGTTGTTTTAAGATTTTTTTAAGAGAAACATTAAAATGAAGTTATTCTGATTTTTTTTATAAAAAATCAAATTAAATTTTAAATGGATTAATTAAGTCGCAAATTGATATGTTGAGCTAGTACAAAACCCAATAATTTAATAATAAACAAATATCTTCCTCCATTCCTTCATCTAATTAAGGTGGATTCTGGTAAGAATTTATCTAAAATTAGTATATAAAAATCAATCAAACAATTTTTTCACATTTCACCGAATGCGTTTAAGTTTGCATTTAATTACTCAAAGTATTCCATGTAATCTGAAGATTACTTCAAAGAAAATAAGCAGTTAAGCACGCCAAGAACGGATCATGTCTAACAATAATGCTTCCAAATCTCTTGCAGGCTACAAGGAAAGGTAGCCTTAATCACCGGCGGTGCTAGTGGTATTGGTGAATGCACCGCAAAAGTCTTCTCTCACCATGGAGCTAAAGTAGTAATTGCTGATATCCAAGACGAATTAGGCCATTCAGTTGTTGAGGCCCTAGGCCCTTCAAACTCCACCTATGTGCGTTGCGATGTCACCGAAGAGGCCCAGATAAAAAATGCTGTGGACAAAGCTATCTCAACCTATGGCAAGCTAGATATAATGCTCAACAATGCTGGCATTGCTGATGACAGTAAAGCACGCATAATCGACAACGAAATGGCTGATTTTGAACGTGTTCTTAAGATTAACGTGACCGGAGTTTTCCTCGGCATCAAGCATGCAGCCCGCGTCATGATCCCAGCACGCAGTGGCACCATAATTTCAACTGCTAGTGTAAGCTCACTACTTGGTGCGGCAGCTTCACATGCATACTGTTGCTCAAAACATGCTGTGTTAGGACTGACAAGAAATGCTGCAGCTGAGCTTGGACAGTTTGGCATTAGGGTGAATTGCTTATCTCCTTACGCACTCGCAACTCCTTTAGCAAGGAAATTTATTGGGGTTGATGATGATGAGGCGCTTGAAATTGCGATGAATTCATTTGCTAATCTAAAGGGAGTGACCCTTAAGACGGAAGATGTTGCCAATGCAGCTCTTTATCTAGCCAGTGATGAGGCTAGATATATTAGTGGGCATAATTTATTTATAGATGGAGGCTTCAGCGTTCAAAACCCGACATTCCAGATGTTTCAGTATCCAGATTCTTGACTGTATCCCTAAGAGGTTGGATTATTTCTTCACACTTGAGAGAAACAAGTTGCAACTGTGAACCTAATCAAGCATATCCATTGCTATTGATCATATATATTTCGGTCAAAAGAGGAAAGAAATTTGAGAATTAAATGTGTTATCCTTATAGCCATCAAGAAGTTTTAAAATAAAAACCTCTCTTGACTTCTACAATTTATTTGGAGAGAGATCAAATTCAACTTGTCAGTCTTTTTATATATTTTGATTTGGTCCTGCCTTCTATTGAAATATTTCTATTGAATGAAAGAACAATTATCTGCTTTTGACTGTCGGGTTGATTATTCTATTAAAAAAAACTTTTTATTAATATTTTCTTAAACAATTTCTCATGAAAATTACATCATCCACAGGTTAAATCTTTAATAATAAAAAAATATTTATTTACTTAAAAAAAAATTAAAACCCAACTTCTCAAAGATAAAATTCTTTTAAGGATTATAGTATCCTTGGCCATTTCTTTAATTGACAAATATCACACAAAAACAAAGACAAACAAAAACTTGTATAATCATAACAATATAACATAAATAATGTATTAATTAATTACCATATACAAGAAAATTAATAACATATTACATATTCAAAATAAATAAACTGTTGTATTAAGGTTTGAGATCAACCTTAAAAAACGATTAGAGTTATTTGTAAACTACCAAAAATAAACAAAGTAGTTTTGGTGTGTGGGTTCACGCATTGCCATGATTTATGGCTCATGAATCTATGCCATAATGATGAGGATGGCGCATGGATGGATGGATCTAATGTGCTTTTTTCTCCTTTTTCTTTTGTACATCGACAATGAAGCTCACCATTGCCTGAAATGAGATATCAGTATCAGGAAAACTTTGGTCTTCTTTCCTTTTTCTCTCTCTTAGTTTGTTGTTATTCACTGTTGTTGTTTGCTACCGTAGAGTTGAGTTATTGCAGTTGAGTTTTCCTTTATTGGTAGTTACTGTGGTGGTTAGCAAGAGGAAGAAGTTGTCGTCGTCGTTCAGTCTAGTGAAGAAGGTTGATTCAGGTTGACCTATAAAAATGGTGATGGTTTTCTCTATTTTTTTTTTTTTATCTTTCATAAATTCAATTCTCTTTCTTTTTTTATTCACTCTTTCTTTTTTTATTTTATTTTTATTTTTTTGCTTTATGTATCTTTTAGTGTATTCTTTTGTGTTCTTTTTTTTTTTTTGGCTTTTTGGTCTATTTATAGGCCTTTTTCTACATATCCTTTAATCCATTCTGATCCTTTATTTCCTAATCTTTTATTATTATGTGTCTATTTCTTTATCACAAAGTTATTTTGTAGAGAGACTCAAACTTTTGTTATTTATTTTATTTTTATTTCTTTACATGAGTTATTTTTCTCCTTTAATGTTTTATTATATATGTGGGTTAAAAATCAGTTACAATAGATGTCCTCTCCTTATGATACTTATAGTATAAAATTTTTGAAAAATTTCTTTTTTATTTGACTTTTTATAGTAAATTTACTAAAAAAGAAAAAAAAAGAGTTTTATATGAAAGGAATTACACCATTGGATTAAGAAGCTAAATTTGAAAGAAAAAGTCTATTCAGATGATGAACTTCTCTTTGAAATAAAAATATCATTTGAAAGGAAACTGTCATCGGATTGATGGGCTTTTACTTTAAAAGGAAAATGCTATCAGATTGGTGAGCTTGGATTAAAAAAATATCATCAAATTGGTGGGTTTTAAAAGGAAACTGTCATCGGATTGTAAGGTTTCTTAAAAAGAAAATCACCATAAGATTGATGGGATTCTTGAAAAATAAAAGTTCCATGGATTAATAGGCTTTTTGAAAGAAAATTTCCATCGTATTGATTAATGAACTTTTTTAAAAAATAAAAGTGGTCCAACTAAAAGATAACCAACCTTTTTATGAAATATAAATAGATTCAAATTATTAGGCAAGCAACCTCAACACAAAATCTAAATGGTGCAACCTCGATGAAATGTACAAAGTCCCCTGCTTCACCTTAAACTAATGTCTTAAATCACATAACTCACTATAATATTAGGCTCATTTATTTTCTTAAATCATATAATTCATTATAATGATTTTTGAGTAAACAATCCAATTTTGAGATTTTTCAATGCTTGATGTTATCATTTGTTAGTAATTTTTTAGTTTGAAACTTTATTTGCTCCAAAGATTGCCCCTAAGTACAACATGAGACTAATTATTCATCTTTTTTCATTTTTTTTTCATAAATATAATGAAGAAGTTATTTTCTCAATCATTTGCAACTTATGATGAAATTTTCCAAATCATCATTTAACTATTGTAATTTTCATGGATTGAAACAAATAAAATTGATCTAGTTGTGTTTATTTTTTTCTAACGGACATCACAAGACACATGCACACTTGCATCGTCAAAAACTTTGCAAACTCGTCAAACAAGAAAATTTTATTGTAAGATATTTTATTTCATGAAAGCTTTAAATTTTAATGATTGTGTTCATATAAGTTCAATAACTTAAATGAAGTTATTGAATATGTAAATTTTAAAGTAAAATGAAAATTTTGATTTCTTGGTTAAAAATCAAAGGCAAGTCATTCAAGTACTAAGATATAATTTTATATGTTTGTTGGAATATGAAAAAATAGGTTAGTTACAATTGTGAAATCGATGGTTATTCTACAAATTTGATTGCTTTTGAAAAATGGCTCACATGAATTTCAAGTTTTAGCATGAAAAAATAAAGGCATCTTGTTTCATATTATGTTAATCTTGCCTATTCATCATGAGAATCCATCCAATATGCAAACATGTCATGATTTCACTTGAAAATTCTTTTCTTCTCCTTTTAGAGCATAACATTTATCAATATAAATAAAATACTTCTAATAAAAAAAGGATTTATAAAAGCATATAATATAGGCTAAGATTTGTGCTTGTTAAAGAATAGGATATATATATATATATATATATATATATATATATATAAGGTTTAAAAAATATTTAAGAGCTAAAGATATAAGATAAAATATTCATATATAGAGAACTTTTAGACTTATCATCTTGATTTTATTATTGATCTCACCACGATTTCAATTCTTTAAGTTTTATCTCGTGCTTTATCATCAAAATTATCTCTGATTTTAGATTCATACCATCATAAGAGATATTTTAGAGAGTTTTATTTTTATCTTTATTTTTCATTTTCAATTATGTCCCTTTCACTTTTTTTTTTATTTGAAGAATTTCATAGATCATCTAAAAACTCCCCCCCCCCTCCCCTCCCTTTCACTTTATTTTTTTTTATTTGAAGAATTTTATAAATCATCTAAAAACTTCTAAACCCAAGAGGGGGTAATCCTAATTTGGATTATTATTCAAGAAACTTAGGATTATTATTCAAGAAAGATTTTTAACGCTCAAATAGGGACAATAATAAATATATTTCATCTATAAAGGATATGTCACAGTCGACTTTTTATAGATTATCAAGATTATGCTCATTTGAGGTTTTTTGGGGTGTAAGATGACATTTTAAATTATTTTACAAAAAGAAGTGATTTTTGCATATCAGGTACGTGAAAATGGGTGGCATTGTTAATGTGCGTGAGGGAGTGCAAGAGATAAATTTCTTCAATCTTCCAATGTCCACGTGTTGAATATGAGAGGCATCAGCATTATATAGCATGCAGCGGCAATGCATGTCACCAAATTATAGGAGGCACTTCTTTATTTTATTTTTCTGAAAAAAACGAAATGATGTTTATCCGTGAAGTTGATCAAAGACAGTGAACCGTCAGAGTTAAATATATTATCGTCACGTTTGACCATGAGCTGCCAAAGGAGAATCTGTGCTAGCTTGGAAGACCTGGAAACAGAGTTCCCTATAAATAATTTACATCTCTCTTCTCTCTTTAAGCTATAAGATTAATTAAATAGTTTGTTTTCTTTTCTTTTCTGTATCAAGTCTGCTCAAACAAGAGCAATACATCTCTACGTTTTAATCCTTTATTTCTCACTAATCTTGCTGAAAGATGAGTTCCAATCCTTCAGCATCTCCCATCAGCAAAAGGTAAAATGAGTCGTAAGCTCAACATTCAACTTTCAGTTCATTATATTAATTCATTCTTTCTTCTTTTTTTCTAATCGTTAGAGTTACCTGTAAATTTCAGGCTAGAAGGCAAGGTGGCATTGATAACTGGTGGAGCTAGTGGCATAGGTGAGTGCACAGCAAGGCTATTTGTTCAACACGGTTCCAAGGTCCTTATTGCGGATGTTCAAGACGATCTCGGCCGTGCTCTCTGCCAAGAATACGGCTCTGAGGAAATCATCTCTTATGTCCACTGCAATGTAACAGTCGATTCTGATGTCCAAAATGCGGTTGATACAGCTGTTTCCAGGTACGGTAAGCTAGACATCATGTTCAACAATGCTGGAATTTCAGGCAACACCAAATCATCTATCTTGAATTCTGATAATGAAGACTTTATGAGAGTCCTTAATATCAATGTCTATGGTGGATTCTTGGGTGCCAAACATGCTGCGAGGGTGATGATTCCAGCTAAGAAAGGGTGCATCCTTTTCACTGCAAGTGTGGCTTCAGTTCTATACGGTGAATTGGCACACGCATATACAGCATCGAAGAATGCTATTGTAGGGTTGGCGAAGAACTTGAGTGTGGACTTAGGCCAACATGGGATAAGAGTTAATAGTATTTCTCCCACTGCTGTTGCTACCCCAATGCTTACAGATGCTTTGAGAATGACAAAGGAGGCTGCAGAGAAATTTGTTGCATCAGCAGCCAACTTAAAAGAAGCGGTATTGGAACCAGAAGACGTTGCACAAGCAGCCTTATATCTAGCTAGTGATGACTCCAAGTACGTGAGTGGGGTCAACTTGGTGATCGATGGAGGCTATAACCTTACCAATCCCTCTCTTGCCATGGCAATGAAAAGCTTGTTTTCCAAAGTTTAAATGGAGAACATTGCTTGCTATTTTGGCATTCAAATCGATTGCGTGTTTCGGTTTTTCTGTGAGCTGTTCCAATTTATATGAGTTGGGCTTAACTTGTATTTCAATGCAACTGTATTTGGTCTCGATAATATAAAATGATGCAAACTAATGTAATAATGACTTTTCAAGTAGATCAATAATTTCATATTTTAGAGATTCTGTTTTATATGGATTTTCATAGGAATTAATTTATAAGGAATGTTAGGATGATTCTTATTTCATAATAATTTTAGAATTAAAACTAAAAACAATTTATAAGGAATGTTAGGAGATGGTTAAAACAGGTAAATATTTGTCCAATATATACGATGACAAACTGCCGAAGAAATCAGATTAAAAGGATATGTAACTATCTAGTGAATTAGTAATGATATTATAGAAGAATGGATATGTTATTTATATAGAGTTGCTATGTGATGAATATATTGTATTTAGATGATGTGAGTGTTTGATTTAAAGAAAATAAATATTGTTAAGTCAACTATATATATATATATATATATATATATATATATATATATATATATATATATATATAAGAAAAGTGAAATAAATCCTTGTGAGGTAAAATGATAGAATGAATATGAAGTTTAAAGGAACAAGATATGAAAAGGTTAGAATGAACCTATGAATTCAAAGTTTTAAATTTTTTTTATAATTAAGATAAGCTATAACTAGATTATAAAACTAAGAGTTGCTATGTGGTGACAATGATGACTAAATACTATAATAATAGAAAGAGAATTTATCATAAGATAAGATAATGAGATTATTTTTGGTAGTTTACGTGAGTGGGGTCAACTTGGTGATCGATGGAGGCTATAACCTTACCAATCCCTCACTTGCCATGGCAATGAAAAGCTTGTTTTCCAAAGTTTAAATGGAGAACATTGCTTGCTATTTTGGCATTCAAATCGATTGCTCTGTGAGCTGTTCCAATTTATATGAGTTGGGCTTAACTTGTATTTCAATGCAACTGTATTTGGTCTCGGTACAGCTTAGGAACTGGCTTGTCCTTTGTGATTTGTTTTTCTTTTTTTATTGTATCATCCTCCTCTGCGTTGCTGTACTCCTTGGACTCAGTCCCTTTATCAATTAAATATATTCCGGGAAAATAAATAAATTAAAAAGGCACATGAGATATCAATAAAGGTGATGCAAGTGGTGAGAGCAGATTATTTCTAATAACGAAAACGAAGAGATCGATTGAAGTTTCAATGATTATAAAAGTTTTATATACTTTTCATGAAGAAGCTGTCGAGGGACGCCTCCTCTTCTTTCTTTCCCCACGGGTCCCTTCTTCCGTATAAAATCCAACCGACAATGTAGCATTGAGACATAGCTCAATAGGATAAGAATCTCGACGGCTTTTTTTTACCTCGGATAACTATTATGGGTTCTAATTCTATGATAAAATCATTAAAAATCTTAGATTCATCATAGAAAATAGTTTATTAATTTAATTAAGGATGCTTTCTTTTATCATCACATACCGTATGACCATTAATTTTATGGTGTTAATTTCGTCAATTGTCAATTAAACATACATTTCTTAATATGTTCTTTTAGATTAGAAGGTGGTGAAGTTGTGAAAACTTCATATTTTAATTTGGGCTTTTCATGGCTTTGTTTGGGTTGAAGTTGGAAGAAGTGAACATCTAATATATATTTAAGTTAGTAAATTATTAAAGAGAAATAATATAGAAAGTAAGTGAAGAACATATAGTTGTTTTTTTTTTTAGTGAACTTGTGTTCTATGTGATTTTATTGAATGAACTTATTTTTAAATGTTGTTTACCTAATGCTTCAAGGTATTTATAAACCTCGATTACAATATTTGACTTGTGTGCAAAAAATTAATATGCATTATTATTATTATATATATATATATATATATATATATATATCAAATAAATATACAATCTACAGTCTTAGGTCATATCTTGACCTTTTTATGATAAGATATTGTTACCTTTGCAAGAAACCCCTACACTTTGAGGTATTGTAGGAAGGTCTTCTATCTTTTCACAATTCATATGGTGTCTTATCTAGCTTTTTATTGGGTAATTTGTTAAGTATATAACTGATAGTTAAAATTGGTCCTCCACAAGTTCTAAGATGCTCTTCAACTTATAAATATGACATTCATCATTTTTTTAATGTTCAATTCTTACGTTTCACAATGCCATTTTATTACGGGGAATAAAAAGCAATAGTTTGGAGGATAATACTATGTTGGGAATATAATTCACCAAATGATGCTTCTTATTCTTCACCTTTATCACTTCTTATTACCTTTATTTTTTTTGTTAAGTTGATTTTCAATTTCATTCTTGTAATGTTTAAAAATTTCAAGAGTTTCTTATTCTTCACCTTTATCACTTCTTATTACCTTTATTTTTTTTGTTAAGTTGATTTTCAATTTCATTCTTGTAATGTTTAAAAATTTCAAGAGTTTCATCATTACTTCTAAACAAATTAAATAGATATAACAATGCCTTGTGTAATAATTTATAAAAGTAATATAATATCTTTTTTGTCACTTTTAGTTTGCACAAATTTTAAATCACTAATATCTGAGTGAATTAAGTCTAGAGGTTTACCAACTTTTTTAATTATTTGAAAATAAAGTTTTGAGAATTTTGATTTTACACAAATTTCACACTTATGATTTTTCTCAAAAATCATACTTGATAATAATTCATATTTTATTAACCTTTGTATAGTATTATGACTTAACCTATCATGCCAATTGCCACACATCATAAGACTCAAGCAAATACGAAAGAGAGATAATCTTATTATTATTATCATCAATGATTACAATGGTCATTCATTCATTTGAAAGCGGTTATCATAATGATTCATTTTTTTCTATAAACATATCATTCTTAAAGAGTATAAATGTATCATTCACAAACATTATCTTTAAATGATTTTTGCTCAACAATGAGTCAGACATTAAGTTCTTCGTAATATTAGCAACATGTTGTACATTGTTGAGAGTGAGAAGTTTTCCAGATGTCATATTCAGTTTGATCTTTTTAACACCTAATACCTTGGAGGTTGATGAGTTTTCCATGTATACGTTTTCTCCATCCATTTATTTGTAAGAAGAAAACTTCCTCTTCTCAGTGCATACATGTCTTGTAGCACTAGTATCAACCCATCACTGCTCAGGATTGTATAATCAGGTTGACTTTAAAAATAACAAACATATTCATTTCTAAAACTTCATCAATGAGGTAATCAACCTCATTGATATTGGCTTCAACAAACATTTCTTTTTTTGGATAGCTTTACACATCATATTATGTATTATTTAGTCAATTCAAAATGTAATTTTTTTAACGCATGAAATCATTATGATTCTATACGTCCAAAGCTAACATAATAATAAAATTAAATTTATTATTTGACAACTTTAACAATTTTTCTACAAGAACTTAACAAGTTCGAGGTGAGCACATAAATCAACATTTTATATTGTTACCATTTAAAGTTTAATCCATTGAAGTTTTTAAGTTTTCATTATGCATCATAAAAAGTGATAGTGGAATCCTTACTACTAAAGTAGTACTTGCCAAAGCAAAATTGGTTGGAAAAACCAATTCTCAAGTTAAAACATGATATAAATTATAAAAATAATAGCTAATAATACTTATAAATAAATATTTCAGCTCCAAAAAAACAAGTAAAATAATATAAAACTTGAAATTAAGCAACTCGATAAATAAAAATATTTAAATTATACAAGATAAACATAAAACACTTTTGTTTATTATAGTTCAAATTAAACATGCATTATGTCAAAACATTATGTTAAACAAGAATGATAAAATGCATGATTATACCAACAAGTTTGCAAGTAACATGTATAAACTAAATAAAGATATAAACACGGTTTATAAAAACTTAGTTCATAAAATATATCATGCAACAACTCAAAGAAATTCAAATAAATTGCATGAATTACAATTTTAGAAGATAAATTATAACTTTATAATAAAGATATATATAAAAGCTTCTACAATTAAATAAAGAAAATAAAAAACATAAAGCTATAAGCGAACTAAAAAGTTATAAATTAAAACATACAGTATTGAAATAAATCTATATGACTAATATTATAATTTTTCCCACATGATAAACCAAACAAAGTCTAATATATATAAAAATAAATCCTTAAGATTATAGATCAAAGTTTGTAAATAAATCTTTAGTATGCCTCCCAATATTTCAGCAATACCACTTTGGTTAATATGTTCTTCTAAACCAAGGTTTTTGCACTAAAGAATATGAAACTCAAATTAATATATCTCAACAATATGAATTTAAACTCTAGATTTGAAAGAAAAATCAAAGTATAAAATGAAAATAAAACACTAAAATATGAGGTGATGATGAGTGTGTAAAAATATAAAAAAACTGAAGTACTAAACTCTTTCTCCATCCTCTTTTTTTATAATGAATTTTAAAAGTTAAAAGGTTGAATAATTAATAAGAATTAACTCTCATCATTATCAATTATTGATTAACCACTATAAATTAAGAATTAAATTTAAAAAATCTAAAAATTAAAAAAATTAAGAATTCTTTAAGATTAATTTTTTATTCATCTATAATTTATTAAATTATAAGAAATAAATTTTCAACATTATATCTGATTTTGTCCCTGGCATTAGTGTTGCAATCCAAATAAAAGGTCACCTCGTTTACAGCACCTAATGTTATTGAAGCAGGTGCTTAATCACGTATTTTATTGCCTTCTTGTTTGTAGTAGGAAGACTGTAGCTACATAGAAATTCTAATGCGGTCAGGCCTGCAACATGGCAATACTGTCAGCAAAAGCTGTGAACGCTTGTGTTACTAAGTTTCGATGTCTCCAACAAGCATCTTCAGAACTTTTGTTTCATCATGCGGTATAGTTTTTGCCCTTTAAAGATGCAATGAACTACCAAGAAGAAGGATAGGGATTGTTTTTTCCTTTCTCATTTTCGTCATTTCCAATCATATTAAGAGAAAATGAATTCGGATTCCTCAGTGACGCTAGCCACCAAGAGGTAAAATGACTTGTAAAGTACTTCAAAGTTCATTCAATCTGTATGGCTATCTATAAAAAATGCTGCAAATAAAGGCTGTGATCACCAAAAGGGGATTAAGTTATCGGTGGTTCGGTCTCGGTTTATGGTATTTAGTTTCAATTTCCTACATCGAAATCAGTACACCTAAAAGTTAAGTTAAATTTTTTTCTTAATATTGTTTCTTATGAATCACAGGCTGGAAGGGAAGGTGGCACTAATAACTGGTGGTGCTAGTGGCATAGGCGAGTGCAGTGCAAGGCTGTTCGTTCAACATGGTGCAAAGGTTCTGATTGCAGATATTCAAGATGACCTTGGTGAAGCACTTTGCAAGAGCCTTGGTTCCCAAGAATCCATATCGTACATCCATTGCGATGTTACATGTGATTCTGATGTCAAAAATGCTGTAGACATGGCTGTCTCCAAATATGGAAAGCTTGACATCATGTTCAACAATGCAAGGATAGTAGGAACCTGCAAGGCTCCGAGGATCTTAGCTGTAGAAATCGAAGATTTCAAGAGAGTGCTTGATGTCAATTTAATTGGTGCTTTCTTGGGGGCTAAACATGCAGCTAGGGTCATGATACCAGCAAAGAAAGGTTGCATTCTCTTCACTGAAAGTTTGGTTACAGTATCTTGTTGTTCATCTCCACATGCTTATGCCGCATCAAAGCACGCGGTTGTCGGGCTTGCCAAGAACTTGGCTGTAGAATTGGGACAGCACGGAATCAGGGTCAATTGCATATCTCCTTTTACCATTGCAACCCCAATGGTAATAGAATCTATGGGTATAGAAAAGAGGAAGTTCGAGGAGTTTCTTTCTTCATCATCAGCCATCTTGAAAGAGACACTATTGGAACCAGAAGATTTTGCAAATGCGGCAATTTATCTGGCAAGTGATGAATCCAAGTATACAAGTGGGATTAATTTGGTGATTGATGGAGGCTACAGTTTGACAAATCCTACTCTCCCTGTAGCTTTGAGAAGCCTATTTTCTTAAAGCACACAGTATACTATTCTTATTTAATTCTTTTTTTTTTTTTCTGAGAAAGCCAATAAGACTTCTTTTCATTGGTCATAATTGTGACTTCTTTAAAATATTACCATGTAAAATAAACAGATAATATAAAATGATGCAAACTAATGTAATAATGACTTTTCAAGTAGATCAATAATTTCATATTTTAGAGATTCTGTTTTATATGGATTTTCATAGGAATTAATTTATAAGGAATGTTAGGATGATTCTTATTTCATAATAATTTTAGAATTAAAACTAATAACAATTTATAAGGAATGTTAAGAATGGTTAAAACAGGTAAATATTTGTCTAATATGTACGATGACAAACTGCCGAAGAAACCAGATTAAAAGGATATGTAACTAACTAGTGAATTAGTAATGATATTATAGAAGAATGGATATGTTATTTATATAGAGTTGCTATGTGGTGAATCTAGTGTATTTAGATGATGTGAGTGTTTGATTTAAGAAAATAAATATTGTTAAGTCATATATATATATATATATATAATCTCATTATCTTATCTTATGATAAATTCTCTTTCTATCATTATAGTATTTAGTAATCATTGTCACCACATAGCAACTCTTAGTTTTATAATCTAGTTATAGCTTATCTTAATTTTAAAAAAAAAAACTATGAATTCATAGTTTCATTCTATTCTAATCTTTTCATATCTTTTTCCTTTAAACTTCATATTCATTCTATCATTTTACCTCACAACCATATTGGATTTATTTCACTTTTCTTTATATATATATATATATATATATATATATATATATATATATAACATCAATGAGATTATATATTATCATAAGATAAGATAATGAGATTATAAAACTAAGAGTTGCTATCTAGTGACAATGATGACTAAATACTATAATGATAGACAGAGAATTTATCATAAGATAAGATAATGTGCATATATATATATATAACATCAAAAATTGATATAGGTGTGATGTATTTGCTATAAGGTTAAATAAATTGATTATACTTGTATAATTATTAAACAATAGTAACTATTATGATACGAAGATGTAATAGAACTTATATGTATTACATGTATTTTCTTGAAAATATAATATATATTATTCATCAATGATAAACAAGCCATTCAGTTTTTCAGGTTGAATGGATCATTATATTTATCTAAGAGATATTTGAGAATGATTTATATGTATATAATTTTTAAAAGTGTTGTAAATAAATTAATGTGAAATTATGAATTTTGTATTATTTACACCATTGATAAGTTATTAGATGGTTAGTTAATGATATCTATATAAAAAAAATTATCTGACTTTTTACATGCAAGATTGTAGGAAAGAAGTGTAATTGCATTGGAAAACACACGGGGCGTTACATATTTTGCTTCCAATCTAATAATCCGAGTCACGGGTTTGAAAAGTTAATGCTGATTGACATCCTTATCTTCTCATTTTCTTTTCTGATTTCATCGTTCGATATATTTTTTTTTAAAGATTAGCTTTATGGTTTTCTTCAAAACATAATTTCTATTGTATTATTCCAGTCTCATTATTTGGACCATAAGTTTTACAAGTTAACCTAAGTTGGCTCACCTCTAATTACCCAAATTGCATGTCTACTATGCTAAGTCAGGTTGAATTGGGTTATTTTTTTTCATTTTGTTTTATCAAATTTTGGTTAATATAAAATAAAAACTTTTTATGCAAGATCAAACATATTAGAAATATTATTTCAAAATAAATATTTTTTATAAAATAAAACTCATCTATATAAAATAAAGAAATTCTCTAAAAATTAAATACAAACATAACAGTTTTTTTAAAAAAAATCTATTAAAAAAAGGCCTGAAAACCTTTAGTCTATATCATAAGCTTAAGATAAACTGATAGAAATAAAATTTAAGATAATCACAATACCAATCTTTGTTTTTTTAAATAATGTAGAAATGATGAAATCATAAAAGAAAATAAGAAAAAAAAGATGTTGAATTGCATTAACTCTTCAAACTCGTTACCCATGTCATTAGATTGGAAGGACCACAAATAGAAAAAAAAACTATGAAGCCTAATCCTTAACAAATCAAATGTTAAATGATGAAATCGAAAAAATATCGATTACAAAAAAAATTTGAATCAAAAGAATGAGGAAGAAAATTCAAATAAGAAATAAATTAGAGGGCATAAAAGAATTTTAAATTGAAGGGTTAAATTGAAAAGAAAAAATCTTTAACAAAAGGAAAAAAAATCAGAAGAATAAGGACCAAATTGAAAAAAAATATGAAAAATTAATTTAAGGAAAAAATTGAAATTATAAAAAACTTTTATAAAAGGGCCCAATACAAAAATAAATAATAAAAACATAAGAACTAAAATTGAAAAATTAAAAGAAAATAGGAAAAGCGTCTACATGCCTTGCTATTTGTCTTTTCTAAGGGTAACAATGTATTTTTACTGTATTCTAAAAGTGTAAAACCAAAAAACATTTGGTCAACAACTCTAATTTTTTTTACCCTAAGGGTAAATAAGTATTTTTATTGTTTTAAAGTTTTTGAAAAGACCAATTAACCATTGGTCAATAATTCTAAATTTTGTTGATCTTAAGGCTAAATATGTTATTTCAATATGCAAAAAATTTGGAAAAGACTACAATACCCCAAAAAAAATCTTTTAATAACCAATGGATCTTTGGAAAAAAACCAAATTATCCCTAAAACCAGGGCTCTTATTTTGTCCACTTGAGAGCAAAATGATAATTTCACTACAAGAATCCATAACAAATTGTGTCTAGTGCTACGATGAGAAATCCACACTTTATATCTCTTATTTATAATAAAAAAACTAATGCTAGCTGTCAAAATCAATACCCCAACGATTCTAAACAAAGTGGCATACAATAAATGATTTAGCCATATTTTCATATAAAAAACTGCACCTTAATAAAAAAGAAATAAAATGAGCCAATACACTTGAAATCATAGTTATTAAACCCAACTAGGAGCTGACTGAGCCAAGTGTTCAGGTCCCAAGTCACACAGTTTGATATGATTAATCTGTAAAAAAAATATAAAATTATGCTTAGAGGTTTTAATATTCCACTTGAATTTTTTTAAAAACAATGCATGTAGATATAGGCTACAAAAAATGAGACAAGAAGTATAATATATTTATCTCAGATCAAAAGATTAATAAACAATTCATTCGAATGTAAACTATATAAAAAAATGAGGCATGAAGTATAGTATAGTTATACCACATTGAAAAATTAAAAAATAATTTATATATAGACAAACTATAAAAAATATATGATGTTAAGTATTCATATATTAATATAATATTTTTATGATTTATTAAAAAAATATTAAAAAAATTAAAAAAAACAAATAAGGTCCCACTTGGGTTTTGGATTGACTTGGTTAGTCATCCAAGTTTAACCAGGTAAATTGCATCTTTAAATTTATGTGATTTGAAGCTCTGTTAAAATCTTGGATCATCTAGGTTCTACATTAATCTACTAGATCGAACCATATTTCATAAATATTATGGAAATTAGAATAAATCCCTATAGCCAAAATAAATAGCAAACCATTCCTAACAATGATGCAATGATGCATGAAAGCATTTTGAAATCTTAAAACCAAGAAAGAGTTTTGTCTACATAAAACAAAGATTTCTCTACACCAATCACCATGGCATACACTCAAATTACTTCATTGAACACAAAACAAACCTACAATTATCTCCCTTCCAAACCAAAATTACCAATAACAAATAACAAATCTAATAATACAAAACATCTATTAGAAATGTAACAATGGTTACTCATCAACCAAAAAGTCAACAAAGAAAAAAAACTAATTTCAAATAAAAAATATTAAAGTAAAAAATGATAGTACCAAGGTCTTTCCACCAACCTTAAAAACGCTAATAAGACCAAAATCTCCCTAACTAAACCAAATAAAACAAAAACATAAGATCTCTTAATTTTGAAATTACTAATTTATTGGCACACGCTCCGCAGTAAGTCAATATTAATTGTTTTTAAAATATAAAAAAATATTAAAAGTATGGAGAATTTTTTAATAATATTATTAAAAATGATCACATGAGTTAATTTTTAAACCTCCACTCAACTCTTTTCTAGACTCAAGTAACGTGGGTTTGACAGTCATGCTAGACCCAAGCATCTTAGGTCTCGAGCTACGCCAAACTCAAGCGCCATGAGCATGACAGCAGAGCAAGACCCAAGCACTTTGGGCGTGGCAACCATGCCAGACCCAAGTGCTTGGGTCTGGTGTAAAACCTCGGGTAATATAATTGATAATAATAAAAGTCAAGATTATGAAAAATGAGGGAAAGAGATAAATTAAATTATAAGAATGATGATAGATTCGAGAATCTGAAATAAAATGTTTTATATGGGTGTTAAAGATAAAAATAAATAAATAAATAAACAAAGAAATACGAATAAAATTTTTATGGAAATGAATTTCACGAAACTAAAAGTACCAGCGAGTAACCTAGTGATCTTCGAAATAGCTCGGATAAAATTTGGTATAAATAGGCGTCATGATTTGGAAAATTTTACCCGAAAATCACGAAAGTTACTATTGAGGGACATACAAGAAATTTGTAAAAGGTTAAATGTATATATATGCGTGTGTGTGCATGCGTGCAAAATGAAAGAGAAAAACAATAAAACAAACTTTATTTTTCAAAGGATAAGGAGAAGGAGAAGCATTCGACCAAAGAGAGGGAAGAAATCAAAGTTAGGGAAAATTTCTCAATTTAAAAGCATTAAAGCTTTGGCTATTGCTTGGTAAGGTGGTTTAACACATTTAAATAAGATTCTTCAAGAATTTATGCTTTGAATTGATTGAACTTTGTGAAATTAAAAATTAGGATTCTTGATAAATTTTTAGGGAAAGTTGCAATTGATTGTGAAATTGTGTTAAGATTATTGAAGTGAGTAGAGAAAGTAAGAAATTATGGTAATTGAAGCAAAATTTCAGGTGTTCTTGAAGAAGGGATTTTTGATAAAATAATAATAATAATAATAATAATTTAATAATTTAATAATTTTGATAAGATGATGGGATTGTATAGAAAAGAGATGAAATTAATGTTAAAAAATGAATAGAACATGAAATTTTTATTTTTTCCTTTAGTTTAAATTTCAGCCAAAAACAAATAAAATTAAAACAACATATAGGTCTTGATTTGAATGATGAAATGAATTGTGTTATAATGTGGGAATTTAAAGAATGGGAAGAAAATTTATGAAAGAAAGAAAGAAATTTTTATGTTTCTCTTTAAATTTATATTTTTGGCAAATGAAAGAATAATTGAAAGAATTTCATTTATTGATTGTGTCAATATGGGAAGTAGAATAATGATATTAGTTAAAATTTGATATAAATTAATAAACTTGATTAAGACGTTTGAGTGAGAAAGAGTATATGTGTGTGTGTGTGTGTGTGTGTGAAAAATGATGTGATATACTTGTCAATCTAGAAGGGGTTGTTAGGCCAACACCGAAGCAGAGAACTTTAACTCGAGCTTAGTCGTCAGGTAATTACACGCTGCCTAAATTTATTATTGGTCAATATGTATTTTTAGCTGATTAATTGTGGTCAATAAATTAGTAATTATTATATTGTTTACTTGAGGAAATAAGATATGTAATGTGATGAACTAATTCCTCGATTAATGGAATTAATGCCCTTGTCAATGGCGCAATAAGGAATTAATTTCCTAGTTAATAAGATTGGTACCTTGGTAAATAGGCAAATCATTGAACTAATTCTGGGATTAATGGAATTAGTGCCCTGATGAATGGACATAATAAGAAATTAATTCATTGGCTAATGGGATTAGTACCCTAGTGAATTGGCAAATTGTTGAACTAATTCCTAATTTGATGGAATTAGTGCCTTGACAAATAGGCGTAATAAACAATTAATTATCTGGTTAATGGGATTAGTACCATAATGAATTAGTGAATTGTTGAACTAATTTTCTAGATTAATGGAATTAGTACTTGTTGAATGGATGGGCAATAAATTAATCACTTATTAGGGGAATTAATGCTCGGGTTGAGGGGCGATAGGAATAATTATATTTTTGGTTGATGCTAAAAAAAATTAAGGATTGTTTTGAAATTTAATTGAAATATATAATACTAGATGAACAAATTAATTTAATGATCTTATGAGTTAATTTAAAAAAAAAGGATAAAAGTAAGAAAGAATTTATTGATATTTTATTTCATTTGTCTAATTGAATTATTTTATTAAATCAATTTTCAAGTGTATCCCCGTAACAGACTGAACAGTAGATTAGTTTTCTTATATTTTGTTGGGTACTATTTTGTAATGAATTAATTTAATATTTTTTTATGTAATATAAATTTTAGAATTTAATGTATCAATAGTTTATCGAAAACCTTTTTTTTTTTGCAGTATAATTTTTATTTTAATTATGAATTTCTTCTTTAATTATGTACTTATTTCAATTATAATTTTGTTAATGGTCCTTATTTGAAAATCTTTAAATTGTGTAATGTACTTCAGTTATAATTTGTAGAATAATTCATTGAATTGCATCTATGTAAATATGTGATATTAAATTGTTTAAATATGTGTGAATTTGATTATTGAGAAATTATGATGTAATGAGAGGAGGAAGTCTTGGATGATAGGACGAGTAGGAAATTTGATTATTGAGAATTGTGAAAAAAGAGTCGATAAATTGGTACTTAAAAATATAAAGGAAATTCTGCCGGATTTTTAATTGATTGTAAGAAAAAAAATTATTCTAATTTTAACTGAATTATTATGTCCTTACTCTTTGTTTTGAACACAAATTTTGGGGTTGTTACATCTGACATGACCTAAACCTGGCAACCATGCTAGACCCATTTGTATTTTTTTTTTAAATATTAGAATTCACTTATAATTGTTTTAAAAATATATTTATTTTGTATTTTCATCTTTGTCTTTTTAACCAAATATATTTTTATCTTTTTTATATTTCTTTCTTTTATTTTGAGACATTAACCACACGTATCTCTAAAATTCACTCAATTTTTTGTTTATTAATCTCTAATTTTAGTGAAGAAATCATCTATAAAATTGCACAAATTAAGATAGTTAAAAAGACATTAAGTCTTTTACATATACAATATTTTCTTTTCCTATAACATAGTGTATCAATTCAAAAGTTCAAAAGTTTTCTCTTATGATCATATATTTCAAATTTTCATATATACTAATAGTTATAATGTAAAATAAACTCCTTATAACAAACTTTGACAATTAATTAAAACATGCAACAACATTTTAAATTTAAAAAAGCATGAACCCTTTAAAACATTATCTAACACTTGGATGAAAACATAAAATTAATATTTTCATCCACAATGCATAAAAAAAAGGAAGTTTATTTTTGAAAAATTGAAATAAATGACTTAGAAGTCAATATTTTTTTTTTCATTCTTTCCTCTTTGAATATAAAAAATTTATAAAATAAGTTGCACAAATAAAAAAGAGTTTACAATTAAGTTTTACTACATATGAATGAAAAATCTTGCTTGAATGAGGTAGTGTTTGTTTTTGAAGTCCAATCATGCTTTTTAAAAATTTTAAATTTTTTACCTCAGACATTTAGGACTGGTGCAGGGGTCTATCAAACCATACCAGACCCAACTTGCGTGGGACTAACAACCATGTCAGACCCAACGTGTTTGGGTAAGGTAAACATGTCAGATTTGACAAACAACAAACAAAGAGGATAATTGTACACTTTAGTTGTCAGGAGAGAGGAAAAAAATGTAAAAAATTGATCATCGACAACAATCCAACCATTCTTTATCTACATGCGTCACACCATGTGAAAGAGGACACAACTGTGTATCCAGTTAAACGACGAATGACTAGATTTGACCACCGGGAAGCGGCATACATGCCTCCTTAATGGCCCGGGCGCCGCTCATTCGCTGAGGCATGAGGAACACGCGCCTGCAACTTTTCAATTAAAAAATAACAAATACATCTTGAAAATACTAAAATGTCTTCCACGGTCCTCTTAATTACATAAAATACCATATAAAAATACTAAAATACCCCCAAAGGCAAAGCTTATTTTTTTTCATTTCTAAGACTAAAAATGTTATTTAACTGTACTAAGGTTAATTTTATAATCTATAGTGATTTCCGCACACAGTATAGCTTTTATCATAATCAACCTCTCCTTGCAAACCCACCAGGACCATCTCTTCCAAACCCGAACTGTGTAGCGGGTATAGCAACGGGTCAACCTGTACAAGCCCAGGAAAACAAGACATACCAAGAGAAGCAAGCATGTCCATGGTCTCCTTATCAACCTCAATCTGATCACTCTTGATGGCAGACACTTCAGGCACAAAGTCCATGCGGCGCTCACGTTCTTCCTCTTGAAGCTTTAGAGAAATCCCTCGGACAGGACCCTTCTGGATTTGTTTCATTAAGTGAGTGGAGAAACCAGCAATCTTGTTGCGAGGACGCTTTGATGGGATGATTGCTACCTCCTCAAGGGCCTTCTTGTTGGTATGGAAATCGAGGGTCATGCGTGAATAGTAGCGTTCTATCACTTGGCGTGAAGATTTCTTCACTACCTCAGTTGACCCCTTGTTATTGTTATTGATTAGATTAGAGGCCATGTAATTGATAGGGATGAAACTTGGCAACCGCGGCCACCTAAACCACCCCATATACCTTTCAATTCTACAATATTGTAGAGAATCCTTGTCTACAAATTGTGTTTTGGCCAGGAATTGGAGTTTATTAAAAGCCAAAAGAATCTCGTGTTGTCTTCAGAGGGGAATCTCTCAATAATTTCCTTTTTTTTTTTTTTTAGAAGCTTAATCTTTATGAGACAAATAAACTCTTAAATAGCATAAAAGATGACAGAACTTTTAGATTTTAATTCTGGGGCACATTTGGATACTGTACAAATCATAATGTCGAAAGAAACAAGAGGGTAATGGAAATAAAAGTAACTCAAACTCGAGACTGACCATCAACAACGTGAAATTATATCATATATATATATATATATATATATATATATATATATATATATATATATATATATAATTACTAGCACTCTCCGGTTCAAGAAAGTAGGCTTTTCACTGCCGATGGCAGTGTTGGATTTATCAAACTATAGCCTCCATCAATCACCAAATTAATCCCACTAACATACTTGGATTCATCGCTTGCCAGATAGACTGCTGCGTTTGCAATATCTTCTGGTTCCAATAACACCTCTTTCAAGATGGCTGATGATGAGGAAATGAACTCCTCCATCTTCCTCTTCTCGATACCCATAAATTCTGTGACCATTGGGGTTGCTGTCGTAAAAGGAGAGATACAATTGACCCTAATTCCGTGCCCTCCCAACTCCACAGCCAAGTTCTTGGCAAGCCCTACCACGGCGTGCTTCGATGCAAAATAAGGATGCGGAGTTGCGCCTGTACAGGTTGCTGTAATCACACTTCCAGTGAATAGAATACACCCTTTCTTGGCAGGTATCATGACCCTAGCAGCATGCTTAGCACCCAAGAATGCACCAAACAAATTGACATCAAGCACTCTCTTGAACTCTTCGTTTTCTACATCTAATATCCTCGGACCCTTACAGGTTCCTATTACCCCTGCATTGTTGAACATGATGTCAAGCT
Organism: Populus nigra; assembly: GCF_951802175.1. Classification (NCBI taxonomy): domain Eukaryota; kingdom Viridiplantae; phylum Streptophyta; class Magnoliopsida; order Malpighiales; family Salicaceae; genus Populus; species Populus nigra. Next base: position 8,702,490 of record NC_084868.1, read on the forward strand.
TTCCATATTTGGAGACGGCCATGTCGACAGCATTTTTGACATCAGAATCACATGTTACATCACAATGGATGTAAGAGATGGTCTCTTGAGAGCCGAGGTTTTTGCTTACCATTTCGCCAAGGTCATCTTGAATATCCGCAATGACAACCTTTGCGCCATGTAGAACAAACAGCTTTGCAGTGCACTCGCCTATGCCACTAGCACCACCAGTTATAAGCGCAACCTTTCCTTCTAGCCTGTAATTCATAACAACAAAATCAAGAAAAATAAGTGCCGTGAAATCTTTTAATCAATTAATTTTATTTTCCTAGGAGGTTAATTTAATCTCCCATATCGAATGACTGATATTTTACTCCCTTATAAATCTTAAGGAAAATTTACAGAATTTTCGTTAGATAGGCATACAGATCGAAATGAAATTTGAATTTATAAATTGTATACCTCTTGCTGCAGGCTAGAGTTAACGAGGAATCCGAATCCATTTTCTCCTAATAGTGCTGGAAAATGAATGATAGGATGCTGATTCGATCTTTAAAAGGCAGGAGCTTTATATATAATAAGCAACGAAAATTATTTCTGAAGTTAGCACGTAACATCAGCACATTGGCAGTTTGGCACTCTTTAGTTGACGTTATCGCTTTGTTTGCAGGCGTGACCACATCAGAATTTCACTGTAGCTACAGGTCCTCTCCCTGCCAAGCACAAAAAAAAGAAGAAGAAAAAAACCAATAAATGCAGAGAAATTTAGATTCTTTTGCAAACTCTTATTTATCACTGTGATTGACAATTGCATGCACTGATTAGGTATAGTTGTTTTCCCAATTTCATCATCACTTACGTGGTGTTGAAGCTGATATAGATTATCAGTTTTTTCTTTTTTAAAAAAATAATCAAAACATCTTTAATATTTATATTATTTGACCTGTATTAAGTTATTAACTCATTAAAGTTAGTTAATATAAATATTATAAATAATAATATTAATAATAGATAAGCCTTAGTGGAATGAGATTTTTTAAAATCGTATAAATAGTATTTTTTTACTTCTCTCTCTTCATTTTATTCTCTCTTGCTCTGCATCTACCCTCGTTCTCTCATCTCTTTCCCTCCCCTACAAAGCACAAAACAACCTCTCTTAGTCTTTTTCTTTTAAACTTCAATTTATCCCAAGTAACTGCTCTCTCTTGCACCTGCACAGCTGTATGTGACTGTCCTACTTTCTCAAGTCAATTTTATGCATGATTAGGTTCGTATGAATGATATATAATTTTGCAATTTTTAAATGTCATGCTGGATTTTCTTCTTTGACTCCGACTTTAAAGGTTTATAAATAGCCTAATAATTTGACTATGGAGAGGTTGATTGAAAAGAAAACTACTATAAGTTGTAAGTTTTTTCTAAAAGAGAAAACATGTGATAGCCGGCCTACTAATTTTGACAATGAGAAATTGCCTAGTGATCTTTCAATAATATATTCTTTAAAGTCTACTTTGGTTCATTGTTTCTCCAGCAGAGACTTAGCCTATCTAAGTCTAATCGATGAATAAAGGTAACAAAAAAATGAAATATTGCCTCTAGAACTATATCTAAGTTTGGCAGCACTTTGATTTTAAATCCATTGCTTAGATTTTTGTTAGCTGAATTGGTTTTCTTTTTCTTATCAGGTGGATGGAAAATTATACATATATACTTGGAGTATGTGTCTGGTGCCTCCATCTAAAAACTACTTCAAGAATGTGACCAATTTGGTTAAATAGCTATTCGTAGCTATACTCAACAAATCTTGTGTGAGCTTGCTTATTTGCATGCTAAAAAATATTATCCACGGGTAAGCCTTATTGTTTTGCTATCTCATGGTTTTGATATGGAGCCACAACTTACTCTAATCACTTATAAACATCATCATGCTTTTGTCATAAATTTTAATGATAATTTATAGGGGTGTTCAGGGATATAATCGGTCGAGTTTTGTCCATAATTATCACCAATCCAACTTCTTTTATATATATTTTACAAAGTTTCAACCCGATCCATTCAAAGATTTTTTTTGATAATTTGCAAGCGTACTCATCTACAAAAGCAAGTGTCGACTTTAAATTTTCTATTGTGCTCTTCTAATTTAGGGAAAAAACAGTAGCAAAAACTAGGCATGACTGACCAATTAAAGCACAAGTGTTTATGATCAAGAGAGTAGATAATACAATTTACAACTAAAAGTCGATAAGTTTTTTCTCCAGGGAACAACCAATCCGACTAGAGAGAAGAAGAAAAAAAAAACAAAGGGGAAGAAAAGATCAACTAGGTAATGTTAGGTTTAATGACCCAATCATTTGGGAAGAAAAAAAAAAGAGAAGGGAAAGGAAAGCCTAATCGAATAGGAAGGAAGAGAAAATAAAAGGAAGAGAAGGATAAAGGAAAGAAATAGAAAGAATGGGCTAAAGCCCAATCACCCAACAATTGCCTAACTAGACAACTTATTAGGTTGAATGGCCTAACCGGATATGAAGGAAGATAAAATAAAAGGAAGAGAAGGATATAGGAAAGAAATAGAAAGAAAGGGCCAAAGCCCAATCGCCCAACAATTGCCTAACAAGACAACTTATTAGGTTGAATGGCCTAACCGGAAAGGGAAGAAAGAGAACAAGAAGAGATGGCTTTAAAATTAAAGGAGATATGAGAGAAAAAAGAGAAAAAAAAGATGTCAGAGCTTGATTGAGACTTTGATAGTAATAGCCACTAGACAGGAGGAATCATCTTCACGGGATGAAGCTAATGATACCAAAAAAGATCATTGTTATACATTGGATTTAGCCATACGTACTGCCAAAAAACAACAAGCATTATGCACACAATTGCGCTTGAATGATACCCATCAAACATATATTTCTCCTTATGTTGTTTCAAACCTTGATTTTATATCATATTCCAATTCTGTCCCTGAAAAAGTTTAACTAAGCCTAGTAAGGGTCTAATAGAGGAAAAAAGAAAAGAAAGAAAATGAAATATGAGAAAATGAAAAAGGGCTAACCAAGCCCAATAACACCAAAAAAGCCTATATGCTCTTTATTTACCTATGAAACGATGTCTCTCCATTTAATATACATGGCACGCCAAACAAGGTTAACAGACATAGCATGCTAAATGAGGTTTAGTCGCATATAATCACCAAACAAATTTCTCATCTTACAATTTAATAATATAATGCCCATCTGAATTCTCCAATTTATATGTTGTTAGTTTGATACTCACCTGAATACTTTAACTTTACAAGTTATCAGTGTAACACTTATCTAAAAGCCTTGTCTCACAAGTTAATAGAATGAGATCCTACATAAAAAAAAAATTGTTCTAATAGGCTAATTGCATAGTTATTCATGGTAAAGCATATATTCTCCATAATTATCCTTATGAGTAGGTTTATGACCCTACACCTACAACATAAATACACGTGATCTAAGATATTTAAATACCTAAGGATACCACGTAAAGGGGCTAATGAACAACATATCATAACATCCATCTCTTACCAACTTTCTAGCATTTTACATTTTCCATCTCTTACAAACTCTCTAGCCAACTTTAAAAAACATCAAAGCCTATTAAATAGTTGTGGAAAGACTTAGATTCAATTGAGGTTTTTCCTACTTCATCAAATTGTATAAAATATGTTGACCTCGAGTCACATATTAATATTTTATATATTTTAATGATAACAATTAAATAAAAATTGACTAATAATATGCTTAGATAAGATTAAGTTTAAACATATTTATATAAATATCACATCAACAAGCATGAGATATTGAATAAAAAAAATTAATCAACAAGTCCAAGATACAAAGTAAGTGAAAACTTAGTTTTTAAGTGTTCATTTTAATGTTTAAATATAAATCCTTATATCATATAATAGCATAAATTAAAATGAATGCATACACTCTTCACTCTGTATGCATTTAAAAAAAGATTGATAAAACGATTCTAGGAAATCACCAGGATTAAAACTGATAAATTTGGTATTCTCCATGAACTGTTTGACTGTTTGGTGATACCAAATAAACCGATTGATCACTTGTTCATACGTGATGAATATCTGAGAATTTGGAGGAACCAGTTGACCGATTGATTTGACCAATCTAAACAGGTCGACCGTTTTAGCTGTTAGAGAAACAATAACGAATATAAACAACTAGTTTTTGCTACAAACACACACACACACACACAAATATGATTATCATTTATATAATGAGTGTGATATTTTTTTACTCTTATGCAAGAATATAAAGGTTTTATTGCACAAATATGATTATGACTAATTGATGATTTGAAGTTGTTTTTACACTTGAAATAACTTGTATATGATAAGCTTCAATTGTATTATCTACTCTTTATGAGAGTGTTGCTATATTTCAAACAATTATAATTCTTCAAGAGTTTAAGTGAAAAACTCTTGGTTATTGGTGAGATATATCACTAAGGTAAAAAAAAAAATCTAGATAGATGATATTTCTTCAAGTGGTGAAAAAACACTTAGTGAGGATTCTTTAAGGACATTGTAATCTTTGACTTGGGTTAGTAAAGGATACAACACTTAAAACCGGTTTGGCGCTTGAGTGTGGATGTAGGTTTGTCTAACCACATCAAAACTCAAGTTTGCAATTTCTATCTCTTTATTCTTTACTTCATGCACTTTAATTTTATTGTTGGTTAATTGTATTTGTTGTGTTTGATTGAATCAATTGCAATATTTGTTATTATTATTGGAACACCTAATTCACCTTCTTTAAGTGTTATTGTTGTCTTAATCCTAGAACAACAATTAGTATCAGAGCCTTGTACTCATTTATATAAATCTACTTAAACTTGAGTAGAATGACAACCACTAGTTTTAATGTTAAAAATGAAAGATCATCAACCTCTAGGCCACCTTTCTTTGATGGAAATTATTATGCCTATTGAAAAGTTAGGATGATAATATATCTTAAATCCATTGATTATGATTTATGGTTATCTATAAAAAGTGGACCTTATAACCCTACAAAAAACAAAAATGGCGTCACAATTCCGAATGTTAGGAGTGAGTATACCAATGGTTATAAAAAGTTGCTTTCTATGGATGCTAAAGCTACGAACACTTTGTATTGTGCCTTGAGTAGAAGTGAGTTCAATAAAATATCATCTTATAAAAGTGTTAGGAATATATGACATGCTTTAAAAGTAACTCATGAAGGTACTAATCAAGTTAAAGAATCCTAAATTGATATGCTTGTACATCAATATGAGTTATTCAAAATGCTTCCAAATGAATCCATAAGTAGTATGCTTATTAAAATGACAACTATCACTAATAGTTTGGATGTTCTTGGTAAGACTTATACTAATACCAATATTGCCAAAGACTTGGGAAGCAAAGGTGATGATTGTCGCACGTGGACGTACGGTGTTAAGGGATCGTTTGGAGTCGCCACCTTGTTATTTGGTTCGGGGTCGTTAGGAAACTTGGGTATACTGGTCTTGTCATAGATTCGAGGGTAAGGGACTGATTATGGTTAGGAAAGGTATTGACACCCCTTGCGCACCCTACCTAAGATAAGCTGCTTTATGATTCGAAGTGGTTTAAAGGTTTTGATGGTTTTCTGATCGATACTCTATTTGTAGTTTAGGATTGAGATTCTCTTCTATGAATAAATCCAGTGTTTAAAAATTTATAATGGACTCGTGTACCCAAATAAATTCTTAGAAAAAAGTTCTTCATAATTTGTGTATTACATTGAAAAATACTCTCAATTAAAATTGGTGAACATTTAGAATAAGTCTAAGAATTTTCTAGTTAACTCCGATATTTCAAATATCAGCCTCACTTGTAGATCCAACGTTCTATACCAAGATTTTTAACCATTAATTCTTATAAATTAAAAAATTATGGTTTATTGAAATATTGGTTAAATTCTTTTGAATTTAATAAACTGGTTATTAAATCCTAAAATGCATGCAAATATGTATTTTGAATTTTCATATAAAAATACTGCGCAATATGATTTTCTTTGTATTTTTTAGACACTTGGCCATATGCAACATATAAAACACATCTTTTTATTTTTTACTTGTGATTTTCTTGAGAATAAAAGGAACTGAATTTTAAGAGGAATTTTCCTTAAAAAAAGGCAAAATCCTAAAAAAAAAACTAAAAAAGTTTGTTTTTTTTGTTTTTGTTTTTATGTTGTTTATATATATATATATATATATATATATTTTTCTTTTATCTTTTTTTTTGGAGCCGAGTCAACCCGAACAGTTTGACTCGGTCAGGGTTGACTCTATTGGGGTTGACCCGACCAAGTCAACCTATAAACAAACCGAAGGAAAGAAAAAAAGGGACGAAATAGATCAAATGGGTGAAAAACACAAAAACTCAAAAAATTTCAATCAGAAATGAATCAAAACATAAAATAAAAATAAAATAGATGAATGTTCTTCGTCTCCCATCAAAACATGGTTCTCAATCCAAAATGGATTTCGAACAAAAGAGGGGATGTTTATGTTCATAAACCTCCCTAGATCAAGAATCAAGGGTTCAAAACTCTCGATGATTGACAAAATCACACCATTTTGCCTAAAAAGGAGTTTTGGTTCAAAACCAAAACCCTAGGATTAAACCTGTTAAAACCTGTTATTGATGCTAAAAACTCCCAAATTACTTATCAAAGACGATGAGCGGACCTATCTAAAACAAAAATTAAACCAAACAAGGTTTGAAACTAGCATTTAAGGCAAGATTTAACGCATGAATCTGCCTTAAATGCATAAAAGCTGCCCAAATAGTTGGCATACCAAAATGCACCCATAAAGACCATTTCTAGGCTTTAAAGTGTGCTCTTCATATCCCCACAAACCACATTATTGATAAGGAACATGATTATGGCTAAAGAAACAACATAACAACACAAAAACTAAAAAGTACATTAATTCAAAACCTAAATAACTATCAACTCAAAACAGAAAATGAATCTCATCAAAAAAAGCTTTAAAATCTAACCATTTTCACTTCAAATGGTCAAGTTAGCTACATAGAAGCAGGGGATATCGTTTCATTAATAGAAAGTGCCTCTGCCCATTTGTTGCCACCTTTGGCAATCTTTAAATCCAAGTTCAATGTAAAGAAACAACAAAAAAGCAATCAAAAACATGTCATGGCAATTAAAACTTCATATTGAAAAAAAAAAAGATCTAGTAGGCCTCATAGACTCCACTTTCAAGGTAAGAAAATGGATACCTTCTTAGTTTAAAAAATATAAATCTAGATTAGTTCTTAGTATTACCTCCCTTTCTTCTTGTTTTTAGACCTCCCTAGACCAGAGCTAAAGCCTTGAAAGCATTCTGGATAAGACCTTTGCCCTTTAGCCTAAGTTTCTTTCCTCTTCTCTCTTTTTTCTTTTTGTCTGCTTCTCTCTCTTTTTTTTCTTTTTTTTCCTTCTGTTTTTCTCCTTTTTTGGTGTTCTTTGACCTCTTATTTTATAGGCAGGTTTAGGTATTCTAGATAGGTTATCTAGGGTTCCAACAAACTAAAACCAAGTTGGTCTTGCCATGAAGGTGCTGGTTTTGGGTGTAGGTGGTGGATTTGTAAAGTGCTTGAAGGCCAAGGTGATTGTTTCTTGCCCTTGAATCCTGAGAGAAAGTTTTTAAACCCTTGATATAATTCTTCTAGAGGCTTCTAAGTGGAAACAAATAAAAAAAAACTAGGTGTTCTTCTACAATTGAATGTTCCTGTCAAAGCTAACTGGGTTGACCACTTTCAAGACCTCGTCGGAGCATCACCAATATCAACGTCACCTGAGACCACATGGACTTGGTAGAGGGAGTGCATGCCTTTCGATCAAACCCATTCTTGCTTAATTTGAAGGTTTGTAACTCCATATTCAAACTTTTAAAAGTGTCCACCCAAATAGCATAATGTCTAAAACAATGGCTTTAGCTGACTAGGGACAAGATGTTGTGGAGATCCATGGAGAAAATGGTACATAAGCATTTGATATTACAGATATAAAGTTGTAGACATGATGTTTCTTGATCGAATGGTGATGGTTTCAACTTTTAAAATGGTCGCAAACATCACATTCAATCGTCTGAATGTGCCTCCTCGATCAGCCAAAAATTGAAGAAGAAGAAGAAGCACAGTACCTTGAACGATGTTGTTTTGACTAATTCCTATCAATTGGGGTTTTCTTTTGATTTGGGATCTGTCAAAGTTCAATTCAATCCTTAATCTTCCGATTTCGCTCTATTTTATTCTTAATTTCCCTCTTTTTTTCCAATTTCATGTAACCGTTGCACCCATGGCTAGACTAGAATCTATAAGCATGGTATGAAAAATTAAATACCTTTCTTATTGATAATGGTTTCAAGATTGACAAAATTGACACCATTCTTTTCACAAAGAGAAAATGTAAAGATATCTTATTGTACAGATATATATTGTTGATATTATATTCGGTGCTACTAATGAATCTCTTTGTAAGGAATTTGAAAAATGCATGTAAGATGAGTTTGAAATGAGCATGAAAGGAGAATTGAACTTCTTCTTCGGATTGCAAATCAAGCAAACAAGAGATGATGTCTTCATCAACCACAGAAACTATATCAAGGATCTACTAAAGAAATTTGGGATGGAACATGTCAAATAAGCCGACACGCCCATGGACATATCAACCAAGCTTGATATAGATGAAAATGGTAAAAACATAGACATCATCAAATATCAAGGTATGATTAGCCCATTCTTGTATTTAATTACAAGTAGACCTAATATTATGTTTCATGTTTGTCTGTAAGCATGTCCTAAAGAATCTTATGTAACTACTGTTAAACTCATTTTCAGATATTTGTATGATATAATTGACTTAGGGATATGGTATCTAAAAGGAAACAAGTTAAATTTGATTAGCTATTCGGATACGGATTTTACTGGTTGTAAACTTGATAGAAAAAGTACTAATGGAACATGTCACTTTCTAGGATCATCACCAGTATCTTGGGCTAGCAAAAAACATAACTCAGTAGCCCTATCAACAACTGAAGCGGAATATATTATGGTGGTTAATAGTTGTGCATAGAATTTATAAATGAAATAAACCTACAAAAAAATCCATTGATAGTGCAATTTGGGATGAACCGGTCAACTGGTTCATCATACTAATTCAATTGGTCGACCAACTGAAATTGAGAAACAGAGGTTTCATTACTCGATGAATAGTAACGTTTTAAGGTTTTCGTTGGACTTATTTTTTTAGACTGCAAGTTGGATAGAAGATGTATTTTAGTCTCATAAGACATTTGATTTATTCAAAACTGGAAAATTATGGATTTCATATGGACCAGTCAACTGATTCATACATCTAATACAACCGGCTAACCGATTGAAATAGAGCATGGAACCCTTTGCTACTGCCTAAATTTTCAGTTTTTAATCCATTAGTTCCTTTGAGTTTTTGACAAAATTTCTACATCAAAAAGATCTTTTTAATTGTATAAGAAGGATTAAAAGAGAAATTTTAGAAATTCCAGTGTTTAAGTTATGGCTCATGATCAAAAACAAAAATCTATACCATATGGTCGATGTTTAACTATTGTTTTTTAGTATTTTGATATGTTCCTCACCGATATAAAAAGGAATTCATACTCCAAGGCAATGGAAATAGATAGCAAAACCCTTAACAAGATGGGATATATATTGACTACCGACAATGCTTGGGTTCCTAAATGCCATATTGGTGCTCATACTGATGAAGAGCATGATAAAGAAGAAACACAACAGATTGGTGATGACAATGAATTTGCTAATATGTTTGAGATGTCACCACTAGTTTCCTCTTCTGAAGATGTTGATACAATCTCCTGGCGATCAAGGATTGAAGGTCGACTAAAGCATATTAAGGATGAAGTGCATCACATTTGAGAGTATGTGTGCATTATCAAGGATATGATGGTTAATTCGCTATCTCATTATCCACCACCCTAAACAATTGTACCATAATCATTTAATGTTTTCACTTTTTCATTTTTTTTATGCTCTTAGTACTTTTTACATTGTAATGAATATTATCTTTTGTACATTATGCAATGGCTTTTTTATCTTATTTCTCTATGAATGTTATACTTTCTCTATTTGCTTTTTTTTTTATGATAAAGAGGGGGAGAAATAGAGAGATTAGGGAGAAAATTAAAGAATAGATATAAAACATTATTACATGATTAAGGGTGGGGGAAACTTATATCTATAGATTGTTTTTAAATTGAAGTCTCCAAAGGAATATATTGCAAAATATAGGGAGAGATTAATACTCTTATATCTATATTTATACATTAATTGTCATCATAAAAAAGGGAAAGATTGTTACCTTTGGGCCACACATATATATTTTATGTATTTTGATGATAACAATTAAATAGAAATGAATTAATGATATGTTTGGAAGAGATTAAGTATAAATAGGTTTATATGAATATCACATCAATAAGCATGAGATATTTAATAAAAGAATCAATCAAGTCCAAGATACAAAGCAAGTGAAAACTTGGTTTTTAAGTGTTTATCTTAGTGTTTAAATGTAAATCTTTATATCATATATGATAGCAAAAATTAAAATGAATGCACACACTTCACTTTGTATACACTTAAAAAGAATTGATAAACGGTTCTAAGAAATCATTAGGATTAAAACCGATAAATCTTGTATTCTACATGAACCAATCAACCATTTGGTGATACTAAATGAATCGATCGATCGCTTATTCATACGTGATGAACACCTAGGAATTTGCAGGAACCAGTTGATCAATTGATTTAACCAATCTAAACTGGTTGACCATTTTAGCTATCAGAGGAATAATAACAACTATGAACGACTAGTTTTTGCTAGAAACATATACATAGCTTGTCTAATTGTAAAATTAGATATAAAATTTGAATATATATCATATACAAGCTACTTCAAGAGTAAAAAAAAAAATCTTCAAATCATCAATCCTAAATCATACTCATATTTGTGCATTAAACCTTCATATTCTTGCACAGGAGTAAAAATTATCACACACATTGCACTTAAACACCTTTATATATTCTAAGTGTTATTGAGTGAACTATAGATATATAAGCTTCAATTGTATTATCTACTCTTTGAGATAGTGTTGTTACATTTCAAACAATTATAATTCTTCAATAGTTTAAGTGAAAAACTCTTGGTCATTAATGAGATACATCACTAAGGTAAATAATAATAATAATAATAATAATAATAATAATAATAATAATAATCTTGAAGATGACATTTCTACAAGTGATGAAAAAGGGCTTGGTAAGGATTCATCAAATACATTGTAATCCTTGGCTTCGATTAGTACAGAATACAATACTCAAGACTAGTTTGATGCTTAAGGTGTGGATGTAGGTTTGCCGAACCATGTTAAAAATCGAGTTTGCAATTTTTTTCCTCATAATCTTTACTTCAAGCACGGTAATTATATTGTTGGTTAATTGTGTTTGTTGTGTTTAATTGAGTTGATTGTAATATTTATTATTATTAATGAAACACTTATTTGCCCCCTTGGATATTATTATTATCTTAATCCTAGAACAACAAACATCTTGTCATCACATAAATACCAATTATGTTAAAAAAAAATAAGGTTTTGAAAACTGAAAATTGACCTATCAATGAACATGTGGATTGGTAATATCTACTACCAAAGAACTATTTCGAATGCATGCCACAATCCTTTCATTTCCCATCACTAATTTGGCTTGCAACCACAATAGAAATACACAATATTTCCATCACTCAATTTTATGATTTACACTTTTATTGTAACTGTAGACCGAAGAACTCTATTAAAAGAGCAGATTCTCAATATTTTTTCAAAAACAAACTAGTTTTTTTTTCCGTGCCAGTCTTGCCATTCCACATTTCATGGATGATCGCCACTGAGGGAGGTAGGTAATCAGCTAATCATAGGTAATATAGGTAGTGGAAATAAAAAACAATAGTGTAATGCTAAAGCTAATGTACTGACCACTATTATGGTGGTTGTAGTGGTGTAGGTGGGAAGGGCCCTCATGGTGCACATCCATCGATCATTCAAACGATTTTGAAATCTTTCAGAAACACTGATAATAAGAAAGATATCAGATTATGCTACATTAGAACAAAAAAAATTCACAGTTAGTCCCTCTACTTTTGGCATTTGCTCAAAGTGACCCATCAACGTAAGTTTGGCTCAAACTGAACCCGCTACTTCTACTATTAATTTTGGACATGTAAATATTGACTAAATCTAAGTTGTATTCAAGGTTGCTAATTCCATTCGATTTAATGTTCTGTTTTTCTTATTGTAAAGATAAAGTTTTGGTGTGTATATAAAATATTAATTCATTATGCATGATTTTAATTCAAAACTAAAAATAAATTAAATTTAAATTATGAAATATAAACTACTAAAATAATTTATACTATTTAAGTAGCATGCAAGCAATGTTCTCCACTTTGGAAAACAAGCTTTTCATTGTCATTGCAAGTTCTTCGCCAACCCTACAATTAATAGCATTCACCGTATAAAACTGAAGCCACACTTGCAGTGAAGAGAATGCACCCTTCCTTAACTGGAATCATCACCCTCGCAGCATGTTTGGCACCCAATAATCCACCGGAGACATTGATATCGAGGACTCTCATAAAGTCTTTATTATAAGAATTCAAGACAAATACAAATGTTAAGTATCTAAACTTAATTTCTAACTAAAAAAAAATTATAATTGTATAAAAATGTTCCATCTAAAGAGATGAAGCAATTAACTATCCAATAGCATATATTAACCAAATATTTCAATTAATACCGTATTGGATCTCGATTCCTTACTTCTTGGGAAACTATATTAGAAAAAAGTTACTTAGTTCTCCAACTCTAAAATCTCGTATAATTGTAATATAATGAAATTCTTTATAAAAATCGTGTATTTCATGGATTTGTAAACAAAATATATTTATCCTTTTTAAGTCCATGTAACACACATATATTAACAAAAACTTAAAGCTATACGAGAAATTACTGTGCAACAAGATACAAAACACTATTTTATAAATTAAAATCTTTTTATTTGTTGTTCACTGTTGAATTTTTTTGGCTAATTTTTTAAATTGATATTTTTTTCTGATTCCATCATTCAATATTAAATTGGTTGGGAATTAAAATTTTTTATTCATCTAGAGTCTAGAATTTAATAGGTTGTGAGTTTGAGATATTAGTCCATGTTTAAGAGGTTCACTTAATTTTACTCGGTTTCTCCCTCCTTTTTTTAAACTTATATTTTTTTAGTTTTATTTTTCAGCATTTATATTATTTGTGATTAGGCTCCGTTCTTTTTTTATTTGCTTTCTATAGAATTTTTAAGAGTTTTCAAATTGACTAGTGTTATCTCAGGTTTTTTGCTGACAGAACAGATGCATAAAAAAAATTATCCGCTTCATTCTGTCGGTATATCCCTCGAAAAATACCATCGGTAATGCAGTCGGTAATTATTTAAAAACATTTTAAAAAATTCATTTTAAAAAATTATAAAATAATTAAATGAACATAAATGAACACTCTATAAAATATACTCAAAATTCTTGGAAAAAGAATAAGAAAATCAACTCAAACAAATTTACAACAAATAAATAAAATGAAAAAATAAATTCAACTAAAAAATTCAAAAATCATGAAAAAAGAAGAAAAAAGAAAAATCTTACCTTAATATAGTTACAGGTGAAGCTAAAAAGAGAAAAAATTTGTAAAGCATATTAATTAAAATAAAACTAAGAGGATAAAAGAAGAAAGAAGAACAAGACATACCCGAGCAAGGAGGAGAAGACAAGGAGATGAGGAGAGAAGAGAAAAGAAAGAAATAAATATTGATGTTTTTTAGATATAGTGACAAAAAAGAAGAAGAAGAAGAAGAAGAAGAAGAAATGAGTCTGTCTCTTGTGAAATAAGGGGATTCAGGCTTTTTATAGGGGCGTGTTAGCGACGGTTTTACCGACAGATAATTAAATATTCATATTTTTTAATTATTTCGTTGATAATTCCGTCTGTAATATTTAATTTAAATTTTCAATTTCATAAAAGGTTTTCAAAAACCGCCAACAATCACCGATGATTTTTCAATCCGTCGGTGATTCCGTCTGTAATATTTAAATGAAAATTTTAAATTAATTGAATTTTTTCAGAAAATCACCAAATAACACTGACGACTTTTCAATCCGTTGGTGATTTTATCCGTAGAGAACAACAATTAACAGTGCAATTGGAAAGTGAACAGTTCTGGAGCTCTCTGGAAAATACAAACGGAAAGTGATTCCCTTCTTAATTGATATGATGAACAGTGTTCACAGTTTACCAACGAATTTACTGATGGATTTTACCAACGGAATAAATTTCATCGCTAATTCTATTGGTAAAAATGACACGTCATCATTTTTTTTCTTTATTTTAATTTTTTCCCACTGTAATTTTCTCGGTATATACCGAGGAAAATATTTTCATCGGTAAAATCCCTCGGAAATTTATCAATGAAAATTTATTAATTTTCTTTTTTAGTTCCATCCTTTAAAGTTGAGATTTTTGGATATTGGGCTTTGTGATTTTCTTTTCATTTGTTTAACTTGATTCTATCACTTATGGTTTAGAGGGTTGGCTTGGTTTTTTATGTCATTTGTTTTTAAAATTTAATATCTCTTACATTTCATCCTTCGACGTTAGATTGTATAAAAATTGAGCTTCATAATGTTTTCTGATTTTTCTTCTATTTGGGTTTTCTTATTCACATAATATTGGTCACAAAGTTTAGTTGGCTTGTTATGTATGCTTTGTGTTTTTTTTCTTTTTTATTGATCTTCATTTAAATTTTATCCTTCTACTTTAGATTTGTTTGGAATCGGACTTTAATTTTATTTTTATTTTACTTTTTATTAGCATACCCTAGTCTTATGACCTAACTTGTATATTTGGCATGCTTACTCAAGTTGGCTCAGGTAATTTTTTCTTTCATATTTGAATGGCTAGAATCTTAGCTTTGTTGTCTTTTTTTGTTTTGTTTTTTTAACCATTCTTTTTTTGCAAGTTACCATCATTCTTTTTTGTTTGAGTTGGTCCATTTACTATCATTTTCTATTTTTTTTAGTATCTAATTAATTATACTAGCATTTTTTTTGCTTATTTGTGTCTATGTCGCAAGTCGCTTTTCTTTTTTTACTTTTTTAAAACAAGCTTGTATTGTCCTGACATCTTTTTTTTGTACAAATAAAAAAAATCTTAGGTCACAATGTATTGCGGGCCCACAAATATAGTATTTACTAAGTTTATTATGAAATGTTATTTCATAGAAATAATATATTAGATCACATAGGTTTATTTTATGAAAACTTATAGATGTTTTGTCTTCCAAATTTTCTTGTAAACTTTTAAATGATCAACTAAGCTTGATTTATTAAAACTCATGAGTTGGTTCTATTAGACTTATGAGTTAGGTTTAGGATTAATGGGTTTTGTTTAAAATAAAAATATCATTTGAAAGAAAATTTTTTATAGAGTTGGTCTAAAATAAAAGGAGTTATTCAATTAATAGGCTTCACTTTGAACAAAAATGGCATTAGATTAATGAGCTTTTCTTAAAAGAAAGGTTTCATTTAAAAGAAAATTATGTCATCAAATAGGTAGACTTTCCTGCATTGAAATACCACTTTAAATAAAAATTGTCATCAAAGCAATAGGCTTTAATTAAGTTGAAGATTCTAGCTACAAATACTAGTGTCGGACTTTGTTCAATCACGAAACAAACATGTCAAAACAAAACACAACCAATTATGAATTAAAGGATGGGATTGTTCACTGAAAAGCTTGAACTTTCCCATGCTATTTTCAACCTTTTGTCCTAGATCATGTAATTGATTGCAATACTAAGCTCATTTGTTTCTTTGAGTTCAATTTTAAAATAAATGATCTGGTTATGAGCTTTATTTTGCTTTTTTTAATTTGTTTTGGCATGTACTAATAATTTTCATGTTGAGGCTTTATTTTTCCCCCAAGAGTACCTCCTTATGTTTTTTTGTCTTAACTTCACCATATGCTAACGATTTTTGTGTTGAGGCTTCATTTGCTCTCAAGCTTGATGATTCCCAAGATTGGTTGCCTCCAAGAATAGTCATTTATGTTTGATTTCATCTATCTACAAAGTATTATGATTTCATATATTTCTTGCCCCATGTTTTTGCTCCCCATGTTTGACTTCATCATATTATTCTCAAAATTAATGTTGCTAATGAGTCTTTTTTGTTCATTAAGTCTTAAGGTAATCTATCACTTTATTTTTCTATTTCTTTTACTTTATTAGCAAGTTTATGTATATAATATCAATACTGAATCATGTAGTGGATAAAAAATATATTTTTATTTTTAAGAAATATCTTTGTAGATAAGAAGGTTAAGGAAATGATCATGTTAAAGAAATTAGATGAACAAAATAAAATTAATAACTTGAATAAGATTTGGCCAAACTTTCATCTTTATTGCATTAGACAAAGAAAGTACAATTTTAAGTATAATACTTTTCACAACCCTAAATTTATAGGCTTTGACATTCTTTTCCATCCATATCTAATAAAATAAGAGCTCTCCTAGAAAAGTTTTTCTTGACTGCATAGAGACCTTCATAATTTGGTTCTTATTTGCTTCTATCTTCCTAAAAAATTGGTAAAATCTTCTTTATCATCAAATCTCCTTCCTAAATTTCTCGAGGTTGTACTTTCTTGTCATAAGCTATAATCACTCTCTTTGATATAACTACTTATAGCAAATTGTAGATAGCCTGTTCTCGTTGATTAAATTCAGTTATTCATATCAGATTCCAGCTCATTCTGACTCTTCCATGTCTGCTACTTTTTTTACCCTCGGGAAATGTATCTCTATTTCAAGTGACATTACTGCCTCTATGGAATACCAAGAAATATAAGGTTGAACCTTTTATATCGTGACAACAATTTTGTACCCATGCAATGCATATGACAACATTTCATGCTAGTCTTTATACGTAATGACCATTTTCTGAACAATCTTCTTCATGTTTTTTGTTTATTACTATTGCTCCATTCATTTTTAGGCGATAAGGTGAGAAATTAAGATACTTAATCTTTCACCATTGACACAACTCTTGAATCATCTTACCATTAAAATCATGTTCAATGTCAGTCACAAGCGCCTCTAGCGAACCATGCCAATAAATAATATCTTTTTCAAAAACTCTCTAGACAATTTTCTATGTAACATAAACATAAGAAGTCGCTTTGATCCATTCTATAAAAAGTCAATTGCTACCAAGATGAATTGATATTTGTTACTTGGTTTTGGATTTATTGGGTTAGTCAAATCCATTCCCTACATCGCAAATGGCCAAGGCACAAGCATACTATGAAAAGGTATTAGTAATACATTTATCTTATTAGAAAAGAATTGACACTTATGATACTTCTTGATATAATAAATGCAATCTCTCTTTATGGTTGTTCAGAAGTATATGCTCCTCGTGTGCCAATAATATATGTAACTTAAACACTTTCATGTACTTTTTTCTATTGCCTTCTTAGCCTTTCTGCCAATTAAAGATCTCAATAAAGTTCCATCAAATCCCTTCTTGTACAAGATTTCTCCATCTAAATAGGAATCCATGGCTATCTTTTTCAGAGTTTTTTTTTTTTATCTTTTTATCAACTTCTGTCATGTACTCTTGATTTTTAATGAATTGTTGGATATCATGATACCAAGGCTTTGTATTCATTTCCTCTTTGTTCAAATAACAATAATAATGTAGAAGAATTTTTTTTATCTCAATGTACAAATGTTAGATCTTTACCTTACCATCAATTTCAGTCATTGAAGCTAGTGCGGCAAGTACATCTACACACTAGTTCTTGTATTTACCCAATGAGTGAATTCAATTTCTTCAAACTAAGATGCCATCTTAGTGAGGGATTTTTGGTAAGGATTTAACTTCTTGTCATTTTTCATTCTACTCTCATTTTACTTGGAAAATTATCAATAAAGAATCTTCACAAACATCTAGGTTTTTGACTTTCCTCTCCAAGACAGCCTCTAGCCCACGATTATATGCTTTGTATTGTACTATATTGTTAGTATATTCAAACTATAATCTAATTGCTATTGGATATTATTTCATGGTGGGTGAAATGAGTACGGCACCTATGCCATTACTAGAAACATTGACAGCCCCATCAAATTAGAAGATCTAAATATCATCACATGAATTACTTTTTCTTTTACCATTATAATGTCTTTATCCGAAAACATAAACTCTAAAGGCTCATAATCATCAACTACATAATCTGCTATAAAATTGCTTTACTAACTTTCTAGTCATACACATAAGGTTGTATTTTGCTGGCATGACTGGCCATCATGCAATTATGTTGAGCAAATAATGCTTCTTAAAGATATACTTTACTAGATCCATTTTAGATATTAAACAAGTTGTATGATAAAACATGTATCGTCTATGTTAAGTACTCCATATAAACCCGTAACAAATCTTTTCTAAAAATATATATCAAGCTTCATAATCAGTGAATGTTTTGCTCAAATTATAGATGACTTGTTCATTATTTTTATAATCATCACGTTGCCTTTATACACAACCCATAGAAACCTTATTCATAGTCAAATACAAGATACATGGTCTTCTTGGTAGATGTGGTACTAAAAAAGGTGGATTCTATCAATACTATTTTATCTTATCAAATTCCTTTTGATAATCATCATCCTATATTCCTGAATTCTTTTTATGAAGAAAATGAAAGATTGGCTCACATCTTACTATTAATTGTAAATTGAAATTAGTTATACAATTCAAATATCCTAAAAAAATTTGCACTTATCTTTCTATTTTTGGTGTCAGAATGACCTGCATTGCTTTAAATTGGTCAGGTACAACTTCAATGCCTGTATTTCTTATCACAAATCCCAATAATTTCTCTGATTCCACCCTAAATATGCACTTGATGAATTCAACTTAAGCTTGTATTTTCTTAGCCTTTTAAAAAGCTTTTTTGATATTTGGATATGGTCTCTTTCCTCCTCTGGCTTGGCAATTATGTTATCCACACATACTTCAATCTTTTTATGCATTATATTATAAGAAAGAGTCACTATTGTTCATTGATATGTAGCCTTTATATTCTTCAACCCGTAAGGCATGACTTTAAAATAATAAGTATCCTATGTACCACAATATCTATATTTAATCTTGGCATCAATAGTAGCTCTTGTACCATAATATCTTTATCTAACTTTGGCATCAATGGAATAATTCATCACATTGCTAGTATATTCCGAGAATAAAAACTTGGCATTTTGATCTGTCACAAACAAAATAGTTTATTAATTTATCATACAATCAAACATTATCCTCTTTCATACAAGCTATCACATCTCAGAAAACAAATCATACATCGTAAAATGTACCATGCGTAGCCACCAATGTCAGGAACGCACCTAATTCTTTCAAGTGTACTATCCATAGTCCTTTATATATATGGTTTTTTCTCAATCTTCTAACACTACAAGGTCGCTGCTTGCCTATTACTGGCTAGAGCCAAGGCATCACTATAGTTCATCCGTCTCTCTTTTCAACTTGTCTGCTTCATTGTTGGCCTGCTACCATAATTCTTTGAGGCGAGTTTATTCTTTGATGGCAAGTTGATAGTTTTTCTCTAACTTCTTATTAGCACCTTGGATTGTCATGAGCTTTTTTTTCCAGATTATATACTTTCACCGTCACTTTTTATAGTTTTTCTTCTATGATATTGATAAGCTCGAGATGATGTCATTCTAACCTGGTTTGTTTGCCAATCATTTCTGAATGAGCTCTTCCCAATATTTTACTTTTTCCTACAAAGACTTAATCTCTTCTTTAACTTGTGTCACATATGTGCGAAGAGCGCTTCCCAATATCTTTATTCTTCAAAGATTTCACCTCTTCTTCATCCTGAGTCTGAGCCTTTTTTTAACTTCAAAGGTTATCCTAAGCTTCTAGTTTTCCAGCCTTAGCCGTTCTATCAACTTTCTACCTCAGCTCCATCATCTTCTTTCTGGGTAGCTTCTAGCTTCCTCTTTTTATTTTTTTTCCCCGCTGCTTGTGTTGCACCTTCACCTACTTCAGAGGAATCTAGTACTAATGGCATGGCTATGACTACGGATGGGTAATTACTCACTCTGTTCTGACGCCACTGCGTATACAAGTCAGAAATGGTAGGGTTTCTTTTAATTACCGCTTGTTTGAGTAATCTTTGAGACGTTCATTCCTGTCTTATCTACTCTAACATGTTTAACGTAACATCTTTGTAACTTCCACCGGATTGAGCCAATCTAGTTGTTCTATGGACACGCTATTGACAGCCTAACTATTTTACCACCATAGAAGGCAAGGTAGGGCTTTGTCCCATCCAAGCTACTCTTCATCTGAAAATAGTTGTGGGTAGTTTGTTGAATAAGCCGATCCATCCATCCTTAGTGTGCGACTGCTATTTCTTTGCCATAAACTATTTTAATGGTTGTTGGTTAGTCCACCACGATGTCTGAAAACCCCATCTATAGTTGTCATGCGGTTAACTATCCACATGCTTAGCAAATAGACATGACATCTTATTGACCCTTGATTTCCTGTAGTATAAGAGGATAACCCCAAGCATTTAGACAATACATATTAATTATTAATTTTGTCTTTTATTGCACTGAACAATTGCGTTGCCGAAGAAAGTCGAGCTGTCTTTTCTAGAGAATAAAATGTCATGTCAATTAATTAATTAGGAACAATTTAGTTATTTAATATTTTTTATATAGAATAAAATTATTTATCATCTTTAAAAACTAAAAAAAGTAAGCCTTTTATCTAAAGGTTTTTACATATTTTTAATATTATTTACGTAATTTAAAAACAATGATATTCTTAAAAATCAAAAATATTAACCTTGTAAATAGAGATTTTTTTATTTTTACATGTTTTTTAAACTATTAAATGACATGCATAACATTTGATTTAAAAAAATCTAAGCCCGGCTTGAGAGGAAGTTTTCTTCTTTGCTGCATGGTTTATTTTTTTATAGATTAAGATGCCTTTAGGGCTTTTTAGTAATTTAAATTATTAAAATATTAATAAATTAATATAAAAGGTTGATGCCTATTATATACGTGTTAACGCATCATCATCCCCCGCGCTAAACTGGAGGCGCATCACTACTAGAAAATTGATAAATACAAACGAAAATACCGAGAGAATATTTTCATTGGTAAGTTGCCGATGAATTTTATTGACGGCAATATTTCCTTGGTATTTACCAAGAGAATTACAATGAGAAAAAATAATTAAAACAAAGTAAAAAAAAAACAATGACTTGCCATTTTTACTAATGGAATTACTGACGGAATTAATTCGTTGGTAATTCCGTCAGTAAATTCATACGGATTGAAAAGTCGTCAGAGTTATTTGGTAGTTTTCTAGAAAAAAAATTATTAAATTAAAATTTTAAATTAAATATTACAAACGGAATCACTGACGGATTGAAAAGTCGTCAGTGATATTTGGCGATTTCTGAAAATTGTTGATTAAATTGCAAATTTAAATTAAATATTACAGACGAAATTATTAAAAATATTAATATTTAATTATCTATCGATAAAATAGTTGGTAAAACACCCCAATAAAAAACCTAGAATCCATAATTTCACAATAGACGGGGTTGTCTCCACAGCAGGCCTCGCCTTCGTAAGGCACGACAGGGGATTGTGTTGGCTCATTCAACATCAACAGGCCTAAAGTGATTATAAATTCTTTGGAAAGTAGGAGCTTATAACTTTACCAGCATTGTCATGGGCTTAAAATCGCTCCACTATAGAGTGGTCATCATGAAATTATTTTTTTTACAAGGCATGAGAGCTCCCCATTAAGAGCGGTGATTACATGATGTTGATATTTGTACTAGAGAGACCAAGTCTATCCCTTGAAGAGTGGTGTATATAACATTAAAAAGATTGTGTTCATATAGCACTAGGAAGATCATATCTATCCCTTGGAGAGTGGTGCATATATCATTAGGAAGACCATATTTATCCCTTGGAGAGTGGTGCATATATCACTGGAAAAACCACATCTATCCCTTGGAGAGTGGTGCTTACAGCACTAGGGAGACCAGATTTATCCATTTGAGAGTGGTGCTTATAGCACTGGAAAGACCAAATCCATCCCTATGAAGAGCGGTGCATATAGCACCAAGAAGACCAAGTTCATCTCTTGGAGGTTGGTGTATATAGTATTGGGGAGACTAACGGTGTATATAGCATTGGGGAGACTAATTTCATCCTATAAAGATTGGTGCATATAGCACTAAAGAGATCACTAAGTTCATCTCATAGATAGTGATACATATAACATTGGGGAGACTATATATAACACTGGGGAGACTACATTTATCCCTTAAAGACTGGTGCATATAGCACCGTGGAGACCAAGTTCATCCTATGAAAAGTGTTGGGTTACCACCCTTAAGGATCACCTGGAGAAAATGGAAAGTCATTTTGAATAATTCATATTTAATAAACTTACATTCTTATCAAGGATTATACATCGTGAGGTGATCTGAGTGATAGGTATGAGAGAGGTTCTTAGGAGGAAACATATCATGGAGGTGGCACTAAGATGGTAACTTTGAATACTCTGATTACTTCACCTAGAAAATCATTTACGTTGGTTGTTCTTGTAAAAACAAGAAAGTTTATGTCAAAGTAAGCTGGCCTCTTCAACCTGCATATGATTTTTCATGAATTATTTTACTTTGGACAAGCTTCCATCTGGTAAAACATAAGTTATTTTCTCCAAAAGGCATGTTCCTTTTCTCCTCTTATTATGGCTTCTAAAGCTACAAGCGCAACCAATTCTTTCACCTTAAGCATCTCTGTGTTGAATCTCCTCAAATATACCCGTGTAGACTCACCCTCTTGTTGGGCAACAATAAAAAAATCTTTATGGAGGTTTTTTTGGCGAGTATTATGGTGATAAAGCGTGCCACTAGCTTGACACATAGGTCACTAAACCCTTTAATAGAGTTTGGTTTCAGGTTGTTATACTAAGCATGTGCAGATCCTCTGAAGGTTGTAGGGAATATCTTGCACATTCAGTCATTATCTTGGATGATCAACTCCAAGCTGCTGTGCATATTTTGCACATGCTCCCTTAGATTGGCTAAGCCATCATAATTGTCTAAACTTATTTTCATGGAAAAGTGGTGCTCAAGGAATTAAGTGTCAATATATATTTGGATAAAAGAGAAATCCTTCATTGATGGAGGCTTTAAACATTCCCCTATGAGTGCTCATGCACAAAGTGTCTCTTATCTTTTTGTTTGTTGGGCTCTTAGGAGTTTAAAGGGCTTGGCATAAAACGATGATTACAATGATCTATCTCCATCCTATAGTAACTAAAAGGAGTGCGTTCAGAGTATTTTGCTTTGTGCATGAGTATGACAATAATGGGAGTGATCCTTTGAAGAACTTTCATAAATGTTATTCTATCTAGTCTCTTTTAAGTAGTGTAATCATCTACAAGCTCCATGTACAACTAGTGGCCCTAGTGCTAAAGCATTTTGTGTTGTTGAGGGTATTAAGACTTGCTAGGATGGCAAGGTTTGGTTTTGCCCTTAAGTTGTCAACACGACCTGAGTAAGGAGTTGCACCTAATTAGTAAGTTGTTGAAGCTCTTGCTAGGTAGGAGTGTTCATGGTAAAAAGTTGATTTGTCCTGGTTTTTAGCCCTAGTGGGCATTGGTTGTGTTACATGAAATGCTCTGGAAATACTAAAAACAAATTTTAAAAAGAAACTGGTGGCTTTCCATAGATGGCGCTACTAATGAAGTCCCAAAATTCCAACTAGCCTGAAAATAGGGCTCCCGACTTGGATGTTGGTTAATCAATTGATCCTAGCAATCTCAACCATTCTCCCTAGTAAATGTAATTAATAGCTTATACTTGGTGTTTGGTAGGTCAAGGTGGCTTGTAGTTAGTACTTGTAAAACGTCCCCTTTATATGGACACTCTCTAATGCTTAAATAAGTATATTTTTAGAGAGAGAAAATACAAGAATATTCTAGAAAGAGATACTTTGAAAATATATATGTAGTAGAAAATGAAGATTATGAACCTTTGTTCTTAGGGTCTTATGGTGTATTTATAGCCCATGATTCTTGTCCTTTTGTAGAGAACAAGTATTAGAGGGTAACTTTCTCTTCATGATATTTTGAATTGCATTGTGAGTTATATTTCACTCATTTTATCTAGCTACAAGATTATGAGCCATGAGAGATTTAAGACCCCACTAGGTTAGGTTTGGCATACTACTATATCCCCGAGGCTGGGTATGCTCATTCCTTTGGACGTGACCAAGGGAAGAGGGTTTTAAGGGCTTTTTAGGCCTATTAAAATTAGGTTTATCATATATACAAATACAAATAAGTGGCCACGTGCAAATTAAGATCACAAAATAGCCAAAAAAAAATATGAATACACAAATAAAAAGATTCGAACTTTAAGCCTTGCTTTAGCAATAACAAAGTCATGAAAGGAGAGTGAAATAAAAAAATATATCTAAAAAACAGCGAGGGATATGTATTCATTATAGATATTTAATTGTGCAACCATAGATACAAACAAACATCTTTAAGTTCCTTTTGAGTAAAAGCCCTGTTTGGTTTTGTAAGGAAAAAAAAATCATCAAAAGAGATATTGTCGGGTTTTCAAATATCATACATGCAACATAAAGGATAGGTTGTCTCAAACCATAAATAATCCAATTGTTTGACTTTCAATGGTAATCCACATAAACCACCAATGAGAAATCTTCTAAATTTCTATTTAGTAGAGATGAATTTTTATGCCTAGAGTGTTAGCTCTTTATTTTGTAACCTACGTTGTTGTTGTTTTTCGTCTAACAAAAAACCTCTTAAAAAATAAAAAGCATAGCTTTATATTTATAGAAAAACCCTATAAATAAATAAAAATATCTATTTGCCTCTTAAATAATATCCATATATTATTTAAGGATAATTTTAAAAATTTAATCAATCAAGTCTTTACTTGATTATTCTAGAACTAGAATTATAATCCCTGAATTAAATACATTTTAGTGCTTAATTTTTAAAATTATTTTCAATCAAGTTACACTTTATTAATTATCCTAGTTTAATTTCTAACTAATGGTCTTTAATATGTATGACCCATTAGATTCCTAATATGTTGGCCCAAATATAAATTATAATTCTAAATAAATAGAATTAAACAAATCAAACAATTTAATTTATTATCAATTCAATAATTGATTAATTTATATTTGAAAATTAAGTGCATCATTGAGCAGCGTGTCATGATTATTTAAATTAAGTGATTTGATTTAACCTTTCAATGACCGGTTTCTCAGTATAATTATTATACATTCATCAATAATGTTTCGATTTAGACATTTTAGCATGGAGTGTGTCTACCATGTCAAATCATATTTGTTCACAATATTGTAGTCATTGATACTTTAAATAAGATTTGAAAATCTTTTTAAATCTCATTCCACCTTACGCAAAGATTTAACAATCAACACTATTTGAGAACATATATAATATTTTTTGTAATTCACTTAAGGTGATAAATCTTCTCTTAATCATCAAATACCTTCATATAGTTTATATTACATCCAATGTCCGTCAATTTGTTACTTTCACCAAGATAACATGTAATCTGATCAAAACATAACACTCCTTATATAAGATAACCTAAT
Organism: Populus nigra; assembly: GCF_951802175.1. Classification (NCBI taxonomy): domain Eukaryota; kingdom Viridiplantae; phylum Streptophyta; class Magnoliopsida; order Malpighiales; family Salicaceae; genus Populus; species Populus nigra. The sequence continues at coordinate 8,728,392 of NC_084868.1, forward strand.
GATCTAAAGTCTAACAATCACTTACACAACCGTCACGTGAGCCTTTCTATAGACACATGTGATATCTCTATATATATGGAATTCTCATGCGGGACAATTCAATGTATATGTCGTATAACATGCACCTACATATTAGTTTTGTGTATCCCTTATACCTCAACTTATGAGAACATCTGTTTCCTTTCATAAAAAAAATAAAATAGTATGTACCAATCTCTATGACTCTAATGATTTTTTAGTATTTAAGAGAGTATCGACTAGGAACATTTTAGAAACAATGTTTTAATGCAATAAAAATCTCATAATTATATCAACTTTATAATTTTCTTTGTAAAATATTTTTGTCTTGTAAACTTTATTTTTACTCTAGAGTTATAAATCAAATATTAGATTTATTAATGTAATATTATATAAATATTAAAAATAAATTAAATCTTTATTAATAATAAATCTATATTTACATTAATATAATAATATAAACTAACTGATACCTCAATACACAAATATAAGCGATAGAGATAGAGAGAGAAACCGGGTGGCAGAAGACAAACGAGGATCTGCAGGAGGTGAAGCGAGGATTACCCGTGTTTCTGGGAAATTATTTTACTTGTTTATATGTTTTTGTCTGTATACTATGTGCTTGCTGTTTGAGCTGCGGGTTTTTCACAGACGTGCACATTTTATATATAGTGGAGGGTGAAATAGAAAAAGAAATAGATGCTGCTGGAAGATGAAGCAGTTAATAGAGGAGGGTGAAATTAATAAATTTGAAACCTACACGAGGTAACTCAATTTTCACCCAACCTTTATGGGGCTAAAAGATAATTTACCAAAACATAGTTGAAAGAAATAGAAAATAAAAAAAGAAAATCATAAAACCCAAAACATTAATGGGTTTTCTCCAGAGTACAAAATTTTACCAAGGAGAAAACCCATTTATGCTTCTTCTTCTCACCCTGAACTTCGATCTGTAAGTTTCATTTCTTTATTTTGATTATAGTATTTCTTAATATATATATATATTATATTACTTTAAGAAAGAGATAAAAAGAGGTGCTTGTGCTTCTTCTTGTAGTAGTAGTAGTAGTGAAGGATGGCGAGACCGTGGGTACTGGTCTCTTTGCTATTGTTAATTGTGTTCACGTCTCAGTTAGAGTGGAAACAACAATTTGGTAATGAAATTGAAGCAAGTCCGAACATTTCCCAGAGAGACCAACAACAACTTAGTTCGAATCGAGAAGAAGTTGTCAAAGAAAAGGTTAGTTTTTTTATTCTTTTTCTTTTTTGAATTACATTTGGTGCTTTCTTTGTAGTGTTTTATATGTTTATGAAACCAGAAAAGGTAAAAAGGGAAAGACCCAGTTATTTTTTCTTAAAGTGGGAATTGAAGATTTTGTGCCGTGCAATTTATACAAGGATTTGGTCAAGTGGGTTCCATCGAAGAATATGGGAGAGTGTCATTGTTTTTTGTGTTTTTGGAAAGTCTGGATCAGTGTTGGAATTTCAAATTTGTAAGCTGGGGAAACATAATAATGCGATATGATTGATGATTATCCTTGGTGCAGTGTTAGGGAGAGGAAGAGGTGGGAAAACAAATTGGGCTTTCTTTTTCTTTTTGGTTCTTTCACCTGGATGTATTAGAATCAGTGCTGAAGATAATTACTTGTGCTTTGTTGCATTCTGGTAATTGGAAGAGTGTCAAACAGAATCTCTTGCTTTTCTTTTCCTTCAAGCCCAATTGTTGGTAAACTGAGTTCCCTTTTTGGATTGGCATAATTCACCGCTCTTCTAGAGCGGAAAATGTTTCGTATATAAACATACCATTTTGGTAATTGAAGCTTGCTGGGCTAGCTAAGTGTTATATAGCAATTACTGTTATAAAAAGATTCATTGCATGCTTTCTTAGGGACTTTGTATCGCCTTGACTTACAAAATTTCGTGCTTATGCAATCATTGTCACAAATCAATAATTTGAGCATTGATTTACGTCAAACTAAAATCAAAATGGCTAAAAGTAATGGCAAAGTTGGGCTTATAAAAACATTTCAAGAGGCCAAATTTGTTTCTGCTGAAGATGTGCTGGCTTTGTATCGTAGCCAGTAGCATTTTTTTGAAATGCGTGTTTCGTATTTCGCTTCAAAATGCATCAAAATAATTTTTTTCCTTATTTTTTTTATATTTTTGATATCAACACATTAAAACCATCGGAAATAAAAAAAAAAGCATCAATTTGATGTTTTTTCAAGTCATACGCACTTTTGAAACACAGTTTCAAACGCAATACCCAACAGGTATGAAATGTCATGCAAGTCATCTTTTCTAGTTTTGCCTCTGTTGATTCTGTCTTCTTCCATTTCTGATAGTCTGCACGGTTACCTCCCTGCTAAATCAATATAATCCCACGGTAACATTTGCTTATGCATCCATTTCTTCTCTTGGGCTGTGAATGTCAACTAGGTTTCAACATGGATCAACTCCTACACGGGCTGGGATTCCAGATATATCAATGTTTTGCTGATTTTAATTGGAGTTTTGTCGATCTTCAATCAGTCATTGTTATTGTTGTTTTTGTTCTGTTCCTCTGGATGGCCTTACCATCATTAGTGATATCGTTGCTCAAATCCTCATTGAAAGCAAGTACAGTTTTTCAAAATACTAGTTTGATAAGATGGAATTTTCTCTTAGACGTTGGTAGCCCCAGCATCCTGTACCTTGAGTGAATCCTATCTAAGTTACTTCAGATATTTACAAAATCAATACTTTCTGATACCCGGATATATTGGATGCTTTGAATCTTGGGCAAAAAAAGTTTTTAAATTGTATAGCGTGAGTATTCCATGACAAGAGTTTACCCAACTTTCAATGCACAACATTTTACTTTCCAAGTACGTTCTGTAGTCAATTCAGAAAATATTTCTCATTCTTTGGGTCATTTTCCTCACTGATACTTCATTGATTTAGTATCTGTTCAGCATACTAAATATTCTCCTAAGGTCTGGCACAAGCGTTGTTGTTTTGTGCATGCTCCAATGTTGGATTGCTTGCTAACTTCCTGTGTGTAAACCTATCTTTTCTGTGTTCGCTGTGTGGAAAGAGTATACTGTCTTGGAAGCATCTTATCCTGAACCTTTTTTTTAGCTTTAATTGTTCATTTTCTTTTGATTGTTCAGGTTACATTTTCATTATTTTGTCCGACTAGAGTGTTTGGATTGTTAATATATTTCATTTTTATGTTATAGACAGTGTGCACCTCTTTTCAAGATTTTGCTTATTTTAATTGGGGTTTTTGTTTTCATCCAATCAGTTATTGTTGTTGTTGCTCATATTCTGTTCCACTACATGCCCATATTCCCTTTCACTAACAAATGATGTTCTTGCTCCAATCCTCATCTAGAGCAATTATAGTTATCTAAACAGTTACCCCTTCCTCCTTTCCTTTTAGAACTGACTCTCAGTTACTTCAGTTCAAAAAATCAGCTTCTTTGTAGTTTGACCATCACTTCTCTGGTCATAGCCTATTGTCTTTGATGCACCAGCCTTGGTGTGCCTTAGGTTGTTGTTGTCCTGATTGAGCCATTTAATGAAGATGATTGATTTTTACCTTGCTTTTTCCAACCTGGAAGGTTATGCAGTCTCCTCCTGGCCTTTCTTTTCGTTTATTTTCTTATCATTTCTTTAAAACAATTTTCTGTTTTCACACTGTGTTCAATGCATTCTATTTTCTGTATAGCCAAATAAGAACCAGCTATTAGTACACTTTGTAATCAAATTTTATTTTCTTCGGTCCCCCTTTCAGGTTGAATTGGTGAGCGGATGAGGGATGGATATAAACTATTTAAGTAAAAGGCATTTAATTGACACCATAAAGGTCAAATTCCCCTTGAGTCAAGCTTGTTCTCTTGCGGAAGAGATTATTATGGGTTGATTGGTGACAGTGGATGCTTATCATGTTAAATGCTTAAATCTCGAAAAATGCAGTTGGTAATTCACAAATGATATGGTCAGAGATGTTAGTTTTCTGTAGTATTCCTCATTACCAATATCTAGCTTCAACGTTCGCATCATTTTACATTACAAAGATGTCATATAGTCTAGTCAGAAAACATTCCACATTCTTCATGAGGTATTTTCCCCCTTACCTATGTTCGCGAATCAATGATTTAGTATTACTTGATTTTCATGATAGTTTCATATGAAAGTTCTTGCAAAAGTTTTCTTATTTTATGTGTGTGGTCGAAGCGTTGGATTGCTGACTAGCAGCTTGAACAGTCTATGCTATCTCAAAAGGTAAATTAGTCTAGCATTGTTTTCCCTTTGAATGTCAATCACTTTCTTATTTTATGTGTATGGTCGAAGTGTTGGATTGCTGACTAGCAACTTGAACAGTCTATGCTATCTCAAAAAGTAAATTAGTCTAGCATTGTTTTCCCTTTGAATGTCAATCACCTTTCATTGTTCAGTATAAATTTTTCATGATCTAGCTGACTAGATTGTTTAAGTTGTTAAGAGATTGCATCATTTTGTTAGATATTTTGTTCGGTCAATCAAGATTTTTGAGCATTATGTTATAAACATTTATCTTGTGGCTGTCGACTTTGCTGCAGATAATCCTTTCTCAAGAAAAGAACATTCAGAAACTTAATGAGCTTGTCCAGAGTCTCCGAGAACTGTTGCAGCAGTGTAGGAGTGAAAATTACATTCTCAACAGCACTGCAATCCCTTTGACTGAACATCTAAATGGAGTTTGAACAGCAACCAATATTGGAGGACTAAACATGGACCATACTCTTTTAACATTGATATGTTTGGTATGTGCTTTAGACAAACCTTGTATTTCTATCTCGGCAATTTAACTTTACTAGGAGATGATCCCTGTTATTTTATCTGACTCATAAAATACAGTCATTATCCACATTTTCGTATGTTAGTATTAAGTGGATTTATAAAGCCTGTACCCTAGTCTTCACCATTTTGGATGAAATCTATAATATTCTGCAACCAATCTCAATTTATTCATTGATTGAAATCTTAGTGAAAGAGGTGGGTAGATGTAATGTTACTTTGGAGTACTAGTAAATACTATTGTAGTATCACAATTAGGGCTTATTTAGTTAACTTGAGTGTTTGTCCTAGAACGTTGGATGTTAAATTGAAGGAATTATATCCCCAGTCATTTGAACTGTATTTTATCAGATTTTATGCAACTGAGACAAAGATTATAGATTTTCACTCAAGTTAGTGATGGTTTCTAGAAATTCGATGCAAACATGCTTCTAAATTGGACTAACGGAGCTGATAGGTTGGTTTTAATTCGAAGCTAATGAAATGTGCCATTGTCATCTAGGAGCCCTGTATTTTGCATATCTCCCACAACTTCAATTATGTGGGTTTGGCATCGATACTATTTGTTGGGCTTGCATATTCCATTGTGTATTGGATCATTTTCCATTTATTATGCTCCAAAGAAAGTTGGTTTAGAGGTGGCCGAAAATTTCTTTTGTCAGAAGCAAGGATGTCAATTTCTTTTCGGTAGGTGTTTTGTTTTTTTAATTAAAATGAAATGTTTCAATTTCAGAGTGTTTTGGCGTGCCGTTTCGGAGTTATACTGTTCATATATATATATATATATATATATATATATATTCAACAAACATAATTCAAGTTCAAGATAAATTAATTATAAATTATGCAATACAAACACAATGCTAAACAAATATAATTTCAAAATTTAAAATATTTCTAAACAATCAAAATTAAATAGATCTTTAACTTAAAGTAATTCAACTTAAATAAAATATCAAAATATTATGAAAGTAAAATGTTTTAACACAAATATTTTGAATATAAAGTTAGGTTAATGTTATCAAGGCTAATGAAATCTAAAACATTTCTTGTTTTGCTCAAATTTCTATAAAGCATAAATATGAAAAAAAAAAAAAACAATATGAATATAAACCATATAAATTAGTGATAAATCTAATTTAAAAAAATTAATATCATTGTTAAAGAAAATAGTAATAATAATTTTCAATATTATTATTAATATCATTGTTATTGAAAATAGTAATGAAAAATTGCTTTTTATATTTGGGTGGTTTAATTAATTAAATTGAACAAGTTTCAATTTGATTCAATGGCTTTTCAAGAGCAGAACGGAAAATATGGAATGAAATCGGAACGTTCCGGCCGAAATTTAACTGAAAAATCCGGAACAAACCGAGATTTAAAATGAGATGAAAATTATTTTGTCTTGTTTTGTTTTTTGAATTGATATAGAATATTTTAATCATTTCGGATGAAACAGAACGGAATTGACAACCTTAATTAGAAAAGAAAATTTGAAAGCAGCATGTTTAATCTTTTTAATATTCAAATTTCAAAAACTTCATTGAACAGGAATGAATATTATAAAGTGCCCATTGAATTTAACCTTAGAGACAAGAAAACATCTGACCAACTGAGTAATTGTGAGATCAGAAATTCCATACTTTGTTGTTTCCTACCTCTTTTTCAATAGAAAGGAAAAGCCAAACGAAGTCAGCTGTCCGGTAAATCTCATAGATCTTATTGTCCGGCGAGCTGGAGATGGACGACCACGATCCCGACCTAACCAGCACCAGAGGTGTACTAATCAATGAACCCTCCAAGCCTACGTTTCTGACAAAATCAACAAAGTATCACGACAGTTGTTCATATTAATGATTAAGTTTGAGGGACTTTCGCTGCCTGAATTCATCTATATATCTAACCTTGGTAACCAAAGCATCACGACAACGTTCAAAGCCACTTTTTGGATTAAAAAGTAGGGGGGCGGAGGAGCACGTAGGAATGCCAAACACTACCTTTCACTTGTGGCTTAGACAAAGCGAGTCGTCGTTAGATTGCTCGGATCGTTAAAGAAGCGAGCCCTTATCAGAGAAAGCCATTGTGTGTTAGCCTAGCTAGCTAGCCTTTCTTTAGCTCAACTACTTATTACTACATTAGGTTTAAATTAATTTTTTTCTATTATAAAAACGTTAGTTATGTATGAATGTTTTTTTATATGTTAAAAATTTAATTTTACTCACAGCATGACACAGACTAATAATTTTATATTTTTTTGATGTTTGTTATGTTGGAAGTTTTTTTTAAGCTAAAAATAAGAATGTTTAATTTTTAAAATTATATTTAGATACTTGATATTTTATTTGAAACTTAAATTGTATAATTTCAAGTTAATTTATCTTTGAGTTCAAAATGTAATTATAAAGGTTGAATTAATATATATATATATATATATAAACAGTAAAATTATGAAACGATAAGCAAAAATGTTTTGAAATCAATATATATTGTTCCAATTAAAAAAAAAATGTCAATCAAAACAGAATTGCAACCTTAATTGTAACACCCTAACAAAATAAAAAAAAAAACTTTTCTGTTTTAGGAATTGAGAGGGCAAGGGTAACATCCCCATTGTGAAATTCCAAGCCATCGTGATAGACTTCTAATATTTTCACCAAAAATCAAAGTCTCCAGGTTCAAAGTGAACCACAACTCAACTCGAGTCAAATGATTTAAGATTTGTTTGAAATTATGATAGCGGTGACGGTTTAAAGTGTTTTTCGTTTTGAAAAATAATAAAATAATATTTTTTTATTTTTTTTTACATCAACACATCAAAATAATCTGAAAATATAAAAAAATTATTTCAAGTACAAAAATAAAACTTTTAAGAATATGGTTTGCAACACATTTCTCAACACTTTATTAATCCGGGTAAGATGGCCTTAAAAGTTAAAAGCACTATTCTCAGGTGAAATGTGGTAGTGCAATGGACCAAAGAAAGTTCCAAGTGCTCATACTCAGCCCAATCTCATAACCTTGTGTGGTCGTAGGAGCTATCTGCATTATTGAATTCCTGTACGTCTAGCTAAGACAATTATTTTTCATCTTTCTTTCTCTTAATAATTATCGAATTCCACACATAATTATCGAAGGTTTTGATTGACACCCTTTTTTTTTTCTTTTAATTTAAATATTGGATTACGAGGTGTTTGGATTAGAACTTTCTGTCAAGTTTCCATTTTTATTATATATCAAAACAGCTATCAATTCCGGATGTGATTTGAATCCAATTAATAACTTATTATATTTTGAAGCTTGCCGTATATTTCTCAACAAAATCCAAGTAATCTCTATGGTAGTACTTCTAGGGTTTGGATGTGGCAAACCGACATCTACTGGGGCGTGTTTGCCTGCCATGTTCAAGGGAGGATGCTGTTTAAGTGTCGTGTACACATCAAACATAAATTATAACTCCACCCACCCCATGAACCTCCAGAAATCTTAACTGATGCAATTACAGCAGTGGTTGGCAGTCAATTGAGTAGAACAGTACATGCGATGGGGCGATTAATTTCAAAACCCTAGCTAGATAGCCTTTATCCAAAATCAAATGCTGTTTCTCATGAAAGATCGCCAGATTTCTTTTAATGCTTCATGCAGAGTTCATCGCTGCCGCCTGGCTTATCGATCATTATCGTGAACAGTTTGATTATTAATTATTCTTCCAACCTTCCATTCCCGTGTACTTGAAAACTTTAAGAGATACCCTTCTCGTGGAAAAAGCCAGTGAGCAAAAACTAAAGCTCGTCGTGATGGTGATGGTGACCGTGACGGTGACAGAGGTTGTGGTGGCAAGGTTTTGGTGGTTCAAATTCTTGATTGATATTTCGAGTGCATTATTGCCATTATTCATGTTTTATATAGAATTATTTCACAAGCTAAAAGAATTTTTTAATAAATGAAATAAATATAAAGACTATCTCGTAAAATATTTTATTGAGACGCCCTCTAATCTCCAAACCTAACATGCCATTTCTTCAGTTCACCATGGTTAGTTATAGCTCCTGTTCGGCTACAGCTGCTTCTGTCAGGTGATAGGTAGCGGCATCCTCACTTGTCTCTTGTAGGTACGTGACTGTGTTTTTCATGTTATTCATTTAAATTTAAGAAGACATGATATGAAAAATAACTTGGGACACCAGTTTGGTATCAATTACCAATCGGTAAAGTACTTGGTATTAAATGGTTCCCGTGCTGACCTACGGGAGACAAACTTTTGCGAATGTTAAAAAAAATCTACTGTTTTTGAGAAATTATTTGATATTATTATTAATGTATCTTTTATTTATTCTAGTGAATATAAAGTTTTTAAATATGGTAATTTTTTTGTTAAAAAAATATATATTAAAATACTATGTTTATATTTTATGTGCAATTATTATAATGTATCTTTTATTTATTCTAGTGAACATAAAGTTTTTAAATATGATAATTTTTTTGTTAAAAAATTTATATAATATGACTATTAGAACGACAAGTTAAAAAAATATATATTAAAATACTATGTTTATATTTTATGTGCAATTAAAAGATAAAAAAAATATAAATATGATAAAATCATGTTTAAAATCCATTTGAAAACTTTAGGGACAAGAAAAATGATTTGAATCGAATTTTCATGAATAATTTATTGTTATGATTATTATTTTCATATTGGATGCATAATAATTGAAAATGTTATTAAAATTCAAATAAAAACTTATAATACTATTTAAAAACCATATCAGAATTTAAGATTAATTAAATCAAAATGGTAAATGTTTTTCTTATTAAAAAAAAAACAAAGCAAAAAAAATAAGACAGAAAAGGGGTAGGCCCAGCGCTTGCCCCTAACATTAGGTCAGACCCAACGTCTAGCCTTGTTTAATTTACTTTTTTATAAAAGGGGTGACCTTTTTAAAAAAAAATAAAAATAAACGGACAACACATCATTTGTGCGACAAACAACGCATTGTCTGCTTGTCTAGTTTTTGAAAGCCGAAGTAATTGGAAACTTGGTAGAAAATTGATCTTGTTTTTTCTTTTTTATGAATCAACCTATTTTTCAATCAATTTTCACATGCAAAACACCTAACCACATCGTAAAACACTTCTCATCAAATAGATTATTTTGACACAAAACCTAACCATTTTGGTTGCTGGAATTGCATTAGTCAAATGCTTTCTTTCTTAACTGTCATATTCCGGTGAGTCAAAATCACAAAATTAAATTTTAGGATCAAAATGAAAATTACAAAAAATTAGGATGAGGCATATATTATCTCTATATTTTATTATATCCTTTTTTTTCTTTTTTTTAGATATCTATCATAATTTCAAGGCTAATTTCATTCAATTAGGTTAAAAAGAGACTAGAATTAAAAAAAAATCAGGAGTTTCACTCTCCATAACAAACCCCAAATGTTTTAGTTGTTTTGGTAATGTATGCAAGCTAAACTAGAATATCCTTATCATTTAAATAAAAAAATAATAAAAATATAGTGAGGGTACTTAAAGAATGAAGTAGTTTATTACATTAGACAGTAAGTGAATGTGTTATCATGTTATTTATTTAGGATTTGAAATTTAGAAAAGTTAAAAAATAATTTGATATAAATACACTAGTTTGATTATATATAGATTATTAAAAGAAACGAATTGGCCTTGGAAAAATACAATAACTCTAAACTTATATGTATTTTTCATTAGAACAATATAATGATGATTTTGTCCCTCCACGTAAATAACTTAACACTAGTTATTAGCTAAGGGGAAATTTAGTATTTGACCAAATATTAAAAAAATAATAAACAATTAAACAACATAGTGAATCAACCAAAATGCCCTTATAAAAAAAAGAATTAAAACTAGAGTCAAGAAGCTTTTTCATCTTTTCACATTGGTTTTTCTATTATTACCATATCAGCGCAGGGGCAATTCGATATTTTTCTAAATATAAAAAAAGACAGGCACGTTTACGACACTAGGAGGAAGGTGGGAGGCATTTAAAAATGCCCTTTCGCCGTGTTCTCTTCCAAAAGGAGTGGCGCGTGTTAGTGTTGGTCGTTCGATTTGTCACCGATGGACATTCTTTTTATTTTATCTTTCCTCCACTAAAAATTACAGCTTGACCCTCTTTGTTATTGGTATTTCGACTTCAGTCTTTATTTTTTTTTATTTCTCATTTTTGTTCTTAGCCCATTTATAGAAGTCTTATTTGTTTTCAATTTCAACATTTCATCTCAATTTATCAATTATTATATTTTCAATTTGGTCTTTTTTCTTTTGAATTCTAATTTTTTTTCTTGGCTATTTTGTAAATTTTTTATTGGTTTTTAATTTTACTCTTCAATCCAAATTGATAGTATTATATTTTTTAATTTGATAATTATGTTCTATTTTTTTCTTGTCCTTTTTGTAAAAGTTATTACTCTTTTCAATTTCTCCCTTCAATCAAAAACTTGTTTTTATTTTTCATGTCAATTCTGATCCTCATTTTTTTTATTTTTTTTTGTTCTTTTGCTAAATTGATTTTTCTTTTCAATTTTACGTTTCAATCAAATATAAAATTTATTTTGTATTTTAATTTTGATCCCCATTCTTTTCATTGCTATTTGTTTTAAATCTTTTGTCTAATTAAAATTATTTTTTCAATTTCATCCTTCAATATTTGATTAATTGAAAACTAGACTTCATAGTTTTTCTAAATAGGGTGCTACAGGTGTAATGACCCCGTGTCACGGGTTTAAGAAGCTAACACATTTTTTTAAAAAAAAGGTATTATAATTCTCTTTAATTTTTTATTGAGTTATTTCAATCTCATAATCTGGATTGTGAGTTTGGCAAGATATCTCAAGTTATCTCGACTTTGATTACTAGAGTTACAGATTTATCATGCTAACTTACGTTAAGTACGACCAATTTTTTAGGTCTTAACCTTATTTTGCTCTTTTGTATTTGATGAGCTATGAATTGAGATATATAGTTTTCCCCTTTTGAAAAAACATTTTCTTTAGGTTATCCTAATCATTTTTCTTTTTAAATTTCATTCATCTAATGTCATTTTTTATTTTTTGTCTAATTAAAATGAAGTCAACTTATTTGACTCAGTCGAGTTTATGACCTGAGTCACACATTTTTATTTTTATTTTCAAAAATTCTTGTAATAGCTGAAAGGCTAGTTAATTACTAAAAGAATTAGTTTCAATATATGAAATCTAGCTAAGAAATAGCAAAGAAACTCTTATTGTTAATCCGACTAGGGTTTTGGAAGAACTCATGGATCAAGTTTCATTTATGTCCCTTTAAATCTCCGTGGATTCTATAAAAAATCCTATTTTAGCTATCTAAGAGGGGATTAAAAGTACCCAAACATGTGTATGAGGTTGGAAGTTTATGACCTGAGTCACACATTTTTATTTTTATTTTCAAAAATTCTTGTAATAGCTGCAAGGCTAGTTAATTACTAAAAGAATTAGTTTCAATATATGAAATCTAGCTAAGAAATAGCAAAGAAACTCTTATTGTTAATCCGACTAGGGTTTTGGAAGAACTCATGGATCAAGTTTCATTTATGTCCCTTTAAATATCCGTGGATTCTATAAAAGATCCTATTTTAGCTATCTAAGAGGGGATTAAAAGTACCCAAACATGTGTATGAGGTTGGGAGTTTATGACCTGAGTCACACATTTTTATTTCTTTTTTCAAAAATTCTTGTAATAGCTGCAAGGCTAGTTAATTACTAAAAGAATTAGTTTCAATATATGAAATCTAGCTAAGAAATAGCAAAGAAACTCTTATTGTTAATCCGACTAGGGTTTTGGAAGAACTCATGGATCAAGTTTCATTTATGTCCCTTTAAATCTCCGTGGATTCTATAAAAGATCCTATTTTAGCTATCTAAGAGGGGATTAAAAGTACCCAAACATGTGTATGAGGTTGGGATTACGAAATAAGGTCCATCGGTTATTATTGGACATAAGCTTTGAAGAATCTCAAGTCACATGAAATTGGACCAGATTGTATGTCAAATCATTGCATAAATATTTTGTGTTCAAAGTTTTTAATGAAATCATTAAAGAGATTCTCATAGAAAAAAAAAATTGATTTTAAAGATGATGTTAGCTTGCCTTTAAACACCATCATTGAAACCTTTTTATTTTGAGTTAAAAAAAATTAGCACAGTAACCTAAAAGTTTTAGCAGAATAACACCATTTGAAAGAGTTTAAGCGAAATATCACACTTTCACCTTCTCATGTTTCAGAAGCATAATATTTACTAAATGTTATTATTCTTAAGCATGACAAGATAATTTTCATGCTTCAGAAGAGCGACAATTTACATGTTATGCTTTAGAAACATGATAACTTAACATGTTGCATTTCAGAAGGGCGACATGTTGTGAAATTAAAATCTTTTCCTAGATCAAAGAACACAGATAGACACAACTGCCCTCTCTCTAAAAACTGATGTCCACAACCTTCCTCTCTCTAAAAAACCCATCAATCCCTTGTTTTTTTTTACCCTTAAAACACCAAAAATCTAACTCATTTTAGTCTCCAAGTATCCTAGAATGTTTTCCTCTTCAAAATTCACCATTTCCACCTTTGCCTCAACCATCCCAACTCGTTTTTCAAGCCTTACAAGTAAAGTAAATATACTACATTGTTATGAATTTATGTTTGGTTTAGTGGAAATGAAATTATTGTCTAAGGTTTAGGTTGAATTTAGAGTTTATTTAATTAAGGATAAATTAGCTATGAATATTGTCAATTAAGATTGGTTTGATATACTTGAATATGAAAATAAGTTAAATTAATTATGAATTAATTATTTCAATAAATTATATGTTGCATTGAGTTTTGGATAAGTTGTTGAATTAAGGATTTTGTGTGAATTGTTTTGAATTAGTTAATATTGTTATCAACTATGCTTTATGATTTCATGTAATAGAGCATGAATGCAGTAGAGTTTCAACGAATTACACATTGCATTGAATTGTGGATAAGTTGTAAAATTTGATATTTTCTTTGAATTGTTTTAATTTGCTACGAATTTAGATTTTATTTCATGCAATTGAGAATGAAAATATAAATTAGATTTTATATCATAAATTATGTTTAATTTTGGTTAAGTATTTGTTGTGTTAAATTTTTAGAATTTTGTTTGAATTTACTATGAATTTTAGCAATTAGGGTTAGGGTAATATAATTTAGTTAAAATTATGTCTAATTGACTGAAATCCGATTTTTTTTATAGAATTTCCTATAATATATTTATGCTATGTTATTTTGATGGAACTTTTATTGATGATGTGAACAACAATATCACATACAATGGCGAGAATAGTTTGTTGTTAAATGGTAATTTAGGCATGTTGTATGTGGAAATGAAAGAAACTATTTATCATGGACTTAGGTGGAGTTATAATGATATTAATGTTAAAATAACTTGGAGGTGTCAAATTGGTGAATATCAATATGATCATGTACCAATTGTATGTGATGACAATTTTAAGACAATAATTAATTTTTTCATTCAAAGTGGATTGAATATAATGGTATTGTATGTGAGTAGTCTACCAAAATCTTTGTGTGTTCCAACTTCTGGTCAAATATGTATAAATGCATCACAATTTATCGGTCTTTTAAAGTCAGTTAGTAGAGGGAAGAACAATTTATTTTTGAATGATTTGCTATAAAGAATTGATGATACTATGTTTAACAATCCATTCTCTTATCAATATAGATTTGACTATTCTGAGACTAGTGACAATGAAGACGATGAGATGTGAGACCCGAATGTGACAATAAATGTTAATAATGAAGTTGATAATGAATAATACCTCTTGTTTCTTAATTTGGAGATGCTTAAGGGTTTACATTTGTTGTTTCTCATGATTAGGCACTTATTCATAGATGTTTTTCAAGAGGCTCTAATTTAGAGATTGGAAAAACATTCAGCAATAAAAATAATTTGGTTAATATAGTTAAACGATGACACATTGCGTATTAGTTGAATACCGAGTCTAACTGTCAAACTCAACCTTTGTTCAATTAGAACATGTCCAAGCGCTTGGATATAAGTGGCATATATATGGGGACATCATTAAAGGTCAAATTCATTTTAAATAGCAAAGCTAAAAGGGCCACACTATAAACCCCAGCAAAAAAAAAAAAAGTAGGACTGAAGGTAGTAAGGTCTTAATGAGTAATAAAAGCTTTGAATTTAAAAGAAATGAATAAATGATTGAAAGAATAATTAATGTGATGTGAAATGGAGAGTATAACCTCAATGAATAAATATAAAAGTATTGTTGAAGTCAAAATAAAGATTTCGAGGTTTAGTTTAAAATTCTTAACGTTGGTAAAAACGATAATTGGTTTTGATGGATAAAACAATAAGAAAATTGAGAGAAATCATTCTATGAAACTGATATGGTGATAAATAATAAACAATAAAAAAGGATAGTACAACAAAAGGATAAGAGTGAAGGTGCAAGCATCGGTTACAAATCAATAACATTTTCGTGAAACAACAATGAACCAAATAAAGAAATAAAAGAAGAAAGATGTAAAATAAATATATTTTTATGTAATAAAATTATTCCAAGGGATTATAAGAATAATTGATGTGATTTATGTGAGGAATGGACAAGGAAATCCGGATTTTTGATGAAAAATCACAAAGCTGATTAGTTTTACACTAAAGAGCAGAGCTCTCAATCTGGTTGTTAAATTGAGCTGAAATTTTTCAGAGAGTCTCTTGACACACACACACACACACACATCCGGATTTTTGATGAAAAATCACAAAGCTGATTAGTTTTACACTAAAGAGCAGAGCTCTCAATCTGGTTGTTAAATTGAGCTGAAATTTTTCAGAGAATCTCTTCAAACACACACACACACACACAAACACACACACACACACAGTGGTTAATATAAGATTAACAAACTAAATTAATAATAAATCTCATAAGAATAGATTTAGATGCAGGGGAATTTTGTTGCTAGATTTTCATAGAATTTTTGGGATGGATACTGGAATTTAATTGAAATCACGGCTAAGAACTGAGACATGTAATTTGTGTTGCGTTTCTAAACCGCGATAGTTAATTGATTTCAAGTTTTAGAACCACAACTTTAATTAAATGTCACAGTTTTAAAAATATATTTTTTTACCAAAAAAATTTGTTGTGTTAATTTGCCTATTCTTTGTACTTTTTATGCAAATTGACTAATATGTCCTTTGATTTTCATCTTACAAAATTAAATACTCCATTATAAAAAAAAACCATACATTTATTTTTCTTGTTCTAAAAATAAAAGAAGAAGAAGAAAAAAACATTATGCAATACATTCTTGAGAATTGAATTTTCTTAATGGAATGCATTTGATGTTCTTGGTGGAGTTTAGTTGAGTTACGGCATGGATCTGTTAATGGCGTTTTGAATGCTTTCTCTGCAATGTGTGTACAGCAAAGTAATCCTAGACTTCAATTGCTCTGCTGATCTCTTTATGATGTCTCTCCAGATTTAGAGGCTAATCAATTGGTATGTCACTAAATGCTTTGCATGCATTTCAATGGAGGTGTAGATTGAAAAATTGAATTCAGCTTTCATAAATACAGTACAAGAAATTTATTTCATTACAACCATTTGTTTTTTCGTTGTTTTTCACTGAAATATTTTTTTTTCTTACTTGATTTTATACCTATTTAATTTTACAACTTCTCTAATTAAAACTAACTTAGACTTTGATTCCATATTCCTCGTTAGAAAATTTAATAAATCTAATGTTTCGCACACTTCATTGATTTGGTCCATCACTGTTCGTGAAAAGAATGAAGGAGAAATGAGTAGGAATATATAAGCTGATAGGAATTAAAGAGAGATGATACATAAATGTGATATTTCTAGGGGCCGATGTATTTTTATCCACAGAAGAAAGCAATCTCTCTTGAATTTAATATATTGATGATATCTCTTAAGACAATTCAAATAGAGATAGGTTAGGGAAAGTACTGAATAAATTAGTTGAATATGTGTTTTCCCGTTATATCCTTCTAGAGAAAAATACAAATGCGGCCAATTCTTTGTTTGTTATTTTTGGTGGCTGATAAATTGATTCTTCTATTCAAAAAAAATTATTTAAGAATAAGATTAATGAGTATATTTGATGTTAAATTAGAAAGTGTTGGTGAATGTCAAATTAATATCAAATAACTAGTGATTCACGTGTTTTGATGATACTCAAAACCTTTTAAAAACTCTATATATCACATTAGAAAGAAATAAGTTTTTCTTGTAACTTATTTAGTGGAAAGATGAAGCTAATATTAGATCCATATAGAATCTAAACTTTTACAATAAAGAAGTCCTAAGTAAAATAAAGTTTGAATTTAAATATATACTCGACTCATATTTCAAGCTAAAACTGGACATGGGATTCATCTTATTATAATTAATTTTTTGAGCCACAAAAAATCAATTTTTGGACTTGGGTTTATAATTCTATGACCCATAAATAATTATTTTTTCTAACTCGTGTTTTGTCTAGTTCAATCTATAAATGTTAGAATATAAATAATCTCTTTTAAAAGCATTTTATGCAAACCTAAACAATTGTTTTATCTAAAAAAATCAAATTTATGGCTAAAATATTCAAGTTTAATTCAAAATTTGTAGTGGCTAATAAAAGGTGATAGTAGTGGAAACTAATTTTGGAATTAATTTTTTAGGCCACAAAAGATTATTTTTCCGGTTCAGATTTGAGTTTATAATTTTTTAGCCTATGAAGAATTATTTTTCCAATCCATGTTTTGTCCAATTCAATTAATGAATGTTAAAACCTGAACATTCTCTTCTATAAGCATTTTTTACAAACCTAAACAGGTTTTTTTAGCTAAAAAAATAGATTTATGGCCAAAATATTTAGGTTTAATTAATGATCTATAGTGGCTAACAAAAGGGTTTTTTTTCCAGATTTTACACACTTTTTCTCATCATATTTTTAGTGTTTTTCTTCTCAATTTGAGCTTTGTTCTTTCCCCTGAATCTAAAAATTATCTTCCCTTTGTTGACAGATAATTAAATCCATTAACTTTGGTTCATAAACCTTGTTTAGAAATGCATATAAACAAGGTGGTGGTATTGGGATCTTGAAAACTTATTTTTTAACAAGGTTTTTTTTCTAGATTTTATACATTATTCCTCACCATATTTTTAGTGTTTTCTTCTCATTTTAAACTTTTTTTTTCTCTCAAATCTAGATCTTAGGATCACTTTGTTAAGAGATAATTAAATCCATTAACTTTGTTTCATAGACTTTGTTTAGAAGTTAATCAAACTAGGTGGTGTTGGTGGAATCTTGAGATACTTATTGAAAACATTCTAGTTGCACTAAGTGAGAAGCGATAAAGTTGTATAGACAAAGGATTTATCCCTGATGATAATGAAAGCTTTATTATTTTAAAGTGCTTCAACAAGTAAGTATCCTTCTTTATTTTTAATAAACATAAATATTTTATATTATTAGTATGCATGTTAGGACTTTGATTTGAAATCAATTGCAAGTTTGAATATATGCTTAATATACATGCTAGAATTCTATCATTATATTTGTGCTGAAAGCATATTTTTCATGATATACATGTTTAGAAGCTTATAGTCTAAACTTGTATTTTCTCTAATCTTATCTTGGACATCTAATTTGCTTAGAATGGTTTTTGTCTTGTTAAACTAATAAATCCTTGATCACTAGTTTAATTAATCCTAATATATATTTTTAAGAATTATGAACTTAAGGCTTTATTCTTAGCATGTTTTTTTGTTTAGTTTTTACTTGAGCCTATGCTATTATGTATGGTTTTCTCATACATTACTAGTCTTAAAAAATCCTATCATCTGCTTTGATACATGTTAAATATACAACCAAAAAATTAATTTACACGAACAAAAAATATTGTTGGTGTAAAAGTTGTATTTTTATCAGTATAAAAATCACTAACGGATTTACCAATGAAAACGTGTCATCGGTGAGTGTCTCGTTGGGGATTTTAGATACGTCAATAATTTCATTAGTGATTTAAATACCAATAGAAAAACCAATAAAATATTTGTATCAGAGATAAAAATAAGCACCGATCAATTTTTTGTTGGCCTATCCATCAGTAAATATTATTTATGGGGCTCCGATGGACAAACCATAGATAATAGATCGTGTATCACTAATGAATTGATTGACATAATCACCGTCATACAAGTTTTGTCGGTGAATCCATCGGTCTATGTCAAAATAGTTTGCAACTCTCTATAATTATTCGAGGAAATTAGGCTTATTTTAATGATATAATCACCAAAAGAATTTTTTATGTACGTCAATGATTTCTTTAGTGTTTTAGTAATTTGTTTTTCTAAAACATGCATATTTGGATCAAATAATTTGACATTAAATGGTCAATTAAACAACTAAATTAAATTGAAGAGCATATTTTATATTATTAATTTAACTGTAAAAATCAATGACAAATATCTATATAAATAAATAAAAAAAAGTTGGAGCTAAATGTTGAGGTAGAGGTAAAGGGAGAGGAGAATATCATAAAGGTTCACAAGGGAAAGGATAATGACTAGACAAGTATGTCATTGTCTCCTCTCATTGCTTCCTACTTTATTCTTTATACCGCACCTTTGTTTTGGTTGCCTCGGGCTGAATTGTGGGGTGCCTATAGTTGAAACACTACAACATGACTTTATATCTTAGGTCGTATTCATAGAAATATCATTAACCTAATTTTAATCAAGTCCACTAGTTGATACAGCCTCTAACCACAACTCCAAATTGTATTCTGTATGGGTTGAAAAGTCCTATCTATATTTGGCATGCGTGGTGGTGTTATATTGTTCCTACAAAAAAAAAAAGCAAAAAATATCAAAAAAATATACAAAAGATTTCAACGTTTACTTTCAATAAATGTCCCAACTCGGTTGTTTGTAAATTGTTGCATTGTTTTCTGTCTATCTCTCCTTTGCATGTGTGTTTCCATATATAACTCAAACGGAGTTAGCTTGCTCACAAGCTATGTAGCCTATAAAATAAATCATTAGTTAAACACTATCATAAATAATCACTATCATTTCAAGAAAAATACTTAGAAATAAAACAAGCTCTTACTAACCATGTTATATGGTTAATAAAAGGAAATAACCCACTAATATACTTGCTAATGAAATCGCAAGTCTCCTTGTTCCTACTTGTGAACTCATTTTGTAGCGGCCTTCTAAACCCCTCTAATATCAAGAACTTTAGATATCTCTCTCAATTATTCTCAGTGATGTAGGGAGGTCAAAAATTATTTCACAACTCAAAGTCATCTATCTAGACTTTTTTTTTAGCATAAGTGTGTGCATCATACCAAGAATCATGCAATCAATAAAACTATGATATCTAATTATTATTTTTCAATGTTTACTTTATGCTTTGATTTTTGAATGTTATTTAGTGCCCATTTTTCATGATTGTATCATTTAATTACTAGGAAACCTTTAGTTTATTATTTGTTGCAATGTATTGTCATGTTAGATATTAAATTCATAATTGTTTGATCTATCTAATCTCTAAAGCAACTAAGATTTAATAATTTGTTGTGTTAGAAAATAGTAAATCTTAGGAAGAGTTTTTTACTAAATTAAATCTAACCGCTTGTGCTTGTGTTGTTTAGCTTCATCAATCTCTCTAATTTTTTAGGCTACTACTAAATTAAATTTAAGCTCTTATCTTAAATTGTTTAGTGGTTATGGTTAATTAAATTGCTAGTTTTTTAATGGACTACAATTGAGAAGAGATGAAAAAATAGTTCTAATGATGAATATTCAAAGTGTGAATTGATATATATATATATATATATATATATATATATATATATATATATATATTAATGATAAGTTATAAAAGACCTAATGGTGGATGTTGACTTAGATCAAGGTTTGTTCTTTTGATTGATTTCAATATTTGAATTTGAGTTGTTTCTTAGTTATTTTTCTTTTATTTGTCTTTGTTATAACCAAATCCCCTTGTCTTTGTTCTTGTAGCACAATATTAGGCTAGATAGTCTCCATAGGAAGTATTCCTACTCGCACTACTACATAATTTGTTAAAGCATATAGGTTTTATTTTTGGTTGCCTGCAACAGCACACCATATAACAAAATATTCTTAATAAATGATCATGTATACGAGGGAGACATGTTGTTTCTTTGAGAATTAAAAAAAAAAGTTGAATTCTCTTAAGTACTAATGAATTCAAGAGTTGTTCAATGCCAAAATAAACATAACAATGAGAGTAAAAGGAAATGTCTAAGTAGAGAACTATGTGAGTACCATTGTCTTGGTTTACATAAAAAGGTTGAACAATTCAAGACATTGTGTTCACTATTTAACAGAATACATCTGAAAAGTTAAAAGCTAAAAGCTATCTATCCTTATATAGTGATATACTAAATCGATATCTTTAAAAAACTTTTCAAGTCATTTTCAAACTAGTCAAATAATTTCTATTTATATGGGGGATTGTTGAAAAAATTTGTTTAAAAACATGATTAATGGGCACACTTAAGACTAAATTAAAAATGGAGTTCACTCACTTTTGAGGTTAAAACTTTGTTGGAATTTAATCTCTAATACTCTTTAACATGAAACAATAATATTATTTAAATAAATTGTAAGTGAATAGAAAATTGATCTTAAAGAATTATTGGTTGGCATGTTTTGGTGAAACCAACATTCTTGTGATTTATTTAGTTGGAAGGTGAAGAGTTAATATTGGGTCCAAAGAGAACCAAAGATTTTAAAGGAAATAGATCATAAGTAGCTTTGGGCTTAAACCTACACACACAAATCCAATTTGCCTATGCTCAAGTTTCAGGCCTCGGTTTAGATTTATTCACAAAAAAATATTTTTTTCCAACCTCTATAATACTGGGCTTGGTTTTATATTTCTTTAGCCTATGAAGAATTATTTTTTCCAGCTCATATTTTGTTTAGTCCAACGCGTGAATGTTAGAACTTGAACATTATCTTTTAAAAGCATTTTCTGCAAACATGAACAATTTTTTAATCTAAAAAAATAAGATTTATGGTAAAAAAGTTCAAGTTTAATTCAAGATTTATTGGGGTTAATAAAAGATAATAATAGTGAAAAGAGGTTTAAAAGAAAGACCCGGAATCAGAATCTAAGCCAAAGTGAACCTTTCTTCAAAGCCTTGAGGATAATGCTATGGAATGTGAAATAAGAAAGGCTAGCAATTTCAATTTTTCATTCTATAGTGTAGCCCTTAATTCTAGTTGTTACCATAATTAATTATTTTATAATCTTTATAGCTTTCAAAATCCACTATAAAGGGGGGGGGGGGTGAGGAAGAGTTTTTAGCAATATTTTTTTTCTAGATTATACACTCTTCATAACTTTATTTGGACTGTTTTTTTTATCTTATTTTAATCATTGGTTTTCCTTCTGAATCTAAAGATTAGTTTCACTTTGTTGAGAGATATAAATGAGTCAATTAACTTTGGTTCATAAACATTGTTTATAAATGCATCTAAACAATGTGGCATTGTTGGGATCACGAAAGGTTTATTGCAAACATCCTGATTGCACTAAGGAAAAATCTCGTAAACCTATGTTAATTTTCCAAACCCACAACCCATGAAATTCTAGACTCGGATTCAACTAAGAAGTTTAGTTTTCAATCAATTTAATGTTGAAAGATGAAATTACAAAAAAATTATAAATCATTTCAAATAAAAAATAGTAATCAAAAGAACATGGACTGAATTTGAAGGAAAGAAAGTAAAGGGTTGTTTTGGTAATTTAGAGGTTAGGGGCATAAATCGAGGAGGAGAGAAAATAAGGAAAACAAAAAAACAATTATTGGTGCCAAACCAAAGGTCCTTCCACAACACATATTGCTAGAGATGCAGAGATCACCGAGACGATTCGAATATAATCAGCAAATAATATAATGTCGTATGAATAGCACAGACGTGTTTCACATAGCCATCATTTCAAGTTTAGTCTTTTAAAATAATATTTTATATTTTTTAATATACTAAATTGTTAGCATTCAACTTCATTATAATCAACAAAAAAAAGTCATGATGAAAATACAGAAAAGCCCTTATATGTTAGTTAAAGAAATTTTGCTTTTAAGGATAATTTAGTTATTTTATCATACTTTAAAAAGTGAATAGTTGAAAAGGCCATAGATCTTATACCAATTTGGATTACCTATTTCAATTTTTTTGAGACTATTTAAAAAAAAATCTTTTAAAGGTATCTTAGTTATTCCAGTATGCTTAAAAAGGTAAAAAAAGACAAACATGTTCCCGATCAAGCTGACAATGACCAATGGGTCATGAAGAAAGACCAAATTACCCCTAATAGTAAGCCTATTGGTTTTTTTATAAAGGGTAAAATGATAATTACACTATTTTGATGAATAATGATTTTTGTCTCGGAACACAATAAATTTGCCATGCTTTTTATCTTTCTTTTTGTTGTTATAAGAAGGAAAAAGATTGACGTATTCTAAAAGAAATGTGGAGAGAATAAGATAGTTGTTGGTTTTTAACTCAAAATTACAAAGGTTGTTTATTTAAAAAAGTGTGAGACAATTGTGGAATTAATAGTTTTTTATAGGATATTTCAAAAATAAAAATAATATATTTTATTTCTGAAAAATGTGTTCTCTATATTTTATGTTTTAGAAGTACACAAACTCACTTGAATATTATCCTATTGACATATTTACTTTTATGTTTTTGATTTTCTATAAAATATGTTTTTATCCCTATTATATGTCTATATCTCTTTATTTCATTACAGTAATCAAATGCTACTTTAGATATTGAGATATGTGTATTTAGGTATCATTTGCTTAGGAGATGTTAGTCTAGTTTAGATGGTATATTAGTGAATAAAATTTAGACTGGTTATGAATCGGATAAAGCAGTATTCATATTTGTTTGAAACCTAGTTTTATCTTTTTAGTTTTTACCTGAAACCAGCCTGATTCGAGAAGTAAGTATTCATAAAATATTAATGTATTCAATCGGTTTGAATGTATATCCATCTTGTTGAGGTGAAAATATCATCCCTCCAAGCAAGAATATTGGGGCCTTGGCGGCAGCAGGAAGCTTATCCTTGGGAAATTGCTTAATTTTCAATTGATAATTATAAATGCGAGGGCATTGAAACTTTCCTTTATTAACTAATGAATTGATTGTTTTGTCCCCGTGACGGCTGGGGATTAAACGCTCACCAATTCTTACATAATTCTCAATAGTAAATTAATCCTTAATTCAAACAGGTTAGATTACACAAGTCAACCAATCGGCTGTAAGCTGGATTCAAATTAAGGAACTACTAATTATTTGCAGCAATTAATTATTGCCATCCCTCAATATCCTAATTCGTATACTTTTATAGGTCAAACCCTACTCAACTAGATCTCTCATTGATACCAACACCAGATTGCTAGAATTGTAATCAAAGAGCTGGGAGTACTCTCCAAACTTTGGCACCATAGTATTAACTAGAAACGAAGCAATAAGCTATGTGACGACTATGCATTAATCATACCATATATATCTTACAAAGTAAATGCACTAAAGAAAAAAGGTTCTCTACTTTCATGTTATTTAGTTAGGTTCAAATGCGATAAAGAAGAAAGGTTTTCTGCTTTAATATGTTATTACTTAGCTAGGGTTTTGCAATTAGCACTCTTGCAAAAGGAAAAACTGATTTTGCCAACCTTTGCCATTGGATGCCAAACTCAGTATTAACTACACAGCATGGACGTATTCCAATGGTAGAAACGGTCGACATAAATACAAACTTATCCAAGATTGCCTTAAAAATAAGAAAGACCGATGAATAAGATCCATGCAGTTTGGTCGTTGGTGTCCATCATTAAAGATCCGACTTCGTACCCATTAACTTGAAGCAGCTTACTTTTCATTATATATTAATTATCATAATAATACAAGTTATTATTAATTCAGAATTTCCATATATAAGCACAGGACTGCATGGTTAAAAGGCATTTGTTTCCTTGGGAAGCATTTTTTTCTTCTGAAAAGAAACTGTAAGGATTTAGGCCTGTTTATTTGCTGGAAAGTTTATTAAAATAATAAGAAACAAATCTTATAAATTAAAAAATTAAATGAAAATAAAATTAAAAAAAAATATAATTTTATAAATTATCTTAAATAAAATAAATAATAATCAAAATAATAGAGATCAAATTTAAAAAATAAAAAAATTAAAAGATGAAGAAATTAAAATAATAATAATTAACATTTCATAAATTATTTCAAATAAAATAAGTAACAATCAAAAAAATAATGACTAAATTTGATACATAAAAAATTTCAATTAAAAAATGATAAGAAAAAAGCAAATGACAATTATAAAAACAATGACCAAAGTTATATAAAAATTAAATTGTAAGGGATGAAATTGAAAAACAAATATTCAAAACAATATATATATATATATATATATAGCAATCAAAATTTTGATAACCAAATTTGATATAATCAGCAAATAATATGATATTTCTAAATTTTTCACAAATTTCAGAAAGTGTTTTCCGCCTAAAATAAAAGGAAAACGTTTTCCTAGAAACCAAACCAAATTTTTCTTTAACTGGAAAGTGTTTTCCGTTGATCGAAAAGTATTTTCCATTGACTAATTTTTTTAATGACAAACAAATACAAAAAATTTAAAAAATAATTTTTTAAAAATCACTTTTCAAAAAACAAATATACCTTTAAAGTTAATTGAAGCGGCAAATTTGCCTCCCCTAGTCGGCAAGTTTTTATTAAAACTTGATATATTATAATGAGGACAATTATCTAAGGAATCTTAGAACATCTATTATTATTTCACATGGGCATGTTAAAATCACTTTAATAGTTGTTGGTAGAACCACTACTATAAATAGTCATTTCTTCTTTTTTACTTCCGCATCTCATTCTTTTTTCTTCTGAATTCCTTGTGGTGAATCTTTTATGTTCAAAGACATAGGTGAGGAACCTTACTCTTATTCTCTTGATTTTTATATTTGCTTTTAAGTATGTCTAGCTGGATAAAAAAAAACTTTTGGTAGAGGTGACTCCAGAGTTGATACTTTTGTTAGTAGGAATAGAGGGCTAGATCTTCTCAATATGAGTATCTGCCTTCTGTACCTACACCTAATCCACACCTAAACCTCATGACTCAAATAAGAGCATTGTAGCTAATAATGATATTAATCAGCTAATAGCTAACATAAGGGCAGGGTATAATTCTAGGACTTCACTTCCCTGTAAAAGACTAAGTAGAACATCAAAGGTAGCATGTGTTAAACTTGTATATTTCTTTTCTTATCTGTTTTTGTTAAAGATATAATATATCCTATTATAATCTATTTGGAGGTGAGTTAAACCTAAATGTGTGGATGACTATAGCAACTTTTGACAAATACTTAAAACTTAAAGGTCAAAATCCTATTGTTGACCTACTTAAATATTATTATAGCATGGCATGATTTTACATCTTTTCTAGGAAAAGAACACAAAATCCCTTGAAAGATATTTTTAAAGCAAGTCATTATAAGTAAAAAATTGGAGGAGTGATTAGATCATATAATGTTATAATAGTTTTATAACCTCTACTAAGAAAGTATGGAGATGTTCCTAATTTGAAGATTTTTGGTTGTAGATAATGTTACTCCTCATTTGAGTTCAAAGTAGGAGAATGTGTTTTGAGATCTTGGTGATAACTGTCAATATTACCTTCTTCGGTTGGCGGAAGGGTGGTACAAGAGATATTTTGTCATATTCCTGGTATTTTGTGCTACATAATTGTTACACTGTATTTATCTATGTTGTATATAGATGGGCCCCACTTTTTAAGACGATTAAAGAACCAGAAAAAACAAGCCTCATATACCTCATTTTCATTATCATCATTGTTGTCCTCTAAAGAGGAAGAGAAGAAAGAGTCTCAAGAGAAAAAAAAATCTCTTAAAAATACAGCTCAAGAAGAGAAGTCTGCAGAAGAACATAAAGTAAAGGCAATAGGTGAAACTCAACAAGAGAATAGTGAAATGAACACCAATTTGATATAGGAACATTTAGGAGTAGGTACACTTTATGTTTGAGGAGCAAGAAAAGACGTAGTTCCCAACCATTTTTTGGCTTATAATTACTAAAAATAAATTTATATTTTTGTATGATTGACCCTTTTTTTTTTAAATTTCATCCTTCAATATTTGATTAGTTGAAAATTGAGCTTTGATGTTTTTCAAATTTGACGCTTTTATTCAAATGATTCGAGTCATGAGCTTAACAGGCTAACACAAATAAACATTTTTTTTTTGGTTTATGAATTTAATTTCTTGATTAAACTCGAGTTTAAGATCTTGCTGGTTATGATTTTGAAAGATTAAATTAAGGTTACTTTTTTATATTATTAAATTAGTCAAACTTATTAAACTCAATCGATTTAATAACCCAAGTCTCAAATTTCTTTTACTTCTTTAGAAATCTTAGCATCGCCTTAACTTTGTTCTTCTTACATACAAATTTTTTTTTATCATGGTCCGTGGTATTAATTGTGTCGATCACTGATATAAGTTTAACCAGGTCATTTTATTTCTATCTTTTTTTAAATTTAGTTTTTTTTTTCGCTTTCAACCTTCGATATTTGGTTCATTATAATTGAGCTTTTTAATTTATTTTGATGTGGATTTCATGGTTTTATCACGATTCACACCCCATATCACGAGTCTCACAAGTTAACTATTATTAGCTCAGGTCAATACAATTTGTTGTCTTAATATTTTTTTTAAAATAAAATATATCATTTCATATATCATCATTTAAGCATTTTAAAAATGTTTCTGTCATCATGCATCAAATGTGTAACTTCTTAATGTTTTTTTTTTTAAATTAGACTGAATGAAAAATGAATCATTTCACAACATATCACTGAGCCAAAAACTAGTTTAAAAACATGACAAGAAATGTTGTTTAATAGATCATATGCATAATCTCATGGACATCTTGCAGTTGAGGTCATCTTTATTTATTCTAATGGATATAGATATGAATTAAAAAAACCCTAATCAAGTTAGGGATGGTATTCTCTACCTTAATGAAGCTGCATATTCAATTTTATAAATAAATATAACACAAAGTCTTCAATAAAAGTACTAACATTTTTTTTCTTGATTTGCTGATATAAAATGCTCTTGTTTTCCTTTTCTTTTTATTTATTTGCAAAGACAATATTATTAATCTCTTTTTAATTTTTATTTTTTTGAAAGATTAGCTATAAATAACCTCTAATTTATATTATATTTAGTGAATAATGCATTTCAAATTTGAAAGTCCAAGACTATTTGAAATTATCATTAATTATTTTGCAATTTATCTTCCATATACGGAGGTGGGATGAAAGTAAAATTGAGTTCAGGAAGGTGAAGATAGAGAGAGTGGACAGTCCTTTCGGAGACATAAACAGTATTGACAGCGACAAAGACAATTATTATTATTATTATTTTCTTATGGAGACATGAGAGCTTCACACAGCGAATCTCTTATTTTCTCGTGTGAAGAGCCGTTGATTTGATTTGGCCATGGCCCAAAAGGGCAGTGTACGGATTATTAATTATGCGTCATTGAAAATGTGATTATAAGTGATTTTTTAAAAACATTATTTAAAAATATATTAAAATAATATTTTTTATTTTTAAAAAATTATTTTTAATATCAGCGTATGAAAATGATTTAAAAACACCAAAAATTATTAATTTAAAATAAAAAAATTTTAAAATTTTAAAATTCTTTTTAAAATACTTTTAAAACACAAAAAAAGAAATCCTAGCAAACCAAGAAAAAGCGAGTCGACGAATGTTTGCCACATTGATTCAAAGATTCTATATGTTTGAATCTGTGATAGCAATGATGATTCAAAATATATTTTTTTAGAAATATATTATTTTTTTTTAATTTTAAAAATTATTTTTAACATCAGTGAATCGATAAATATTTGCCACGTTGATTCAAAAATTCTATGTAAGGTGTCTTTGGAATTATAATAGCAATGATAGTTTAAAAAAAAATTTAGAAATATATTAAAATAATTTTTATTTTAAAAAATTTATTTTTAATATTAGCATATCAAAACGATCTGAAATTATTAAAAAGAATTTAAATAAAAAAATCAAAATTTAAAATAAAATAATTTATATTATATTTCCAAACACACTCATTACCATGTACTAGCCCATGCTGCTATGTTCTTATAGACTTCTTTTCATTTCTACCTCACTAGAATTTAAGGTTCTAGCCTCTTGTGTTAGGTCACTTCAATCTATTTTTGCTCCAGAATATTTCCAAAGCTGATTGACCCAGATGAAAGCCTAAACTCAATCACCATGAGTTGATTTACATCTCCTTCATTCAACACAAAGTCAAGCTATCTTTGCATCAGGTGATTAATTTATATTTTTATTCATCATATTATTATCTTCAGTTTGAGCCTTTTTTTAAAAGAAAAAAAAACGAAAAGAGAAAATTGCAATGGGATAAATTAATTTAGTGTACATGTTGGTAAAATTCCTCCGAAACAGCTCAATAAAAAGTTCTGTATTGATTTTCACCACGTATATTTCACCGAGTACACAAGCAAGAGAGAGAAAGTGATAAGACACCTACTAGTTCAATTTATAACATGTGTGGAAGTGCAATTGTATTTATTTTTTAAAATATTTTTTATTCAGAAATGTATTAAAATAATATTTATTTTATTTTTTAAAATTATTTTCAATATTAGCGCATCAAAATAATCTAAAAACACTAAAAAATATTAATTTGAAGTAAAAAAAATTTAAAAAATTAAATTTTTAAAAAAATCTTTTAAAACACAAAAATAAATAGTGCCTAACCATATAGTTTTTCCTCTGGCTTCTTGATTAAATTAAATAACTATGTATTTTTTTGTATTTTTCAATTCAATGATCACTTAGTGAGACTGTTTTAACATACTAATATGCATCTAGTAAAACATATATATATATATATATATATATATATATATATATATATATATATCAAATCACATGGCAATATTGGTAATGCAACATGACTTTCATAAATATGGTTTTTAGCTTTATATATGTTATCCTCTTAATTGTAGAGCTTTTTTGGTATTTTAAAATGTGTTTTGTTTTAAAATATATTGGAATAATATTTTATTTATTTTTAATATCAGCACATTAAAATGATCTAAAAATACAAAAAAAAAACTTAATTTGAAGTAAAAAAAATATTATTTTCAAAAATATTTTTGAAATATAAAAACAAACAGACTCTTAATATATCAGCAATAATTTACTCTTTAGCTTCATTTGGAACTGCTCAAATTAAATTAGAATTTGAGTGATAGAATGAAATGGAAGTATTTATTAATTAATTAAGGGAAATAAAAATACAGAAAAGTAGAAGGATGATTCTGATATTTCACAAAACTTTTTGAAAAGAAAGCGGGTCACGCAAGGGAGGGATGGAATCATGGAGGGAGAGGTTTTTCTTCTTCTTCTTCTTCTTCTTCTTCTCTTCTCTTCTCTTCTCTGGTGGC
Source organism: Populus nigra (assembly GCF_951802175.1). Classification (NCBI taxonomy): domain Eukaryota; kingdom Viridiplantae; phylum Streptophyta; class Magnoliopsida; order Malpighiales; family Salicaceae; genus Populus; species Populus nigra. The sequence continues at coordinate 8,758,948 of NC_084868.1, forward strand.
TAATTAATTTGTTGGTGTTTCCTATGTAATTTCTGGGTGTTGCCATTTAATTTCTTCTTGTTTTTCTTTAAATTTATAGCGCACTGGTGGCTATTTAAATTAGGTTTAGCTGTTATAGTTCCTTTTATTCCGCTGACATTTAATTTCTTGGTGTTTTTTTTATTAAATTCTACGGTGGTGATGGCTCTTTCTTGAAAATGATTTTGGGCTCTAGCAAATTAGCCTTAAAAGCAATTGTGTTTTTCCTGTGGTCTGTTTGCTCTCACACTACACTTTAAAACACCGACCCTTCCTCCTCCCTCTAAAGCAATGAATAAATGAATTCTTGGTGCACTTTTGTAATGCCGACATTTACTCCAAGCTTCCCCGTTTCTGCTTCCTTCTTGTGATTTTTCCATTCATTAATACATTTTCTGTCCTCAATTTACACTCTTCTTCTACCGATACTTCAACGCAACTCTCTCTCTCTCTCTCTCTCTCTCTCTGTGTCTACACCCTCCACTTCTCTCCCACCATTAAGGTAAGTTTTTAAAATAACCCCACCTCTCTCCCCTTGTTTCCTTATATATAATGGCCTTAGATGTCCAAACCCACCACCACCAAGTTCATGTTGATGGTGCTAGAGGTGCGAGTCTCGATTCAAGCCTAGCCACTCTCCATTGATCTCTTTCATAATACTACCAATCTCTCTTCTGCACAAAGCGAATTAGAAGAGCCCCCTCCTCTCCCCTCAGGTTGGCAAAACTTCCTTGGCATACACGTGACTCCTTAATTTGAACATGGCATAACTTAGTTTTATGTGCCTTTCTACTAGGCGAAACACTTTCTGTTAAGCTCTTACAAATTCAGTCCAGGTTTTTATCAGTGTTTGTGTGTTGAATTAATCTCTCTGTTTGTGTTTTGTTTCTCAGGCAGGTGAGATATAATACAAAAACAAAACGTCGAGGATGAGTCGAAGAAATGGTAGCCTCCCAAAGCTTGACCTCAAGCTCAACCTATCACCACCAAGGGTGAACCCGAGAGTGGAGTCCCCAGGCCGGTCGGCAACAGTGTCACCAACATCCCCTCCAAGCTCATGTGTTTCGTCAGAGATGAGCCAGGATGACACTCTCAGATACTCTAGTAGCCCTGAGGCTACATCAATGGTGCTTGTGGGATGCCCAAGGTGCCTCATGTATGTGATGCTCTCTGAGAATGACCCTAAATGCCCCAAATGCAAGAGTACATGGCTGCTTGATTTCCTCCATGATAACAGCAACACCACCACCACCACCACCATGAAGACAAGGAAGAGCTAGAGTAGTGCTAGCTCCCCTTTTAGCTAACTCTGCTACTATTAATTAGGCTTATATAGACTCTCTCCCCCCCCCCCCCCCCCTTCTCTCGTTGATCTTCTTTTTATCTCAGGTAGCGCTACTTGCGCTCCACTTTTTAGCTACTTGATTACATGTTACAAGAGCTAAATATGAAAATCGAAAAAGCGGAGTGCCAGTAGCACTACTTCTCTTTTGTTTCAATCTCTTTAATCGTAGATCAGAGTATGTACCATGTGGGCACAGAGTGGTGTCTCTGTTTCTTCCTGGGTTCCATCTTAAGCAGAAGAGAAAATAAACGAGTTAACAGCAGCTGCTGCCCAAATTTTCCTATCAAATGCCTAGTATTCTCTGATGTCCTCTCTCTCTCTCTCTCTCTCTCTCTCTCTCTCTCTCATCTATTGATTTTTGGGTTTGATATCAGTACTCTGTATCCAAACACAGCAGGCCGCGTCCACAATTCCTTGTCATTCAGTTCCACTGAGATATGTGAAAGTACTCTACCGTCGATGGAAGTGGGCATGACTCGAGTCCAACATAATCATGAATACAAGCCCATGCCATGGCCAGGTGATCTTTGTGTTGCAAGGAATTAAAATTAAAATTAAAAAATCCTAAAACAGAGAACACTTTTATGGTGTCTAAATTCATTGTGGATGGCACGATATTATTTTCATGATCCTCTTTGCTATTTCATTCTCACACCAGATGTTTACATCGATTCGTACGTTATAATTTATATTTATTTACACCGCATGTACAAGGTAACTAGAAGTGCTTTACTATGTGAATTAAATATCAATTTTATATAAAAAAAATATTAGTTTGTTGTTGGGAAAATTGAGAAAACAAGGAAAAAAATTAACAAAAAAAAAATAAAGCATTTTATTTTCACTGCTCAAGAGACACAGGAAACTACAATTTATCTCTGAAATTTTATTTTTTTACATATTTGATAATTTTATGCTTAAGTTCTAAATTTTATTTTGTTTTTATTTTGATTTCTATGCGACAAGGAAAGAGAATAAAGCCGTTGAAAAAAAGAAGAGAAAATATTTAGTCGAGCTAAAAAAACAGACTAATTTTAATGTTAATAGATTTATTTTAAAAAGTAAAGTTATATGGATATAATTTTGAACTTTTATGTTGCTGGAAAAATAAAAAAAGTTTTTATGAATCAGCCTATTTTTTTTATTGAACCAGTTTTATATTATTTTGGTGTTAAAATAGGTATGCTATGGTTTTTATGATATTTTTAGGTGTTTTTAAATTTAAAAAAAAATTGAAAAATAAGTTTTTTAAAAAAATTAAAAAAAAAACTCAAATTTAGCTTTCTTGCCACGAGATGTGATTGGAATTTTTTATTATTATTAATATAAATGTCTGGACCAGTTTACGAATACCTTAACTAATTTTATAGGTCTTGAAATTAATAAATATATAAATTTTTAATAGTTCTTATAAAATTTTAAATTATAATTATTAGAAAATACATTTAAAACTTAACTAGCTAGTTGATGTACTTGGAATTTGAACTAGAGGGCATACCTAGCATTGTAGACTCTCATTTTAAACTAAGCAAGCGGTACAATCCTTATAGGTACAGCACAAGGCCTCTTTTAATATTACCCTTCAAATTTTTAAATTTTTTTAACAAATTTACTATGAATAAATTAATTAAAATAATATTTTAAATATTAACAACTCTAGTCAAAATCTTCAAATAATAGTATAGTTTTTATAATAAGTTTAACAATTACTTTTTAAGTTATTATATATGAATCTAATTTGCAAGTTTTATAAAAACTATTTTCATGAACATTAAATGAGAATAAAATATCTAGTTTGTTATTTTTTATTATAAATTTTTACATAGTTTTCAAGATTAAGTGTACCTATTTATTTTTATTTTTTTATTTAAACTTGCTTTTTAGATAATGATAAGTTTCTTATTAAAAAAACAATGATTCTTATAAAAAAATCATATGTTTATATAAAAAAATAAATTAATTAAAAAAAGGAGTTTTAATTGAAGAGATGTATTTTTTTCCTTCTTGATTTAAATGATTTAGAAATTTATGATTATTTATTTTAATTAACCTTTAGTTTCTTATTCACAAAATATGTTGCTAATAAAAAATAAATGTTTTTTTTAAATAAAAAATATATTAATAAGAAAAATCATATTTATTTATTTATTAATTGCAAATAATTATTTTCATTAAAACAAAACTAAATAAATCCAATTTTAAAAACTACCCTGCGATATTAGGTGCGCAGAAAATCAGTTTAGACCTACTTTCACCATGTGACCATGACACAAAAGCCTCCAGAAACAGAGGAGGTGCTTTAAGTTGATACATTCTACACCCTTAAGGCTTAAACTATACTTAGTAATTTCGAAGAATTCTCTTACACTCGCGACTCAATCAACTGTTATTAGCCAATATAAATATAATGTCGACAAAACCCAAAACAAATATTTAAATTTTTATCTACGAGGTATTTAAAGGTATGACAACATTGTTTTTCAAAATATTTTTTTCTTGAAAATATATTAAAATAATATATTTTTTATTTTAAAAAAATTGTTATTGATATCGACGATCAAAACGATTAAAATATATAAAAAAATAATTTTAAAAAAATAATAAATTTAAAATTTGATTATTTTTTATTTGAAACACAATACCAAACAGGAACACAATATACACGTGAAATGACAGTCGCGCATATGTTAAAGTATATACATCAAGCTTCAAAAGGCTTTGTATAATTTTAAGTAGATGGAGAGGGTGGTTCTAGCATTCAAACAAGGGTGGCTATATGGGATTGGAAGGCCATTAAAAACACATAAATGCAAGAGTAATTGAGACAGTTGAGAATAATGAAGGGTATTACGTCAGATGATAAATACAAATTTAATTCCACCTTCATCACTCTCTTTAATTTCTGCGTTTTATTTTCTTTGGCTTTCCTTTTCACTACTAAATCTACTCATCTCTCACTGCATGCAACCTCTCTGGTGCCATCCTCTCATTTTGGTAGATCCTCCTTGTGTCCATGTTCTCCCCATTCAATTCTCCTCTCCCCCCTTTTCTCTTCAAGCCCTCCTTCCTTTACTCGACGTGTACGTACGAGCTCTTTAATCTCTCTCATGTCTCCCTCTTACTCATGTTGTTAGTGTTGAGATTTTAAATTACAATAAAAAAAACATAGGGAATATGCAGAAGACTACCTAATCCCATGTTAAATACCCGGTATTTAAGACATTGTAGTAAGAGATATGGCAAGGGAGTCGTGTTCATATCCTCAACTATACCGTAATAGCTTTATTGCGAGGTTGACAGAACCTTAAAAAAAAAAAAAAAAAAACAGAGTCGGATAATTTAGCCTAGGTCATGCATACATTAGAATGGTTCAAGGAATTCCATATAATCGTGTCGCAAATCAAAGGCATAAACACGAGAGAGCCCGCATTCAAAAATGAATGCAAGGGACCACAAGCACATTAAGAAGCTGATAATATTTAAGGATAGGTGTATGGATTAAAGTTTTAATTATAAGAAGAATGGCCGTGTAAAATGAGATTTTTAACGAAAACGAGTAATTTTATTTATCTAATTGTTGGGTCATATTAAAATTTTACAATCATGTTGTTCCTTGAGAAATTAATTAACCTTTAATGTTAGTTAAGGTCCGGAAAATATCTAAATTAAACACAAAAGATATTGTTTTGAGATTTTCTTTATAAATATTCCTAGTTATTTTCATATAATTATTTTTATTTTCGTTGTTGTTTTGATTTATTTTCTCCATTACAACCTAGATGGATTTAATCAAAAACAAACTAATATATATATATATATATATATATATATATATATATATATTAGAGAATAATATAAATTATATCTTGAGAATTTATTACTTAAGTTTTTTAGCTGAGATGATTTTTTGACATGATATCAAAATTTTGATGATCAAGTAGTCATGAGTTCGAATCTCATCATCTCCTATTTATTTATTAAAAATTAAATACAAGGTAATATGGGTTCATGGAAGTTTTAAATTTAAAGAGTTTTCATTTAAAAAAATATGTTAGAAAATAATATAAATTATATTTTATAATTTTATCTAACAATTTAAATTTTTAAATTAAAATGGTTGTTTAGTATGTAAAATAAAAATTGTTTTGATTGGATGACAATAAGCTATGATTTTTTTTCCCCTTTATTTTGACAAATAGCCAACCTGCAGCTGAAATAGATTCTTCCATATTAACCCTTATCTAGTCAAAGGAGTGAACAAGAAGACAAAATCAAGCATTTAATTACTCTATTAAAACATCTGACAGAGCAATTAATCAGCATCTAGAAAACAAACTTGGTGTATAGTATCTTTATTATAAGGGAGGCACCCCCGTTTCGCTTCAGTTAAGCAAGCATTAATCCTTCGGGCAGTTCTCAAAGCCCATGCAGTTATCAAAATTTGGTGCTCCGGTGAAACTGAAAACTTGAATCTATAATGGGTTTGCCTTTGGTTTCAAGCTCACGACACCTGCTATATCATGGCAGTTCTGTGAAATCCATAGAAGGTCTGATTTCTGAACTTCATGGCTGAAGAAGCATTTTGCATGGCAACGCAGAAGAGACCAAGAAAAGGAATACTTCTTTATATACAGGAAAGTAGTCTTCTTAAAAAAAAAAAAAAATTTAAAAATAAATTCTGGAAAAGTATTTTTTGATGTTTGGTAGTGTAATGGAAAATGAACTGAAAAATAATTTCTAGTGTTTGGTTATATTATGAAAAATGAACTGGAAAATAATTTATTAATAAATTAATTTTTTTTTTCAAATTTATCTAATATATGAAAAATATTAAATATAAATATTTAATCACTTACAATAAAAGAATAAAATATAAAAAGTGTAATAATGAATTTTTTTATTATATCTTATATTCATATATAGCTTATTTTATAAAATATAACTATATATGTCATATAATATTATAAAACCTTGTGAAATTTTTCATAAATAAAATCTATTAATTTTTTTTTCAATTTTAAAAGCTTAAAATATGTTTTTTTTTTCATATGAAGAAAGCCAAATTAATTTATGGTTTTAAGATTTTTTTTAACCAAGTAAGAGTTAGATATTTGGGTTTTTTGGTATGAAGATTTTTTAAAAAGATAAATAAATATAAAAATATTTTGATAGATTTTTTGGATAAAGATTGCTTTTTTCTTTTACGGGTATAGGCAATTATCCCTGTAATATCCCTTTAATATATATCAAAGAAGCATTAAGAAATAAATATGAATATCTTACATCAAACATAGTCATGCATAAATATTAAGTTTTAATATAATACTCATACATATTAGTTCAAATTAACAAAAATAAACATGCTAGACCGAATTAAATAAGTAAACATACTTGTCAAATAACAAACATAAACTTTTTTATCAAAGTGAAATCATCTTAGCAATCAAGCATGTAGCTGCGTTGGTTCACAAAATTCTGAACCTAAATTTTTCTCAAATTAGCATTTTTTACCATAAATACTTTTGCCAACATTTCATGTTGGATCAAGTAATCAAATGCATCCCCAAGAGTGATCTCATCAAAGTCTTCAATTTTCATCACTTCTGTATATAACTCATTAACATCAAGTTGATTTTTGCTGAGGCTTTGGATTGCAAATGCTACATCTCCAATCTTTTTAGACAACTTTTCAACACTATCATCTTCATACATGCGATTTCTCTTCCTATGTTGCCTTTTTTATGCACTAGAGGAAAATGTCTCTTTTCCTTTTGAAGTTTCTTCATATTCCCCTTCATTTTCAATTGAAATTGATTGCTCTTCAGTGTTTTACTTCTAAGTTGACATTAGCATATGATTTGGCATAATTTCTGGTTATCATATCTTTTCCAACAACAATTGTCATTACCTTGTACATATCAAGTTTTTTGTTGAGATATTTGTTATGATTGGGATATGCATGTTCATAAAATTTAGAATACAAAATTTTTTAGTTCCTTGTCTAACATTTTGGAAACAAAAGTAAATATAAAAATTACGAAGAATATAATAGTTATCATACCTTCACTTCTTCAACATAAACATCTTTCAAAACTGTAATCATTTTCAAACAATCATCCCAACCAAAGCCACTTTTATTTTTAAGTTTGGTTATTATTCCTCATTCTTTTTTCACAGTTTTGAGATGATTGTCAACATGCTTAGGCTCGCATTGAACGTTGAACTTTTAACTAATTTCGGTAGCTAACTTAACAAAAGATTTTGCTCTAAAGGTGGAAGAAGATTTGTTTCCTTTAAGTGACTCCTCAGCTAATATCTCAAGTAGCATGTGAGACATAGGCTTTAGACCATGTAAAGCGCTTACCCTTGCATTTTTCATTCTGTGTGGTACTCATTTCTAAAAAAAAAAAAGGTTACAAATTTATACAAAATATAATCATACAATATTTAGATTTAATAAATTAAATATAAAAACCACAATTAATATTTAAAAGAGAATACATAAAATACATAAGAAATTATAATAAAGTCAACAAACAATCCAAATAATAACAAAGATAATATAAACTCAAGCAAGACATAATAAAAACAAACACATATAATTAACACTTAATTACTAGTTTCTTTGAGTGTTGTAATCATTCCACATGATTGATGCAATCATTTCTCCTTTTGTTATCCACTCCCTATTCTCTTCCCTCTCCTCCCGTTGACTTAAGTTGATTGTTCGTTTATTTGGTTCACTTTTTGAACATATTTCTTCCATAAAAAAGTCATTTGGATCAACTCTCATAATGTGATTATGAATAATACAACATGCAAGCACAACATCTACTTGTGTTTCATAAGACTAAAAAGATTTTCCATCAATTGATCTAAAACGACTCTTCAAAATATCAAACCCTCGCTCAATAGCAGTTCTCAAAGAAGAGTGTCGAAGATTAAATAACTGTTTTTTATTTTCTGGTGAATGTTTTGTAAACTCGTTCAAGTGATATCGAACCCCATGAAAAGGAGAAATAATTCCTTTTCGAATACCGTAACCAATATCACCAACATAATATTTTCCTACAAATTAGGGAAAAAAAACCTATTACTATCTTTAGCTAATTAAACATTTTCTATGTTTATTGCATATAATGAATACTTTATTATATACCTTCTAGAATGTTTAGACTACTAGGTCTTGATAATGCATCACCTAAAACCCGTGAATCATGTGTACTTTCTTCTCCGCTAGCTAAAACATATATAAACTTCAAATCAAAAGTTATAGCTGTTAAAACATTTTTTGTTGTTCCTTCTTTTCAACCTCAAAACTTTCCTTGAATCTCAACAGGAACATTTGCAGGAACATAGGAACATGGGTACCATCAATTGCTCCCACGCAATCCTATATAAACATGAAAAAATAATTTATAACCTTTTCTTCTAGATGTAATTAATTAATGTATAAAAATATTGGTATTGTTCTCATACCTTAAAATAAGGATAGAATCTTCGATTATTCAATATCTTTACAGAAATTGTATTGCCTGAGTCTTTAATTAGGTGTTTGTATAACTTAAGAACTGCTTTTAAAACAATTCTAAAAGTAACAATGGATAGTTTCAACATACCTATAGTATATACCACTAATAAAACAAAATCTTTGGTTTTGGCCTACAATTTGTAAGAACACAATTACTTGCTCCCTAATAGACACATTTTGAGTTGATCGTAATAGGTCATGACTTATGAGAACATCACACAATTTATATAAGACAACTGGTTTCATACGAATTTGTTCAACGCAATGTCTATCACCTCGATTCAAAATGCTATCCATATAGAATTCTCGTTAAGCAATTGCATTTATACTTGGTTCTCTTGGTATATAATTTCTATTTCTTTCTTGTTCAATAATAGCTACCCTTGTAGCTATCACAGTTACAACTGCTCTCATACATGCTGCATGAATAATCTTACTATCCATAACAAAAAAGTGAAGTTTTCTGCTAACAAAACCTAAAAATTTAGAGAAATAAACATTAAAAAAAACATATAAAATACTTACATTAATCAATAAATAAATTATGCTCAAAGAAGCTGATTCCCAACACAAACAATTCCTTAAAGGAAATAATTATATAATGAATTCTGTATCCCAAAATAAACAATATAATAATTTATTAATGAATTCTGTATATAAATATTTAATAGACTCAAGTTTTCTATCCAAGCCAAATCAGTTTTTTATAATTGTGTAATATTTCTACCCAACATCAATGCACATAATATTTCACCGTTTAATATTTCTACCCAAACCAATTCCCATTTCACTACTGTATAGCATCATCAACCGTTGATTACTGTCCTAACCATATACTCTTCACTTATCAGGCTTGGAACCCACATCTTCACCGGGCTTAACCACTGTTTAATATTTCTATCTAACATCAACGGGTATAATATTTCACAATCAAGATTTAGCCAAACCAATTCTCCTTTCATCATCAGCATCATCAACGCACACACCACTATGCATCATCATCATCATCAACGCACACATCATTGTGCATCATCATCAACACACACACACACACACATCACACCCAGAAAGCATAGGAAACGCACAAAGCATAGGAAACACATATCATCAACTCATCAACAGAGAAGGAAAATCACATCGGGTGGGTCGGGTTCTACTGAAAGAGAAGCAATTGAAGAAAAGAAGATGAAGATGAAGAGATGGAGGGGAATTGAAAGCATATGTTTTCGATTAAACAAAAGGAGAAACAGAGCATGAGTTTGCTGTGTTTTTTTCACATAAACCAAACAAAATGTTTTGTTTGGTTTCTGTGAAAAAAACACAGTAAACCCGATTTCTGTGAAAAAAACATAGCATGGGAAAAATGGGTGTGGGTTTGCTGGGTATGGGTTTGCTGTGTTTGGTTTCTGTGAAAAATGCAAGGGTTTTGGTTTTCTGTGTATGGGTTGCCTGGCAAAGAGGTGGATCGGTAGGGAAGGAAACGGGGCCGAAGAGCGCCTTCGGCTTAACGAAAGAATGGGTTTCTTTGAGTTTGTTGTGATAGCAACAGTGGCAAAACGAAGGAATGGTTTGGTTTTCTGTGTATGGGTCTCTGTTTGGTTTCTAGGAAAAATTTTGGGTTTGCTGTGGTTGATTTTTTCCAGGGGTTTGGGTTTGTTGTGGTTGAATGGGTTGCCTTTCCACGGGTTTGGGTTTACACAAAGCATGGGAGCATGGGTTGCAATAAAATTAACAAGATAAACGAGGAAAAAAACACAGCAAATATATCACAAGACTTATGCCATTAATATAACAATAGAAAAATAAAAAGGATGAAAACATAAGATAAATAGACATTTGAGGAAAAAAAAATTACCTGGAAGAAAGCTGTGAGAGATGCTTCCATTTGATCTGCGTAAATTATTTGGGAGAGAAAGAGAGTTTAGGGATTTGTATTTTAGAACAGTGAACGTTTTGTTAATAAAGAGAAAGGAAGGTGTTTTCCTTAGAATAAGGAAAGGAAAACACTTTCCTGTTATAAAGCCTTTTGTTTTTCTTTTACCAGAATTAAGTTTACCATGACTAATTTTTTTTATGTTCACCAAACATGAAAAAGTGGGGAAAATGATTTCCAGGAATTTATTTTTCTGGAAACAAACAAGGCATTAATAAAAGGAAAAGGAAAAACTCACCTTCCATGACACCACAAACCTAATAAACAGCTCTAAACTGAGAAGAGCTTTCCAATTTCTAAATAATGGGTGATCTGAGTTCATTAACATCCAGCAACAGAGAATTGACTAAGCCCACCAGTCGGGGTAAAGGGCTATCATATTTAAAATTTGAGGCACACATACAGATAACCACTCTAGTTCAACCAAAAGAAAAGAAAAAAAATAACTATCTTGCTTAATTTTATTTAGATTCTTGAAAGTTTAGTTAGAAATCTCAAGAATGATTTTTATATTATTTTTTAGCTGGGACTAAGAGATGGAAAGAAGCTGGCAATTTACTCCGAACCAGGTGCCATGATCTAAAATCTAGTATTCAAGCCATTTTTCAGCTCGGTATTTACTTCCAATCTCTGCTTAATTATTTCTTTCGAGGCTGTACACGATGCGAGCACGATCCAGTCTTCTAAAAAGGCGTGCTTGAACTAGTAACAGGTCCCTCAAAACAATTCCAATGTTACTTCTTCTCCCTGCCCCTTCTTTTTTGTACAATGAAGTTGCCCCAGAAAGACTGTCTTCAAAATTAAAAATAATTCATTTCCCAGATGTTTACTCTTACCTTTTCCCCTTCTTTTTTCATGCAACCAGTAAACTCAAAGAAGGGGAAAAGGTAAGAGTAAACATCTGAGAAAGCTAAAAAGTAAAAAGCTAATGATAGGTATCGCAGAATTACCAAAAACTAAAAATCTAAAAAAAAAAATTGGAAATCTTCCTGAGAGTGTATTTAGCTGAAGACATTCAACGCTGATCTTTTACAAATCTTAATCCCCCCCTTAAAGGTGAAGCTAAGAGTTCGAGAATCTTAAGTCTTAACACCAATAGTACTCTGAAAGCAAACAAATTGATGAATTGGAGACTCTGAGCATTCCGAATATGGCAGTATCCTGAAAGCTCTACCTTCCTTCCTGTAAAGGTAAATCCTTTGTTCTCTAACATTTCAACAAATAACAACGCAGAATTTCTCCATGCAGACTCCCGCACCTCATCCTTGCAAGTCACAATTTGTGAATTTTAACAAAGCTACTTATCGTATGTTCGAACTTACCTAAAGCTAAACTACACTGCAAACGCAAACACAAACACATGCCCTGTCATGGCAAACACATCTTCAACAATTGTTGTTGTAGTAGTCATTCCAATTATCTCCATTGACCGTCATACAATTCTTACCGATGCTATGCAAGAGGAAAGGAAAACCATTATAAAACAAAATTATGATTCAAATTCATAATGGTTCCCTCCCTCCACACAGCAGAGACATTTTCAATTATTTCTTGATGCATACACGACCTATTCTATTCAATTTTGCATTCCGAGTTAAGACTTGAACATTGCTGCGGATGAGAGTGTAATTTTTGTAGCAAGTAGCAACTATGTCACAGCAAAGATATGTTCACAGGATCAACTTTAACCTCAGGACAGAGCAAGTCAGGCTCAACAAATACTTCTGTGCAGCTGAAGAATAAAATCCACAACTTTGACGTGGGCACCAAAAGAGAAGTAATTGAATCAGGAAAAAAACTTCTACCACGGCTCAACACCCCAGCTCCACCCTAGCTCAAAGTCAACCTCTTAAATGCAATCATATGATAAATTCTGAAAGTTAATATAGCACCATAATGATGTTCAAATGTATTCTGCATATTTACCTGTTCAACTCTTCTTCTCAAAATAAGAGCAGGGCTATATGAAAGATGAGTCCAAAATCCTGAGGTTCTAAGAAGGCAAAAACAACCCATGTTTTGATGAACAAAACCTTTAACGGGTTTTCTTGTTGTAATTCTCCCCAACCACTTCTGCTTCTAATATATTTGTCACAATACTGTAAAGAATTATCTCAATTTAATAGCTTAAACTATTAGGTGAGATTCCAGGATATAATTTATATTATTCTCTAATACATCCCCTCAAGTGAAAGCCCTTTAAACTTGAAACTTGCACAGGCTCACATTACCTTGTGTTTAATTTTTTATTAAATAAATAGGAATAGTGAGATTCGAACTCGTGACTGCTTGGTCATTAAGACTCTGATACCATATCAAGAAACCATCTCAACCTAATAACTTAAGCTATTAGATAAGATTTCAGGATATGATTTATATTATTCTCTAACTCTATTCTGATCAACTCTCCTAGCATACTTCTCAGTACAGACAGAGCCCTTCTTCAACCTCCTGTAGTAGATGATATCCCAAGGGCGAGCAGAACAAAAGTAAGTCCCAGCAGGTAAATTCTTTTCGTTCTCATCTTGGCAATCAAGGCCGTAATGCTTCAGAACCATGCTTAAATCCTCTGCAGGAATGCTTGTTGAACGGCCAGAGGATAATTTGTCAGGAGCTTCTGGATCCAATTCTTCGAAGGAAGTTGCACATGGTCCAATTCAAATGTGTCAGAATATTGACATTCCATCTCTAACACAGGCTCAAGAGAGAGATTTCCAGCAGCAAATGCCCCTCTCTCTAATAGTATTGGTGTGCTTGAATTAGTTACTTTGTGAAATGTATCGGACACCATTAGGCAGTCATTGTATCCTTCTGAAGAGCCTGATTCTTTTCCATTTCATCATCTGCTTTGGAGGATGACACTGCATTGTCATTCACAGCCACCATTTTCAATCCATGTTTTTCACCCTGCAAGCCGGTACCACCTTCTACTGGTTGCACTTCCTCCATCAAAACTTCCTTGGATTCAGGTGTTGTCGCATTATCTGACGAACCTTTCATGTTATCTGAAGAGGATGGTCAAGGTCGAACAAGTGACCCAGACAAGGATAGGGATGTAGGAGATATTGATCTTGACTTTGTTTTAGAACTTTTGAATCTAGAAAAGTGTGATCTCGAACCAGATCTTAAGCTGGAAGATACTTATTTTGATCTAGAATGGGAGAGAGACCTTCGCAGATGCTTGGAGTAATGAGATGTCGAAAGCAATCTAGATGTGATGTGGTCAGAATGATGAGGAGATTAAATTGATCGTCTCCTTTTCTTTGTGGCATGTGTTTTTGGAGATTCAATTTCCTTCCTATCTCGTTATTTCCTTTCGTACTTCTTTTTCTTGACTGATCAGTTTCCTTTGCCGCAGGACATCTTCCTCTCCTTGTCACCCCTTCTTGCCTTCCTGAACCAGATTATTCTTTATCATTCTTGAGTCTACTTCCTTGTATAGCCTCTCTACTTGACCGGAGCTATTCCTGTGACCTGGATCCAACTGTTTCCAGCTCGACTTTACCTCTACAACTTCTATGGATATCATCAGTATGCCTACGGCCAGACCTGGTTACCTTTTTCCATGAAGCATTTTCCCGGGGACAATTGCGCATTTTGTGACCCTGAGTCCCCATATTTGTAGCAAGTTTCCTGGGATTTTGAGTCCTTTAGACGTTTAAAGTTACATCGCTGATGTAATCTTCCCCTACATTCTCTTGAGAGCTTTGTAAAGCAAGGGTACCACCAGAATAGGCCTTCTCAAGATTTCCATCATTTCAACTATCAAAACCTTGATAGGGATCATATCAGTCAAATCCTACCCCATTTTCAACGCCAATTTGATTTGACGGGTCACGGAATTATTTGCCCCGTCTATCATTGTCCACTGGTTCAGTTCCAACCCTATCTCTTTCATCGAGAAAATCTTCTCTGTAACCCTGATGTTCTTTGTTTTTTTGAATTATTTGATGTTCTTTGTTGGTGTGGCCTTCAATGTCATCTTGACGGTTAACTATCTCTTCGTCATGAATGTCAGCAGAATTAGGTTTTCTGCTACTCCTATCTGCTTCACTAATACTCATTCTATAATCTTGTTGATAATTGGAATTCAATTTTCTTTTTATCACAATCAAAAAAATTAAAAATTATTGACGAAATATTTCGTCAATGTTTAGAGAAAAATTTTGTTAATATTTGAATTTCCAACAGAAACCGATCATCAATGAATTTTGTAGTTCCATTAGCATTTTTTTAAACGGGATGGTAACGAATTATTCGAGTTAAAAAATCAGATTTTATCGCTCATTTTTCTTTAGTAATTTCATTGCAAATTAATTTTTAATGAGATTTTTAGCTGTCTATTCCATTGAAAATTCTCGAATCTTATGTAACTCTTTGACAAAATATGTGTGATTGCAAATTGTCATGGGTAATGCTGATGAAATGAACTTGTATATTAACAATTTCTTTGGTATTTTTATTATTTTTTTGTTAATTGTTATCAAGGTTATCAATTTCGTTCCGTTTTACCTGGAATGACCGAAATATTTCATTCCAATTCAAAAAACGGAACAAAACGAAACAATTTTCATCTCATTTTAAATCTCAGTCCGTTCCGGATTTTTCAGCTAAATTTCAGCCGAAACGTTCCAGTTTCATTCCACATGTTTCGTTCCGTTCTTGAAAAGTCATTGAATTAAATTGAAACTTTTTCAATTTAATTAATTAAACCACCCAAGTATAAAAGGCTCTTTTTCATTACTATTTTCAATAACAATGATACTAATAATAATATTGAAAATTATTATTATTATTTTCATTAACAATGATATTAATTTTTTAAAATTAAATTTATCACTAATATATATGGTTTATATTCATGTTGTTTTTTTTTCATGTTTATACTTTGTAGAAATTTGAGCAAAACAAAGGATGTTTTAGATTCCATTAGCCTTGATAACATTGACCTAACTTTATATTTAAAATATTTGTGTTAAAACATTTTACTTTCATAATATTTTGATATTTTGTTTAAGTTGAATTACTTTAAGTTAAAGATTTATTTAATCTTGACTATTTAGAAATATTTTAAATTTTAAAATTATATTTGTTTAGCATTGTGTTTGTATTGCATAATTTATAATTAATTTATCTTGAATTTGAATTATATTAGTTGAATATATAACAACCTTAAAACGGCACGCCGAAACACTCCAAAACTGAAATATTTCATTCCAATTAAAAAAACAAAACACTTACCGAAACAGAATTGACAACTTTGATTGCTATAATGACTTAGCTAACCCAAACAATAAAAGAAAACTATAATAAGGTTTAGAGATCCTTTATACTTTATCTAGAAATTAAATTCACAAAACACAAAGCAAACATGACAACAAAAACAACTACTAATGGCTTAAAAAGCCTTCCATTAAAGTTAAAAAAAAAATTGTGTTCTAAGCCAAGATCACTAGCAAAATCTATCATTGAATAAGAAACTTTTGAGTGTTTTATCCACTTCAGAAAAAAAAAAAACAAACAAACAAGTAAACCACCACCACCACCACCAAACTTAGAATCCTTAGATGCAACATCTTTAGGCCCGCCCTTGGATTGTGTTTCTTGACCATCAATTCAGTTTTCTTTGCCTTGTTTTCATCCTTGGTTTTCTTGATTTCCTCCTTGATTTCATTGAATTAAAAAAAAAACAAACATTAAAAGGAAAAGAATAAAGAATCTCCCAATTCACAAATCATAAAATATTAGAAGTGGGGAAGCATATAGTAGAGCAACTTTATGAGCAGCATCGCAGACTTTAGGCTTCTCAATTCTCCTCTTCTGCATAACTTCTAAGGTAAACCTTGAATAAGGCTTTTATTAAAACGGATGCATTTTTGTTCTTTTGTTTGCTGCGTAGGCTTAATTTTGCTTTTAGTTTTTAACTATTGATTTCTATATCAAATATTAATGACAATATTTATTAATAACATAACTATTAATTTTAAATTTAGTTTTTTTTATTAAAAATAAACTTAAAATCCAATAACTAATTATCAGTTTCACAAAAATCAATTTTACTTAAACTCTTAATTTAACAATAAAATCAAGAAAATATAATTGATACTCATTCAATTAATCGTCATTTGTTCAATTATAACACACCTAACTTACAAAATCAAACTCAATTTTATCAAATGATAAATAAAATCAGTTTCCTTCAATTCCCAAGCATACCCTAACTTACAAATCATGCATTAATACAATAAAATCATCTAGGAAAAAGTAGTTAAACACTTAAATATACAAGCTAATTACAAATACTACAAAAAAAAAAATTTAATAAATTAATCTAAAACATATACGAGTTATGAAAAATGAGTAAGTTTGTTTATTTGGTGTAAAGAAGGTTAACAAGAAATATAACTAAAAGGAAGTTGACGCTACTAACAAATATAGGTTGATGTCTATGGCTAGATTTGATAAATAATTGGACGAAAAGGGATGCTATTTTGAAAGACAATGAAGAAGAAGATATAGGTGGAAGAGAAAACCATTGGGTTTTAATTCATTTAAATTTATAGATGAAATTTTCATCCCTAATTTTATTAGCATTGTTGACATGTCAAATTGCCAATAAATTTTTTTATTTTTTCTATTTTATCATAATTTTCATCAACAATTACCAATGAAAAACATTTCATCACTATTTTCATCGGAACTATTTTCATCGGAAATTATCGATGAAAATATTATGTTGCTATTTACATCAACAATTACTAATGAAATATTTTTTTATCAGCATTTCCATTTTTATTTATCTAGAGTTCATATAAATTGTGGCTCATTAACCAAAAAACTAAGATGTGAGACGTTATTGCTACGGAGTGTAATGTGGACAAACTCATTTCACTATATTGCACTATAGATTTCAATAATATAGTTACCTTTTTGTCCTTGAGTTTCTTGGATGGCTAAGTGGTTTAGAAAGGTTGTTTTTGGTTTTTACTTTTTTCATTTTCTTGTTTCTAAATCTCGTGGTGTTTTTAGATGAGAATAGGTTGAAACATGAATATCCAACCCCAAAAACACATCCCCTTATTTTTTTCGATCACCATAGTGATGGCTAAAATATATGTCTATAACCCAGCAGATGACATATTGTCTTTCACAACAAGTGATGCATCGTCTATTACTTCTTTTTTTTAATAAGAGGTGGAAGACAGTCATTTACCTCTCAAAAAAGAGAAAAAAAGTATGACCTAAGCATGTGGGTCCATCTTAGGGCTAAGCGCTTATGCTTTTTTTATGGCACTTGGTCTATCTTTTTTAAAATGTTTTTTCAATCTCATCCTTCAATTTAGGCTTTTGTTGGATTTTTTATTTTTTATTTTATTATTCAATATTTAGTTGATTTAAAATTAATCTTCATATTTTATTATCATATAACTAGATAAAAAAAAATTTATTGAATCCAATGAAGTTAATCTAAGTCATGGATTTGATAGGTTTTCCCTGATTGACCATGATTAATCTAATATGTTTCTATCTTAATATTTAAAAAATATAATCTTGAGATTTTTTTAAAATTAAACCATGATTTTACTAATCTTTCATATTGTTTTTAGACCCGTGCACTTGTAGTTTTTTTAATCATTTTTTATTATTTAATTTTTTTATTTTAGACCTGTAAAGTTGATTGAGTCATATTTAAATTATTTTTATATAATTTAATTTGAAATCAAGACTAAAACATTAATCAAATGACAAGTTTTACCTTTTGAAATGAGTTTAATGAAAATGCTAAAGAATTTCTCTTCACTTACACAATTTTTTAGGTTCAAATTTGTTTTTTTCTCCCACTCAGATCATAGCATGCCATTCATCTAGTGCATATGTAGATGCTTATTTACTATTTTCAAGTATTTGAGCCTAAAATAGTAACATAAATGATAAACCAACCAATTAAATATGTACTTAACATAGTAATTGTAATAGTTTTTGTGATTGAAAAAAATAGATTTAAAAAAATACTTTTAACTATAGATTTAAAAGTTGATTTAAAAAATATATATTTAGTTAAAATTATTGTTAAATAAATTTTTACATGTAAAATAAATAAAAAATAATTCTCCATGGATGAAAAAAAATCATTTTAATTCTCACAAAATTAAATTTTAAAAAAATTATATACAAGTTTAATATAAAAAACAAAAATTATTTTACTAAACAAATGGTATTTTCTTTCTAATTTGGCAAAAAAACATAAGTTACCATACTATCTAACGGTCTGCAACCATCCGAGCAGAGCCTGCCAGAGTTTTTTATTATTATTGCTCAAAGTTTATTCTCCACTTTGCCAAGTCGACTTCATTGTTCCCAAGATTCTCCTCTCTTTCTCTGACTCCTCGCTCTCTCGTATTCGCTCTTCCATTTCAACCAGATCTCATCAACACCGACAAACAGGAGCCTCAATAGTGAAACCATCCATGACGTTTGGCTCAGGAGGATCCAGTGTCGTGGGTTAGTCGCTTATTCGATTTTTTACAATGATCCGCCGGCTTTGACTTCTGCGTTTTGTTTGATAGCTTATGGATTCTGTTATTTATCCATCTTGTGTGTTTTGTTGGGCTATGTTCAATTCTTTGATTTGGGATTATGGGTACCTGTCGTTAGCCTGTAATGGTTGTATTTATCTTGCGTTTTATTGTTATTTTTTTAATTAAATCTGCTTCTCGATTGTTTTTATTTGGAAAATTGATGGGTTCTTCAAATTGGGTGATTGCAATTGTGTATGGGTCTAATCTGCTTGATTATCATGGCAATCAGTCTGTTTATGGAAACTGAAATTTTATGTTTTTGATGAAATTTTTTTTGAACATATTCACTTCAACGTGTTCAGGACTTAGTCTATGATTGTTATAGATTGATAATTGGCGAGGAGCTGTTTGCTGTAAGGTTGCCGGAAGATATAGGTAATAATGTTATAATGGTGTTTTCACACTTATCGGGCGTTGCTTGGTGGATTCTGAGGTGTGGCTGTACTTGTGCAGGCTCGTGTTCATATCATACTTTAAGCAAATTTGTAGAATATCTAGTTGTTGAGTTAAACTATTAAGTGGATTCTTCTATCTCTTCAACTGAGCTTTTTACTGTATGAAGGTTATGTGTTCGAAAACAATGGAATTTGGTAGTATCTTTGTAAAAATCTCTAATTGTTTTACAGTTTGTTTGGAGCTTGAACTTGTTTAGCATTTCAATTATTATTATTATTATTATTATTATTATTATTATTATTATTATTATTATTATTATTATTATTTTGCTTTTTATCTCATTGATGATGTAGAAGATTGGGTGATATTGACTATTTAAGTTTCTATGCAGTCCCTCGGAACTTCAGATTGCTGGAGGAACTTGAACGTGGAGAAAAAGGCATTGGGGATGGCACAGTAAGCTATGGAATGGATGATGGAGATGACATTTACATGCGCTCTTGGACTGGCACTATAATTGGTCCTCACAATGTAATTTCTTGATATTTATGTTCATAATTGTTAAAACTATCCATAGGATGAGACATTATGCTTGTGCATTTGCATGTATATGCAGTCTGTTTGAGAATGCCACTGGCCTAGTAAATGATCTTATTTCAAACACAGAAAAAGAAATATAGCATCTGTATGTATCCTAGGTTTGGTGTTCCTAAAGGCCTGAAATTCTGGTGGTTTTTGTAATGCAACAGATAGGGTCTTTAACAATTTGTTGGACTCTTGACTTGTTATTGCTATGCAGCTGCATAAGATTTGGTTTTGAGCTAAGCATAGTGATAGGTTTGCTTTAGACTGCACAATCTTGGGTGTCATTCATTATAACATGTCATACTCAGTTTTGTTTTGTTTTTTGTTTTTTTGAAAAAACTCCTATAGTATAGGTGGTGGCTTTCATTAATCATGGCAATGAGCTCATTTGCTTTATTCTTTAGTAACTTTGAGAATATAATTACTGTATCTGTGTCCATTGATAAAGTGTTGTGCATTACATGTTTGAAGTGATGCTAGATTTGCTAACGGGCTTAAATTTGTTTGATTTAGTTTGCTTGGGGAAATCTCTGAAATAAAGGGGGAACTATTCAGAATAAAATGTAACAATTTTATTCAGATTAAAATGTAACAATTTTAAAAACAAGGAGTTAGCTTTTAAACTGCTTCCTTATTCAAACAATTGAAGTGAAAAAAGAAAAAGAAAATCTTTTTTTGGTGGAAGCTTACTGCAGAATCAATCTTTTGTGGCATGTGTTAGTGGGTTTAGCTTCTACAAATCTGGATGCCTTACAAGTTTAATGGCTTCTTTGTTATGTCAGACTGTACATGAAGGTCGAATTTATCAGTTAAAGCTCTTCTGTGATAAAGATTACCCGGAGAAACCACCAAGTGTTCGCTTTCATTCACGGATCAATATGACTTGTGTTAACCATGAAACCGGAGTGGTATAGTAGCACATTTCTGCTTATCTATCTTATTCTATGTTGTACTGATTGCTCAAGTTTGATTCTTGCCGTGGAACTTTCTGGCTACATTATGTACTCATCCATCCCAAAGTGATAGTTCATCATGCAAAACAATAAAAAAAATTAGTGTACTTCCAAGTTTGGGGAAATAGAATTTCTAATTAATTTGTGGGGAATGAAACAATCTATTGGTAGAATGCAGAACGTAATTGTTATCTAATTTTATAAATTAACTAATATCTTCTTTTTAATCTTTTTGCTTACTTGACTAATATTATTGGACTGTGGGAGTGGTTTTTTCTATCATGATATTTGGATGCTAATGTGTAAAACCCCATTTTCCACTCCCATGGTTCTGATTCATCCAATACTTTGGTTTATTACCAACACTTTGGTCTATGCATCATAATCGTGGGCATTATTAATCCAATTTTTTTTGTTTGGTAAGAAGCTGATAACATGCAATTCATGCAGGTGGAACCAAAAAAGTTCGGACTTCTTGCAAATTGGCAGCGAGAGTACACCATGGAGGACATACTGACACAGCTGAAGAAGGAGATGGCAGTACCACACAACCGTAAGCTGGTCCAGCCTCCTGAGGGTACCTACTTCTAGCTTCCGGGGTCATATAGATAATGGAGCATATTGTTTTTGCAATATGCAACATGTAGTTTATAATCCAGTGGTGGTCTCTGGGGAATGCCCTAAAAAAGTTTCTCCAGTTACCTTTTCATGGCTTCGTTGACATTTTGTCTGTCTTATTTCATGGAACTGTATTAAGGGATGCTGTTTGATTAATGGGATTTATCAGTGTGTCAAATATTTAAAAACACCCATCAAGCAGTAGTTTTGTTTTAGCATCATGAGCATATACTTACCTTTATGGTCTCCTTTGGGTGTTCGCAATGTGCCTTTTGTGAATGTAATGAAGCCTTCTACTGTGAGCAAGTGACTCTGGGCGTCGATTTCCGTGGAATGGCTATCTTTTTATCATCGGAGCCCGTGCTTGCATAAATTATAGAACCTAAAGACAGCATCTGAACTGCATTGTCAAGCGAGAAGAACAGGTGCCTTCCAATGTTTTACAATTTCCTCCGTCGCGTTAAGTGTTGGGTATTCTAGATAAAGATAATTTTTTTTTTAAAAGTTGATTGGAGTATTTTTGGTCAGTGTAAAAATTAATTTTTATATTGTCTAAGGCTGTTTTAATGGAAAAAATTTTGTTTTAATAAAAAAAATAGGATAAGCTTGCCTAATTTTTTGTTTAAAGGTTGTTATTTACAAAATGATTATATTGATTTTCATAGAAAATTAAAAAAAAAATTAAAAGAATCAAAATGAGAAATTTTTTTTAAAAAAACCATCAATGGGTTTTACTCTAGCTGTGAGTTAACTCAAGTTTGTTTTAGGTTAAGTTAGGTCAATTTTATTTTTTTTAACCCAAACTTCTATTATTGACTTATCAATTTGATTGATGAGTGATGACCTAACTCAGAGTTGACTAGAGACAAGATCCAGATCACGAGTTGAGAGGATCAACCTAAGTTTTTTCAAGTAAATATAAGAATAAAAGTTATTATTATTATAATTTTAGAACTCAATTTAAGAATTGACTTAAAACAAGGTCTAGGTTATGAGTTAAGTTAATCATTAACCCGAGTCAATGTAAGGATAAAAATGACTATTATTATAGTATCAAAAATCAACTCAAGAGTCGGCCTAGGACAAGCCACGGGTTATGGGGAGAGAGAGTTAACTCAGGTTGAGTTGGGTCAATATAAAAATAAAAGTGGTTATTATCACAATTTTAAAACATGACTCAGGGGTTCTCTTGATATAAGAGTCAATTACAAGTTGGGAGACACAGGTTGATCCGAGTTAATGTAAAGATAAAAGTACTTATTATTATAATTTTAAAAACTAACTAGGCGGTTGACCCGCGATAATGCTTGGGTCACGGGTCGGGAGGGTCAACACGAGTTGACCTGAGTCAAGATAAGGATTAAAGTTGTTATTATCATAGTTTTAAAACCCTACTTGGAGGTCGACCTTGGACAAGATCTAGGTCACAAATCGAGAGGGTCAGCCTGAGTTAACCTAATTTTTTTCTTTAAAAAAAGGAATAAAAGCAACCTTGTTTTGACAAAAAAAAATTAAAAAAATCAATGAAATTTTTACCTGTGTTTTATCTCGAGTTGACCTGGTCAAGGGTCGACCCAAGTTTTTTCCCAGGTCAAGGTCTAATCAATCATTCCTTTATTTGTTTTTAAACTCGGGCTGGTCTAGACCCTTGATTTGCCGAGTCCTGAGTTGACTTGTTCACGACTTGCCATTAATAGTTATTTTAGCGTTTTCATCTCCATGCGCATAATAAAATAATCTATTTACCCCTAAAAAGACTTTAACAGATAATGGGGGGGGGGGGTTTCAACGTTTTCTTTTGATTAGAACAATAAAAATATCTAACTACCCTTGAAGTTTAATATCTTAAACCTTAGGTAAAAGGGTATTTTGCTATTGTGTAGCTTTTTCTATTTTTGTTATTTGGCTAAGCTAGGAATAATTTAGTATTTTAATAAATTAAAGTATTTTTTTAAAACAAATACACTAAGCACGCGTCAACTATTCCACTGTCTTCGAATAATGTGTGCTACTGATTTCGGGGTGGCATCCCATTTGTCTTGGCATGTCCTATGGAGTATGCACCAAGAAGAAGTCCAGTTTAGAGTTGACATTCATTTTTTTTTCTCTCTTCCTTGATGTTTGAACCCTGCCCTTTAACCTTTCAAATCAGCCCCTTGACTTCTTCTTTTTATTTAGTTTTTCTTTTTTTGGTTATTATTTGTAATGGTTTGTGAAATTAAAATTTTGTTTTGATTTAATCCTCATTAAATTTTTTACTTTATCAATTTTAGTTCTTATTTTTTTAATTATTATTTATGTAATTTGAGATGATTTTTTAGAATTGATTTTTTTTTTTTGTAATTTCACCCTCCATTAATTTTTTTTCCTATTAGATTGTATCTTTATTCTTTTGATTTTCTTTCTTTCTTTTGCAAATTTTTATGGATTGGCCTTTTTACATGATTTCATCCTTTAACATTTAAATAGTTTGGATTTAGGCTTCTTGGTTAAGCTCATGTTTAGAATTTCAAGGATTGCAAGTTTTAAAAATTAATTCAGCTTTAAGAAGTTCGTCCAAGGTTGCTTTTTTTCTTTCTTTATAATTTTTTTAGATAGAACAGATTGATTGAATATAAGTGAGTGCTCACTTCATTTTGTTTCATTTAGTTTGCTTTTCTAATGCATTGTTCTAGCGGTCCATACGACTTCTTCCGATGTCGTCATACAACCTTTTACAATTAGGTTTGCATCGTCTTAGCAATCTCTTTGATGGTGAACAATGTTCACAATGGAGTGATGGGAGGTGTCAAACGATCTTTTTTTTTTTCTCATTTTGGATATGATATCATTGCTTTATTTGTTTTGGTTAATTGTTGCAAAATGTGTTTTTTCAATGATTTGTCTACTATCGTTGCTTATGGTTTAAATCAGAGTGACGGTAGTTCTCAAACAATTTTTTCTTTTTTCTCATTCCAGATATGGTATTGTTGGCTCATTTGTTTTGATTAATTATTATCAAATTTTTTTTTTTGTGATTCATTTGCTATCTTTGCTTAAGGTTTTAGTCAGATTACATGATCTTATTAGATGCAGTCAAGTCAATAACTCGAGTATCAAGTTTTTCTTACTTCTTTGTAAACACTACTACCGCTCGAGCGTCTCTTTTGTATGTTAAATTTTTTTGGACGGGCTAGTATATACTTAGAAACTTACAAGTTAGTATGTTTTTTTTCTCAATTACATTTTGCCTGTTCAAACCCAAAAAGGATTTATTAACCCAAACAATTTAAAGTTGAAAATCAACGGTTAGGTACCGAAGGAAACTTCTAAGGCTGGAGTTGTAGATAAAGGGGAGTGAATCCAAAAGGAGAAGGCAAGTGGAAACCTCTATTTTTTTTATTTTTTTTTCCCAGTAGTAGATCTTGAGGTGTTTGCTTGCTTCAACTTATTTTCCACCTTTGATTCGTTGCTTGCTTCAAAACTAATGAATCATGACTTGACCTTTATACGTTGCATACTTGCATGCACTGATATTTTTGCCAACAAAAACAAAAAATATATAATAAAATAAATAAACAATTGGGAAACCTAACAAATTATTTATCACTACAATTGTTTTTTAGCCCACGGTATTCAAGTCATCTCCGACTTGTAAATGACCATTCCGATGTGTATTCTCTCTCTTTTTCTTTTTTAATGATTGTCGAGCTTGAACTTTCGAGTGGAAGATTCTTGTAGACTTGTTAAAGTGGAAGCATGTTCTTGTGGTTGGGCAAAATTAAGAGTGGGGATGAGTTTAATCTCATCCATTAGTTTTATAAAATGGGGATGATTAATTTCATGAATAGCCTAATATCCCTATGCTTTAAGAAAAAGAAGAATAAAGTGAGATCCAAGTCAGAATGATATGCTTCTTTTAACTGTATGTAACATTAAATTAATATCTTGTTTGTTTTTTATTTGAAATGTATTTTTAAAATAAAAAATTATTTATTTATTTTTTGTTTCAAATTATTTTTTTTTACTATTTTTAGATTATTTTGATATGCTGATATTAAAAAGAATTTTTTAAAAAATAAAAAAAATATTTTTTTAACATATTTTTTTAATAAAAAACACTTTAAAAAACTAGTATTAAAAAATTGGTTTTTCTTGTTTTTTTGTACGAGTCTATCCCAAACACATCCTGAGACAATGCTCATTATTTTGGGTTGAAAATGCTCTTATGCTTTTTGTTATCAGCAATTTATGCTTTCTTGATGGCTTAGAGACAGCCAAATTTAATTGGATTCTGAGGAAGTGTGAATAGACGTCGATGGATCCAATTTAACTAAAAAGTATCACCACTTCCCATTACTATATTCTACAATCATTGAAAAGGATACAATTTTTCTTGACCAAAAGCCAAGCATCAAAGTTCATTGTACATCCCCCCTCGATTATTTAATCGAAAGAATCTTTAATCTATGACTAGCATATTGATATATGCTTTGTAGTGAGTAAATAATAATTTTTTAAAAAAATATACAAAAAATATAAAAAAAACAGAAAAACTTTTAAGTGTATTGGATCTAGCGGCCATGTTAGATCCAATAAAGATTGGGTTTGATAGCCGAACACAAACTGTTGATTCTTGCTAAATCCAATACTAATAGGTTTAGCTGGAAACAAGACCCTACACTTATGGGTCTTGATGCAGCCAGACCTAGATTATTAAATCCTACTAGAAACATGACCCAACATATAATGGTCATTCAGCATCTACGACCTCTTTTTTACCTTTTCCTGGAGATCCTAGACCCAATCAACAATCACATTTCCATCATCATCGACTGGCCTTCTTCTCGTGGCCACCTCTAGCACCACAACACCAAAGTTGTAAACATAAGTTTTCTCCATGGTGATGGCAAAGTATACATATTCAGGAGCAAGATATTCCATCCTTCCAACCACACATGAGGTCTGATGAAGAATCCCATGGTATATGAAAGACTTGTACAAAGCATTAGAGATGTGATTGTTTGATAGGATTAGGAAATCTCATAACTTTATTTATATAATCAAATAAAAAAGGTCAGAGTCATGCGAGAAAAGGCTTAACTTTAACTTAAAAGCATAAAAACTAAAATTTACATTTTAGTTGTCTAATTCTAGTGTGATTATAGATTATAAGTATTGGATCTCATTGTCAAGCCAGACCTAGCATCTTTTGAACACGATTTAAGCCAGATCTAACAGGTTTTATCATAAAAAACAGAAAAGACAACATCTTTTATGGTGCTACAATATCATTCACAGTACAAACATTTTATGTCTACAGTGTGGTCCACAATACAATAAGTTTATATTCACAATAGATACACAGTGTTTTTTCCACATCTTTTAAAGTATAATATAATTTGTAGGTTAGCGGTCATAATATAAAATATAAATTTTAATTCTATAAAGAAAACTCATTTTTTCTTTTTCTAAAATAATCATTTTAATAAAACTTACTCCCATATGAAATAAAAATAATACATAGTACTACTAGTATTTAATTATTTGAAAATAATCACGTAGTTTTTTTTGTTATTATTTTATATTTTTTTAATAAAGTATTTGATTAGTATCTCGAAACAAAATATATACTTTCCGTCAAAACAATTTTAGAGATAAATTTATCTTATATTTATCTCTTCAAATAAATATATTTTTATTTTAAAATATTAACCAAATACAATTAAAAAAAACACAAGTAAACACCAACCACATCCAATTCCAATTCATTGGCTTTTCCATCATTTAAACCCAAACAAAAAGAATTCTAATTATATGGACAGGCTAATAAAAATAAATAAATAAATAATAATTATATTGCACGTTTCGCTTTACCAACTTGTACCCCCATTTCTGATTCTTTTAAACAGCAAAACCGCCTCCCTTCGTGACCACCCCACGTCTCATCTCCCTATAAAACCACGACTAGGGAAATTTCAAATAAATAGAAAATCAATCAACATCAACCCGAAAAAAGCAACCCTAACCATCCTGACCCGAATTTTAAAATTTTAATGCCCTTTTTTATAAACGGATCCAAAACATGTCAAACTCCGATGAACAGCCGCCGCAACGTGCGAAGACTGTCGTGATCCGATCTGTCTGGGCAGACAACTTGGAAGAAGAATTTAAGCTGATCCGATCCGAAATCGATAGATACCCGTTAATCTCAATGGACACGGAGTTTCCTGGCATCGTTGTCCGTCCTGCCGCTGGAGATCCGTATAATCGGCATAGCGGCCCCAGGGCGCACTACTTGAGCCTCAAAGCAAACGTTGATCTCTTAAACCTGATCCAAATCGGACTCACGATCGCCGACGAGGATGGGAATTTACCCGATCTAGGGCTTAAAGATGTTGGGTTTATTTGGGAGTTCAATTTTAGGGATTTTGATGTGGCGCGTGATGCACATGCGCATGACTCAGTGGAGTTATTGAGGCGACAAGGGATTGATTTCGAGAAGAATCGTGAGCTGGGGATTGATTCGGTGAAATTCGCTGAGTTGATGATGTCGAGTGGGCTGGTGCTGAATCACTCAGTGAGTTGGGTAACGTTTCACTGTGCATATGATTTTGGTTACTTGGTGAAATGTTTGACTCAGAAAGTGCTGCCTGAGGAGTTAAACGAGTTTTTCGAAAGAGTGAGGGTGTACTTTGGAGATAGGGTTTATGATATAAAGCACATAATGAGGTTTTGTGGGAATTTACATGGTGGATTGGATCGGGTATGTAAGGAATTGGGAGTGGATCGGGTTATAGGGAAGAGTCATCAAGCTGGCTCAGATAGTTTGTTGACATTGCATGCTTATCTGAAGATCAAAGATAAGTATTTCTTCAACGATAAAGATGACGGTGGAGGAGGAGGAGGAGGGTTAGACAAGTACGCCAATGTTTTCTATGGTTTAGAATTGTTTGATTGATTCATCTTTTTCTTTCGAAAGTTGGGTTTGTACATTTTTTTTTTTCACTTTGATATCAAGTTCTAGTTGCAGTTCTCGATCATACTCAACTTGTTGAAACAACAGCTAACATTGTGTCAACTCTTTATGGTTATTTTTTTCTCACCAGTTACCCCACTCGCTGCAATGATGATTAAAATCTAAAAATAGCAAAAGAAAAAAAAATATACATATATATATATATATATATATATATATATATATATATATATATATATATATTAATGCATTAGCATCCTTTAGTTTTCAATGTGGTTAATTATTAACACGTTTCGAGTTATTGTTGATGTTGTAATTTTTAAAAAAAAAATCAAAATATAAAAAAAAAATAGACATAGTAGAAAATGAGGACAAATCCAGTTCCATGAGGAACATGCAATTGAAAAGAAAAGATTTGGCTATAAATATTGAGAAATCTTAGATATGAGAGGGAGCATTAGCCAAAAATAAATAAATAAAAAAGGGCAAGGAGGAGAAATTAGTGAGAGATTTAGCCTAAAACAAACCCTAAGAAAACACTCTTCAAACAACCAAAAATCACTAAACCAAGTAAAAAAAACAACCACAAAACCATCCCTCTAAGTTGACCACTCACCTAAAAGGAGAAAAAACAAACATGACCGCCACACAGAAAAACACAAGAATTTTTCTCTCTTCATGCACCATTCAACACACATTCTCACATTTTCAAAAAAATAAAAAGACCAAATAAAAAGAATAAGGTCCTCTCCTTCGAGAAGAACACAAACTTGTCATCTTCATCCTCTCTCACTCATGGTTTCCCTCTCACCAGCTCTAGCCGAAGTCATCTCCTTACATCGCCAGCAACAATAAGAGCCATCACCATCTCTTCCAACCCACGACTAACGGTCACATCATCTTTCAACCATAACTCCCTACTTCTATTTTTCCACTGCAATGTCGCCCCTCTCCTCACAATGGTCACTAACCGTTGTTTCCTCCTCCACTACCTCCTCACATAGTTGGTGACAACAATTCCAACACCTACTGACAACATCTCTCCTTCAACCAAGGATTTTCAAACCATTGCGACATCACTAACATCTTCTCCTCCACGCTTTAACCACGAAAACAACACCAAGGAAAAGAGGAAGAGACTAACTTGAGAGAGAGAGAGAGAGAAGCAGATTTACAGAGAGAGGAGGAAATAAATTGAAACATTCCTTATGTGTGTTTCTTTTTGCAGATAATGGTAACACTCACCATTGGTATAAACGTAAAGAGAAAGAGAAGATCTATTTGATCCATCAAGTGTCGGTCATTCACGAGCGGTAAAGTGTGAGCCCAAACGCTAACAATAGTGGTGGCGCATGACTAACATGCACCACCACTGTTGTGGCAAATCCAATATCTTTCCTAAAGTTGCATCAACTCTTACACCATATTTTAACCATTTGGGATTTTTCCAACCTCTTCTAGAAGGTCTATTTCAGAGTTTTTATGTGTTTTGTCATGACCTTGATTGATATTTAGGGATGATTTTGTAAATATACATGATTGTAGGGTGTGTGAGTTAATTGGTGAAGAGATGTGGGTGTATAATGCATAATTTTTTATTTTAACATTTGTTAGATAAATGGATAAAAATAAAACATGAAAATAGCAAAAAACCTTAACAACATTTTTCAATTTGCATCATGGCCAAGTTCCTTTAAAAAACAACTGTTTTTAATATCTTGGAATTGTGTAAAAAGAAACCTTTGTTTTTTTCTTGACAAAAAGGAAAAGCCAATTTTTTTATCATACAATAGCATTTTTTTTATTTGTCATAGCGTTTTACAAAAACAAATTACAAAAATATTTTGCTTGGATGCTTGGATTTTATAACAAGTTTTTAAAGTTCATTAGAACTTGGCCTAAATTTCAAAAATTCTAACAAAACCAATTTGTTTATTTTTTATATAAGAATTTAGAAACTTACACATAAGATGTATTTTTAATATTGAAAAAGACAAATTAAGCCCATAATAAATAAAATAACCCCCTTCTATCTCTTCTTTTCTTTACTTTTAACATTGAAAATTACGAACTTATTCGTGGTATTAAAGAAAAGAAAAAACTATAATATAATAAAATATATTTTAACTTTAAAATTGCTAAGTTTGGCATATAAAACCATGATACACCTCATAGAGGTAAATATGTTTTAACCAATAGACAAACCAATAGTTAGAAAAACACAATAAAGGTTTAGTAATAAATAGACAAATAAAAAGTGCAACTTACTCTAGGTATGGTGTATTAGGGGTGATATTATTTTTCATATACACAATCAGTCTCCTTATTCAAGATTTATTCACAAGTTAAGGTTCCTAGTGACCAAAACACCAGGTAGTGCTCTAAACTTTTAAATAATAAAAGGATAAGAATTCAAAACAAAACAAGTAATGCAACGTACCTCAGGTAAAACACTTAAGAGGTGATATTATCTTTTCTTTTGCGTAACCAGTCGTGTACCATAGAATCTCTGTTAACCAGTTATGGTTTCTAATTACCATAATACTAGGTGACAACTCTTTAAACTAGACATTTTCCCCTCTAAGAACATGTCAGATATCTGTTCTTTTTTCTAGAAACATAAAGGTCATCGCAATGTTGGGTGCGACATTAAAGATGATCTGGTGACAATATAATAGATACCATTATCATTCATAAATTTGACTTGTTCCCTTTTACCTTAATTAACGGCTATTATCAATATTTACAAATTTGAACCATAAGTACACTCATTTGCAAGCAGTTCTTATTCCTGTGAGAACAACACTATAATTTTTCGTGCGACACTTGATGCTGATGGGATTTTCAAGCTGTATTCATACTGTTTTGAGAGTAAAACTACCTGAAGTGTACATGTTTAGTGGTCTGCATTGAATAATCAGTATGATGTTTATGGTTTCTGTGACTTCTACAGTTATTGCTCAGGAACGGGCACTGATTATGAATGTTCATGCTATCCTGGATTTGTTTTCAATGATCCCAATGAGAAATTCAGCGGACGCTACAGGAATGCCGGTGAAAGTTTTTGTGCATTTTCCATCTAACTCTAGAACTCATGGATAAACCTTTTATTTTTTTTTGCTTTGATAACTTGTTCAATCATTTAAACCATAATCACTAAGTCAGTAAAGTGTTAGGCTGCACTTCTAACTAGGAACTCAAAGTATGGTGTCTTCAACATGTTGGTAAACAAGTTAACCATCTTCTTTTCTAGCAGTGGAGGATTCACTTAAGTAGTTACTCTATGTTACATCTAAGCATCCTTCAATATGTATTCTTTGTTGCCCATTTTCATATCTTGATGGTTCATTCTATCATGTGCAATATCCATGTTAAATTTATACTAATTGACAAAGGCATTCATTAGGTCTTTCAATCTTTTAATTTTAGTGTTATCCAACCGCATGTACCAACTTAGAGCAGCACCACCCAGGCTTTCCTAGAAAAAATGGATTAGGAGTTTCTCATCACAGATGACTTTTGTCATCTTATTCATATGAGTTATTGGGTATTGCGTACAAGTATATTTAGCAAATTTTAGCACTTTAAACTTCTTAAAGACCACTATGTTTGGAGTCAAGAACATTTCAGCGGCTTTCACTAGATCATACAGATTAGATCTTTTAATTGCCTTTAATCTCTCCTATCAAAATAGAAGACAACTTATCAAAATCCTTGTTTTTTTTATCACCTTTGCCATATGGGTTTCAACATTCAGGTCTATAATTGGTGCTGACTAAGAAAATGAAAAATATGTATTAAACTGGGTTTTGGCGATGTGTTAATTGCCTCCAAACTCTATGGAATAAAAGTGAAGGGAGTTGTTTGTTTAGGTACAGGTTGGGCGGTAACTACAGGCTGAGTAGAAGTTCCTTCTTTAGGTCTAGATCTTAAGATTTGTTCGAGCAAACCAGTGAGCTTAACAATATCACCCTTCATGTTTTTCATCTCCCTTTGTTAGGCTTCCAACTGTGTCATTTCTTCATTCTCTATGAACCTTTTTTCTAAGTTTAGTGTTTGTGGATTTTAAGGTTTTGGCTTGTAGGGGTGGATCTATATTTCACTTGTAAATAAAAACCAAGCAAACTTGAAAAGTAAATAAATATGAGATGCTTTTCAAAAACAAAAGGTAAATTAAATATAAGTTCACCCTTCGAGAGTGACAATGTTGTCATCTATAGATTTGTGAACTTGATGTCATCATAACACTAATGAGGGAATTAATATCCATCTTAGTTAATTTGTAATTGCTTAGACTCTTATAGAATCTATTTAATAACCTTTTACCACCCAAAAATCCTAGAATTCTAGATGATACATGCCAGGCTTTCTTTGATACAATTTATAGATGGTACATACACCTTAAGGATATGTTCTATTTATTAAGTGAGCATGAGTAGGTTTTCTATATGGTCTCAAAAATGTCTCAAATCTGCCTAGTGATAGTCCTCGTAAGGACAATATGGAGTCATTGCAAGAAACAGTTAAGGCATGTATGCCTACCATTACTAAGAAAGCACTCATATCTGAATTTGGTGTTTTACGAGCCACAACCTTTACCAATAATTATATGGTAAACCATTAATCCCTCCACCTAACCAAAAAGCATATGTGCTCTAAAAAATTAAAACATGTGATGCATGAAAGCATTAATCCATAACTAATATACAATGCATGAGCTTTGTATATAAAATGCATGTTGACAACAAATGCACAGACCAACCAAACTAAAACATAACAATCAAACATACAACAAAGCTTAGGCTACAAGTAAGTCCCAAGTGGAGTCTCTATTTTATCGCACTTGTATGACATTGCAATAATCATCCTTCTAGATCAGGTTTTGGGTGTATATTTTTGTTGGATTCGCATAATTTATCATCATTTAGACCAACAAGTTGAAGCTCGGATGACTTATCTTGTTGCTAAAACATAACGACTTAATGTTGAGATTATCAAACTCTTCCGATTATACATGGAGTTAAAATCACAGATAAGTGGTACATGTGCTCCCTTTTATTGGCCCCACGGTCCCGGCAAAGACCTGTTCTCTCATCCTTCTTCTTCAACCCTTCTATTTCAAATGAATTATATTTGAACTGATAAATTTTTAAATTTGTAATGAATATTTTTATTTTATTTTAATTATTTTCTACTCTATTTAATAGATTTTAAAAATATATATATTTTTAAAACATTAATGATGCGCTTACCGACAAATTAAATTCTTTAGTATATTTCAAGAAGTTGGAAAAGAATTATTGCAAATGTCAGTGTCACTTTTTAATCACCAACTGTTTGATTCCGTTAATAATATTAAAAAAATCATCGATGGAAATATATATAGTCTTTTTATCGGTGATATGTCATATTCATATAGGGATATATTGACAAAATGAATCAAGTAAATTTTTTGTTTAACGCGTTTATTTAATCTATAAATCCAACGATAATTATTTTATCAATAGAATTATAGATTAAACAGGAATCATCGCGAAAAGTTTTTTCAAACAGTAATTATCTATTAGCCCATCGGTAAAAATCATCATGAGAGACTAAGTGTGTAACTATCGATAAAATATTCAGTAGTAAATTTAAAATTCTGGTAGTGTAATTAATTTAATGATTTATTCTACCCCTCAGCAATTATCATATACATACTTGTGGTAATTTATTAGACTATTTGAAAACTTTCAACATTCAAATATATTCAAGTTTTTACAGAAGAAAACAACAAAGCTTAGCTAGGTCACGTAATTGAACTACAAGAACCTAGAAAAGGAAGAGTTTGTGACAGAGAAATATAGATAACTCTATTGAATAATAATAATAATAATAATAATAAAAGTACGATAATATTCAATGACTTCAACTGAACGACATTTACTTCAAAAGCCCAAAAATTTAATACACAAAATAGAAAGTTTGATAGTCCCCACCACCCTCTCCAACCAGCTCCCCTTTCCCTCCTTCTCTACTCTCCTCTCTGCATTTATTCTCCTTAATTATTCATGACCACTTCTTCAAAATCTGCTCTCATAATCCTGCCTCTCTGAATTATAAACCCATCAAGAACCTTTCAAAAAATTTACACTCTCACCGCCAAAACTCTTTTGAACCAACTTATAACATTTCCCTCTTAAGCAATACATTTTAGGCAAAAACCAAGAACAAACGAGTTGGTGGGCAAGAAAATGAAGCTCCCTTTTCTCTCCAAGAATAATGCAAATACGGATCACTCATCAAGAGCTTTATGGCCTTGGCCTGCCTATTGTCAGCAACCAAGAACCCTCTCTTTTAGTTTTAGAACTAGTGGTGGAATGCTCAAGACCATTAACCCAGGTTTCTTAGATGCTACTAACACTGATGTGGTGGACAGTACTACACCTGAGTCATGGTTCACCAACTCCTGTGAGTCAGCTAGCTTCTCAACAGCATCAGATGATGTGTCAGGAGCTGGTGAGTCTATAGAGACAGTAATCAAAGGCTTAAGGTCAGAGAGGCTGTTCTTTAAACCAGGGGAGACAAACTCAATCTTGGAAGAAGCTAAGGCAGGTGGTGAGTTTCCATTTAAAGAAAGTGTGGTATTGTCAATGGAGTCTCGAGACCCTTATTTGGATTTCAAGAAGTCAATGGAGGAGATGGTTGAAGCTCATGGATTAACAGACTGGGAAGGTCTTGAAGAGCTTTTGTCTTGCTACTTGAAGGTGAATGGAAAGAGCAATCATGGGTACATCATTGGTGCATTTGTAGATTTGCTTGTTGGTCTTGCTATGGCTTCTTCTTCTTCTTCTTCAAGTACTATCACTACTGCTAGTACTACGCAACATCATCATGATTCTCCTTCTTCTCCTTTGTCATTTTACACTTCTTCTGCATCTTCTGATGATTCGTCTTCTACTCCTTGTTGTGTATCCTCATTAGGAAATGAAGTTGATATAATCAGTCCTTGTTTAACTTCATTAGAAGCTGAAAATGAGATTAAAAAGTATTAATTAATAGATGATGCTTCTTAATTACTTCTCGTATATAAGTTTCTGTTTCATATTTTGTTAAATTTGTGTAGAGCAATTAATGTTAAAAAAAAATTCCATGCTCTCTCCCTCTCTCTGGTAAGGGTGCACATGTGTAGAAAGCTTTCACGAGCCATCATGGAAAGGTACTGTTAGGGTTGATATCACTTTTCTCTCGGTGAATAGAACTACCCAAGGGATTCTAACTTGCTCTTGCTATTTATGGAAAATTATATTTGGTTATTTTTTTTATAGCACAGAACAAACGATTTACGTTTACACATTGATATACATAAAACTATTTCGATTTTGAAATTACTTTACAAGATTTCTCAAAAAAAAAAAAACAAGAAGTGTTAATTATAAAATTACCTTACTTTTAATCCCAAGTTCACTTTCTTTCTTTCGATTAATTAAAAACATTTAAACATTAAACTATACATTTTTTTAATAAAAAAATAGCATTATTTTTTAAACTAATTTTATTTAGAAATTCATTAAAATAATTTAGAAAATTTTTTATATAAGTATATTAAAACATTCAAAAATATTAAAGAATTAATTGAAAATACAAAAATTAATGTTTTTTAAAAACATGATTTTAACGTAAAAATAAAGCATGAATAAGCTTTTAATTAATGAATTTGTTTGGGAAATGAACCACTATTATATTGAAGGAGCTTTCTTCAACGGCATTGTGTTATAAATGTTCTTGGGCTGATTTCCAGCGAGTAGCAGAGTATAATAAATGAGTAGGTATATTTAAAAATTGACCATGAGAGGTGATACCATGCAACATAAACCACAGACACGCACGTGTAACCACTTTGACGGAGCAAGATCGGCCATTGAAAGCACTGACAGATGGGGTTGATGATAACTCATAGCCGTTGGTTTTAAATTAGATGGTCGTTATCGATTGATAGGTACAATTCCAGCACAGAATTTTGGCTTGTTTCTCATACTCTTATCCTTGGCATCTGCAGCATTTTCGTCCCTATAATAATAAGAGCACAAATATTGAGCCTACAACCCTATATGCTTGTATTTCATGTGTCTTCCCATGTGATTTTTCTTCTTTTGATTGAAAGCTACTAACTCTATAATATATTTATGCCAAAAATGTTTAATTCAAAACTTAAAGTTTATAAAATCCAACTATATTCTAAAAAAATTATTGAGATTCCATAGTGCTAATGTTGGTGTCTTAGTGCCTGTTTGTTTTTATATTTTAAAAGCGTTTAAAAAAAAATTAATTTCTAACTTTACTTTAAATTAATATTTTTTGTATTTTTAGATCATTTTAACATACTAATATCAAAAATAATTTTTAAAAAATATAAAAAATATTTTGATTCATTTAAAAAAAATATTTTAAAAAATAACCGCTACCACACTATTAAACATCCTCCTTGTACGTCTGTCTAGATTCCTTATTCAAATCAAAACACTCCGTTTAAAGAGAGTACGTATTAATAGAGGGAAATACTTACATTTTCCATCGTAAGAAATCAGCAATTAATCAAAGTGAAAGATGTAATTGGTCGACGTTTTATTAAAGACATTTACGATCTCTTGAACGTGAAATATTTGTAGTTCCATATACCCATCTAGTCTGAGAATCAAACAATTGGAAATAGCTTGTAATAGAAAACAAAAAAAAAAAAATCATGCCTGCAATTCAATCTTGTAATGGGGCTAGATGAATTCAGATAAGAACAAATTAAAGGTTCCTCATGATTTCAAAATAACGAACAAGATTTGTAGGCATGCATGCATACAAATCTTATCAGGAAAAAAAATGATAATGCCCATAAGATTTTGAATCCTCTTTCTCTCAAGCAAACAAAATGCTGAGAGAAAAAACAAGAGGCCATAGTCGTACTGCAACCGAGTGAGGGACAGTGTTATTATCAGTGACAGAAAGAGGGGTGCCAACGGGTCCCTTGAGATATTAGTATTACAACTTGCTTATAGGATCTTTCCAAATTTGATTAAGGTGGTTAATTACATGCTTAATACCTTGTAAACTTCCCCAAAAGTCCAGAACAGCCTCAATCTTTCTTCTTTTTTATGGGAAAAATAAATAAATAAAAAACAACTTGAATTGATTTGCACTAATTTGGGAGAATTATAAATTATTTAGCTATTCTCTATGATTGTTAATTAAAAAGGACATGGAGCCCAATACTATCATCGGGTCTTTACTATTCTAACAAAAATAAAGTAGCGTGGACTCTTGGTTATTTCTTGACTACAGGCAGAAAATAGTAATTTCTAGCTATCTAACGGGCATTATGATGTTGGTTGTAAAAAAAAATTCAAAACAAAAATTTAAATATACAGGTTTTTTTAAATGTAATTTTAAAAATGCAAAATAAATCAAAAATTTTTTGTTCTTTATCTATTTCTCTAGATAAGATTAAGATTTTGAAACAATTATCGTCAAACTTTCCTTATTAAATTGAATCTATTGACATCAGAAGTGAAGATTTTTGTTGTTGAAAAGTGATCAAACTTACAATTTTTATTTTTTTTTATCATTTTTTGGTCACTTTCTCTTATCTCTCTTAAATTTATTTAGGGACAAATGTTAGCAAAATAAGATTCTGAATCAAAATAAAAATATTTAGAAAACATAGGGATTGTGAAAGAAAAAAAATGAAAAGTATGAGAATGAAAAAAAATTTTCTAAATTTAGATTCGCCGTTAGTTTTCTCCTTATTTTACACTTTGATCCCATTAATTTGTTTCAATTTTGTACCTCATTAAAAACAAATTGGTCATTAGTTTGGGCATAAAAAGCTATAATTGAAGAAATAAAAAGGTTTAAAGAAAAAAATAAAAAAATAAAAATTTAGAATTGTGGATCGTCACCGTGATCGAAAATCCCATATCTTTCAGTATTTATTGTAATATATGAAATTACAGACTGTGGAAGCATGTTGCTTTTTAGTTAGATCAGGACTTCAAGTACTATTTCCCTAGATATCACTTAGAAGCAATCGTTCAATTTTGATCAAATGTTGCCTAACTTTCATGTTACCAGCAATAGATGATGTTAACTGTGTAGTTCTAATCAACTTTAAGTTATTTAAGAAGAGTTCATGGAGAGTGAGTTTGACTCGCCTCTTTGTACAGTACTGACTACAAAACATTTCTTTAAGCAAACTATTTTAACCTATCTCTGATAGATTTCCAATGCATGCTTAATCACTTGCTCTTATTTATAGCTGATGTTAAGTTCTTGCCTCGGTGTTGAAGCTTCTAATCCTTGTGCCATGGCTATTTAAACATAATTTCACGACAAGCAACGTGGAGATAATGTTAATTTAATGTTGGAAGGGTTAGGTTTTACATTAATAATAATCTGACGATTCTAATACAGTTGTAGATACATATATTTATTCACTAGTGTGTGTGTGTGTGTGTGTGTGTTTGTTCTTCTATTTGCAAAGTCTAGCAATAGGATTTATCCCAAATGGATCCAAAAGTTCTTGCCTGAAGTTTCGAAATCCTATATTAATATGATCGCAGTTCTCGAGGAAAAGTTTGCATTACCTAAGGGAAATGTTGTCCATAGAGTCAAGTTCCTCCAAATGATTCGTTATGAATTTAATATCTATGAATTAATTGCTCAAAATCCTATATAAGTGTGCGCCTGTCTGTGAATTAAATGAAAAATAAAATGGATTACGGTTAATTTTATGTACACCCAATTAATTTTATAGACCCTAAAATTAATAATTATATAAAGCTTTAATAACAAATATACTAATTACTTCGAGTAATACCATATAAATAATGAGATTATTCTTTATAAAATGACTATATCTCTATTTATTAGCTATTAAAGTTATTCCAACTTTAAATTATTTAAAATTAAGTGCATATGAATACGTGTAAGACAATTAATAGAATTAATAGAAAAGCCAATAGAAATTAAACAAAAAAAATATGATAGTAAGATGAATTAATTGATAGAGAAAATACTAAGACTTTTGATTTACTTAACCTAGCCAAAATGATTTTTAAAGTATGTTATCAAGTATTTATCTTCCAAATTGATTATAAAATATTATGATCTATTCAAAACCCTCTCTCGAGTGGATTAAAGTTACCTACACGAGATAATTAACCGCACAAATTAAATAGAGGTCTTTTATTTAATTCATGACATGCATCATAAGAAAAAAAATAGCATGTATAATCTCTAAATGTCAATCATTCAAAGGTATTATTAGATACAATGAAGTGCACTTGATAGATAATGATAAATATTTTAATAATATAAATTTAAAATCCAAAAATATCATGGAAACGCGACATTGAAGCCTTAACAATAATATTTAACTTACAATTAGATTATTTATAAACCATAATTTCTATAGAATTTCTCATGAAAAATAAAAAAAGAATAGAAGTTTTAAGAAAAAAAAACCTTTGTTTAGGTTGAATTCCTCGATCATTGATAAACTCCGATACATTCACTTTTTTCCTTGCCCATAATTGTATAAATTAATTTATATATATATATATATAATAAATAAAAATACATAAAATAGGAAAATCTAATATAAAATTAAAATTAAGAGTGATAAAGACGATATCCAATTTTCATGGAAAATCTTAAAGTGTTTAAAACAAACGACAGTAATTGTAGCACTCAAAAATCAATTAATATTTAAAAAAAACCAAGGGGAGCTACGCTGGACTTTCATGACTGTCTCAGACAAACGAACAAACTCTGCAGGCTTAGACCTGTCAAAAGTCAAAACCTTGAAAGAAGCTACACTACAAATCTCTTACAAGAAAACAACCAAGCTTTGTCATGGTAATTAGTGAGATAATGACTCCATTTCACGAGAAAAGATTAATTCCTACGAAATTCTTGACCGAACAGTATAGTAGTTGGCGTCTGTCGATTTCGATTTTGCTTTGGCATTAATTGCCCTGTGCATGAGCCACGCAGCCTGGTCCTGTTCTCTATCGAGGGCCACTTGATTTGTGGTAAAATAAATTTGATTTTCATATCATTTCCTTAAGTTTTTCTTCGGTTTTATGACGTAATATTTTTATAATGTTAAAAGATTAACAACCTAACTTATTTAAGGAACAATCTTGAAAAAAATAATTTATTGATATTCTAACAATCTATTGATATCTTGAGACATCAACTTCAATTAATGTCTCGCATATGAATTATTAAATTTAAATTTTAAAAAATATTTATATATTTATTTTTACAGTTGGTTAGACGATTCCTATGATGTTTGGCACGCTCTTTCTTCAAGCTTTCGGCTCAGGCTTCAGTGCTCGGCAAGTGCAGTTACGTCTGACATTGCAAGAGCTCACCTCGGCAGACAAAATCACGTCTCAAGTCCAGAAGGAAGAAAAATTGATTGCTGATGAATTAGCTGCAGCAGGTATGCCTCTTGGTAAGGCCGAATTTAGTGCCGATATTTTTTGATTGCTTCCTCTAGAGTATCATCCTATCATCACTGCTGTTTCTACTCGAAGGGATCATGTCTCTTTTCATGAGCCATCGGGGCAGTAAGTTGCTCATGAAATATTTCTCAAGAGCTCTAAAACCTCTATCAATTCTGGTGGTAATGTTGCAAGACAAGAGCCATCCATCAATTCTGTTCACACCACAAATCAGAGGAACATGAAATTTTCCCAACAGTAGTAGTCCACCAATAAAGGCAATCGCTAGTTCTTTAAGTCATCTCGTCAAATCAGTGGCTTACGCAATCACGCTACAAAGTGGTGCAGAAAGCCTCATGACAAGGACGATGACACCCTTGGGGCAAATATGGCTGTTTCTAGCAACACTTCTGACTGGTTCCCAAACACTGCTGCTACTCATCACAAAACTCCTGACTTAGCAAGTCTGTAGATTTCTGAAGAGTACAAAGGTAATGATTAGGTTTTGGTTGGTAATGGCAATGGTTTGTGTATAAATCATCTTAAATCATTTTCCTTTCTGATTCCAAAAGCTCAATCTGAAACATATCCTACATGTTCCACATGCAAAAACAATTGCTTTCTGTCAATAGATTTAGTAGAGATGATGGTGGCTTTTTTTCAATTTATTTCTAATTATTTTTCTATAAAGGACGAGAGAACCCACAAAACCTTACGAAAAGGACCAGCTGAAGATGGAATCTATCGAATTCCTTGGATCGCACTACCGTCACTTCAACAAGGATCAAAAGCCATCATCAGAGTGAGAATCAGCTTGGAGGATTGGCAGGCGGGTTTGGGAAGTCTGCAATTTCCATCAGTCTGATCTGTTATCAAGAATATCCAGTTGCCTTGTTCTAATTCCCTAAAAGTATCTAAGCAAAAATGTACTTTATATTGCTTAGGGAAGTTTAGTAGGATTACTCTACCTGGTACAGGATCACTTACAAATGAACCATTATCCTTAGTTCATGTTGATTTCTAGGGTCCTCCACCCTTTTTATCATTCATCGGAGAACGTTATAATTTCTTGGTTCTTTTTTTTTTATGAATGCACCAATTTTTCTTGGCAATATCTTATTAATCAAAGGAGTGATGTGTTACAAGTTCTTGCTTACTTTCACTCCTTCGTAGAGTGCCAATTTGACAGGAAACTTAAATGCTTATAATTAATCAGATTGGGCGTAGAGTTTTTTTGCATGTTCATTCTTACTTGCAGAAGTTTGGAATTCATCATGGGATTTCTTGTCCCCATACTCATGGGCAAGATGGTGTGGCTGAATGCAAATTTTTTGTTTGGGCATCTGCTTTCGCTACTTCTGCTCTTTTAATCAATCGAATGCCCACGCCAGCTCCATATTATAGTTTCTTGAAGATTTTTTATGCACCTATCTATCTATTACTTCGGCTCCTTGGCTCACTTTATCAACTGCAGATAGAAAACATCACCCAAAAAAAAAGGCAAGAATGGCCATCACAAAAAGACTTTCCTAAATAGTAAAATATAGCAAATTCTAAATAGTAATTTATGAGCTTTATACTAAGACTTTCCTGACTTATCATAACTGTAAAATTTTAACCCTAATGCTTCTATAGCTTCTAAAAACTTCAAACGAATTTCATCGCGTTTCAATAATTTGATTCAAAATCATGTATATTACCATAAAACTACGAGTGCGGGAAAATCTCTGGATCACCGACGTTGCCAACCGATACTTGTTCATTACAGGACCCCACATCTTAATTCGAGGATAACGCCATTATTGACTTACAAGCTCCTTTCTCTAGCAATGTTATCTATAATCCTTCAGTTATCAATCTCTTTGTGGATTTGTCATTATCATCCTCTGAAAAGTCCATTCCACAATATTACTTTTTAAAAAACCAAGTTGAAATTATTATTTTTTTAATGGAATATATTTTTTATTGATTAATTTGTTTAATAATAAATAAACATAAGAAAATAATTTTTAAAAATCACATAAATATCTTAGAAAATCTACTATGACATGATGTTGCTTTGAAGATGGTGATTAGAGAGCGACCCATGAATGAGACTCACTGTCCAAAATAATAAATAACTTCCATGAGATTTGTGACTAAACAAGAGTGTTGATGTTTGTGTCTGTCATTTTCTCAGATTTTCTTTCATTAAATGCATTGTTTTGTTACAGTCAGCAGTAACCTGAGCGTTGCAATGATGAACCATTTCGCCTTTTCTAGCTCTCTCATCAGAAATGAAGAGATTGTATCGGATCATCAATTATCACAAATTTCCAAGTAATTAACTGCACACGCAATGTTTTTCTTACCACCTTAGCTAGTTTTAGCAAGATTTTAAAACGCTTCTCCTGTTACATTCCATGACATTTAGAAAGCATAGTAAGTGATTTGAAATATTTTTTAAAAAATATATATATTAAAATAATATTTTTTAATTTTTAAAAATTATTTTTAATATCAACATAAAAAACAATTAAAAATATAAAAAAAATTAAAAATTTGAAAAAACATAATTTCAACCATATTTCTCAAACACTCCCTTACCAAATTAGCCATATATATATATATATATATATATATATATATATATATATATATATATATATATATATATAAAGCCGCATCATTGGGTTCATGGACTTCGACAATCGACCTTTGCAAACATTAGCCCAACTTCTAAGTCAGTCCAGAAAACGTCGAGACTCTAGACCTATGATAGACCCATTTATTACTGGGTCATGCTCGACCAGGCTTAGAATTCTTTAAAGATTAGGCTCGATCATTTGAACTTTCCTCCAAGGTTTTTGGGATTTTAATCTTGATATTCAATCAGATGAGTGCTGGTGTGTTTCTTTTATACCTATTCTTTATGAATAAACCTTGCTAGCATTAACATGTGAGCTGTTAGATAAGTTTCAAGGGTTTTAATCTGTGGTTAGCCTCCTGGGTTTCTTACTAATGGGACATGGGTGCCCTACGCCACGCACCTGTCTCTCTGTGATCATCCCAAAGGACCCCAAAAACATGTTGGTACCTCTTAGGACCCCTTAGACTGGATGAGCCACTACTAGTTGGGACTTGGGAGGCTATTTTTCTTCATGTCTTTTATATTTTATGAAGGAAATATCTGGAATAATATATCAGAGAGAGAGGGAGAGGGATTGGGCAATAGGGGCATGCATGCCATTGAGGAACAAAGCTTAAGCAATGGGGTTGCCTTGCCTTCATTGTGATGAGTGAATCGTTTTTCAAACTCCTCTTTTGTTCTTGATTGACATTACTTCTTTATTATCAGCAAGTCTCACAGGTGATGCACCAAGTCAAAATGTTTCCATATAAAAGGGAAAAGAGTATCGAAGGACCTCACATCTTGGAATTTCTGTTTAAAGTGCCTTTCGATCTTCCGTTTTTCAACTGTTTATCATTGTCTCATCTTAATCAAACGAGGCATCGCTTCATGATCTTCGTATTTATATGTACGTGGCCCATGCTATGCTTTGATTCTATCCTTACA
Organism: Populus nigra; assembly: GCF_951802175.1. NCBI lineage: Eukaryota > Viridiplantae > Streptophyta > Magnoliopsida > Malpighiales > Salicaceae > Populus > Populus nigra. Next base: position 8,803,899 of record NC_084868.1, read on the forward strand.
TAAAATATCGATACAATGAAAATATTTTTTTAAAAAAAATTCAAGATTATAATAATTGACTGAGATTTAAAAATATTAAAAAACAATGAAAAAAAAATTGAGTTAAATCTACTGAACTTATTAAATCCATAACTCGATAAATGATATCGGGATAACTTAATAGAAAGAAAAAAAAATATGTTGAAGGATGAAATAATATGTAAAACGGAGTCAATCTTTTAAACTTATAAACCGTTATTTTAAATCCGGACTCAACTAACAAGTTAAACACCCGTCCACTTAAATATTGGAGGATGAAATTAAAAAAAAATCAATCTAAAAAAACCTTGCAAGATCAAAAAAATACATTAATACAAAAAATATATTTGATAGGGAAAAAACAAAAAAATGATGAAATTGCAAAAAAAATAAAACAATTGCAAAAACTATCTTAAAAAATAACAATAAAAAATAGAAACTAAATCTGGTAGGTGAAAATATATACTGGGGGTAAAATTAAAAAAAAATCTTAATTTAATAAATTATTATTAATAAAAAAATGCAATAAAGAAAACAACGATGAAATTAATAAAACCCTTTAATTCCATATATTATTTTAAATTTTAAAAATTATAATGAAGAGAATAAGGATGAAACTTAAGTTTAACAAATCTTAAGGGTTGATTTGACTATTTTAAGGCCAACACGAAAATCAAGTAGGAGAAAAGAAAAAAAAACAAAACAAAAGGCTACACGCGCACTCTAGCCACCATCGAGCTAGACACATCGCTTATTTGTGGAGGGGACACTAAGATGCTTGACCATCTTGCACTCAGAATAACTCCACGTAAAGAAAGGTGAAAAAATGACAAAGCTCAAGGGTCAATAATTTAATGGAAAACTATAGAACCAAATAAAAAAATAAATTAAAAAAAAAACTGAGTCAACCTATGTTAACTCGACTAACTTGCGACCTGAAATATGAGATGAGGATAACTCCATAAAAAAAAAAGCTGAACAAATCACAAAACTTAAGGCCCAATAAGTCAATGTTAAATGATAAAAAAAAATCTAAAAAGAATTTAAAAAAAATATCAGACTCAAACTAGGTAAATTATTGAAACTAGTGAACCAGATCATGAGAATGGGACTACCTTGTAAAAGACAGACACGAAAAAATTACAAAGCAAAATTTTCAATTATAAAAAATTAATAATAAAAAAATAAACAATGATGACTAAATCTTGCACCGAAAATAATTGAAAGAAACTAATCAGAGATTAAATTGAAAACAAAATAAATGAAGAAAATGATAGAAAAAGAGTAATGAAAAAAATGAGGACCAAAATTTAAAAAAAAAATGAATTAAGATTCTAAAGGACAAAATTAAAAAAAATAAAATAAACATAAAGGATAAAAAAAATAGCAATCAAAAGAATGAGAACCAGATTTGATACAAAAAATAAATTAAATTAAATGCGAAGGTGGATGAAATTAAAAAAAAATAAACTTCAAGAAACATTAAAATCAAAGCAAATAAAAATCAAAATAATGAGGATCAAGCCCAAAACAAATACAAAGTGGAGGACACAACTAATTTTTTAAAGGCTTGGCATGAATACCAAGGTCCAAGAGAGAGAAATAAAGGGCAGGAGAAAAAAACTCATCGCTGCCAAACAGCCTTCTGCCTTGCCAAGCGCACCACCCCAACAGTTGCGCCACAACCTTGCGCATTGGATGAGACGGCGATTGGGATTTTTTTGCCATTGTAATTGTCCTCACATGTCTCTGGAATAGCGAGGAGGACTCTGACGTGCTTACGCGTGCATAGCATGCGTCATCATATTTTACTGATTTATTAATATTTTAATAACAAAAATTACAAAAAAGAGCCGAAGGGCATATCATTATTACAAAACAACCATGGTGTAAAGACAAAAATACCCTCCTACGCCATTCTTAAATTTTGAAAAGCCAATGGTTAAATATGTAATTTTACTGTACAAAAGAAAATATTAAGACAAATAAACTCTTCTCCAATGATATAGACGTTATTTTACTGTGCAAATAAAAAGAAAAGGACAAAAAAAACCCTTAATGAAAGACTTTTTTAAAAGATTTCAAGGGCAAAAAAATATTTTTATTATATATTTTCAAAATTAAAAGATAAAATTATCCCTAATCAATCTACAAATAACATTTAAATTCCGTTAAAAAGGTAATTTTATTCTTTACATTAAGACAATTATTACATTGCTCGAATCCATCATGATTCTTTTCAGAAGCTACAGGAAAAAACTAATCTCTTTTAATTAATTTATTTGTTGTAGTAATGTGATGGGTTTAAGAACCACACAATATGTTAGGTTATTTCTGTGCTCCCACATGCATTTGTCCTTAAAGTGGTATTAATGTAAACGTGGAAGAAAGACTCAAAGAACTAGAAGCTAAGAAGAAATATCTTTGCATAGTTACGTCTTCGGATTAGACTTGCAAAAACTTGTTAAACTTGCACAGAAACTTTTCTTTGAATCATTAGTTTATGGACTTGAATTACTTTTTTCCAGCATTTGTTAGTATTTAAGTGCCGCGTAAGGGTTATTTTTAAAGTATTTTTTATTTAGAAGTATATTAAAATAATGTCTTTTTTATTTTTTAAATTTTATTTTTAATATTAATACATGTAAAATATATAAAAAAATTAATTTAAAATAAAATTTTAGTGGCTCCGAATAATTTGAAGCAGTGGTACTGCTGTTGACTAACTGCAGAAAGGGAAAGGTGTCCCCCATTATCGAAGCAAAGGCAACAAGATGATTTGATAAAGATGATGATTCTGTCCACTTAAACATAATCCGAGGCAAATAATAGAATCATTTGAAGGAGTATCCTTGCAAAACATCCTAAGAACCACAGAAATGCAAGTACAATCTACTTTTCTTTTTACAGTTTTGATTAGGACATATTTATTTTTTTATTTTTTTTATTTTTAAATTATTTTAATATATTGATATCAAAAATAATTTTTTAAAAAATATTAATTTAATATAATTCTAAATAAAAAAACACTTTAAAAAAAAATCATAACTATCCTCTTCATTTTATTGGTTGCAATAGTAATTTTGACAGTATTTAGCATCGTAGTTGGAAAGTATTTTTAAAAAATTTTGAAAATTTTTTATTTATTTTAAATTAATATTTTTTTTATATTTTAAAATTATTTTAATGTATTAATATCAAAAATAATTTTAAAAAATATAAAAAATATTAATTTAATATATTTTAAAATAAAAATATTTTAAAAAATAACATGTCACCTTCTTATCTTTATCACAAATGGAGATCAGGTAGGGGCTTATTTGTTATGAAAAGAAGACCCGTTGTGTTTCCACTAGCATGAAGATTCCCTTGCTTTGGTCCATGGATTTGACCCTTTCTTGAAAGCAGACCACATTTTTTAACCCTTTTAATGGATCCGGCGAGGCAAGAACATTTATGAAATTGAAAGAAAAGACTCTTGAGAAAGAGAAGGCTGAAATCTACAGTCACAGCAAGTGGCTCTGAACTCTACCATTAACTCGTTCAGTCCCTATCTCATTTATCTTCAAATAAATTCGATTAAGATAGCCACTCATATTTTACTGTGTATGAAATTATTTTTTATTTAGAAATATATTAAATTTATATATTTTTTATTTTTTAAAATTTATTTTTAAAATCAACATATTAATACAATAAAAAAACATCAAAAAATTAATTTTAAAAAAAAAAATTTAACCTTTAAATAAACAATATTTCAACCCCATTGTCAAACAACAGAAAAAAATACAATATTGGCTGTTTTTGCACTTAAAAGCATAGTTTTAAAACCAGACCCCATCTGACGAGTTGATCCAGAATTAGGCCAATTCAGGGTTGTAACCAAGTCGGGTTAAAGAAAAAACAGGGGAATGAAAAATCTAGTGTGACTCGGCTGACCCGGCAAGACCTGGTTGTAACCCGTTGACTTTTTTTTATTAAAATAACGTCGTTTTGATTTTAAAAAAAAATTGACCTACATAACCCGATCAAAACCAGAAACTCAAGTCAGCCACTTTGCCGAGTCTAAAAACTATGCTTAAAAGGGTTGATTGTGATTTTTGTCCTTCTATTCTTGTTTTTCTTTTTTTATGGATTATATATATATATATAGGAACAACCTTTGTTGAGGTTTATATGCTTCCATTTATTTCCGTTAATCAAAACGGTACATGTCAATCACTATGCATTTAACTAATAAAAATGGGTTAATAACATGTTTTTTCTTTGTATTTTTATTTATTATAAATTTTTTCATGGTACATTTTTTGTACGGATTTTAGCTTTCTACTGGATGTTCTATTAAATTTTATATCTTTCTATCTAATTTTATTAAATTATGTGACACAAACTATTAGAAATGTATCATCAAATTAAGAAAATGAGAATTTAGTTACAAATATTGTTATATATCAAATATTTAAAATTAGTTTAGAAAATACAAATAAAAAATTAGCATTTAATAAAAAAACATTATTATAAATAAAACAACGAATCATAAATTTATCCTTCTATGATTAATTGTGTGTTTGAAATAATTTGTTACATAAATATAAAAATAAATACGAGATAGTTTTTTTTTGTATAAATAATACGACTTGTTAGTTTAGTTATTTTTTCTTCTTCTTTTTTTATTACATTATATCTTTTGAATTTCTTTTTTTTATATTTTTTTCATGTATAATATTTTTAGTATTTGTAACTAAATTCACTACCAGAAATTCGCTAACTACCAACGGATTTACCGACAGAATATTTCTGTCAGTAATTCGAGGTCGAAATTACCGACAGCCACTTTTCTGTCCGTAATTCAGTCGGTAACTACCGACTGAATTACGGACGGAAAAGTTTCCAAATTAAAAAAAAAAAGATGGGTCGCTGACGTGGAGGTTTTGGCGGGTTATTTATTTTCGACGGCATCGCCGATGGATTTAAAACGCATTGACGTGACCGGTTCGCCGTTTAAATTACCGACGGACTCACCGAGGGATTTGAAATGGCAGATCTGTATGGTGACGTGTCTATGTTTCCGTTAGAATCACCGACGGAAAATCCGTCGGTGAAACCGTCGGAAAAAGTTAATATATAACAGCTCTGCCGACCCTCTCCTCTCCTGTTTCTCCTTCTTCTTCCTAATCCCAACTCTCACCATCTGCAAACAACCAGCCCCCCCCTCCCCCCCTAAAAAAAATCTACCTCATATCAGTATAACAAGTTATATTTCTTGAAGTTTTGTGGTCACAGCATCCGTGTGCTGATTTACCGATGGATTTTATTAATTTTTGTAAGTAATTCTATCTTTTTAAATTTTAACATTTAATTAAATGTCAATTTTATTGTATTTTTAGTATATGTATTTTTTTAGTAGATGTACATGTTTTATTGTTATTTCTCAAACAAACTTGTAGTATATGAATATATAATTCTATACCTGTTATGATTTGTTTTAGACTTTGTAAGATTGTATTTGTTTGTAAATTGTTAAAACTTTATGGAACTACCGAATTACATATGCTATTTTGAAATAATTAATAGCTTGCTTAATGGGTCCGTTTAAAGTTTTATCAATGGCATTGCGGAGTGGTAATTTCTGTAAATTTATATATTTTAATTCGTATGGACGTTGATAAATGATAATGAATATTTAATATTTATGAGAAGTTGTGATTGGTTTGTTGGATAATCTCGAGGTAAAGTAATATTTTTGCAAGTTTATTTACCTAACTTAGTTAATTAATACATGATGTCATCATAATTTTATAGAGGTTCGATATAAGTCATGGATGATCGTTCATGGATGTATCGAGATTCACCCCAAGGATTGCGGAGGATGGATTATTGTAACGGGGTTCAGGGTTTTATTAATTTCGCAACATCTATTTCCAGAAATTTTACTGTAGGCGGTATTAGGTGTCCATGCAGGAAGTGTGAAAATAAAAAGTATCTGCATCAAGATGTTGTAATGATGCATCATCTACACAAAGGGTTTATGAAGAATTACCAGTGTTGGTATGCACATGGAGAAGTATTTGGTAGTAAGAGGAGAATGGAAGAAACGGTGGTTGGGTCTACTTCTAGTGCTAACAACGTGCATGAAACGGCAAATGACAACACTAATCCTTACAGAAATATGGTTATGGATGCAATGAGAATGAATCAAGGTAATGGCAGTCAATGTCCAATCATAGAAGAAGAACCTAATGCAGATGCAACTAGGTTTTTTGATTTGTTGAAAGATTCTGACGAACCATTATGGGATGGCTGCACGAACCACAGTAAATTATCGGCTGTAGCACAGGTGTTCACCATCAAGTTAGATCACGAGTTGAGTGAGGCCGGGTATGACAAGATTATTGAATGGGCAAGAAGCATTTTACCTGAAGGGAACAGGCTGAAATAGAACTTCTATGTTACGAAGTCCATGATGAAACCCCTCAGTTTAGGATACCAAAAATTGACATGTGCCCTAACTTCTGCATGTTATACTACCTTGAAAATGCTGAGATGACCGAGTGCATGACATGCGGGCATTCCCGTTACAAACCTAGAACTGGCAGGGGAAAGACTCTAGTGGTATATAAAAAACTTAGATACTTCCCGATCACACCTAGACTGCAGAGGTTATTCATGTCACCAAGGATTGCTGAGCACATGACATGGCACCAAGCACACCATGCGGTTGATGGAGTGATGGTTCATCCTTTTGACGGCGAAGCGTGGAAATGCTTTAACAGTGTTCATCCTCACTTTTCAGCTGAATCAAGGAATGTGCGTCTTGGGTTGTGTACAGACGGATTCAACCCATTTGGGTCATTTGCTGCTCCTTATTCTTGTTGACCGGCCATACTCATAGCTTATAACTTGCCACCGGGAATGTGTATGAGGCCGGAGTTCATGTTTTTATCTACTGTCATACCCGGTCCAAGAAGCCCGGGGCGGAATATAGATGTTTGTCTTCGATCGTTAATTGATGAGTTGGCGCAGTTGTGGTCCTTCAGAGCTCTGACTTATGATATATCGAGGAAACCAAATTTCCTTATGAGGGCGGCTTTGATGTGGACTATCAATGATTTTCCAGCTTATGGAATGTTTTCTGGTTGGAGCACGCATGGGAAACTCGCATGTCCATACTGCATGGAAAACAATAAGGCATTCACGCTAGCAAATTGAGGTAAAGCTTCTTTTTTTTACTGTCACTGTCGCTTCTTGCCACTTAGTCACAAGTACAGAAAGAACAAAAGAGATTTTTTTCTTGGCAGAGTTGAAAAAGATGTTGCATCCCCGCGTCTTTCTAGTGAAGAATTGCATGATGTTGTCTTAGAGTACGGTGACATTGTGTTTGGCCTTCAATCAGGGAAGCAAAAGTTTTCTGGTTTTGGTTTGACCTATAATTGGGTAAAGCGAAGTATCTTTTGGGAGCTTCCTTATTGGAAGACCAATCTGATCCGCCATAACCTTGACGTCATGCACATCGAAAAGAACATGTTTGAGAACATTTTCAACACCGTCATGGATGTGAAGGAGAAGACAAAGGACAACATCAAGGTTAGATTGGATATAGCTTTATACTGTAACCGTAAAAATATGGAGTTGGTTTATGATGAGTCATGGGTCGCAAAACCAAGAGCAAGCTTCGTGTTAAAGAAAAACGCACAACTGCTAGTCTACAAATGACTTAAGAGTCCGCGTTTTGCAGATGGACATGCATCAAACATATCAAGGCTGGTTAATATAGAGGACTGCAGATTGGATGGAATGAAGAGTCATGACTGCCACGTGTTTATGCAAACACTTATCCCATTAGCTTTTCGTGATTTGTTGCCAAAAGGAATATGGGATGCACTCACGAAGATCAGTCATTTCTTCAGAGATATATGCTCCAGCAAGTTGAATGTTGATCACATTGAGAGGCTTCAAATGAATATCGTCGAGACACTATGCAAACTTGAGATGATATTCCCTCCATCATTTTTTGACTCAATGGAGCATCTCCCTATACATCTACCGTTCGAGGCAAAAGTTGGAGGACCAGTCCAATATAGATGGATGTACCCATTTGAACGGTTAGATATTACAGTTGCAATGTAATTCATATATAAAAGTATTTTATATGTTTTTCTTAATTGAAAATACTTGATTAATATTTCAATGCAGGTACTTGTTTAATCTCAAGAAAAAGGTTAAGAACAAGGCGCATGTTGAGGCTTCGATATGTGAGGCCTATATTGTTGAGAAGATCTCAATATTTATCTCGTACTATTTTGAACCTCATATGAGAATGAGAATCAATCACGTTCCACGGCATGATGATGGCGGTGAAGTGCCTTCCAGTGGGAACTTGTCAATATTCTCTAATACTGGACGACCCACACCTAAAAATGCCGTAAGAGGAAGATATTTGTCGGAAATAGAGTTCAAACAAGCACACAACTATGTTCTATTTAACTATGATGAGCTGAGACCTTTTATTTAGTAAGTTTATACTAATTAAACTTTATTAGTAATATACTGTTAATTATATATTGTAATATCATACACTCATTATCACTTGCAGGCAACATCGTCAATATTTGCTCTCCAACAACTCACAGCAGACCGAATCCCAGATCTTTCAATTACAAGATGAGCAGTTTGTCACGTGGTTCAGAACATATGTAAGCACTATCACAAACTCATTCTAACTTGCAAAATTATTGTACGTATGCATGTCATTACGAGATTCTCGTTCATTTATTGTTTATTGGTGTACATTACATACAAGGTTTATCAAATGGAAAGGAGTGCACCTAAGTCATTGTCTTCAGTAAGCCTGGGGCCTAGAAGAAAATGTAAGTGCTACAACGGGTATTTTGTCAATGGATATGTTTTCCATACTGAAGAATACGGGCAAGGAAGAAAGACATACAACAGCGGTATTTGTGTTAAGGGATCCACTAGTAGTGAGTTAGAAGTTGACTACTATGGTAGATTAGAAAAGGTCGTCGAATTGCAATATCATAATGAGCAGAATATAGTGTTTTTATTCAAATGCTATTGGTATGACACGACTGACAGAGGAATCAGAGTTGATCCGCACTATGGTCTGGTCGAAATCAACTCAAAAGCTAGACTCCACAACATAAACGATGTCTTTGTTTTCGCAAAGCAATGTCAATAAGTTTATTACACATACACCCCTTCATTTAGAAAGGATCGATCAAGAGTGAATTGGTTATCCGTTTTAAAAACAAAACCCCGGAGTCGTGTCGAGGTTGTTCAGGATGAGAACGAAGACACAAGTGTGCGAGATGAAGTCTTTCAAGTTAGTAAGGTGGTTGAACCATATCGAGTTGCTCCTTCGATTGAATTGGAAGAAAATTCAAATTTTCATGTTTTCGATGATAGTCTTGTTGATGTTGACGCAGAGGAGTTGAATTTTGTTTTAAGCTCTAGCGGACAAGCAAATGTCGATGAAGAAGATGATTTTCAAATTGAAGATTGCGATGAAGGTGATGACAATTCAATTGATGACGAAGAAGAAGAAAATTCTGACTAACTACCAAAATGAAGCCTTATGTAAAACCCTTTTTTTCATGTAATTTAGATTATGGATGATATATTTTGAAACACAAAATATTTATTACTTGAAATAATGAGTTAAAATGCCACAATTACGAAATAATTACTTGAAATAATTATTTGAAAATGGATGATATATTTTGTGACTCGAAATAATTACTTGAAATGCCACCACATCACCGACGGCCACACCGACGCACGTAGTCCGTCGGCATTTCACAGAGAGTTCGAAAATAATTACTTGAAATGCCACCACATCACCGACGACAACACCGAAAAATATATAGTCGTCGGTACGTTGTCAATGTTACCGACGGACCGCGCGAATATCAAAGGGTTGTGCATTAAATGCATCTCTGACCGCGTCATAATGCCGACGGATTTACCGACAGACTGGGAAAAATATGGAGGGCCATTAAAAAAATTGGTGCGAAATTCAAATTTTACCGACGGATTTTTAACACCTCACCGATGGAATAAATTAAAATAATAATTAATTATATAGCCATCGGTGAATCCATCGATAAAATTGGTATTTATCCTCCCCCAACCGCCTCTTCAGTTCATTTTCTCTTCTCCTCAGTTTTTCACTATTCTTTTCCTTTCCGTTCTTCACTCCGTTCTTCAGGCGATCCTAAGCTTTTTTTATCGTGAATCTCCATCAGTTTAAAAGGTTAGTGTTTCCTCTATTTCATTTTACTTTATGGTTTTTTTTTGCTATTTTTTTGGTTATTTTTTTTTGGTGTATTATTTGTAATGTAGATAAAGTCTCAAGCTTTTTTTATCGTGAATCTCCATCAGTTTAAAAGGTTAGTGTTTCCTCTATTTCATTTTACTTTAATGGTTTTTTTTTTTGCTATTTTTTTGGTTATTTTTTTTTGGTGTATTGTTTGTAATGTAGATAAAGTCTATAGTTTTTTTTTTGCATAATTCATTGCTAAAGTCTATTGTTTTTTTTTTGAATTTATTGAATATTTTTTATTGTTGTATTGACATAATTATTATTAATTTGTTGAATATTTATTGTTAATGTTGAATTTACAATAGAATTAGTAATTGAATATGTTGGAATAATTATTAATTATACTTTATTATTGCATGAATTGTGTTTAATTTTTTCCATTTATTTTGATTGTTATTCTAGAGTTTTTTTTTAATTTATTGTTTTGTTGTATTGGCATAATTATTGAATAATTTGTTGAATTGTAATTCTTAATGTTGAATTTACCTTAGAATTAGTAATTGAATATGTTTGAATAATTATTAGTTTTACTCTATTATTGCATGCTTTGTGTTTAATTTTTTCCATTTATTTTGATTGTTATTCTAGAGTTTTTTTTAATTTATTGTTTTGTTGTATTGGCATAATTATTGAATAATTACTTGAATTGTAATTCTTAATGTTGAATTTACCTTAGGATTAGTAATTGAATATGTTGGAATAATTAGTATAGATTGGGTAAATTGGTTGTGGCTATTGTTAATATTTGCAGGTTTGTGGATTTGGGTAGTATCCGGTATAGGGGAGATGCTGTCGAATTTTTTTTTTACATTTGAATTTAATTATATAATTATTTGTATAAAATTGTGTAAATGCGTAGAACGAAAACCAAAGCTGGTCGCTCAAGTATGGTCACAACTAGTTCGTCTAGCAGCGAGGATGATATTTCCTTAGGTGCCTCTCAAGAAGAGGCACCTACACCACCTGCCATCAACCGATGCTGCCTCTTCCAGCGGTACTTCACAGCGCAGAGGCGGCGTGCCTTCGCACCTGAATCAATTTAGCCGCAAGTACGAGGCACAGTGGAAGGACGACCTTTCAATGTAAGTTTGTTAAGGTTTTAGTTTTTTTTAAAAAAATTACAACATAATTTATGAAGTAATCACTATTGAATTTATTTCATTTATTTTTAGGTTCACAAACATTGAAGTCGCCCGACTAATATCATCGGCGTTTAAATCATCGATGGAGATTCTATTGTTTCAATGGAGTCAGATATCCAAGCATCCTGAATGGATGCCTCAAATCAATGCATGGTTTAACAAGTTTGAGGTTGGTATTAATTTATAATTTTTAGCTTATTAATATAATTGTAAATAAATTATTATTTTTATTTAAACTTGTTTATTTATACACAACACAAATTCTGCTGGGACAGTGAGCATAACACTGTTGTGAGGAGGGTGTGGGAAAATCACGCAGCAACTAGGTAAGATCGAAAACAATACAAGATTTTTTTTAGACAAAAATTTATGTTTCGAAATGTAATTTTTGGTTGCGTGAAGTAGGTTGCGTGATTTTTGGTATGAAGCACAAAAAAAAGCAAAAAAAACTGCGAGGGATAGGGGTTTCCAAGGCTGGAACGATGTTGCGGTTTGGAGGGATTTCAAACCGATATACATCCCGGAAGATATATGGCTGCACTATCTTGAGCACGTGACGTCTAAGCGGTTCACACGATGCTCACAGTCCGGTGCTGGCAACCGGAATCGACCAATTCATGGTGGGGTGACAACGCACACTGGCGGCTTCGTTCCGTTTGCTGCACATGCGAAACAGATGGTAAGATTAATTTAAATGAAATATATCGTTAAATTCAGTTGTTGTTAATATATCTTTTTTCATTATAGGTTGCGTCTCTTGGACGTGAGCGGAGCCCGATGGAGCTGTTTGTGGAGACGCACGTGCGGAGTTAAGACCACCAGAAAGGGGCGCAACAGTTCGTTGATAACCGTGCTCAGTATTTCGTGGTATGTTTGTTCAACCATTTTATTTTTTAAGTTATTATGTAAGTTATTATGTTTATTGTATTGAATATGATGATTACTTTTTTTTTTTAATTTTCAGGAGACCTATAATAATCGGTTGAGGGAGAGATACGGGGATGATATTTTGACCCATCCAGAATTCGATCCGGATTTGTGGATGGAGGTTCGCTCGTCGGGTGGACCCTATAAAAATTGGGTTTACAGGGTCTCCAACACTACGGTCGACAACTTGCGGTCGACCCGTAATGTTTCAACCGTTGGGAGCTCCCAATCAATATCGAGCTCCCAATCTAAGGAGTTCGTGGCCTTGCAGCAACACACAACTCAGCTTACTGAGAAATATGATAACCTATCAGCGGAGTACGAACAACTCAAAGCGTCTCATGCACAACAAAGAGCGGAGTCTGAGCAAATCAAAGCGTCTCAAGCACAACAAAAAGCGGAGTATGAAGCGGCTTATGAACAACAAAAAGCAGTTTATGAACAGCTTCGCGAAATGATTATGAACATGGCAAATAGTGGAACATGTGCGCCTAATCTTTTTTGGCAGTATAACCACCAGCCTCCTCCAGGATCTCCTCCTCCTTCTCCAGCTCCACCTTTATATTAATTTGTAATAAACATTATTTACCTTTAAAACTTCATTTAATATTTTTCTTGAAACATATTCAGTTTGTAATGAATATTATTTAACTTTGTTTTTTTTTTTTATGTTTAATATAAATTTTATTTGCATAATTGGTTTGTATTACAATTAATTTATATAGTTTTATATTATATATCCTAAATTTTTTTAAAAAAACAAATTAAGAAAAAAACTATTACCAATGATTTTACCGATGGATGAATTCGGTCGATATTTTAAACACTCATCGACAGAATTACTGATGGAATTAATCCGTCGGCATTTAACAGTAAGCTGCCACCAGTACCGACGAATTTACAGACAGATATATTCGATCAGTATTTCATACACTCACCGACGGATATATTCCGTCGGTCAATCACAATATCAGACGGAATAAAAATCCATCGGTATATTTCAAGCAGGAATCTTTTTTTTTGGCGCGTAAATTCCGTCTGTAAAACCATCGGCAAATAGTTTTTTTGTTTTTCTGACCGATATAGCAACGGAATGGGGAATCACCGACGAAGGTAAAGTCGACGGACGTAATCCGTCGGTGATGATATCGGTAAAAAAATCACTGACGAACTTCTAATCACACACCGACGGAATTGTTCCGTCGGTAAAACTGTGAAATCTTGTAGTGATTCTCTATTTTTTTTTAATTTGATGATAAATTTCCATTGGTTTGGGTTTTTCAATTCATTTTTTTTAATTTTTACATAAGTAGCTTTATTTTTTAAATAGTGATATTAATAGTGTACCTTTTTTTTTTTTTATCAGTATCATATGATTTAATAAAATTAGATAAAATGATAGGAACTGTAATGAAACACATAATAAAAGGATAGAATCCAAAAAATAAATTATACAAGAGTAAAATCCATGAAAAATGAATATAAGGTTAATTAGAATATAGTTTATATATATAAAATAAAATGATAATAAAAACGCAAAACTTGCCATTAATCCTTCACTTAAATAGATGGTGGCGTTTCCTCCTTCGGCCCATTTGTAATCGATCATGTATTAACAAATGCATTGACACCTCATTGTACAATTTCTACCATTAACCCATCGATGCCTAATACGTTTTAAATTTGGCAGGCACATCCTATTTTTCTACAATTTTTTTTTAATTGTTTCCTATTCTGAAATAATAAAGAAATTATATAAAAAACAAAAACACTTTGAAAAATTTTCAGTTCACGATTTCTTGATATGTTGAAAAAAATGGTCTATTCGTTTTTAAATTGTGGAAATCTTTTCATGAAGTCTACTTTAAATGTTGAAATCTCTGAATACTCTTCATATAATCACTAAAATAAGTCCCTCACTATTTTTTCTTTCATTTTGTTTTCTAATTTAATATTTCAATATTAAATTTGTATTGAGTTTTTTTTTTATTTTTCAATATTTGATTGATTTTGAACTTATTTTCATAATTTGCTTACGTACTTTGAGATTCTCAAAATCTCAAACGAATATCCTGATATTTAATTTATACTCGATTTTACAAGTGTCTAGTTTTGTTATTATAATTTTTTTTTAAAAAAAAACTAAAGTTACCAAACCCAATGACAAAGATTGCAGGTTTGACGTGTTAAACAATAAAACTCATATCAATCCAATATGTCGCAATTTTAATGTTAAAAAAAAATCATCTTAAGAAAATAAAGTAACACTGTGCTTTTTTACTTATAGTCTATGTTACTTTTGAATTTGTCAAGTCAATTAGGTCACATTAGAATAATTTTCACATAATTTAATTTTAAACCCGAGTTAGATAAGAAATCGGGTTAGAAGATTTTAAAATTGACATATTAGACGAGTTTAATAAAAATATTAATTTTTTTCTTCAACCTGGATATTTTTTTTACTTTAAAAAAACTTCAATTCAACTCATAGCTACATGAAAAGTTTTACGGTGGTTAGGAAGTAACTAAGGTGTCTTATTCTCACCTTAAAGAAAGAGACAAACACAAAGAAAAAAGAAAAGTTGACTTAAAGGCCAGTGCTACACTGCATGCCAAACAAAAAAAAAAATTAATAAATAATAAAAAGGACCTAAAAAAACAACAAACCAGGAAGATCATCAAATATCACGACTCGAATCATAAGAATAAGACAACCTATTAGAAGGCAAACAAGATAAAATTACAAATGTCAAATCTAAAACATCTTAATGTTGAAGGATGAAAAAAAAATACTAAAAAAAAACATAACCTAAATAAGTCCGAGCCAACCCGTCAAACTCTTGACTCATATGAAATGGATAATTAAATTCCAAAAAACTCAATATGAAAAGATGAAATTGAAAACAAATAGTGTAAAAAGAATTGTTGTTAACCCCGATTAATTTTTCAAACTCGTGACTTGGATCATGAAACCAAAATCACCACATCGAGAAAAACACATGGAGCTAAATTTCTAACAAACCCTATATCAAAAGATGAAATTAAAAAAAAAATTAAAAGATCTAAAAAATAACATTTAAAATAATAAGGATTAACTTTAAAATAAAAGATGATACGTATATATTTTGATTGAATAATAAAATTAAAAAAAATTATAAAATGATAAAAAAGCTATTAATTAAAAGAATGAGATTAATGTTTATTTTGTCGACACCTCGAGATACCCATTTATAGATATTTTGTTTTTTTTTTTAATGTTTATCTAATAGTTATAACGTAGACACCCATGTGTCATTCTTCTTCGGATGATAGCTCTTCTGATTAAATAATTATAATCATAAAAAGAAATAAGGAAATTTGGAATTTATATATAGACTTAAACATGCATGAAATTATAGTTTAGCGAATCATAATAATATGATTCACTAGTACTGATTCTATTCAATTGTTAAATTTCTTTGCACAAATTACAGTTAAAAAAAAGAAAAAAGAAAAAAACAAGTTTTAATTTGCTGTTTGCCGTACGTTATCCTGAGTGATCTTCAGCTATCCACAGATCATCATTACTCGTGGCAAATAGTGCATGCATCAAATCAATTCCAGGCATCGCCATAAATGACAATAAAACCTGAAACTCTAAGCACAGTTGTTTTCCATAGAGATAATCATCGAGGTTCAATTTAATGGCGGTATTGGGAAACGCTCAAAGTCAAGTCGCGAGAAAATTTAAGAGCCCTAATTTATTTCCCATTAAAAATTGCATTAAACCAACTGTCTCCCTCCTTTCTAACTTACTAATACATTTCAAATCCCAATGCCAAGGCCACTGCCCTGCACCTATCTTTTCCCACCATGAACAACGCTCTCTTGTCAAAACCTGGCAATGATTTTGACCAACTCCTCCCTGGTCTGGTCTGTTCCCCAACCCAATCTTTAATCTTTATTTTTTTTTCTAAGTGTCTGGATTATGTATCTTTCTTTCAAAATTCTAAAATTAATAATTCTGTAAAATTTTAATGATTTTAAAATTTATAATATTTAAATTAATGAATATTTAAATTAGTGATTTTTAACGAGCAAATTCAAGAATGGATAAATCCCTACCTTCTTAAATTTTGAGTTTATATGCTCTATTAACATGAACCCGTTGATATCAACCAAAACTACTGTTTATTGGTCACAATAAAACCATCCCACGTTTACATATTAAGAATGCCTTTGGCTAAAAAACCTTCTCGGATGCTTGGTTTAGAGGTTCAGCTCTTCAGCTTTGACTGTGCCAACAATGTACCTTTGGCTTATAGCTGCGGTAGCTTTTGTAGATGCAAGTGATAAGTTGTCGAAAACAAAAGAAAACGACGTTGGCATAAAAGTTGCGGATGATACGAGAAATAAAATTACAAAAGCTTGAAAAAGTAGATTTTCACTCGAAATGGAAACTCTTAATTTGTGTGTAGAAACATGCAAGTACACAGGAGGCCGGTTAAAAAGATAGAATTATAGCCATTTAGGTAATGTTAAATGATAATAACTTAAATGTTAACAGTTTTATTTTTTCTGTGATCTTAAATTTAAGTTTTTAATTGTTTATACGATGGTCATTGAAGATTTATATAATTGTTAGTTTCAGGATCTATAAGATTAATCATAGTATATATAAGCTGACTCGAATACCAATATTAATTTAAAAAAATAAAAATATAAAATATATATGTTCGCCGCACTTTTAAAGTGGAAATAAATTAATGTATGTTTGGAGTGAAAGTATAAAAAGACATTTCTTTTTTATTTCCACCATCGCAGTTGGTTGCTGTTTTAATAGTTTTTTTAAACTTCGAGGGACAGAAAAAACCTCGCTCTTGGGGCCAATAGGTGCCTTGAGTGCATATACAACTGTGTTTAACACTGTCCCAACTCGTAAAAAACGTATTTTAAATTAATGATTTAATATAGCAATATCATATAAGAATCACAAAGTGACTAGCTATTTAAGTAAAATCTTTTGTTTCAAAAAAATAATAATATTGGGTATACAATATATCCTTTTGTATATAAAAGTATAAATTAAAAAATATATGTAAATATTTAATTAAATAAATGGATAACAATCTATGTAAATAATTTTTTTTATTAATAACAAAAAAATTAAAAACATCAAAAGATGAATATATTTAATTACACAAAATAAGATATAATTCAAAAGATGAATATATTTAATTACACAACATAAGATATTTAACTGATTATATTTTATAAATTTTTTTATTTAAATTAATAAAAAAAAATAAAAACATAAATAAAATTGGTTGAATGAATCCACGTCCTATAACAAATCCTATAACAAATATTATACAAGGCCGAAAATATAAGAAATATTATTTAAAAATAAATATTATTTATTTTGAAAAATAAAATTTATTTTTTTAAAATAAAAAAATATAGATAGTTAGAATAATATTTTTAGAAATCAAACATAAAATTAAAAAAATACTTGTAAAAAAAACATGCAATAAGTCATGAGACATAAGTAAATTTATAAAAAAAATAGAGAATAATTACAAAACTAATATTAAAAAAAGCTATAAAAAGAATAAACAATAAAATAAAAAATAAAAAAAATGAATAACATTAACCTTTTAAATTTATAACATAGGATATTAAATCAAAAGAAAAAAAAATCCATGAGAAGGTATAAAAATAACCACAAATACAAACTTTTGTTTTTAATCTCTTCTAGGATCAATTAAATAATATTGTAACGTCGGATCAATAAAGTATTGTAACGAAGGGAAAAACAAAAAAAATACCCTTCTTCAACAACCTGGTGTTTTGATCATGGGGGAAAAAATTACTGTTTAAAAACCTTACTTTCACTGTAAAAAATTGGAAAAAACAATGTGAAAGGGGAAAAGCCAAAGCAAAAATATAATTTTACCACATGGCCATTGTAAACTATCCAGTGTTCCAGTAAAACCCACATTTTGTTTTATGCGTTATGCATATAGATTATTTATTCACAGCTTATTAAACATGAGATATTAACAGTCGGATTTGCTTATCCGAAAGAAAATTTCTTGAGCGAGTAGGTTAGATAGATAATAAGATTCTACAACTCCAATATTTGTACTTTTGTCATTACATAAACCAACAAAGGTACAAAAGTTAGAAATGTCTCTTCGACATTTTTTGCCATTACATCCACAAAATGCCTAATCTAAAACATAAAATTTCATGTCAACAAGGAAAAGACTTCCACTTTATTATGCGGCCGTTCATTCTACAAACGAATTATTTTGTACCCGGACATGACGTTCACGTGCAGAACAGCAAGAACCATTTTCACAAGTCACGTGCCTAGCAGCCATAGTAATAATGCAGCTGCTTCTCGGAACCTGTGGTGGTGTTAGACCTCACAGAGAAGACTCCATTCCAGATCTCAGTGAAAGCTCTAACGATAACCCCATGATAGCAAGGCGAATTTAGCTGCAAGAAACAATCAAGGAGCTGTCTAAGATCATCCTTTGAGTAAATCTGCTTCTCCAGTATCATTTGCAACATTGAGTGTCTAAAATCCAGATAAGGGTCATCGGAATCTTTCTCTACAGCAACGCTTTCACCTCCAACACGCCCAAATCCTCGCACGGCTCTTGAACACGTCCCGCTGTTGTCTGTGTCAGAGAAGAAATAGGGTGGTGTGTCCATTGATGGAGAGAATGTGGAAGGGGTGTCATGATATTCATGGCCATTTGGAGACTGGTTTGTGGTTATTTTTGTTGAAGAGGTCGAAGAAGAGGAGCAGTAGAGATCCTTCTTCTGTTTTCTGTAACTGGGGGTTTGGAGTTTCGGTTTTGGCTGGAATATATTGGAAAGTTTTGGTTTCTTGCAGCTGCTACAGCCTAAGTTCACCGAGACTGTGTTGAAAAGGAGCTTTTTCTTGTTAGTGGACATTGTTGATTGTTAAGAGTGCGTCTGTGAGAGAAGGAGAGGTGAAAGGAGTCTGTTGGGATTTCCTTGAAGAGCGCCTGAGCAAGTGAATGAATAGAGATGAGGCATTTGACTGAGGGAGGGGAAGGAAGGGAGGGTTCTCTATAAATCCTGCATGCCTTATGATGGGCCCCCGCTCTATATATGATATTTCGACTCGTCTGTTAGCATTCATGTAATCACAGCGTGATCTTGACCGTGCACGAGTTATTCTTGATCAGGCAAATTTTCCATGATGGAATGGTGTAAATCAACTGTTAGACATGGCTCCAAAGGCCCATTGGTAAGCTGTCATGTTATATACTGTAACGTCACAGTTGTTTTCTTCTTCCTAGTTTAATCCAGGGAGGTACCATACCATGATTTGAGGACAACTATAAAGAAGATAGATTCTCACATAAATAATTACAAGATAGATGCTTGACGATGATTATTGACCTTTTTCCCATACAGGTAAGGCCTCGAAAGCAAGGGAACTGGTTCATCATGGTAAAGCTAGGAATCATGCTAATTAATCTCAATTTATTCTTTCATAAATAACTGATAACAAAAATAAATTAAAACGATAGTATGTTTAATACAAATTATTTTATAACAACTCTTTTGAAGAATATATATATATATATATATATGTATATGTATATAAGTTAGAATCCATAAACCATAAGTTAAAAATCTTAATTTTTATTAAATTAGAATTTTGACTCAATTTTGTAATAAGTTTTTTTTTATTTAAGCTCATAATTAATTTTAACCAAATTTATTTATGATTTTTATATAGCTAAGAAATTTAAATCAATTCATCGTTTGGAGTTGTGTTGAACTAATTTTTTATTAATTTTTTGTTTTAAATTAGTTTTTTTAATGTTTTTGAATTGTTTTAATATACTAATATTAAAAATATTTATTTTAATATATTTTCGAGTATAAAACACTTTAAAAAACAATATTTTTCATAATCTCAAAAAAATCCTAAATCAAACACACATCTAATGCTAAACTTCTAACTCCTGGCATTTACATGTTTAGAACATAACCAACTTGGATAGAAGACACTGGTAAACTTTTGAATTTTAGTATTGAAAACATAATCAAGTTTTGTTTATGATGAGAGGATTAGTGAATAAAAACGACAAACCTAAACTAATCCTTGCTTCTTTGGCAACTGAAACAAGATAACATACACTGAAACCTATGAAGAACTCCAATGTGTTTTTCATTTCCAAGTAAACTATTCTAGTTTAATGTAGGGAATGGTGAAAAACAACTTTTCATTTAGTAAAATATAAAAAGTGAAGTTATTATTTTAATAGAAGAACACATGATCCTTGCATTTTTTATTATGGAAACGCGGTACAAACTGTATTTTAAAAAAATATAAATTTTTTTTTATTAAAATTTAATATTATTAATATGATTTGAATTATTTTGATATTAAAAATAATTTTTTTTCTAAAAATTATTAATACATATTTTAATACAAAAAATTATTTAAAAAATAACCACTACTATACTGCCGATCACCCTCGACCTCTCTACCCTTATAAAGGCAGCAATATCCAGCACCAATCTGTAGAAAAAGTTGTTTTCCAGCTTTAACACTCTGGTAAATCTTCAACCATGTACAGATCCGGTTTAATATCTATGAGAAAGTAGCGAATCTCCCGAATTCAAGAAATATATGACGCTATGATTATGAAAGATTCGGAATCATTCAAGATTTTCCAATGGATTAAAGTAAAGCTATAATGGCACGGACTTTATTCTATTGTTCATTAAAAGAATAAAAAAAAAACACCTTAAATTATTCAGAATTATCCTGAATTTTGAGTCAAATTGAACTTAGTCCCCAGATTTTGATTTTTTTTTTGTTTGAGTATATATATATATATATATAGACCCCTCTGGATTTTTTCAATGTTATTAAATTTAGCTTATGTAACGTGTTAATCTAATGACCTGTTAACTTGAGATCTCGTTCAGTCCGCATTTCATATCAAATTGGGTGAGAATTCATCAATTAAAAACTAGACGACCCCATTATCAATCTACAATCAGATCAAAATTAGAAATTGATATATTTTGATTTAAAAAAAAAATTATATAAAAAATTATTTTAAATTTTTTAAAATTAATATTGAAATATTGTTATTTTAAAATATCCACACAATCTGTGATCCAGGCAAAGCTAAACTATTAGCTAGACTGGATTTTATAACTGTGGTTTTTTTTTTGTTTTTTTTAAATCACATGTTTTTATGACATGTATTGTATTTTTTAATTATTAACTGAGGTCAAAATGAATTAAAATTTTTTATTCATACAAAAATAAATTTGAAACACTTAAATTAAAAAAAAATCAAAAGCTAAGTTAAGTTTTACTCAAATTTCAGGATATTTTTTGATAATTTAGTAAAAACATAAAAATTACCCCTACCTTTAACTATTATCAAAATTAACAGAAAAATCTTTTTTTATATAAAAAATAAATTTGAAACACTTAAATTAAAAAAAATTAAAAGCTAAGTTAAGTTTTTCTCAAATTTAGGATAATTTAGTAAAAAAATAAAAATTACCCCTACCTTTCTATAATTTAATTCATATTATAATTATAATTACACGTTATAATTTGAAAGATTATATTTTATATCATAAATTTTATAGGTATATTAACATTTAATATTCTAAAAAAAATCAACAAAAGAAAAATCTAATTAAATTATAATTCGAAGAGGTATCACGTTTTCTGTGGGTGATTTGATACGGTCTGTTCTGGGTGTATTTATCTTAACATAGGATTTATCTGCAATCAAGGGATGAAAAAAAGAAGGGACAGTAAACTAGATCCTAACAGGAGATCAAATTGTTGCTGGAAGAGAGTGAGAAGAAGAAATAGAAGATCAATATACTGTTTGATCATCTTGTATTTAAGATAAACAAGGATAATTCAGGCTTTCATGGAAATTATTTTCTCATTTTCGCTGATGTCAATTTAGAAAAGAATACTAGAGTGCAATCTATTTGAATTAAAATTCATAGTAAATATGAAGAAATTTCAAATGAAGAAGAGATATTTCTCTGTAGTGTATAAAAAAACAATATAGAATGAGAAATCATACATAAAAAAAAATAATAATATTGAAAAGTTATTTAAAAATATTAGAGATGCAGCGTTAACAATTCAAAATCTAAGTAAAATTCAACTTGATATTAATAAATTATATACAGAGTAGAATTAAAATGAAATGTGGGCAAAAAATGTTAATTAAAAAAAAATTTGAGTTTAAAATTTTATAAATTAATTCAAGAAAAATGTTAATTTAAAATTTTATGAATTAACACTGTAGGAGGCTTAAGTGTTAAAATGATTTTTGTAGAATAAAAAAATTTATATTTGTTATTAATAAATATATTTATTTTTGATATTTTGGTCTAATATGTTTGTTAATTTGAAGTAATATATATATATATATATATATATATATATATATATATATATATATATATTTTAAAATGACTTGGTAGTATCGAATAATAAAAAAGAGTTAGTTTTGAGAGTTATTGTCAGTCTAAGTCTGACAAATGAGATAAAGAGGCACGGGCAATACAGACAAAATTGGGTTCAAAATCTTTCCTCGTCTGAAATCATTGGCATCCAATATCTAGGCATAAAAAAAGAAGATGAAAATAGTATTTGGATTTGTTAGTAAACCGACTGTCTTATGCTTCTAAAATAGTATTTTTTTTTTGTTTTTAAAAAAATTATTTTTTATTTTAAATTAATTTATTTGAATATTTTCAAATCGTTTTAATATATTAATATTAAACATATTTATTTTTAAATAAAAATAATATTATTTTAATATATTTACGTATGAAACACATTTTAAAAAAATAAATACTTTAAGAAAAAAAAACCCGTAAATATGCTATCGATTCCGTTGTCCAGTTAATTAAATAAATAGATTGAGCAGGCAAGAAAGTAATTGGTTCTGCAGATAGGGAGAAGTTTGAGGGTGCGAGGACGCTCTTTTTTCAACGAAGTACGAAATCTGATGCAGCGGGAGCCAGGCATTATTCATGGGCCGCTGAAACTAATGCTCGCAGCAATGCCAAGCAGGGAACGAAACCCACAAGCATGGACTGGAATCACATGTATTTTAGCAGAAATGATATCAAAAAACAACTGTGAAAACATGTTGGTATGCTCAACTTTGACCACAAGTGGAGGGAGGAAGCCTCCTCTGCCGGCGAACATGATATAAAAACCATACCCACTTGCACATTCTCCTCGTCCATATTGGTGGTGGCTTTTAGTCGGAAACTTGTGTTTACAAGTATAAGGACAAAAGTGGAAACAATATTTCTTGGCCAGAAAATCGAAGTCACGGGGTGGTTATGGGAACAATCTAAAATTAACCGATTTTCAGCCAGTGATCTTGAGATTCTGCTGACATCCCTGACTTTTTTTTTGTTTTGAAAGAAGAGCTGCTCGGGGGATGATTCTAATTCTTGCTGCAACTATTTTTTTTTTCCCCGCATCAAAGATGCTGCCTGAGTCGTTATAAGGACCCTGAAGAGGATTTTTCGAAGCTACTTAGCATAGTTATTAAATCCGGTTTGGAGTTGACCCAGTTAAAAAGCGAGGTCCTGAATTTTATGGATCAACTCGAGTCAATCTGGAAAAATTAAAAAAAATTAAATTTTTAATATTTTATATGAAAAAATTAAAAAAAAATCCATGTAAATATAGGCTATACATATTGTAAATAATGAAATTTAAAAGAATATTTTTTAAAAAAAATTATCCAACATTAAAAAGATATTATGTTAAACTTTTAAGTTAAAGTATTTAAATCAAAAAAATTTCTTATCCTACATTGAAAAAACGTAGCTTTTAACTTGTAAACATAGAGTATATGTACTAAGGGGTTTCAAATCCTCATTGAAAAAAGATAACTTTTTTCTTGGGAACATAGAGTATATATACTAATATGTTTTTAATCCCACATTGAAAAAAGATAACTTTTTTCTTGGGAACATAGAATAAATATATTAATGAGCTTATGAACATAGAATATATATACTAATGGGTTTCAAATCTCACATTAAAAAGATACTATGTTATCTTTTTAAGTTGAAGTATTTAAATCAAAAAGTTTTTTTTATCCCACAATGAAAAAACATAATATTTTTCTTGGGAATATAGAGTATATATACTAATGAGTTTCAAATCCCATATTTGAAAAAAAAAACCGGGTCAACCAGGTTTGACGAGGTCATTGCATTGACTGGTTTTTTGAAAAACCCGGACTGGTCCAGTCTCTAGATCGGCTGAATCTCAGATCAACCTGTCAGGCTGGTCCGAGTTTAATATCCATGCTACTTAGTCAGATAGCCTGGGCAAATCAAATGTGCGTTCTTAGAATGAATTATATACCATCATCTATCAGAATAATTATATCCACGCCTTCTCTTAAAAACCGATCCCTCTTGATAGACCTACTTACGTTCCTCGAGCTTATCTCTGTTTCCGGTTGAGCAAGACAATCGTTTTTTTTTTTGGTGTGTGTGTGTGTGTGTTTAGCTATTTGGGATGTTGTAATTGGAGTGTTCTGGGGTTTTCACTTTTCAGGCTAAGAAACTGTTTGTTTTTTATAATGTTTTTGAAAAACAAATAGAATTTTTTTTTTTCAAATTGATTTATTAAATACTTTTAGATCCTTTTAATATATTAATATCAAGAATAAAATTTAAAAAATAAAAAAATATTAATATATTTTTAAATACATTTTAAAAAACAAAAAAAACTTGTAGTTTTGACATCTTACAAAATTTGAATACCACGGTGAAATGACTGGATCATTTTGCATGACATGAATAAGATGTGGATCCTCCTAAGCTAACGTTATATGGGCCTAGGGCCGTTAATAAAACTAGAAAAAAAATGAGGAAATTATTTGGGTTTATATGAAAAATCACAACTTTCAGTTTGATTTAAAATAACAGGCAAATGTTTTTCTAGAGAACCTTTGTTTGTAAGAAATATTTTACAGTAATAATATTTAAAATATGATGGTAATTGAATGACAATAATGTGTTATGATGGAGAGGCATCGGTGATGATAGTAATAGCATGGTGATGAAGGTAGGGTGCAATGACGACAATAGAGATGATATTATAAGTAAATTATTAACGGCAAAATATTTAATAGAATTTTGAGTTGAAAATATATTTTAACAAATGAATTAAATTTAAAAATTGAATATGATATATTTTATAATAAATAGTTCTTTCAAAATAGTTTGCGAGAAACAATCACAAGAACAAAAAGCCCTCTTAGAGTGCAAATCAGTTTCATCGTTTTAACATTAAAAACAATAATTAAAGTTTTCACCGAAACAACCTTATATATTTGCAAGCACGAGCAGAAGTGGAGGATTGATGAATCTATAACCTATATAGGGGGGAAATGAACTGTACGGTTTGTTAGATTTTGCAAGAGTCCTGACTCCAAAATCGAGAGTGTTTACCAACTAGGCTATTTGCATTAGCAAGCGACCTCCCTTCATTGAATTATTTCCAAAAACACCAGAGAGCCAAAGATGGGGGAGAAAAAAGAGCAGAGAGAAAGATACAACAATCCTCGAGGGGATATTAACTTAATTTGAAATGAAACTATAAAAGAATGGGAGTCAGTGCGATCAGCTGTCCAACTTCCCTGTAAATCAGGGACGATAGATGACTGGAAATCAGAAAAATGAAAAGGCAGTTGACCTTTTTACCTCAGCTTGGTAATTTTTTCTTAATCAAGCTCGCTACATGGTGGGCAACCCATTCCGAGCCAGCCTCAGTGCAACAGAAACTATGAGTATGGCCTTCCCTTTCAATTGATAGAGAAATACCAGGAACCTGCTTCGAAATCTGCGAGCATGAAAGTGAGCTGAACAAAGCCTGGAAAGTGAAACTGAAGAATGCTAAACCGAGGGCAGAAACAGTGTAGCTTAATATATTGAAGCACAAGATCAGTTTCTTGAAGCAAGTTGATAAGAAAGAGTAGTAAACATCATGAAGCAGACTTACAGTGATCCATCATCACCATAAAGAGTGCAGTAAAGTTCACTATTTTGCAATCTTTATTCAATCACCATTCCCCAAGTAAGATATATATCTGCCACACCATTTTATCACAATGTATGCTTGTTTGGTGTCAGAATCATTTCAATCCAATAGTTTAAACTGTTAGATGAAGTCTCAAGATATGATTTATATAATTCTATAACAAATTCCTTCCAGTGAA
This sequence comes from Populus nigra, assembly GCF_951802175.1. NCBI lineage: Eukaryota > Viridiplantae > Streptophyta > Magnoliopsida > Malpighiales > Salicaceae > Populus > Populus nigra. The sequence goes on from NC_084868.1 coordinate 8,830,610, forward strand.
AGATTTTTGAACTTGAAACTTGCACAAACACACTATCTTGTGCTTAATTTTTATCAAATTGAATGAGGATGATGAGTTTCAAACTTGTGACCGATTGATCAATAAGGCTCCAATACCATATTACAAAACCATCTCAACCTAAAAGCTTAAGTTATTGGGTTGAATTAGTTCTTTGACATGGCATCAAAATGTAAGCTTGCTTTAAGCACTCTAATTTCTTCAAAGGAGGCACGACCCGACCAGTTAAGGTCAGGAGTGCATCGTCAATAGAAAGGATGAGGCGACCAGTGCACACCTGAGGCGGACCTACCAACACAGCCTAAAATCCAACCACGAGCTTTTTAACTACAACTACTTAAATATACGTTGTTAGAGTTGGAATTACCACGACTGCTGGCACTAGAATTGCCCTCTAATGAATGTGGTAGTCGTTTCTCAGGCTTCTTCTCCACAAAATAGAGGTCCAAAGACACTTATTGAAATTGGCATGATAACTGGAGAATTCTTGTTGTTCATACTCTTACTTTATATTCCTTAAAATTCAGTAAGATACTCTGCCATGATGTTTCAGAACTGCCTTATGCAGTCCTCTCTCCTTTGTTTATCTTGTGCTAAAACCCTCTGATTTGAAAATAGAATTTATAGTTTCTCTAGCTCACCGTAGGCTTAGTGTTCATACCAAATCATAGTATCCTAAGGGTCAACTATGCAAGTGGTAGCATCCTAAGGGTCCCAAACATGATGAAGGCAAACAGAAAGAGGTAGTATCCTAAGGGTCAACTATACAAAGGCTTCACCATACAAATTTAACATGCTCTCCATGAGCTAAACACGCAGGTCAGTTGTGCACACATACACAACGAGCTTTCAAGAGGATACAAGCATACAACAAGCCCTCACAAGAAATCATGAACCCATCCATCACTCACCTCTTCAAACATTTGCAGCGGACCCCAGTGGTCATCAACACCAAATAAGAAAGCAATTTTCTCGTGATTCTCTCTCATGAAAGCCCAATCTGGCATTTCTGAAAGCTAACATAAAAAGAACCATGATTAACCCTTGGTTGTAAATGTACTTTAATGCAATATGGGGGTGACACCCACTTAAACCTTTTTTCTGGATTTGAAGAGGTAACATCAGCTTTATTGTACCTGTAAGTGGATGAACAAAATGTTAAACAAAGGCTTTTTAGTGAAAATTTCAGGGAAAAAAAAATAAAAATCCAAGTACTAATAAACTATGTTTTGGCAAAATAAACATTTGACTATGAGGGTCAGATGTTAAGAAGGCTTTATGAAAAGAAAGAGTTTTGAAATGTGTCCCCAACATGACAATATGGAACACCTTGTTATAGTACAACAGTAACAATAATAACACATGACATGATGTTCCAAAATGTCTACATTGCAAGAACATTTCAGGAAGAATTCAATATAATTTGATCCAATACTCTAATATCTTGAAATATTAATCTTCTAAGCAATCAAAATTACCTTTCTGAATTCCATCAATGCCATGTAAAGCATGTTTCGGATGGTATGGTACTGTGAACAAATGAAATATCAAATTAATATAAATTAACAAACTCAGAACATGCAGATACCTAGCTTATGTTTTTTTAAAATTAGCAATAAGGAACCATACAAAAAGAAAAACGAATAGTTTAAAGCTTGTTGCAAATATGTTTGCAAGTCATGAGGCCCACAATTTAATCTCATATAAAAAATATGACCATTACCTGCAGCAAGTGACTACAAGCAGCATCAATAGCAGTATCAGACCATGAACTCCCAAGAGATTTTGACAGAATAAACCTTAAAGTGCACTGAGGTAGCAACCCCAAGGATGCTACACTGAAACTAAGTAAAGCAGACAAAATGGAGGACCTGAAAGTCACAAATTTCTGTCATAAAATCCTTGTGCCTCAGTGCTTCACTAACAAAAGTCAAAACTACAGCTAGAAACGAGAGCATGATTTTAAACATGGATAAACAGGGTTCCAGGCCATACAGCATGCTAAAAGCTAATCTCTACCGCTGATGGTTAGACTACATTAATTAATTTATAATTTCCTTAAGATGTCCCAACCAGATTTTTATCAAGTAACCCTAGTAAATATTCATCAAACAGGCAATGATTGTTGAGGGCATGAAGCAAGTAGCCAGGAAAGGAAATGGGTGGAAAAATCAAGAACTTTTTAATGGTTCATGAAAACACAGTCAATTGTTGATGGTTCCAATCAGTGTGTCCACTGGAGTGTCTATGTCTTTTATCAGCAACTTGAATATAAGGGCCACAGGCTTCCATAAGAGAGCAGAGCATGTAAAGGAAGATTGGAAGGATGATGGAAGTGATGTCACTCAAACTCAAAATAGAAATAAAGCTTACTCTGCGACATTCTCGATATTAGACTGTTGCTTTGATAGTGGATTCAACATTAAAAAAGGGTATAGTCCTATAAAATATGTAACCTGCAACGCCAGAGTTAAATGTCAAGCAGCAAGTTTGCTAATTCAGCATAACATGAGAGATCAGGACACAAACTGGAACTAGAAAATTCGCAGAAAGCAGTCATCACCTTCTCTAGAAACCTTAGTATTTCAAGTGACATGTAGGAACCAATAGAGTGCCCAACCTTCAGAGAGAAAATATTAAAGTTATTAAGAACTTCAGTTCAGAAAAACTCATAAATTAAGTAGTTGGCTCTTCCACTTTACAACTTGTACATATGGTAGTGATAATGTAAATAAAGCTCCAATTTATCTATTGATTATGTTTATGAAAACACATTTTGATCCAATATAATGTGATCTTGGTCAGGCATTTCATGGTACTCTCATCTTTTTGGAATTGAAAGGAACCAAAGGGATTGGATTCCTATGGAAAATATAATATAAATCATTAAGAGAAAATGCCTCCTACCAGTACTATAGGAAGTTCATTATTTTGCAGTTCCTGCTTGATGAAATCCACCTGCACAATGAGAAGATCAAATGGAAATTATAATTTTCAATATACTATACTTGAAAAACAGACTAGTTTTCACCAAGCATAAGTACTTTATATGGGAAAGGGGGGGCCGGGGAAGGAATTAGAGTTCTTCAATAAAGGCAATCAAGACCAAAACTATTGAGTTGGAAATTTCTCACTAAGATGGAATTTCAATTTCAGGTCCGTAGTTCTGTTACTGGTGCATTCTCCAAAGCTCAAGCAGATTCATTAACAAGGTTGCCTTAAGCTTCACACAGTCAATGAGCCTAATTCACCTAGATTCTTTACCTCACGAGACAAGGGTTTACCACCAGAAATTATATTGCCAAATTCTAAAAGTTTACTCAACATTATTCACCAAGCCAACAGTCCGCTGAAAGCCAATAAAGTAAGAAGGACGACACCTTATGATCAATTTGATCTTGTAATGAGAACAACTTCCCGTGCTCCCAATTCTAACAAAAACAAAACTTCGTGTAAGAATTATATAACTCTCCACAAGTGAACTAAAAAGAAAACATACAATGACAAAAGCAAGTACCTTTTCAGTGTGAGATATGTGCCCAATAGCTGTTAATGGGCAAAAAAAATATATATATATACCAATCAAAGTTAAAATCATATCTCAAAATTCAATAACAAAAGGGAAACATTTGCAGATAAATGCCTGTAACAGAAGCACTTCCACCAAGCAACTCATACAGGGATTCCAAGAAATCCTTGTAAAACGAAACAACACCTGCATTAATTAACAAACCAAAAGAAGAACAAATCCACATAATTCAGAAATCCAACACTCCATTACTACTACTTGTACTCTAACAAACATCAAAAGGCATGGACTGACCTGGGTTTCCAGGGATAAAGAGAACATGAAAGGTGGGTTTATCAGATTGAATCTCTAACAATTCAGTTGTGTGACTGAAAATCAGAGCACCCATTAATGCATAATTGAATACCGAAAACAACAAAAGAATGGAGTTAATAGGAGATGTGAATACCCGGAAATTTTGGAGAGTCGTAAAGTAGCATGCTTTCTGGGATTAGAAAGCAGCAAATTCGGACAACTCATATCTCTGCCTCTGCTTCTACAGTTTGATGATCATAAATTTTACTACCCGGTTATTACTTTTAGATAAAACGGATATTGTAATTAATGGATACCTTCTGGAAGTGAAGAACAGTGAGAAAGATGAAGTAGGAGCATGAAGGGAACAAGATGAACAGGTCATTTATTGCCTTTTCTTCTTCTTCGTGTACTTTGTTTATTCTTTTTAATAATATTAACTCTCTATTTTATTATTATTATATTATATTAATGAAATGAGTGTTGATCGATCTCTCATGATTGTAATACATGGACCGATGATTACATATATAATTAATGGGTATTGGAGGCTTACATGATTATTAATTTTAGAGCCCATAAAATTAATCGAGACGCACACAAGCTGATCCAAACACCTATATTAAACTATATATATATATATAGACGGACAAAATGCCCGCTGTTGGTAGGACTACTTGAATCGAAGGTACAACCTAGAGTCTTTCTTTTATTATTATTAATTAGGTGTTTGGGTTAGCTTGCGCGCACCTCGACTAATCCCGCGAGCCCTGAAGTTAACGATCGTGTAAGCTTTCAGTGGCCATCATATTAGTAATTACAGGGCTCAAACTTGAGACCACATGAGGAGCAAAGCTCTTGATCTCAAACTTTTATCACTGGACCACTTACTAGATAATTCAACTTAAAACGTTTTTATATTTGTGGGTAGTGGTTATTTTTCAAATTGTTTTTTTTTTAGTTTAACGTAGGTGTCCGGGCCAGCTTGCGTGCATCTCAATTAATCCCACAGGCCCTGAAGTTAACGACCATGTAAGTCTCAAATGGCCATCATATGAGCAACCATAGGGCTCGAACCTGAGATTATAGAGGGAACAAACCTCTTGGTCCCAAGCTCTTACCACTGGGTCACCACCTAGATGGTTCAAATTGTTTTTTATTGAGTGTATTTGTGGTTATTTTTCAAATTATTTTTTATTTAGAAATGTATTAAAATAATATTTTTTTTATTTTTAAAAAATTATTTTTAATATCATAGAATCAAAATGATTTAAAAATATCAAAAAATATTAATTTGAAGTAAATAAAAAAATAAAAAAATTTAAATTTTTTTTAAAAATACTTTTAAAATGGAAAAACAAATATGGCGTAAGCAATCTTATTTACTTGATGCGTTTTAAAAATATTTTAAAAAAATTATTTTAATGTTATTTTAATATTTTATGGATATTAAAATACAATTTAAAAAAATAAAAAAATGTATTATTTTTATGTATTTTTTTTAAAAATATCAATTCACGCCTTCCATATCCGTAAATCTGGGAGCCAATCCCATTGCATCCCAAGGGGTTACGGAGGGATGGAGATTTAGGTCTCAGCCCCGTTAAGATGCACAAAGGTCCAAACAAGACGAAAAGAAAGAAAAAAATTAGTCCAATTATCAATATACGAGGTGATTGACCCGTGGATCAATTTTTTTAAAAAATATAAAATAAAAATATATAATATTTCCTGCAACTCATTTCATGGATCTAATTCACTTGAAAACATTGTATTTTTTTTAATAATTTATTGAATTATATACTAATAAAAAAATTTTTTTTATAAAAAAACAGATAAGATTAAAAAATAAACGATAATGGTATGTAAAATTTTTTTTTGCTAATATTATAAAAAGATTATTGTGATTTTATTTGAAAGCAAAGTAAAAATTAAATGGTGTTTAATAAAAATATATTATTAATTAATTTAATTAATTAATTAATTTTTATAAAATTAAAAAATAGATCAAACGTGCGTGCCTAAATAGAATAGCATGCCTAATCCTTTAAAAAAGACCTAAACGTATTGGTCTGTCAAGTCAAGCTCACATGTTTGGCCTTCATTTAAAAACCCAGACTCATTTTTTTTTCTTTTCTAATAGGTGACACCTCACCTATAATGGAAACCGACCTATCACCTACTATGATGTTTTCTAGTCACTTTTAGTGATTGAAAAATCAAGATTCAAGTTTTTTAAACCTTAAAATCAATTTTTCTAGTTGTTTTTACTTGAAAGCACCTAAAAAAACACAATAAGAACCTCTATAAATCACTTACCAACCCTAAAACACCCTAAAATCACTAAAAAAAAATGGAAATCAATCAAATAAAAAATAAACAAACTCATGTTCATAGAGAAATAAAATCATCACCGTGGAACTCTTCTTATCAAATAAAACTCAATAACATCAAGATTAACCATTTTGGTTGCAATAATATGGCCAACAAAAGCTCTTTTTTTTTTCTTTTTTATCGTTATCCATTGACTTTCTATCTCCTCTCACACGCTTGAACCAAAAAATGAATAAAATGAACTTTTAAAATGACAAGACTAGATCTTTGGGACTTTTAAAAAATTATAAATTTATCATTTTCATTGCGTGAATGTGTTTCGGGAAACCCAACATTTGACACATAAGACTTGAATGAATAACAATTGAATATTTTGGGTGCCACCTTGTAGTTATGGTGCTTTTAGTCTTTGAGAGTTTTGACTTGTAACAAACCATGTTATCCTTCACTCTCGTTGACATTAGTTGGTATCAAAACTCAATGATTCATGGTTATTTTGGTTGGAGGTTATAGATGATATATATCAAAACTTAATTATTCATCGTAATTATTTATTGTATTATGTTAAATAACCATTGCTGGAAGAGATCGCAAAACAGGATGTTTATTGAAAATTATAGTGGTGGGACTCATGATGAGGTAACCTACAAAAAACTATTGTGTTAGGGATTCATGATAGAACAACCCACACAAAAGTATTAGGGATCTACGATGAGGTTGTTCAAACACAAAAGGATATTCGTGGTGAATGATAAATTTTTATTATGGTCTGAACTCACGGACGAGTTCTTTCTAACCCAGATAGATTGATACATGAGTTTTTTTTGGAAAAATAAATATTTTCTTAGTTATTTTTATTTCTTCTCATTTAGTTTAGGATTTTTTTTTCTTATTATTTATTATTAGGCTTTCTAGTTTTCCTACTTGAGGGAATAATTTTCCTATTTCTTATTTTTATTTAGTATTATAGAGTTTTCTATTTTTGTTTTTGTATACATGAAGGGTTGTAATAGCTTTTTGACAAGTAAGACTTGAATGAGTAAAAATTGAATATTTTGAATAATTGTTTTTTTATAGTTATAGTATTCTTGATTTTTTAAGGATTTGACAAACCTTGTTATTCTTCACTTCCATCTACATCAGGTATCAAATTCCGACTAGTATAAAAATAAAAAATTAGAATTAAAAAATATAATTTTGTGTTAAGATATAAAATCTGAACGTAAAATTTATGGTTCCATGTATTGACTCTTTTAGGTTGAGTTTGGTTATTATCCTGGGATAAAGGAGACAGAGACAACAAAAAAAAGACAAAATAGGAGACAAAAACATAATTATATTTGGTATACAAGATAAAATGACTATCTCTGTATCATGTTTGGTTGATGTTAGACAATACAAAATAAAATATGAAAAATATTTATTTTATCCTTAATATGTATTACTATCAAACTTACATATTAAAAAAAATAGATATTATATTTTTACTATAGTTTATATTGAGTGTTGAAATTAATAATAGTATAATAATTCAAGTTATAAAATTCAAATGAGCTCAAGGTTTAGATTGATTCAGGTTTAAGAAAAAACATAAAAATAATTGATCCAGCTTAACCCCATAAAAAACCTAGTCGATTCACGACTTGATCGACTCTTAGTAAAATTCGATTCAAAAACTCGTTGATAGTTTTTTGAAAAAAAATTTGGTTAAATAAGGTCGTTTTGATCCTTTAAAAAATGGAATTAACCTGAGTTGACCTTCTCGACTCGTGATATGGGTTTTATTTTGGACCGAACTTCGAGTCATGTTTTAAAACAATGATAATATTTATTTTTATCTTTACATGCTTTAATTGGACAATTTAAAATTAAAATTTTTTTACATGGATATTTTAAGAATAATAAATACTAAATATTATATCTAGATACATTTTCTCTTTATAACTCATGTTTTGAAAATACATCATTTATCTTTATGTGTCTACCTATGTCATTTCAACTAAGTACATTTCTTCTTTTACCCGTCTTTGTTTTTTTTCTCCGGAACAATAACCTAAAGCTTCCTTATTGAAAAGAAAAAAAAACCATCTCAGCTCGCTTAACACACAAGGAAATCAAAGGTTAAGGAAAAGAAAATATATTTTTTCAATCATCATATCAATGATTTAAAAGCTATTTATTCATGGAAGACATAGAAACCAGAGACATGAAGGTAACTTCAAAATCTTCATGTCAAGTGACACGAGCTATCGCCATGGTTGTGATCCCAGTTGCCGATGGTGCATAGGATCGAACTTGCGAGTCAAAAACCAAACCTGAACCACCCCCAACTAAACGCAAAGATGCTACCTGCATCATGACCAGCTGACAAGTGTTGTGAAAGAACTTGGTGGCATTTTCTACAATCCTAGCTAGTGAAAGAACTCGGTGAAGACTTTTTTATATCTCGAAATTGATTTCATATGTTTTCTCATCACTAGATGCCATTTAGTTGGTGAAGAACGTGACCTAACGATAACAACTTCATATATTTCATCATTTGATCTTTTTCATAGCTTTGGCATCGCCCCATCGAGAGACCCTCGCCAACTTGTTTAGTTGCTGTCTTGGGGCGGAAATCAAGAGAGGAGAAACCCAATCAACTAAACTTATGAACATTGCTTGAAAGGATGCAAGATCATTCTAATTAAGCAATTACCTTTTTTTTTCTTTTTTTTATTGATTTCCCATGACCTCAATTGCTTATAAATCCACGCGTTGTCTTTTTCTCCCGTGCCATATATTGAAATTTGAAACTAAAATTAGTGGGTACGTAATTAATTGATCGGAAAAGAAGATTAGTGGGGCTTAAATGTACATATTTAGCCTTAATACGCCCAATGAGATATCTTCGAGACCATAAATATAAGGAAGGAGTCATAGACTTGGATTTGAAACATGGTTAATTGTGTGTAAATATTAAAGACAAACAAACAAACAAGACTGGATCATGCTTTGGCTACGAATCTTTTGAAAATCATAACGTACGAACAAGGAGGAAGGTTCTTCTTGAAAATCATAACTTGCGACCACAGTGGAAGCTTCTTCTTTTGATTGGCTCTCCATGCCCGGCCATTAACTTTTGGTTTAGGTATCCATTACTCCACCTGCACTTACTGCACGTTCGGCTGAAAATTACGTTTTATATTTTTTTTTATAAAAATAATATTTTTTTATTATTTTAAATTTTTTTTTATTAACGTGAGTGTTCGGGTCAGTTTGCACGCACTTCAACTAATCCCGCGGATCCTGAAATTAACGTGGTTGTTTAAGTTTCTAGTGACTCTAGCATATGTGAGACTCGAACTTGTGACTTTTAGAAAGTAAATTTAAAATCTGACCCAATTAAACTACACCGCCGCTGAAGTTATCATCACGTCAAAACAATTTAAAAATATTAAAAATATAATTTTATAACAAAACAAAAACCTAGAATTTGACCCAATAATATTTGGACCGCAATGTCATTCACGACGTTAATATGATAGCTTAATGTCTAATGAACCCCGTTGTTAATTCCATTTTGCAACGGTCCCATGGAAAAGGAAAAGAGAAAGGGAAGGGAACATGACCCTTTCTTCGTTACGGTCGTTTATATTGACAAGGTCATATCATCGTCATCGAGCCTTGCATTAACACGCAGAATTACCTGTAAATTTCCTCCGTATTTGTCTAAGGCTGCAAACTTGATTTACTAAGCTCCCTTGCTTACGAAGTCAGCTTCTGGAAAATGGCTAAAGTAGCTTCTGTGCAGTTTCGCTTGTTAGTCAAGAAAACTGAAAGGCGGTTTGAATAGTAAACTCCCAAAATATACATTTGATTAAAATGTTGACATATTTCTCACGTTTGATGTCGAAGGAAGGCACACACAGGATGTGCTCCCCAGTTGACTCGCATGTTTCTTATCCAGCTGGAACGAGGATGGCTTTCATTGGTTCCGGGTATGTTTGGAATTACGTTCTAAATAGTATAGATTTTTTCTTGTTTAAAATTAAAATTTTTAATTATTTTAATATATTAATATAAAAAATAATTTTAAAAAATATTATTTTATATATTTTCAAATAAAAAATAATTTGAAAAATTACCTCTACCACATTTACAAACACTCTTATCTTTTACTGTTTATTAGATAATTTGCCACTTTACTGAGAAAAATAAGATTATCATTTAAGAAAAAATAATAAATTTTAAAAGAACCATAATTATAATATTCAGACTCGTTTAATGCTTGAATTACTATTCAACTCAAGTTTTGATTTTTAATAATATCATTTTAAAAAAATTTAAAAATCTAGGCACATGCCAAATCAAGGGTCACGGATGAGACCAATTCTTATTACAGTGACCAAAACTGCCTCCAATTTTTTTATTTTTTTATGGCTTGACCACAACAAACAAAATGACAGAAACACCCTTAGAGAACAGAACAGAAAGCTTTAACTACCAAACAGTGAATCCGTTGGCAGAACCCCAAAAATCCCCTCTTTCCCTCCACTTTAAAAATTGCGTGTAAGAGTACTAGAGAGGCGTCCACTGCAAGAAATCTCTCCCATCTCCGTATCTTATTTTATTCTTTCTGCAACAGGACTGCTACTCTCTTCCCTATATAAATATAACACAGATAGATAGTTTCCGATCATCCGCAGAATCATATATAGATCCCTCTCGAAAGGTTTAAAATCCATTTCTCTTCTGAAGAAGTAATTGGTAATTAACCCCATGTTTTGTTGATTTATCTTCTTATATCTATATTTTGAATGCAGAGTTTGAACAAGAATTCTTCACGTCAAAGTTTCTTCAAGATTTTGTTTCTGTTTTTACAGTAGCAGCTCATTACAAGTTCATTGGTGTTGGTATTTTTCCACTTTTGCTTTCATTAATATACAGTTGCTTGTCTTCTCTTCTTCTTCTTCTTCTTCTTCTTCTTTGGATGTCAACTATTGTCTTTTGGTTCACCGCTCTTTCTTCTTCTTCTTTTCTTCCGTATTCCATGATTGAATGTGTAGAGTTTTCTCTTAATGGTATTTCAGGGATTTTGAAGATTAAGGATGTTGGGAGATCTCCTCACCAGATATCTTGTGTAGGTTATTCAAACTCAATATTCGTTCCTTCTTTTTTATTTACTCCTTTTGTATGTTTCTGTTGTTTCATTGTGATTCTGTGTATAAACTTTATTTATAATGCTCTTTTTCTCTTTATTGAATGATGTTTGTTGGAATTGAATATTGTGTTGACTTTTTTTTTTTTTTTTGATATTGCCAGGTTGCTTTTTGGGTATGCATACCCAGCATTTGAATGTTTCAGATCTGTGGAGAAGAACAAGGTGGACGTTGAAGAAATTAAATTCTGGTGTCAATATTGGTAAGTCCCCTTATGTTCATTCAAACCTGCAGGCTTGGTCTCCTGAACAAATTTTAGTTTTGTTTTCTTTCCCAATATTTGTATGGTCAATCTTGCGAATTGGGAAAGAAAAGAAAACGAAAGAAAAAGATTTTGAATCGAGTGGAGGAGAAGCAGATTAATCTTTACATGCTGGTCATGGGGATCATGTGTTGTGTTCCTTCTTCACTCATTCATCCTGTTACCGCTTTCTAACAAGCAATAGTATCGCCTTATAAATCATTGCTTAAATTACATGGGTCTTCCCTGATGCTTTGCAGCCCATGAACTTTCAGTGTAATTCTCATTAAACTTTGCAGGATCATTATAGCACTTGTAACGGTTTGTGAGAGGATAGGGGACGTATTTCTTTCATGGTAAGCAGAGTTCTGCAATTTTTGTATGTACAAGCCCAGTAGCTCCTATTTTGTGGTATTTGATTTTCATTCTCGTTTTATGGTGAAGGTTGCCGATGTATGGTGAGGTGAAACTGGCATTTTTTATCTACTTGTGGTATCCAAAAACAAAGGTAAAGACAGAAGATGATTGGATGAGAACTGGAATAAATTTTGTTCGCCAAGTTCAGCAAATTATAACGTTAAACTCTTGCTCAATGCAGGGAACTGGCTTTATCTACGAGACCATGTTGAGGCCTTTTGTAACAAGGCATGAAACGGATATCGAAAGGAAGTTACAGGAGATGAAGGCTAGAGGTTGGGATTTTGCCATCTATTACTGGCACAACTGCACCGAATTGGGGCAGACTAAATTCTTTGACGCTCTGCAATACTTTATGAGCCAGTCAGGGAAGTCTACAGACAGCAAAACTAAGGTAAATTATTTTTCCTTCAAAACAAGTCATTAAATCGGTAAAATATGGCTACAGAACACAACAGTGCCCGTGATTCCAAAAGTGGACGCACAAGGAAGAAATACCAACACACAACAAACTAGCTAGAAGCAACGCCTTCCCCCTCCACAAGCAAAACACACCTTGCCATGCTAGAGAAGGAAACCTTGGATTGGTGAACACTCCTTGCGCCATGATAGTAGTTGCATTTCATTTGTTCTTCCTTCTTGGCGCTGCTCTGCCAATAATCTTTATTGCTTGGCATACCTGCCCAACGAATTTCATCACTCTTCTCTTTCTTCATTGGGTATCTAGCTTGTAAACTTGGTTACTTGCCAGTCTCCATCTCATCCCTGAAAGTATTTGTGCCCCATTCAAGCTCCATGACCCATCACACACATAATTTATCCATCTATCGTTACTAACCCAACACTTCACAAATAGCTCTCATCTCATTCCTATAGGCTATATACAGCTTTCTAATGGACTGCCCAAAACTTTCAGGAAGAAACATCTTTCATTACACGCTAATCTATAGGCTTTAGGAGTGAAATGGATTCAACTTCAGAAGAATCAACAGGTTAAGCACTATGTAAATTGTAAATGTAAATGGAGCAGATTGACAATCTCGATTAGCAATTCTGTAATCAGTAATGAAAAATACGCATACGCATTCACAGCACTTTGGTTTCTTTGATGATATCTTGTATAAGCACAACTCTTAATATACTACAGAAAAACAGTAACCTCGATGAATTAGTTAGTACTAATTGTGATTTCTAACCAATCTTGCAATCTTGCAGAAGAGCAATGGCCATGAACCTAGTGCTCCCCCACTACCCGTACCATCTCCAAATGAGTGGCCTTCAATGGCCATGCATAAAAGCAAGAACAAAAAGCGGTCATAAAGACCACCGCCTCCGCCCGGCAGCAGCACAATCAACCGAGCAGTTGCAGGGTCCCCGAAATCCAAACGGCTGCAAGTCCAACTCGATGAGGAAACAGAATATGTTACCACAATGGACACAGACAACTCAACTAGCCTTGATTCTAATGTCAATCAAAAGCGTATGTGGCTACGAAGAACAGAACCAATCCAACACTGAAAAGAAGATTTGTAACAAAAGAAACACTGTACAAAAAATCCAAACATTAGAAAAACAGGAAAAAAAAAAATCTTCTTGTACATGATATCTTTCTTTCTTTGTTTTCTAAATCATTTATGGGTTTGCAACTTTGACTCGAGCTGAATCAGATACACACACTGAAATTGACACTGAGTCACTGTTATTTGTTGAAGTGGAATCGAATGGCACGGAGGATCCGATCAAAAGCATTAGTTATGCTCGGAATGACACGAACGCTGATGAACCCAAAACAAGCAGTGATTGGATTCTTGGTGGATAAGCGAAGCCAGAGACGGCGGAGGAAGTGGGTGCTAGAGGAATCAGGAGAGGAGGACATGGGCTGGAGGTAAGCCCAGGCAGCTTGCTTAACAAGGCGGTTGCGGATGGGAATTTCATAGGTGGAAGTGGTGTTGGAAGTAGCCGATGTTGGGGAGTTAACAGTGGCGGAAGGGAGAAGGTCTTTAATAGAAGTGTAGGATAAAGAGGATTTTAGGGGGAGGAGGGAGATGTCAAGGTGAGAAGGAAGGGTGCCGTTTAAGTGTGATGGAGGGAGACTGGTGGTGTGGAGGGAGAGCTTTGTGGGGATAACAAATGAGGTGGCTATTGAGTTTCTCCGGCGGAGGGTGGGTGTTTGTGGTGGTGGTCCTTGGTTGCTCATGGTGTGGATGAGAGAGGGAGGGAGAAGGGAATTTTGGAGTTTATGAGGGGAATACGGTGACTGAGGCTGGTTGAAGCGAACTGGTGTATTTGGTTAGCGATGACTATGCTGCTGCTGTCTGCCATTCATTGACTGCAATTATTGGCCTATGTTGTCGTTATCGTTTGCCACGTCATATCGTTTAATGTTTGGCCTTTTGTTGTTTAGTCCCTTAAGTTTTCTTATATTGTTTCCAAATTAATTTATGGTGGATGGAATAATCAGGATTACTTGTTTCTTTTCATTTACGAGTTTTAGTTTATGACCCAATTGGATTCAATTTTATATATTGAGAATCCCATTAAATAAAGAATTAGTTTGGGGAGGGGAGCATAAATTGAGATAATTTAACTGATAACCATGATTAAGCACGACTCTTCTTGTATCATTTATTCATGTAGATAGTTTTTCTAACCATATTTGAAATTTGGAAAATATCCAAAATCATCACAAAAATTAAAATATTAAATGACAACAAATATTATAAAATAGTATTTGATGATTGTATATCCTATAGTCTAGTACTAGTTGGGTGCTCACGGGTTTATTTTTTATTTTTATAAGAAATATTATAAAAATTTATAATACAAAAAATAATACTTTTTTAATATTAATAATAATAATTTTTCAAATTTATTAATAATATTAATTATAGTAAAACTAATAAAATTAATAATACAAATAATAATATTTTTATTATAATATTATTAATTATAATAAAAATAATAATATGTAAAACACAAATAATAATATTTTTAATATTAACACTATTAATTATAATAAAAATAATAATATTTATAACACAAATAATAATATTTTGGATATGAACACTTTGAATTATAAGAGAAATAATAATATTTATAACACAAATTATTATATTAAAAAACCAAAGAATATTTAGAACATAAATTATTTGGGTCCTGGCAAGGATCCAAGCGAATTGGGTCCTGAAGCAGGACCTAAGGGGTTGGGGGTTTAGGACATTGGCTGAACCCAAGGGGGTTCGGGATTGGGCCATGTTCGGACTCAAGGGGTTGGGTCCGTGTCCAAACCCAAGAAGGTTGGGGATTGGGTCGCATCCAAACCCAAGGGTGCTGGGTCTGTCCGTGTCTGGACCCAAGGGGGGTTGGGTCAGTGTCCAGACTCAAGAGAGTTGATGTTTAGGTCTTTCAATGCCCGGACCCAAGGGGTTCGGGTCCTTCCGAGTTCGGACCCAAGGGGGTTGGGCTGAGTGGGAATTCAAGGGGGTTGTGGGATGGAACTGCGTCCAGACCTAGTGGGGTTGCATCCGTTCCCGGATCTTAGGGGGTTGGTGTTTGGGTCCTTCGGTAACCAGACCCAAAGGGGTTGGGTCCTTTCGTCTTCAGACCCAAGGGGGTTGGGTCCATCTGTGTCCGGACCCAAAAGGGTTAGTGTTTGGGTCCTTCAGTAGCCGGACCCAAAGAGGTTGGATCCATTTGTGTCAGGGCCAAAAAGGGGTTGGGGTTGGTCCCTATCCGGACCCAAAGGGGGTTGGGAGATGGGTCTGTGTCTAGACCCAAAGGGGTTGCAGTTTGGGTTCTTCGATGTCCGACTCAAGGGGTTTGGGGTTTGGGGTTGGGCCCTTCCGTTCCAAACCCAAGTTGGTTTGGGGGTTGGGTTGTGTCCAGACCCAAGGGCGATGAGGGTTGGGCAGGTGGGACCCAAGAGGGTTGGGGGATGGGTCCTTCAGTGTCCGACCTAAGGGGTTTGGGGTTTGGGTCCTTTTGTTCCGGACCCAAGTTCTGTGTCCGGACCCAAAAGGGTTAGTGTTTGGGTCCTTCAATAGCCGGACCCAAAGGGGTTGGATCCATTTGTGTCAGGACCAAAAGGGGGTTGGGGTTGGTCCCTATCCGGACCCAAGGGGGGTTGGGAGATGGGTCTGTGTCTAGACCCAAAGGGGTTGCAGTTTGGGTTCTTCGATGTCTGACCCAAGGGGTTTGGGGTTGGGCCCTTCCGTTCCAAACCCAAGTTGGTTTGGGGGTTGGGTTGTGTCCAGACCCAAGGGCGATGAGGGTTGGGCAGGTGGGACCCAAGAGGGTTGGGGGATGGGTCCTTCAGTATCCGACCTAAGGGGTTTGGGGTTTGGGTCCTTCTATTCCGGACCCAAGTTCTGTGTCCGGACCCAAAAGGGTTAGTGTTTGGGTCCTTCAGTAGCCGGACCCAAAGGGGTTGGATCCATTTGTGTCAGGACCAAAAGGGGGTTGGGGTTGGTCCCTATCCGGACCCAAGGGGGGTTGGGAGATGGGTCTGTGTCTAGACCCAAAGGGGTTGCAGTTTGGGTTCTTCGATGTCCGACTCAAGGGGTTTGGGGTTTGGGGTTGGGCCCTTCCGTTCCAAACCCAAGTTGGTTTGGGGGTTGGGTTGTGTCCAGACCCAAGGGCGATGAGGGTTGGGCAGGTGGGACCCAAGAGGGTTGGGGGATGGGTCCTTCAATGTCCGACCTAAGGGGTTTGGGGTTTGGGTCCTTCTGTTTCGGACCCAAGTGAGATTGGGGGTTGGGTCCGCGTCTGGATCCAAAGGCAATGGGGGTTAGGCAAGGTGGGGACCTAAAGGGGTTGGGGGATGGGTCCGTGTTCGGACCCAAGAGCGTTAGGTCTGTGTCTGCACCCTATGGGGTTGGGGTTTAGGTCCTTCTTTGGTCGGACCCCAGGGGTTTGTGGTTTGGGTCCTTCTGCGTCCGAACCCAAGAGGGGTTAGGGTTTGGGTCCGTGTCCGACCGAGGAGGGTTTTTGTGTCGGGTGTCTTTGTCTACATCTGCAGCACTCCATGACTCCACCAATATATACAATCCACAGTTATATAAGTCTTGACGAACATGACTTTTCCCACGTGATTTAGTTTTATGTATAATATAATATAATAACCACCGAAGAAAAACCATATAGTTTATTTGAAGGTTAAAATTAATAATAATAATAATAATAATAATAATAATTTATTATTATTATTATTTGTGCCATAAACATTTTTATTTTTATTATAATTGAAGATATTAATATTAAAAATATTATTATTTCTGTTATAAATATTAATATTTCTATTATAGTTCAAAGCATTAATATCAATAAATATTATTATTTGTGGTACAAAGATTATTATTTTTATCATCATTGAAAGTATTAA
Source organism: Populus nigra (assembly GCF_951802175.1). Lineage (NCBI taxonomy): Eukaryota > Viridiplantae > Streptophyta > Magnoliopsida > Malpighiales > Salicaceae > Populus > Populus nigra. The sequence goes on from NC_084868.1 coordinate 8,848,024, forward strand.
TACTAAAAATAGTATTATTTGTGGTATAAATATTATTATTTGCGATACAAATATTGTTTTTATTATTATAATTGAAAGTATTAATATTAAAAATAGTATTATTTGTGTTCTGAATATTATAATTTTTATTATAATTCAAATATTAATATCAACAATACTATTATTTGGGGTATAAATATTATTATTTTTATTATAATTGAACTAATAATATTTAGACCACAAATTATAATTTGTTTGATATTAATACTTTCAACTATAATAAAAATAATAATATTTATAATAAAAAAATAATTATATTTAGAAACCTAAGATCTAATAGTCTTGGATCCTAACAAAGGACTCATGAAAATTAAGTCCTGACGCAGGATCCATTAACCTTGGGCATATGGCAAGTCAGTCCCAGCGCCATATGGGCGCGCGAGGCTGACCCAGTGCACAGACAGGGCAGCTCAAGTGCCAGGTGTCCCACATGAGGGCGTGGGCCTGGCTCACGCGTTGGGCAAGCCAACCCCAACACCAAGTATCTCCACATGGGGGCACGGGCCAGGCTTATGCCCAAGGCAAGCCAGCCCCAACATCAGGTGTCCCCATGTGGGGGCACGGATTTGTCTCACGCCTGGGTAAGCTAGCCCTATCGCTAGATGTCCGCATTCCAAGGCCTGCAACCCCACCAAAACTTGAGCTGAAATTTTTCTCCCTAACCATTCTTTCAATGCTAAATGCATCGCTGCGAAAAGACAACTTCACCCTTCCCTCGTTACCCTTGCAACTCTCTGTGGGAAGGGTTGGTCTGTCATTACACTATTTTAATCTATAGTACTTTATATTTAGGTAAACAGTAATAGGGGTATTGAACCTTATTAATATATTGTATAATTTCCTTGTTTTGTATATTGGTTATCTTCTTCTTTTCTTATATAGAAAAACTAGTGGAGGCTATAATGTAGAATATGCAGTAGATGTAATGACAATTATTCTCTTTTACGTTTTGGTGGTAATTGTTGTTAACATAGAAATTGAGAAGGCATTTTTTTATTTAAAAGAATCTATATTAGATAATTGCAAATTAATTTTAATTTTTTTTATTTAACTTATATTCAAATACAAGAATGGTTAATGAGGTTTTCAATATACACACATATATATTAATAAAAAAAATTTAAATATGAATATCATTTTTAAGGATATATTAATAAAAAAAATGTAAGGTTCATATTATATATATGGGTGATGGTTATGATTGGCGGCTATATAATCCCCTTGTGCCTCTTAATTAGACATTCATGATTAACTTTTTAAGGAAAAAATATATTTACATTCCACCTATAAGTATAAAAATCTCAAATTCAACATAGATAAGTAAAGAAGTTGCTAAATTAACGTTGACCCAAATATCTACAATGAAGCACTTTAGATGATTTTAAATGATAAAATTGATATTAAGCTATAACTGATGCAATTATAAAGAAAATGACGAAGACAAAAAGTTCATAGGAGGGGGTTACAAAGAGTCTTTTAAAAAACTCTCCAAATATATTAAGCTATTGAAGTAATGTAATCAAGGTTATGATGTATATTTGATGAAGTTATGGAAAAAATAGGAAAAGAAATGTGTTATGGTAAAAATTATTTAGGTTGCTTGTATAATTTTGGTAAAATTATTTGATGAAACTATTGTGAAAAAGAAGGAAGTATGTTGGAGATGATAATAGAGAGGTTGCTAGATTTTTTGTTTGGTAAAGCAAGCTGACCTGAAATGGTTGAAAATGATTTCTAAATACTAAAACTATTTATGACCAACTATTTTTTTTTAATAAAAACGAAGTTATTTTTTTTTTTAAAAAAAACCCAACAACTCTTTAGTGACTTTTTATTTTTAGGCTCTAGAGGTATTTTTTTAATTATCATTTCAAATATAATAACAATCTTATAAATAAATATATATCTTTTCTTGATTTTCTTTTAGCGCCAACTCCTAAAAATATAACTTGTTATTTGTTTTTAAAATTCAAGTTGTAAAATCTGACATTCAAAAACTTGATTGCAAAAAAAAAAAGAAGATAAAACTATAGAATACTTAGAGTAATTTTTTCAAAAATCAAATTAGTAAAAACTCAATATATTTTATCTTTGCGCACGCTGACTCCTCATTCTCTGGTATTAAAATGGTCATGTTTCCTTGTCAAAGGGGATAATCAAATGATTACGCTCGAACATGTTGAGAGATAATTAATACCACTCCTATTCAAATCAAATGATTAATTAAGCTGTAAGAACTCCACCATGCTTATCCAAATTTGAAAGGGATCTCTCTTATTCTTCAGATCTTAATTAATACCAAATAAAAAAGATAATGATAGGGTTATTATTTTGACGTCATATATACTCATCGATCCGAAAAACAAATGAGAGGGGACAACAACGGGGGTAGGAAGATGCGGTAAACCAGCCAACGCTCCCCTGTTTTTAAACCATCGATCCTCGATGGCGGTGTTCTTCTATTTCTACGAATTGGAGAAACCAAAAAATCTCTGGCAGCCTGTTTTTAAATATTAGGGCTGGTGAAGGAAGAATCGCTTTCTGCCAATTTCGTGAATTTGAGTGGTCAAATCTTGAGCGGCTTGGAGCCTTGTATGGTGTTGTGTTGCTCCTTATTTTTCCACGTTTAGTGCATTTTCTTTCTTTCCTTTCCCATGGCCATGCTCTCCTTGCTTGTCAAATTGAAGTGCCCCGAGCCACCACGCAGAGCCGGTAAGAGTTCTCTTGTGCTTTTATCCTATTACTAGAAATGCGTCATGCGATTCGCTAGTGATAATTTAAATAATATGAAAAAAAATATAGTAATAATAATTAATTAATTAAAAAATAATGAAAAAAAATAGAAAGAAATACATTCGAGCCTATCCGAATTATCAAACAACCCGATACTAACCTAATCAAAGGAAAACTAGGAAAAAAAAAGTCAAACTTCAAAAAAAACACATCAACTTTAAAAAATAAAAAAAAAGTAAAGCAATCTCAATCTCATATCAGCCTCCTAAGCCTAATCTAATATAAAAAAAATTTGCACGTTGTTAGATCATGAAAGCGAGTTCAATCAAAAAGTTTAAATGTTATCTAATTGAATTTTGAATAATGAAAACATTGAAAAAACTACTAATAAAAAACTTGCAAAATAAAAGGACTAGAAAAAAAAAGGCCTAAAATCTAATAGGAAAAAACCCAATAAAAATAAAATTTTTTAAAAAATTAAAATATCCCAAAAAATTGCAATAAAAAGAATCGAGGTCAAATCTGAAAGATAAAAAAATCATAGAGGGTGAAATTAAAAATTATTTTTAATATAATAGATTATTCATAGATTAAAAAATGGTAGGTGGTGAAATAGAAAAAAAATGTTGAAAGCAAACCAAAATGTTTTATCCAGATTCAATTAAAAAGCATAATCCTCAACCAATTTAATTTCAAATGATGAAATCACTATAAAAATATTAATAAAAAAAACCTGCAAAAGAAAAAAAAATTAAAAAAATAAAGATCAAATTTTAAAGATAAAAAATATAAGGGTTGAAATTGAAAACATATGTAAAAACCAAGCAAACCCAGATAGACATCCTAACATGGTCAAATCTTAAAAAGCTCGTAACCTCTATAAAAACCTGAATCCATGTCATATCAAAAAGTTTATTATAAAACCAATTTTAAGATATAAATTTGAAAAACTTGTCAAAGCAAAAAAAATAACAAAAGAAGCTTCGAGCACAGCCAACTCAAGCCAACAAATTCAACATATGACCTAGGACATGAAACTAGGATGATGCTATAAACAAGAAAGCTTAACAATTAGCAGTAAAAAAATATTCAAAAAAATACTTTAAAAAAAGATAAAAGTCAACTCAGACTAATCTTATAGATCTATGACTCGGGTCATGAGACCAGTGTAACCCCATCAAAGGCAAACTCAAAAAAACAAAGAAGCCAAATTTTTAACCAAACAAACATCGAGAAATGAAATTGAGAAAAAAATCAATACAAAAAAAATAACAATTAAAAGAATCATGACTAAATTTGACATAAAAATCAAATGAAATTAAATATTCAATGATGAAATTGTAAAAACCCAATCCATTATGAAAATGAGTAAACAATAGCAATTAAAAAAAGCATGATCAAATTTGAAACAAAAATCAAATGAAAATAAATGTCTAGGGGTGGACTTGTAAAAAAACAAATCAATCAAGTAAATGATTCAAAACAAAACAAATAGCAATCCAAAGAATGAGCATTAAATTTGAAAACAAATTTCAAAAATCAAATGATCAAGGATGAAAGAAAAAATAAAATACAAAAAGAAATAATCAATGTAAATACAAAAAATTACAAATAAAAGATGAGGGATTGAATAAAAAAAGAAGATAAATTGAATGGCTGATAAGATGTTTTTTTGCATGGCCAACATGCAATTCTAGAAAGAAAGAGAAGGAAAAGAAAAAAAATTATTTCCGGTTAAACCTCGCCGAACCACCATACACACACCATTTAAGGAGAAAAAGATGACGAGGCAAATCACAACCTACGGCAGGAGCACCATTACAATTACCGGAATCAGCCGCATACGTCGCCCAAAGTTGACGGAGCAGCTGACGCACTGACAGGTGTTTTACATGCACCAGCATGTTTTTTGTTTTTATTGGTACAAAACTGAAAATGCCCCCAAGACCAATCAACAATAACAAAAATACCATGAGAAAATTACTACCGAGCCCCTATATCCATGTCTAAAAATTAGGAATGACATGGGTAATGTAGTAATTTCATTATTCTCTCAAACATGAAAATACAAAAACATCCATGTGTAGAAAGAATTGGATTATTTTATTCTAGGGTTACATTAGTTATTTTACTTTACTGTGCATTTTAAAACACAATTACTAAAATAACCCTACTCAATTCTTAAAATACATTTATATAATGAAGAAAAAAACCACTCTATCCCGGAACAAAGCTAGAAGAAAAAATGGCAAGGGGTAATATAATAATTAAAATATTGTAATGAAGCACAGAAATACCAGCAGCAGTTTTAGCTTTCGTGTAATAATGTAATATAATGCGCCAATGCCAACAGCCATTTATTTCCAAAAGGATAACGAGGATGAGACTCAAACGCTGACGTATAAGTTCATTGTCCGACTCCAGCGAAGCGTAAAAACCAAAGAAGCTACTGCCTGGATACTATGGAAGTCAGAAAAAAACACAGGAGAAAAGGTAGCATTGACCTGGTATCTGGCGTGGAGCGTGTTAAGTTTACGTAGTGTTGAGCTGGACTTCGAGTTTCATTAGTAAATTCAGAAAAAAAATTTAAAATTTTAATATTCCATTCGAAAAAATTAAAAAAAATTCAAATAAATATAAATTATATATATTGTAAATAATAAAGTTTAAAAAAATATTTTAAAAAAAATATCTCACATTAAAAAAATACTGTATTATGCTTTTAAATCAAAAACAATTTTTATTTCACATTAAAAAAACATAATTTTTTTATTGTGAACATAGAATATATATACTAAATGGATTCAAATACCACATTGAAAAAATAACGTTTTCTTGAAAATATAGGAGTATATATACTAATAGGTTTTAAATTTCATGTTAAAAAAACATAATTTTTATCTTGTAAACATAGAGTATATATATTAACGGGCTTCAAATCCCATATTAAAAAAATATTATGTTATCCTTTTAAGTTGAAATATTTAAACCAAAAAGTTTTTTTTATCCCACATTAAAAAATTGAAACTTTTTTCTTGTGAATATAGAATATATATACAAAAGGACTTCAAATTTCATTTTGAAAAAATAATTTTTTTCTTCGAAACATAAAGTATATATACTAAAGGGTTTCAAATTCAACATTAAAAAAATAAAATATTTTTCTAATATTTATATAGTAAACTTTAAAAAATGTTAATAACCACTTAAAAAAATATGAAAAAAGAGATATAGAAAAAAAACCACATTTGATAGAAAAAAAACACCAAGTCTCACTCGGGTCATGAGTTAACTCACCAAATCAATTGGGTTTAATCGGATCATTACACCGACCATTCTTTTAACAAATTCAAACCAATCCGGGTTTAATAACAGTAGTTTTTGGTCGTCTAGATCAATAACTGATCTGGTGTACCTTAGCTGATTTGTTGTTCCCTTATTTATACTTCAAATAAACATGTGTCAGTTGTAATGAACAATAATGGTTCGTTACAATAGGGAACGAGCTTTAAATCGATTCGATCGTAAAAGGCTAGAAGAGTCCTTGATTGATAAAAAAATAATAATAATAATAAAATTAAATCTAGCACCTACCAGCTGATAAGATGTATTGATAATCAAAAGATATAATTTTGTTCGGTGAAAACGATCTTATTCAAAGTAGAATTCATCAACCAAACAATTCAGATTTTTTTTATAATTACTTATGTAAGTAAAATTGAAAATAATAATAACATAAAGAGTAAGATACTACCACATATTCGATTGTTTTTCATCCAAATTTAAATTTTTGTATTCGAATTAATAAATTTTTTAAAAAAAATTAAATTTTTTTAATATATTTCCAAATAAAAAAACAACCATTTCACTTCCAAATACACCCTCCCTCCCTCAAGCTGTATCTTTTTCTACTTTATTGATCTTGTTTACTGCTTTCCCGGTGCATTTAAATTCATACCATTCCTTTTTCCAAATTCATTTTTAAGGATTTAAGCTCCAGAATCCCACTCCTTATTTGACTAAGTCACAAGTAAATTTATTGACAACATAAAAACTGAAATGCCCAGTAAGACAAGATTTAGTGTCTGTTTCTTTAGCCGAAATAAGCATCCAAAGAAAAATTCATGTAAAATCAACACTACTGTACAAACAGTCAGGACTCCCATTGCCCCTAGGCGTTTTGAACACGAAAGTGACTGAGCAGATGACCAGCAGTTTTTACCATGCTTACTAGGAATCTTTGATTGCATAATGTATTCCTCAGAATAAAGCACAAATTCCATTGGTGCCGATCTTCAAGGAGGGTATCTACTATTTATAATCTTAATAAATAGTAGTATTTCCTCTGTTGCCATTCTGTGATTTTCTCTTCCTGAAAGAATGGGTGCTGGGAGTAATTGGGATTAAGGTGTAGGCGGAGGGGTCAACGAAAGAACTAAAAATGTTAAACATGACTGAGTGATTGAAGTTCAATCAACTATCATTTGAAAAATTTTCAAGTATCATGTTCCAGGAAGAAACTTCAGCCACAAAAGCAGCATGCTTCCATCCAAGGAAATATGGAAACTAACGTTTACAACTTGAGACCATAAAATTAAAATAATGTTACTGATTCTAGGCTGGGAACCAATGCTGCCCCAAAGTTATACTGGTTCCCGCAAAACATTGTTATAGCATGCCACTAAGATCTGTTGCCTTCCATCGCTAAACAAACTACAGCACCAACGATAGCAACATGTACATGTATGATGAAATAATAAACGTAATTTAACTATGTTGTGTATGCCCTCGCATCATAAGATACACCAAGACTCAGTTCCATCCAGAATGTCCACCATTTCAAACAAAATTTCCTCCTTATTTTTTTTCCTTTGATTTGCTTGCAAATGACCATAAAGATCAATTTCTACCTTATAGCATTAAACCATGGATTGTCATTTGCCAGCTTCTAACACTTTCCTGGTTTGTTTTTCTTCGGCCAACTCATTGGCATTTTGAGTATTTGACGAGCATAGAAGGATGCATATAGGTGTAGAAAAAGGATTTCACTTGGCACATTGGATAAGTCAATATTTACCTCTGAATAGAGCTTGCACACCAGTTGGCACTTCAGTAATCCCACAGGCTATAGAGTTTGTGTCCTAGGAGTTGGGACATCGGCCACTCCAAAGTCAGTCCATTCGATATTTGCTGCTAAATGTGTAAAGGATTGATGATTGAACCTTACATACTCAGAGGAAGAAGTGGGGGAGGGAGAGGGGGTGGAATATCAAAAGGAAATAATTTCAAGCAAGGATACAGTCTGTCTTCCACATATCTGTAATGCTTATGTCTGCATCTGAAAGAAGCCAGTAATCTGAATCGTTCTGCAAGAGTAACAAGAATAATAGAGTTAACAGAGTTAGAGACATCTTACACATTTGAATAGGAAAATGACTGACCAAAAAACTATCAATTTTGATTCGTTCAGATAGAGCAGCTGCAAAATCTTTGGTATGACCCAACAGAATTCTGCATGTCTTATTTGTTTTATATATGCTATAAGAAACAATTTGGAACCTACCAGCAGAAAGGTTTCACAGATGACATTTACATGAATTAAAATGTTTAAGTAAATCCTCACAATTTGAGGATTAATTGCTGCTTTAAAGAGTTTTTTTTTTAAAAAAAAAAACAGCATTTTAATCAAATTTACTGTGCATCATCTCAGCTGTGTTCACAAAACTGATGCTGAGCCAGGCAATCAACAAATGGGCTTGAAACCAAAGCTCAAAATCATTGGTCAGAGACTAAGATGTGCATGCCCACCATTATCAGATCTAGTACGTACCTTTGCTGAAGTCAAAACTATTATCCATGGAAATAATATAAGCCTCTTTAGTGAGTAGTTAATTGCTAATAAGAACAAAAACGCTGTACACTACACTTACATTTATATCAGAAGGAACTATCTTCATCATTCCCCCTAAATCCTGAGTAGCATTAGGATCAGAGAACGCAGTTGGAGCCTGTTGTGCCAGAGGATCAGCTCTTTTCTCAGTTCTTACACCAGTGGTCATCTCTGTCACTGGGTTTCCATGGGTTGCTGAACTAGAAGCGTGAGGAAAAGCAGACGCTTCAACACTATTCATCTCCTCAAATTGACTAGAACAAAGAACAGAAAAAACTTAAATAAGAGAAGAGAAACAAAAATAATCAGTAAACTGATTCTCAAAAGACAATGATGCCCCATCTTGAAAGTGGTCACGCACCTCACAAGGTAGACATCAATAGGACCCATAGAGCTTCTCAGGATTATCCTGTATCTCCTCTGTGGACAGTCAACAGCCTGACACATACAGAAGCAATATCACTCCAGCATCAAGCAGATGACGCATAGAATTCAAATAAAAACAACTTTTCTCCAGTCCCCATTCTTTTTTAAATTTTATTCTATCAACTTACCTCATCAGGATCAAGGACTTCTAGAGTAGTTCCATGGGGAGCTTTAATTGCTATGAGGGTTTCATTCTGGCATGAGAAACAGAAGAAAGTTGACAAAAACATAGGACAGATAAGCATCAAGACTGGAAAAATATTATGGCAGGTATAAAGTTTGGAGAGAATAAAAGTACCAGGAAACAAGGTAGACTCTTGATATCTTCTTCAGTCACAAAAAGCCATCTGTAATTGGAAGAAGATGAATAGAAGTACCATAATTAGCAAATACAACACCTGCTCAAATTAATTGAAAGTATGTAGGGTTTGTGGAGAGGGTTTTACTTCTGATTGTTCTCGTCTTCACTCATATCTCTCAATCGTTCCTGCATTTCTCTGCAACAGTTTGACAGCATTAGCATTATCCAAGAGATTCAACATTTCAACATTATTTGCTATAACAGGAAAATCAGCCATGTAACCTTATTTGATCATCTAGTTTGTGCTCTTCCATAGTAAGCTTTTCAATTTCTTCCTGCAGGAAAAGAAGCACAAGATAAACCTCCTGCATTAGAAGCCAATAAGTAATTGTTTTCACCCTCCCCTTTTCAGTTCCTCATCATTTGAGTAGAGCATCATCAAAAATGGACTAAGGGGTAATATGTACAAATTGTCTGTGAGCAGTCACACATCAAGATAAAAAGATAAAGAAAAATCACCCCCATGATAATTTGCAGAAAAGAAAATTAGTTAGGCTTGTAGAACAGGAAAATAATATCCACTTCCGTTTACCTGTAATAAAGTTGCATCACCTTCTACCTGCCTTGGCCTTGAAGCATCAATGCCCCTGGTCAACCATTCAATCAAATTAATCCTTACACGAGTTCCCATGTGCTTTGGATGCCTAGAGGAGTCAAACATGGAAACAAAATAGTAGAATTTTCAAGAAAGTTTATTATCAACTTACTTCCAGCGTATTCTATTCTTGAGTGTCTTTTCTATGAGACCAATTCCTTCCAAGACATTTGTTATATCATATATCCGCCTCTTCTGTACCTGTTCAAGTAAAAAGCTTTTAACAAGTATGATACATTATCATCACTACAACCATTCAATCAGAAGCATGATTACCTCCAAGGTTTCGGCTGCATTGTTTAGGTCAAGAATTCCATCATCGGCATTTTTAAATAGATCAACAAACCTCTTTGTCAAAAGACCTGAAAAATATGGTAGAAATAAGTATGATAGCTTCCACAGCTCTACAAGACAATGAAAACAGATATGATGAAATCATCTTGAATGTTAATATTTGAAAAATTACCGAGCGAACTATCATAACGACAGCTGCCAGCTGGAGTAAGAGGAGAAGAGCAATCTGCAAGTTCACGTATAATATTCATCAGGTTCCTCTTTAAGTTAGTTATGCTTGGACAATAAAGACTTTATGCAAACCCTACTCAAAGGATGAAGAGACATGATCTGTATACTAACAAGCAAAGTCTAAGCTATCTTAACGCATGCAAAAGAACTTGCAAAGGCGATAAATACAATTCCTCACCAGCCTTCGACACTGGGGTTTGAGGCCCAGCTCCATTGCCCTTTGAGGTCTTGGAATTGTTGTATGTCCTACCTCCTTTTGCTGATGCAGGTGTCCTGAAGGGACTATTAGATATATTACTGCATCCAGGACTGCTAACATGATTGCTGGAGCTGACTCCATTATCAGCCAATCCACTCTTCCGTTTTAATCGCTGAGGGATACCAAAAATCGCAACATTGTATTAAATGACTGGCAGGAGTGGATAAAACCATAAAGAACATAAGGTTACAAGTAATTACTTAAAAATTGTCAAAATAAAACAAAGGCAATTCAGTTTCAATTAGCAGAAAGCATAAAATGAGACTACAGCCAAGTATACTGTAGGACCTGCGATAAATATGTTGTTGGAAGCTACAATCATAGAAAAATGATTTCATGCATGATCATCAGGGTTCATTGGAAGTGTTTATACCATTCCTTCAAAATCCACCACCGCTACTGCTCCAATAAAAAAAATCACATGAAACTATGATGCACATATAAGCCTTCCTTGTATAGCAACTAATGCAGTAACTGGAAATCGTAACTAGATAGAAAAAAAAGGCTACACAGCATTTCAGTGAAGGATCTCAACAAAAGGACATGTTTGGCTTATTAAGCAAGAGTAAGGATTCAAATGAAGTTCATATAGGTAGATTAATGTGTGAACCAAAATCCATACTTAAGAAAAAAAGGGGCTAGAAAACAAGTCAGTATTCTATTATAGTATGTTTTATTGGATAAGAGGGTGAAAGGAAGGGTAAATGAAAGCGACATTGTTACCCTCCTCTTGTTCGCAATGCATGGGAGGGGAAAAGAGAGTGAGATATCCTCTTCTTGTTCAGTTAAAGGAGTAAGAGCAGTTTAGCTGTAGAAGTAAAATCATATTCCTTATTGTTGCAATTTGGAGGAGATTTTAACAGTGCCATTAGAAAAACAAGTTAAAAAGATAATAATTCCATCCCTCCCTCCTCACCCCTCTTAGGGATGTTGTGAATTTTATTACAAGAGGAGTTATGTTGTAGTAAACCCTCCAATCCCCTACACTACCCATGAGAAACAGGACAACAGGAAAACAAAATCCACAAACCACCCTAGAATATTTAAAGGATTCAATACCCCATCCTATCTTCCTTTTCACTTGAAGTTCTCTTACCCAAACATAGTTTGAGAAATGAAACACAGCCTCCATTCCCTGTACATGAGAAGCTCACTTAAACATCATCTGTATGAGAACTTATATGGACAATGGGCTTCCACCAAATACTAATATTTATACCTATAGAACAAATTCCAAAATTCAAAACCAAGTCCAACATCATCAAAAATAAAATATGTGCAATGACAACTCAATTTTCCAAATAAACATCCATTCAGATTCTGCGAAAACGACAATCATAGCATAACTGATAATCTTGAAGCACCCAAAATAACCCAATTTCTTTCCAGAATCCAAAATTTCCCTTCCTTTCCCACAATTTCTATCAACCAAACACACCACTATCAAAACAAAACAAAAACGCATTTAAAACACAATTTAACTTCCATTAACATCAAATACTCGCACGAACAATCCTCAGAAACACATTAAACACCAACATAAAAACAAAAGGAAAATTAATTTAAAAAACAGATATACATGGATATCTTTATACAAATATAGAAGCACAGAGAAACTGAAACGCACAGGAGATCTCACAACAATAGCCTCAGCATCCCGATCTGCGGCGACTCTACTAGTACTCGGAGAAGAAAATCGGTGATAATCATCAGGAGGAAGAAACGGGGGCTTCATCGTAGCAAACGCAAGGTGCCGCGCTAAAGGAGGCAAGATCGGTCCTGATGGCGGCGCCGTCGCAGCCGGTCGGGTTGAGGCTTTAGTGCCGCCGGACATAAATGAAACCTAAAGACAAAAACCGGAGTGAAGGAGAGATTGGAATCGTTTGATTAGTAAAAGAAGTAGGAATTAATTTTAGAGAGAGAATGTGGGTTTAGAGGGAGAGGGAGCGGGGGTTAGGACGTAAGAGAGAAAGCAGAAAACGAGGGAAGGAGGGAATTTTTTTGTTTCGGATTTTGATGGAGGGAAGATAATTATCTTTATTTTATATTTTGGACCCGCTATTTTGTTTTATTATGTCTTAACCCCGGAACTCTCTGGTTTGTTTTGTGTTTAGAGCGTTGCGGAATGTGTTTTGAAATTCTTTATTTATTTTTTGGCAATATGTTGTGGAATTCACAAATTGTACCCTGAGAGGGATGGACTGTGGTCTTTCACCCTTGCTATTGCAATGTGATGATTTTTTAACTAGTCTTCGATTAGGGGTGGCCATGGAGGTTTACGGAAGCTGTGGATGCGTATTTGTTTTTGCAAAATCACATGTTAAATTTAAATTTAATTCATAAATAAATTTAAATTTAAATTTAATTCATAATCTGTTATAATTATTGTATTTAAAATAAAATATTAAACAACATAATTGAATTTAATTATACTAGAATACCGGTAAAAATAAACAGAATTAATAATCTTGACTACTCTTAATTTAGAGATCATTTTTGTTATATAAATTGTTCTTTTTTATTACAAGTAAGACAACACCTCTTGAAGAGCATGCTCTGTTATGGATTCAGTGCTTTTAAATATCAATGCATATTACGCAGATTTCTCCAAAAATATTAGGGATCCATATCTATGTTTTCATGATCGTTTATCTCCAAAAATAACTAGTCAAAGTGTCTATTACTAGTTTTTATTCTTAGGTGTGCATTGAAATAAAACAAAGGAATCCTATAGATATAAGTGAGTGAATAATTTGTTAAAGAGATGACATAAGTTTATTTAAAGCATTTTCAGTTTGGTTTTTATTAAAAAAATAATCAAACCAGATTTTTTTAAAAAAACTAAAACCGGTTCAAACTGATCAATTTCAATTTGGTTTTTTAGGATAAAAACCAGTTCAAACCGGTATGGCTCAATTTTTTCCGATTTGGCTCGGTTTTTTCCCGGTTTGGGTTCGGTTTGGTTTTTTCAGTTTTAGGCTTATAAAACCAAGACCAAACCGAACCGGTGGTTTTTTCAAAATTTTAATCGGTTTAATTGATTTTTTTCACGGTTCGGTTTTTTCGATTATTTTTTTCTGGTTTTCTTGGTTTTTTGATTTTTTTGCTAACCCCTGTTACTACATAACAACAACAAATTAAGGTGATTGCTATAAAATTAAAAGAATGGATTGGCTACAAATTTTAATTTTAAATTTTCACATATATTTCTATGCCACCCAATGATTTGTTGTATAAGGGTTCGTTTACAAACGCAAGTTACACCACAAGCACACTTGCATTCCCGGTTGGCCGTCTTCACTATGTTATTATTACATGCACATCTAATTTCAAACTGGTTGAATTTTTTTTTTCTTTCCAACTATTTATGCTGGATTTTTTTATGTATTCAATTGCCAGCTAAATTGTTATTGTTTAGTGTTTCATTTTAAAAATATTTTTTTAATAATGTAAACTTGATTTGTAAAAATATATAATAAAATTGTAAAATTATAACTTTTTTTTATACATGATTCATACAAATAATAAACAATTTCATAAATAAAAATACGGTATCCTAGCTACTATGCAATATCCAAGGACAAACATTAAAAGTGATCGGTAATAATTTACATTCAGGCTGTGTTTGTTTCTTAGAAATTGGTTTCTGGAAAATTATTTTCTAAACTTTCTTGTATTTGTTTGTCATTAGAAAAGTTGGTCAACGGAAAACACTTTCCAGTCAAAGAAAAATTTAACTTGGTTTCCAGGAAATGTTTCCTTTTATTTTAGGCGGAAAACACTTTCTGAAAGTTGTGAAAAATTTAGAATGTCATATTATTTGTTGATTATATCAAATTTGGTCCTCAAACTTTTAATTGCTATAAATATTTTGTTTTGAATATTTGTTTTTTAATTCTATCCCTTAGAATTTAATTTTTATATTAATTTTGGTCCTTATTTTTATAATTATTATTTGCTTTTCTCCTATCATTTTTTAATTGAAATTTTTTATCTATCAAATTTGATCCTCATTCTTTTTATTGTTATTTATTTTATTTGAAATAATTTATGAAATATTAATTATTATTATTTTAATTTCTTTATTTTTTAATTTTTTTAATTTTTAGATTCGATCTCTATTATTTTGATTATTATTTATTTTATTTGAGATAATTTATATATAAAAAAAATTCAATTTCATTCTCATTTAACTTTTTAATTTGTAAAATTTGTTCCTCATTATTTTAATAAATTTGAAAAAAAAATAAAACATTAATAAGTTATTTTCCAGCTCATTTTCCATGACATAACCAAATACTGAAAAATATTTTTCAATTTATTTTCTATTATACTATTAAATATCAAAAAATAATTTATATTTTTAAAATTCACTTCTAAAAAAAAAACTATATTCCAAAAAACCTGAGTAGTGTTTCCAGAAACCAAATCATTTGCCGTCAAGGATGCAGCCACATGTTCCGCTCCTAAGAAACCTCCTCTTGGACAAAAGACTGCCCATAATGCTAATAGGCCTTCGCCCTAGCTTTGCAGTTTAACTGGTTTTTTCTTCCCTTTTGGTTTAGCGGTCACGGTTGATCCAGGGTCACCAGGAGTAGAGATCGAGAAGGAAGGATATAAAATCAATTCAAGAAACCTAACTTCAAGGAACTGATATGATGATTAAGAAATTATATTTTCTTTCTTCTAAGTGCGTTTTCAAGATCCTCCTCACAAAAGAAGAAGATGAAAAAAAGACACTTCACTGGAGGAAAGAGAGAATTCATGGACGATCAGTGGGTTCACAGTTGCTTAAGCCATCATTGCATCGAATCGTGGTGCTCTGATGGAAGAGAAGAAAAAGCAGCACTTAATTTTTAGAATTTCAGTGTGCTTTCTCCAGGAAAACAAGCTGCTAATGAGTTGTATCTCCCAAAAAGAATCCATCTTTGGGATGATTCACAAATGACAAGTCATTAGAACATACCGATGTGAACAAATTGTAAATGATGCCACACTGCTCAGCTAGATCTTGGTCTTGAGAAAGACGGGTCTTTTAAGATGCATGGTGAGGGAATGGCAAATTGAATCCAGTTCAGTCTAACTTGGCCTTGCAAAGAACACGTCTTTAAAACAAATTGAATTCCTACCTCCGCACCATACCAGCAAAGAACTCTAAACTCTAAGGGGAAAATTATCAGCTCAAGTAATCATCATAAAAAGTTTTCTCCTTGAAAAACAACAGATGCTGCAACCGATAAGACCTCTTCTTGGGTACAATACAGACAATCACCTGCTTTCCTGAGTCGAAAATCAACAACACAAGTAGTGCAAAGTTATAATTGTGAAAACTAGCCCCCCCTCCCAATTATTTGCTACTAGCTCCTGCTGTACGGGTGTCCTCCCCGTTCACTCCACAAACATGATAAATAACTATATGTAGCAATAGCATAAAACTCAAATTTCATAGAAATTCCATCTTAAGCCTCCTGGTATCATTGCTCCGTAGTGATTCAAGTTTGACAACATAGAGCTAACTTAAAAAGGCTAAATCTTCCGCAACATAGACATCCACAAGCAAAATAAGGTTAGTCCAGTGTAATACTCTAAATCATAACGTGATGTAATGAACGAAGGAACACTATTTTCATTACATTGCAATTATGATAATATATCTTATTCTAGAAAGAACTCCTAATCGCAACAACTCCATAACAAGGATAGCATAAAGATGCAAATCCGCAGCTGGGAAATTCTAATATTTTCATCGAATTCAGCAGACAGAAACCTTCTTACATAAAATCTATGGAATTGATTGTTTTATTCAAAACTAACAGTGACATAAACACAAGCAGCAATACCATCCAGCCACACAGAAATCCAAAAAAAAGAATATTTATTCTGTATTAGTAGTAGAATCAATGTCGCAATTTACAGAATATAAAGGAGAACTTCTCAAAGGAACAGAAGAATTACAACAAACATCAATTCTACTCATAAACTCCTCCTGGCTTGTCTTTAACAGCGTATGTAGAGGAAAACACAGACCTTTCTCAACACAACATTGATGTCTAGGCTTAATTCTATTCTCTAAACTAAATGAAAAATACTGCGGAAATTCTCTTAATTCCTTCAAATCCCTTCCCATTTCCACAACAAAATAATTCAACTTGGGCTCAATATTATTCTTAATACTGTAATTAAACAGTTGTGGAAATCTCCTAAACATGGAAACAGCATCTTTATACGAGAACCCAATTTTTTCAAAGTATTGGATTCTGGGCAAGAGTTTTTTTTCAACACTACAAGACAGTAAATATGTGTGTCTTTTTACCTCTTCAAGGCCAATGCTTTGGAGGAAATAGAGTGTGGGGCGCAAGCAGTATTTGACGCTGGATACCAGTAATCTGGGCCGTCGGTTTATGACATGTTTCAAATCAGAGCCGTTGACGCGGGCTTCACGGAGAAGGAAGGTGATGACTGGGGTGACAGTAGAAGGAGTGGAGGTGAGGATTTCTGGGCACATGGAGATGATTCTGCGGAACTCTTGTGGAGTGAAGTTCATGGAGGTGAGTAAATCAATGATGGATTTGATGTTTGATAAGGAGGCAGAGAGGATGAACGGACGGTGGTGGTTTATTAAGGAGAATATGTCTAGCCCTATTGAATCGAGGTAGAGGATTTTTTCTTGAAATTCAGTATTGGGTGGTTCTTGGGGTTGGGATTGCGGCAGTGGAGGGGTATGGTGTGAGGATATAGAGGGGGTTTCTGGAGTTTTGAAAGGCTTAGGAGGGAGAGAAGCGGTGTTCGTTTTGGAGGAAAGAGTGGGAAACTGGAGGGTTCTTGGGCAAGAAAGTGCGGGGCAATAATCATGGTGGGATAAGGGGAAGCTGTGGGCTTTGGGATAAGGAAGTGGGGAGAGTTTGATGTTGGAGAGGAAATGGAGGAGTGTGTCTTCCATGGTGTTGAGTTACATGGCTCACAGACTGTGAGGGGGTTCTAGTGTTGGTGTTTTTCCTTGGTTCAAGACAATGGAGGAAATTGTGGTGGAGAAGGGTCAGGAAATTTTGATAACATGATCTGGAGATGGGGAGCAAGTGCTATCTGATCGAAATTAGAAAACTTGGATAGAGGTTTGTTTGTCCCATGAATAAGAGAGAGACTGGTCTAGCTCCATGGACTGGCCTAGCTCCATGGACTGGCCTCTTTGAGCTGTAGCAGCTGTATGGTGCTCGTTTATGGCCCATAAACTGGCTGTGCCTGGACCATGTTCTTTTCTTGAATATATTATTATCCAAACCAATTTTAGTGGTATCGAGAGGAACAAATCTTTAGATTGCTTAAATAATTCACATGAAGAATTATTTCTTCCAGTGTATTATTATTTCCAGTTCAAACATGAATGTTAAAAGTCTTTTTCAAATATATTTTTTGAAAATCTAAATAATTTTTTCAATTCAAGAATTCATATTTATATCCACTACATTTATATTTAATTTTTGATTTATGATAACTAATAAAAAATTGATAATGTAGGTTAATAATATTGAAATTTTATTTTAATTATTATTGAAATTAATTTTTTAATATTTTAGATTTCAAAATCCACTACAAAACGAGAATAAAAAAAGAGTTTTATAAGATATTTTTTAAATTTTTATATATTCTTTCTCATCTTATTTTTAGTACTTTCCTTCTTCTTTTTATACTTTGATTTTAAAAATAAAAATTAAAGCTCATATTTATCTGATGAAAAGATATTTGAGTTATATAATCTTTGATTCAATATCTTATTTAGAAGTACATATAAATTAAGGTAATGCTATTGAAATCTTAAGAGGCTTATTATAAATATTTTTGTGCCAAAAAATGAGCAATAAATTTTGTTAAAGACAAATAATTTATCATTAACAATAATAAAACTTCATAGTGTCTTTTTAATCTTTTTTTTTTAGTATGCATGCTAGAATTGTTTTTCAATATTTTCTTAGGCTCGAGTCACGTGTTAAGAGGGTCAACCCGAGTCAAAATAAAATAAAAGTGATTATTATCATAATTTTAAAACTTGATTCGATAGTTAACTCGGGGCAAGGCCCGGGTCATGGATTAGGAAGGTAAACCTGAGTTGACCTGGATCAATATAAGAATAAAAATTATTATCATTATATTTTTAAAATCTGATTTGGGATTGACCAGGGCAAGATCCAGGTCACGGATTGAGAGGGTTAACACGAGTTGACTTGAAACAACATATGAATAAAATTTTTTATTAACATAGTTTTAAAGCCGAAGTCAGAAGTCGACCCGAGACAAGGTTCAGGTTACAGGTCAAGAGAGTCAATCTGGCAAATTAATTTTTTTTAATAATCAAAATAACCTTTTTTTGACTATTTTTTCCAAAAAAAATCAATGGAATTTGACCCCTTTTTTATCCCAGGCTGACTTAAGTTTTTGTTCGTGTAAGTGTAAGGTAGAGTCAATCACTTCTTTATTTTTTAAAAAAAATTTGGACTAATCCAAACCTCATGTCAACTCATCAAGTCAATTCTAATTTTATAATTAAGATTATTATAATATTATTAATTTTAATACTCAATATAAACTAAAGTAAAAAAAATAATAATATCTAATTATCTATTTAATTATGTAAATTTAAAAATAGTTTATATTAAAGGTAAAATAGATTTTTTTATATTTTTTTATGTTTTATCCATCATAATCAAACATAATACAAAAATAATTATTTTATCTTATACATCATTAATAAAAATAATTTTATCTCCATTTTATTTTTCTATTTTATCTTATCTATATATTTTTTATCACGCAAGAAAGTAATAAAACACTATCTAAAAAATAAGATCACGGTCTCAGGGTCCTCACAAACCAGAACTCGCTTGACATTGCACTTAGCTAGATTTCCGGATGCCCCGGAATGTAGGAACGGGTAACCCACCCCCTCTGCCCGTACCTAAAAAAAAAAAAAAAAAAACAAAAACATAAAAAGAATCCTAACAACCAAAGGAACCGAAAACAGGTCCATTGACTCCTCCTACACTAGTTTTAGTTTTATCTTATCACTCGCCATTTCTCAACCTTATACTTGCTCTACCCACACCAACCACTACTGTTCATCACACCAAGAGAAGGAACACTCTACCTGCTCCCCCCCCCCCCCCCAAGAATATGGCCTGCTCAGCTACCTCCACCACTCTCATCTCCTCTATCGCCGCCGCCGCCGCCGCCACCACCAAATCCATGGCCTTTCCTATCTCTAAAAACATAACTCTCCCCAACTCATTTTTTGGCACTCGAAAATCCTTCCAATCTCGCGTCCCTCGTTCCATTTCCTTGACTCGTGGCTCTCATTCTAGAAACACCTTCGTTGTCAAAGCCTCTGTAAGTTTTTTCTCAGACTCGTTGGTTTTTATGACCCAAATTCCCATTTCATTAACTATTTGAAAGAGCTTTTCTTCTGTGTTTGATTCAGCCTCTAACTAAGTTTGCTTTCGTTTTCTTCTGTGCAGAGCGAACTTCCATTGGTCGGAAACATAGCACCGGATTTCGAGGCGGAGGCTGTCTTCGATCAAGAGTTCATTAATGTACTTTGTGCTGACAATGTTATCGAATATAAGGAGTTCATGTCATGTCATTCTTTTTTTTTTAATTAAATTAAATTTTAATTTACATTGAAGGAATTGTATGATTACAATGTTTCTATTTTGCACAGAAATTTGGTCTTAAAAAATAGATTAAGTACCTAATTGCTACTCTGATTGTTGTATAATCGTAAAATTTGAAAGTCAGTTAATTGTTAGCTTGATTGGCTATGAAAGTCGTGTGGTGAATTGAGCTTGCATTTGTGCTCCTGTGTTGTGTATTATTCTTTCAAACTCTTTTATGTTTTATTGGTTAATTTTGGTTTCAGGTTAAACTGTCTGATTATATTGGGAAGAAATATGTGATTCTATTTTTCTATCCATTGGACTTCACATTTGTTTGTCCCACAGGTTTGTTTGGAACTTAGCTTATGTCGTTTGAAGCTTTGACGAGTTGTGGATGCTAATTGTTCTCCTCATATTTTTTCTGTTTCACTTGTGTGCAGAAATCACTGCTTTTAGTGACCGTCATGAGGAATTTGAGAAGATAAACACAGAAGTGTTGGGTGTTTCAATCGACAGTGTGGTATATATCTTCTTTTGTCAAAATCAAGAAAGAAAATTCTAGGAATCCTGTGACTTCGGCCTGAAATCTTAGTGGATCTTATGTTTTCACTTCAAGTTTTCAACTTTTATTTGATGAGTTGGAGCACATCCTCCCGCACACAACACACACGTTTAGGATTAATATAATATGTCTCTAGATAGTCTAATTGAATTTTTTTTTTCAGTGGGGTGGGGGGGAAGGATTCTTGTAGCCAACCTAAAGTAGCTGGATTATAGCTTGGGTTGACTTGACTTTGACTTGAATTTGTGTGTATTATGCATATCGGTTTCCTTTATATGAATAATGTGAGCCATGCTTGCTAGCACAATTGATAAAATTGCGTGGCCTTTGCATGTATTTTGAAAACATATGGTTCAAATCACAGCATTCTGAGTTGGTAAGTTGAAGTGAATATTGTAATGGACAAAAAGTAACTTGGCTGTAGAAGAAACTAGGAACTGAAAACTGTAAAGAATCTCAATTTGGGTTTTCGTTATAAATCAATTGACTTTAGCTATAGAAGCTATCGTCTGCATATAATGCAATTGCAACCTTGTTGGTTGCATGTTTGGTCATTGCCAATTTTCATTAGCTTTTGTCTGTACTGATAAAATACATAAACATTTGCTTTCCAAACTGGAATCATCCACTATCTGTTTGTTGTATCAGAGCTGATTTTGGTATTGGACTAAAAATCATAAATTGATTATTGATGTTGAGCATGTCATGATATTCTCTGTGTAGTTCTCGCACCTTGCCTGGGTCCAAACAGATAGAAAGTCTGGTGGGCTTGGAGATTTGAAGTATCCTTTGATTTCTGATGTCACCAAATCCATTTCAAAATCTTATGGAGTGCTAATTCCTGATCAGGTACGAGATGTTTTTATTAATGTTGTTCTAAAGAAACACAATGAACTCATTAAAAACCTTCATTTTTTTAATATCAAATTGTTATTGCGTAACCTTGTACATGTACAAAAGCACATCCATGCATTTTTTTGTCTGTTGTTTGTTACTGGCACGACTCAGTATCAAGCTAAACCATAATGACTTAGGTCTAGCTCACATCTAGTTCTCTATTGAATGGAAATCAGAGTGCCTTGTTATTCTCTTAGTGATCCTATCTATCCTGTGGTTAATGCCACTCCCATTATCAGACAATGCTGAGAAAAGGGCTCTCTCGTATTAATCACCACTGCCCCTTAACCTCTGCACAGTGCTTGGAAGAGGAGCCTCTGCCTCTGCCTCTGCCTCTGCATTTTCTTTTTTTGATACTTGGTTTTAATTTCAGGGAGTTGCTCTGAGAGGACTTTTCATCATTGATAAAGAAGGAGTCATCCAACATTCCACCATTAACAACCTTGCCATTGGGCGTAGTGTTGATGAGACGAAGAGGACACTCCAGGTGATTTCACAAATACAGGGAAAAGATATTCTAAAACTGGAAGATTTTGTAAATTAAGGATTGGCATGATTGTACACCTGAAGTGCCTTTCGGCATATGTTTTCCATTCATTCTTATTGATTGCTTTTGCATTTATTACAGGCCTTGCAGTATGTGCAAGAAAATCCAGATGAAGTTTGCCCAGCTGGGTGGAAGCCTGGTGAGAAGTCCATGAAGCCTGATCCAAAGCTGAGCAAGGATTACTTTGCTGCCATATAGAGCGGCCAGCATTGCATTGCATTGCATTGCGAATCTCATTTCACTGTGAATTAGGGAGGTGTGAACAAGTTTTATTTATCATGTAATGTCTCTTTAGACATGCGATTTTTGAGCAGCAATTTCTGGAATAAGTGCTCTAGACAGGAAGCTCTCTTTTTTTTTTTCTTGTAATGGAATGATGTTGCAAAAACAATGTCTTCATGTCATTCTCCAAGTCTAGCGTGTGTGTGTGTGTGGGTATTACATGCAGCTTCTCCCTTAAATCCACACAATTACAACAGAACGATATATGGGTTTTGTAATGTTGATAACTGGGATATGGAGTTTCAATGGGCCATAAATAATTTACTTTCTTTCTACCATGTTAAGGTCAGCCTGGTGTGCCAAGGTCGCATGCACAACAATGGAGCTCATACTTCAGCTGAGTTGGTTGATCAAATTGTCTAAATGGTAGGGTTACAGATTGTAATCCCATTCTTCAAGAAGTTGCAACCAATCCTTGGTATTCTGTTACATGTAGCTGATGGTGTTTGTCTGAGAAGTTCTCGTTTCCTGTCTTTCATGAAAATTAATAATAATGTGATGATTTTCCAATTCAAGCATTGCTCAGAGCTTTGCAGGATAACTGTTCCTGCGGAGGAGAGAGTTTCTGAACTTCTGATCCAAAGTCCAGTGATTTTCAATTTTCAGTGGAATGGGATTTTCTTGGGCTTAAGCCGACCTGTAGAACTCCAATAGTCTATTGTTTTCCTTTTCAGTTGACTCAGATTTTGGTGGGCTTATCTAACTTGCTGAAGTACTTTGGAACAGTCTCATAAAATATTTGAGTTGAGAGTGTACTAGTAGATTAACATTTTAAAATATATTAAAATAATATTTTTTTATTTTTAAAAATTATTTTTAATAATAATATATTAAAATAATTTGAAAACACAAAAAATATTAATTTAAAAAGTATAAAAAAATTATTTATTTTCAAAAATATTTTTTAAATACAAAAAAAACCCCTGAGCAACATTGGAATAAAATTACATTTATATTTTACACGGTGGGTTGGATTATTTTTTTTAAATATATAAAATTTTTTAAGTCATAGATTTTTTTTTCTAATGTAATTAAACTTGATTATTTTATATATAGAATCCATACAAAAATATATATGAAAGTAGAATAACAAAAACACATCACAATAAATATATATTTATTGTGATGTGTTTTTGTTATTCTACTTTCATATAGATTTTTGTATGGATTCTATATATAAAATACTATTTTTATTAAAGTTTATATAGTCTTACTTAAGATATCATTTGTGTAGAATACTATTTTTATTAAAATTTATATCCTCTTAGTTAAGATATCATGTGTCAATTATATATGTATATAACTAATAAAAAGTTGGATGACATGTTTTTCCTTGTATTCTTATTTAGGGATGTTTGTTTGATAGATATAAAGTGGTGCATGAAAATTATTTTCTAAATTTTCATATGTTTGTTTGTCATTAGAAAAATTGGTCAATGGAAAACACTTTCTAGTCAAAGAAAAATTTGACTTGATTTTCATGAAAGTATTTTCCTTTTATTTTGAGCAGAAAATACTTTTTAGAAGTTGTGAAAAATTTAGAAATGCCATATGACATGTTTTCCCTTGTATTCTTATTTAGGGATGTTTGTTTGATAGATGTAAAGTGGTGCATGAAAATTATTTTCTAAACTTTCATATGTTTGTTTGTCATTAGAAAAGTTGGTCAATGGAAAACACTTTCCAGTCAAAGAAAAATTTAACTTGATTTTCAGGAAAGTATTTTCCTTTTATTTTGAGTAGAAAATACTTTTCAGAAGTTGTGAAAAATTTAGAAATGCCATATTATTTGCTGATTATATCAAATTTGATCCTCAAACTTTTGATTGCTATATATATTATTTTGAATATTTCTTTTTCAATTTCATCCCTTAAAATTTAATTTTTATATTAACTTTGGTTCTTATTTTTATAATTGTTATTTTCTTTTCCCTTATTATTTTTATAACATGTTATTTATTCCTATTTTGTTTTTTAAAACTAAAGCAAATAATGTATCGTCTGCCTGTTTAGAATCTAGCTACTACCATGGTGTTTGAAAAATATCAAGAGAGGTATTTTGGGGTGAAAAATCCATTTTTTCATTTATTTTGATTAAAAAACACCTAATAAATATCCTTATAACCTAAATAACTAATTTATCAAGCCACCCCTACAAAGAATACTCAAAAACACAAAATCAAATAAAAAAAGTTCTCTCTTGACCCCTATTTGTTTTTTTAGGTAAGATGAATGTTTAAAACAACCAATATAAACTCCTTTATGTTAAATGAAATCCATTGACACTAAAAACAACGAGTTTCATCATTAATAGTGTTTGACATTGTATTTTGAAAATGTTTTTGAAAAAATTAAATTTTTTTTTCTTTGCTTCAAATTAATATTTTTTTGATGTTTTCAGATCATTTTGATGTGCTGATATCAAAAATTATTTTTAAAAATAAAAAATATTATTTTGACATGTTTTAGAATGAAAAACATTTTGAAAAACAACTGTTACAACACGCGCTTAAAAAGTGATTTAATAGATGATGTTCTCTCTCCCTATTCTTTTGAAACAACTCCTTTTCTCCTTTCTCAAAACCAGAAATTGAAAAATTAGATCAAAATTAAAATTATCAAGAATGTGGGATTAAGCATATTTCTCTCTCTCTCTCTTTTTTTTTACTTTTCTATCCTCCATCTTTTAATTTCCTATTTCCCATAATTTAAAGCATAATCCTATCAAATTAGACTATAAAAGAATTCAATCACAAGAAAAAAAAAGTTTAAAAAGAAAGGAAGAACTAAACTACTTCCCTGTTTATATAATAAAACAACCAGAGAAGATACTAGATCTGTTAAGTTATATATATATATATAGAGAGAGAGAGATGCTAACATGGTCGGAGTTCATTGTCCAAATTTCATAATAGCGCAAAGGAATTTGCATGGAAAGACACCCGAAGACAATGACATTTTTATAAGCTAGTTGTTCTGTGTTATGGTTTTTTTTTCTCTCCATATTACGGTTGCAATATCATCAATAATTGTTGATACCCAGGCAGCGATCAGTCAATTGTTGCTTCCTTCAGTGTGTCTGTCTGTCTTGTGTAATTAACAAATGTCAAGTGCCTTCAATTAGGTCACCATATGTATAATGGTTGACTGCTACTAATCTCAAAGTAAGATTACATTTGACGCTAGCAATCAAATGCAATTTGCTCATTAAAAAGAGATCGTGTGCCTCACATGCAGACACAAGCTTCCATCACGGGTTCCTTATAATATGCTTCTTTAGTTTCCTACTAGTTTGGGCATTCACTTTGAGCCGGGTATAATATATATATATTTTTTAAAAATAATTATACAAGAATTTAATATATAATAAGCATTTTTTATATATATTGAGATGATTGTCGTGACGTGCACAATATTGAATGTCAGATCTGCCTCCTTGAATTAAAAAGATTTTGAGTTTAATCATAAAATTATGATTAGAGGGGATCATGAGTTGTCATCTAGTATTATAATTATTAGAAAATCTAATAACCTACGAGAGTATGGGTAAGAAAACTAATTGTGCAAAGAAAAGACACATCACCCCAGTGTATCCTATTTATGATAAGCTGCATTATTAATTGATTATTTTCCTTTTCTTCTAAATCCTATTTTTATTTGTTGGTCTTTTCTAAGGTTCAAGGAAGATTTTCTTTCGTGAGGAGGCCTCTATCTTATTAGGTTAAATCTTAACCGTTCTAAGGCCTCTAATTTTAACATCACATTTATTTTCTATTTTGTATCTTTAATACTTAAGGGTATACTTTACATTGTAATTTTATACCTCCATGTATTAAAATCTACAACTAAATCCTTCACTTCGAATATTAATCAAATAAATTAATTGTAGTGCAATTTTTGGTATTTTGGTCAAAACCTAATGGATAACCGTAAACTGGTTACAATATCCATTTTTATTTTCAATACAAGATAAAAATGTGATTTTATCTTTTTAGAAAATATGCATGAATTTTTTTTTAGGATTTGCTCGTATACACGAAAACAAAAATATTTTTTTTGGATTTGTTTTTTTTGAAATTTAGAAGAAAAATTGAGTATTTCTAATATCAGATCCATGTCTTATAGTGTAAATCTACTACCTAATATTAAATAAAATTCTTGAATAAAAAACATATTTTTGTATTTCTGAAATAAAAGAATTTTTTTTTGGATTTTTGAAATTTTCTCGAAATTTGTTTTAAGAAAAGTCAAGTATTTTTAATATCAGATATGTTTCATATAGTGTAAGTTTACAGTACGATATAAAGCAAAAAATGTTGGAAAAACACATGAAGGACCTATAAATAATTTCAAAGTGATCCTTGAATTTTTTTCAGAATTTTTTGAATTTTTTTAAGGGCATGTTTGGCTAGACACACAAATAAAGACAAATTAAAACTAAAGGGAAAAGGTTTAGGGCGTGTTTGCCAAACATGCTCTTCACCTAAAATCTGAGGTACTAAAAACATTTTAAGACTATGTTTGACAAATATACCTTAAGGACCTAAACAAGACTCTATTTCTTAAGCAAAAATGGGGCATGCCAAACATATCTTTAAGTCTGGATTGGTCTTGGCCCATCCATATAGGCCTAGGGCCCAAGCCCACATGTATGGGATGGGTATAGGGCTAACCCAACCTGATTTGTTGGCTAACATATGGCCTAACAAGCCTTTTATATATATAACCAGACTACTAAGTCCAGCCCATGCGACTAGGTCACTAGCCTAACCTAGTGATCATGTTGCTTGCCATTGCAAAACATGAATTATTTCATGTTCTACATGTTTGCTTCAACAACAACTAAAAGAGAGAGAGGGGAAAAATTACTTGGGCTATGGATAAGGCGTTGCTTTTAGACGTGGTAGAGCCACTAAAGTCCATATTGGTATTACTTGGGTTGTTGGAGAAGAAGTTGTTAGTGGAAGAGAAAAAGTTGTGGATGTTGCAGCGAGGGGAACTACTATTGTTGGCTGGCTTAAGGACGTATTGACCATTGGTTGGTGGTGGAGGTTGCAACATTGTTATTGGTGTTAGATGTGGTGGAGCAAGTGTTGTCCACGATGGTGTTGCCTGGGTTAATGACGGTGTTGTCGGTGGAAAAGAAAAAAAGAAATGGTGGAAGTTTTAGGAGGGAGGGGTATTGTTTGCTTGATTAAAAAAGGATGAAAGAGATAGTGAAATGTATTTTTCAAAGTGATGGAGGTAATGTTTACTAAAAATGCAAGGGAATGTTTATTTCTTCTCTCTTTTTGTTTTTTTTAAAGAAAGCTAGTGCGAGGGGATTTTGCCTTAATTTTTCTCACTTTTTTTGCATGAAATTCACCCCAATTTATAAGAAATGAAAGAAGAACATGAGGTGTGTTTTAGGCATGGTTTGTGGCCAATGATTTACTTAAGAATGATCTCAATCATTAACCATAATCAACAACTTGGTACTGCACAATCAGACTATCAAAGCTGGTTAGGTCAATGGTTTTAGCCGTTTATTGTAGCGGCTGCTAAATATATATATTTTAAAATAATTATGGATTGTAAAAAAATTGTTAATATTATATAAAAATTGCTATACTCTTATTTGGACACAATGTAAAAATAAAATGATATTTAATAAAATAATATATAAAATACATTATGACTTCATTTAAGAATTTAATAAATTAATATATTTATAATAATTTTAATTAATTTATTTTAAAAGAAAATTAAATTTAAATTAAGAAAAAAAAAGCACCCTATATATATATATATTTGTTAATATTAATGTAAATGTTAATATATAGGGTAGTTAGCCCCACACGTCCACCCTAGTCTCAAATGACACAAAAGTAATTCACTATACCAAAAGAAAATGGTATCCATTGTAATTTTTTGAGTCCCCAAGCCTTAATATCAAAGCCAAACCCTCCAATATATTTTGCTTCCGAAAGCTTGACATATCTATACCAAATTCACACCTTTTTTTCACTCTCTCAAAACATTTTTTAAAAACTTTAATTTTCTTTCATTGATTTTTTGTAAGCCCTTCATCTTCTTGTGTTATTCAAAATCTATTTTTTGATGGAATTTTTTGTTTTTAATTGATTTTTAATTGTTTAATCATTACATTTTATGTTTTTTTTGTGTTTCGTTTCAAAATCCTAACCCTACTCTCTTTCATTGGCTTTATTTTAGGGTTTTTGCAACATGAATTATAGCTTTACTAGTATATTGGCCCGTGCTCCACAACGAGTCAATATTATTTTTTTAAAATGTAAAAAAAATATTAAGTGTATAGAGAATGTGTTAAGCGTCTTGGGTCATGTCAGACCTAGACATTAAGTTAAAAAATAGTTAAAAAAGAGAAGATATAATTTCTATTGAAGGAATATTTAATTCATAAACATAAAAAATGAACTATTTCAATGGAAAGATATAATTTGAATTTTTAGATGTAATATGTTAAATTAGATTTTTGTGATGATTTGTTATTTATAAATAATTTCTAAACTTGAATTTCTATTTAGGATACTTCAAAAATAGTTTAAATATATATATTATAAGTCTCAGCATTTTAATTATCACTTACTCAGATCCATGTCGCGTGGGTCTGGCATGATCACCAGACCCATGTCGCTTGGGTCTGGCATGGTTGTCATCTCAGGCATTTGGGTCATGCCAGACCCAAGCATTGAGTTAAAAAAAATACAGTTCAAAAAAAAAGAAAAAAAGAAAAGAGAAAAAGAGAGAGAAGATAACAATTGTATTGAAGGAATAACAAATTCATAAATATAAAAAATAAACTATTTCAATAGGAAGATATGATTTGAATTTTTAAATGTAAAATGTAAAATTAGATTTTTGTGATGATTTATTGTTTATAAATAATTTCTGAACTTGGATTTCTATTTAAGATACTTCAAAGATAATTTAAATAGTTTTTTTTATAAAAAATAAAAAATTATAGGACTCAACATTTTAATTATCACTTGCTCTGATCCAAGTCATGTGAGTCTGACATGGCTGCCAGACCCAAGTCGCTTGGGTCTAGCATGGTTGTCAGGCTCAGGCGTTTGAGTCATGCCAGACCCATGTATTGAGTTAAAAAACAAAAAAAAAAAAGAGAAAAAATAGAGAAGATTGAATTTCTATCGAAAAAATAACAAATTTATAAACATAAAAAATGAACTATTTCAATGGGAAGTTATGATTTGAATTTTTAGATCTAAAATGTTAAATTTGATTTTTGTGATGATTTGTTGTTTATAAATAATTTCTGAACTTGAATTTCTGTTTATGATACTTCAAGGATAATTTATTTTTTTTAATAAAAAATAAAAAAACATATAAGTTTCAACATTTTAATTATCATCTGCTCAGACCAAAATCGTTTGGGTTGGCATGATTGCCAGACCCAAGGCTTTTGGGTTTGGCATGGTTGATAGACCTAGCCGTGGGTCTGGCACACTAAGGTTTTTGGGTTTGACATGGTTGGCAGACCCTGGCTCGCGGGTGTGGCATAGACCCAACTACTTTGGGTTTGGCAAACCATTCCAAACCCAATGTGCGTTAGTCTAGTCTTGGGTATGACAACCATGCTAGACCCAAGGTACTTGGGTATGACAAATATGCTTGATTTGACAAACAACAAATAAAAATGATAATTGTGCACTTTCGTTGTCAGGAGAGAGAAAAGAAAGAAAAAACACAAACAATCTATCACCAACGGCAATCCAACCATTATCTTTCTACACACGCCATACCATGTGGAAGAGGGCACGACTGCACATCCAGTGAGACGACATATAGACTATTGGGTTTAACATGATTGCTAGACTCGGACGAAGGTCTAACAGACCTAAGTGCGCGAGTTTGGCATGGACCTAAGCGCTATGGGTTTGGCAAACCATGCCAGACTCAAGGTGCATTGGTCTAGCCTTGGATATGACAGTCATGCTAGACTTAAGGTATTTGAGTATGACAAACATCCTGATTTAACAAACACCAAACGAAGAGAATAATTGTGCATTTTAGTTTTTAAGAGAGATAAAAGAAAGAAAAAACACAAACAATCTATCACCGGCGGCAATCCAACCATTATTTTTCTACATGCGCTACACCATGTGGAAGAAGGCATGACTACGCATTTAGTGAGACGACGGATGACTAAATTTGGCCATCGGGAAGTGTCACACACACCTCTTTAATGACGTGAGCACCACCCACCCGCTGGGAAAGAAAAAGAAAGCCAAAGAAGCGTCTCACAAAAAAGATGAGAAATTAAAAGTGAAACTATTATTACAATCCATAGTGAAATATCTCTTGATTTACAGTAATTTTCCAACACCATTTAGCTTTTGTTATAATAAGATGAATTAGCTGTATATTTTCTTGCTTTATTGATTGAAGGATGAATTAGCTGTATATTTTCTTGCTTTATTGATTGAAGATTACTCTGGTTCAAAATTATTGTTGTAATGAATATGAGTTTTTTTAGGGTTTTTATTTGTTTTTTTTTATTGTATTAATTTGATATTGTTTTGAAGTTGGGAAAGTTGTGATTTTGGATTTGAATTAAGTGAACAATTGAAGTGGGTTGGTGTTGTTTTGTGGTAATTGAGTGAAAATGGTTGGCAGTGAAAGAATTTGTGGTTTTCAAGAGGAATTGAAGATGAAATTGATATTTTTTTTTTGCAAGTGTTGATTGTTTGGTGTGGTCTATTAGGGCTGAAAAGTTTGGTTTTAGGCTCGTAATTCAATGGGTTTTCAAGATCAATTGAAGTTGAATCTGGGGTTTTTCAAGTGTTGTCTATTAGGGTTGAAAAATTAGGTTTTAATGTAAGAAACTGAATTTTGAAGATCCCATGACTCTACTTTGTCTTTTACCAGGGATTAGTATTGTTTCATTTGTATTTAAATTATTTAATTTTGCAATTAAAAAAAATCAGAGAAGTGCTTCACTGTTCGTATGATCTAGCCAAAAATAATTATTTTCCAATCTCCCACAAAAAAAGACAGGGGACTAGTACTTTATTTTCATAATAATAATAATATAATTTAATCCAAAGTTAAGATAATTTTAGCTTCATTGATGAGTTGATTTACTCTTTATTGTGTTAAAAGATTTGCAATGAGGAGTCATTTGGGGTGTGAGAGTTTACATACAAGAAAAGACACCACTTTAATCCACAATATTTTTTTTTTTAACATGAGAAAGATATCACTTATATGTACACCTAGTAAATTTATACCTCATATCCAAGTTTATCCAATTCAATCACAGCTCATGAAAGCATTTAATAATTTTTAGTGTAAATTATACCTCATGAAATCACAAATTAATTCAAGATACTTAAATCAATAATAACACAATAAAAATATATATTTTTTCTCCCTTGTTGTGTAAATTGTCGCGAAGCAATTAAATAGAGATAGAATTCAATATGAACCAAAGTCACATAAAAAAAGAAAAACAAAGCATTTTGTACTTGGAAAACCCCTAATATTGGAGGAAAAGTCACGGGACTTTAGTTAATTCAAAATCTCCATTATCAACAAATAATGAATTACGACTATCTTCTCAAAACAGTTGTGATCTCTCTCTCTCTCTCTCTCTCTCTGGACTTAATAATATAGTGTTTAAAACCCCCTAACAAAGGGACTAAAACTCCCCCCTCTCTCTCTGGACTTAATAATATTTTATGTACCGAACAAAATATAAATATGGGATCCTCCAAATAAAAGGGAAATCCAACCCATCCCAACACATCACATCATCTTTATTTGAATAAAAAAGAAATGCTACAAAGAATAAATTGTTTATTGAATAAATTAATTCAGATGGGGGCTAGCTGTCTATATAAGATTTAAAAATTCAGATAAGGATTTTGTACAAGTATATAAAAACTAGTTGTAAAAAAATAATTAGGCATTCAACTTCTTCTGACTGTGATGGTTGTTTTTTAAAATGTTTTTTATTTAAAAATATATTAAAATAATATATTTTTTTATTTTTAAAAAATTATTTTTGATACCAACACATTAAAATGATCTAAAAATCAAAAAAATATTAATTTAAAATAAAAAAAATAAAAAAATTTTAAATTAAAAAAGTAATTTAAAATATAAATACAAACATGACATGGTGACGTAGTAGGGTAAGGTACTTTCCATTAATTACTTGATTATTTAGATGTGTGAGGCAAGAAACAATTATCACCATTAATAATGTACAATCATGTTCTATTTGATTAATTATAAAACTTGGTATAATCTTTGTTATTATTAATTATAAGTAAGATTAGAGAGGCACACACCTCACAAAACTTGGAAGAATCTTGAAATGGATTTCTTGTAACGAATTGGGTGCTAATTTTTTCTTTAATGGCTATTAAAAGAGAGAGATGAAAACTGTATCAACAAGAAGTCGTTCCCTCTCAATTATGCTAAATATTATTTGGTTTATCATGATTTAAAAGTTTAAATACTCCAAAATATACTTTCATAATCATTATTGTGCCACAATTGTTGGATAGTCGAGTCGTTCTAGAGGATTATGAATTGTTGGGAGAAACTTCTGGAGTGTAGTAGAGGAGAATATGCCCAAACATGAAGGCAAGTGAGATGCAACGCATTAGAAAAGACACAACTTGACATTAGTCTCCTTTTGTCGTGATCTTCTGATCTTCCACTTGCTGATTATAAAACGAAAGAAAATACTTTCACAAAGATATGGGATTTTGGCTGAGGGGGAGAGGGGGTGTTTTGACTCTAGAAACCTTGACCAGTCTGATTCACAAATAAGATAGAACGTAGGTCTTTGGCCTTGTTACCAATATTGCAACTAACTTTAGAAGTAAAGATTTGTGGATTTTATTAAGCATTTTTATCATCACTCGTTATTTTAATTAGAGAATATTTAAGTGGTTTTAAATACAAGTTAATTATTAGGAGAAATTATATTTGTACTGAGAATATTTCTCCAATAATCATATTCCAATTGTATTAAATATCTAATTCAAAATGATGCGACGAATGTGTTTTTTTTTAATAAATATTTTTCCTTGTTAATTTTTTTATTTTTTTATTTAGTATTAGTAAGGTTTTTTAGTTTTTTTATATAAATAATAGTAATAGCCTTTTGATAAGAGGAACTTGGATGAATAAAGATTAAATATTTTGGATGTCTATTCTATTATTATGATGTTTTTAGTTTTTGAGGGTTTTAACTTGTAAAAAACCTCATTATCCTTCATCAGTCGATGTCGCAGTCTAACAATTCCTTATGGTTTTGGTTGGAAGTCGTAGGGAATGAAGATGTTTACCCTTGAGAAAAAAAATCCTAGAAATAATATATTGCTTCTGACAACATTAATTGCTGTTAATGAAAATCTTGATGGTAAGATCTAGATGGGATGACATAAGAAAGTTGTGTTAGGGATCCACTATAGGGTGACCCATATTAAGTGTTGTGTTAAGGGTCCACGATAGATTGAACCTCAAAAAAGGAAGTCCGTGGTGGATGATCGTTTTTGAATGAGGTTTGAAGTTGAGGACGAGTTCTTTCTAGTTTGAAAAAACTGATGTAGGAGTTTTTTTTGTGAAAGCAAATATTTTTTTGTTAATTTTATTTTTTCTATTTCTATTTTTTCTATTCAATATTATGAGGTTGTTTTAGTTTTCCTATTTGAAGGGAATAATTTTTTTTATTTGGTATTAATAGGGTTTTTTAGTTTTTAGTTTTTTTTTATATATAAAGAATTATGATAGCCTTTTGGAAAGTTATACTTGAATGAATAAAAATTAAATATTTTGAATGTCACCTTTATAATTATGATGTTTTTAATTCTTAAAAATTTTAACTTGTAACAAACTCTGTTATCATTTGTTATAATACCTCTAATGAAAGATTTATTTTTTCAAAATACGTTGGAAATTCGTTGGAAGATAATATTACAAAACAAGAACACTAAGATAATATTTTGTATACAAAGTTGTACATGGCAAGACAATTTCAATGATAAAAAAATGATTGTAGAAATTGATTGTGAAAAAATATTTTTTTTGTTCAAAAACTAAAAAGTTTTGGAAATGTTTTAGGAATTAGAAGAAAAGTATTTAGTAAAATAAAATTTTAAAAATTTTAAAGAATAAAATAATTTTGATAGTACTCAATCATTAACATTTTTAAAATGTTTAAGAAACAGAAAACAATAATTTTTACTTACAAAACAGTTAGACTTTTGAAATGTTTAAGGAGTAAAAAATAAAAACAATTCTCACTTAGTTTTTTTTTGGTTGAAAATACTCAGTCATTAAAATGTTTTAATATGTTATAAGAAAATTTAAGGTAAAATTTAGAGCTTTTTTTTGTATTATTTGAAAATATTTATGAAATAATTTTGTTTAAAATTAATTGGTCAATAGTCAAGATTTTCAAAATTTATGAAATAATTTTTTTTAATATTCTTAGCCATTGAGTTTATGAAACAATTCTTAAAATATTCTGGATTTTTTTTATAGTTCCTGAGCATTCTCAAATATTTGAATGGCTCAAAAGTTTGCAAATTTTTATTATTTTTTTAAAATATATTTTTAATTTCATAAATGTCATCAATTGTTTTTAAACTAATATTTTTCTTAACTACGTACTTTTGTATATCTTTTATGATTGCGTATTTCTTAAATTACTTGTTAAAATTCTCAAAATTAACTTTTATAAAAAATATGAATTCTTTCTATTTCCTAAACATTTTCCTAAATCTTAATTGATATTAATCTTGAAATTAAAATAAATTTAGTCTAAGGTTGAATTGATTAAATTTTGCGAAAAGAATTGATATAAAACACAAATACAAGAGCAATTATGAAGGTCTTTTCAAAATCGATCCATCCCATTTCCCAAACTGATTTCTGCCTTTATTTTCATGGAAGACAGACTTTTTCCTCGTGAGATAGTATTGTCTCCTTGAATCATGTCTAATAACGTGAGATAGAATGCTCACAAAACTTGAATCGTAATGGTGGGAAACGTGGGGGGTGGCAAGGACGAAAAAGGTTCAGATAATTTGATCACTTTGGTGCAAAACACATTAGCCATACGAGGGACCTTGGCCTCGAGCTTGAAGACGATCGGTTAAAACGTAGTCATGGCGTGTCCTGACAGTAACATGAACTCTTGGGCACTCAAAATTAACACGGGAAAGACCGAAATAGCTGTTGTGGTTCGGTTTAAAAATTAAAAAAATAAATTCCTGTAGTTCAACTTTAATGAATTCTATTGTGGATAAATTCACTCTTTTTTTTTTTTATTACTGGATGCGGTCAGTTTTGACTGCATAAAATATATATAGTATTATCCTTCCTGGACATATAAATATAAATAATCCTGAACTGATTCCATTCCTTCCTTCCAAGTTCACATAAAAGGGAGACTTTGAGACATCAGAGCTGACACAATGCCAAAAGGATACCCAAAAACCTCCTCTTCTCAAAGCTTGTATACACTAAGCAGGAAAAACCTGAAGAAGACCATTCTGTATATACCTAAGCAAAAAGATTACTAAGCGACCGCTGATTCAGGCAGTCAATCTATCAACCTCCTCCCACACCAACTTGGCTGTTATTTCATCGTATTCTGGCACATAATCCTGGAGTAACAAAGAAAGAGGAAAAAGGTGCCCAGAAACAATAATTAGATAATGTAAATCTACCGAGTAATAAAAAAATCAGCACCACCTTATCATACAGCAGCCATTAATTCTCATGGCTAAGTGGGACCATACTATTTTTTTTTTTATATTAAGAGAGTGATTTTAATAGAACTTGACTGCTAAGATACATAATCTCACTTAAACAGGATAAAATGGATTGTTTTATGTACAAGAAAGAATTATCTACCTCTAGTTGTCTGACCAATTGTTTGGCTGTGGGAGCAGACACGATAATGCGACGTGCAGCAGGTGATATGAAGCCTTCATCTACGGCCTTGTCAATGAAAGACAACAATGAATTATAGAACCCATCTACATTCAAGAGGCCCACCTGCATAAATAATATGAAAAACCCACTGCTTAATATTCTTTAATAAACTATATGAGTATGATATCAATGTCAAAAAAAAAAACTAACAAGAAACTTTATCTTGAACAACGCTACTTTCATTTTTTTTAGAGTCCCTGTTAGGAAATTTCTCCCATTTGAAGGGATATCTAACAGATCAATATATCATACAAAATCATGCATGTAGCTTGAATATGATTATAAGAATCGCATATCTGAAGCTAATCTTTGCATGTGAATCCATTGAAGGGTCACATGATTTGATTCAATGCCACATTACTTTTCTAGTACAATCGATAAGATTCATTGACCAAGATGGTGTCAAGTTAGCTTTAGAAGCGATATGCATCACCCTAAAACATCCTCGAACTCGAGAAACATGACACATATCAGACACATTCCAAGCTTATAAGCAGACTAAAATATATTAACATGCTAGATATATATGCTGTACAGAGAGTTCTAGAACTTGAAACATGACAACATGTGAGTGCAACAATAAGTGCCGATGCTATGTGTTGGGGATCATGATCTAAAGGAAAACATTTAAAATTTGGAAGCTAATCAAGATTCAGTTGCTTAGTACATAGTAATATCTTAAATCCTCGTCATTTCGGGAGGAGTAATGTTTGCCCCCTCTAAAGCAAATCTTTGGATCCCTCTATGCAAAATATCATGTGTTCAGTAAAAAATGAAATAAGAGAAAAATTCTTACAGGTTTGTGATGGATATTTAGTTGAGCCCATGTAATTACTTCAAGCAATTCTTCTAGTGTCCCATATCCCCCTGGCATTGACAAAAGTCAAATTCCAGCACTTTAACGTTGTCCATATATGCATACACTTTGCATCACAATAGGCAAACTTTACATGGAAAGAGACCAAGTATGTAAGACCCGTAGAAGTACGTAATCTACAGATCAAATTCTTACCAGGGAGGGCAATGAAGGCATCGGCTTGGCGAGCCATTTCAGCTTTCCTTTGATGCATATCAGACACAGCTCTAACTTCCCCGACAGGCTCCCCTGTTACCTGCAGCGAGATTTTATACATTACAAAATATTTAATACTTGTCATTAGTTAATGCCTCATTTAGTTTAACAGCATTAGACTTTTCTCAAGGCCAGCAAACACACACATCTGCTTCTTAATATTTAAGCGTAAACAGTTTTGAGAGCCTGGCAAAATGGACAGGTGTGTCGCTAAATACAAAGACAATGGCAGGACAAAACCATTCAAACGAGAGTTTTTTTAAAAAAATATTTTTCACAATCAAAATAATATTTATTTTTAATATTAGTATATTAAAATAATTTCAAAATACTAAAAAAAATTAAATTTTAACAAAAAACAAGTTAAAACTCATTACTAAACACCTAAATTTGGCCAATAACATAATATTGTATTATAGAAAAGGCCCAATTTCATTTTATTATTGTACTCAATGTGGAAACAAAACACATGAAAATGCAAAACAAAATTGAGGTTTTGTCTTGTACTAGAGCGTTTTTGTGTCACATACCTCTCTGGGCATTAGAGATCTTGGGATTACTCTGCAAGAAAAAAAAAATTCCAATAACTGTAAGTTCGACGAACTTCAGGTTCAAAGGAATAAAAGAGCATAATGCATGTAAAACATTCTTGAAAATTCAATGAGTTTGATTGAAGTGAAGGAAGTAATTTGGCTGTCCCCATATGGTCATTTAACAATCTAAAAACAGGCCTGCAATCTGTAAAATGCCTCCTCTATAACAGTATATCCGACTGCAGGGCTAGCAGAGTCTTCTTAAGAATCAAAATTGTAATAGCTTCCTTCCATTCATGGAAACGAAAGGTGCTCCAATCACTACCTTAAAGTTTGCATACTTTCTACCAGCCTTTTCAGTCTATTTCTTTCTAACAGTAACACATAGTATAATTACACTGACATTGCAAGGACCAAAACAGATCCGCTTTATCCAACTCATGTACAGGCTGCTCAAAAAGCTTCCAAACATGTTGAACACATGCACCTTTTGTGAATCTAGACATGTTCATAACAAACACAAACCTTTAACAGTAAGTTTAGTACCATGTCCAGTCACTAGCTAGGAAATCAATATGCTCGAAACACAATTTTTTTGTTTCAAAAGATATCGAGATAAGAAATGTTAAATTCCCATATGATCCCATGATGTCTGGCTTTGAGCAGGTTTGATAAATGGGAATTCCAATGCATAGGACATTGGGAAATTCGCATGGCTCAAGAGTGAAAAACTATTATAATTAACAAATTAATTGAGCAAAGGAATAATGCCTGTGTGCAACACAGTGTCAATGTACCAAAGGGGAGGGTAAATATAATGAGATAAAATGATGCATGTCCTGTGAAGCAGGCTTCTTTTACTTGCCATTCAAAGATACAAGGATCAAGTAGAGAGAGAGAGAGAGAGAGAGAGTCTAACCCTAGAACATGGCGCCCACCATCATGAACTGCTTGAGAAACAAGGCCCATTAACCCCAAGCTCCCACCTCCATAGACCAGATCAATTCTTCTCTCAACCTTCAGGATTCGTAGAAAACCACACCCAATTAACACAAGATATTCATTAAGCTATGGAATTCATTAGATGACAACGATAACCATAACCTTCCTGTGGAACCAATAAAAACTCTTGACAAGATTGTTTGGGAAGTTAAGATTTGAGGGAAAATGAAATCATTTCAATATTATTTATTTAATTTTAGTGTTTGGAAAGTCTTAATTGCTATAAATGAATTCTACAATCAATTAAGATTAGAGATTTTTAAGGATTTGCAAATTATACCAAAATTTGTTTCAGAGTTAACTCATTAAAAATTAGGTAAATGAGAGCAAGTTAGGCAAATGATGATTTTTCACTAATTTAAAATCAGATAAATCCCATTATTTCAAAGCCTATTCCAAAGAAAAAAAAAATTCAATTAGCAAGTTAAATCAATTCAAAATAAATTTCAAACAAAATTTAAAACTAATTAGTACACTAAATATATTGGCGGAGAAACCCATAAACAAAAATCATGAAGGCTAAGCTTGTGAAGGAGTGCCCAAAAACAACACGCTTAAAAGAGTCATGATACCAAGGTAGCACGTTTGGTTCCCCCAGAGAATTAACCAAAGAATATTCATCTTGTTTTTATTTATTTTGATTATAATAATTCCATTTTCTTGAAATTAAAAAACAAAATTAATTACAAGTTCTGATACAAAACCAAAAACAAAGGATCATGCAAGAAGGCTGCTCAGCTGACAGGCGGGTTACAGCTAGCATTCTCTGATGCCAAACATAAACCCTAAACCTTCTCTCCCCCAGCTAATTTCTCCAACAATCATAAGCCCACGTTGAAAGCTTGTTTTGTGGCAACTTGCAGACACACCTCCACCACTCCCACACCCACTAGAAGACGTTTTTTTGTTTTTTTAAAGAATAATATATAGCAGGAACACAAAGCAAAATCATTCCAGGCAAATGGATGAAATGAATACACAAACGTAAAGGGGAAAAGAAGACGAGATGAAAAAAAACTTGAAGAACAGAAAATAAAGGGTGTTTGTTGCACTAAAAGCCAATAACCAAGACCAAGGAAAACAAACTAAAAACCAAATTGCTTGTTGAAAGAAGGATTAACATTGAGTTCTAATATATCCCCAAAATGCTGAAGGATGATTTTAGAATCTCCTTCGATGAGAAAAGCTGAATGTCAAAGTCCCAGAAAGAGATGAAGGCTAAAAAGAAAAAAAGAAATAGTGCAAAAAAGAAGAAATAGGAATGGTCTAAAGAAAAGCTATTCTAAAAGAAATCTTGAATGTAAGGGATGAATATGCGAAATAAATCAGGAAAAATCCGTTGTATGATATATAATTACCAGTTCCTTGGCCACCTCTACAGCAGCTTCCTGGTAGCTTGCTTTCTTGCCTGAACTGCTCCCACAAAACACACATATCCTCTTAAACTTGGATTTAGTTTCCTCCATCTCTCTGTCTCTGTCTCTGAATCTGGCTTTCTTTGTTTTTCCTCTCGATGATGATTTGTTTGAAGAATGAGAGGGCTGAGAACGAGAACAAAGTGAACATTTATTTAAATATAGAGAGCTCACGTTAATTAATGCCTGAACCGAGTCATTGGTACGTGTTCTTATTTTGTTTTTTTTTTTTCTTGGAGAATATACTTAGTAAGGCCTATTTATTTGGAAGGTGAAATATACGATTTATATACCTTCCCTTTTCTTTTTTCTTTTAACCAATGCGAGCGATATTAATTATTGATTTTTTTTTTATAAGAATCTAAACACGAGAATGATTGGATGATCCCAACTCTTGATCTACAGTGTTGACCCTGTTTGATATTGCTAAACTTTTAAAACACAGATGTTTTTAGCTTCTTCTTTTTTTTTTTTTGTTAAAAAGTAGTATTTGGTTATTGTTTATTTTGTTATTAAGGAAAAATAGATGTAACTTTGGAAAGAAACCTTGAAACAAAGCAGGAAATTTTGATTTAACTTTGAAAATTATTCTCAACAGTAAAAATTAAACTCAGCATGCCAACATTCATTCTAAATATTGATATTTTGCATTTGATGTAGTTGTTTACTTTGTAATAAACCCTTTTTTATTCCTGATTTTTCAATGTACGATAAAAATAAAAATGAAGAGTGAAATGATGGATAAGAAAAAAAAAAGAAAATAATAGGAAATCAAATAATATAATCAGAAATGATAGTTAATGAAAATATTTGATTGTGATTATGAATATGAAGGAAATGAAAAAAAATTTCCCAATCTAAAAATAAAAAATTTAAACTTTAATAAAAGTTCAAGATTCTCATAAAGAAAGAAAAAATGGTAGTCGGACTTATGGAGATATCTTTTTTATGATGAAGAAGGAAATGACAGATTTTCATGAAAGAAGAAAAATAAAATATAGTAGTAATTTGAAACGAATCAATAATTATGGAAAGAATTGTGCACATTAAAACAAGATTTTCATTAATGAAAAAAATAAAATTTTTTCAATCTATATTTCCTGATAAATCTTAACAATAAAAATAAAAGACATTACACACTAAAAAAAACTACAAATAAGAAGTAAAAAAAAATAATCTCACTTGGCCCTGTTTCTTTTTGCGTTTCAAAAGTGCTTTTGAACAAATTTAATTTTTTTTATTTTTTTCTTTGCTTCAAATTAATTTTTTTTGATGTTTTTAGATCATTTTGATGCGCTGATATCAAAAATAATTTTT
The DNA here is from genome assembly GCF_951802175.1 of Populus nigra. NCBI lineage: Eukaryota > Viridiplantae > Streptophyta > Magnoliopsida > Malpighiales > Salicaceae > Populus > Populus nigra. Next base: position 8,890,121 of record NC_084868.1, read on the forward strand.
TAAAAATAAAAAAATTATTTTGATACATTTATGAGTGAAAAACATTTTAAAAAACAATCGCAACCCACTCACACTAGCATTCACTTTTACTTGCGTCACATAAGATATATGGAAAGATATAAAGTTGGGATTTTTCAATCCCTTAATATCACAACCCTACATTATAAAGAAAGAAATTAGGGTTTTCCAATTCCTAAAATTATATTCCTTAAATTGTAGAAAAAACACTAAACTAAAAAATTTAGAATACATTTTTTTAATAATCAATCTGAATAATTTATATAATTTTGTACTAAAAAATATGGTACATATTCCTATTTACACTGGTCTTAGATCTAAATCTTTTTAGGAAAAGGAAAACTAAACTAGATATTAAAATTATAAAACCTAATTAAAAAGAAATCTGAAAATAACTAGAAAAATAAATAAAATTATGAAACAACACCTTATGAATCTAATTTGGGCATGATCCTAACTTCAATCGATTACAACAAGCCAACCCACTATAGATTTGAGTCTATATAACATGCTGATAAAATTTCAACTTGATTCAAGGCTTGGAAAATCATATATGTTTGTTTTAGTTAAAAAGCTCATATAACTTGTCTAGATTTCTTTTTCTTGAACTTGGAATTGTCAATAAACATTCCATAATGCATAAGATGTCGATGATTAAAAAGAAACTTTCAGTTGTGTGGTGAAGTTAGCAACTATTCACTTAATGCTTGCTTTAGCACTTCCTAAGAAATGGTTTATATAGAAACTTGATATCCACAATGCATTTTTAAATGGCACTCATATTAAGAGGTATTCTAATCTTAGTAACCTGGATTTGTAAATACAATCTATCCATCTCATGTGTGTAAACTTAATCCTTTTTTTATAATCTTAAGTAAACTATTCATCCTTGTTTATTGCATGTTTGAGCGGTAACTTACTATATATATTAGTGTATATGGATGATACTTTGGTGATTAACTCAAATATTGTATGATTTCAAAAATCTTATTATGTGTTGGGGATGCAATTTGCTATTGGAGATCTTGGTAAGATTCATTATTATTATTTTTTAGTTTAAAGGTGGTTTATACCTCTCATAGGTTTGAACCTAGTCAACAAAAGTATGCATATAAGGTTCAGGAGAAAGCCTAAATAAGTTTTTGCAAACCAGTATAAAGTCCTTTATCAATTATCATTAAGTTGTTGAAGGTATTGAGCTCTTTGTTTTTGGATGACTTTCTATATTGTAAGATAGTAGGAGCACTACAATATATTACTCTAACTCAACTTGCTCTAATTTTTATTATGAATAAGTGTCGTCACTTTATATATGCTCTAGAAGTGTCACGCCCTCAAAATTGGGTGTTGACACGCTTGTATCATCTAGCATTTAACCCTAGATAATACAAAAACTAACTTTATAATGTTCGTAAAAAACCACAAATGTTAAACCAAAAGGTCTTAAATATATGCATTTCATAAATGATCACTTAACAACATCAACTCTTAAACATGATACAAATCATATTAAAAAGAAAAATCAATTTGTTTACAACTCCTCAAAAACTATTAATAATTAATGTCAAATAACAAATCAAAAGATCTCATTTATGAAACATAAATCATTCAGCTTAGCTAACAACTTAAACTAGCAAGGTAAACACTATAGTTCAAAACTCGTTACGCCTTTACTTTAATCCTTTACATATCTAGAGAGAGAAAAAAAAAGAAGGGTAAGTTAACCACAACTTAGCAAGCTCCACACACACTACCAAGCCAAGCATAAGTCTCTCTCTCTCTCTCTCTCTCTCTCTCTCTCTCTCTCTCTCACACACACACACACACACATATTGTTATTAACCACTTTTGACCTAAAAAAATAATAGAGAAAAATATAAGAAGGAAGCCTAAAAGATTATCCAAGTTGGTGGTAGAGAACCAATATAACAAGTGGAAAAGTTGGAGAACTAAAATGTATAAGATTAACAAGATTGACAACTCAATTTTGACTGATACAAGGCCTCATCGGTGAAAATATTTTTATTTAGGGTAAAAAAATAAAAATTTGGATAGTTAAATACTTAATGAGAATTTTGAAAGGCTTAATTAATTTTTTTGAGGACTTCATTGCAAGGAAAATTATTTTTGAAGTCAATTTGGGTGTTAATTGGAAGAAATTGAGGTTTGGGGATTCAAATTAGACTTTGAAATGTTTAATTCATCAAATCAAGGGCTTAATTGTGAAAAAAATTAAAGTTTAGAGGCCAATTAAGGACTCAATTAAAGATTTTCAAGACTAAGGAGCAACCTGTTAGTGACGTGCAATTTTGGGGGTAAAAATTGGTCAAATCAAGGTCAAATTGAAAAGAATTGAAATTTTGGTGGTAAAGTAATGATGAAATGGAACAAATTGAAAACCAAGGATTCATTTATAAAAGGCCCATAACTTTGGGGCTAATATTTGAAAATGATAGGGGCGCAATTGAATGCAATTAAAAGTTGGTAGACAATTACAGGTGCAATTAAAAAGAATTAGAAGAGTGAGGACCAAATAAAATTGGTCAAATCTCAAATTAAAAAACTCTAATTTCTAGAGTTTAACTAATACGATGTGTCGTTCACCACTGTTCATCTTCTTTCTTGGCAATTTTAGATGATTGAGTGAGCATGTTTAGGCAAATGGATGTGGCATCTCCAACCAACTTAGGGGCTGTAACCACCACCATCCAACTGACAAACACCCCCTCTACAATTCCGTGACCATGAAATTGGATGTTTACACCCTAATTCTTCCACAGAAATCTCCTACATGTTGTCCCCGATCAACTTTTCCTACATTTTTAAATTATAGGTTGATCGAGTTGACACATTTAAATGAATAAATATGAAGCTACAGATCTTCAAATTGAGTAAGGTTGAATCCAAATGAAAGGTATGCACCTCCTCTACCAACTTCAGGTGGTTTCCGATAATGTTTACATCGAAGTTGCTTTGGGGAAGCCTTGAAAGTGGTCAACCCAAGTTTGATTATGATACCCATTTTTCAAAAACCACCAATTTTTTCATGTGTTCACACTTGAAAGCCTCTTAAAGGGTTCTTATGAAGGGCTTTAAAACCTCCATCTAAAAGGTCAAAAATGGCTTTTTTCCCTCCAAGTTTAGCAAAACCACCATTACAAAACCAACCTAGTACAGAGCTTCCAACTGTTAACTTTTATCTCGAACCCTCTTTTTTATTATTAAAAGGAAAAGCTTTGATCAATTTCTGATGGAATCCACCAAAAAAACCTGGAAAAACCCTATAAATACCCCTTGAAAAATAAAAAAACATACAAGAAAAAGGGGTAGAAAAAAGAAAACAAAAATATGGAGAAATACTATATTAATTGACCTTATTGTGAAGGGTCAATAGCCTAACATAGAATATTTAACAAGGTTTGAAAAGAAAGAGAGTGAAAAGGAAAAAATAAAGAAAAAGAGAAAGTAAAACAACAACCTATAGTTAGTAAGCTTGAACAAGGTATAACCATGTAAAAACACAAATATGGAGTCCATATGGCCTACCCATTCATGCTTTCTTAATGTTTAATGACATTTTAGGCTTGTTTTGATGTCACATGGTGTGAAGCTGTAATGTTGTTTAATGCATGAAAATGTAGTTTTTTTTTTGTTGGATGTTGCTTTGAGTTAGTTGTTAATGTTTTCTGGATGTTTATGAAACATTTTGATGTTGTTTTTGTTAAGATAAAATGGTTTTTGTAATTTTTCAAAAGTGACAGTGGTTGTTTAGTGCTTATTTTTGGATTGTTAGTTCATGTCCTTGGTTCTTGAGCTTGGTTTTTGTCCCAAATAATCAGTTTAGGATGTAAATTTAATGCATTGGTTGGGTGTCAATAGGGCTGCAGTTTTGGTTTTAGAAATTTCATGCATGTATTCCATGATTTTTTATTTTTTCTTATTTGTTTTGATTAAAATTATATGAATATGAGATTATGGTTTGTTAAAATAAAATAAAAAGTAGAAGTTTGAAGCTTCAAATGGGCATTTTTAGGTTTGGTAGCAACTTAAGATTATTACTTTAATTTGGTTGATGCATAGTTCGGAAAGTTCAAGGTTAGTATATACATAAAATTTTTTTAATTATTACTTTAATTTGGTTTTTTTTTAAAATTTTAATGGACTAATTATTTTATAAAATTGACGAGTAAGAAGAATTTCACTGGGATTAGGCTGGCAACGCTATTGCGAGGAAGGTGTGAGAGAATCACAACGCTATTAGGTAAGATTGAATTCAAAATGTTCTATTTTTTTAAATGTTCAAATTTTATATTTTGTTATCTTAACCAACAATTTATTTCTATATATAGATTGCATGATTCTTGGTATAAGACGCAAAAATATCAAAGAAATACATGGACGATCTTGCAACCCTTCTAAAACTTGATTTGGATTTATGGTTGAAGACTAGATTATCTGATGGATTCGATAGAAATTGGGTTTATAGTATTTTAAACATTATGATAGAGGATATACAGACGAGTAATGTATCAACTATTGATTTCTCGCAATCGGGTTTGAGCTCCCAATCTCCAGCCATCCAGGTGATTGTACGAGAACAATACCTGATAGAATTATAGATGAACTTTTCATCACAGATGGAATGATGAATATAATAAATTCTTTGGAAAGTTTTAAAGAGTTGGAAAAAAATTACAAGACTTTGCTATTAACAATTACAAACGGAATTATCGATGAACTTCATCTCTCAAAAAATTTCAGTGACTTTGAAAAAAAATTACAAAAATTTCCATTAACAATATATAAATTATCGACATGTTAATTTTGTCATGAAGATGAATTTAGACACTGATGAAATTATAATTGAATTATGTGTGTAATTTTTTTTTCAGTGTACTTTTTCCGTATAGAAATTCATTAATGAATATATTATTGATAGAAGTACTGACAAAATAAAAATCACCAATACTTAAAATTTTCAACAACCAGTTAACGTCCATTCCGTTGTTATTATGTAAAATTCTAGTTTTGACATAAATAAGCTATTCGAGTGACAGCACCATATCTTCGTAATTATTCACATTTGAAATAAAAAATAAATTCCAAAAATCAAGCAAAACATGATGCTATGACGACATGAATTTATTTTATTCTACCGTTAAGAGATGACAAAGGTACCATGGAGGTGACAGCGATTACGAGTTTAGAGCCTTCATTTTTTTTTCTTTGTTTTTGGCACATTTAATGCTGGCAAAAATATTTTGATGAAATAATTCTAATTATTTTTAAAAAAAATATTAAAAAAATCATAATTAATCTTAAATAAATTTTTTAATAAATTACGATCATATTTGATGATCTTTCAAGATATAATTAAAATTATTTCGTTGATATCTTTTTAATAATATTAATATATAAAAATCAGAACTCCAATATATATTTAATAACCTATTTTATCTTGATCTTGGATCTTGATTATTAGCATACTAAACCATTACTTGGTCATTATAGTCCATAAAACTATATTATCAAGCATCATTATTTTTTTTTATTTTAAAAAATATAAATTAATATTATACAAATACTACCATTTTATTGGCTATTGTCTCGATTTTATTATAACAAAAAAAAGGAGGCAAATGATCAAATTATATTTACCATTGGTTTGGTGATCATATATATATATATATATTATTTATTTAATCTTTTAAATTCAGATCTCATTATTGATATTTAAAATAATTTATTAATATTTATAAATAAACAATGTGAGAGATGCATATGTAAAATCATTACAAAAATAAGATATATTTTTAATTAATGATAAGCAAATTTGAGAATATTGTTTTCGGTAGTATAAAATCAAATCATTTGGCATAGTTTTCAAATAACATTAGAGTTTTTTTATAATTACTTTATAAATAATTATATAGCATCTCATTGTAGATTCTTTGTTTAAAAAAGAAAAAACTTCTCATGAATATTCAATGCAAATAAATTTATATTTTGTTATTATATATATTCATATATGTTTTTTAATAAATTCATGTTAAAATTATTGATTCATATATTTCTTTTATCAAAACTTGCTTTTAACATTATGGTAAGTTGTTATTTAAAAAAAATACAATAATTCTTATAAAGAGAAATGTTTTTGTTAGAAAAATAAAACAAAAAAAAATTGCTTAAACACATGATTTAGGGAAGAGAGTTATGATTAAAGAGATACATTATCCTCATTATTTAAAATCATTAGATTTTTTTCAGATATTTATTTTAATTGTCTTCAATTTTTATTCAATAATCTATAATATTGCTAACAAAAAAGAATGTTTATGTTAAAAAAATTACATTGATATGAAAAGAGTATAGAATTTAAATCATTGATTTTCTTGAATATCCATTTTAATTGCCATATAATTAAAAAAATTAAAGAGGGCTACGTGACAAGTAATCAAAAATAAAGGGGGAAAAAGAATGTATTTTATTTCACGAGGACTATACATATGCATGTCACAGACTGCTACGCCCAGCTCAGTTGACAATGAAAGAAAGGACATGATTGCGGCGGGCTGTTATCAAACATCACATGATCCCACGTCAAAAAGTAATTGAGGTGGCCGAAAGTCAAAGATTAAATTGGCAACATTGATGGTTCATTTGCTTCTGGTTAACTTCTTGCCAATTTTGTGTTGCAGAATGTGCAGAGAAAGATAGTCACTGTATCGAGATTTTCATACCAAACAACGACTAGCAGGTCGTGTGTATCCATCTGAAACGAGTTGAATTGTTTGAATTCTGGTTCTAATGGCTTGGAAATGCTTGAATGAGCTTCCCTAGTAATCAAGATCAAGGTATTTATAAACCTTTAACATGTCAGTTTATCTCATAGAGCATGAAGAGTGGTTTTGCAGGTATCTTAGTTTATGGAGTTATATATAATTTATGGAGTGTGGAGAGTGAAGAATAGTGTTGTATTATTGATGGAGAGGTTGATGCTTGTTATTGGTTATGGTATTTGTCATTGATTGTGGTGCTTGTTGTGCTATTGATAAAGAAGTTTGTGATTAGCAGTGCCACATATGAATTATAATTTCTGGATAAATTCTTGTATTTTGATTTAAATGTTTTTTAAAAAAGAAGGATGAATATAAAAAATAATAAAATAATAATAATAGAAATTGATGGAGTAAAAATTATTATCCAAGGAGGTTAATATTGAGCAAGGATGTAATTGAATAAGTCAAATTTTTAGACCAAATTGTTTTAAAACTAAATAAAGAAGTCCTTAAATGAAAAGGGAAAAAAACTTGTAAGTATTCAAACAAGTGGGGAGTAAAAAATTAGCTATATTTGGATGGTCATGCTAGGGTTTGAGAGGGAGAAGAAATTAAGTGAAAATTTATCAAGATTCATCCAAAAAATTTCATTAAAAAAAAGATAGAATTAATGATTAAAGTATACTAAAATAAGTTTGAGCAAGAAAATCTCAAAGAAGAGCAAGGAATTTTTCCTTAAACAAGGCCGCGTTGAGAGGAAAATAAAGGGGAAGAAGAAAAATAATTTTTTATGATGATTTCAAGCTTTTTATTTCTAATTTCTTTGAGTTAGAAGGTAATAATCCATTTCTAATTATTGTTTTCTAATTTGATAATATTGAATATTCGATATATATATATATATATATAGATTATGTAATCTAGACTAAATTCTTTCTTTAAATGATATTAAAGAAAATTTTTTTATGTTCATCTATTACAATAAAAAATTAATAAATTCATTTAAGAAGTTAAAATCAAGACTTGAACCTATAAATATTTTTTAAAAATTTTTTATCTACTAAGCTAAGCCTTAAAATTGCTAACAACAATTATTTTAACATAATTAAAAAATAAGAAAAAAGTCTAACCCATCTCTGAGTAATTGGATAAAGGTATTCAAAAGGAAGATGGAAATTGTGCAGTGACTTCGAATTTCTAATCAACCAGTGAAATCGCCCTTGTGTCTTAATGTTTTTGAAATAGAAAATAACAATTGAATAAATTAATCATTATTCTCACGCTACATTATAAACGCTAAAATATAAATAGAATAATAAAAATATAAATAAATTATTTGAAAACGTACTTGACTCTATTAACAGTTTCAAAGAACAATTGGTTAGATATATATAAATGACAAGAAGATTTTTTTGAATCTTTTCAAATCTAAATTGTTTATTTAAGAATCGCTTCCATCATATTTACACATATATATGATTTTGAATAATTATAACCATGTTTGTTTTTATATTTTAAAAGCGTTTAAAATCTAAATATTTTAATGTGTTGATTTTAAAAATAAAAAAAATATTATTTTAATATATTTCTAAGTAAAAAATATTTTAAAAAACAATTATAATCACCCTTCAAACAATTTCTAAATCAACAAAAGAGTAGAGTCATACTATTAATTGTTGAGCGTTGATGAAAATTCAAAATTATTAATTAATATCAATCTTTTCCATCTGACTAGTCAGAAAAAAATCAACAGTATTTTATTCAAAAAAAAAATCATGATGAATTGAGAGCAATGAATAGTTTACAATCGAGAACGTAGATTTAAATATCAAATCCAAATTTATAGACATTAAAAAAAGTAATAAAATCTAAATCAAAGTCTTTTTTTCTTCTTTTTTCAGAGGGAGGGAGGGAGGAGAAGGACGGGGGATTCTGTATTGTCAATAAAGTATCTGTTTGCTTTACATATTTTATTGTTATAAAGAGTTGAATCTATCCAGATAATCTAAAGGAAGATAATCTTAATCCATATCCTGTACTTCCTCGATTGAAGGACATTAGAAAAGCCTCGCAAAAGAGAGATGCTGTGAGATTGCACTGCCTATAATTCATATGATGTTCTTCTAGCAATGAAATAGGGTTGGCGACTAGCTAGGCGGACAGCCAGATCTTAGCTTAGATTACACAATATTCAAAGATCAATAATAATGTTTCTTATTCTTGGCCATATCTACGAGGGATTCTCTTACAGGAATACAATCCCTGACCTTCAAGTGTGTTTTTTTTTTTCATGTTGTCGTATAGAGAGAGCTAACTGTAACCCATTTCACTAAAAGAACAAGATCATCTGTCCACGAAAATTTTATTCTCGTCCATCTTTTTGGGAATCGAATACTAACAATAATCGAATTGACTTCATAAACAAAATAAATATTCCACGATTGATCTTTCAGACTAGCTAGGTGGAAGCCTTGTTGTTGTGAGCTCCTGGTCTTGGCAGTTCAATCTTAAGCAACAACCATTTTGGTTGTGTTTCCTGCAACTAAAATTGTTTGGTCATGTCTTCAAATTTGGACGTCCAATAAGATATAAGATTTAAACATTTAGATATCCATAAGCAAGATTTACTCAATCCTTATGTTTGATAAAAAGTGTGAGATAATAATTACTTAAATCAAGTTACCAATATCATTGGAATGAATTCTCATCCAATGATTAGTGAATTGCGAAAAAGAAATACATATAAAAAAAAAACACCAAAAAATCACTTATATTTTAATAAGTTTAATTGTTTTTTATTTGACCAAGAAGAAAAAACATGTTGTTCTAGGTAAAATACTAATTTTACTCAATAAATCATGGTTGCTGAGCAAAAACCTAAATACAGGCTAAATAATTCTATTTATACCATGTGAAAACATCCTAAATAAATCTGAAAAATAATAAAAAACTACTAGTTCAAATAGAAAAAATAATTATAAATTAACTAGAAAAAATAATTTAATTTTGACACAATAGTTTCTGAACCTTATTACAAGGTCTTCCTATTATCCAATTGATCTAAAGTCTTAATCCAATATAAAAAAGACCTTAAGAAAGATATGATAAAATTTTAACCCGATCTAATGGTCTGATAAAAATTATACTTGTTAGCGTAAAACCATGTAATAGCAAAAATTAGCTCAAAACCAACTTTAACTCTCCTTAACAAGCATAAAAATATTTGTAATAGATGTTGCTTTTATTCTCCTTTTGGAAGATGAAAACCTCCAAAACATTCTGCCATTAAATATCATCAGCCCTTCTTTTCTTGTGTAGTTAGGATAAATAAAAAATTCATGTAAGAAAAGGATTTTGAAATATTAAAGAAATCTTTTTCTGATTTGAAAACTATGTTGCTGTCTATAAAGGATCCTTATAGAATTAGAAAACGTTTAAAAATAAGCTATTAAATATCTTTGCATTATAAGGAAAAGAATCATCTTCAAATAGAAATCTCACAAGGTAAAAGGCAACAAATAACAAATAGAAATCTCATAAGGTAAAAGACAACAAATAACAAAATCCATATTATATCTGTTAACCCGTATTGCAAAACTTTTTTAAACTCCACTTCACTTGATATTTTAACTCAATATAGAACAGAATGTTTAAAAATTCTTGTAAAAATTTCAATCCGATTTATCGGTAAAGCTGAAAGTTATGCTAAAAAAACATAACACTAGATAATAAAAAAATATATATACATCAAAATTTGAATCTGATGAGTTTGTGAATGTAACATCTTTTTCAAAAATAATTCTCAGTGAAAGCAACATTTTTAGTTAAACTAATTACGCGAAGCTGATTAATAACTTATGCATTAATCGTTGTAGGATGTAATGCTCCTTGACTTAAAATCCAACAATGCTTAGCTGGACTTTACATGGATTTAGTCTAAATATCGAATGGGACTTAAAATCCAACACTACTTATCTCAACGTATTCAATTCAATGCGGACTTCTCAATTGGATTTTGCTAGTAAATTAATCGAATGGGTTTTTGGTGAACTTCTTGCATCTCAAATCTCTAACGAATCTCGATGTGATTCTCTCTGAATTGTTCAACTGGCTGAATCGCTCTCCACTTTCTATTGAAGAAGACAGTACATCTACTAGCCTGGTCGGAGGAGCATCTTAATATTCTGGAAGAGGCTGGCGATGGTGCGCAAGAAGGTCGAGGCTCAGTTGCTATCGATATTTTCTGCCTTGTGCTAAATTACCCAAGACAAACAGATGGGCCTTGGCAACTATTATATTTGCAGTCCAAAACTAATCGAAGACTGTTAACAAATGGCCTCAAAAGAAACTCTGAGAGTCCATCATTGGGTTTGGAACTTAGACTTTCAGTTCTCTAGCAAAAGAGGACTACATGATATGGCTTATGGGGTGCGAGCCCCTTCCACAACGATCTCAAACATTCTTCTAGGGTTGAACCCAGAATGGTTTTCGGACGTTCAGTCAGCCCAAAGTTGCAGTATCTGTAGTAGTTTCACAAGCAGCCCAATCCCATTAGCTTCCACTTAAGGATGGCAATGAATTTGCAATCTGGGAGACGGAACAGCGGTGGCAAGTGGCAAGAGGCAAGAGGCAAGATAAGACGGAGTGAAATGTAGAATATATTTGTTTTTACCTTTATTTATGCTTGCTGTGGATCTTAATTTTGATGTGAATCACAAGTTTTTTTTTAATTTTTAATGGAAAAAAATAAAATTGTGCAAGTATTTATCAACATGTTTTCTAGTATTAATTTTTTTAATTGTTAAATTAAAATTTGATACATATAATTAATAAAATAAATTAAGAATTACATATGAAAATAAATATTAATTTTTTTTATTAACATTAACTAAAAAAACAAGAGTTAAGAGAAATATATAGATTAAAATACCCGACCTCGAGAGCCCTTTAACATTTTTAATTTAGTCATAGAATGATTATTTTTTTTGTTTATAATAAGAGTAACAATTTAAATTCTATTGAAATAAAATGATTTGTTAGTATAATTATATCTCATTCTCTTATTAATTGTTTTTTTATAAAGAAATACAATTGTTTTGTTCTATGTTATTTATTTAATAAAAATTAAAAGCAATAAAAATAAAATGATTTAAATTAAGGATAAGATAAGTATCTCTCTAATTAAAACTCTTAATAATTTTTTATTATAAAAAATAATATTATGATCATTTGCACACAAACACCTTAAAAAATATAATAATAATATACTGCTTACGCATTGTCATGGAATACTTTCTGACAGTATTACTAAACTTGGCTTGGCTTGGATTTCAAATTAAACAAGAAGAGAGCTGGCCCGATGTGACCCATAGCAAGTTCAAACTTCACCTAATCAAAACATAATTTGACTTAAAAAATTCAAGACTGGTTATTTTATTTTTTTTAATATTGAGATAATAATTTAATTATATAATAATAAAAATAGAGATGCACAAGAAAATAAAAAAAAAGCATTATGAAAAGGTATATATATATATATATATATATATATATATATATATATATATATAAACTCTAGCTAATGTTATAAGAAATGTTACAATCTTATTTGAAAACAAAGTCAAAATTGAATGACATTTAATAAAATAATATCCCAAATTAATTTTTAATTAATCTTATTTTGAATTATAATTACAATTGAATTAAAATAAAATAAAGGAAAAAAAGATGCCAAACGCTAGGCTTGGGTATGTGAGCATGCTTGGCCAATTTAAATGAAAGTTAGGTTTGCCCACCTAGCCAACCTTTTTTTTTTCTAAAAATGAAGCGGACTACACGTTATTCTCCCATTATTATATTTTTTAAAAGAGAGAAGATGAAATATTATCTATAATTAAAGATGACACATCATCCATTGATTTTATTCCAGCTACCTTAGTGATTGAAAAAATCAATATCTAACCCCTTTAGACCTAAAAGATCTTATTTTCAATCCTTTCTCCACCTAAAAAAACCTATGAAAGTTCTTATAAGCCTCTTGATTTTTCTTGTTATTCCCCTTCAAAAGCTTTTTTTTCATGTTTGGGTTTTGGGGGTATTTATAGGAAATGATTAGAAGGCTTTAAAGGTATCTAACTTCATAGAATGACAACCTTTGATCTTCAGCAATACAACTGGCATAGGAGAGTATTTGTTTTAGCCCCGATTGAACCAATTAAGGCCTTCCAAAATTTTCCTACTTTCATTTTCGCCACTAGCCTTCCAATTTATGCAATTTGGCCCTAAATTTTAATTTTTCTCTTTAATAAAGCCCTCAACTAATCAAATTAGATATTGCATTGGTATAACTACTACTACTACTACTACTACTACTACTATATATGATGATCATGCAACCTTTACCTTTATATTTAATGTATGTGTAGGAGATAACAATCCTTCTCTATTCTTTGATCCTTTTAGGATATGTAAAGGCATATATAATTATACCCAATATAATTGTCATAAACTCTATAATGTTATGTCAATGATTGGTTATAAAGTTATTATTCAAGGTCAAATATATGGTATATGCATGTAAACTTAAGGTTGAATACTAGATGTTTTGATATGAACCTCTTGATCATGTGGTCAAGCAACCCTCAACAAAGTAGATAACAACCTAGAAAGCTGAAAATTAGGTTTGATAGAACCTTGACCAAGAGGTAACCCTGTACCTTAGAACTAAAGGTATTGGAAAAAGACTTGGACCCAGAGATAACCTTGTATCTAAGAATCCTAAGTATGTGAACGATGTCACAAAGCCAATTAATCTTTGATAAGTTAGTGTATGATCTTTGTCCCTACAAAGAAAAGGTTATTTTGCCATAAACAAACAAAATAAAAAATCATGTTTATTCTCTAATTTTTTGCTAAGATTTGTAGCTAAAACAACATAATATAGTTTTCTCTAACTAATCTTAATGGACCCATTTTGAATTACAAGCTAATAGGTCTAAACTAGCAATCAACTAACATAAGTACAATAATAAAATAAACTTCTAAACAATGTCTAATAGGCCAGAACAAACCTAAATTAAAAATAATTATTCAAAATTAAATAAATACATAAAATAGGATAATAAAATTAAAGTTTTCATGCTAACATTCCTCTATGTATCCTGAATCTCTATTTTTTGCATATGTTTTGCAGATTTTCAGTCTTAACTTCAAACACGTCGTTCTCTCTCATCTGGATACATTAATGGGCATACCATGTATGGTTGGAAAGATTAAGATGTCTAGTTTTCATCCCAATTTGAATAGTAGAAGAATATTTCACTTGTAGCTCCGAATATGTCTCAAACAATACGCAAAGGTCTAGTCTGGCAGGTTTGACAATATTTGTTTAGTAACTGCGACCCTTTAAAATAATATGTTTTCGAAATATATTTGAACAAAAAATTAACCAAAATATATTTTCAAGTGTCTAATATCTCCATGTAAAATATCAGCTTGTTTCAATGTATGTTTTGAGAGATATGCTTGATCTCGCAAAACTAGTCAGCATACATGTTAAGATTAAATTCAGGCTTGAGTTGAATTGTATCATAATTAATCACAAATACATAGAGCACTAGTGTAAAGATGCAATGAGATCACTTGAATTCAAGTGAAGTAAAATGCAATGATAAAACTAATTCTGAATTTTTATTAGATTAAACAAGACTAGAATGCATTAGAAAAACTGTAAGCATGTTAGACTTTTAAGTGCAAACAATTAATCAAATAAAAGTCATAACGTTCTACTATTTTCTATATGCTCCATAATTAATAGAAAGTGCTATTGACTAAATCTGAATGGAAAAAAAATATAAGATGAGCAAAGGTATAAAAGTGCAATGCAATAAGTGTTTTTTAGGCCCAAAAAATATTATTAATGATAATTTGAGTAAAAAGTGACACACCAAAGAAGTAAAATGCAATGAGTCAAAATGTTAGAATGACTTAATAACCATATTACTTGACGATGAAAATAAACAACTTATATAACATCAGTTGTTGCTCATGTAGATAGTATTGATGATCTGGTGTTGTATCGACTCATTATTTTTTTCTTCTTTTTTTCAAAACTTTTTCTCAGTCTCTCTTTTAATCGGAATAATATATAGTAACAAAATACAACTTAAACAAATAAAATAAACGCTAATAGAAGAGTAAATATGAAAAAAATTTAATTCGGAAGACTCTCGTGAAACTCCTTGTTCACACCTCTCTCAGCCAAAATCTGAGTGTTGGATGAAAGGTGCTGGACATGGAATGGTCCTTCCGTTAGGTTTTCAATGTATATATATGTGGTGGCTGCAGCGTGGTTGACTGATCAGGACAGATGGACCGGCAGGGGATCTGATGTGTTGCTTTTGTCCCTGGAAAACTATATATATGGTTGTGTCGACTGATCTGCAGGGATTTAGAAGAGGACAATGGTGATATATTGATGTGGCTGGTTGTTGTTGAGGTAGATTCGTGTTTGTGTGGGTTGTTTTGGTGGTAAACTGAAGGCCAAAATATTTTTAAATTTTTTTTATCACAATTGATGAGGGGTCTCCAAAAAATCTAGAGTTGAAAAGGATCTTAAACGAATTAAGAGAATGAAAAGAAGGAAAGAACTAGAAGACGAGGAAAAAAAAAAGCTTAGGAAAAGGGAGAAACATGGAGGAGAAAATATAATTATATATAAATAATAAATTCTAAAATAGCCAACCATTGGACTTTTAGTTCATTGAATAAAATTATCCAACTATAAAATGTAAATAATAAACTCAAATAAAAGTACAATGATATATGATTGGATATGCTTAATTAATTTCTCAATTAAAGATGGTGATAATTTGAGATATCCTTTCGATGTCTACTTTACAAGCTTGATATCTCCTCCACCTTCTGGGTGGTTTGCAATTACTTTGTGTATCTAGTTTCTTCGTGTATTTGTTAAAGAACTATCTCAACTTAAAAGTTTAAATTATTAGGTGAGATTTCAAAATATGATTTATATCATTCTGTAACACATCCCCTCAAGCGAAAGTTTTTTGAGCTTAAAACTTGTACAGACATTATCTTATACTTAATTTTTATTAAATAAATAGGGATGGTGAGATTCGAATTCATGACCGTTTGGTCATTAAGGCTATGATACCATATCAAATAATCAATTCAACATAAAAATTTAAGCTATTAGGTGAGACTCCTAGATATGATTTATATTATTCTCTAATATATTCCCCATCATAATGTGGACTAGGAAACTCATAAAATGCAGGGTGTTAACGAGCTTAAAATACATGCTGATGATTAAATGAAAATACACATACAAAATACAGGCAGAATTGTAATAAACGGAAAGTGGAGATGCAAAATGTTAACGTCTAATTGACAAAATGTTTGAGGCAACTTGTCCAAAACCGGAAGGAACCATCTCAAATGATCTGTGGAGTGTTGCGATGGAGTCACGAGATGGTAGGAATTGAGAATGACTCCACTGTTTTCACGTGAGTATATGAGAGATTATATTCTAAATATCCATAACATAATATTCTAATTTCTTCTACCAAAAAAGATATAGATCCGTACAATTTAACTTGATTATTCTTTTAGCAAAGTCAATAGACTTGGTCCTGCGCTCGTATTCAGGCCATAATAATTTCTTTTATATAAAAAATAATATTTAGTTCTTACAACCATACTTATGTTATATTCAAATAAACTGGCTTTAATTTAATTAAATAAAAAAATAATAAATGGACTAAATTTAAAAAGAAAAATGATTAAGATAACTTCTGGAAAAATAGTTTTTTTTTTTCAAAAATTGATAAATGATATATCTTCATTCATAACCTATTAAATACGGAAGAACAAAATAGGATAAAAAAATAACATTAAAAACTGCTTCTGGTTAACCCGAGTTAGCTTGACAAAGCTATAACCCTAGTAATCAGGGCAAGCCAACTTAGGATATCCTGCCAAACTCTTGTCAAACCAGGGTGAGTCAGATTGGAATAACTCAATAAAAAAAGAATTATAAAGCTCTTTTAAAAAAAATTCAAGTTAACTCACTACAAGAAATTCACCTAAAATCAAAGGATTTACCGATGGAATTATTTCATCGGTAAATTGTGGTGATCATTATCGATAGAAACTATTCCGTCTTTAATGTCGTCATTATATACCGATGGACTAATGTTGTTGGTATATAGCGACTGAATTACTGACGGAATATATAGAATTTTTTTTTTAAAAAAAAGCAACTTAATGACGTGGAAGTTTTTACCGGTGATTTTACTGACAGAATGACCAAAAGATTCAAACCGAGATCTTCATACAGTGACATGATCAATTTACCATCAGAATTACCAATGGAATCACTGACAGAAGTAGTCCGTTGGTGATTCTATCGGTAAGATTTAATATATCACCACTAGGTCGACCCTCTCCTTCCTTATTTCTTCTTCTTCTTTCCCATCCCAACTCTCCCCTCCCAAACTGCAAACAACCACCCCCCCTAAAAATATCCTCTTCTTCTCAACACAAGTCATATTTCTTTAACTTTTATGGTCACAGCATCCCTGTTTTGATTTATTGTAGATTTTATCATTTTTTGTAATTAAATTTATCTTTTTTAATTTTAAAATTTAAATGTCAATTTTATTGGTTTTTTTTTTAGTATATGTATTTTGTTAATGTATGTACATGTTTTATTGTTATTTCTCAAACAAACTTGTAATATGAATGTATAATTTTGTACTTGTTATGGTTCGTTTTGGATTTTGTAAAATTGTATTTGTTTGTAAATTGTTGAAACTTTGTTGAATTACCAAATTAGATGTGTTGTGATAAAATAATTAATAACTTGTTTAACGGATCCATTTTAATTTTTATCAATGCTATTGCGGAGTTGTAATTTCCATAAATTTATATGTATAAATTTGTATGGACATTGATAATTGATAATGAATATTTATGAGAAGTTTTAATTAGTTTATTGGATAATCTCGAGATAAACCAATATTTTTGCAAATTTATTTACCTAACATAGTTAATTAATACATGTTGTCATTATAATTTTATAGAGGTTCGATAGAAGTCATGGATGATCGTTCATGGCTGACAGAGTGCATGACATGTGGGCATTCCCGTTACAAACCCAGAATTGACAAGGGAAAGACTCTCGTGGCATATAAAATTTAAATGATTTCCAATCACACCTAGACCATAGAGGTTATTCATGTCATCAAGGATTGGTGAGCACATGACATGACACCAATCATATGATGCAGTTGATGGAGTGATGGTTCATTATTTTGACTGTGAAGCATGTAAACACTTTAGTAGTGTGTATTCTTCCTTTTCAGCTGAAGCAAGGAACATGCGTGTTGGGTTCTGTACATATGGATTCAACCTATTCGGGTCATTTGTTGCTTTTTATTTTTGTTGGTCGGTTAGACTCAGGATTTATAACTTGCCACCGATGATGTGTATAAGGCCGGAGTTCATTTTTTTATCTACTGTCATACCCGGTCTGAGCAGTCCCGGTCGGAATATAAATGTTTGTCTTCGACCGTTGATTGATGAGTTGACAAGTTGTGGTCCTCCGAAGCTTTGACTTATGATATATCGAGGAAATAGATTTTTTTTATGAGGACGACTTTGATGTGGAATATCAATGATTTTCCAGATTATGGAATGGTTTCTGGTTGGAGCACACATGGAAAACCAGCATGTCCATACTGCATGGAAAACAACAAGGCATTCACGCTAACAAACAGAGGTAAAGCTTTTTTTTTTACTATCACCGTCATTTCTTGCCAACAAATCACAGGTACAGAAATAACATAAAGGATTTCTTTGTTGACAGAGTTAAAAAGAATGTTGCACCCCTTCATCTTTCTGGTAAAGAATTGCATTATGTTGTATCAGAGTAAGGATGTTGCACCCTTCAAGACGTTAATTTTTTCAACTCTAAAGTGAAGTTTATCGTATCATATATGATTTCTTTTAATTTGAATATGGAATAATTTATTTATTCTAGTTTTTTTATGTAACCTAACTATGATTATGTGAATATTTCTTTGATTGAATTAATTCATTATTTGTTGAGTATTTCATTCTAAAAGTAATGCATGTGCATGTTTGATCATCATTTACATAATTTGAGATTTAATTTGAGACTGAAAAGTAATAATTGTTTTAACCTTTGTTTGAAATACTTATAAGGAATCTATAAGATAGAGATATTTATGAACTTGTGTAATCTTTAGAGGTTTTATCATTTTTTAAGGAATTTTGACAAGTTCAGAATTTTCACAATGTTATAGGAAGTTTGCTTGTTAAAATAATTTATTGATGCTAGAGAGAGATTGATGATTAAATTAGTAGAACTCGATTATCAACAATAAAACAAGTATAGGATTAATTCAATTAAAAAGTTCATACAGGATTAGTTATAGGTTTTATCATTTTTGAAATTTTTCGTTGATCTAAGATATAAAATGTAATTTTTTAAACTATAGTAGGTAATCGTAATTCAGACCTAACTACGAGATGCTAAATATAATTTTTCTTTTTCTAATAAAACTTTTCATGATTTGAAGGAATTTCCAATAAACAAACAAAAATATTATGCCTTGATAATTTTTATATGACTGGATGTAAAAAAATAATAATTAATTTGTTAAAATTATATAGAACCTTTATAAAAATAGATATTTTATTCGCATTAAATATTCATGAGAAAGTTTTAAAGAAAATTATGCACATTAGGTTTATATTTAATTATTCATAAAGTAATTGCTAACACTACCATTAAATAACCATTAGTCCTACTTGAAAATAATTTTTTCATCAAATGATTTTTAAAATATTATTGTAATTGTTTTATCTAAAAGGAATTATATTTTAGAATATTAAAAAATTAAAGGTGCACCTGATTTTTTTATTTGGTTAAAAAAAAAAGACAACTTGTCGTCCATGGCAACAAATTTCAATCATCTTTGGTAATCGGAAAATCAAGGTTTGAGTTTTTGAACATCAAATCCTAAATTTCAACCTGTTTACATAAAAAAAAAAAGATCTTATGAACTTTAAGAAACATATTTTCAACAATATAACACACTCTAATCAGGTGAAACTTAAAATCAAATCAAATCAAAACAAACTTCTTGAAAAATCAAAGTGCAAGTTCTTAGATTCAAAACTCAAATCTCAATCCTTTTTCACCTAAAAACATCTTATAAATCTTAATAACCCCAATTTTAATCTTATAATACATTTTAATTAGTCTAAAAACTCAAAATCAAACTAAATCAATGTCACACCTGGACATCGCAGCAGCTTTAAAATTAAATCATTAGAAAGAACAGATTTCTGGCATCTTGTTCTTTAATGGGAGATGGTATGGAAAAAGAACAGATATATGACATCTTGTTATTTTAGGGGAAAATAGTCTTGTTTTAAGGAGTCGCCACCTAGTATTATGGTCACTAGATACCCTAACTGGTCAACAGAGATTCTATGGCTCGGGACTGGTTACGTATAAAGAAAGATATTATCACCTCTTAAACGTTCTGTCTGAGGCAGACTGCAGTACTGGTTTTGTCTTAAATTGCTAAACGTTTATTTGTTTATGCTATGATAATTTGTTTATAATATTCCTGATTCTGACGCCAGTGAATATTCAACTACGGATACTTCCAACTTTGGCATTGATAAATATTACGTAGATATAAAATAAATTTAGATCAATATTTTTGTTCCTGACTCTAACGTCAATAAATAAATAAATAAAATAAATTTATTTTTACACATGCACATATTTTTTATTTTTTTACTTTTTATTTTTTATTTTCTATTTTTTAGGCTGGGTCCAATTCAGCACATATAGGCTGGGCTGGGTTGGGCTGGACCTAGCCAACCCGGCTCAGTTACCAGCCCAAGCAACTGGCTGGGCTAAACAACACGAGTGCGCTAACGCACGCGTGTTGCTACACTGTGCAAATGAATTAAAATTCACTTGCACAGTGTAAATGCTAATTAACCGAAACAATGCGAGAAGAAGAGGTCGCTTACCTGGTCTGCTGAAGGCGATGGAGACGATGGCAAAGCTCTGGCTGGCCGACACTACCTCCTCCTCTCCTCTACTCCTTCTTCTGGTTTTTTTTTTTTGTTCTTTGTATCTCACCTCCTGTTCTCTAGGTTTGTTTCTTGGTTCGTGGCCTCTTGTGTCCCTCTGTTCTGTGCTTCTGCTTCTAGTGTTCTTTCCCTGCTCTCAGTGTATACTTGTTTTGTTCTGTATTTCTGCGTTTTTCTTCGTTTCTTTTCTGGTTTCCCCCTGATGGTTTGGAGTGTGTAGCTGGAGACGAATAATTAGGCTGACCAACGCTTGTAGTTTCTCTGCACTTCACTTGCGTTTTGAGAGCAAAGGCAAAGCGAGAATGCTGTCTTTTTGCTCTCTCCCTGTTTCTCTGTTTTTAGTCCCCTCTCTGTTTTCATTCGTGCTCTCTATTTTCTTCTTTCGTGTTCTCCCCCTCAGTCTTTCCTCTCTTTCTTTCCCCTCGTCTGTGAATTTGTGCTCTGAAGACGAAGGCGAAGCTGGGGTGCGCTGGCTTTTTCTCTGGTTTTTTTTCCCCTGTTTCTGTTTCATTTTCTTCTCTCTCTCCTGCTGTTTCACTTCCTCTCCTGAGGTTGCTCGTCCTCTCCTTTGATAAGGCCAAAATCGGTGGTAACGGCCGGCCTCCTAAGTGCCCTGTAACCAACCCTTTAAGCGCCTTCAATGATGAAACTTAAGTGTTGGCTGCAAACGGATGGAACGGAGGAAGAAGACGGTGAACAATTTTGTCCAAGAAACGGCTTCGTTTTCCATTCAACTGCTATATTTTATTGGGTCCTTGAAGTTGTTGAATATTTACAGTGAAGTCCTTGGTTAAATGTAATTGAACCCCTGCATCTCAGCTACATTTACACATTGGTCCTTGAATTGTAATTTCTTGCAAATTTAACCAAAATCAGCCCTATACTTTGATAATTTTTCAAACTAAATTAATTCCAAACTTAATTAAGTCTCAAAACTTATCAATTCTCCAATTAAACCCTTAATTGGATTAATTAAATTAATTCCAAGCTTAATTAAGTCTCAAAACTTATCAATTCTCCAATTAAGCTCTTGATTTGATTAATTAAACTAGTCAAGAGTTTAATTAAATCTTTAAACTTCCAATCATGTTGCCTTTAACCCAAATTATAATTCATTCTTTATTTATTTTATTTTTACTTGTTTTTCATCATCTTTTTATCATTTTTCAAATAAAATAATAATAATAATTAAAATAAATAGGTTAAAAATTGGATTATGACAATCAAAACAAACTTTCTAAATTTCAATCTACTTTTATTAGCATGATAAAAAAAAAATCAAACCATCTCCATCGAACTTTCCTTTTCAAAATAGACTGATTGGTTCAAAGGTTGGCATTTTAGTGGTTGGAATGTAGTAAAACAAAAGTTTTCATTCTTCTCTTTTCTCTGTAACCTTTCAAAAGCTAAAACCTGAGTAAAATGAAGTTTATGATCAAAATATAAATATAAGGAACGATAGTAATCAAATAAAAATGTAAAAATAAATAAATATAGAAAACAAAGTGTATATTTTTGTGTCTGATGAAAAGTAAAAACTGTTCTATAGATTGCATAAATAGCTAAGTGTTTTACTAAGTGTTTGTGTGATATTGTGTTTCTAACTATGTTTTAAAAATATTATCTTGAAAAAATATTAAATTAATAATTTTAATGTATTAATATTGAAAATAAAATATATATATATTTTTTTAATATATTTCAAAATAAAAAAAAATAAAAACAATTTGAATCAAATTATCGAAGTACCACCGACTATAAACACTATGAGTTGGACATAGCAATTCATAATGCTTTTGTTTTTCGGTGAACAGCCTGGATGCACGTTAAAAACCAAACTATTTTAGCTTCTTCTTCTTTTTTAATATTCATATATGCACATGTCCATGTTACGCGTAGTGTAGCAGCCTTGGAGCTGAACCCTGCCCATATCTTTCAGGGGAAATCACCCAGAAATATATGGGTGTGGGACTTTATAATAGAATTGATGTCGTAATTTAATTTTAATTTTCTTTAGACTCTTCTCGCGATGAATTCTCTATCCCTTCTCTCCTCTCGCAAGTTGAAACCTGAAATTACCAAGAAATCTCGAGTTTTCATGTGGCATAAGAGTGTTTGGAAATATGATTGTTATTATTTTTTAAAGTATTTTTTTATTTAAAAGTATATAAAAATAATATTTTTTATTTTAAAAAAATTATTTTTAATATCACGCATAAAAATGATATGAAAATACTAAAAAAATATTAATTTAAAATAAAAAATATTTTAAAACTATAAAAACAAACATTATCTTATGACGCGCAATGCGACATGATTGGGAGAATTAATCAAGGATGGTTTCACGTGGAAGACTAGGGCTTGGTCTGGTGGGTGATGTAGAAGTTGTTCGTTAATTTCGTCCCGTTTTACATATCGAGGGAGGGAGACCAAGACTAAAACACCAATTGCTTTTTAAACGGCTAAAAACGCCTTTGCAGCCATAGTCAATTCGGTGCTCACTCGAGTATTGCTTTCGATCTCAAGTGAAAATTTCGTCCCACCGCCTCCCCGTGTTTTTTGGACGGTGCTAAGTCTGCAAATGAGATGTATTTGGATTGTATTTTTAAAATACATTTTGAATCGGAAAATGCATTAAATTGATTTGATGTATTTTAATTTAAATATATTTTTATAAAACACTTACAATGTGTTATCAAACACATAATAATATTTTAAAAAAAAAATGTCTTAAAAAAACAAAGCATTATTTCTCCACTCAATTTCTTTTATTTCTGTGCATGACAAATGAGTTAAATTGTCGTGTAGATGTTTGACTCGCCCCGTGTAATAAAACCTAAACTTCAGGGTTTGTAGGTAGAAATCATCCTCCAAAGTCCAAACCATGATGTAAGAAATGTTATTAATTACAAATAAATTACAAGTTAGTCCCTGTGGTTTAAAGCAAAAAAAGAGTTAATGAATCGTTTGAAAATCTTAAGTGTACAATGGCTCCCTTCCCCTCCATGTAACTCTAGCTTTTCATGTTTTCTTTCCTTTTCTATTGACTCTCCTTCTTCGTCATTTGCCTTCTTTAGCAAAACAATCATCATTTCTCTCTATCTCCTCAATTTTAACCTTTGCTTCTTCTTTCCTTTTCTTTTTTTTTTTGTCCCTTTATTCTCTTCTTTTTTCTTTTTTTTTTGCTTTTCTTTCATTTGTCTTCCTACTCCCACTTTTTTTAAAGTATCCTAAGACGTAAATTTTGATTAATTAATTAAGTGTTTAATGGTTATAATTAATTAATTTTTAAAATTAGATGGACTATTTTATATAAAAAAGATTAATTTATAATTTACTCAATTACAAATAATCTTACAAATCTACTCGTAAACTTGAGTAAAAGTAACTAAGATGAGTGTTTACTATTGGGGCACGAGTCAAGACTCGAGAGAGAAGGCACGCAATTTCACAATGGCATTCTTCGTTATTTCTGGACATGATAGAAGCCAATTCTATCACCAAAATCGAACTTGATTCGTCTTGTCTACCGTTACTCCCCTTCTTGGTTTCTTCCCCTATAAACAAACAATCACTCTAAGCATAGAACAAAAACTTTCTACTTTCTTATCTTTACAAATTCCCCCACTAATCATAACCAGGAAGAAGAAGTAGAAGAAGAAAAAGAAAACAATACTTTCATGGCTTCTTCTCTGCTTCTCTTTCTCCTCTCTTTTCTTATCTTAATCACTTCATCAAAATCAACACCAACAACCATTACCATCCCTCTATCAGCTCCCAGCTTCACCAAACTGATTGTGTCCTCAAAAGAGCCATGGGGTTCACTCAATCACCTCGCTTCTCTATCTCTCTCAAGAGCCCACCACATCAAGTCGCCAAAAACCAATTTTTCTCTCATCAAGACCCCTCTTTTACCACGTAGCTATGGTGGCTACTCAATATCTCTCAACTTTGGTACTCCTCCGCAGACAACCAAATTTGTCATGGACACTGGTTCTAGTCTTGTTTGGTTTCCTTGTACCTCTCGCTATCTTTGCTCAGAATGTAACTTTCCAAACATTAAAGAAAAAGGAATCCCAACATTTTTACCAAAACTATCATCCTCTTCAAAGCGTATTGGTTGTAAGAATCCCAGGTGCTCTATGATTTTTGGCCCCGAGATTCAGTCCAAATGCCAAGAATGTGACTCCACTGCCCAAAACTGCACTCAAACTTGCCCACCTTATGTAATACAATATGGTTCAGGCTCCACAGCTGGACTTCTACTATCTGAAACTCTCGATTTCCCAAACAAGAAAACCATACCCGATTTTCTTGTCGGGTGCTCCATTTTCTCCATCAAACAACCCGAAGGGATTGCCGGTTTCGGTCGGAGCCCAGAATCACTCCCTTCACAATTGGGTCTCAAGAAATTCTCTTACTGTTTAGTATCTCACGCTTTTGATGACACTCCAACAAGCAGTGACCTTGTTTTGGATACCGGGTCGGGTTCGGGTGTTACCAAGACCGCAGGGCTTAGCCACACACCCTTTCTGAAGAATCCAACCACTGCATTTCGAGATTATTACTATGTATTGCTGCGTAACATTGTAATAGGGGACACTCATGTTAAGGTGCCGTACAAGTTTTTGGTGCCAGGAACAGATGGAAATGGAGGGACTATTGTGGACTCAGGAACAACATTCACATTCATGGAGAACCCAGTTTATGAGTTGGTGGCTAAAGAATTTGAGAAGCAAATGGCCCATTATACAGTAGCCACTGAGATTCAAAATCTGACCGGTTTAAGGCCTTGTTACAATATTTCTGGTGAGAAATCACTTTCTGTCCCGGATTTGGTTTTTCAGTTCAAGGGTGGTGCTAAGATGGCATTACCTTTGTCAAATTATTTTTCGTTTGTTGATTCGGGAGTTATATGCTTGACAATCGTGAGTGATAATGTAGCTGGTCCGGGACTTGGAGGTGGACCGGCCATTATTTTGGGGAATTATCAGCAGAGGAATTTTTATGTGGAGTTCGATTTGGAGAATGAGAAATTTGGGTTCAAGCAACAGAGTTGTGCATGAATTGGTTATTTTGGTCATATAATGATATATTGTATCAACTAGAATAATAATTAGCACTGACTTGTCATCTTTGCTAGAGGTTATCACTCAATGGATGGTAGAGATGGTGGTTGCTGCGGTGGAAGCACAGGTGGTTGCTGTGATTGAGGTTCGGTGGAATCTTTAATTGTTGGCCGGGAAGCAACGGTTGGTTGACAAGATAATGTGGAATTTAGTTTTTCGTACGATCATTGTTACAAAGGTTGACAAAGTAATATAATTATTTTGGAAAAGTTGTGTATTTGAATTTTTATTTTTATTTTTTTTTCGGATGGTCATGGTAGTAGCCGTTATATCCTCTAAGCACAAGAGTACCACTCTCCGGCCTAACAAGGCCCTCTTTTCTTTAGGTGGATTTTTTTTTATGATGCCCAAATAAATTTGTTTGTCCTTTTCTTCAACTGTCATTGATATATATATATATATATATATATATATATATATATATATATATATATATATATATATATATATATATATATATACACTGTAAGCTTATAACATGTTTATATGTTGTCAAGAATTTATAAAAAAAATCATAAATTTTTAAAAAAATTATATGGAGAAACACAATTACAATCCATAATATTTTTAAGAAAAATTAAATTATAAAGCTAAATTCTTAACCAGTTTAATATTAAAAAATAAAATAGACAAAGATAATTTTGAAAAAAAATTATAAAAAAAGAAAAGAAAAGAAAATCATGTAGGGAAATACTGCAGCAATCTATAGTGTTTTGTGAGGAAATATATAATTGTAATTCTCAACCAACTCAATATTAAAAAAATAAAATCAATGAAGATAATTTTGAAAAAAAATCATAAAAAAATGAAAGGAAAAAAAAACTATGTAGGAAAACACTGTAACAATCTATAGTGTTTCATGAGAAAATTTAAAGTTGTAATTTTCAACCAGCTCAATATTAAAAACAATAAAATCGATAAAAACAATTTAAAAAAATATAACAAAAAAAATCATGAAAAAAACTACAGTTGTAATTCTCAATCAACGGTGTTTTAAAGAAAAAAACTACAAAGTTAAATTTCCAACCAGCTCAGTATGAAAAAAATAAATTCGACAAAGATAATTTTGGGAAAAAATCGATAAAAAAACATGTAGGGAAACACTATAGCAAGAAAAAATCATATGGAGAAATACTGTAGCAATCCATAATGTTTTTTTTTCAAGAAAAAAACTACAAAGCTAAATTATCAATTAGCATAATATGAAAAAAAAATTGACAAAGACAATTTTAGAAAAAAAAATCATATGGGAAAACACTATAGCAATCAACAGTGTTTTAAAAAAAAACTACAAAGCTAAATTCTCAACCAGCTCAATATTAAAAAAAATAAAATCGACAAAAATAATTCTGAAAAAAATACAAAAAAACAAAAAAAAATAATTTTGGGAAAAAAACAAAAAATTAAAAAAAATATGTGAGGAAAACTAATGATAAATTCCTAATCAATTCAATATTAAAAAAATAAATTCAATAAAAATAATTTTTAAAAAAATAATTAAAAATAATAATAATTTACCACGCCTTTTAGAGTATTGTTATATATATATATATATATGGACTTTGAGATCGTAAGTTGAAGTATATCCTCCAATGCTTTATTCTAAAAGATACAGGGAAAATACTGTAGCTTTCCCACGCATTTTATTTTCATTAACAATATTCATCCAGGGGACAGCAGCTACTCCAGCCTGAGCTACAGTTAAATTGTCAATTTGCATAATTGGTCGGCGCATCATCTATAGGCGTCAATTGTCCACGACGCATTTCTTTTTTAACCTTTTCAGTCAGGGAAGCTTCTTCTCTTCTAACAAGCCTAGAAAAGGTGTATAGCGTCTACAAAGCTCATATATGACGTCGTTTGATTCTCCGTGAGGAAATCTTTTTTCTATAAAGCAGAAATAGGTACCGGTGATGTTGATATTTTTTTTTACGGTCCATAAAAAATCTTTTTACTTGCAAACTAAAAAAATATATGTATCGTTAATAAATAATAATAAATATGTTAATTATAACGAAAAAATTAAATAAAAAAGCTGAGATAAAAGTATTGCTTTTTATAAAGAAAACAAAATGTTGAATATTTGTTTTAACTTAAATTAGATCTTAAAAGTTTTAATTGGTTTGAATTAATAAAATTAAATTTTTATTTTGTCAGATTAAGCATTAACTAAACACGTGAAAGTTTATTTTTAACATTTTAAAAGTCATATATAAAGCCAACCGAAATAAAATTTTAAATTCAATCTCAACTATAAAATTAAAAAAAAAACTCAAGTGATTAAAATATTAAAGAAAACACAAAACATCATAGATAACTATTGTAAAACACTGTAGATTGTGTTCTTCTTCTATGTTGCATTTCCCTCTTCTTTTAAAATATTTTTTTCATCCCATATTGTCTCATTTGTTTACAATCCAAATACCATTTTATAATTTATCAAGTATTAATTTTATAAAATAGCACTACAATTATTAAACAAAAAGTAAAGGGACCAATATAAAAAAAGACACCAATGAAATGTGGGGGGGGGGGGGGGGGGGTTTGAAATTTGTTTAAAGAAAAGCAAACTGACCCATAAAAATAGAAATTAATTGAGAAAAAATAAAATTAAAATAATTCACTGCCCATATAATTAGTATTTTCTCTCTCAAATATTTTAATGTTTTGATTAATACATCCCGTTCAGTCCTCATGTTAAAAATGTATTTGGTAATTGTTAATATGTACTTAATTGTCGAAGTGATAGTTTTCATGGCTCTTTTGGCTGTATTTTGTAATTCTAACACCACTTAATAAAAAAATTGAGAAAATAATATATTAAAAAAGTATTTAGAAAATAGCAAAATTTGAATTAAAAATAACAATTTTTTCAAAAGTTATTTCTGAAACAAATTAATTAATAACTATGAAAGTTAATTTAATTTTTCATGAAGATCCAATGAACAATTAATTAATAACTATGAAAGTTAATTTAATTTTTCATGAAGATCCAATGGCCAAGAAATAAAATTTAAATTCTAATGGTCAAGAAAGAATGGATCATCGAATACATACCGGAGCTTTATTTTTTATACACCCAGTATTGTTAAAAAGATAACGAAATAATTTTATTCATACCTAAATACCATCAAATGTGATTCTAATTTGTTAATGGTTAATTTAAGGTTAATTACATTTTCGTTTAGTGGTTTTTCAAAATTTAGTTAAAATTATCTCATCAATATCTTTCTAAAAGTACCAAGCGTATCAAAAATAGATCATCGGTATATCTCTAGTGATTCATTTTTTCTTTTTATTTTTTTTATTTTTTTTTCCTGTCATATCACCTTATCTCTTTAGCTATTAGATCTTGAATCTTTTCTTTTAACCCTTAGATATTTATAAAAATTTGAGTTGATTTTTAAAGAAAAAAAACAATCAATATAATAAAACACTGTTGTGTTTTATTTTCCAAATATTTTTTGATTCTATGTTATTTTCCCAAAACTCTTACATATCTATGTCAATTTTCAAGGGAAAAAAATCCCTTTTTTTTGTAACTAAATAGATCATAGCTTTCAAAACCACTCCAAAAATAGATTAGTCAAAGCATAAAAACGGGTGCTTTTTCCAAAGAGCAGTTAGAAATGGGGCCAAACGGCACCATTCGAATATTTGTAATCTATTGTATTTTGTTTTAATTTAAATATTTGGATTAGTTTATACATATTTTAATTAATCCTATAAATTCTAAAATTAATAATTATATAAATCTTTAATAATCTAAAATTTATAAAACTTAAATGAATAACATATAAAAATAAACTCAAAAACTAATTAATTAAACTATACCTCTCTCTCGTAATTTCTTCGCAACACAGCTGCACTTTGAGACAGCTGCGATTTATTTATCGCACCCCTGCCGTACTGATAAAATAAAGAAAGAAAGATGGGAGTTTCAATTTGATCTTGGAATTGCGGTTGGGCGTTGAATCATGAATAAATTTGTTACTGCGAAGAGGCTCACATGGGTGTAAGATAAGAAACAAGAAGTTAAGAGCACATTAAATTGAATAATGAAAGCCTACTATATTGGTGCCACCTATATTAAAGGCAATTCATCCTAGTTTGTTTTTGCAAGAGTACTCGCGGCCTCACTAGCTCTGCTCGTATCAACTTTTTAATTTTCATTTAATTTTAAAATTTTATATCTCATTAAATTCTGGACCCAAGTCCAATCAAGCAGTTTAATTAGTCAACAAATTTAATTTTAAAAATTAAAATCATTAAAAATATTAATAAAAAAATTACAAAAAAAATAAAATAAGAATAAGAATAAAATTTGAAAAAAAAACACCTGAGCAAGATTGAAGAAAAATTAAAATAATCCCAAACAAAATAAATTACAATTAAAACAATAAGAATCAAATTTTAAAGACTAAAAAAAAGCATAGGAGTGAAATTAAAAAAATATTTGTAATTTGATAGATTATTTATAGATTAAAAAATGATAGGGGTGAAATAGAAATTTTTTTTTATTAAGGGCTAACCCAATAAAATCAAAGTACAAAAGGTATAAAAAGAACATCAATTTAGGAAAAAAAAATACAACCAAGCCTATCCATATCGGCAAATCACCATGAATCTTGGAACATTCACCGCCTCATCTGGTCGAGAGCGTTGAGACCTTTCAAATATCACCTCAAAAGGCGTTGTTTAGTGACCAGATGACCCTAAACGTGCAGATCAAACGATATGGAGCCGTTCACACTCTGGTGCCTGTTGTGAACGCGACAACAAGTTTTTTAAAAAATTATAATTTATACATTTGTTTTACAACAATGTCCCTGATCACCTTTGAAAATTTAAAAAAATATAAAATGATAAAAAAGCCCTTCGAACAGAGTTCAATTGGTTTTGTTTTTAAGGGCATCAAAGTAATTATATTATTTAAAAAAAATTAAAAATTAAAAATATTCTTGAATAGTAGCTAGTATTAGATTAATTTATTTCCGAGGAATAAATAAATATTTTTATTATACATTAAAAAATAAAATTTCCAAACTAACCTCATATAATCCAAAAAAAAAAAAACATACTAATCGTGTCATGTGAAAAGACTTGCTAACTCAAAGTTTTAATGGACAAGAATCAATATGGTAATTATAGTATTACAATGAATAGCATCATGTGTCCCGGGTCACGGTAACTTCTCCTCCGGGTATAGTTTTTTTTTTTTAATTAATTATCTAATACAATCAGGTCTGGCCTAATTTACTTGCTAATTCATGCCGCCATGTATAAATAATTTCCAGTGTATTACTAGTGTATGTGCTCTTATAATATACCAATTGTCCCTACACAGCAGAGAGAGAGAGAGATAAAAATAGTCTGAAGTCTGAACAGCTTCTTTCTTCACCAAGAAGGAACGGAACAAGACACGGACAGAGAGAAAGACATGCATTACTCTATTACAAAAGCTAGAAAAGTAAGCCATGAAATTTAGGGTCCACGAACGTGGCACTCCATGATTGGAAAGAAGTTGCATAACAAATTACGGGGAAAAGAAATGAGGGACGTGTTTTAAACTTTGAGGGGTCAATGATATCAAGCGAGAAGACTAAGCATCTTGTTTTCGTGTTGTAAAATATATTTTTTAAAAAATTATTTTTTATTTGTTATTTGTTTTAAATTAGTACTATAAAAAGTAATTGTAATCATCCTAGAAAACACGGCAGCAGCGAGGAAATGAGTACGATGGCACATGGCTAGGAATGTGAAGATAATGGATTTTGGATGCATTTGGAATATCTACTCACAGCCCATTTTAAAAGGAATAGTGCTAATAATGGTGGGTGCGGTGCAGTCGCTTTTTTCTTTCTTTATGAGACTTCCTTTGGATTTGGTTCAATCTTTTCTTTATAATTTGTGCCCAGTGCATACGGATGTTGAGTACCTAATCACAGCTTGGTGAGTCATGATGAGTTGGGATTTGGCAACATGGGTGGGATAGGAGGAGTACGGGTGATTTCTGGCAAATTTCTAGCAAGAAACTCTTTCAATTCCAAATGCCCCAACGGACGGGAGCTTTGAAAGAGAAGAAAATGCGCAGTGATTGATTGA
Organism: Populus nigra; assembly: GCF_951802175.1. Classification (NCBI taxonomy): domain Eukaryota; kingdom Viridiplantae; phylum Streptophyta; class Magnoliopsida; order Malpighiales; family Salicaceae; genus Populus; species Populus nigra. The sequence goes on from NC_084868.1 coordinate 8,922,315, forward strand.
TTGATTGGCTATTGGAATCAAAGGTCAAAGTGATCCCTTTGATGGAAAAGATGCCTCTTTTTGCACAAAAGCTTGGATAGCACAGTGGAGGTGGCTTGTTACAAAAAAAAAAAAAGAAGTGAACATGCCATCGAGGTTGTTCCTTCTTACACTAATTTAACAGTTTTATTGGTGAAAATTTTCATTAATATTCATACTTACAGTCTCTTAGTAAATATTTTACTAACAGGTACGCAGACACATACGGTCTATTAGAAAAAATTTTTAGTTTTCCAATAATAAATTTACAGACAAATAAAACATTTCAAAATAAAAATTTACTCACTTTATTTTATTAGTATTTTTCTCGAGAAGTTTGTCATATGACCGACAAAATACAATATACAATTTCATCAATGTTTTTATTTGTTCGTCGATATATCTGCTGGTAAATATATCACCGATAGAATACCGTCTATAATTCTGTCGGAGAGTTAACAATAGCAGTAATGTTTACATTATTCTTTTTTAACTTTATGGAATATACTGACGGATGTTGTCTGTCTGTAATGCCGTCAGTAATATTTTAAAATACATATTTAAAAAAAAATATTGAACAAAAGTAAAAAAAATAATTAAAATTAAATCAGATCAAATAAAAATCAAATATAATAAAAATAAATTAATTTCGCAAACCAGAGCTCAATTACATCCTATTTGTTTGATATTGATGTTTTATATATATATATATATATATATATATATATATATATATATATATATATATATATATATATATCTTCAGCTTAATAATTTAAGCTTTGGCAATAAGCAAAGGGTTGTGAGTTAGACTCTCGTGGGAGTGATATTATCTAGTTAACTTTGCAAACCAGAAGTTAATTTATCAAACTAGAGCTCATTTATATCCTATTTATTTGATATTAATATTGCTTTTATACCATGGTCATTTGGATAAGCATTCAACATTTGGATAGGCATTCAATTTCTGTAAGCCATATTATTACTATATAGGACTGTTCACGGTTTGGTTTGGTTTGAACTATAAAAATCAACCGAATTGGACCAAAAACCGGTTCGGTTTAGTGAAATTTAGTTTTTTTGCTATAAAACCGGGAAATCTAATCTTATCATATAAAGGTTTTTTTCGGTTTAACCAGAATCTTGTTATTAAAATCATGCAAATATAGCAAAATCCCACAAGTTTTAGCATCCCAATTAATAAGAATATTTGTTGGTAAAAAAATTTACAAAACAAAAGAAAAGAACAAACTAGATTGAGGAGGCTAACCTTCTTATATGGACACTGGTTGTAAACTTGTAATCACACTTTTTACTAGACCACCAATCTAAAGTTGCATATTTAAAATTATTATCAGTTTTTGCTACGGAAGCTACCCATTTAACAAGAAGACAAACCAAATCTTCCTAATTGTGTAGAAATAAAGAGAGAAGCCAAGGAGATGGAAATGTGGGTTTTTGTTCGGCTTGCGCATAAGAGATGGAGATGTTGTGCATATATAAAAAGAGAAGCCAAGGAGATGGAGGGGTTTTTGTTCGGCTTGCGCAGAAGAGATGGAGATGTTGCGCAGAAATAAAAAGAGAAGCCATGGAGATGTGGGTTTTTATTTGGGATTTATTGTGGGTGAATGGCTTAGCTTTTGAGTTTTAAAATGGAGAGTGGAGAGTGGAGACTTTTTGTGTTATCACTTATCAGTTATGTTATTGTTAGGGTTAAGTTAATTGCAGTATTTATATCCCTCTTGTTTTTAGGTTGGCTCAGTTCGGTTTATCGGTTTCAGTTTTAAAATTTAAACCGAACCGAACCGGCAAGATTTTATGGTTTTAAAAATCAGTTTAATCGGTTTTTCATCTCGATTTGGTTTTTTAGTTAATTTTTCTTTGGTTTTTTTGGTTTTCTTGGTTGTTTAGTATTTTTTTTAACATCCCCTATGACTACATATGCATTAGATTACTCTAAGATGTTCTTGGATTTTTGGCATTGAAAATTTTATTTGAAAAATAATAAAACTGGCACTTAAAATTTTAAATGGAACTATTGGGTTCAAAATGGAGCCCAAAATCAATTTGGTCGAGTCCAATAACAAGCACTGTGATTTTATCCAAGGGGAATTTGGTCCATCTTGTTCATCGCCCGGTATCTATCTTTGATCTGCATGGCATGTGTACTTTCTCATTCCAGGGATGGGCAATAATAATAAAAAAAAAGAAAAAAAACAGAACTACCCAAATTGCAATTATTATAATTATAATTATAAAGCAAGCTAAAGGAGGAATGAACAAATCTATTCATTTTACTATGGACAGCTATAGTGAGCCTGAATTTGGCCTCTCTTTTTTCCGGTCCTTGAAAAATTATGCGTTGAATTATTTGTTCAGTTTTATTTTTTTATATTACTTTCACATGATGCCTGATGATTTTTTTTATTCGCATTTGTGATGTTCAAAAATGTCTCGCAATAACTTGATACTTAATTTTACAAAATATAGTTTAATTTTATCAATTTTTTAAAAATAAAATAATAAAAACTAAATTTATTATAGAAAAAAATAGCTCTCTTACCTTCATTGGGCACAAAAAAACTATATTTTGTCCTTGCAATTCTTAATTTTTCACTTTTGGTTTCAATTTTGTAAGAAATTCATATTACAGTTATAAATTTTATTTGTCTTACTTTTCGGTCTTTAAAATTTAAGAAACAAAATCACTAAAAAACAGAAGAGAAAAGAGAAAGTGGTTGGCCAATTCTATTTTGATCACTAGAAAAATTGATCTTGGTGTCAATAAAATTTTTTTAATAAAAAGATCTCCATTAAGATGTTTTTGACCATTCATGTCCCCAGAAAAAATAGATTGTGACTTGAAAAATCTTGTTTGGTTTGATTTAATTTTAGATTTTTTAATAGATATAAAGGTATTTTGATATTGGCAATGAGTTTTATTAAGATATTTCGGGTGTTTCTTTCGTGTTTTCAAATGAAAAATATAGTTGAAAATGAGTTTGTAGAGTCAAAAACTCAAACCCTTATTTTCCTATCCTATCATATGACTGAAAATATTACTAGTAGACGACTCATCATTTTCTAGCTTTAGATGATACACCATCTAGTTATTTTAAAATAAATAAATAAAATGAGAGGTATAACATATCATTCGCCCTATTAATTGAGGAAAATAAAAAAAGCTAGCACGCTTGGCCTTATAGCCCACCTACATTTAGATTTATTTGTGTAAGGCTAAGCCCATGGCTCAATTTCCTAGAACCAAGCACCTACTTTTTTTTATTTTAAATTTTTATTCAAATGCAGTATTTTGTTCGACCTAAAAAAGATACATTAATAAGAAATAATAATTTGTACAAAATAAAAATATTTTTTTCATCCAGAATGTAACTCATTATCTTTCATAAAATGAATTAAATAAAAAAATATTTTAAAAACCTATTAGGATCGCATAAAAAAATTACAAGTATGAAAAAACTAAAAGAATATAACTTTTTTAATGTCGATTACTATTCATTTATTTAAATTCATTTTCATTTTTTTTTGAATTTTTACTTTCATTTTGATCATTAAAATTTATTCCTTTTTAATTTTATACTTACGTATTATGTTTGATGATATTTTATATGTTGATATATTCTTATTTTTCTTAATATTTTTGTGAATTCAAGGTATTTAATAAATTTTAAAAATTTAGCTTGAGGCCAATTCAATTTAATTTAATTGAATTTTAATTTATTGTATAAAAGAATTAAGAAAAGAAGGACGAAATTAAAAGCTAAATAAAACAAACATGTCCCTTTATTTCATGAAAAAAATTTGTGTTACTGTTGAAAACTGGCCTTCTTTTTTTAAAATCAATTATGTATTACTGTTGAAGGAAATATAAATTTTATGGTTGACCTTGGGATCTATTTTGAATGTTATGTAGTTTTGGTTCTCATGACCAGGAACTCATTTAATGGGCTTTTTTTTTCATACATGTTAATTAAAATAATAAATATTAACAATTAACAACTAATGATTAATAAATTAGTGAAGAAAAACTTAAGCAATACGAATTTTTCAATTCTAAATTAGTGAAGAAAAACTTAAGCAAGAAGTTCCTTTATCATCACAAGGCTACATCCTCGTTCCTTGTGTTTTTACCTTTTTTCCAAAACTATTGTAGGCTGACCCTCTGATCCAACTGGCCTTGTTTTTGTTGTTTCGCTAGTTGCTTTGCTTTATTTCCCCATCATTTTTTCTCTTATTTTTGCGTTCCTTTTTACACTTTATATTTTATTTTCAAATGTTATAATAAGATTACTACTTTGTCTGCATCTCCTCCTTTTTGTATGTACGTACCCTCTTCATTTTCAATTGTATTTAATGTAATGATTTTACATATCATTTATATGGTAAGTCAATTACTTACATAACACCGTTTAGCTTGTAAGACTACTTTTTGTTGCTATTGAATTTTCCATAAAATAAACAAAAGGCATACTGATCTACCTTGAATTTCGGCTGCTACATTTGCTTTGAATGAGAGGAATCATTTAGTAGGTGATCAGTAGTAAAAAAATTTGTTTTTTTATGGTTTTAGATTTGAGTTATATAGTTTGTTTTTTTTATGGTTATAGATTTGAGTTATGTGGTTGCTAATATGATAATTATTAGAAATTTACATGGTTGTTAACTTCAGGGTTTAAAAAATTAATCGAGATGTATATAAATTCTTTCAAATATTTATATTAATTAAAATAAACAAGATACTAGAGGGCATGGACGAATTACAGCAACATTTCTTTCTAGGTCGAGCTACGGCGGGCCTTCTCCCAAGAAAGCTACAATATCCCTTGTTGTGCTTAAGTATCAATTAGAAACACGAACGAAACTGTAAAGGGATCAGCAGAGAGAAACAATTTTTTACTTGGTTTGCGACAGATGCAAACTCAAAAATTGCGATCTTGACTTTGAATAAAAATAATACGTGTAAAGAATCATGGTTCTTTGATTTAGGTGAAAGCTAATACAATAACAATAGCACATAAAACAGATGAATTTTAATGAATGAAAATGATTACAGAGGTGAAACCGAAATACATAATTTTATTTTCCAAAACTTAACTATATGATAGTTTGTTTGGGAGGTTTATAAAACTTTTAAATAAATTAGAAATCACTACATTTATTAAAAAAAATAGCTAGGAATCAAAAAACATAAAAGAAATAAATAAAAAATTTGAATTAAAAAATAAAATCCAAAGAAACATAGAGAAAATAATAGAATCAGCTATAACAAGAGCCTTTAAAAAACTTTTTATTTTGATCATTAAAATTTTTGTATTGACCTAGATTAATTTAAGATAAACCCGTCTAATTCATAACTTAAACATTACATATCCTCAAATTATTTAGTTTAATAACTATTATTTAGTTTAATAACTATGCTGCTTTGTAAATAAAATGGAAAGAGAATGAGACACACTAGAGAAAGAAATGCATGCTTGCTATAAACAAGGGATTAGTATTGGAGTATCAAAATTTTCTCCTTGATTACTAGTTGCTCATAATTTAGGTATTCGACTTGCTCATAATCAGCTACACACCTTTTTCTTTTGGTGTTTCTTTATCAAATTTGTTTATATTCGGTGATTGTTTGAGAACACAAATATAATTAAGCGAAAAACATAATTTTAATATTTTTGGTTTGGAAACACAATTATAATCATGATTATGCCTGTATTTTCAAATAAGCCCTCGGTAATCTAATAAAATAATACATTATTTGTTTTTTAAATAAAAATTATAATAAGGCCTCAACCTCCTACTTACATATTGATTTTGCTCTCAAATAATTATTTCCTAAATTATCCTCAATTTATCAAAAATTCTTAACTAGCCCCTCAATTCATGTAAGTCATTATCTTCCATCTAAACTACAAATTAACACAATAAAACAATTTGAAAATTTGTTTAGGAATCGAATCAAGGAAATATTTATGGATTCAATTGAGAATTCAAACCAATATAAGGTACTTCTAGGAAGTTATCCCTTTTTATTTTACTAATGAAGACTTTGCTTGATGTAAATATTTGTGTACATTTTCAATCTATGGTTTTTTTTTTAACGAATGATTGCCAGTTCATGAGAAAAGCCATATCTAATTAAGAAATAGTTTATTTTTTCATCACCTAGATCGAATTATTAGTACCAATTAAGATCTTGAGATCGAGATCAACTTGTTATGAAATACAATATTTGTTGCTTAATAAATAAAACAAAAAATTCATGTAAGTCATGTCATCACTCCATTTTTCCTTGGAAAGAAAAAAACAAAAGAGGAAAAAGTTAAAAAATACACGAGGCTTGGACTATCCAGGCATGCAGAGTGAGAAAAAAGAAAAAAAAGAAAAAAGAAAGAAAAAATAAAAACGCATAGGCTTACGATCATGCGTGCTGCAAATCCTCTCTAATATCCTATTTAGAAATGCGACAATTTTTAGTTTTTAAAAGTATGTTTAATTTTTAATAATATTAAAGTACTTTTTTAATACTTTTAATAATATTAATGTATTGATATTAAAAATGAAAAAAATTATTTTCACATATATTTTAAAATAAAAAAACATTTTTAAAAGACACATAATATTTCAGTTTAAAAATCATAAATTGAAAAATCCTAAAATAATCCTTTTAAAGACCACCCAAATCCCAGCCTCATCTCCAGCAATCAAGAACCAGCAATAGCGGGCAAACACATCAGCGTTGTCCTGCCACAAATCTGCTTCGCCAACCACAAAAATCAAGAACCTCATCTCCACTGATGTGGCCCAAAACAATAAACAATATTTATCCCGTAAAAATCCCTCACGTGACCGAGGTTCTTGTTGCCAACCAAATTATCAATCTTCCAAATGATAAATTAATGAACTAATTAATGAAATTTCGTTTCCAAAATTAAAAAAAAATACCATATGATGCCGAGGGATTCACGCAAGAAATAATTAAGATTCCATTGCCTTCAAAAATACAAATGCAGCAAATGGTGGAGGAACATAAATGGCAAAAGCATTAGCCTTGGCTTTCGCCTTCGCCTTCGCCATTGTGTTGAAATTGCAACTTCTAGCAAGTGTTGTTTTTGTTGGTGGTGCCTTGGCAAATAATGCGGTTGTTTTTTTCAACGAAAACCACAGGAGGTGGTGGCGAGTCTTTAAAAAATCCATATCAATGATTTGTTCTTCCTCTCTTTCTATTTGAGATTTTGCCACTAAAGCTTCAGGAGAAGAGATAAATACTCATAAAATTGTTAGGCTCGATTTAGAGTTTTGAAAGAGGGAGATATGTTAGGATAAGAGAGAAATTGATTTTTTATGGAGTAGATGTTTAGTGATTGATAGGAGAATAAATGATTTGTTATTTGGGTTGATTTCTAATATATATATATATATATATACATATAAGGGTATTTTAATTATTTTTATTTGAAAATTTTTGTTGATTTAAAATGAAAACTACAAAATAAATACAATTTTAATTAAACTGTAAAATGTTAAGAGTAATTTTTTCTTTTTAATATTTTTTATAGGCTACGAGAAAACATTTGGTAGAAAACCAACATCCAGAGGCCATTGCACGCTACATAACGCTTCTCCGACCGTGAATGGGCTTTGATTTCTCCTAAAGAAAAAAAGGCCACGTGTTGCATTATCATTGAATGATTCACATTGTTATTGTGAGCTCTTGCGTATGCACATTCAACAATGTTTTAGACTGACAGAACCAGATTACCATAACATTGTTCAAACTGGATCACACACAACAGATGTGCGATCCATATTCTCGTTGGTGGCGCGTGCATGACACCCGTCGCCTTCCTGGTGTCTGTTCTTTTTTAAACCAACTCCATTCGAAATTAATGTCTCTGTGAGAGGAGTTTATTGGTGGGGTCAATTGCTATTTTTATTTTATATATGATGGTGTGCTAACGCCTAAATAACATTAATGATTTGTTCTTATGAAACAAAATTAATCACAAATTATTTAAGAACTCTAATTTCAACTTATACTATGTTAACCCTTCAAAATCAAATGTTATATCATTGGAAAGCTAATGAGATGCACTTTCTAAAAATATAAATTTTATCTAAATAAACATTACTTTTTCAAATAATTTTATGGCCAAGAAAATTTGGGATTAACATAAAAAATAAATTTAAACCAAACACTTCATAAATACTTATAAATATTTATATGAATACAAAAGCAATTTAATACAGGCTCTGATACCAATAAAAAATAACATATATTCATAAGCAGGAACATGAATTTTATTAAAAGTTCCTATAAAATTCACTAAGTTTGAAAGTAAATTGTTTTACAAATAAATAAAAAAATAACCAGTGATTTGTTAAGATTTTAAAAGTCAAAACAATGTTCCACTCTTTAATAATTCTTTAATATTAAGCAATATTGATGGAGGTCTTTTTGTTTCAAGGTGAATCTTTTCTCGCTTTAAACTCTCTAATCTTTTTATATGTTTGTTATTTATTAGTAAAAGAAAATTCTCTCATTTTTTATTATTAAAAATTAAAAGAGTTGAATTTTCATATTAAAGATTTTTTCTCACTTATAAAGCAAATCTCTCCTTGAAATGTAAAATTATCAGAGATTAATTTAACAATTTAACTTTATAATTTTTCTTCTTTTCCAACCTACCATTTGAGAGTCCTGTCTAATCATGAATGTCCAATTATAAAATAGATTACAAAAATTCAATAAGAACCTTCCCTCGCCATCATCTATATATATGAGCGGCCATGAAAGCTTCCCCTCATTTGCTCGAGATTATGAGGTAAACGTGCAGAAGCTAGGCCGAAACTCGTGCGTTGTATTTGGGCTAAACTCTAAATCTTCACTACGGCGGTCTTTTTAAGTTAATGAAACATCATTAGCTAGTTATTTATCGTATATTACGGATATCAAACGTAAAGCTGTGCTAGATAATATATAAGCATACGATAATGCAAACTTTTGGGAAAGGGAGAGTATGTCATTCCATCACCTTTGCATTAACAAGGCTGTCATGTCAAAATTAGAGAACTTTTTCTCCATGAAACCTTTAAAGTCTGGCCGCCCAGCAGAAGAAAAAACTATTATCTACTCTCCCTCCCTCCCTCTCTCCCCCCGAGTTCTGTTTCCTCCCCTGGATATTGCTTTTATTCACATGGCCACGTAATACTCCAAAGATGCTTATTTGAAGCTTAAAAGCATAAAATGAGCGACCCTTTTGAGTAGATAATGCCATATTTAACTTTTATTAATATATGCTTTATGAGAGAGTAGTGCTTTGCTTTTAGCAAAAGAGAAAAGAAGCAAGTATAATGGTCTCTAATGCAATGTGTTCCCTCAAAAATTAAAGTGTTTGATGGTGAAAGAAGATAAAACATGTAACCCTAACTTTCACTTTGACGAACACCTTTTTTTGTGCCCAAAACGTATACAGAAGATGTAGCTAGTAGTAACAGTTATATATGAATGGATTTTGTTACAGTTATTATCTTTTATTTAAAACAAAGTTATCCGATATTGGGGAGGGATGGAAAGCGTTACAAGTTAGCTAGGGTGTGGTCTAAGCAACCATCTATATTCCTCTCTTTCAAACTCTCCTCCTCTAGTGTTGCAGGATACTTTGTTGTTCAAATTATTTGGTGCGCTTTGTATGTCTTTTTAGGCAAACGAAGAGAGAAGCTTTTTGACTGGTGAGAAAGAATAAACAGTCCGAAGTTTAGATTATTTGTTATCAAGCATGAACTACGTGGGTTCCCAGCTATACACCTGTACTACAAAAGAAATTGGCTGTGCGCCTCGTATTCCCACACAACCATTTCATTTTTATGCATGTTAAAGTTTCTCTTCATTCAAATCACACTAATAATAAATGTTTTTTCTTGATGGATTACTTGGAAATACCTACACATAAAGTGGTGGCAGAATCTAAAAATCTTTGTGAAGAAAATTTGAGAATTACAATCTCTAATCATAAGTCTTATTGATGGAATTGTGCAACTATATATCGACTAGAATCATAATCTAATACAACAATTAATGATATCATTATGTCCTTGATTCTAGAAAGGATATATAGTAATTACTAGATCATCTAAACTAGGTATAGGTAAATTATCTTAGGTAAGGACATAACTATATAAATCTTCAATATTTACACCATTAATATGCAATGTCTTCAGTATCTATAATATATTCAAGACTCCCTTTCCCCTCAAACTGGATCAAGTGGATTAATTAATCCAAGCTTGCTTAACAACCGATAAAACTAAACATAAGATGCAATTTTGATAAACACATCAGCTAATTGATCACAAGTGCGCAAGTATATAGTCTGAATATGTTTAGCTTGAACTTGCCGATGAATATTGTCGCGGGTGCGCGACGTCGCGGCGATCATCCATCCTCAAATGGGTAGGGGGGATATATATATCTGGTAAATATAGGGAGACAAGGAATTCTTTGTCTCTAAGCAATGAAAAATGGTGTGGGAGTCGCCACCTAGTATTTTGGTCACTAGGAACCCTAACTGGTCTCAGAGATTGGGTACGGGAACTGGTTGCGTAAAGGGAAGGTATTAACACCCCAAATACACCCTACCTAAGGTAAGCTGCATTGTTTATTTGTCTGATAAAATTCAAGTTCTCGTTGTGTTTTCTAGTTGTTGGTCCGTCTGTGGTTCAAGAAAAGTCCTCCTCAATAAGAAGGTCCTTATCTTATCGGGTAAAACCTAACCGTTCTAATGTCTATGTATGTTGGTCCGTCTATGGTTCAAGAAAAGTTCTCCTCAATAAGGAGGTCCTTATCTTATCGGGTAAAACCTAACCGTTCTAATGTCTATGTAAAAAAACTATATTTTTAATATCAGGAATACGTTTTATGCATAAATTCGTAATCCCAAATACTAAAAGAAGACAAAAAGTTTTTTTTAGAATTTTTGAAATATTGGCCTAGTTCTCATGGCTTGAATAAACTGGTTATTAAAGCCAAAATGCATGCTAATACATTTATTGTTTTGAAATTTTCTTTGTTGTATGAAAAATATGATGTTACAATATATATATATATATATATATTGGAGAGACTAGGCCGTATTTTAAAACAAAACATTTTTTAATTATGTATTTTTTTTATGTTTTGACGCAAATCATGTATTTTAATACTGAGTTGGTATCCTTACGGTATAAAAATACAACCAAATATTAATCCACTTTGATAAAAAATATGCAGAAAAATCAACAATATTTTTAAAGATATTTTTAGAAAATTTTTGAAAGCAAAAGACATTTTTTATTTTGAAAATCTTTGATGTTTTGATGAAAACCGGGTATTTTAATACCGGATTTGTATCTTTACAATATAAAAATACAAACCGACATTGATCAAGATACAGTAATAAAATTACAGCAAAATCACATATTTTTTAATATTTTTTTTTGAAGAATTTACAAATTATATATATAATACAACAAACAAATAATATACATAATATAAAATTAAATTGGGCTGGGCTGGGCCGGCCCAACCAACTGGGCCGAACTCAGCCCCAAAGGTGTTGGGCCGATCTCGACCCAAAATGAATTGGGCCGATTTCAGCCCAAAAATCTAATATTCTCTTCTGGGCCAAACCCGACCCAGAAGACTGGGCTGGGCCAGGACCAGCCTGGCCAAGCAACAACGCTGGCGAGGGGAATTATTTTCCCCCCACCTTCCTGCATGCAGAACGCTATTCGTTCTGCATGTAGGGAGCAAAACAAAATGCAGTAATAAAGGGGAAGAAGAATTACCTGGTGCGGAGGAGGCTGTGCGTCGCTGGTCTGTCGGCTTCGCTGGCGGTGCTGCGGTGAGGCGGAGGCTGGTGGCTCACGGACGGCGGCAGTGGCGCTGCTGTTTCCAGTGGCGGAGAGGGAGGTTCTTCCTCTTCCCTCGACCTCCGTTTCCTTTTCCTTTCGTTTTCTCTCCTTTCTTCTTTCTTTTTGGTTTCTCTCTCCTCCCTCCGTTTTTCTCTCCCTCCTTCGGTTTTTTTTTTCCGGTTCTCCCCTCTCTCCGTCCCCCTCTGTTGCTGCTGTGTTGGGTGTTATTTATAGAGCCAAGTGAGTGGCTTTTCGCTGTGGAGCATGGGGAGCGGGTCACGCGGTGGCTGGTCGGGGGCGCCGCTGTCCAGGCTTGCCTCCCTCGGTTTCGGCAGCGCGGCGGGTGGTCGACCAGTGACTTCGGTCAGTGGTCCAACGGCGTGGGGCCTCGGGTTGGTCGGTGGGCTAGAGGGACCAACAAAATTAAACAATGCAATTGAGCAATTGAGCCCTCAATTGATTAATAAACTTTCAATTTCTTCAATTAGGCCCCTGAACCGAATAATTGCAGCCCCTCCATTTACGCGCCTCTTTCAATTTGGTCCCTGGTTTTGGATTTTCTCAATTAAGTCCCCAATTGGCCCTTAAACTTCAATATTTATGCAATTAAGCCTCTGATTTGACCTAATAAATTCCTAAAAAATATATTTTGGCCCCAGAACTTAAATTTCTTCCAATTAAGGCCTAAATTGACTTAAAAATCAATTTTCCTTGCAATCAAAACCTCTATAAATTCAATTAAACCTTCAATAAAATCCAATTGAGTCCATAAATATCCAATTTTGGCCTTTTCTCTTCAAATTAAATTTTCTCTTCCAATAGGGCTCTTCTCAGTCAAATATATACTGTAAAATTTCACTCCTTGCATTTCTGAACCTCCTTAATCCATTTTTTGTGATTTTTTCTGAGCGTTCCCACCTCTTATTATTTTTCTAATTTTTTCCGACTATATATTTTTATTTTTGTGGGGGGACCCAAAAATGGGTTACAACAATATGGATGTCTAGGAGGTAGTTTTATGAACACTTTTTCTTCAAGTTATCCATGTAAAAATGCATTTCTTATATCCATTTGATACAATGACCAGCCATGATTGATTGCAACGAATGATAAAACTCTAACAATAGTCATTTTTTCCACATGGGCAAATGTTTTCATATAATTGACTCCAAATTTCTAAGAGAAACCTTGAGCTATAAGTCGAGCTTTATGTTGTTTAATTCTTCCATATGAGTTGAACTTAGACTTGAAAATCTAACGACAACCTATTGCTTGTTTACCTATGGGAAAAGGCATGATGCACAATGTATGATTGCTGTCAAGTGTAGTCAATTCTTCCTTCATAGCCTTCTACCATACAACTTAAGATTGATCTTCTTGAAATGTCTTGGGCTCATGAACATTTGACATGGAAGTGAGGAATGCTCTGTGATTTGGAGACGTTTCATCAGATTTAAAGACTAGATGCTTGACATTATAAGTTACATACTCTTGTAGTCTGGGAGGGGGTTGCCATTTTCTGTAGGATATTCTTCTTGAAGCTGGTTGATCATTTAGAATATTAGGAACTTCTTACAACTTGATTCTAACACGAATTAGATTTGAACTCTATTCTAATAGCTTCATCAGAATGATTTTCATCATATATTAGATTGACACATTGAATGTCACCAGCAGAACTTGATTTAATGTAGGCCTGTCAGAATTGAAATTAGTTTCAGCATCAGTGGACTGATGTTGTAGAGAACACGGACCCTGATCATTAAAACTTGAACTAGACAACAAAAATAATTTAAAATGAGCCTCCCTCTGACTTGTTGTAGAGAAATAAGGGATGTCTTCAATGAATCTAACATCTCTTGATATATACATCTTCTTTAGTGAGAGATCATAACACTTATACCCTTCGTGTTTGAGAATACCCCAAGAAAATATACTTAGTTGCTCTTGAATCAAGCTTATCACGTTGTGATGGTGGCAAGTGCACAAAACAGGAGCATCCAAACACTTTAAGATGTGACAAATTTGGACTTTTAGCCTACAAAACTTCAAGAAGAGATTTAAAATTCAACACATGGTTTGGTAAACGATTTATAAGATATGCAGTTGTGAGAACATCACATGACCAAAACCATTTTGGAACATTAATTTGTTACATTATGGCACAAGTTTTTTTCAAGTAGATCATGATTTTTCCATTCAGAAATCCCATTTTATCATGATGTACCAATACAACTAGTCTGATACCATAAGATATTAAAACATAAATAATGTGACATGTCTTTGGACCTGTATTCAATGCCATTATCTAATCAAATAATTTTAAGATGAGTTGAGAATTGATTAGTAATCAACATATAAAAATCCTTAAAACAGTCAAATACTTTACTCTTAGCTTTCAACAAATACACCTATGTGACTCTAGAGAAATCGTTAATAAAGGTGACGAAGTATTTAAAACTATCTAATTAAGTATAGAATGATCCCCATACATCTAAGTGTACAAGTTCAAATGCATGAGTTGCATGTGATACTGAAGGATTAAAATGAAGTTTAAATGATTTGAAAAAATGACAAATCTCATATTTAAGAGGTTCCTTGGTTGGTACTGAATTTATTTTGCTAAGAACAAAATTTGACAAATGTGCTAGACGACAATGCCATAAGAGTGGCTCATACAATGTTTTGAAACTAGCTCGAAATCCTCTGGAAACTCGATTATCATGAGAGAAATAATAGAGACCATGCAGGAAAAAACCTTCACCAATCATCTTTTTGGTTAATCAATCTTGAAATATAACCTCGTGATGAATGAAATCACATCACAATTGAACGTAAAGGTTAACTCACTGACTGAGAGTAAATGGAAAGGAAAAGAGGGAATATACACTAGGCATAGTTTTTTCAGAGTTTAATTTGATTTTTCCCTTACACTTCACATGAGAACTCTTTCCATTAGTTATCGAAACAATGGTAGGAGAAGCAAATTATTCAAGATAAAAATATTACTCAATTTGTTAGACATATTCTAGGGCATCCATATCTGGAAAAGATGTTAAACCATTGATGAATCCCGATTTTGATCTTCCACAAAGGGAGATGGTTGAATTCATTTAGCAATATTGAACTCAACCTTTGAGAGGTATTTGTGTCATCAATACTATTGGTCAAAAGAGGAATTAACTTGGAGTTTTCTTCCATAACTTGCTTAGAATGATCTTCCATAACATAAGAAGAAGAAAAAAAATGCTTATTCAGAAAATTCAAAAATTACAATCTCTAACCACAAGTCTTATTGATGAAATTGTGCAAGTATATATGAACTAGAATTAGAACCTAATATATAAATTAATGATATAATTCTGTCCTTGATTCTTAAAAGAATATATAGTAATTACAAGATCATTTAAACTAGGTAAAAGATAAACTTTCTTAGGTAATGACATAACTGCAGAAATATTCAATATCTGCACCATCAATCTGGATTATCTTTAGTATATGTAATATCTTCAAGACTTTGCTTGATAAATTATGTGATGGCAGCGCTAGAATTCCTGACCTAATTGGGGACATGATAGCTTCTCATGAAATTGTTGAAAAAAATAAATATTAAACATTCCCAGCGATGACACACCCTTGTTATTTCTCATATCATGTCTTATCCGGTCATGTGAAATGAAATTTCCTTCTTGGGCTTGAATCGTTTCATGTTATTTTCTTCTTGGCCAGTTCTCTTGTAAAGAAAAAATAACATTCTTTGTTGGCTGACTAGACTACAGTTCATGAAGATAACCTTATAAAGATCTTGTACTTGTCTGCATCAGCATTACCTTTTATCACGTGACTGTCATAAGTTAGATCTCTCTCTCTCTCTCTTTGGATTCCTCTAACATTTTGTTTTGTGGCCTACTTTTCTTGCAAGGACAAGGGAACGATATTGAGATCGAGAGTATTAGGGATGCTGAACACTGATTTTCCAAGAGTATTTCTATGACAGGAAACAGGTAAAAGTCGAAGATGATTGAGGACTGAAAGGGATATCCCTCGTTTGCTGTGTAAAGAAAATATGTTCTGGTTTGTTTATTTTGAAATGCATATATAGATATGGTGGTAGCCTTGTAGCTCTCCTTTTTCATGCAAAGACACGCTGGCTCGGAGTGAGACCATGTTAGATCGTTTTTAATAGCTCTAGCTAGGAGTGAGACCATGAAGATATAGCGAAAAGCAATTTAGAAAAGCTATACTGTTGATATAATTTTTTAATAGTATACAAATAATTTATTTAATTACTTTTATGTGTACTTAAAAAAAAACATTTCAACAATTAATTTGTATTTTAATATATTTAATTATAACCATTGAAAAACACTTAATTGATAAATAAAGAAATCTTTGAATAATTTATTTGAATATTTTTTGTTCTTTTAATAGACAAGTTTCAATGACTTATCTATGATAAAAAAATATTTTAACTTTTTATTTGACCATTCATTTAGAGCTGCAAAATTAAAGGAGACAAATTTTAAAAATAGTTTTTTTTTTCTTTTAGCTTTTGTTTTTGGCTTTCCCATTAAAGATGCCTTAACATGGGCCAAAATATATAAACATAAACACACCACCACACAAGTTAAGCTAATTAAAAGCTGAGCAAGATAAACAAATCATGTAGTATTGGTACTAAATTTAACCTACTTATCAAAATTAACCTTTTTTTTTTGTACACATTTGTTTCTTCCATTCTATGCTTCTCATGAAGTGTCACCAAAAAATTTGGATTACCATAAAATTTGGATTCTATGATTATTAATCGGTGTAAGTTTTAATTAAACACCTTTTATTTGTTATTGGTTATATCTTTGAATATGAGGCTTGAGATCTATTTTTATATATAATAGTTGATTATATTATAAACAACCATATAGTAGATGCCAAAGAAAATAGTATAAGAGTTATGTTCCAAATAAAACAAACTAAATAACTATATTTATTTTAGTTTGTTCATCTAAGAATGTCATCTGCATTACAATAAAGAGTATTTTTTCAGTGTAAGAAAAATTTGTTTGAGTAGTCTGGAACTATATAGTTAGATGATGTAGGATCAAAGAAAAGATTTAGTCCTAATCTGACACAATGTTATATATTGAAGATTAAATCATTCCTACCAAGCCAAATACTCCAAACGATGCCATAAAATAAGATATTCCAGGCTTTTTTTTGAAACTTACCTCTTGCTGATGAAGGTCATTAAGTATTCGATTGATCTAAAGTTTATGGTACGCAGTACGCACCAATGAACTCCCCACCATGATAAGAATCATGTTCACATTCTTCATGTTTCTAGATAGTGAATCAACAAGTGAGTCTTTCAGGTCTAAAAGTTGTCATTTATTTGTAAATTGATTATTATTGAATTCAATATAAATTGCATGGAATGAATCTTGTGGTACGCTATATATTGTTATATATAGCAAGTTAGATTATTATGCCTATCTCGTCCATGTATACAAAAGGGTGGTCCTTGACTTGGAGTTCATTATCAAAGTAAATATTAGATGAATCACTATATTTACATGTTGGGTAAGGTTCAGTCTAATAACTATAATTAATTAATTAAAGGGTGAATTGTTAGTGAAAAGAAAGAGAGAAATTAAATTATTAGTAATACTAGATGAGATGTCAATAAAAAAAGTTGTTTAAAGGTTATAGTTTATCCTCAATGCTTGAAGAGTAAATTTTATCTTCTAAAAACACCAACTTGAAAGATGATCACTACATTTTCTCCAACTAAATCTCTCTCCTCTCTGTAAAATGTAATATGAGGTTGCTGATAATTAGATCTATAACCAATAGAAAGCCCCTACTCTTCTTTTCTTTCTCCTTTACTTGGATCATTGTTTATTTTTCTTAGATATGTTTCTATATGAATAAGTTTTGCCTTGTTAATTTTTGTTTTTCTTTTTTGAAGTGGAGTTCACTAACTCAATAAAAAGGAAACATGGTGATTGAGAGAGATATTTGTTAAACTCTTCAATATTAACTTTAAAGTTTGAGCCAATTCAAGTCAGTGTTTAAGTCACTCCTACACAATTCATAGTTTTCTTAGCTTTGGAATGGATATTTATGGTTTATAAAGTCGATTATTAACTTAATTTATGGTACTCACACCTTTTTATTACAAGTTTCTTATCTATACTACTATTCCTTTATCATATTTCCTTTAATTTAGTCTATATATTTGTGTTTTGATCTTTCAATTGATTTAATATATTTGTTGGAGTCCTTATGATTTTTATGTAATGAGTGAAATAAATTTATTATTTTTTATTAGTGAAAATTATTTGTAACCATTAACCTTTCTAAACAATTCAAAACAAACAATTTTGTATTTTACAAGGATTTTAACCCTATTAACCCTTTATTAAACATAACTAAAATGGATTACTATAATTCTGAACTACTCAACATAATCTCCCAATCCTTATAAGATCTTTTGATTAATATTTTATAAGAAAACAAAAATACAAACATGTGCCTTTGACTCCATCTATTATCTTAGGGAAAAGGCTTCACATCTTTAGATATGGAATACAAACCAAATTATAGTCTAATGGAATTTGTCGCACGTGTGCGGCGTTACAATGATTATCCTCCCGGATTTGGATCTTTGGTGGTGATGTTGGTGCAAAAGACAAGAAATTCTTGTGCTTTATCAATAAAAAACAGAATCAGAGTCTCGACCTAATATTTTGGTCACTATGAACCCTAATTGGTCTTAATGTTTAAGTAAAGGGACTGATTGCGTAAATAAAATGTATTAGCACCTTTAGTATACCTTAATTTAGGTAAGCTGCATTATTTATGTAACATCCCCCATATCTGGGATAAAACAACAATCTCATGTCGAATGAAAAACAGGGTAAATGTTTTTATATATATATATACGGTTTTCATATAAAAGTCTACCGAAATTTTGACAGAATATCCCCTATATCGGGAGGTCCCAAGTTATCGACATTAACCTATTTACACTTCTAAAATTCCACATTTCATAACTCAATTACAACCCAAACATCTTGGGTCTCAATCTCAATAAACATCACCACCACCACCATCATAAACATAGTATACATCTAACATCAAATATCTATATAAAGGAAAATACGAGATAAACACACATACATAGAACATGATTATATAAATTTCAGAGTTAAACTCATCTATTCAAGCTTAAACATTAAGTTATACAAATACTTTTATACTACAAATACAAGAATATACTCCCTATAACTAGATACAAAAAGTGAAAAAAAAAAAAAAACTAGGATTTACTCTTGTTGTACACGCGAAGGTCCTGAAACAAAATATATATTATTGTAACATTAGTACTACAATAAGAATAAGTACAGTAACACCAAAATCCAACAATTTTTTAAAAGAAAAACAAGCATGTATTCATATTTTATTTGCTTCTCCCTTCTGATTCTGTTAGAACTCTGCCTATTTACCTAAAACTATCTCACCTCCCATTTTTAATTTCCATTCAAGATTTCATTAAAATCAACATATAGGCATCGATACATGATGTTTCCCTTACTGAGGATCCCGTGATACACTAAATATATGCTAGTCAATACATGATGATCTCCTTTCCCGGAATCCTAACATACACTAAATATATACTAGTTAATACATGATGATCCCATTAATTAGGAGCCTAACATACACTAAATATATGTTAGTCCATGCCATATATTACACTTCTCATATTTTCTATGTCAGCAATAATTTCATCAATTGGCAATTCATACAAGGACCATTCACCTTGAACACATATACATTTGGAATGCTATCATAATAATAACATCATTACACAAACTTTCATCCTTTTTCATAATATCCAACATTCATTAATTCACATTTCATATCAATAACATATTAATTGAACATTCACCGACATAACCCCGATTTATTCTCATTGCACCCATAACCACATTTCAATAAGAATTGCTATTTTTATCTATAACTCCATGCACATTGCTAGAACTAGAAGTTGAGCCAACCATTCTTTTTACCATGGTTTCGTATGGAACATATGGTTCTCCCTATGCAAACCAACACAAGCATTTCTCCATGAATCTTTTTTGTAGAAGATGCATCATTATAACATCTGGATCAAGATTTTTTTTATTTTTACACCTCTTACATAAACATCTAATATCGCTTCTATTAATATTTCTCAGATTAGATAGTGTGTAATTAATAAAACCCTCAACCCCATGATAATAATTCATCCTATGCAACCCTTTAGGTGAATCTCTATAGTTCCATGAACAATGATCCATTATTTATATTAAACCTATATGAAATATTGATGACAACATATATTAATTAATTATGTAACTAAATAAATTAGCTAATATTAATTTAACTCAAACTTATTCAATAAATTTTAATAGTACTCTTAAATCATTATCAATTATCTATATAAATTCAAATTTATACATATTTACCAAAATTATTAACTCAACAATAAAATTGACAAAATATAAAATGTACCTATTAAATAAGCCGTTATTTATTTCATTACAAAACACCTAAGTCACAAATTTGAAATCAATTTCATCCAATTACAAACAAATATAATTTTTCAAATTTCGAACAAACCCTGTACAAACCATCTATTCATACAACAAAATTCTATAATAAAAATAAACATACAAACAAACTACATATACTATAAAAATATACAATAAAAATTAACATTTTAAAATTGAGTTAAAATAAAAAAATAGATAGTTTTGCTTATTTAAAGTCAGGAATCCTAAAAAAAATTGAATCAGAATAGAAATGTAGACAAACTAATTATTGGGGTGGTCAGATTTGAGGTAGGAGGTTGATTTGTAATAAAATGAGGTTGGGGGGGGGGGGGGTTCTATTTTTTTTGTAGAGAGCTTGTAGAGAGACAAGAATAAATTGAGGGGGGGTCGCTCGCCAGGTTATAACTCAAATATTACCGATGAATTTATGAACGAACTTTATCGATGGTTTTATATTGTCTATAATTTTGTTTGTAAACAAATGACACACCATTGTGACTTATTTTTTTAATTCTTCCTTTTTCTTTTGTAATTCTCTTAGTATACACCGATGGAAAGATTTCATCGGTAATTACCCAAAAACATAGCGAGAAACCATGCCATCGGTAAAGTTTATCGCAATCTACCAATGAAATTGTTTTGTTAGGGTTTCCATTTGCATTTATCAATTTTCTTGTAGTGGAGTGCTAATTAACTATAAAAAAGAAAAAATAAATTATAATTGATCTTTTCACGTTTAGTATAATATTTTTTAAGATGATTTAATTTTTAGACATTCAAATTTATTTATAATTGTTAAGAAAATATAAATAACATGATTTTCATTTTTTTATTTATACTTTCATATACTGTTTTTATACAATTCATCATATTGTTTTTAAATTAGATTTTTACTTAGTTTCAAAATAATTTTTTATAATATATAAAATAATTTTAAAAATTAAGGTATAGTTTACGGATCATATCCTTTTTTTTTTAAATTACCATGTTATCCTGTCATATTGTATTTGTATTTTATATTTATGTTTGTGCTTCACAGGTGACTGCCCCTGGGATGACATGAGACACATGTTCATAGTTAAGACGAAATGAAAGAAACATTACACATGTACATATTTATATTTATGGTCGTTATCATATATTTTTCACTTGATTAATTTGTTTATTTTTAATCGAAGGGAGGGTCTAAAAAGCTGCAACTTTGTGAAATTATAATGGGGAGAGAGAAAAGAGGGAATGTTTGTATGAGTTGTTATAATCCCCAAGCAATATATGTGTGCGTTAAAAGCTTCAAGCTTTGTGAATATTAATGTAATGTGCAATAAATATATACAACTAATGGAGACACTTTTTTTCTTGTCTTTGATTCCGGAAGAAAATCGTACACAGTTCCCGATTCCTTCAGACACATAGTCCCCATTCTCTTTTCAGGTTCTCTTCTTTGGAGGATGGTGAAAAAGATACCACATCCTCTCTTTAGCCACCCATTTCTTAAGCCAAAATCTCAATTGAAATTGAGTTGAAATTCCAGAATGACCCCCTTCTTTTTATCGAGCCCTCTCAAAAAACTTATAATTGAGAGGCTTTTTAAATCTTAAGCTGCACGATATGAAATATGTACTATACCTTCAGAAATATGTATGGTTCATCAAGTATTGCAGATTGAAAGCAATATAAATTAAAAAATAGAAGATAAACTCTAGCAAGAGTATAGCAACTAGGTTTAATTTGTTCAGCTTCAAAACCCTAATCTCCTAACAAGCCCTACTCCCATATTCCTGAGTGACATTCGATTTTTAATTATTTGAAAATGTCTATTGATTGTTGTTGCCATATATATATAAACAACAAATGAAATGATAGCAGAAGGGTTGGAATCGTCTTCCAATGGACTTGCTTTCCAATATTAATTGGCAGCGAGGGCACCAAGTAATAAATATAATGTATACTTTAATATACTGATTTGTTGCTTTAATGTGTTGAGATTTGTACTTGGCTACTGGTGGTATACGTATGTTGATTTTTAGGTTAAATAGCTTAATTAATGCTGTTAATGGTTGCGTAAAAGAGACTACCAAGCCAAACCATATCTGATCTATCAAAATTTTAGAGATGTATATAGGGCAAAAGCTGAGTTGCCTTTGATACTGGTGCATTCGTCCTGCTTGTCAGCACATGCATTCCACTTTCCACTACAAAATCGACTTTGGACCCCGATTTTTACCTCACCCACAAGAAAAGCATACCTAAATTCCCATATATTTCACACGCTTCTCTCGCCTCCCTCTCCTTGTATCTCTCGACGACCAAAAAGTATCATAATCCCTATGTAGACGAAGAACCACCTCTCCATAGGAATTACGCTTGCATACTAGAAATAGATACGAAGATCACTGCCTACCAATCCTCCCTCACTCTAATTATAAATAAATAAAAAATTCCCAAACAGCACAAACCATCCAAATATATATATCTTTCCTTCTTAATTGACGAGTTCTTCCTCCACAGCTAGCTCAGTTCATAAAAAGCAGATGAAACTAGAAGCCTTTCTTGATCTCACTCTATTCTGAAACTTCCTTTGACTTCATAACTTATTGTCGAGTAACAAGCTAAGATCCTGAGACAGAAAATGAGAGCAGGAGGTTGCACAGTGCAACAAGCTCTAACAGCAGAGGCAGCAAGTGTTATTAAACAAGCAGTAACTCTTGCTAGAAGGAGAGGCCATGCCCAAGTAACTCCTCTCCATGTTGCTAATACCATGCTTTCTGCCTCCACTGGCCTACTGAGAACAGCTTGCCTTCAGTCACACTCTCACCCTCTTCAGTGCAAAGCCCTAGAGCTTTGCTTCAATGTCGCGCTTAATCGTCTCCCAACATCAACTTCAAGCCCTATGATAGGTACTCCCTCTCAACAGTTCCCTTCAATCTCTAATGCCTTGGTCGCAGCCTTTAAGCGTGCTCAGGCTCACCAGCGGCGTGGCTCTATTGAGAACCAGCAGCAACCTCTCCTTGCAGTGAAGATAGAGTTAGAGCAGCTGATGATATCCATTTTAGACGACCCTAGTGTTAGTAGAGTCATGAGAGAAGCTGGTTTCTCCAGTACTCAAGTGAAAAGCAATGTTGAGCAAGCTGTTTCCCTAGAAATATGTTCACAAAGTGCTCCTTCTGTGAGTATCAAGTCCAAGGAAAGCAATGGTTTAGTCCATCCAGAGTCTCCACCTTCGAGTCAAGTTGGAGCAAAAGCAGCAGTTTTAGATCCAATTAAAAATGAAGATGTGATGTGTGTTATACAGAATTTAATGAATAAAAGGAGGAGAAGTTTTGTTATTGTAGGGGAATCTCTGGCAAGCATTGAAGTTGTAGTTAAAGGAGTCACGGACAAAGTTCAAAAGGGAGATGTTCCTGAGGGCTTGAGGGAAGTGAAGTTCTTAACAATTCCAGTTTCCTCTTTTGGCAATTTCTCTGGGGTAGACGTAGAATATAAACTTGAGGAGCTTAAAGGCCATGTGAGAAGCTACATGGGCAAAGGAGTTGTTTTGAATTTGGGAGATCTTAAATGGGCTATTGAGAATAGGGATACTAGTTCATCAAGTCATGAGCAAGGGAGCTGCTATTTCTGTCCATTGGAATACCTGATCGTAGAACTTGGCAAATTTGCTTGTGCAATTGGAGGAGACAACGGAAGATTTTGGCTTATGGGGATTGCCACTTTCCAAACTTACATGAAGTATAAATCAGACCATCCACAGGGAGATACTGTTTTGGGTCTCCATCCACTTACAATTCCAGCTGGCAGCTTACGCTTGAGTCTCATCAGTGACAGGTGAACAGTTAGTAAAGTTGCATTTAATTGTATAGCATTATTTGAGTGTGTATTTGTGCTTTCTATGACTTGAATTTCTTCTGAACGATGCATATGAATTTTATTTCCCAAATTACTTTATAGAAAAGAAAAAAGAAATAGAAGTCGATCAATGAAAAGAAGTAGTTCAGATATTTTTTTTGGTAATAGTCGAAAGAAGTAGTTCAGATAAAGAGATCTACTCCATTTTCCTTCTTTTTTGGGAACTCAAATTTCAAGTTTGCTAGGGGAAATAAAAGCTATATATATAGACATTACTTTAATATTGTAATTTAAATGCCAAAATGCTATAAACTCATCACTTTTTATATGGTAAGGAGAAAGGGAAGGAGAGGTATACCTCCCCAGCTATGTAGCCACTTTTTTGCCTTTTGCCCTTTACAAATGTGCAACACGTTATTATACAAGTTGCTCTTCTAAAAATTCAAAGAGTTTGAGGTAGTGAAAAATATCAATAACCACCGAGCTGTAGCTAGCTCCATGTTATTATTATCAACTTCATCATTTACCTCTTTTACATGATCAACAAAGTCTAATAACATCTTCATTCACCTTTTTCTTCAGTGATCTACTACGTCAGTCGACAAGCAACAAAGCTGAAAATGGGTGTAGAAGCTGGATTATACTTGAAGGTGGGGAGGACAAACAACTCACTTCTTGTTCTAATTATTCAGCGAAGTTTGAGACTGAAGCTCGAAGCTTACCAAATAGTACCTGTAATATTGATTCCACTTCTACACTTCCTGCATGGCTTCAAAAATACAAAAATGAGAAAAAAGTACAAAATAGTGATAATCAGGTAATTATAAATAGTTAATCACATTTGGACCTTCTATAATTCGAGATTGTACGTATACAGTCTAAATATCGTGCGAGTACACACAATGTTGAGCAATGACTATTTTTTTTCCTCTCAATTTCTCTCTTCCAGGATTCTATGCCAATCAAAGATCTTTGCAGAAAATGGAACTCATTTTACGGTTCAATCCACCAACAAAACTACTCTTCTGAGGAAACCCTCACGTTTTCTTCTGTATCACCTTCTTCTTCCACTTCATATGACCATCAATACCCTAATTTGTACCGAAACCAAAATGAATGGCCCATTGTTGAACCCCAGCAGTCATCTAGGGACAACCATTTCTGGATCGGTACAGAGACTATCAACAAGTGCAGCATTGAACCAAGTTTGAGGAAGTACATTCCAGAGCATAAAGATCATACCAAACAACTACCATTTTCATCAAATACTAATTCTACTCCGAACTCAGCTTCCTCAAGTGATGTCATGGAAATGGAGTATCCCCACAAGTTCAAGGAGCTGAATGCTGAGAACTTGAAAACCCTATGCAATGCATTGGAGAAAAAAGTGCCGTGGCAGAAAGATATAATCCCTGAAATAGCAAGCACTATCTTGCAATGCCGGTCTGGCATGGCAAGAAGAAAGGGGAAGGTAAAAAACAATGTGGCCAAGGAAGAAACTTGGTTGTTCTTTCAAGGAGTAGATATGGAAGATAAAGAGAAGATAGCTAAAGAATTGGCTAGGCTAGTTTTTGGCTCCCATGAAAGCTTCATTTCGATTTCTTTAAGCACTTTTTCCTCTACAAGAGCAGACTCAACCGAAGATTGTAGAAACAAAAGAACAAGAGATGAACAAAGTTGCAGCTACATCGAGAGATTTTCTGACGCGGTATCAAGCAATCCACATAGAGTCTTCTTAGTGGAAGATGTCGAGCAAGCAGATTTTTTCTCTCAAATTGGTTTCAAAAGGGCTATTGAAAAAGGAAGAATAACCAATTACAATGGTCAAGAAGTTGGCCTTAGTGATGCTATCATAATTTTGAGCTGTGAAAGCTTTAGCTCAAGATCCAGAGCCTGCTCGCCTCCAATCAAGCAGAGAACAGATGGGTCACATGAAGAAGAGAACAGCGCTGGTGCTGCATTAATGGAGGGCACAGGCCCTTGTGTTTCTCTGGATTTGAATATTTCCATTGACGATGATAGCGTGGAAGATCAGTCAATCGATAACATTGGCCTTCTTGAATCCGTTGATAGACGGGTTATCTTCAAAATTCAAGACTTTTGATGGATAGAAAAATCAAAATAAATCGTGTCATATATATCAGGTGGCTTTGTTCTTATTTGATTAGGGAGATTATGTAAATCACTAAATACATTATCATCCATTATGCTTCTGTAATACTTTTATATATATATTACTTCATAAACTATACATAGATTATTCCTATTTCAATATTTATCATTTTATTAACCTTCCTTTTCGCGAGTACTTAAAGCAACTTTTGAATTAGAGTGTATTTTTTTTTTAACGTCAAGGAGCTACGTAACTAATTTATATATACATGCAATTATATATTGATGCATGTGTTCAAGACTGTCAGTGAGCATAATGCACATTAAATAAATATAAGAATATAAAATAACATAAAAAATAGAGAATGAGTTACACACTATAAGTTTTAAGTATTATTGCCTCTAACTCTTTTGTTCTTTCGTCCCTTTGAACCTTCATTGATATAATCCATCCCCTCTTGTTCTATAAGAACAAAAAAGAAAAGAAAAATGAATAGTGCACAAGCTACAGTACAAACCAAAAGGAAAAGGAAGAACATTGTTAATTAAACACAGTTGCCACTGATCATTGCACTTCCCTTAATTAATTAATAGTTAATGAACATATAAACATTCAGGTTACCCAAGCAATTATCCCACCATGATTGTCTACATCTTTTAAATTGTTCATGGTTAATGGGACAATGAAAGTGGCTTCTCGCATGAGACAGCACAATGCTAAATCATCCCATCATGATTAATCTAATTAATTTGCAAATCATAGACAATCAAACAATAATACCTTTCCTAGTAAATCTTCTGAGGCTTTTGTGGGTGGAGCACTGGGCCCTATGTCCTTGTTGTTTCTTCGAATTAATCAAACTAAACTTAATCTAAAAATTACAATAGAATATTGGAATCTTTCAATTAGGATGGTTTTTTACTACAACTTGAACTTTCAAAAGTTCTGGGAATTTTGAAGACTAGGAATGAAAAGATGGTCTTGTGCATTGAAAACACAAGGTATTGGTATGAAACTAATAGTATGCCCCTGTAATCTCATTCATATACTATGATAATATATTATGTTAATTATTTTTATTTTTATTGTTTCTATTATTTCTAAACAGAAATAACTAGTATTGTATTACATATTGCCATGAAAAGTACTCAACTCAAATTCTAGCTTTTATAAAATCCAATTAAAAATTTGTCTGCTATTTATCCACAATTTAAGGTATTTTCTTGTTATCTCCAATTTATTTTATATTATAACAACCAGCTCAAGCATATCAAATCAACCTAGTTAAATCATTACAAAGTTATTAATTTGTTAATTAAAATTGAAAAGAAAAATAATGTTAGAGGATAAATAAAAAGAAAAGGTAAAACATCATACGAGTGTTTGTGTGTGTCTTTCTATTATTGATATTGATATTGAATTCTTAATTACTATTGATTTCTTAATGAAATATAATAAGTTGGATCGATTGCTTAATAAATAAAAGTCTAATTGAAAAATAATAAATATGCAAATGATAAATAATTGAGTTCTTATCCCTTTATATAATTTAGATAGCATCAAGCACCATCGTATGGGTTGATCCATTATTGGAGCATGTTTTCTTCTTCAATGTCTTTGCAAAAAATGCTATTTACATTTTTAAATAAGGCTTATAGAATGAATTTTTCATTGGATAAGTAAAAGTAATTAACAATAAATATATTTTTAAAAAAATTGTTCATAGTTTTTAGGTAAAAGTTTTCTTTTATTTCAACTTCATATTACTATTTTAATATTTTATTTACATAAATGGAAGTACCTGTTACATGGTTAAAATTTTCATAAATGACAAACTATTATTAAATGATATCTGAATTCATTGCCCTTATAAGCAAATAATGTACGATAGGATATATAAGGGTACTAAATATATAGTAATACCTTGAACTTAACCCATAAGGAGGAAACAATATTACATTACAATTAATCAGATGTAAGTTTCACAAATATATAATAAAAGTGAGGAATAGTAAATTGGATTATAAATGATTGCTAAATAAGGGCTGAAACAATGACCTCTCCGACCTCTCATCCCTCCTCCTCCTACCTCTCTAACCATTTCTTTCAAAAAACTACCCTTAACCTCTATCTCCCCACCTTAACATAATCCTCTATATACACATTAGTTTTTTGAAAACTTTCGAGTCTACTATGATGCAGATGGGTTTATAAGAAGTTTTTCGAAGTTTGGTATATATTGCATGCATAAGACCTTTTCATATATATATATATATATATATATATATATAGAGAGAGAGAGAGAGAGAGAGAGAGAGAGAGAGATGGTAGGAGATTGGTTTTGTAACTTTTTCAAAATAGGATAATCTTCAAAACTTTTGAAAGAGTTATGTGATATTTGGATTAATAATTTCAAATTATATACAAACTTGATACTTTTTAAAATGGAAATAAAAGATGGTATAAATAAGCAACAAAACTTACAAAAGACGAGATGACAAGCCCGCGCGCTGCCACGGACTTATAAAACAAATGCACTTGATAGCGTTATAATTGTGAACCAGTGATAGATAGTAATAGAAATTAAAGGTATGATGGAGCAAATATTTCATGATGAAAAAAAAATTGTGTTGGTGATAAAAAACTTAGAGACTGAACAAAATGATTTGTAGCAATTTATCATGTTTTGTGAGGAAAAATACAGTGCTTTCGCCACATGATTTAACTTTTCAGTTAATAAAAAGAAAAAAAATTACAAAGCTAAATTCTCTACCAACTTAATATAAAAAAAAATCAAAGATAATTTTGGAAGGAAAAAACCCATGAGAAAAAATATTGTAGCAATTAACAATGTTTTGTGAGGAAAACTATAGCGCTTTTCCTAATAAAATAAAATAAAAAACCATTTAGAGAAATATTATAGCAATCCACAGTGTTTTGTGAGAAAAGCTACAATGCTTTCCTCATATGATTTAGTTTTATTGTAATTATAATTCTTAACCAACTCAATATTCAAAAAAAAATCGACAAAGATAATTTTGGAAAAAATCATAAAAAAATCACATGGGAAAACACTGCAACAATTCATAGTGTTTTAAAGAAAAAAATTATAAAGCTAAATTCTTAATCAGCTCAATATTAAAAAAAATCGATAGAGATAATTTTAGAAAAAAAAACACCAAAAAAAGAAAAAAAAATCATGTTGGAAACACTGTAGCAATTCACAGTATTTTGTGATGAAAGCTACAGTGCTTTCTTACATGATTTAGCCTTATTTGTAATGACTTGTAATTATAATTTACAAACAACTCAATATTAAAAAAATAAAATGAAAAAATATAATCTGAAAAAAATTATAAAAAAAACCATGCGGAGAGACACTGTCGCAATCCACAATGTTTTATAAGCAAAGCTACAATGTTTTCCCCACATGATTAAGCTTTATTACAAAGTTAAATTCTAACAAACTCAATATTAAAAAAAAAAATCAACGAAGATAATTTTGGAAAAAAATATCACAAAAAAAGAAAACACAAAAGAAACTGGAAGAAAACCATGTGAGGAAAAACTGTATCAATCCATAGTGTTTAGTGAGAAAAAACTTGTATTTACTTGTAATTGCAATTCTTAACCAGCTTAATATTTAAAAAATAAAATTGATAAAGATAATTTTAGAAAAAAACATTATAAAAACAGAAAAAACCATGTGGGAAAAAACACTATAGCAATCAACAGTAATTTTCAAAAAAAATTACAGTGCTTTCCTAACATATTGTAACTGTAATTTTTAACTAGCTTAATATTAAAAAATAAAATAAAAAAGATAATTTTGGAGAAAAAAAAACCATGCAGAGAAACACTGTAGCAATCAACAATGTTTTAAAAAAAAAATTACAAAACCAAATTCTCAATCAGCTCAATATAAAAAAAAATCGACAAATATAATTTTGAAAAATAAAAAATAAAATAGAAAAACTATGTGGAAAAACATCGCAGCAATTCACAGTATTTTAAAGAAAAAAAATTATAAAGCAAAAATTTTAACCAGGTCAATATTTAAAAGGTAAAATCAACAAAAATTATTTTGGAAAAAAAATAAATGAAAAAAAATAGGAAAGTTGAAAAAATTTTTTGAAAAAAAAACGAAAAAAGGGGGAAAAGTTAGCAAAAAAAAAAACCATGTGGGAAAAAACACTATAGCGATCAACAGTAATTTTAAAAAAAAGTTACAGTGCTTTCCTAACATATTGTAACTGTAATTTTTAACCAGCTTAATATTAAAAAATAAAATAACAAAAAAAGATAATTTTGGAGGAAAAAAAACCATGCAGAGAAACACTGTAGCAATCAACAATGTTTTAAATAAAAAAAATTACAAAACCAAATTCTCAATCAGCTCAATATGAAAAAAAATCGACAAATATAATTTTGAAAAATAAAAAAATAAAATAGAAAAACTATGTGGAAAAACATCGCAGCAATTCACAGTATTTTAAAGAAAAAAAATTATAAAGCAAAAATTTTAACCATGTCAATATTTAAAAGGTAAAATCAACAAAAATTATTTTGGAAAAAAAATAAATGAAAAACAAATAGGAAAGTTGAAAAAAAAATTGAAAAAAAAGGAAAAAAAAGGAAAAGTTAGCAAAACAAAAATGGGAGAAGAATCACTATGGATTGTAATCCACAGTGAAATGTGTGTGGGGGGAACAGTGATTCCCCCACACTATTTAGAGTATTATATAATATGATTGGTATACAAAAAGGGACTTTCTCAAGAGCAATTTTAATTTATGGATGATAGATCATTTTCAGTTATGTTTAAAAGAACTAGATATTTATATTTGAATTCTAGGTTAAATTTGTAACTTTTTTAGAACAAGCATCCACCATACTTGCAAATACTAGGAAAGATAAAAAGGCTTTTGTTTTTGAATTACATGAATCTTAGAATTGGTCTATTCTATGGTATGATTCCAATTAAGGGAATCTATTTCAGCTTAAAAGAAGCATAACTATCGTGCCCGTGAACTAAAAATTATACCTAATATATTACATTATAGTTTATGGCATTACACATTCATATTATATAAATTAATCAGAATTGTCTTCTTCTTTGTCAATTGACTCGTCCTAATCTCCATCACAATCTTCTACGTTGATTTCATTGCTATCATCTTCATCGACTTGTGTATGTCTACTGGAGTTTAAAATATCATTCAACTCCTCAGCATCAACATCAACAAAAATATTCTTCGTGATGCGAAAATTTGAATTTTTTTTTTGAAGTTATTAGATTGAGCAACTCGATATGGATTAACTAACTCATCAAGTTGAAATACATCATATTCGACAATTAATTCATTGTTGCCTTCCTGACCAACCTCGACACGACCCTTGGATTTTGTTTTCACTACAGATAACCAATCAACTCTTGAACGATCATTTTTAAAGAAAGGAGTGTGTGTGTGTGTGTGTAATAAATTTGTTAGCATTGTTTGACGAAAATAAAGAAATCATCGATATTGCGGAGTCTAGCATTTGAATTAATTTTGACCAAACCATGATGGAGATCTACTTTAATTCCTCTATCAGTGGTCATACAAATAGCATTTGAATAAAAATACTTTATTCTACTTGCTATGATATTGCAATTCAATGACCCCTTCTAACTTCTCATAGTAGTCAACTTCAAACTCAATAAAAGTCAATCTCTTAACACAAACCCCACTGTTATATGTCTTTCTACCATGCTCATATTCTTCAGTATGAAATATCTATTGTAGCACTTCACTTTTTTTTAGGACCCAGATTTAGTAAAAATAAAGTAACACGAGTATTCCCTTCCAATTGATAAACTTGATACATAAAGTACAACCATGAATTGTTAATAATAAATGTATAATGAAATTAAGTATCATGAAAGATAAGAATAATTAAACAGTACTTACATGTATTCTGAACCATATAGAAAATTGTTCATTTTGTAATCGAAATATTTGAAATTCAGTCAGTTGTGAGTTAAAGGATAATAAATATTGACGATGTTGTCTACAATGTATCAATTGATGATATTATAAGAGATAAATTGTTGGAAAATAACGACATGTTAAGTAGTATACTTATTGAATAAAAGGTCTCAATTCATTACAATTAAATATCACATGATTATGTACTTGTTTGAATTCTATTTCTGACAAATATCTTCCCTTCACAACAATTTTTAGTACGGATCGTCCAAGATGAGAGAACATTGACAAGTTTTCACACAAAGAAACTTCTCTACCATCGTCATGCCTTAAAACACGGTTGATTCTTATTCGCAATTGAGGCCTAAAATAGTATGAGATAAATATTGAGATCTCTTCAACAATATAGACCTCGCATATCGAAACCTCAACATGCGCCTTGTATTTTATTTTTCTCTTAAGGTTAAATAAGTACCTACATGAAATTAAATGAATATTTTGAAAAATGCAAACAAAGACAATAAAATTTTAATTATGATGCATGTGTAATCCCTAACCTCTCAAATTGATACATCCATCTATATGTTTGTTCAATGTGCATGACATTAAGGTTATGACAGAGGAGATCCATCAGGAAAATGCAAACTTTTAAGCCACTGGTAGATAAGTAATTATGCATTATTGTCTAAGGTGAAACTGATTTTGAGCTTTATGACTCATGACTCAACATAAACCAACTCTATATTTTTAAGATAATAAGACAAAGCTATATTCATTCTAGCTTTAATGTTGTCCTTTGTTTTTCCTTTTACGTCTATAAGCTTGTTGAAAAAAATTATCAAACATGTTTTTTCAATGTGCATGACATTAAGGTTATGGCAGAGGAGACTTCTGCTTTACCCAATTATAAGTCAAACCAAAACCAGGAAACTTCTGCTTATCGGATTGAAAATCAAACACAATGTCAACGTACTTTGACACCATGTCATATAGTTCTTCACTAAAAAAAACGGCGGTGCAACATCCCTTTCAACTCTGCCAACAAAGAAGTTATTTCTGTTATTTCTGAACTTGTGATCTATTGGCAAGAACCATAGGTGACAATAAAAAAAAATGTTTAACCGCTATTTGATAGCATGAATGCTTTTTTTACATACAATATGGGCATGCTAGTTTTTCTTGTGTACTCCAACCAAAAATCATTCCATAATTGATAATGGTTTTGGTAGTGTCATATGCATT
Organism: Populus nigra; assembly: GCF_951802175.1. Taxonomy (NCBI): domain Eukaryota; kingdom Viridiplantae; phylum Streptophyta; class Magnoliopsida; order Malpighiales; family Salicaceae; genus Populus; species Populus nigra. Next base: position 8,956,007 of record NC_084868.1, read on the forward strand.
TGGAATAATCTCTTTCTTTTCCAACTAATTTAGTTTAAATTCATATTATAAAATATGGAAGCATCTTATATTCCTCCTTTGTAATCATTAGGTTGAAGGAGAACTATGGAAGCATCTTTCAAATTTTATAAATTCTATTTTAAATTTTTGATGCATTATTGGTAATTTTAATGAAATTTTAAACCTTGATGAGAGGAAAGGTCAATCTATTTGGGCTTGTGGTGTGTAAGAATTTCTAGATTGGGTTTTTTTATTAAGTAATACTTTTAGTACAAATGAGGGGAAAATATATGGAGTAACTCAAGATCTATGAGTCGTTTCGATAAAATGTTTGTTTCTACTTATTGGCATCTAAGGTTTTGGAATTCTAGTCTTAATTGGCTGCCAAAAGGTCTCTCTGATCAATCTTTTTTTCTACTAAAAACAAGTAATCAAAAAAACAAGTAATCAAAGACTGAATGATCAAAGATGATATGCCTTTAATTGAAAATAAAGGAAGTTATTAGTCCTTCCAAAAAAACTTTTATGAAAGAAAGGTTGATTTTGGATAGGGTATTAATAGCAAATGAAGCAATATGTTTTTTAAAGGCTAAAAAGATTGAGGAACTATTGTTCAAAATTGACTTTCATAAAGCTTTTGATTAATTCAAAATTGACACTTTAATTCTTTTCCCTATTAATGCCTCTTTTTATGAAAATATCAGCAATATTCTTTTATGTTTTAAGCTAATCTCTGGGCTTAGAGTTAATTTTATTAAAATCTTGATAGTTGACATTGATGTGGTTAAGGGATTCTTGTATTTTTATTGCAATGAGTGTTCCTTGATCTTCCTCCTAATGCTACTCCTTACAACGTATCTTGATCTAACAATTACAGAGTCTCAAGTGTTCCATATACATGAGAATCTGTAATTGTACCTCGATTTGAATTTGAATTATATATTTTTTTAAGATTCATTTTTATATGTATGTGATACTAATATAAATTAGCAATGTTGATATGAATAAAACTTTTATGAATATCTTGAACTTAATAACTCTTTTTCTATATATATTATTAATGTTTGTGAAAGGAATAGTTCAAATTTTGTTGATCCTTTCATCCAAAAGGGTAAAAAAATAATAATGTAAGAGAATAAAAATAAAAAATCTCTACTTGAGAAAAATGATTATAAATAGTTTATGTAAATCTTCCAACTCTTTATAAAAAAACGTCCTAGGCTATTGCTTGATTATAGTTATATAATGCGCAAAGGAATATTGTTTGGAATGCATAAAGTAAGATTAAGAGTATGATCCATAACGTAAGTGTTGTGCAAAGGAGAAGCGACTTTTCTACTTTAGAAGGAAAAAAGCAAAGTCTTCCCTAAGAAATAGCAAAAGAGCACTACTTTTCATGCTTTGTGATGTGTTTTGCAAAGAATAACTTTACTTTCTTTTATTTTCGTAAACATACATTATCTTCTTGGGAAATCAGTGGAAAGTTACGGTATAACAGTTCAAAATAAATGAATTAAAGTGAATAAAATTAAAAATTAAAAAAAAAAAGAAGCATAGATAGGCATCTTTCTTTAAACCTTAAAGATAATGCTACTTTGGAATCACAAAAAGATCATTATCTTGAGAATTTTAAAGTAAAAAGCCATAAGCAGAAGAAGGGAATTTGTCGCTTCTAGCTTTACAGAAGATTAGGGGTCTTGGGAACTAATGTATTTTCCTGGTGGACAAAAGTGGGTTCTGATGAGATGCAAACTCTCATCTCTCTTCTTTTGAACCTAAATGCTACTAATTTATATTAATATTCTCTTCTACTTTTCATTCCTTATCTCTTTAAGAGCTTTTTTTCTGTTTTATTAAAGGAAGAAGCCACCATCTTAGACTGCTTTTTTAGCTTCTTTCCTTCCATTTCTTTTTTTCACCCTACTTTCCTGACAAATATTTTTTTTTCTTTGTTCGTTTTCTTAATGTGGTAGCAACATTTTATTACTCATGTTAAGCTTAGAAAGTTTTAGAACATCATTATGGCTTGATTCACGTTGAAACAGTTCTTTTTTTAATCGAAATATAAATATATAAAAGATCAAAAATATAGAACGGTGAAGAAGGAGCAGGTTCATGTTTTTAATTATCTCAATTATACTTTTTTTAATTTGTGATGATACTTTTATTTTTATAAATTTATTTTTTGTCTTGATCAGTAGAGTGAATCATCCATTTACTAAACTTTATCCAAATGAAATCAAATTAAATTCATAATGTGGTTAATCTCTACAATGTCAATGCAGCAGATTTAACCAAATTAAAAAAGCTAAAATCTATTGGGAAAACATTCTACCTCTACAATCATTTACATTATTCATTGGAATAGTTTAATGGTGTTTTTTTCCCTTCACTAAAAAAACTTAAAATTAGTTATCAAGAGTTTTAAGTTTTTTTTACATGATTTATTTGTCATTATCAAATTAACCAGACATAAATAAGTATTTTTCGTTATTCATTGCATAGTAAAATGATCAAAATACTATTGGAAGCAAAACAATTAAACCTGACATCAAGAGGCATTTTTGCATTTTTATGATGGTTTTTTTATTATTATAATTTTAGCTTAAAGGAAATTTGGTATTTAACCAAATATAAAAAATAATAAACTATTAAAATGCACAGTAAAACTACAAAATAACTTTAAAAGCCAAAAATTAAACATAGAGTCAAGGGGCTTTTTGGTATTTTGACAATAGTTTTTGCGTAATTATTAAGTTAACTCAACGACAACTTGTTATATGGCTAACTAAAGGAAAAGAACATGCACCTGCAACGCATGTATCGGCGTGTGGGAGGCGCTCACACCCTTTAGGTGACACATATACCTTTCTTTTGAAAGCGTCGCCGTGTACTTATGCATGTGAAGTGGCACTTGTTAGTGTTGGTGGGCCTTTTTTCTATAAACTCCCCCAAAAATAAGAGCCTGGTCTTATTGGTTGTTGGTATTTCAATTTTAGTTTTTTTATTTCTAATTATTTTTCTTGGCTTTTTTATAAAAGCTTTATGGGTTTCTAATTTAATCCTTTAATGCAAATGGATGGTATTATATTTTTCAATTTGGTCCTTATTGTTTTGATTTATAATACTTTTTCTTAACTCTTTTGTAAAAGTTATTATTCTTTTCAATTTTACCCTTCAATCAAAAATATATTTTGATTTTTTATATCAATTTTGATTCCCATTTATTTGATTTTTTTAGGTCCTTTTCACTAAATTGATTTTTCTTTTCAATTTCACCCTTCAATCAATTATAAAATTATTTTGATCTTCATTCTTTTAATTGCTATTTTTTAATCCTTTTGTATAATTGATTTTTTTTTAATTTCATCCTTCAATATTTGATTGATTGATAATTGAACTTCATAGTTTTTTCAGATATGGTGCTTCGTGTCTAATGACTTGGATCACAGGTTTTTAAAGTTAATACAAGTTTTATTTATTAAAAAAAAGACTTTATAATTCTCTTTATTTTTATATTTGGTTATTCCAATCTCATCGTCTAAACTACAAGTATGACCGGATATCTCGAGTTGACTTGGTCTTGATTACCAGGGTTACAGTTTTATCATATTAACTTGGATTGATCAGGACTATATTTTTTTTTATGTCCTTTTCTATCCCATTTTGTTTTTTAATGGTTGTGAAATGAGATACATCATTTTTCCCTTTTTTAAAAAACTGTTTTTCCCCAGGTTTTCCTAAACACTTTTCTTTTTAAATTTGATTCATCTACTCTCATTTGCTTTTCTTTTTTCTTTCTTTTTTGATCTAATTGAAATAAACTCATCTTATTCAACCTAATCAAATCTATGACTTAATTCACAATTTTTTATTTAAAAAAAACATGCTTGTGACACCTGAATATTATTTCTTGTGCAAAAAAGTTAGTTCGGCTTTGTGAAGATGGTTATTGAAGCTAGTTTATTTGCAATATTGACCTGTTGTCAAATTCCACTCTAATTAATTAGGAATCATCAAGGAACTTAGGTTATTTATTAAAAAGTATCTAGAGTATAGTGTGGTACTTTTATTGGCTTCAAGTAGTTCAAATCAATTCAAATGACTCCTTCCTTCACATAGCTAATTTTTTTTCTTAATGATCTTAGTCCAAGATTTATTGGCAATTGATGATTAAAATTAAAGTTGGCATGTGAACTGCATGTGCCAGCATTCTAGTCGTTTGAACTTACCAAACAGCTAGAAAGTTTTGGCCCTAAACAACTAGAAACTTGACATTTTAAGCCCAACCTTTATCCTGACTTACCTCATTTTTTCCAATCATGTCCTAGCACCTATCTTTATACATTTTTTAGGGTTCTTATGAGTCAAACATACAAACTTTTTATGCGCACACAGTATTTTCTATGCATGTAGTATTTTTCTGAGTAGTGCATGCACAACTTTTCTATTCCAATGGTTATTCAAACATCACGAAAACCTTTTCTAATAAATGTTTTCACCAACATTTCTACTAATAGCAAGCATGGCACAGCACGGCACGACACTTAAAGACCTAATTTTTAATGAAAATATTTTTCTGATTGTGCTATAATTTTTTCTGGTGATTCTAAAAGCACAATTCTATATGAGGTTTAGCCTGCTATAAACAACCGAGCTCCAGAAGACCCTCAAGTTATTTGAGCACTTTTTGTTGTTTTTCCTTGATTTTTCTGCATTTTTTATTAATTTTGATATTAAATTAATTTTAGATAACAATAAAAAATCGATCAGATTAATGTTAGTCTCAATCCTAAAATAAAAAGATAAAATAAAATAAAATCTAGAAATAATAGAAAATCCATAAAAAAAAAAAGAGAAAAAGAACTAAATTAGTTCAAACAGCAATACAAGACCTATTTTAAGGGTATTTCAACGCTCAGATGGTTACAATGAGCTGGGTTTTATACTGAACTAGGCTTGTAAATCATTTAAAAATTTTAAAATTTAATTTAAAGATAGGATGAAAATTTATTATTTTTTATTATAAAATTGTTAGTTTAGTGAGATGAGATATTCCACTGTTAAAGAATGAGATTAAAAATAATTATATATACAAACAAAAATAAAACTGTAGCTGAGAAGCGTGGATTTTGAACCGCTTATATACCTATGATATTTTTTAAAATATTTTTTCGCTAATGCTATTTCATTAAAACTTTCGAAAAGCATCATATAATCACTGGGTTATGTATTTTCGCGTATGTGGAATCTAATTCTCCCTCAAAAGCATGAAGATATAGTAGTGTGCATGATTTAGAAAAATAGATTACAAGTTGCAGAAAGTGGCTCTTCTCTTTTCTCAATCCTGTGGCTAGAAGCCAACTTTTATCCATTCAACTTTTTGAGCATTCACCTTTTTCACCTGAGATACTTTATTTTAACATAAATGGAAAGGGTGGGTGCATTAATTTGTAGCTCAACGAACAATATAAAGTGCTTGAAAAGGTTACATATAATTGAGAAATAGACCAATTTGATTGTGTCATGTCACTATGAAACATATACGTACCGCATTCAGTTCATCCTTTCGGTTTCGGCGAGATGGGCAAATATATAATCTTATCCCATCCTCTAAATAAAATGATACCAACATAGTAAAATTTTTATAATATATCGCAATAATAATTACTAAAAAATAAGTTAATCTTGTTCTTTTAGTTATATGCTTATTTAAATACTATATAAAATCATACAAAAAAAAGTTTGATTATCAAAACTCTCACTCAATGAGCTTTTAGTGCAGTTATATTGACCTAGCTCTAAGTTCACTCACAATGATGAAGCAATATTTTAGCATATATATAAAAAAAAAAACCCTAAAACACCTTTCACATATTGATAAAAAAGTAAAAGGCCAAAACAAAATTCACATGATATATGTTTTTTTTTTTAAAAAAAGGAATGGTGTCACCATAAATGTAAACTCCACCGATAAGATAATGGTTTATTGTTTGATAGACAAGTGAATCAAAAGGGTGCTTATCAACTCGGATTAAATTTACATTTAAAAAAAACAATAACTTTTAAAAACATATCCAGCCCATGGGACCAATGGCTAGTTACTGTGCTGATCACAATAACTAGGTAGTTATAATTAGTTGGTTAATATGCTCAACACAGTAAACAACTAATTATTTTCATTTGCTACAGAATGTGAATTGCTCACGTTCTGCATGCAAATCAGGGGAACCAAAGATGAGGGGACAGAGAAGGGGATAAGATTACATGGAATGACGGAGCGTGGTTGTTGAGCTGGCGGTGGCGGCAGCCGCGGCGGCTGGGAAGCCCGATGGAGCTGTTGTGTCGAGCGATGGTTCCTCTCCTTCTCCTTCTTTTATTTATTTATTTTTCCTCTCTCGTCTCTCTCCTTTTTTATCTTTATTCTCCTCCTCTCTTCCTTCTCTCTCTTCCTCCTTTTTTTTCTTTTTTCCCCTGTTTTTTCTCCTTTTCTCCCTTTTTGTTTTTTTCTTCTCTTTATTTGTTTCTTCCTCTCTGTTTTTTTTCTCTCTTTATTATTTTTTTGCTGCCCTCCTCCCCTTTTCTGCTTTCTCTTCCCTATATTTATAGGCAAATACATGGGGAGAGAGGCCTCCTACCCCTGTCCAGCCACGGCTCAGGGTAGGGTGGTGGGGGCGACTACTATGCATTAGCCCCACAACCGCCCAAGGGGCATGTCTCCTCTGTTTTTTCACCCCGTGGTAGGCCACATGTCAAAGCTTAGGCAAGTGGGGGTCTTTGTCGATGTTTTTTTAGGCTTTCAAAGAAAGAGGGAGGACAAAAAAGCAAGGAAATGAAATCTTCTTCTTCCCCTTCCTTACACGTACAGGGGAAGAAAAAGACCCATAGGGGCGTTCAAAACGACACCATTTTAGGCTTTTCCTTCTCTCTTTTTTTTAAATAGTGGATGAAACGACACCGTTTTGTACAAAATACGCCATTTCATTTAAAAGGAAATGCTGCCAAAAATGTGTCGAAGTCCAAATCAGTTCTCAATTTGTTATTTGTCCAATCAAGTCCTAAATTGCAATTTTGATTTTAAAAATCAATACAATTAAATCCCTGTCAAATTTAATCTCCGGCCTTGAAGTTGGCTGCCTTTTTCAAATCGATCCTTGGTCTTAAATTTATACAATTGGACCCTTAATTGATCAATACACTTTTAATTTCTTCAATTTGGCCCTTGATTCGGTCAATTATAGCTCCTATATTTACACATTTTTTTTTCTAGTTTAGTCCTTGGTTTCAGATTTCTTCAATTAAGTCCCTAATTGGCCATCAAACTTCAATATTTATGCAATTAAGCCCCTGATTTAACCAAATCCACTCTCAAAAATTATAATTTGATCCCAGATCTTTAATTTCTTTCAATTAATGCCCAAATTGACTTCAAAATTAATTTTTCTTGCAATCAAACTCTTCATAAACTCAATTAAACTTTAATAAACTTAATTGAGTCCAATAAACATTTGATTTTGGACATTTCTTCCTAAAATTGAATTTTCTTTGTTAGTCGATCTCTCATCAGTCAATGATATACTGTTAAATTTCAATCCTTTTATTTTTAAACTTCTTCAACCAATTTTTAGTCATTTTCTTGGCGCTTTGGCATTTTTTTCACTGCTATTATTTTTTTAAATTTTTTTATTTTTTAGTCTGAATATATATATATATATATATATATATATATATATATATATATATATTATTTTTAGAAGGAAAATTGAAGTTGTGGAATAACCCAAAAATAGGTTATGACACAGAAAATAAATCCTCACCAAATTGTAACAACCTGGATTTTTACAAACCTTTGAGCCTTACACTATAATGAAAATCAAGGTAATTTCTTTGTGTGTGTGTGTGTGTAAAGTTAATTACACTATGCAAATCATATAGTTATGATTTACATGTCTCTTAATTTTTATTGGAAATTTCGATGTAGTCAAAACTCAATTATCAATCAACTTAATGTTAAGGATTAAATAAAAAAAAAAGCAAATAAGAAAAAGGACAAACAAAATGACCTCAGTCAATACAAGTTAACTTGTCAAACCTGAGTCATGAAATCGAAATTATAACTCTATATAAAAAAATAAAAAAATAAAAATAAAATTTAATTCTCAATCAACTAAATGTTAAAGGATTAAAATAAAAAAAATTCAATTAAAACCCATAATACTTTCTATTCGGATCATGAAACCATAATAACCCATTCGAAAAAATTTAAAAAAAATTATGAAGTTCAATTATCAATCAACTCAATGTTGAATGATAAAATTAAGAATAAAATTAATTAAACAAATTATAAAATTAGTTGAGATTTTCTTATTGTTAATTTTTTTTTTAAAAAATTGCAATAAAAAAGTTAACTATAATTTCTAAAAAAAAATTATCACTTTGAAACTGAATTGCTTCTAACATATCGAATGCGAGAAAAAGACTCATTTTCGATTCGGTTACACAGTACTGTCGTCTTTACATCTAAAAAAATAAGTGTAATAACTCAATATTGAGCATGTTTTGTCTTTTTAAACTCTTCTCTACTATCTTTCTACCTGTGGACATAGGGATCAACTGCGTCTTTCCTCTCTTCTTCTCACCATTCTTTTCTTTATGTTTTCTTCTTCTTCTTTTTCATTTTGTAGTCTCGCTTTCTCGAATAAGTCCTATCCTATCTCCCTCGTGATCAAATATTGAAAATATAATCCATTGGGATATCTTATTTCAAGATTTTGCACCCTGTGATTTGAAGTTGGTTCTTTATAAAACCTCAGTGTCGCTATTAAACACTTTCTTGGGTTGAATGGTAAGAAAATTAATATAAATTGAGACAACAAACTGTACAGGGTACGTAGTCAAAGTATAAACGGATGCGATGATTTTTTTTATTAAAAAAAAAAAGTTGATGTACCTTTTCACCAGGATACGTATTGCGGCACTTCAATATGAGAACTAAGCTGAATGAATTTGTTCATAAAGATTTTAATGGAAAGGAACAAAGAATCCTTATCCAATATAATTGCAACAGCTAAGAAACCTTTTGGACGAGGATAATCGTTCGTGCCTGAATTGAAACTCATCCAAGTTCTCTTGGCTATTTAATGGAGCCTTGTCGCGTGAAGTCTCAAGGTCCTCGAGCATTGTCTCAATACCAGGGATAATAAAGGGGATATACGTCACTAGAGGCTCTAAAAGTTGCCGAAACTTGATTCCCCAGCCTCACGAGATACGAGGCATGCTCATTAAGGAACGACCTTCATGCTTTCCTTGAACCAATGGAATTATCCTTGCTTTCTTTACTTTTCCCCATCTTTAACAGCCGTTGTTTCTTTTACTTCGGAAACCTTTTCAGTTTTCCAAAATATGATATGTTCAAAATTAAAATTATTTGATATTTAGATAATAGTTAATTACACGTTCCGGTCAATATTTTTTTTTCATACCTCATGAATAAATAATAGTTTGTAAAAGATGTAACACCTACAAAATAGTCCATTTTAATAAAGTTTAGAAACCTTCCAATAATAAAGGTAGAAACTTTTAGTAAAGGATTATAATAAATGCTAAAGTGAACTTTAAATTCTAAGAACATGCATGTTTGTTCTTGTTTTGATATGATAAATACTCTAAGAATTGATTTATGAATTCTGAGAGAATAGAAATTATGAACTATTTACCTAAATGGTTTAAAGAGTATTTATAATCTCTGAATCTTGTTGTTTTGATGGAGTAAAGGACTGGAGAATTATTTTCTATTGATGGTTTATTGATGGACAAATATCTCTTACACCTCATTAATGAGGGATAAATATATTTTAAACATCATTAATGAAATGAAAATATGATAGGTCATTAAGAGACCTTTTATACACCTTTAGATGTAGGAAGATGAATACTCTTGACATGAATAGTTTATATTAAACAGTCTTAAGAATAAATAAACGAAGCCTTATGACCCTAGCATAGGTCTATAACGATCTCCAGACCAATTAGACTGTGCGTGTAGCAAAGGCTAGGAGAGGTGGATCTGACAGTTCACCACACCAATGTTCGCTAGAACTCAGCACATGGTTGAATCCTATGAAATTATTGTTAGACCCATGTTTACTTGGTCACCAGACATGGTTGAACCTAATTATGTTGGGTCGGCAGCTCGTCAAACTCATACTCGTTTGAGCTCAGCAAATGACCGAACCTAAGCATATAGGTATAGCAGCTCATTAGGCCCACTCACACTTTGGCTCAGCTCGTGGTTTATTCCAAGTATGATGTAGACCTATGTTCGCTTAAGCTAAGCATGTGACCAAACCCAAGTATGTTGGGTATAGCAGCTCGTCAAACCCATATTTACTTAGGCTCATCATATGGTTGAACCCAAGAATATTGGGTCTAGCAACTCGCAAGACCCATGTTTATATAGGCTTAACACGTGGTCGAACCCAAGTATATCGGGTCTGGTAGCTCACTAGACCCATGCTTATTTGGGCTCAGCACATGGCCAAACCTAAATATATTGAGTCTGGCAGTTTGTCAAACCCACGTTTACTTGGGCTCAGCACGTGGTCAAACCCAAATATATTGGGTCTAGCAGCTTCTTAGACATGCTTATTTGGCTCAACACATAGTCAAACCCAAGTATGTTGGGTTTGGCCCCTATGTTTCAAGTTTATTTTATTTTTAAAACGGTTAACACATATTTTCAAGGTGATAATGCACAAAAAGATTAAAAAAAATTATAGTGGTTTAGTTTAGAATCCTACTCATTCAGGCTAGGCCTGAACAACTAGAATCTTAGTGTTCAAGCTTGACCTAAACAGTCTATCTCGCACTTACTCTTGACATATCTTGAGTTGTCCAATATTTCCATGAACAAATGCCTCAATGCATTTTTTAAAAGTTTTAAGAAGTTGTGCACTACCGTTAGTGTATGTACACCTTATGCATATAAATTATTTGTGTAAAATAGAAACATCAACTTCTCCATCAATAGCATAATGAGCACCACAAATCAATGGCAAGCATCAGTCTCTCTGTCAATGTTATTCATTTTGCTCCTCTCACCATGACATCGATATGCTTCGCTCACCACAAGGCACCTATAACTATATGCATCATGAGGTATCTACAACACTACTCTCCAATCTTCACAAGATAAACTGATATGACCAAATTTTATAAATACCTCTAGTCACCAGGTAAAACATTTAGGCCAAGCCAAGCAAGTAAAAACCATTCACAACACACATCATTGCTCCTCTCTTTACATAGTTTTCTCCTACTTCTCATAATATTTCTCTTTATCCATATTGTTTTTTCCTTTTACATTTAGTAACTTAAGCATTGGATGATCCCTTATTTCAACAAGGTACTTGTGTTGCTGGAAACCCCAAGCTTAGAGAGAAAAGTCTACATATAGGCCTATAATGTCAATCATGGAAAGCCCATTCCTTTCTAAATTTTTCATGTCTTTATTAGTGGCATCATTTGTGGATATTTAAATAAAAGCTAGTTCATTCTTTTTCACACCTAACACTTAAAAATATTTTTCATAGTCGACAACATGGAACTTCTAGTACATGAGAGATTAACAGACCTCCTTACCATAGATACTCCAACTTCTTTAGATATCCATCAAATCTCTCAATAAATTCAAGTGCTCAATAATGTTGTTTTAGCTGTAAGATAATGGCTTCGCACTTTTTCATTCCCTTAATGAAAAACATAATAGCAAGCTTCATTAAGTGCACCACTAAATGTAAAAATACAACTTCGATTCCTTGAAGGAACTGGGTAGAACGACATGCAAGTCAATAGGCATAAGGACACTCGTACTTCAACTCTTTAAAGGATCTATTGTCACTATGAAAAGAACTCTTTAACAAGTCTTATACATATAAATGGTTATCTCCATTAATCATCTTTTGAGTCTCACTTTAATGTTACCCATAGAAAAAGACCTAGATATGAGATGAGATCAGTAACTACACAAAATCATTAGAATGAACATCACCTCTACCAAGTGAGAGATTCTCTATTTTTTTTCATCAAGTGTTACATATTTATCTCCCCGGTGATTGTTTCTCTATAAAAGATAGCTTAGACAATTATGATGGCCTTACAAATTTAAAAGAGCATATATAAAATGTGAGAAGCATTCAAAGCTTGTTATCTAAAAAAGTGATGCTATATTTAAATTCCTCTCAATAATATTTAGTGGATTTACTCGGGTATGGTATCACAAACTTGATCCTGACTTCATCCCTAGCCTTCATGATCTCTATGTTAAACTTATCTCCCACTTAAATACAAGCATACTAGCTAAAATAATCATCACGAAGTTCTTCATCATCACACAATAAGAAGATGAGATCTCTAGAGCATAGCTCCAAATGTTTAATGAGAAAATGTTCAACGTGGAGAATATACTTGAACCTATTGCCATAGAAACCCTGGTTAGAAGGGTCTATAACTACTTTTTATAGTAACAACTATATACTCTCCTTGACTGAACTCTTCTCAATAAGAAATAAACAGCAGAAAAACACATTCAAGTAAAGGAAATGGGCTTAACTAGACAAGAACACCTTGTTTCCAACCACAAATAGCAAAATATCCCAAGCATCATTGATCTTCCAATAGTCCCAAGCATCCAAAAGGAACACCAAGGTATCTATTCATGATTGTTTGACTTTTTATAAGCTCTTAGCCACACTTTTAACCACCACGCATGTTGAGATATTGCCCACTATTTAAAAAAGACTTTTTACAACATTCACCTCCTACAAAGAGTAATGCAAACACAATAAACCATGATAAATTTTATCTCATCTTCTAAAAAATAAGATAGAAAAATTGATCATCACAAATCACCTCTAATAATTTATTAGGAAGGAAACATAACTCTTCAAATAAATAGAGAAATATCCCCACCAAAAATTACTCGAGATTAGATAATTTCCAGAAATTATATCTCTAGTTAAGAAAATGTTTAAAAAATTGTAATAAGGCAGTAGTGTTTCTTTATTGAAATATCCACGTTACTAAATGAATTCTCTATATATCCGAATGAGTATTCATGTAATAGACCGGCTTTGTCAAACCCAAAACAACTGTATTTTTTTTTTCTTGACACACATCGTGTCGGTAATCGGTGAACATGTTCCCTTCACATCATCAATATATAATCCATACATCAACAACAATCAACATTTCATTTAAAAGTGAATCTTACATAAACTTATAATATTATGTTTACATGATTAGAAGTTCGCATTTAAAATATATATGCATAGTCATGAGTTTGTATTCTATCCTACAAATAGTCATCACGAATTTAATCTAAAAGGATCTAATAATAGTTATACATTCAGTACATTGATTCATATAAAATACATCATGATTTAGAATGCAACTACATGATTCCTTACAAAAGTAGGTTCCCATGTATCGGGTTTCCTAGGCACCTTGTTGGTATGACGTCCCTACTGCAGTACAAAACATTTACAAGAATGCAATTACTTATTAATAACAATAATAATAACAATTCTGGCAGTTTAACGAAGCATTAACATTATCTCATGTTTGAAGCGTGACATTTGTAGTTCCTTCATGTTCTTGGTATACACAACTTGCGGTATATATATATATATACACCAATTCTTGCAATCAACTAAAATCTTAAATCCGGCCATTCTTTTAAGACATCATTTGTCGAGGTTAACTATTCACTCACCCTGGCCATCCCCTTCGAATTCCATCAGCCAAAACTAATCAACAGTTTGTCCCGGTCATCCCTTTGGATGCCATTAGCCGAAGCTAATCGTTCATTTATTCCGGTCATCCATTCGGATGCTATTAGCCGAAGCTAATTAATCGTTTGTCCCGGTCATCTTTTCAGATGCCATTACCGAAGCTAATCATTCATTTGTCCCGGTCATCCATTCGGATGCCATTAGCCGAAGCTAATCAATCATTTGTCCCGGTCATCCATTCGGATGCCATTAGCCGAAGTGAATCAATCATTTGTCGCCGAAGCTAATCATTCATTTGTCCCGGTCATCCATTCAGATGCCATTAGCCGAAGCTAATCATTCATTTGTTAACATTTAAGCATTTGACAGTCTGGTATCTGAATTAACACAATACAGTAATATTCATGATAAAGCATTTTCATTATTCAACATTATTTAAAAGGAAGGTGAAAGTCATCTACCTGCAATAGAAGCTCTACTCGTGCTCCCCTGTTGCTGTTGTTGCACCACACTGGTGGTCCCTCCTGCAGTCACAGACTCATGTCATAAATTTTCCTCATTCAAGGATATGTTTTATAATAATCATATCAATAGCTAATAAATCTTTCTTTATATCTTATGTTTTTCTCATTACACCCATTAATGTTGTCATCCTTTATCCAACCATAGTTATCATTCCTTCGGGCCGATATTATAGAGAATCCATATTCATCCATTACTCATATGTTACTTTTTTATGCATGTTCATATCCTCATAATAACATACATACATATATCATGTATATTTTCAGAGTTAGTATCTCAATGTGCAAGTGTTCGTATGACTCAATTCCTTTATATAGTATTCACGTGAAAGTCTACTGTTACTGTTTGATTTTGAACTGTTACTGTTTGACTTTTCCAACTGTTACTGTTTAGACATTTGAACTGTTACTGTCTAGACATTTGAACTGTTACTGTCTAGACATTTGAACTGTTACTGTCTAGACATTTGAACTGTTATTGTCTACACTTTGAACTGTTACTGTCTAGACATTTGAACTGTTAATGTCTACACTTTGAACTGTTACTGTTTGACTTTTTCAATTGTTACTGTTTGACTTTTCCAACTGTTATTGTTTGACTTCTTCAACCGTTACTGTTTGACTTTTCCAACTGTTACTGTTTAGACATTTGAACTGTTACTGTCTACACTTTGAACTGTTACTGTCTAGACATTTGAACTGTTACTATCTACACATTTGAACTGTTACTGTCTACACTTTGAACTGTTACTGTCTAGACATTTGAACTGTTACTGTCTACACTTTGAACTCTTACGGTCTAGACATTGAATTGTCATTGTCTGAACACTCATCAGATTTTTCACTATATCTAGACTTATAGAACTCTGTTTCAAGCGAGATTAGTCTCGTTGGAAAGCTAATACACGAGGCTACAAGTTCTTTAAAGGAAGGAGAACCCAGTTCTGCCTTTGAGATAGTTAAAATTACTCATCAACAAACACTACCCTACAGGGTCTGTCAAGATCCAATCTCGGTTGATGACCCATAGCTGGGGTTCTACAGCTCCACATGGAGCAAGACCAATTTCTTAGTTAGCTAACATCTAAAAGTACAATTATTATGAGAAACTTGATCTTAATTCTCTCATCCTTCTACTCGAATTCTCTCCAAAAGTTAGGAGACGAATATGTCTAGATTTATCAACCTTTCCATTTACACACAACATCCACAATTTAACTTTTTCTCTATAATCTCAATCCCCTGGTCATATCACATATCGTTTAAGACTGTAAAAAATATCTTTATAAGAGCCAATTTATCTTATTTATTTCAATCTTCCCTCTTAACGTCAAAATAAAACATTCTTGTTGATTTTACAAACTTTCCGAACAATATTCTTCTAAACACAATCCTTGACACAGTTCCTATAAACCATAAATAACAAATGAATAATATTCCAAACAATCTATACTGTCAAGTTATAATGCATTATTATGAGTATAACATATCCAAATATTAACTTCATTAAATGGTGAAATTTCCAGAAATATGAGTTTAACCGAACTGACCTCAAACTTGCAGACCTATTGTTCGAGATACACAACTTTTATACCAAATGTTTGTTTCAGAACTCCACCATTCAGAATCTAGAAAAAATTAGGAAGAACAACATATCCAAGTTATAGCCTAATCCAACGGTGGCCGAAGGAGAAAACAGACAGCAAAGAAAACTGTCTAGAAGTGTATTTTCCCAAATATTTTCCTCCCTCGATATCTCTCAAACGGGGACTGATATAGAAAATCCCTACGGTGAAAATGTACAAGACATGGATAAGAACAACATACCCGAATATCGTGCTGATCCAACGGTGAAAGGTGGAGTTATAGCTGTCGGTTAATTTACCATCAATATATCTTCTCTCTAGCCTCTCTCTAAACTCTCTCTTACTCTTGCCAGTCCCTCCAAGAGAGAAAATAGAATGATATTTATAGTTCTAACATCTTGTTAATTGCACATTTATCCCCACCCCTTTTTATCATTTATACATAAACTACAACCTTCTGTCATTTGAATATTAACCTCTCTTGATCTTACGTATTCATTTTGTCCTCACAAATGTTTTTCTTTTCAATGATTTAGTACTATATTCACTTTTCATTTCATTAATTTCACTATTTTTATCTTGATTATGTTTCTTTAATTTAATTTAACCCATTTTACTATTGGTTAAATTTCTCATCTTTTAAATACCCAGAAAAATTATAACCGAGGGTTTACAATTCATGTCTATGTTGGAACCTCCATGATAAGATCTTCATGTCTTTACTAGAACCTTCCCATCTTCAAATGAATTCTTCATGTCTTCAAATATATCTCTATGTCTCCAATAAAATCTTCACAATAAGATCTTCATGTCTCCATTAAAGTCCTTTCATCTCTATTAAGAAAAATCTTCATACATGCAACATCTTCTTACACAATACTTTAAGACTATTTTCACACAAAACATTTTCTACTTTCTAAATGATAATGTTCTCTACTCTGAAAAGAACAAACAAATAGATCAAACACCAGTCTCTTTTACAGGCAAACACTCATCTCTCTTGTGGTCATAAAAGGTAACATCACTTGTATAAAATAGTAAATATTTTCTTTCCTCTACCTCTATTGGTTAGATATTATAAACACAACTATTTAAAAGACTTAAGGGCAATTGATAGTGCACAAAACTTTTTTTAAAAAAAATTCTAGTCATTTAGGCTTGCCCTAACCAGCTAGAATTTGGTCGTTCAGGCCTAGCTCAAACAACCTCTCTCTCACTCACTCTTAACTTACCGCGGGTTATCCAATACTACTCTGAACACACACCGCAATACATTTTTTTTTCAAGTTGTAATAAGTCACACACGACCCACCAGTGCATGCATACCTTGCGCATATAAATATTTATAGGCACACACACATAAATTCTTTGTGCAAGAGTAAAAGCATTAACTTCTATATCAATAGCATAATAAGCACACAAACCAATAACGAGCAATAAAGACACAACTTCTCTATATAGAGTAAAAGCATTAACTTTGACATCAATGGTATAATGAGCACACAAACCAATAACGAGTAATAAATTCCATCATCAATGGTATTTATTTTTTTCCACTTGCCATAAAACCACTCTACTTCACATACCATAAAGAACTTGTAACTCCATGCACTATGAGGTATTTGCAACTGCATTTTTCGTGCTACATAAGGTAAACTGATATGACCAAGGTCTATAAATATCTCTAGTCACCAAGTAAAACATTCAAGTCAAGCTAGGAAAGTAAAAACCATTCATAACACACATCACTGCTCCTCTCTTTACACATTTTTCTCTTACACCCCATATTATTTCTCTTTCTATACAATATTTTCTCCTCCTACATTTACTAACTTAAGCATCAAAGGATTTCATATCACAACAAGGGACTTATGTTGTAGGAAACACCGAACTTAAAGATAAAAAAAATAACCATATTCAAGCCTAATCATCATAGCCTAGAATTAGAGCAATGAAAAACCCATTCTTGTCTAAAGTTTTCATAACTTCATCACAAGAGAAATAAATTACCTTCCTTATTTTAAAAGTCCTAAATCGTTGCTTTAGAATTTTAGTGGATAATTTCCATCAAAATCATATGAAAAAACTATTTTAGGACATGATTAAGGTACATTTGAAATATATAGGACAGTTGTTAAGTTCAATCATAACTAGAAAATTGATTTATATAGACAGAGTATTCTATTAGTGTATAAGTCATAATTCTATCAATATAAAAATCACATTGATGGATTTATTAATGGAAACATATCATCAATGAGTGTCTTATTGGGCATTTAATTTCCATCAAGAATTTAATTAATGATTTTATACTGATGAAAACCCCGATAGAAACGTCAATGGAATATCCAAGCTAAAAAAAGTTATCGGCCATTTTTATCATAACAACCATCGATAATAGATCATGTAGAACTAACGAATTCCTAAACAATATTATTGACATAACAACTGTTGCAATGTTATGGTCGCACAAATTAATTACCCTAGCTTAAAACACAACACACAAGATAGTATAGAGCAAGCAAGGGGTCGATCCCACAAGGAAAATTTAGTTCAGATTTTTATGCTATATGTTATGCAATTGGAGGGTTTTGATTTGTGATGATCTAAACTATGGAAGAAATTAAACTAGCAAACAAAATCAAATGAAACCGAAATTTATCAAGAAAACAAACCATAGTCGCAAGAACACATCCACCTACATAAATCAGAACTGATCATGGAAACAAAACATCAATTTATATTCTGAATATTTATATTAGAAGAACAAGCATATTCATCATATAAATAGAAAAGAAAAGGTAAAATAAATCTCACAGTTCTTGAAATCCGAAGGTTTTCGTGTCCTCACAACCAAGAAAAATTGTTTAGTCTTGCATGTTTGTTGAACAACTAATCAAAAAGAAGAAAGAATGCATAATTTTGAGTTTCTTAGAGGAATGGCGTATGTTTCTCCTCTTGGTTGGCTGTCAACCTTCTCTTCTCTCATTCTTTTTATATCCTAGGAAACCCTACTCTCTATTTTACAAAATAGTCCTCCCTTAAGTAGATTGTTTATATTTAAGTACTTCAATAACTATTTTCCTAAAAAAAGAGAAATAGCCTTGCATGAAATCTTCAAGCTTTGACTTAGAGGAGCTAAATTTCTGAAATAAAACTTGGATATCGGTTTAGATGCTTCGGAACGTAATTTGGACTCGTATCTTCACGAAACTTGTTTGCTGGCAGAATTCAGTTGTCATCTTTGAAAAATCATATCTCCCTCATATGACATCGTTTTTTACTAAAATTTGGAGCGTTTATAAGCCTTTGAGTCAAAACTCCAAACAAATTAAGTTTGCATCAAATGGACTTCTATAGCCCTAGATATTCAAGTCGGAATGGCTAAAGGTCAACACTGGTAGATTGTGAGATTTGACTTTGAAGGCTGCGATTTTCATGCTCTTTCTTATTTTATTTTCTTGCCTTAGATGTCCAGAAAGGTATGGATGTTAGATTTTTAATTCCACTAGAATCATTTCATTTCAACCTCTAGAGCTCACGCTCTGCACAAAACATCGACTAAAGGTCAAATCTGCCAATTATCTCCAATTTACTCATTTTTGCATCTTTTATCTAAAAGTGCCTTCAAAACATAAAACAAAGAATATCAAGGCATTTTATATATAAAACATAGGCAAAACACTAATTAAATATGGGTGAAACTATCGAATAATATGGTTGCATCAACAACTTTTATTGCTGAATTTATCGGTCTATATTAAAATATTTCACAATTCTCTATAATTGTCTAAGGAAAATGGGACTATATTACCGACAAATTTACCAAAAGAGTTCTTATGTCCATCGATGATTCTGTCGGTATGTCAATAATTTGTTTTTCTTTTTTAATACATGTTTATTTGGATCAAATAATTTGATATTAAACAACTTAATTGAATTGAAGATCACATTTTGTATTATTAATTTAACTATAAAAAGCAATTACAAATATCTATATACTTTAAAAAGAAGCTGCAGATAAAGGAGGAAAATTTTGTGGATGTCCATAAAAAGAAGGGCAATGGGTGGACAAGTATAACATCATCTCTTCCCATTTCTTCCTACATTTTTCTCCATATTGGCCCTCAAATCGAACATTGCAGTAGCAATTTGTTATTGAAACAACTTTTTAATGACTGGTTATGGCTCCCTCAGGCTGGATTGTGGAGTGCCTACAATCAAGACACTACAGTTCAACCTCATATCTCAAGTTATAGTCATAGATATAATATAAAGTTGAGTCCTATCAAGTCTACTAATTGTTCAAGCCTCTAACCATAACTCTGGATTGTATTTTGGATGGGCTAAAAGCTCTTCTTCATGTTTGGCATACATGTCGGTGTTACATTATTCCTATATAAAAAATAAGTTCGAAAAATATATAAAATGTTTTAAAGTTTACTTATAACAAACATCTCAGCTCGGTTTTCCACAAACTATTACACCCTTTACTGTCCATCATTCCTCTGTATATGTATTTCTAAATATAATTCCATAGGAGTTGTCTCACGCCCAAGTTATATAGCCTGCAAAATTACTTTGAAATACTTAAATAATAAATAGTCATTAATTAAATAGTCATAAATAATCACTAATATTTAATAAAAAATACTTAAAAATAAAACAATCTCTAACCAGAAACTTTGCATGGTTAATAAAAGAAAATGACTCATAGGTATGCTTACTAATGGAACCATAAGTCATTTGTTTTTTGGCTCGAGAACCCCCTATATGACCACCTTCTAAAACCCTCTGACATCAAGAACTCTAGATATATTTTCTAATTACTCTCAGTGATGTGAAGAGGTCTAAAACTCTTTTAAACCTCAAATTCATCTGACTCTGCTCTTCTCTTAGCATAAGTGTTCGCATCATACTAGAAATCGTGCAACCAAGTTTAGAAGTTCATTAAACTAAAAAAAATATAACGATAAAAAAGATTAGAATTTTACAATAAAACAATATAAACTTTACACACTAAAACCTATCTAGTTGTGTTGTAATGTTTCCAAATTCACCCAGCAGCCCTGGAGTTTACAACATCCCACCAGATTTGTTCCTTATATCATTTGAATAAAATAATTGGTTTCTAAATTTAAAAAAAAAGTATATTAATCAAAAGTATTGATTATTTGTGTACTGACATTAACTTGCTTGAATAAGGATCTCTGGTAGATGAAATGTCAAATCTGCAACCTGTATTTGACGAGACTATGTTGTTAACATGTGCATCCAGTGCCTTTTCATTATAAACACCTAAATATGCTCCATCTCAAACCTAAACTTTTTTCGTGACATCTAAACAATATAACTAAGTAATTAACCATATTCAATTAAATTCTCAATTTATGGTTTATGGGGTTTTTTTAGTGCTTCTATCTATTTTCAATAAAATTTCAAAAACATCTCCCTTACATATGGCCTTACCTAAAAATTTTAAAAAATAACAAAAACCACATTTGAGTAACCAAATCATTTTTCACAAGCATCACCCATATCAAAATTTATCTTAATCAACTAAACATTTAAATCTATTTTCAAAATTCCCTATAAGTTTACAACTAACCATTCAACAAAATTGAAGCAACGTTTACAATTTTCCATAATTTCCTAAACACATTCTTAAGTATATTTCTTCCTAATAATAAAACACCATACACAATCCCATTTAACAATTTCACATACAATTATAAACCATTTCTAAGGTTTCCTTATTAATCCGTAAGCATTCATATCACAAACTCGTACAAAATCACATTCACCAATTGCTCCCAAATATAAATACAACATGTAAATCACATATACAAATCAAAATTCCTTTTTAAGAACATTGTACTCGTACCTATAATTTTGATAACCATACAATACTATAAATTTAAATAAATTTTCCATTTCCCCCCAATATTCTCCATGGCTAGCCCAAAATAAACAAGCTTCCATCTCTCTCAAATCATAAAAACAAGCATTCTAACTCAAAACAAACATAAAAACCAAAGAATCTAATAAAAAACCATCAACATCAAACCTAAAATAGTGGAGAGAGACAGATGTCACCATCTAAAAGAGAGAGAAAATGTCGCCACCACCTATTCTAGAGAGAGAATAATAGCCATTTATAAAAGAGAGAGAAAAGAAGAGGAAGGAAAATAGGGTATTTTAGGGGAAATGGGGGGGAATAATGGATTGCCATGATATATCTGGGTTTTAATTAACCGACATAATTTTCCATTAGTGAATCGTTGGTGATTTATCATGTCAACACATCATTGATGGCTTCTTCAATAAGATTTTTTAAATCCATCAATAAGTTGTTGTTTATTTAAAGGATTTCTCATGTTAAAAAAAAAACCCTAAATTCACCAATTAATTTCCATTCATCAATACCTTCGTCAGTCAATCCAATTTCATGAATTCTTTTCCAAATTCTCAGTAATTATCTGACTATTTTAGCATTTGTTGGTTAGTCCATCGACAAGTATGACGGTCACCTTCATTAATCAATATGTCAATTGGTTCCAATTTCATGAATTGCTAAACTCTTTGTAATTCTTTGATCATTTAACGTTTGTTAATGACTTTTTTCGTAATTCACCGTTATTATAAATCATTGACGGATTCATTAACAGTTATTTAATAATTTATATTTTTTAATTTTTGTTGGTGATTCCATTGGTGAAGTTAAAAAATAATTATTTTCTTATATATTAGCTATAATCCCTTTCCAACTTAATCAAACAACAACATTCATAACTAATTCAACAATAACTCATTAAAAATATAGCCACAACCATAAACACTTAATAAATATAAAAACAATACAATGCATTATAAAGTGACAACAAATATCTTAATTATATAATGATGTTTTACATCTAAAATCAATTTAAATCCTTTTTAATTTGATTCCTCCTTTTTCTCATTTTCATTAACGTAATGTTCATCATCTTCTTCTTCATTGAACCAAAGTTGTTCGATCTCTTCAACTTAATCTATTTCAATATGTCCATAGGTACTCAATATATCATTCAACTTGTCAACATCAACATGAACATAAGTATTCTCAATTACATAAAAGATTGAATTTTCTTCTAATTTGGTAGATAGAGAAACTTTATATAGATCAACTAACTCATCTAGTTAAAATACATCTTCTCCCCTATTTACTTCACCATTATCATCTTTAAAAACTTAGACATGACACCTAGGTTTAGTTTTCATAATGGATAACCAATCAATTCTATTACGATCATTTCTAAAGGAAAGAATGTATTTGTAATACCTTTGTTGGAATTATTTGGCAAATACAAAAACAATGTTGATGTTGCTAAGTTTACCTCTTTTATTAATTTTGACTAAACTATAATGAGGATATACTCTAATTCCTTTATTGGTATCATACTAATAGTATTTGAATAAAAGAAATTGTATTTTACGCCCTATGTTATTGCAATTCAATCACATCTTCTAACTTGCAATAATAATCAACTTCAAACTTATTGGAAATTGATCCCCTAATACAAACCTCAATATTATAAATATTTATACCCTCTTCATACTCTTCAGTATGAAAGGCATATTTATTGATGAAATACATGTTATAACACTGGACCTTTCTTTTAGAACCCAAAAATAGTAATTTAAAACTTTCAGCATTGGCTTCCATATTGTACATCTGGTTAAAGATAACAACCATTAACTATCAACAAAAAACTAAAGTAAATGTATTCTTATTAGAGTTGCAAATCATTACATACATACTTGTGTTTTAAACCATATGCCAAATTATTCATCTTGTAATTAGAAAATTTAACCTTCAATAAGATTGGAGCTAGAAAGTGGTTTCAGACTTTACGACAAGTACCCAATCATTAAACAACTTCATGTTGCAATAGTCATAAAGCAAAGCTATATTGATTCTAGCATTTATATTGTCCTTTTTTTTTCTTTTGGCATATATGACCATGTTAAAAATATTTTTAAACACATTCTTCTTGATATGCATGATATCCAAATTATAATGAATGCGATTAGTCTTCCAATAAGAAAGCTCCTAAAAAATACTTTGTTTTACCCTATTACAATTCACACCAAAACTAGAAAAGTTCTTCTTACCTGATTGAAAACCAAATATAATGTCCTTATACTGTGAGTTAACATCATACAATTCTTCACTTGATAGTGTCAGTGATGTAACATCTCTTTTTGTTTGACCTTTTAAGAAGTTTTTATTGTTTCTGTATGAATTATGACTTGGTAAGAACTTTCAGTGACAATAAATAAATAAATAAATAAAAGCTTTACCACCATTTGTTAAGGTAAAGGCCTTATTGTTTTTCATACAGTATGGACATATTAATTTTTCATGTGTGCTCCATCTGAAGACCATCCCATACATAAGAAAATTATTTAGAGTCCACATCAAAGTTGTCTTCATTTGGATATTTTATTTCCTTGAAACATCATACGTCAAAGCCTCAAATGACCATAAATGATTCAACTTACCAATCAATAGTTGAAGATGAACATTAATATTCCTACCTGGACTATAAGATTTGGGTATGATTGTTGATTAAAAAAATAAGTTTCGACCTTATACACATTTGTATAGGCAAGTTGTAAATTGTTAGTATGATCAACCAACAAGAATAAGGTGCAGAAAATGACCCAAATGGATTAAACTCATGTGTACACAAACTAGGATGTACATTTCATGGTTCCATTGAAAACTAAGAATACACCTTATTAAACTACTTCCAAGCTTCACCACTGAAAGAGTGCACAATGACTCCATTAATCATATTATGTGAATAATGTCATGTCATGTACTCGGATGTCTTTGGATATATAAATAACCTTTATAGCCTAAGAGTGATTAGAAAATATCTTGATTTTTTATATGCGGCAAGTGTCCTTCCTCTACCAGTATGAGGTTTATACCGAGCATGCCCATAGGTTTTTCACACGGTTAAATTTTCATCTTCACAGTTGTACAACATGCAAAAGTTTAGGCATGTATCAGTTTTTTTTATCTTAGGCCAAAGGGTTTCATCATGGATTTTACAGTATAGAAGTTATCTTTCAGCCTATTCCCTTTGGGTAAAATGTTTTTGCCCATTTGATGATGTTATCATAACTTGCCTCACTCAATCCAAATTTAAACTTGATGGTAAATACTTTTTCAATAGCCTATGATTTATTATATTTTATGCACCCTTATAATGGTTCATCATAATATTTAAATAATTTAAAAACCTAACTGCATCTACATTTGATTCTTCATCTAAACATAAACTTTCACCTAAATAACTATGACTTATTTTCATTGCATCCATCACCAAACTCCTATAATGATTATCATTATCATCCACAACTTCATGTTTATTACTAGAACTAGGTGTTGCGCTAATAATCCTTTTTAACATGCATGGTATCGTCAGCAATATAGAGTTCTTCGTGTGCAAACAAACACGTGTATTTCTTTACAAACCATTTTATAGAAGATGCGTCATCACAACATCTTATTGGTGGAAATTTTTTTTTTTACACTTCACACATTGACATTTATTTCCACCTTCACTAATATTCTTCAAATTTAAAAATACAAAATTAATAAAACTCTCAACCCCTTTACAATAAACTTCCTAATACAACCTTTAGGGTAAATCTCGATACATCCAAGAACAATTATTCATTATTTAAAAAACCTATATAGGATGACAACATTTATTCATAACGTAACTATCAATTCAAAATTCAACTTTAGTGATTTAAAATGAATTTACAATCTAATAACCAATTATCATTTGTATAAAAATTTAATGTTGTGTCAAAATATGAACTAAATAAATCAAATTAGCAACAAATGATTTGTACCCAACTACTTATCTATCATTTATTCAATTCAAACTTATTCAATCTAAATTAATACTATTTAATTGTTATCAATTCCACACAAAAAATATTTTTTTCTAAAATCTCCAACTTCACAATAAAATTGAGAAAAAGTGATTAGTACCCATTAAATAACTCATCATTTCTTCCTATATAACACACCTAAGTTATAAAATAAAACTTAATTTCATCAAATTATAAATAAATTCAATTTCTCTCAAATTTCAAACAAACCCTAACATTCAAATCATACTTGAATATAACAAAATTATTTATGAAAAGGTTGTAAAACACATAAATATACAAGCAAACTAAAAATACTACATAAAGATATCAGTAAATTTACCTAAAATATAAATGGATAGATTTGCTTATTTGGTGTAGGGAATATTTAGAAAAAAAATCAAGATAGTTATGTTAATATTACTGAGTGTTGGGGTGGTTGAATTTGTGAAGGCTTAGATTTATGGCAAAATAGGTGCTGTTATTTTTTACAATGAAAGAAAAAAGAGAAAAAAGAATAAGAAACGAAGGATGGGGCTATTGTGGATGATAACACTTCTAAATTTGCCAATGAGATTTTCAACGAAAACGAGTGACAGAATACTTCCCTTGACAATTTTGTTGGCAAATAATGACGTGTTATTTTACTGATGGAATCAATTATAGAATTTTTTTTTAATTTTTTAACTATTTTTATTTTGTTGGCAATTCAGTCACTAATTAGTGACAAAAAAGTTTTCATGGGTAATTACATTGGAATTTGCCAATGGATATTTTCTGTCACTATTGTTTTAGGAAATGATCGGTGGAAAATTTTTCATCACTAATTTCATATCGATTTAATAATTTTCTGGTAATGGCACAAATTATCTAAAAATATGTTTGATCGAAAATAAACAATATTGATATTTTTTTTAATAAGAAAATAATATTAGCCTTGCAAGCCTTCATGATGAACTCAATATAAATAATTAAATATGTGTATGCAATTGGGCCAAGAAGAATGGTTGGTACCTTTGGGGCATTATTAGCCTGAATTCTTGAGAAAGTGTATGAAGGATTTCTAAGTAATTAAATGGTTGGATTTTTGTTTTTCTATAGAAGGATGTATTTCTAAGATTTCTGCACTATATATTAATTACTTGAACTTCACATCCCCCTTTGTTTTCTGCTCAAACTAAAATTATAACACTACCTTTTTTTTCATGGATAATTCATCAAATGCTACACATTATATTAATGGAGACTTTTTAGTGCATGATGTTTTAACAGTAAAGAAGAGTATATTTTAGCCCAGCCATTATTATATAAAAAAAAAACTCAATTTCTTGACCATATAGACTGCCCCCAAAATTCCTTGATTTGATGGTGAAGAGGATCGAGTTACAGGAAAAGAAATCAAACATCGAATCTTCATTCATCATATCAACAGCTAAACAAAGCACAAGAGAAAGAACATCATGAAATTCTTTCCAGTTCTAATCAATGTACATTGTACACCTTTTAATTAAAGTGATTCTTCATCAGAGAAAATTATATATATACATAAGAACGTTAATTATGGGATGGCACCCCTTCCCTTGCACCGAATACCAAGTGGTGTTTTGAACATGCAAGACAAGCTCAGATCAGAACTCTCTCTCCTCCAAAGACCCACCAAAAGTGAAGGGTATAAATGTTTGGCATCTACAAAAGACAACATAGGCATGGAGACAAAGTTTCCACACACCTCAAATTATTCTTTTCTACAAGGTCATTGTCTATGGCCTTCTCTCTCTGTCTCTTTCTCTTCTTTCGTTAACCTTATACTATGAGTGATCTTCTTTTTGCATGAAAGTAAGGGAAGTTTGGGATCTGAAAATGCTATAGATAGATAGATATCTAGATAGATAGATAGATATCCCAGTTATTCAATATTGAATGATCATAGCCTCCTTCCTCTCTTTTCTTCTTTTTTTTTTTGGGGGTGTGTTTGCTTTTATGGATTTATCATTTGAAAGTGATGAGTGAGGGATCCGAGGAGTTCATGAGCTGCTGTTTTCAGCCGTGGGAAAGATAAAGAGAAAGGGCCGGGAGGGTACCACCATGCACCTAGTTAATCTGTATGTGTGTGTTAATTGTTACGTTATGCGTGCGGTGGTCTCTCTTTGTAGTTAGACATGGTCAAAAAGAGAGAAGCGCACAAGGGAATAAACCAGAAACGAGAGAGATGCTTTTGATGATCGATGGGTCGTTTTCCCTGGAGCTTTCTTATTCATAGAAACGGAGAGGAAGAGCTTCGATGCATGCGGCAATACTCCTCTAGGGTTTCATGAGTGTTGATCAACAACAAAGCACAAGTATCATTCAAGCTCCCAAGGCCACTCATTTTGGAAATACTTGCCCAGTGTCGGGGAGCAGCATGGAGCACCCGGCCGACCCTTGCATGGTTGGACACATTCAATGTGTTTTAAGGATTAAGCATCACTGCCCTGATACGCTAGAGGATTGTGTACAAAATTAAGTTTGAGTCTCACAAACAAACAATATTGAGTAGAATTGCTAGGCAATTTCAAAACTTTTCAAACCACCACCACTCCAATTCTTTTGAAGCGCAAGAATATTTTTCTAAAGGCCCAGTTATCCTTAGACTTCGTGGATTTGGACCATTAGATCTTGATATTGAAATACTGACCTTACAATTGATAAACTTATCATTATAAGCCCAATCCATAGCAGAACTCATTCTACTTAGGGATGCAATTGTGATGGACGTAGTGGATACCCACTCCGACCTGCCTAAAAACACCCATCTTTTACATGACCCGATGAGAATGGCCCATAACCGACTCGTGCCTGTCATGATGCCTCTCTACTGCACTAGTTACATAATAGCCTCCCCTCTCATTTTGGTTATCGAAGTTTGTTCATCTTAGAGATGAATGAAAATGTTTGTTCATTTTCAAAAGGAAACATTTGAAAAGTTTTTTTTTTATTTTATCATTCATTATTTAATTAATAACAACTATTTTTTAAAATAATTGTAACAATTTCAAGAATGTGTACATATTAAACAAGATTTGTATGTTCACGCTATACCACATGTAGGAACATTTTTTTTTTTGGTAAAAAAACCGCAAAGGTTATGCAAGCATTTTTAAATTATACCACATTAAAAAAAAATCATGGTAACCTGAAAAAAAAAAAACTAATCTAAGCCAATTTGAGTGAGTATACCAAATATGCAAGCTAGGTCATAAGATCGGGATAAGTTAATAAAAGGCAAAAACAAATTGAAGTCCAATTCCAAAAAAATCTCTAACATATAAGAATGAAATTTAAAATAATTTCAATATAAAAAAAATCAAAAAAATACTTAGCAAACCAAACTTTACAATCCAAATCATGCAAATGAGATAACCAAATCAGGAAACATTACAAAGCTCAATTCTAAAACAACCTAATGTTGAAGGATAAAACACAAACAATACTAAATTTTAAAAAAGCAACCCTAAAAAAGGTTGGGTCAATCAATGCCAACCCACCGAGACAACATTCTAAGTTATGAGATCGAGATATACAATTAAAAAGGAAATTAAAGGAAATCACAAAGTCCGATATCAAAATACCTCAACCTTGAATGATGGAATAAAAAAACAAAATTTAGTCTTGCACGATATAATATTAAAGGATGGAATCAGAAAAAAAATATATATATCAATTTAAAAAAAATTGGCAAAGAATATCCAACAAATAAAAAGACCTGAAATAACTTGAGTCAATTTGAAATTTCATAAAATATCCTGTAAAAAGCAGATAAAGAAAAAACAAAGCCTAATCACTAATAATAAAAATATTGAATGATAAAATTGAAAAAATATAAGTTTAAAGAAAGGACAAAAAAAACTAAGCCAATTTAATATAGAATGATAGCATAAAAAATAATTTTAAAAAATAAACAAAAAAAACTCAACAAAGAACAAGAAATATAAAGACCCGAGATAACTCGGGTCATTTTTAAAATTACCAAGAAATTCTATAGACAGAAAATAAATAAAAATAATAGTGTCTGGTCTCAAATTGAAAAAATCTAGAATGACGAAACTAAAAAAAACATGACCTTAAAGAAAGCAAAAATAAACAAAGCAAATCTAGAAGAACCTTTTAAACTCAGTTAATCTCTAAAACTCACAATCCGTGAAATATTAGACCTGAACTCAATAAAAAAATATCAATTCTAAGCTAATTTAATGTTGAATGATGAAATTAAAAATATCAACTTAAAAAAATTATCAAAGTAAATAAAATAGCAATAAAAAGAGTTGTGATCAAATTTGATAGGAAAGAAAACCTAAAGGAGACTAAAATTGTAAAATAAATCATTTTTTTAAAAAAAATCTTAAATAAAACAAATAACAATCAAAAGAATGAACAATAAATTTAAAAGATTAAGAAATTCAAGGGGGATTAGATTGAAAAATAATTCTAATTTTATAAATAATTCAAAAAGATATTTCAAGTATTGAAAGATGGAACCGAGAAGAAAATATTAATTTAAAAAATTAGCAAATATTAATTCAACAAAGGACATCAAATTAAATGACTGTTTGGAATACGCGCCACCTCATTTTAGAAGGGATACCAAGACGATTCAAACACCATTATGGAAGGCGTCGTTTAATGATCAGATGACCTCATACACATCACTTGAATAAAACAAGGGCGTCCCACTCACTACCCTACGTTATGCAAGCATCAACAAGTTTTTTTAAAAAATAATATTTAATATATGGTTAAATAGAATAATGCTCCTGAATAACCTAGATATAAAAAATAAAAAAAAACACTATGGTAAGAAGACCAACAAGTCATTATAATAAAGTTTAGTTGATTTTTCCTTTAAAGGTAATTAAAGACTTTTACTATTTTGAAAAAATTTAAAAGACCAAAACATCCTTGATTGAAAGATAACCTTTATAGGGTTAAATTAGTAAATTTCTTTTGCCAAAAAAAAATGACTAATCTAGCTTTACATAATTTATCAATACAATTGTATCTTAGTGAAAATATTATTTTACTAGCAATGTTTAATTCAAATGTTTTATGGCTCAATAGCAATTTTATCATTATGTTATTGTAATAAATAGTATTTTTATCTTGTTGAACAGTAATTTTCCTTCTAACTTTAGGTCTTTGTTAATGATGTCTTTATAAATAATTAAAAATGTAATAATGAAAAAATAAATTGGGACGGGATGATGTTACTTTTAGTATTCTAAAAGAAAATATTAAGTATATTATATAAATAAAATGAAAAAACTGGGAGCCGGTCCAATCCATTGGCATCCAAATTCAAGATGCAATGACGCCAAGAGTCACACGTGAGCGCTCACCCGAATCCCTGAAGTAAAATGATACAAGTGGCAATCACGAGAGACAAAACGGGTTTAGATAGACGTTTGACCTAAAATGACTAAGACAGATTACTTTTTCTCTGGGACCTTCGTGATCTCGTAACTAAAGTCTCTTATCTCATGAAGTCTAATCAGAGATTAAAATTATTTATTTTAAAAATTTATTTTTTATATTAATATATATAAAAAATTTAAATGTTAAAAAAATAATTTAAAATAAAAGGAAAAATTTGTAAAAGTACGGCCACGCCCGCGAAACACACTTGACGGTTACACTACATGAAAAATATAATATAAATTCAGATTATAAACTCAAATTATAAAATCATAAATAATTTTTTTAATTAATTATATTTTGATAATTCTATTTAAAAAATTAAATTACATGAAAATCTAATAAAATAAATCAATAATATTATAATCAATAAGTATGAATCAATAAATTAATAACATAAAAAAATAAAATTTTTCAAAATAAAATTTTTCAATACAAGAAAATCACCAAAAGATAGGAAGCACACATAAACCCAGTGACAACCTAGTTGTTCCCTTCACAATAAGTCCTGATATACCATTTTCGGGTTGCAAGCTAATGAGTTTAAATTAGTAATTAACTAACATAAATTTAATAATGAAATAAACCCCTAAATAATGTCTAATGTGTTAGAAAAAATTCAAATTAAAAATAATTAAATAAAAATAAATAAATAAATAAAATAAAATAATAAAAAAGTTTTCATGTTAAAATTCTTTCATGTAACCTGAATCTCTAATTTTTGCATATTCTTAGCAGATTTGAGTCATGATTCTAAACATGTCATTCTCTATTGTTTGGATGAATTGTTGAACGTACAATATATGGTTGGAAAGTTTCAAATTTTTAGTTTTTATCCCAACTTTAATCGAAGCAAAATTTTACCGGTAGTTGTAGATATATCTCAAACAGTACACGAAGGTCTTGTTTGACAATATTAGTTTACTAACTTTGACCCTCTGAAATATTATGTTCCCTAACTCCATTTAACCTGAAAATTTACCACAATATATTTTCATATATCTAATATTTCCCTGTAAAATTTTAATTTTATCCAATATACAGTTTGAAAGATATGTTCAATCTAGCAAAACTAGTCAGCAAATATTTTAAGATCAAATTTGAACCTAACTTAGTTCATACTTCATATCACAAATTTAATAAACTTGTAAAATCGGATCAAGTTTACCGAGTTTATCGATTTTATACGAGTTAAATCTAATTTTATTAGTTTTGAGATTTTAATTTAATTTAACACCTTAGATATATATTCATAAATTTATAAAATTTTAAAAATTAACTTAGAATTTAACAACAATGATTAAACTGACTTGTCTACTTTATTTTGTCTAGTAATACTCTGCATCCAAAAAAATATTTCTAACAACTTCACCCGCTCTTTGCGTGAATTAGATATATATTACATTGGTGCCCACACTACTATTTTTCCAGTAAAATAGTAGGCGTTGTAAGCATATGTTTTTTTTTAAGAAATAAATTCAATTACTTGAGTTATAATTCAAATTAATAAAATAAACTGATTTTATTTGAATCATATTTTAAAAAAAAAAAACAATGATAGCCAAACATCATAACATCAAATTATAAAAACAAAATACTTAAAAAAATTAATAAAATAATAAATAATTTAAAAAATAAATCATATCACATTACCAAACAAACCTTAAAACATGAATCACCTTAAAACATGAATCACCGTCATCATTAACTCTCCCCAAATTCAGTCCCTCTCACTTGCGTTTCCAAGAAATTAAACACAACAACCACCAAAACTCCTCTCCTAACACCGGCAACTTGTAATACCAAGTCCTTCTCACCCCTCGTCTCTATCTTTATCCCCTCACACTCACCGGCTATAACCGTTGAAACTTATCCATTAAACAAAATAAATTTATTATCGTATCTAATGTAGTACTATTATTGTCGCTGTTTTTTACCGGTCTTTGCTGTTAGCTATGAATGCTCTAAACAATATAGGAACAGTGCTCACAGTTGTCTTCTCGGTCTGTCTTGCCGCTCTGGTCTTCGAGATCCTTTACGTTCTCTGGCGCCGAAGAAGATTCCTCCGACGGAGTGTCACAAGTTCTGGTGCTGACGGGGAATTCAGAAGTAATACCGATTCACTCTACACGAAGCCGTCTAAAGAGCTTCTCTACTTCTTCTGCTGGAAAAACCAAACGGCTCGCATCGAACCTGACTCTACAACACCACAGGAAGCCTCCGCGGTGGCTCCGCCAGTTCCAGCAGATGGTGCAGATGCGTTGGTGGAGGAGATGTTGAAGTTGCAAGGGATGTACGGACCATCGAGAGTTTTGTTTACTATTAAGGAAGAGGAGATGGAGGTAACTGAGAACGACGACTCATCCATAGAGAACGAGCTTGTTAAAAGCAAGAAGAGGAAAAAGAGTAGTAGTGATTTTTGTTTTGAAGGAGCAGTTGCTAATGATGTGGTTGTTGAGGTTGAGGTTGAGGTTGATGATGTAACGACGCCGTTTTGGACACCGTGTGCATCACCTCAGTATTATTATACTCCCTCACCTTCTCCTCCTCGTGATGGAAATCTATCACGCAAGAACTCAGGGACTGAAAATGAAGTCAGTGTCGTCGTCTTAGGTGATTCTGGTGAGAATACGACGATGTCGTTTGTTAGCATAGAAATTCATAGTTAGGAGTAAGGAAGCGGTGAAAATGTGACCGGCTGGTTAGCGGGTTGCCGGAGTAATTATTATAAAATGGTATTTATATGTACTTGTTTTAGAAAAATAGTAGCCCTCTTTTATTTATGTGTTTTATTTTGACTCAACAAATGCTTCTGATCTTGCCACGTTAGCATCAAGCTACTAAAGCAGCAAAACGATATGACGTGGCAAGATCAGAGAGGAGCCTGGACATAACTTGGATGTTACTGCACTTTCTTCCATTGGAGGACGAGGCAGGGAGGGCAAGCAGAGACGATAGTTGGTGAATTGTTGCCACCTAGATGCTTGCCCCTGTGGTCAAATATTTTTTTGAAAAACTTAAAATATTTAAAAACACATTAAAAAATATAAAAAAGCATTCATGACATGTTTTTTATCATAAAGAAAAATCAACCACAAATTTAAAATCTAATATATATTAGATAGCATTCTTTTTAAATACTAAAATAATGATACATTAAACAATAATTTTTAAAAAGATATCGAAAAAAATATATATCGAATTGACTCAGATTACTAACTTGTACTTGAAATATAAGATTATAAAAACTCTATAAAAAATAAAATAAAAACTCAATTTTTAATAAGATAAAATGTTGAATGACAAAAAAAAAATCACAGTTGTTATAAGAATGAGATACCTTATAAAAACAAATTAAAATAAATTACTAAATTTAGCTCTCAACTAACCCATTATTAAAGGTGAGTAAAAAAAATCAAAAAACTAATTAAATAGAAAAAACCAAAAAAAATAATCAAAAAAACCGAATCGTAAAAAAATCGATTAAAAAAATTAAAAAACAAGTTAGTTCGGTTTGGTTTTGATTTTAAAAGACTAAAACTGAATAAACTGAACCGAATTGGTTCAAATAAAAAAAATCAATAGTACTATAAATACCTACCTTTCCAGCTTTCCCATCTACTTTCTAAACCATAGCCGCCACCCATGTTTCACAATCTTCATCTCTCAACACAGCTCCCACCCCATCTTCACTCTCAACCTTTCTCACCTATCTTTCTCAATCTTCATCTCTCAGCACAGCCCCTCATCTTCATCTCTCAACCTTTCACACATCTCTCAATTGTTCTCACAGCCTCCCATCTTCATCTCTCATCTCTCAACCTTTCTCACTGCCCCCCGCCCCCCCAATATCTTTATCTTTAAGGCTTCAAGCATAACCCCCCCCTCCCCTAAAGTAGATTTGGTGAACGAACCATCCTTATCTTTCATCTCTCAATCTTTTTATCTTTTTTTTTTAGCATAGCCGACTAAACTCATGGATTAACAACCAAACAACAGCTCTCGAGCCCCCTTCTCTTCAATCTTTATCTCTTAATTTTTTTTCTTTTTTTACTTTTTTTCTTATTTATGTAAATCTATTATGTATTCATTTCCTATATTTATTTAAAAGGTTGTTGATTTGTCATAACATGCTCATGTTGCGATTACTGTAATGGATGTTGTGAGAATTATTTTTTTCAAATTTTCGTTTGACTCTTGTTCTTTCTGGCTTCCTTATTATCAATTTCAGAAAACCTGCTTGATATGCCTGGCCAAGATGAAATCGGTTTTTTCCGGTTTTTCCTCTCAATTAACCAAACTGAACAGAACCGAACCGGAACTGGTCAGTTTGAACCGGTTTTGGTTCGATTTCGGTTTTGATTTAAAAATGAATAAATAAATTGGTTTGGTTATTTTTTTAGGTGAAAACCGGACCGAACCGGAAATGCTCACCCCTACCCATTGTCAAATGATAAAATCAAAAAAAATTATAAAAAAACAATACTAGTCAACTCGGATTTATTTGATAAGCTCGCGACCTAGGTCATAAGACCAGAAGTTATTAATAGAAAGAAAATATAAAAAAAAACCCATGAAACTCAATTCTTAATCAACTAAATCCACAATACAAGTCATGAGAATAAGATTACCCCTTAGAAAGTAATTTGAAAACAATTACGAAATCCAACTCTTAACAAACCCATAAATAAAATTGAAAAATAAACAATTTAAGAACAAAAAAAATCATGAGTCAGCCTAGGTTAACTCGGTAAACTCATGACTACCATGAGACTATGATAACTTAATAGAAAGCAAATAAAAAAATTCATAAAACTCAATTCCTAATCAACTAAACTTGCAACTCATGTCATAAGAATAAAATCACCCTATAGAATGTCAATTGCAAAAAAAATTATAAAATACAACTCTCAACCAACTCATATTATTTAAAAACAAAATTGAAAAAGAAACAATTAAAAAAAACCTGCAAACCCACAACCTAAATAATAAGATTATGATAACTTAATAGAAAACAAATCTAAAAAAAATCACAAATCTCAATTCCCAACCAATTAAATATTGAAAGCTAAAATGACAAAAAAAAAATAGCCTGAGTTAACCTAAATAACCCTTCAAACTTGCAACCTTGATTATGAGACTGAAATCACCCCATAGAAAGTAAAACAATTTTTTTTAAAAAAAGTCAATCCCTAATTAACTCAATGTTAAAGGATGAAATTGAGAAAAAAAAAGATAAAAAATTACAAATAAAAAAAATAAGAACTAAATTTGATATAAGAGCGAAATTGATCAAGCAAAGCATAAAACCCAAGGCTAAGAGAGAGAAGAAAAAAAGGAATGATGAGTATGGGACGCCAACGACACACCACCGCTTATCCTCCACCATGCACCACCTCATCATGTAACCCTCACCAAGATGATTTAAAATACATGGAAAAATAACTCTTTTGGAGATCAAAGAGGCCACATGTGCCTTTATAGAGCGACAGCACTCCTCGCTCGCTAGCATATGTAACACATGTGCCAAACATTCCACAACAGTCGTCCAATTTCATCACTACTCTTGTTTTAGTTTCTACTTTGATCTCTCAAGCTTTAATTGTCTTAAATTAGTAAAATTAAATTTTATTTTGTGACCGAACATAAACAACACCCCAAAATGTTTTCTTGATATTGCAAGATTCTCATAACTAGACAATTAAAAAAATTCTTAAGTCCAATCCCAAATGAAACTTAATGTGTAATGATTGAATTGAAGAAAACAAATTGATAAATTAAAAAAAAAAAGTTGAACTTTCCTATGTCTTGGCATTTCAATTCTTAATTCTAGCAAGAAAAATAGGTTGAATATTTATCAATTGTTCAAATTTGATTTTCATAGCTTTAATTGTTTTAAATCAATATAACTTCACCAAACCAAGCAACAAGTTTTTTTTCTTAACACTACAAGATCCCTTAGCACAAGTAACCAAAACAAACCATCAAGCCCAGTCTTAAATAAATACAGCATCAAAGGAACAAATTGAAAAAAAAATAAAAATTGAGGGATCAAAATAAAAAAGCTGAAGAATAAAAAAAACAATATGAAATAATACTATTACAATTCCCAATTTTCTCTCTCCTGGTGAATAGTAAAAATGCCACACTCTTTTTTTATTATTTTTTAAAAAAATGTAATTGTAATGTGACGTGTAAAGCAAAAGATTGGAAGTAAATTTTCAGGGCCGTTGGCGTATAAAAGAAAAAAGGGAGAGTGCAATTAATTGTCACGCGGTGCCTCTGGAAGTAGTCTGATTTTGAATGACTGACTAATTCAATTACAGTGGGTCTTTGTTATTCGCTGCATCGTTCATTCATTAAAGCCTGAAGAGTCATTAAGATTTCCATGGGCCGTTGTGATGGCCCATTAAAAACAGCACCTACCCCTCCCAGCTATATTTGTCTTTTCTAATTACATGTGTGGATGTTTTGAAGTGTCATTATGGTTAGAGATATGTAAAAAAACTGAAAAACTAAAACAATCAAATTGAAAAAAAAAAACCGATTTAACTAATTAAAATAGTTAGAAAAAATCCTGATTCGGTTCAGTTTTTGGTTTTGTAATGCAAGAACCAGTTAATCAGGACTGAACCGAACCGGTTCAAAAAAAAAGTACTTAAATAGAACCCCCCCCTCCGTAACCCTAGCCACTAGCAGCCCCCTCTCGCCTCTCCCTCTCCCTTGATCCTAGGATGAATCCGGGTGTAGAGGATCTTGCTAGGCTTGGGTGCAAGAGGATGTTGATCTTTGTAGTTGAGGAAGACTATTTGACTGTTGCAGTTAAGAATTATTATGAGAAGTTGAAAACGAGTGGATGGAAGGAAACTGTTGAACATGTCGAGAATGAAAAGAAAGACCACTGCTTCCATTTGCTTGATCTCGATGGTGACAAAGCTTAAGAAATGAGGCATAAGTTTCTTTCGTTTCTCAAACAAGACTAGTTCAATCTCAAATAAGATCTTGCTAAGTTTGTTTTGTTTGATGGTGGCAAGGCTTAGGAAATGAGGCATAGGTTTTCTCAGTTTTTTAAAATCAAGAACTGAACCGAACTGGACTGAAATTAATTGGTTTGAATCGGTTTTGATTTTTTTTCAAAAAAACCGGTTTGGTTGTTTTTATAAATAAAAATCAAACCGAACTGAAAATGCTCACCCTTAATTACAGTTGCTTTTTAAAGTATTTTTTGTATTGAAATACATGAAAATGATATATTTTTTTATTTTATAAAAATTATTTTTGAGATCAGTACATCAAAACGATACAAAACATAGAAAAAAAAAATTTGTAGCAAAAAAAAATTAAATTTTTATAAAACATGGTTTGCACAACGTTCCCAAACGGTGTAGGCTTGTTTGGCTATGTGACTAGTCCGTGCTTTTATAATGATTTTTTTAATTTATTTTTTGATTTTTTAATGTTTTAAAATAACAATTAAATTTTAAAAAATATTATTTTTTTAATATATTTTTAAATAAAAATATTTTTAAAAATAACCACTACTATAATACTAAATATTATATTAGTTTAATAAAAATGAGGGTTATGGCAACAATTAACTAGTTTCCAAACTATAGACTGTTCCTTTGGACATTGCCCCTGAATCCTTCTTAATTGACTTCAAACGCTAATTGCAAAACTCCTAGATGATCTTATACATTTTTTTAAAATTGATTTGGCTAACGGTTACCCTTAAAACACTTATTAATGTCCTTAAATCATTAATGTATTTGTTTGTTTATAATTTATTGGAAACATTTAAATACATTATCTTATAAAATAACAATTATTTAATGTATTTACTTGGTATCATTGATTTTTATTTGAATATTTTATTTTCATTTGTTTTCGCAACACAATTCAAGTCTAATAATTAAATGTATTTAAATAATGCCTAACCGATGTGACAAGGACACTTAGGATATGTTTGGGAACACGGCTGCGGCAGTGTTCTTAAAAAATTTTTAATTTTTTTTTACTAAAATTTAATATGATTTGTACGTTTTGGATCGTTTTGATGTGCTGATGTCAAAAATGATTTTTTAAAAATAAAAAAAACATCATTGGCATGTATTTTGGCACGAAAAGTTATTTAAAAAGCACCCGCAACCACACTGCCAAACATGCACTTAATACCTTTTGCCTTTTTAATATTATATTTAGTAGCTTAAAACAAATTTTATGATACTCAAAATTTAACTAAGCACAATTAAAAAATTTGATAATATGCATTAGTGAGATTCAAAGTCTAATGAACACACAAAAAAACTTTTGAGTAGTTTTTATTTTATTTATTTTAATCTTTTTTTCTCTTTTTAAAAAGATTTGAAAAGAAAAAATATTTTCAGCTTGCATGTGTTTTTCGAATTACGTGAATTTTTTAAATTACTTCATAACGTAGTACTTGTTTTAAAGAAACCAAATGTAACTTATATAGTATTTGATTAATTACAAATTAATTACCATAAAGTTTTTCTTATCTATAAAAGATATTCCTTCATTTCTAACATTTCATGTGCATTGGAATGTAAGAGAAACTTCTTTGACTATGTAACTCAAGTACCTTCAATTATAATGATATTATGAAAAGAAAAAAAAAGCTTTATGTTTAGAATAATATAATATAATAATGTGAAAAATTGTTTTAGTTCCTATATTTCTTCATTTAAAAATTAATAATGTCACAGTCATTTAGGAACATAGTATAAACTATTTTTCTAAAAAATTCAGTTAAAAATAAATTTTTTTATATGTTTGAATCGTTTTAATGCGTTGATTTCAAAAATAATTTTTAAAAAATAAAAAAATATTATTTTAATATAAAAAATATTTTAAAAAAACAATTACAATTATATTTTCAATCAAATATATGATGCAGTACAATTATACAAGTACAAGTTAGTGTCTTAACTCAGAAGAACAACAAATTTTTGGCCTCCCATATTCCAGGTCGTTAGCATAAATGAAGAATTTCTTAGCCCAGATGGTAACCCTCTTTTTATTAGAGTGCTTTTGGGCCTAAAACGGCTTGGACAATGACTGTATTATATAGTCACATGGCCTAGCTCCACTGCTACCTACGTTCTTGAGCTTGTGATAATCAGCTTGTAGAAATTATTTTTTTAAAAAAAATTTATTTAAAAATATATTAAATATTTTTATTTAAAAAATTATTTTTAAAATTAACATATCAAAACAATCCAAAAATATTAAAAATAAAAAATAAATTTTTTTAATAAAACAAAATCCAACCTCATTGTTAAACCATCATTTAGTCTATTGCCTCCTCTCTTAGCACTTATTTCATGACAATTTATGTTTTTTAAATTATTTTTTATTTTTAAAAAATATAAAATTAAATATTTTTTTATAATTTTAATGTTGTAATATAAATATTTTTTAAAAAATATTATTTGATATTTACTTCTAAAACTTAGATGCGCCAAACACATTAATTAAAAAGGAGACAAGACTATTATTATTTGAGCGCTCTCATGTTCGATTTGAAAAGGTGGCTTTAAATATATGAACAGTAGCATGCGGCGTAGGTTGTCCAAACTCCAAAATATCTCATGTTTAATTTGCTGTCCATAATATAAAATAGCAAGATCTGGGGAATACGAATTTATCTGGTTTTTTATATATTTACTTCGGCACAAAAACTTAGCAACGCAATTGATTTGACTTCAAAATTAAATATAAAATAAAGAATAGAAAGTGGGCTTCAATCACATTTGATTTTATGACTCCAATTTAGCATCAAAATAACTCGTCTTTATTATAAAATCACAATTAAACATCAGCAGCCTCTGCAAATAGTTTATAAGAAACATGAAATCGAGCTGTTCTTTTCGAAGGTCAATCTATCTTTCTTTCTTTCTTTTAGCATTACAGCTGCATGAATGCCTCCATCGCAGAGCATTCTTTTCAGTGAGCAATTAAGATTTAAAGCATCCAAGAAGATCGTTTCAAATTATAGTAAAGCTTGAAGAAGAAATCATCACTAATTACTTTGTTTCTGGCACCTCCTGGTTGAATCTTTATGGGATGCGGGTTTTTCCTTTAGCCAATTGTTAAAATGTCACGCATGCTCATTCCATGCCATTGCCAGCACTGATCATTTGCTATTTTTTATTGAAACCTTTTCAAGTAAGGTTTACTTTTTTTTAAAAAAAAAAAAAAAACAAGGGCCGATTAGCTGAATTGTTCAAGGTACATATGGGGTGTTTAATTATCATAATTATATATTTCCAATCCGAATGTGATGGTTAAATACATAAAATTAACAATGACTTTGGAGCATTCGGATTTTTATTTTAGTAAGTTGTAAGTTAGTGAAGCTAATCCCCAATCCTGTTCCAACACAATTGTCCACCAAGACATCAATTTCTAATCAAGATCACAACGAGAAAAAAGAAAACAGAGAGATACTATATTCATTATTTATCATATACATCAACATAAGATACGTAATTCAATGAAAAAAGTAATCCAATATAGTCTCTGATGACTCTATGCGTATGAACATAAGAACATAGTAAGGGTAAGAAAAAATAAAAACGAAAAAATAGTACTCCCAAACAAAACGAATCGAAGACTCAATAAAACATGAACATGAAGTCCCAAAACCATGATAATCATCAGAACTTGATCTCGCACTTGTTGCTACTCCCAGCAACAGAAGGCCCGTTCAAACGAATCTTCAAGTCATCACACTCAACCTTGGGCTTGAA
Source organism: Populus nigra (assembly GCF_951802175.1). Classification (NCBI taxonomy): domain Eukaryota; kingdom Viridiplantae; phylum Streptophyta; class Magnoliopsida; order Malpighiales; family Salicaceae; genus Populus; species Populus nigra. The sequence goes on from NC_084868.1 coordinate 8,998,063, forward strand.
TCTTGCAGTCTTGACCTTACCAAGCTTGAACTTAACCCTCAAAGACAACTCCAAGGTAATACTATAAAGCCCACTTGCTTTTTCGTTGTTAAATTGCGTCAAATCTTCACCTTGAAGGGTAACAGGTTGTGTACCAGTAAAAACCACATTCAAGACAGTAGTGTTCTTGTGTCCTTGATAGAACGGAGTCAAGGAACTATAACCAAACCTCTGGCCCTCATAAAAGGCTTTGGCCTCTACCCTGTTATAGTAAATTCCAATCTTCTTGTTGGGGTTGCGGATGCTGACGTTAAAAGCAAGGTTGTAGCGGAGCATGGTGTTGTTGGTGTAGTTGAACTCGGTTAAAGCAACGTCCGTGACATGAAACTTGACCTTGTTAATGGGACGGAATATGAGCCAGACAATAAGAACGAAGAGGCCAATAAGCGTGAGCACGGTGATGATCACTTTGAGGAGGAGGGTCACGAGACAGCAGCAGCCACAGTCAGAACCACGGCCAGGGCGGTGGTACCGTTGTGTAGGTGGGATTTTTGGACCATAATAGGCGCCATTCAGGCCTTGTTTATCTGCCATGACAGTGTTGTTGGGCTTGATCAGAAGGCGAAAAGAGAGTAGACAAATATGCTTCAAAAGATAAAAACAAGTTCTATGATCGATATTGTTGAAATATGAGTTGGTCTGCTTGTATATATATATATATATATAGGAGGAGAACCGCCGTAAGATGATTGGTTGGTTACGCGTGAATCTATTTTAGTTCCAAGAAGGACACGGAAACTGAGAGATTTTGGCCGCGTTAATCAACGCGGTTACTTAGAGGGACTGGCGTTTTTTTTTTTATATATATATATAATAATATTTCCGGCTATTTCTAAGCCAGGTACATTTTATGTGGGTGGAGACATCTCAGATGGTACCCGGTAATTTACGTAAGGGATTGATTTTGATAGATTGTGCTTGGAAACTTCAGCTCTTATTGACTTACGTGTACATGGTTCCCCTTTCAAACTCGGACAAGGATGTTTAAGCTGACAAAGCATAAAAATATCTAACATGCTTCTAACTTGTGTGTAGAACATCTATCAAATATTATCATATTGCTTAGCCTATAGTTTTTGAACAAAGCATACGATACCGTTTACATGTGAGAGCACACTTTAATATATAATTGATAGCCGACATTTAAAGAGTTTAAATAATCCCATATGAATTATAGTGGGAATATTGAACTGAATTGAGACCTGGTCTAAGATAGGAGGGGTTAGTTAAGCAAGCGGACATTGGGAAGAGCTTTCTGACAAATGAGATCGAAGCACTTGGAACTTCTTGTTGCGGTAAGAGAGCTATGTTTTCTGAATTAGGATTGATCATAAGAGAAATTGTTAAATAAATCTATTTCGCCATCTAAGATGGTCATGGATTGAAAAATAAATTTATTAAAAATCATTAAATCATCGTATCATATATTTACTGAATTAGGATTCATAACATCAAAAGAAAAATCATTCGATGAATCTATTTCGTCATCTAAGAAAAAACATTCATCATGAATTATACTTCGAATAAAATAATTATCAACAAATGATCAGTCATAAAAATGAGGCAGACAAATTTAGCCAGGTGTAAGAATTTTATTAACTTAGATCATAATCTTAAGTGATAAACTAGATTCACCGAATAATTTCTCACATCAAAATCAAACAAAATGTCTACACACTAATTACAATTCAAATACAATTTGAACTGCACTTTTTACAAATTAAAAAACGTGTCAAAGATGTGTAATTAACACTGAGTTTACTCTGAGATGCAGTCATTGGACGTTGCTTAATATTATGGCCAATTTAGATTATGCAATCGATGATCTGGATTTGGGGTATCGTCACAAGCTAAGATGATGAATAACCATGAAATCTTGTATTTTACTATTCAAATTGTTCAGCACACCCATGGTTTTTTCAACATCGCTCTTGAGTTTTACTTATTCCCATTGTTCGCACTATGCTACGCACTATGCTACTGTCTTTTATTTTAGTTTGTAAACAGATGAAAAAAATGATATTTTAATTTTATTTTTTTAATCATAAAAACTTTTTAATGTATAGAAAGTTTTTCATGATACTTGAAATTATTTTCGTGATAGAATATGGAACACGTGTGTTTTGTTGAGGGACTAGTGGTGTTCATGATTATTGCATGTTGGAGGCTTAATATGCAAACATAATGTTTAACATGGTTCGGCAAATTACCTATATTCATGGAACACTCTATATTATTAGAGGTAGAAAAGGGGTACACATTTATACATCCATGGAGGAGGAGGATTGTCAACCCACTTGTCGCATGTGTGCGGCGTTACGACGAATCTTCCACTTTTATTAGGTATTGGTATTTATCTAGGTAATCAGGAAATGAAGAGAAAGTGAATTTTTGTCTTTAATTAGTGGAATGAGGGAATGAGAGTCGCCACATAATATTTTGATCAGTAAAAACTCTAACTAGTCTCAGAGATCGGGCACGAGGACTGATTGCGTAAATGGAAGATATTAACACCTCAAACACACCTTACCTAAGGTAAGCTACATTGTTTAATTGTCTGATATAAGTCAATGTATTGTTGTGTTTTCTAATTATTGATCTGTCTAAGGTTTAAGAGAAGTTCTTCTCGGTAAGAAGATTCTTATCTTATTAGGTAAAACATAACCGCTCTAAAGTTTATACATAAAAGAACTACCTTTTTAATATCAAGAATATATCTTACGTGTAAGTTCGTAATCCAAGATATTACAAGAAAACAAAATAATTATTTTTGGTATTTTTGAAATATTGGCCTAGTTCTCATGCCTTTAATAAACTAGTTATTAAAGTCCAAAATGCATGCTAAAACATATTTTTTGAATTTTTATTGTATGAAAATATGATATGATTTTTATCTTTGAGAGACTTGGTCATATGAATGAAAACATGATATTTTTTTTTGTTTTTTTCGCAATATTTCAGAGAAAACCAAGTATTTTAATACCGGGTTCATATCTTTATAGTATAAAAATACAAACCAATATTAAGCAAATTTGATAGAAAAATATATGGAAAAATCACAAATTTGAAAGGAGTTTTGGAAAAAAGTTTTTATATATTTTTTTAAATGTTTGGCCTAGTAAACAGTTGAATAACTCTCCATTGTTCACGTGAACAGTGGAGGTAGGGTAAAATAAAGAAGAAGAAGAAGAAGGATAAGGGAGGAGAGCTAACCTGCTGGTGGTGTTGGTGATGCTGGTGGCTCATTGTGGCGATGTTGTCGGCAATGAAACAGAGTGATGGTGGCTCTGCTCTGGTTTTTCTTCTTCTCCGTGCAAAGAAACAAATCTCTTTTTTTTTTGCCTTCTCTTCTTCTGGTTTTGCTTGCTTTTCCTCGTATCTCTGTCTTTGTTTCATCCCCCTTGTCCTTCTATCTTCTCTTTCTCCTTTCTCTCTTGTTTCTGTCTTTCTGATCTCCTCTCTCTTTTTATCGTCCCGTGTTTCCTTCTCTCTATTCTGTTATGTTTCTCTCCTCTATTCTTTGATAACTTTTCTCTTCTCCCTGGTTCTCTCTTTCTGATCCTCTCAAAATGTTTCCCCTTTTATCTCCTTGTTTCTTTTTTTTTTCAAAATCTTTCTCTCTCAACAAAACTCCCTCCTATGTTCCCCGTTTTGTTCGTCTCTGTATCTTCTCCCAAAATCTTCCCCACCTCTTTTCGTTTCCTTTTTTTTTACTTTCTCTTCTCTCTAACCTATATTTTTTTTTGTTCTCTCGTCCCCAAATCCTCTATTCATTCGTCCCAAGTTTCCTTAGTTGTCCCTCTTATTTTTTTGTCTGTCACCTCTATCTAAAATCTCCCTATATTTTGGATTAAAAAACAATCTTCATCGTTCCAAACTGTCCCCCCCCATTTCATCTCTACCTCCCTTGGTATTTATAAGTACAAGAGGAGAGTGACACCTTACCCCTACTTCGATGCAAGGTAAGGTGGGTAATGGGGAATTGCTTGAGGGGCATGATTCCCTTGATTTTCTTCATCATGGTGGCAACGGCATGTGGGTATGGGTTTTGTCAGGGTTTGTGCAAGTGGAAGGGAAAAAAAAAGGAGAAAAGCGGGTGGAATAATCAAAATAAAAAACTCTTCTTCCCCTGTTACACATCCAAGTGAAGAAGAAGAAGCACATTGCCGTTTAAAATGGCACCATGTTGTGGTGTTTTGTTTTTACTTTTTTTTTGTATTTTCTTCTATTTGTGTGGGGATCTAAAAATAGATAACAACATCACTCAACTCATATTTGTTACTCACTCACACTGATACACAAGACAGTAGGGTCTTTGCCATTAATAACCTTCCTCTCTTTTTCTCTCCTCAAGTTCTTCTCTCAATTTCTGCTCATATTTTTCTCTCTGATGTTTCCTCTATTTATAGGCATCAATGGCAACCACTCTTACCAAACTTCTACCTAACTTGTTGAAAGTTGTAGCCCTTATTGACTAATTCATTTTATTTGTCAATGAACGGTGCCATCCATTATTAGTTGTTGCACATGTGAGTTGATGCATTCATATTAATGAAAATAAACCTAACAATCACTCTTTTTGCCATTTATATGGGTTAATCATCCTCTTTACTTTTTTTATCACATACTTGCATCTTGCAGCTTTTCAAAGCTCATCATTTTGAGAGCATCTTCAGCCAAGTTTTTAGATACTTTCCAAACCTTTCAATCACCAGAGTCACTAAAGTACACATTCGCTCACATCAAAGGATCACTACAACTAGATGGTCTGCCATGTTACATTTAAAGAGTGTTAACGCTTGTCTTTAACACATATAACATTCCCCACCGAGCTTATCAATCATGCTCGACCTAAAATTATTTACCAAGCATTTTATCAAGATTGGCAGCACCTTCTCAGGAAAAAATATCTATTTTTGAATGCAAATAATTAATTGAGTATTTCAATGTGATCATGAGTTTGCCATTGTTTCAAGAGTTTACTTATTTAGGAGTTGTGCATGCCTTTTATTCCACCCTTATAACCACACCTTAATTCTCTATGAGTCTCTCCCTTTTAGTCCTAAAAGTCCAACTAACTCTCCACCTTTAACCATTAGGGTAGCCCATTAAAGGTTGATCCATATTTAATTTCATATTCTAAGTATTATAATGTCATTACCAAGCTCACCACCTTGACAAGAGTCAACTTGTTCCCATAACCTACGCATCATACCTAGCAGTCACGACATAATGCTTCACATGTCATCCACTTATTGTCAAAAGCTAATGTTTTCTAACTCGTGGATCTTTAGCATGGGGGAAATACCCATGAAAGTCAATTCAACACTAGTCTTTATACTCGTTATAGCCACTCCAATAGTTATCCATACCCTTGTCCACTCATATCTAGCCATAACATCGGCTCTAGGTGATCTAAACTTGGTCTCAGATCATGACCCTCACACCTTTTTTCTGAGGTGTCTTCACCCATTGTCATGAGGTAGCCGCATCCTTATTTATTTGAGATGCCTCAAAATGGATCTAAGATTCTCTACCATTATGTTTATTACTGAAGAGATTATTGCCACTTTTTATATAAAAAAAAAGAGTTGCGATATACTCCTTCTAATCTTTTATTTTGATTTCTATGTTAGGAGCTTTTACGCCTTATATCATCGTACTTGTACCTATTCACTCGGGATGCTTGACAACTTCATCTACACCTTCACAAATAAGGTGTCTTCGCTTTTTGTCATAAGCGTTTGCACCCCTTCAATTTAGTGTTTATGTAACAACTCATCTTTTCATCCTTACATGCATTGAAAATGTCTTCATTATTATTTTCATTAAGAACACAAGAGATCTTTTTAATTTCACAACATTAACATAGTCTCAGCTCCGCACATCTTCTCTTTGCTCTTATTGTCTCGTTGTAGTACCTCATTGGATCCCATGGGTATTCCTGCACAATCTTCATATGTCCTCGTGCAATTTATGTTCACTAGGATTTCTCCATATTCCTCATTTATGTTTGATAGTAGCTCATCCTATCACAACACCTGTCTGGGTCAAAATAGGGTGTCAATCTTTATCTCCTTGTTGTATTTATCTTCCATCATCATGGTCTTCATCAATTCTATTCTCAAGAAATCACAGCAATCAAATCTAGCTTTTTGGAGAAATCATTGCTCCATCATATCCTTTAACATACAAAACTCAATTATTCATTTATTCTATCATTTTGCTAGTTTACAACTGTTTCATTACAAATTGTTAGTTCTTATAAAAGATTGGAAGGGTCACATCGGTCCCGCTTAAAACTCAATCTCCTAGATATAACTTCTTAGGCCATATATATCGATCATATTGTCTTTCCACATGTTGTAACCCATTTTTTGGTCCTCGCACAAAAAAGAATAAAATGCAAAAAATCAAAAATATATTCGGAAGAAAAATGCAAAAAAAAAAAACAGTGAAAAGAGGATGTCAGAACACTCGAAAAAATGGTTAAAAAATGGTTGAGGAGGTTCAAAAATACAAAGATTAAAATTTAACAGTATTATGTTGACTGATAAGAGCCCTGTTGACAAAGAAAAGTCAATTTGAGGAAGAAAAGTCCAAAATCAGATATTCATGGACTCAATTAATTTTTATTGAAGATTTAATTGTATTTATGGAAGGTTTGATGAAAATAAAATTTGATTTTGAAGTCAATTTGAGCTTTAATTAGAAGAAATTAAAGTTCTAGGGTTAAATTATAATTTTTTAGAGTTAATTTGGTCAAAACAAAGGTTTAATTGCATAAATATAGACTGATTTTGTGCATAACTACACACGGTGTTGCACGTGTGGTTGGACTAAACTGAGATTCCTTTCGCCAATCCCCTTTAACTAGAACTAAAATCCTATATGGTTGGGCTAAATTGAGATTCCAGATAAACCATTCCATTTTCCCATGAGAGTGGTGGATGATCGCCACGACATCGCATACGTGCGACACCGCATTTAAAACCATTTACTAGCTATATTGTGGCTTTCCTTTACAAGTGATCTAGAATATCCTAATTATCTACTTGATCTCTCAACATCTAGCGAGACTACCAGTGCTTCAGATTCATAAAAAATGGTCTTTATCAATTTTTTACAACCTTGATTTTCCACACTCCACATGAACGAGTGTCTAGAGTATTCTAATTTTACCTTTCTTCAAGGCCACTAAAATCCCCACTTAGCAATTCAACACACGTAATTGAGCTAACATGTGTGACTTTTTTTTCTCCCTCCTTTTCCTCTTCCTCTTCTTCTTAATTGATCACCACAATGACCTTTAGATGCCTTCTTATTAGGCAATTTTTCTTCTTAATTCACAACCACCACTTTCAGTTTAAATATCAACCATTGAATCATACTGTTGCACAAAAAATGATCAAATTAGCTAGAAACAAGTATGAAATCATAAAAAATTACATTCTAAATGGCTAAATTTTGATCAAAACAATTCTGGCATGATGAATAGCTCAAATTCAATCTCAAATCCAGTTGCATGTAGGATTAACTACACTAGATCCTAACCTTCGCCTCACAGCTTAGCTTGGCTCGGCTCATACGACTTTGCTTATAGCTTGCTAATGTGGATGGTAGGACCCATATTGAGGATTCGTCACCTGACTAGATGTTGATTGGTCGATAATATGGCATATCAATAGTTCTTGTTGATGCCATGATGATATAATTATGACGTCATCCTGATTTGGGTTAGTCATATAGGTTGGGTCTTCTTGTATAATGGTCGGGTCAACCCATTTGAGCAAATAAGATGCATGAGGCAAATGGGGTGCGTTGGCGCGTATGGACAAGCTTATTTTTGTGTGTGCTAGTGCGTACGGCTATGTCTCACGTCATAATTTTACGCTATTTTCACTAGCATGCTCGTCTTGATCTCTTCTATGTGGTGGTATATCCAAAACATTTCTTGGACCATTTTCATTTTTGAAAAAAGATCAAACACCAATATGAACAATACTCTGATACTAATTGTTGGGGGACTAATGATGTTCATGATTATTACTCATTGGAGGCTGAGCACACAAACACATTGTTTAACGTGGTTCAACAAATAGCTTACATCCATGGAGCAATCTATATTATTAGAGATAAAGAAGGGGTACACATTTACACATCTATAGAGGATGATGATTATCAACTCACATTTGTCACTCATACACTCCTGCATAAAGCAGTAGGGCTACTGTCATTGACAACCTCTCTCTATTTCTCTCCTTGCGTTCTTCTCTCAATTTTTGCTCATATATTGCTCTCCAATGGTGCCTGTATTTATAGACATCAATGACAAATACTCTTGCCAAATTTCAACTTAACTTGGTAAAAGTTGCAACTCTTATTGGCTGTTTTATTTTCTTTATTAATGGATGGTGTTGTCCATTATTGGTTGTTGCATATATGAGTTGATGCATTCACATTAATGGCACCAAACCTAACACCTTTGACATGATTTTTTTTCTTCTTTAAGAAATAATCTAAATAACATTGTGTCGGGTAAAATTGTTTTCTTATGAATTTTTGCCAAGCTTTTTTTTAGTTAAAATTCTCTTTCCTTGTTCATGTGTGTGTGTGTGTGTGTAAAACCATAACATTTTTATTCATACCATGTGTTTTTGAATAAAAACTTATCATGAAAAACAAGTTTTAATAAAAAAATAAAAAAGAAATATATCTTGATATGTTTTATGCAATTTAATGAAAAAATAAAGGGATAATTAAATTGAGATAAGTGTAAATAATAATAATAATAACTAAAGACTAAAAAGCTAGGAATTTTATAGTTATGAGAAATTTCTTAAAAGTAATTATGCATACTAAGTTCTTATATAATTATTCTTAAATCAATCAATAACATCACTATAAAAAGCCTCTAATCTCATTTGAAAAGAATGGTATATCCAATGATTTTAAAATATAATTCTAATTATTTTATTTGAAAATAATTATATTTTAAAATATTACAAAATAAAAAACAAATAAATAAATAAAATTGATAAAGAGCCAAAAGAGTGAAGCTTAGCTGCGTTCGGACTTCAAAGAACGACAAAGGCATGACTAGGCTTGCAAAGTTATACCTACACACTTGTTCTTAAAAAAAAGGCCAAGTGTGCCTAGCTTTAAAAGAAATAAGAATGAATGATATATTGTTTGCTAGTAGTGATAAAAAAAATTAGAATCAAAGTTTTTTGACATTTGAAATTTAAAATTCAACTTATTTTTATACATTTTTTTTCTAGATCCTTCATATATTAATTTCTAACCCCAAAACACATTTTAATCAATTTAAAAATTTAAAATCAAAATAAACTTTCTAGATTTGAATTTTTTTTTTTTTGGTTTTATGTCTCTCTTTCTCTCTTCTTGCTGATTTGGTGGGTTGGTGGTGGTTTGTGCTGGAGCTGCTGCCAGCGTTGGTGGTGGTTATGGTGTATTGCTAGACCATCGATGAAGGGGATTATTTTGGTTGAGAAATATAGGAGAATGAGAGTTCCGTCGGTTGAAAAATGGGGGGAATTTGGGTTGGTGTTCGGTGAAGGGTGGGGGCCGCAACGTGGTGGTTGTGGAGGATGATTGAGTTGTCAATTGTGCTGCGATCTATCGTCGCTGGAGAACGAGGGGTTGCTACGCCCTCTCCCTCTCTCTCTCTCTCTCTCTCTCTACTCTCCTTTTTATTTACTTTTTTCTGATTTTTCTTTTCTCTTCTGTCAATTTTTATTTTCCCCCCCTTCCTTTTCCTTTTCTTTTTAGTTTTTTCCACCCAATACATAAGAACAGATAAGGGTTATCAGGCGGCCAGAATACTGATAAACACAAGATTTTATGGCACATGAATGCTACAGAGAAGATCATCACTTCATATCATACCATCATATCCCTAGCCTTAAGAATGTTTTGGGTGGACTAAGTTGTGATTCGTTATAAAAAAGAAAAGAGAGCCCATCACTTTAAGAATTGGCATAAGAAATCCCTTTCGATGACGCCATTATTAAGTAGTCGTACGTAAGAGGTGGTGATGGATGACAAGGACCGCCACTAAAGCCATGGAGACCTTGCACCCACCCCCAAGAACGCCTCCTCCAAGCTCTAATATCTTTAAAATCTCGCTTATTGTCGACTGGGTTTGTATTACCGTTCAGAACTCCCTTTCTTTCTTAGCATGCGTTAGGTAGAGACTAAATTTCTCCATCTTGAAAGGCCTAAACTATTCACAACGACCCTTTATGCACATGTCCATGGTAGGCCACTCCATAGAAAAATCGTTTCACGACTTCGTCTCCTTCATCAGCTATTGTGGCGTGGTGTATTTTATTTTTCCACCGATTTGGTTGTTGGTCAAGATGCTTGCTGGCTTATAACTATTCTACTAATCTGACGGCATTTATTTATTTGTTTATTTTTAATTTCCCAATATGGTTCCTCCTTATTGAATTTTTCCTTTTGCAAATGGCCTCCTCACATGATAGATTTTACCATAAGTAAAACAATTCACCTAATAGTCTAAAGTCGCTCAAAAACACAAATCTTAGTAACATGCAAACTCATAGTCACAAATGCATTCACTCTCCCAAATTAATGCAACAGTTCCGTCGCAACACTGCCCAGCTAATGTACATAGCAGCTTCCGCGCAGCAGTGAAACAGAAGAAGAATCGTTTGTATCTTAAAATCCAGATCAAAGGTATCTCTAAAGCAAATCATGAGCATTAGAAAAAGAAGATGCGTATATAGAAGAATCGCTTATGGGTGACGAAATATTCCCTTTTCATAACTTTAAATATCCGACTGAAAGAAGAAGAAGAAGAAGAAGAAGAGAGAGAGTGAACAACAAGCAAGCACCAATAAAAACAAAATTGCATTAAAAAATAAAATAAAATAAAAAACGATGGACAACGACTCGACAACCTCCACTATAGACACTCAATTGTTTATCTTCATATATATCAACAAACAATTATTGATCTCGCATTTAATGGCTAACTATACGAAAGAAAGAAAGAAAAGAAATTGAAATATTCACACAACTTGCACACACAGAAATCGTAACTTTGCTATTTGTTTCAATATTTCATGATTTTTCTTCAATTTATTCACATTAGCAAAATGTACACTTTCAATTTCAAAGTGTTTCATATGGATCCCCTCGTGTATATATATAATCTATAAAACAGAGACAACGCCATATCATCAATTCCATATATAATAATAATACATCAAATTAAACTAAAAATATTAAAGAGTGCCCAAAAAAGAAAATAGTAACTTAACGGCGTTATAGCGTTTTACCATCTTGAACTTGTATCATCCCTTCAAAGGCTCACACTGCATCTTGTTACCAGCTGATACTTAATGGCGTTCTCACCGACAATGATTCCACTGGTTCTGCTACCAAACTGAATATAAGCAGGACACCGAACATTCAAATGATATTTCCCAGAAATAAAGGTTCCAACTTTGAATCGGACACGACCATCAATCTTGATCATCAGCAACACAGTTCCTGTAGCTTGGTCTTGACTTAATGCAACTGAATTGTACGGAGATACAGGCACGGCGCTGCCGTAGATAAAAGGGGACCAAACATCAATTTCTTTGTGTCCTTGGTAAGAAGTAGGTATGGCAGTACGTAGAGTTATTTGTTGGTTACGGTATGTGGCATAAACATCGAGTTTATCATAGTAGATCCCGACTTTGTCATTGGGGTTGCGAGAGGATAAGGTGACTTGGAAGTTGGAAGTGAGAACATTTGGAGATGAGACGTTGAAGGCGTAAACTGTAGCATCTTGGAGGATGAATTTTGGTTTTGAAGGACGGAGGATGGCCCAAACTAAGAGAATTATGATGAGGACTATGAGGAGGAAGATTAGGATTCCGGCGAAGATTCGACGGAAGATTTTTCGGCGTCGGTGGCCGTGGCTGCCGCAGTCTTTGGATGACATGGTTGTGGTGGTGGTGGTGAAGTGAAGAGAAAAGGAGGAGCTATGTGAGGTAGAGTTTCTGAGGGAAGTGTGGAGTTAATAACAAGAGAGGTAGAGGTAGAGAGGTTGGGTTCTTTGCTTTGTGTGGGGGTGCATTGACGGTGCCGTGCGATAAACGCGTTGTGTTTGGGTTTATATTAAGATCTTGCGAGAAGAAGTGGTGGTTAGTGCTTTTATTTTTTTTCGAGTTTGTGTAGTAGTGGTGGGACTTGGGAGGTCTTCGGTTAGTCTTTGATGTAATTACTGAGATTAATTTGTTTACTCGAAATGTAGGGGGGGAAAAAACTTAGTATAAGGTTTGTATTTGTAATTACCATTGTAACCCAAGATATTTTTGAGAACTTTTGGTTTATAATAATTATATTATTATTATTATACTATAAACTAAAACATGTGGGTTTTATTATAGTAATTCACAATAAAAAAAAAATTATTTGATCTTATTCATATAAGTGATTTATTTTTTTCAATCAATGTTATTTTTTATTTTATCATTTAATATTATATTTATTTTTTATTAGGTTATCTCACTTTTATGACAAGAATTGCAGGTTTGGTGGGTTAACCCGATTGATTCAAGTTCTTTTTCTTAATCAATTTTTTTTTCAATTCCATCCTTTTATATTGAGTTAATTGAAAATAAGGCTTCATGATTTATTTTGTTTACTTTCCATTGGGTTATTCCGGTTTCATGACTCAGGAATTGTGCTTAACGAGTTAACTAAGTTGACTCGTGTTGTTTTTTGTTATTTTTAATTGATTTTTTTTGTAATTTTATCATTCAATATTGAATCAGTTGGAAATTAATCTTCATAATCTGTTTTAATTTGTTTTACATGGTGATATCTTAATCTCATAATCAGGGATATGGGTTTTTATATTTTAACCTTAGTTAAATCAGGATGTTTTTTTTTTCTAAAAAGTTATCTTGATTTTATGATTCGAGTTATTGGTCCTTCAACATCTTAGTTTCATGATCTAGGTTATGAGTCCTTCAATATTAAATTTGTTTTTTATTGGGTTGTCCAAGTCTCATGATATAGGTTGCGGGTTTAAATTCTTTTTTAATTGATTTTTTTAATTTTATTCTTCAACATTTGGTTAATTGAGAATTACATTTCATAATTTGTTTTGATTTGTTTTGTATAAAGTTTTCATAGTCTCATAACTCGAGTCACGAATTTAACATATTAACTCGGGTTGACCTAGGCAATCCAATATATTGTTATCTTAATATTAAAAAAACAAGATGTTATCTTGAATTTTTTTTAGTCAAACCATGTTTTTACAGGTTGTCTGTGTTGCTTTTGAACCTACAAAATCAATCAAGTCACATCGGATCAGTCTGATTTAAATTTTTTTTTACCAGAAAAAATAAATAAATATTAATAATATTTAAATATTTTTATAATATTAATAAAAAAATTGACTTCATCTGGATTGTAATGAGGATTAATAATCTGGTGAGCGGTACAAGTACTTTAAATTTTGCTCATAAAATTGATATGGACATGAAAATGATTGTGTATGTGTATATATATATTTTGAGTGCAAGTTCTTGTATTAGAATAGTTCACGGTTTCTCTTATCTAAGCTACGAAAAAAGCTTGACAAGTACGTCCATGGATATATAGTCAACTAGAACTGAAAATTGAATGAAATATCTATTTCATCTAGTTAATTACTGTGTACGTTGAGACTCCGACATCAATCTGTGTCTTGTAGATGGAGAAAATAGAATAGTCGTCATAGCAAAATAATTACTATGTTGTCTTGATTATCTTCTCTCCTTTTCAAGTTATATTTATTGGCTACCGATTTTAAATCTTTTAGGAAAATCCATGTTTGTATTTTCGGGATAAATGTGTCCCAAATGATTAGTTAATTAATAAATTAATATGCCTCGTGTTCAATTTGTGTTTTAGTATAATAACGTAAATAATTGGTGTTTATCTTGAAACCATATTAATATCCCATAACATTAACATTATGGCCTGCATTTTCCCAAAGTTTGGCCAATAATGCAAAAAGGTGCAAAGACCGTCAGATAACTTAAGTATTTTGATAATGGTTATTTTTTAAAATATTTTTATTTAAAAATATATTAAAATAATATTTTTTATTTTTTAAAATTTATTTTTAATATTAACATATTAAAACTATCTAAAATCATCAAAAAAATTAATTAATACTAAAAAAAATCATATTTTTTAAAAGAAAAAAAACAAACAAACATGCTATTGGCGAGCATTCCTTTGCAACAAAGGGAAGTTGCCTTTTTGTCAATCAAACTTAGGAAGACAAAAAGGCAACAAAAGAAAAATAAAGATGCCCAATACACAAATGAAATCTCAACCGTTGGATTTCCATTCTTTCGTGATGGTGACTCCATTTACTGTTTGCGTTTACCATTGCACGAGTATGGTTCAATCGGTCGTCCTTTTCATCACCGATCAATGCCCAGAGGGACCAAAAAGGGACACGTGTACTATCAAGGATATACTCGGGGCCCAGTTACCAATAACGAAGAAGCTGCCCATCTCATCTTACCGACTTTTTTTCTGGGTTCTGGAATATACTTTATGGCTACCCGCCAAAGCCTAACGTGATTGCAAGGGAAAAGAATCGAAGAATTATTTAATATAGAAAAAATTCACAAAAATAAATTAAGGTTTTATGGGAATAAATGCATTTGGACTCCAAATTGTGCTTGAAAGTTCTCCCTTTATCTTTCTTCTTCTATTTACGGCTTAAAAGCTCATAACCCTTTTTTTTTTTTATGAGATTAAAAGTTCATAACCTTTCTCAACAGTTTCTTTACATGGAAGTATTTTGCCCTCTTTCCCTGAAGAAGTCGTCGGAACCTTCCCAAGAATGGCTTTTATTTGAAATTAACATTTTAAGGAGAGTGCTAGCCACCGCAATTAGAAATTTAAAAGGCTTTCAGAATTGTTTGCTGATATACAAGACCGTCTAAAAGTGGTGGTTAAAGCTAGAGAAAAAGTACTCCCACCTCCCACCAATCCATGCAAAAGGCATATTGAGTTTTACCTTTTCTTTTTTTATGAATTATTATAAATTTATAGTTTTGTTGTTGACTGTATATGATCCATGGATAGCTAGAAGCAAAGACCAATAATAAGTACTGGTGGCTAAGATATTAAAATGAACAAGGGCCAAGGAATATGTTTTTCTATATGGTTTTTAATTCGATTCTCTCCATCACTGATGACCATGAATCACTGAATGTAAGGATCTGGTTTGGTGTTCACAAGTTAACCCGAGATATCGTAGATATAAAAAACAAAAATACCAATCACAATTAAAAAAAATTCTGCACTTTAACATACAATTGAAATCTTATTACCATATATCTATCCAGTTTCCTGCTCCCTAAGTAATTTTGGGTAATATTACTGCCTTCAAAAAATATGTGTTATTATCGAAAAACCAAAAAAAAAAAACAAAATTCAGAAACGGTCATCACGTCTGCAAGTGTGCATTTGTTATTGGTGTGAGTTTTCCCAAAGACGTAAAGGAAAACGAAAGAAGCTTGAAGATGCCTTTCCATGTGCTTGCACAAATTCTATTAATTTTAAACCGTAGAAACAAACTCGA